>NC_054478.1:71458312-72938312 GCF_017639515.1 Carcharodon carcharias
TCAGTGAGGGACTGACCACAACCTGAACACCAAGCTGTGATTGACCAACACACTACAGACGGGTCCTCCCACTTCCTGGAATGGGACCATGATATGTAGGCAGGCACAGCCTTGTAGCCTGGTGCGCACTGCCCCAGGACTGCCTGTGCTTTCTGGCACGGTTCAATGGTGCGCACTGCCCCATGACTGTCCCACACTTATGCCCACTCATCCTTCCCCCTCCCCTGAATCATGTGTCTCAGTCCCTTCCCCTGTGGGCTCCAGAAAACCATCCCAATCATGTGTCTTTGTTAGACCGTTCCCTAGCACCACCACCACCCCCCAACTCCAGCGTTTGCCTTCCAGCCCCTTCCCTTGCCTCTCTCTTGTCTCACCCCCACCCCACAACCCAGTGTGTGCCTTACAAACGTCACCCCCATCCCCTTGCCTCCCTGCTAGTCTTACCTGAGTAGCCTTGCAGGGAGTCAGAGCGGCCATGAACATAATGCAGTGAAAGATAGACGAATGCTGCTCGCATAAACCTCGAAGTTGTGAGTGAAGTGCAGTTCACCAGGTGCATTATATCCAGTTATATCCAGCCAGTTATATCCAGTCATGATTCATGATGATCTCATTAGATTTGATTTGGAGTGGGGGCATGATTCTAGCAAGATGGGTTTTTAATGAGCATTCAATATGCACAAAGGCATGCAAATACGATTCCCAACGTGGTACAGCCTACCATGAAACTCGGGGGTGGAAAATGGTGAACTATTTTCACACTGATGGGAAACTAACTTTTGGCCTCACTCCAAATTTTCTGGTCCCGCTTGTCATGATGCCCATTGCTAGTGGAGCTGGAAAATCCCACCCGATATTTCTGTTTCTCTCCCCTGAGACGCTGCCAGACGTGTTGAGCATTTTCTGTTTTTCTGTCAGATCAAGCAGAATGGCTGCTTGATGTCATGACAGAACCTTTTCTGATTCTTCCAATTGTGTTTTATCCTTCACAGTAAGGGGAATTGTGTGGGCCATGCTGGAAGTGGCTGGAAACACAACTGGTGCCACTTTGTGCCCTCAGGGCTTCCAATGCGCTGGTAACAACAGTGATTCAGAGCCCAAATTCACTGTATTTGTGTCTTCCTCACAGCTCACCTTCCCAACAACTTTGTATTGTCAGAAAACTTGGACACTTTACACTTAGTCCCTTCATCTATGTTATTACTATAGATTGTAAATTTCTGAGGCAATAGCACTAGTCCTTTTTGGAACTCCAATGATAATAGCCTGAAAATGATCTTTGTTATGAATATCCAGCTCATGGTACATTATAGAGGTCACATTTAGCTGTGGGGAGATTATTGTTGCAGAGGTAAGATAACTAAAATTCTGGGCTTAAGCAATTGCCAGCATACCTAAAAGAAAATGGCAGTTCAGAAGGCTCAGATAGAAGAGATGGAACCATAAAACTGCAGATGCACTTACTTAGATGGAGAACTGGAGATGTGATGTTTACACTGCTTACAAAGAGTGATGTCCAGTCAAGAGAGATGTTTTGTTTTAGGAGTTAGAGTTAAATTAGTTTAAAAGCATTCAGTGAACACTGAAAGGCTACATTGTCATGGAGATGGGTGGTCAATTTATCTGTGTGTTTACTGAGAGATGGAAAGTAGTTGCAGCTTGGACCTCATATGGTTTGCATCTCACAAGCAAAGCCATGGGAGCTGCTAGCAGCCTCCATACAACTAGGGCTCAGAGAAGTCCTAGCAACCTAAGGAGATGGCAGAAGATCATTGGTTCCATGCCAGGTAGTTTGGGCTTAGAGAAGCTCTGGCAGCCATTTATAACTCAGTGCAGCCAGGAGGTTGGAGATCAGAAACACCCAGGGGGAGTGTCAGCTTAATGAAGTTAGCAATCTGCAAAAGAGCTGGAATTGTGCTGATAATTAGAGGCTGGATTTCAGCTTTGTGAATCCTGTGAAACACATTCTTGGGAGAAGAGATTGAACCACCAGGAGGTGATCAGTCTTGAGGCAGTGCAAATCAGGGCAGATTTTGAAGGAATTCAGAGGCTAGATCTTTGCAAGTGAAGAGTTGAAATCCCTCATGATGGAGATTGAGTTTTAATACAAGTTTTCAACTCATAGTGGTCACTGATGTCTGGGTGGGTTGCTGAGAAATTCATGGGATCTATCTTGGTCAAATCTGCCATTTAATGCACAGTTTGGTGTGTTCAACCACAGTTTGCCTGGTAATTTATATTTACCTCATGTTAATTCTGTATATTAGAAAGATATTATAGATTGTTTCATTTTTATAACTTTGTATATTAAAGTTTATTTTGTTTGTTTAAAACCATGGAAACTTGTGGCTTTATTCTCTTAGTAAGTACCTGGGACTTTAAACTTGGTCTACTGGTCCCTAGCCAGATTGTAACACCAGTTTATTCCTGCTCTCTGTTTTCTGTGTGTTAACCAATCTTCTATCAATGTTAATATATTACACTAGCTCCATGAGACTTTATCTTGTGCAACAACCTTTCATGGGCAATTTGCTAAGTGCCTTTTGAAATCCAAATATATCACATCCAATGGTTCCTTTATATCTACCCTCTACTTACATCCTATATAAACTCTAATAAATTTATCAAACATGGGCTGAATCTTTGGTTTGGTGAGCGGGGGCAGGGCCCGCTTGCCGAGGCATAAAATAACATGGGGTGACGTCAGGCATACTTCATGACATCACTGCGTGTCAGTTAGATTTCCAGTTTGCACAGCTGGGCCGGCTGCGCATCCGCCAAACTGTCAAAGGCCTATTAAGGCCATTAATTAACTAATTAAGCCAATTGAGAATGTTGCCTGTCCAACCTTAAGGTTTGTGGGCAGGCGAAGAACCCAGGTGGCCTTTGCATTTTTCATGGAACCTCATCCATGGGCGGGATGAGGTCTCATGAAGGGTTTATAAATTAAATACATTTTTTCATTAAAGTTCATTGACATGTCCCAGCTCATGTGACACTGTCACATGAGGTGACATGTCTTAATTTTTTTTTGTTTATTAAAATTTTTGGTTTAAATTTTAAACCAAAATTTTAACTTACCTCCCTGAGGCAGCTCTGTGCCTCAGGGCAATTTCTGCGATCTTTCACGTGCATATGTGAAAGAGCATAGGCCCCGACTTAGAGAGCCCTCCCCTGCCCGCACAGGGAGCACTCAGCTCAGCCTTAGTTCTCCCTCCCATAAAAAATGGCAGCACTGGCCCAATCGGGGCGCTGTTTAGGTCCGTGCCTGCCTGCGCCCATCCCCGCACAAAGCCCCTGATGGGGGAAAAATTCTATCCATGATTTTTCTTTCATAAAACCATGTTGACTCTGTCAAATCATATTATGATTTTCTAAGTGCCCTGTATCCCTTCCATAATAATGGATTCCAACAATTTCCTGATGATTGATGTCAGGCTAACTGGTCAATAGTTGCCTGTTTTTCCTTTCCTTCTTTCTTAAATAATGGTGTTACATTTTCTACCCTCTAATTCACTAGGACCATTCCGCAATCTTGGGAAAATTGGAAGATCACAGCTAGTACTTCCATCATATCTGCAGCAACCTCCTTTAGAACACTAGGATACAAAGCGCCAAGCCCAGGGAATTTGTCAGTTTTCAGTACTACCAACTTTGCCAGTACTTCGTCTTTACTAGTATTATTTACTTCAAATGCTTCATTCTTAATGGGCCTTTGGCTCCAGACTAGTTCTGGTATTTCTCTTTGTGTCTTCTCCTACAAAGAGAGATGCAATTTTTTTTAATGTTTCTGCAATTTCTTTATTCCCCATTATAATTCCAACTGTTGCAGCGTTTATGGGACCCACATGTACTTTTGCTATTCTCTTCCTTTTCACATACTTGTAGAAGCTCTTACAGGCAGTTTTTATATTCTTGACTAGTCTACTCACATAGTTTCTCCTTCTTTGTCATTTTTTTGGTCATCCTTTGCTGAAATCTAGAACCTCCACCTGCCCTCCGCCGCCCCCCCCCCCCACACACCCCACCCCCCGCCAATCCTCAGATTTATTTTGCTTCTTAGCAATATTATAAGTCTCATCTTTTAATCTAATCTAGCCACAGATGGATCACTTTTTCCAAGGAATTTTTACTTCTTAATCGAAGGTATAAGCACTGAGAAATATTGTTAGAAAATGATGATAATTTAAGTGATTTACATTTGTATTTGTGGGTGTTAGGAATGAATTTTAGCTTTAAAGTTTAAGTTTTATTTGTATTTCTGTATTTGTGTGTCCCGACGTCATCATGCACTCATACGATATTTCAGTCAGTGGGCACACACGAAAGTCGGGCCATGTGCCCACCGGCAATTAAAAGGCCGCCATTAAAGTCCCAATTAAATGTTATTTTTCGCTGCCTGTCCAACCTTACAGTTGGTGGGCAGGGAGAAAGGCTAAGTAGCCTTTGCACTTTTTAGGGATGAGGTTTCAAACAGCAATTAAAAGTAAAATATAAATTTTAACATTTCATTAAGGACATGTCCCTGCTCATGTGACAGACTCAAATGAGGGGACATTTTTATTGACAATTTAAAATTGTTTATATTTGATTCTTAAACTCTTCAGCTCCTTGAGGCAAATCTGTGCCTCAGGAAGCTTTCCAGCACACACCCCACGCACATGTGCAAAGTTGAGCGCTCACCCTCCTCCCCACCACCACCGCCCCCCCCCACAACACACACACACAGGAAGCGCTGAGCATTGCCACACACGTTTCACGCTGGGCGGACCTTAATTGGCCCACCAGCATGAAATCACGGTTTGTCCCTGATTGCGGGTGGCAATCAACTTCCCAACCGCTCCTGCCCGCCTGTTCTGAGCCCGCCCAACGAGGGAAAAATCCTGGCCTTAGTTTCATCTTAAAAAGGTGCTTGCATCTCTAATGAGGTTTTTATGACTATTGCAGCTAGATTAAACAAACAAGAGTAGAAGAATTGGGCTGTTGCCGAGCAACTAGGCTCCAGAGAGACAGGTCCTTCCCACAGACACACACAGAAAAGAAAAACAGCAGTTTGATTTTGGAAGCTGTTTGAGTTCAGTTTGTTTTGAAAGTACCAGAGAGAGAGTGGAGCAAAAAGGAGAGATAGCAAGTCCCAAGCTAAGGAAAGGACCCCAAAATCCAGGGGAGTGGAACAGGAGAAAGTCCAATGAAGACCTTCTAGTCAAAGGAACGAAGTAACCTGGAAAAGGTCCTGTTAAGTGAAGTTAAGAATGGGAGGCAGAGAGAAAGACACCAAGCTTCAGATTTTGAGAGACAAAAGGCAGATTTAAAGTGAGAACAGCTTGCAAGAGGAAAGTAGATCCAAAGAGCCAATTGAAGGTCTCTAACTCTTTGCTATTGGCATGTGAAGCACTGGTACCATTGACAGCTGAGTCAGTGAGAAAGAGTGTGTGGAAGGCAGCTTGAATGCACGTGGTGACTCAGGAGAGAGCAACATCGGAAGGTGTGTTCAAAATCCTGGATGTGCACCTTTGCAGAAGATGTCTGAGAGAAAGCATCAGTCTAGGAGAAGATTTCAAGAAAAGGCCTTAGAGAACGGATAGTGGAAACCCTCATGTGGAAGATGGAGTTCAGTGAGACCAGTTGGCTCACGGTGTGACAAGCGTCTTGGGGGGAACTGAGGAGACATCATAGCATCTGGTTGAGGTGGCATCTGTTGCTTGGTTTCAGAATGTGGTGTGTCTGACCACAGGGTGCGATTGGTTTACATGGACTGTGTACTTACCGTGAACATTAAAGTATAAAATAGCTTTTGTAACTTGTGTATCCTTACAAATCTGTATATATCTGTAAAGGTATAGTCGTGGATGAAGGGGTTATTTAATATAGTTAATCCTTTCTTGTTTAATAACTTTTGTTAAAAGATCATTAACTGACTCTGGTGACTCTATTCAGTAGCCACTCTCCACGTACCTAAACAAAAAAATTAAAAGTTGGGAACTATCAAGCTGGATTCATGACGCTGGAGAAGTAGTAGTGGGGAACAAAAAAATGGCGGAGGAACTGAATAGGTACTTTGCGTCAGTCTTCACGGTGGAAAACACGAGTAACATCCCCAAAGTTCAAGAGAGTCGGGGGGCAGAGGTGAGTATGGTGGCCATTACCACGGAGAAGGTTCTAGGAAAACTGGAAGGTCTGAAGGTGGATAAATCACCTGGACCAAATGGATTACACCCCAGAGTTCTGAAGGAGATAGCTGAAGAGATAGTGGAGGCGTAAGTGGTGATCTTTAAGGAATCACTCGAGTCAGGGACGATCCCAGAGGACTGGAAAATCGCTAATGTAACCTCCCTGTTTAAGAAGGGAGTGAGGCAAAAGATGGAAAATTACAGGCCGATTAGCCTGACCTCAGTCATTGGTAAGATTTTAGAGTCCATTATTAAGGATGAGATTTCAGAATACTTGGAAGTGCATGGAAAAATAGAGCAAAGTCAGCATGGTTTCATCAAGGAGAGGTCATGCCTGACAAATCTGTTAGAATTCTATGAGGAGGTAACAAGTAGGTTAGAAAAAGGAGGGCCAATGGATGTTACTTGGACTTCCAGTAGACCTTTGACAAGGTGCCGCACAGGAGGCTGCTCAGTAAGATAAGAGCCCATGGTGTTAGAGGCAAGGTACTAGCACGGATAGAAGATTGGCTGTCTGGCAGGAGGCAGAGAGTGGGGATAAGGGGGTCCTTCTCGGGATGGCGGCCGGTGACTAGTGGAGTTCCGCAGAGGTCAGTGTTGGGACCACAACTTTTCATTTTATACATTAATGATCTAGATGAAGGAACTGAGGGCATCCTGGCTAAGTTTGCAGATGATACAAAGATAGTTGGAGGGACAGGTAGTATTGAGGAGGCGGGGAGGCTGCAGAAGGATTTGGACAGGTGAGGAGAATGGGCAAAGAAGTGGCAGATGGAATACAATGTGGGGAAGTGTGAGGTCATGCACTTTGGTATGAAGAATATTGGCATAGACTATTTTCTAAATGGGGAGAGAATTCAGAAATCTGGAGTGCAAAGGGACTTGGGAGTCCTAGTCCAGGATTCTCTTAAGGTTAACTTGCAGGTTGAATCGGTTAGTTAGGAAGGCAAATGCAATGTTGGCATTTATTTCAAGAGGACTAGAATATAAAAGCAGGGATGTGCTGCTGAGGCTTTATAAGGCTCTGGTCAGACCACATTTAGAATATTGTGAGCAATTTTGGGCCCTGTATCTCAGGAAGGATGTGCTGGCCCTGGAGAGAGTCCAGAGGTGGTTCACAAAAACGATCCCAGGAACGAAAGGCTTAACATATGAGGAACGTTTGAGGACTCTGGGTCTATACACGATGGAGTTTAGAAGGATGAGGGGGGGATCTGATTGAAACTTACAGAATACTGAAAGGCCTAGATAGAGTGGACGTGGGGAAGATGTTTCCATTAGTAGGAAAGACTAGCACCCGAGGGCACAGCTTCAGAGTAAAGGGAAGACCTTTTAGAACAGAGATGAGAGAAACTTTTTTAGCCAGAGAGTGGTGAATCTATGGAAATCATTGCCACAGAAGGCTGTGGAAGCCAGGTCATTGAGTGTATTTAGGACTGAGATAGATAGGTTCTTGATTGGTATGGGGATCAAAGGTTACGGGGAAAAGGCGGGAGAATGGGGTTGAGAAACTTATCAGCCATGATTGAATGATGAAACAGACTCGATGGGCCGAATGGCCTAATTTCTGTTCCCATGTCTTATGGTCTTATGGTAACTCTAGGATCAGTCTTGTCCAGGGATAATCTCAACTGGGATCATAACAATACATATTTCTTCAAATTTTTACCATTGCTAACCTAGTATCATACCTTTAAATCTAATTTTCCAATCTACCTTCATTATCTCACTCCTCATACTTATATCATTGACTTTATTTAAGTTCAATACTCTAATTTTAGACTTAGTACGCCACTGTCAAACTCATTGTGAAATTCTCACATATTGTGGTTCTTCTTTCCCAGAGGATCCCTTACAATGAGATTACTAAGTAGCCCTGGCCCAAATCTTCTGAGGAGTGGCAATCACCATCTGACTGCTACTCTGCTCCTACTTTTCTCTGCCATGCCCAAGCTTCACATTTCTTGCCGGGATTTCCAATCCAGGCTTCCTTAGAAATGCAGCGTGTACCTGAAATTGAACTGCTTCTTTGTAGCGCTGGCTCATCATGTCAAGACAAGCCATGCCCCCTTTTAATGGCACTAGCTGTTGCATTCTGGTAAGCACAGATTTGGATTTCTCAAAGCTTTTTTGAAAAGCGAAAGCAAGATGATAGGTGGGTAAGGGGGTAGGGTGGGTAAATGGGTAAGGGAGTACGATAGGTGAGGTGGGGTAAGGGGGTAGTATGTGTATTATAGGGAGTGAGGGGTAGGGTGGGTGAGGTAATTGGGTAAGGGGTAGGGTGGGTAAGATAAGGCATAAGGGGGTAGGGCAGGTGTGGTGAGTGGTTAATGGGAGGGTGAATGAGTGGGTAGGGTGGGTAAGGGGGTAGGATGGCTGCTGGGTAGGGTGGTAAGGTAAGTGGTTAAGGGTGGGAAAGGGTGTAAGGGGAGAGGTTGGCTAAGTTGGGGGATAGAGTGACAGTTGGCTAGAAATGTGAAGTCAGGTCAGGTTTGGGGAAGTCAGGGGAGAGTGGGGGGGGTCAAGGATATAATCAGGTAGTGGGGTGAGACCAGATTGGGGAGGGTTTGGGGTGTTGCATGTGAGCCATGTGGTGGGGGCTAGTCAGGTCAGGTAGGGGGACATTTGGGGATTCAGGGGGGAGTTGAAGTGTCAGTGAGGGATTCGGGGGTCATGGTGGAGCTGAGTGCAGCTGGTTAGTAAGATTGGGTTGGGGGAGACAGACTTTGGCGGGGAGTCGGGTGGTGAGGTTGGGTTAGTGGAGTCAAGAAGCATCAAGTGGTGGAGTTGGGTTAGGCTGGTTGGGGGGAAGGAGGACATCGGGGGAAGGTGGGGGATCGAATGGGGGAATCAGGTAATGAGATGGGGTCAGGTTGAGTTGCGGGGGGGATTTGAGGGGTTGAGGTGGGCGTCAGGGTGTCAGTTGTATAGTTACCCAAGAGTTAGACAAGGAATTTTCTGCGTAACATTTGCTGGATAATTATCCAGGTAAGTAAATCAGAACTGGTCAAAATCTTCAACTCTAACTCAGAATTGATGGGTCTCAGGGAATAAGGGGAATTGCTAATTGGTAGTTCAAACATCCCAGGCATTTCCCACAGAGTCATTTCATTGGGACTTCCAGGGAATCCCGCAACACATCTTTGGGGGTACATCTGGTCTCCAACTACCCAGAGTCTGGAAGATCTAGACCCCTGTCTTATTTCAAAAGACAAGATCTAAAATTGCCTCTTCCCTGATTGGTCCCACAGTGTATTGTTTTAGGAAATTGTCTTAAATGTATTGCATGAACTCACCCGCCACACATATTTTTACGGATTTGATTTGTCCAGTCTATACGGAGATTAATGTCTCTCACGATTGCATTGCCTTTGTTACATGGTCCTCTTATTTCTTGATTAATGTTTTGTCCAATGAAATAGCTATTGTTATGGGGTCTATAAACCAGAGCCTTCTGTCTCTTGTTATTTCTTATCTCCACCCATACTAATTCTATTTCCTGCTCTCCTGAGTCAAGATCCTTCCTCACTACCAGCTTTATGTCATCCTTTATTATCAGGGGTACCCACCCCATCTTCGCTCCTCCCTTTTTGTTCTGTCTTTCTTTTGAAAGGTAAAGCAGTTTGGAACAATTAATTCCTAATCTTGGTCACCATGCAACCAAGTTTCTATCATGGCTATTAAATAAAACTCATTTATCTCTATTTGCATCTTTAGTTTGCCTATTTGTTGCGAATGCTTCATGCATTCAGGTAAAGTATCTTTAATTTGAACTTTTTATGATTATCTCCCGATATGACATCATTCACTAAGGTACTATTACCATTTTATTCTTCCTGTCACATTCTTCTTTACCCAATATGCTACACTGTTCTGGAGTCTTGACTTTTTTCTTGTTTCAACAGTTCCTCTGCTCTTCTTAGCTTAAAGCCTTATCTTCAGCCTTAGTTATACAATTCGGCAGGACATTGGACCCAACCTGGTCCCAATGGAAGAGCTGCCTCTTTGTCCAGGACTGGTGCCCATGCCCCATCTGTCTGACTCTCAGCTTGTTGAATGGGCCTAACTTGCACTCCTGTGGAGTGACAGTGGCAGAGTGTTGGAAGGGCAATAGATTTTCAGTCCCAAAGTTTCTAATATAGTGGCCCAAATCTTCCGTATGGGCAGAGGCCTCCAACTCAACTTACATCACTGTGACACCATGGAACCTTGAGGAAGTCCTGATGTGTGCATATCCATGATACTTACATGGGAAGTTTAAACTTCCAATTGCCAGTTTTACCCTGCCCAGAATGCTCTGTGATTCCTAAGGCGGTGGGGTCGGATGGCCATATCCACAGAAACTTAGGCAATTTGCCTTATACTTACCCTGGTTTTAACAGAGCTTTACTTAAAGCTTTTTAACAGAAAGTGTAAAACTTACACTTACTGAGCAGCCATCCTCTAAGTGAATCAGTCAAATGTCAAAGCACTCCAGCATTCACAGCACCCCTAGCAATGTACATCTCCCTCCAGACCATGTTAAGCCCTGTCTCAGCAATGTTCACCCTTTGCACCAGCAATGTTCATCCCCAGCGCCTGAGCAATGTTGATTCCCCTCCCCCACAGATGGTACTCAACCTCTCCCGCTCCCCTTCTCCGGATTCACCTTCTGGAATCCGTGGCCCTTATCCCGCCAATGCCAAATGATCAGCATTGTCGGGGAGTTCAGGGGGTGGGGTTGAATGTTGTTGGGGACAATGAGGGGGTGAACATTATTGGGGGTGAGCATTGTCAGGGCATGAGCATTTTCATGGGGTGAGGAGGGTGAACATTATCATGGAGTGAGGAGGGGTTTGAAAATTTTTGTGGGGTGAGGGAGTGGGTGAACATTGTCAAGGGGCGGGGGTGAGGGAAGCTTGAGCATTAAATGGAGCCATCTCCACTTAAAACAATGTATGTCAATGAACTGCAGCCAAACCTTAAGGGGAGTGTCTTCAGTTCATGATGAGAAATGGGGGCATGGCTGCATTGGAATTATGCTCAACTATTGGCTCTGTTCATCCTTGCATCCCTGTTGGAGCTGGCACTGGAAGATCCAAACGCTCCAGCATAAAATGGTAAGTGGACAGTTTAAGTCATAGTCAGCATTGTATCTCTGATGTCACCTGGAAAATATGGGCCAGTTTGAATTGCTGCTTGTCTTCAGTACAATTGTTGATTCATCAGTGTGAACCAGTTCAAATTCATTTTTATTAGTTTTTCCATGTCAAAAATTATGTCAACAAAATAACTACTTTACTCAACAAAATATATTCATGCATTCGAAGATATTCTAGAGGTGCCTTGGTTTTACTGAGTTAAATAGCAAACAAATCAACACAAGTTGGGGGTAATTCTAACTCCTCCCCACCCCCCCACCCCCCCAAATGAGTGGGTTTTGATGGATTTGGAGGTTTAAAAATTGAAAATCTTAAAAAGGAACCCAACCCACCTCAAATGACCCACCCATTATTTCCAGTTTAGTGGATACAGGATAAGAGCAGGTGAATAATCCACTGTCAGGATGGGGATCAATGCCCATCGCCAAGAATGGATTGATAGTACCACCAATGACCATGCTGGCTGAGTTCTGAAGGGCATATCTACCAGTATGGGCCTGCAGTCGGTGGTAAGAGAATCAACAAGAGGGAAAAGCCTACTTCACCTTGTCTTCACCAATCTACCTTTTGCAGATGCATCTGTCCATGACAGTATTGGTAGGAGTGACCACTAAACAGTGCTTGTGGAAATGAAACTCTGTTTTCACAATGAAGGCACCCTCTGTCTTGTTGTGTGGCACCACCACCATGCTAAATGGGATAACTTCAGATCAGATTTAGCAGCTCAAACTGAGCATCCATGGGGTGTAGTAGGCCACCAGCAGCAGCAGCAGGATTAAATTCAACCACAATCTTTAACCTCACAGTCTTGCACATCCCTCAATCAACTACCACCATCAAGCCAGGAGACTAACTCTGTTTCAATGAGGAGTGCAGGAGGGCATGCGAAGAGCAGCAACAGGCATGCATTAAAATGAGGTGGCAATCTGCTGGAAGCTACAACACATGCTAAACAGCAGAACTAGTTCAAGAACAGATCAGATCAAAGCCCTGCAGTTTTGTAACATCCAGTCATGACTGGTAGTGAACAACTTAACAGTTAATAGGAGGATGTGGCTCTATGAATATTTCCACCCTTAATGATGGGAAACCCAATACATCACTGCTAAAAACAAGATTGATGTGTGATTCATCTTGATGTCCTCCTGATGCCAGTTCAATTTGATCCAGTCCACGTGACATCAAGAAATGACTGAATGCATTGGATACTGCAAATGCTATGGGCCCTGAGAACATTCCAGCAATTGTGCTGAAGATTTGTGCTCAGAACTAGCCCTGCCCCTAGCCAAGCTGTTCCATAATGGACACAACACTGGCACCTATCTGACAATGCATAAAATTGCCCAGACCTGTCCTGTCCACAAAAAGCAGGACAGATCATCATCAGTGTCATGAAAGGTGTCATTGACAGTGTTATCAAGATCTTTCTCAGCAATAACCTGCTCACGGATGCTCAGTTTGGGTTCCGCTAGGACCACTTAGCTCTAGTCCTCATTTCAGCCTTCGTTCAAATATTGACAAAAGAGCTGAATTCCAGAGGAGAGATAAGATTAACTGTCCTTGACATCAAGGCAGTATTTGGCCAGGAGTAGCATAAAGGAGCCCTAGTAAGTGTAATGGAATACTCTTCACTTGCTTGGATATGTACAGCTCCAACAACACTCAGGAATCTTGACACCATCCAGGACAAAGCAGCCTGCTAGATCACCATTCCATAAACCACTTTAAATATTCACCCCTTCCACCACCAGCACACAGTGGCAACAGTGTGTACCATTTACAAGATGCAGTGCAGTAACTCACTAAACTCCTCCGACAGCACCTTCCAAATCTGCATTCTCTATGCCTAGAAGAGCAAGGGCTACAAGTACCCCTTCAAGTCATACACCAGCCTGACTTGGAACTATATCGCCATTCCTTTACTGTCACTGGGTCAAAATCCTGGAACTCCCTCCCAAAGATTACTGAGGGTACGTTAAGAGTTGTGCATCTTGTGCCTCTTGAACAACGGCAGCAGTTCAAGAAGGTGATTCACCACCACCTTCTTGAGGGCATTTAGAGATGGATAATAAATGTTGGCCTTGCCAACAATGCCCACATGCCAAGAGCAAATAAAAAAGTCATAGACTATTTTCCCTGATTGCCTAGTAAATTCACTGAGGTACCCAACTAGATTAAACAAAATTGACTATACTTCCAATGTTAAAATGACTAATAAAGCTGCACCATTAGAAGCAGTACAGAGAAGGTTCACTCAATTTATCGGCATGCAGCAAATGCTGCAGCTGCAATGTGAGGTAAGGGAACATCTTATGGAGCTTCCAAAGGCAATGTACACCCAAGCACAAATGATGGAGGAGCCCATCCTGGCCTTGAGTGCTGCCATGTCTCTGGCATGTGCATGCTTAGCTTCCTCCGTCGAGAGATTGGTGCCCTCATGAAGAGTCAGTGGATGTCAGAGATGTGTGCAGACTTGAATTTCATTGCCTTGTCCGTGAGGTCAAGGCAGCAGTGGCAAGGTGAGAGTGGGATGAGGCACCTGAAATCTCCACTAGGTCCGCATACTTCTCACAACACCTTCTCCCCAGGGCACTCCTGGTGTGGACAGTGGCTTCGCAGCCATTCTGCCAGTGATACCAGTGCCTCAAGTAGCCGTGAAGACCAAGGAGGGCCCTACATCTGTGCAGGAGTCCCTCAGCATACTGGGGCCCTCCAGCCTCAGGTATCCAAAGGATAGCCTCCAAGGTCATCCTAGGTCATGGGGCAGTAAAGTCAGCAACCTGCCTCCACCTCAGCTGCAAACAAAGGAGCATGGAGGAACATGTGTATAAGATTTAAGTAGAGTACTTAGCTGTACTTGGGGCTCGTGGGTGAAAAGATTTTCAAAATGTTAAGGGTTGTGCATCTTGTGCCGCTTAATAAAGGATTAATGTATTTCTCTACATTTCTTTCTAATTCTTGCTGTCCTTTAGGATTTCAGTTATATCTTGACTTCTTCAAGGGGATGATAATGAGGTTCTATGCTGTACATGGTCAACATTTCACCCTTGCTGCTGTGCAACTGGACAGCAAGGCTTCAAAAAGGGGGTGCTTTGTTTGTGTTGATCCAAAGGTAATAAGGATCATATGAAACGTTCATGTATTACTGTCCGAGCCTGCCTTGTGCAGATCTCATTTTGCCTTTCCAATGGTCCCTGAGCCCTGTCATCATTCATCGCCTGGTAAGCAGCCTCTTCCACATCATCATCATCGTAGTAAGCATCACAACCCACAAGATCCTCTTTGTTCAACACCTCCAGACTCTGCAGAGCCAGGTTGTGCAGTGCACAGCACACCATCATAAGATGCAAGACCTTCGCTGGAGCATACTGAAGGGCTCCACCACATCAATTGAGGTACCTGAATTGCAACTTCAGAATCTTTATGGCCTGCTGAATTGTTGCTCAGGTTGCCTCCTGGCAGATGTCCTCTGTATCCGTGCATAGGTTCCTCACAGATGTTAGTAGCCATGTTTCTCAGCGGGTAGCCCTTGTCTCCAAGTAGCCATCCCTGAAGGCACATTGGGGATGGGGTGGCAGTGGTGGGGGCGGGGGATGGGGGGGGGGGGGGGGGGTTGCAGGGGTGGGTGGGGGGGTGGGGGTGTGGGGGGTGATGGTGTGGAGGGTGGCAGTGTAGGAAAAGCTGTGGTACCTCGGATTGCCAAAGTATGTATGCACTGTGGCTGCTTCCTGGAAACTGAACACACACCTGAAAGATGCATCTACGATGGTCACCTACCAGATCATGTGGTCACGTAGCCACATTGATTGCATGAAAGCTCTTCCTGTTGATCATGGATGTTACCTCATCCATGGGAGACTTGATGGCCACATGCATGCAGCCAATCACACCCTGCACCTGGGGAAATCCAGCAAACACAATGGCTTACACAAAAACAAAAAATGCTGGAAAAACTCAGCAGGTTTAACAGCATCTGTGGAGATAAAGACAGAGTTAATGTTTTGAGTCCATAGTCCATATGACTTTTCTTCAAAGCTTAAAGGAAGTAAAAATGTGATGAAATTTATACTGGTTAAGGGGGGTGGTGCAGATGAAGCTGGATAGAAGTCCAGTGATAGATGGGGGCAAAGGAGAGATTGCCAAAGATGTCATAAATGAAAGGTCAAAGGGGTGTTAATGGTGGTGGTACTGGCTAAAGGAGGTGCTGATGCTGACATTAAGGTCAGAAAGCGAAATGTGATAATAGCCGGACAAGGATAAGCACTCTGGAAAGAACTATTAACAGGTGGTCCTAGTGGGGTGGGGGGAGGGGGGCAGTGATGGGATAGAAGATAGAAAATAGGATAAAATGTGGGGATAAAACAATGAATAAAAATGACAATAAATAAAAATAAAAATAAGTGGATAAAAAATAAAAATTAAAAAATAGAAATGGATTTTGAAAAAAGGGGATAAAAAAGGGTGAGGATGGAGGAGAGAGTTCATGGTCTGAAGTTGTTGAACTCAATGTTAAGTCCAGAAGGCTGTAAAGTGCCTAGTCGGAAGATGAGGTGCTGTTCCTCCCGTTTGCATTGGGCTTCACTAGAACAATGCAGCAGGCCAAGGACAGACATGTGGGCATGAGAGCAGGATGGGATGTTGAAATGGCAAGCGACAGGAAGGTCTAGATCATATCTGCAGACATACCAAAAGTGTTCTGCAACATGGTCACCCAGTCTGCGTTTGGTCTCTCCAACGTAGAAGAGACTGCATTGGGAGCAGCGAATGCAGTAGATCAAATTGAAGAAGGTGCAATTGAAGTGCTGCTTCACCTGAAAGGAGTGTTTGGGCCCTTGGACGGTGAGGAGGGAAGAGGTAGAGGGGCAGGTGTTGTACCTCCTGTGGTTGCATGGGAAGGTGCCGTGGGTCGGGGATGAGATGTTGGGGATAATGGAGGGTTGGACTAGGGTGTCCTGAAGGAAACGATCCCTATGGAATGCTAACGGGGTTGGTGAGGGGAAGATGTGTTTGGTGGTGGCATCATGCTGGAGTTGGCGGAAATGGCGGACGATGATCCTTTGAATGCGGAGGGTGGTGGGGTGAAAAGTGAGGACAAGGGGGACCCTATCATGGTTCTGGGAGGTAGAGGAAGGTGTGAGGGCAGAGGTGCGGGAGATGGGTCGGACACAGTTGAGGGCCCTGTCAACCACAGTGGTGGGCTTGACTGGATCAGTGCAGTTGCACACATAGTCACCAGCCCTTTTGAAAAGGCCATTGATCGCCACCTTGATGCATTGATGCACCACAAACTGCGAGATCTCACACATAATCCCTGAATCCCTGAAACACAGAATCCCTGAAAAGATCCAGGGGCGTAGAGGTACAGTGCCATGATGTCTTCAGCGTCACAAGTATTGGGTGTCCACCAACTCCCTTTGGGTTCAGCATGTCCTGCAGCATCAATGACAGATCAATGACAGCCTCCCTGTGGAGGCCTAGTCTTCGGAGACACTGCAGCTTGGACATATTCAAGCATTTTGGCCTCAGAAGGTAGACCATCTATTGAGGGCAGCTTCTTCTACACACAGCAGGTTGGTCGTGTGCCCCTCTGTGCCCTGTTCCTGTGCCCCCACCCAAGACAGAACCTTCTGTCAGACCTGAAATTACTGATCTCCTGCTACCTGTGTCTAGACTCGCCCCAGAAAACAAGAAACAATAGGCCAGTTAGTTGAATCTGTCATAGGGAAAATGCTGGAATCCATTACTAAGGAACTAATGGCAGGACAGAGTCCTGAGTCTGAGACTGAAAGGGAAATTGTGTTTGACTAATTTTTCAGAGCTCTTTGAGGAAGTAACAATCATGGTGGATAATGTGGAACCAGTAGATGTGATGTGTTTGGATTTCTAAAAGACACTCGATATGGTGCCTCATAAAAGGTTACTACACAAAATAAGAGCTCACACTGTTGGGGATAACATATTAACATGGATAGTGGATTGTTTAGCTAACAGAAAGCATGCTGTGTTGTGAGTTTCACACTTTGAGAGTTTGAACCAGCCAGTACCTTTGTGTTTGAATGGCCCATTAAATTGATAATACCACTTTGAATTAGTTTTGGGAAAAGGCATTGATTCAGCATTAGCCTGGAATGTTTCTTTGGTTCTCCTTAAGGCAGGCAAGTGGCTTCAATCCACAAAAGAAGTTATGTGATCCTATGTTGGCTATCTTTTGCAGCTTTTTGGAGTCTGTTTTAGTTTGAAATTTAGAGTATACAGTGGCATGACACTTGGATGAAGGGACTGAGTGTACCGGAGCTAAATTTGCTGATTACACAAAGATAGAGAGAAAGATAAGTTGATTTTACCTGGGAGAGAGGCAGAAAGCAAACCTGGTTGGAGAACGCACAGGAGACAGTGAGGAGATAAAGAGAGAGCTGGGCGGGGCCCACTCGCCGACGCATAAAATGACACGGCATGACATCAGCGGAAATCCCCATGTTGCCCTGCTCCATTTAAATTTTCAGGAAGGCAGGGGCTCAGCAGAATCAGCTGTGTGCCTGCTGACCTATCAATGGCCAACTGAGGCCATTGACAGAATCATTAAAATGATTAATGGACCTGCCTGTCCAACATTAAGGTTGGCGGGCAGGCCGGGAGCCCTGACAGCCAATAGAGAAAACATGAAACATCATCCACAGGTGGGATGAGGTTTCATGTAGGTTTTAAAAAATGTAATTAAACTGTATTTAAAAGTGATGGACATGTCCCAACTCATGTGACAGTGTCACATGAGGGGACATGTTAGGGAAATTTTAATTTTCTATTTCTCAAATGTTTTACTGTAGAGCCAATCTCCCTGAGGCAGCGCTTAACCTCAGGGAGGTGAGTGCACTCTTTCACATGAAAGAGCGTACTCTCGGCTCAGGAAATCCTCCCCCCACCCCGTCCCTGACTGTACAGGGAGCACATAGCACTTTCATGTGGACATCGCACTGGGCAGGCCTTAATTGGCCTGCCCACATAAAATGGCGGTGCGCCCCCAATTGGGGATGCCAATCAGAGGCGTGCCTCCTTACGCGCGCTCTTAAACTTCCTCCTCGATGGAGGTGAAAATTCTGCCCTTGGAATAAGGGAGTAAAATTAAGTCAGGGCCAGTAAATGAAGTAATATAAGTAAACCAAAGTATATTAAAGTTAACGCAAGGGAAGTAAAGGTAAGACATGGCAGGGCAGCTCGGGCATGTGGAATGCATATCCTGTAATATATGGGAATTCGTGGACACTGCTGGTGTACTCAATGACACATGTTCAGTAAATAATACCAGCTGCAAAAAATTGAGCTCCGGATTTTGGGGCTCAAGCGGTGGCTGGAGTCACTGTGGCACATCTGCGAGGCTGAGAGCAACATGAATAGCACATTCAGAAAGGTGGCCATACAGACAGAAAGGGAATGGGTGACTGCCAGGCATTCCAAGAGAGCCTGGCAGGCAGTGCAGGAGTCCCCTGGGATCCCACTCGCAAATCAGTTTTCTGTTTTGGATACTGGTGAGGGTGTTGGCTCCTCAGAAGAGTGCAGTCAGAGCCATGTTTGTGGCACCACGAGTGGCTTGGCTGTACAGGAGGGGAGGAAGAAGAGCGGAAGAGCAATAGTAATAGGGGAGTCATTATTTAGGGGAACAGACAGGTGTTTCTACACCAGTAAACATGACTCCAGGATGGTATGTTGCCAGGGTCAAGGATGTCACCGAGCAGCTGCAGGGCATTCTTCTGGGCAAGGGTGTTCAGCCAGACGTTGTGGTCCACGTTGATGCCAATGAATTAGGTAGGAAGGGGGATGTGGTCCTGCAATCAGAATTTAGGGAGCTAGATCAAAAATTAGCAAGCAGGGCCTCAAATGTAGTAATCTCTGGATTACTCCCAGTGCCATGTGCAACTGAGTATAGAAATAGGAGGATATCGCAGATGAATGCGTGACTCTAAAGATAGTGCAGGAGGGAGGGCTTTAGATTCTTGGGACTGGGACTGGCTCTGGGGAAGACAGCACCTGTACAAGCCAGACAGAGCTGGGACTGGGTTCCTTGCAAGGAGTTTTGCTGGTGCTGTTGGATAGGCTTTAAACTAACTCGGCAGGAGTGTGGGAACCAGGAGAGAATATTAGAGAGGAATACAGCAGTGCACAAAATACTGGGAGAGACAGATAGTACTAGTATAGAGAATAGTGAATTAACAGGTAGAGTCGGAGTAAGAGAAAAAGTCAAGAAGTCTAGATCAGGGTTATTGTACATGTATGTGAATGCATGGAGTATAGTAAATAAGATTGGTGAGTTAAAGTCGCAGGTTGCCATGTGGAAATATGATCTTGTGGCGATAACAGAGACCTGGCTCAAGGAAGGGCAGGACTAGGTGTTAAATATTCCTGGGTACAAGACCTTCAGAAAAGAAATGGCAGGAAGAAAAGGAGAAGGGGTGGTAGAGTTGGTTAAGGAGAGCATTGCAGTGCTGGAGAAAGAGGATGTCCCAGAGGGTTCAAGGACAGAATCAATTTGGCTAGAGCTAAGGAACAAAAAAGGTGCAATCACATTGCTCGCTGTAATCTATAGATCGCCAACTTGTGGGAAGGATGTAGAGGAACAAACCCGCAGGCAAATTACAGAGGAGTGCAAATATTATAGGGTAGTTATAATGGGGGACTTTAATTACCCAAATGTAGACTGGGACAGTGGTAGTGTAAAGGGTAGAGAGGGGCAAGAGTTCCTAGATTATGTTCCAGAGAATTTTCTACAGTAGTATGTATCCAGTCCAACAAGAAAGGATCCACTATTGGACCTGGTTCTTGGAAATAAGGTGGGTCAAACAGATCAAATGTCAGTGGGGAAACGTTTAGGAGACAGTGATCATTGTATCAGAAGGTTCAGAGTGATGGTAGAAAAGGACAATGTGTAATACCGACTAAGAATTAACTGGGGGAGAGCCAACTTCAAGGAGGCAAGAATGGAGCTGGGCCAGATAGACTGGAACCAAAGGCTGGCAGGAAAATCTGTAGCTGAAACAATGGGCTACCTTCAATGAAGCAATGGTTCGGGAACAGTCAAGGTATATTCCCTCAAAAGGGAAACGAATCCAGAGCTCCCTAGATGAAAAAGGAGATAGAAATTAAGATAATGAAGAAAAAGTGTGCTTATGATGTCAGGTAAAAAGTACAATTGAGAAGCAAGCGGAATACAGATGGTTCAGAGGAGAGGTGGAAAAGCAAATAAGAAAAGCAAAGAGGGGCTATGAGAAAAGGTTGGCAGCCAACATAAAGGGGAATCTCAAAGTCTTCTATCAGCACATAAATAGTAAAAGAGTTGTAAAAGGAGGAGTAGGACCGATTAGGGACCAAAAAGGGGTTTACGCATGGAGGCAGATGGCATGGCTGAGGTGTTAAATGAATACTTTGCATCTGTCTTTACCAAAGAAGCAGAATCTACTGAGGCCATTGTGACAGAGGAGGAAAACCTGTTACCAGAAGGGTTCAAAATTGATAAGGAGGCAGGGAGGAAGTGTTGGATAAACTGTTGATACTTAAGGTTAACAAGGCACCGGGACCAGATGAGATGTATCCAAGGATATTGAAGGAAGTCAGAGTGGAAATTGCAGGGGCATTGACCATAATCTTTCAATATTCCCTAGACTCAGGGGTGGTGCCAGAGGACTGGAGAATTGCAAATATTATACCCTTATTCAAAAAAAGTTTGCGAGGATAACCCCAGCAATTATAGACCAATCAGTTTAACTTTAGTATTGGGGAAGCTTCTAGAGAAAATTATTCAGGATAGAATTAGTAGTCACATGGAAAAATGTGGGTCAATTAGGAAGGGCCAACGTGGATTTCTAAAGGGGAAATTGTGTTTTACTAAATTGCTGGAGCTTTTTGAAGAGGTAACAGAGAGGGTTGATTCGGGTATTACTATTGATGTGGTGCACGTGGACTTTCAAATGACATTTGATACAAAAGACTTGTGAGAAAAGCTCATGGAATAGAAGGGATAGTAATGACATGGATACAAAATTAGCTAAGTAATAGGAAACAAAGGGCAATAGTCAGTGGATATTTTTTGGGCTGGAGGAAGATTTGTAGTGGAGTTCCCCAGGGGTTGGTATTGGGACTCTTGCTTTTCCTAACATTTATTAATGATCTAGAACTTGGTATGCAGGGGACAACTTCAAAGTTTGTGGATGATACAAAACTTGGAAACATTGTAAACTGCAAAAAGAACAGTATAGAACTTCTAAACAACATAAAAATGTTGGTGGAGTGGGCAGATAGGTGGCAGATGAAGTACAATGCAGAGAAGTGTGAGGTGATTCATTTTGGTAGGAAGAACATGGAAAGATGATATAAAATAAGGGGTATAATTCTTAGGGGTGCATAGAAGCAGAGTGACCTGGGTGTATATGTGCATAAGTCATTAAAGGTGATTGGACAAGTGGAGAGTGCAGATAATAAAGCATTGAGTATCCTGGGCTTTATTAATAGGGGCATAGAGTACAAGAGCAGGGAGGTTATACTAAGCTTATATAAGACACTAATTAGACTTCAGCTGGAGTATTGTGTACAGTTCTGGATGCCACACTATAGGAAGGATGTGAACGCATTGGAGAAAGTGCAGAAGAGGTTTACAAAAATAGTTTCAGGGATGAGGAACTTCAGTTATGAAGATAGATTGGAGGGGTTGTGACTGTTCTTCTTGGAGAGGAAAAGGCTAAGAGGAGATTTGATAGAGGTGTTCAAAATCATGAGGGGACGGGATAGAATAAATAGGAAGAAACTGTTCTCGGTCATCAAGGGATCAAGAACGATTTAAAGTGATTTGCAAAAGAAACAAATGTGATGTGAGAAAAACTTTTCACACAGCGAGTCGTTCAGGTCTAGAATGCACTGCCTGGAAATGTGGTGCAGGCAGGCTCAATGGAGGCATTCAAGAGGGCAATAGATGATCATTTGAATAGAAATGATGAGCAGGGTTACAGTCAAAAAGCAGGTGAATGGCACTGAGTAATGATGCTCATTTGGAGAGCCAATGCAGACATGATGGACTGAATGGCTTCCTGCTGCACTGCAACAATTCTGTGATTCTGTCATTCTGTGAAGAGGACACAAAGAGTCTGAAAAGGGATGTTAATAGGCTAGGTATTGGGCAAAGATTTGAACCATGAAGTGGAATTTTACAGTAGTGGGATGTTACAGTCCCATTGAAGTCAATGGACTTTCAAATGGCTTGCCACACTTTACAGTCCCCCACCCTCTGGCATTGGGCCGTAATATTCCACCAAAGGAGTGCAGTGTGAGAAAATGTGAGCTTATTCACTTTGGCATGAAGAGTAGAAATGCAAAATATTATGTCAATGGAGAGAGAATGCAGTAATCTGTGGTGCAGAGGGATCTAGGTGTCCTGGTACATGATTTTAAAAATTCATTCATGGGGTTTGGGCATCACTGACTAGGCCAGCATTTATTGCCCGTCCCAAGTGCTCATGAGAATGCGATGGTGTGCTGCCTTCTTGAACTGCTGCACTCCACGTGGTGTAGGTACACCCACAGTGCTGTTAGGGAGAGAGTTCCAGGATTTTGACCCAGCGACAGTGAAGGAACAGCAATATATTTCCAAGTCAGGGTGGTGTGTGGCTTAGAGGGGAAATTCTAGGTGGTGGTGTTCCTGTGTATCTGCTGCCCTTGTCCTTCTAAGTGGTAGCAGTCGTGGGTTTGGAAGGTGCTGCCTAAGGACCATTGCTGACTTTCTGTGGCGCATCATGTAGATGGTACACTGCTGCCACTGTCCACCAGTGGTGGAGAGAATGGATGTTTGTGGATGTGGTGCCAATCAAGTGGGTTGCTTTATCCTGGATGGTGTCAAGCTTCTTGAAAGTTGTTGGAGCTGCATTCATCCAGGCAAGTGGGGAGTATTCTATCACACTCATGACTTATGCCCTGTAGATGGTGGACAGTCTTTGGGAAGTCAGGAGGTGAGTTACTTGCTGCAGGATTCCTAACCCCTGACCTGCTCGTGTAGCCACAGTGGTTATATGGCTAGTCCAGTTCAATTTCTGGTCAATGGTAACCACCTGAATGTTAATAGTGGGGGTTTCAGCAATGGCAATGCAATTGAATGTCAAGGGGCAATGATTGGATTCTCCCTTGTTTGAGATGGTCATTACCTGACACTTGTGTGGCACAAAGGTTACTTATCACTTGTCAGCCCCAGC
The DNA here is from genome assembly GCF_017639515.1 of Carcharodon carcharias. Classification (NCBI taxonomy): domain Eukaryota; kingdom Metazoa; phylum Chordata; class Chondrichthyes; order Lamniformes; family Lamnidae; genus Carcharodon; species Carcharodon carcharias. Next base: position 71,481,848 of record NC_054478.1, read on the forward strand.
CTGGATATTGTCCACGTCTTGCTGCATTTGGACATGGGCTGCTTCAGTATCTGAGGAGTTGTGAATGGTGCTGAACATTGTGCAATAATCAGTGAACATCCCCACTTCTGACCTTATGATGGAAGGAAGGTCATTGATGAAGCAGCGGAAGATGGTGGGGCCGAAGACACTACCCTGAGGAACTCCTGCAGTGATGCCCTGGAATTGATGATTGACCTACAACAACCACAACCACCTTCCTTCGTGTTAGGTATGGCTCCAACCTGTGGAGAGTTTTCCCCCTGATTCCCATGAACTCCAGTTTTGCTCAGGCTCCTTGATGCCACACTCCATCAAATGCTGACCTTGATGTCAAGGGAAGTCACTCTCACTTCACCTCTGGAGTTCAGCTCTTTGTTCCATGTTTCAACAAAAAGCTATCATGCAGGTATGGCAAATGGTTGGGAGGGCAAATGGAATGCTGTTGTTTATTGCAAGGCAGATGGAATATAAAAGTAGGGAAGTTTTGCTATTGCTGTAAAGAGTATTGGTAGATTGTACCTGGAATGCTGTGTATATTTTGGTCTCCTTTTATTGCATTTGAAGCAGTTCAGAGAAGGTTCACTCAGCTGATTCTTGGGATGAAAGGGTTGTCTTATTGGGAAAGGTTGAGCAGCTTAAGCCTATACTCATTGGAGTTTAGAAGAATGAGGGGTGATCTTATTGAAACATATAGGATTAAGAGGGGACTTGATAGGATGGATCCTGGGAGGATATTTTTTCTTGTGGGGGTGTCTTCAACAACATTTTGAAACTAAGGGTCCTCCGATTTATGACCTAGATGAGCAGGCATTCTTTATGCCAGAGGGTAATTAGACTTTGGAATTCACTTTCCTAGACAGCAGTGGAGGCTGGACCATTGAATATATTCAAGGCTGAGTTAGACAGATTTTTGATCGACAAGGAACTTAATGGTTATGGGGAGCAGGCAGGAAAGTGAAGTTAAGTGAAAGTGAAGTTAGGTGAATGGCAGAGCAGGGTCACAGGGCAGAATGGCCTATTCCTACTTCAAATTCTTATGATCTTATGATCTTTAAGGAGTATCAAAAAGGAGGAAAGTGAGGTAGAGATGCAGAAAGGTCTACAGAATGTCTTCCAGAGCTCAAGGCCTAGGCAACTGAAGGCAAGGTCACCAATGGTGCACAACTTAAAATTAGGAATGCACAAAAGGCCACAATTAGAGGAACCCCCATATCTTAGAAGGTTGCAGTGCTGATAGAGATTACAGAGAAATGGAGAGGTGAGTCATTGAGAGATGTGAAAACAATAATTAGAATTTTAAAGCCAAGATGTTGCTTGACTAGGAACCAATGTAAGTCAGCATGCACAGGAGTGATAGATGAATAGGACTTGGAGCAAGTTAAAGCATGAGCAGCAAAGATCTAGGTGACCTCAAGTTTACAATGGGTAGAATGTGGGATACCAGGCAGGAGTACATTGGAGCAGGCAGTCTAGAGGTAATGAAGGCATGAATGAGGGTTTCAGCTGCAGATGAGCTGAGACAGGGGTGAATTTGGATAATGTTACAGAAGTGGAAATAGGCTGTCTTAGTGATGACACGAATATGAGGTTGGAAGCTCAATGGGTATCAAATGTGACACCAAAGATTGCAATCAGACTGGTTTAATCCCAGACTATAGGCAGGGGGAGGACTTGAATCAGTATCTATAAAAATAAAAAACAAAAACAGAATTACCTGGAAAAACTCAGCAGGTCTGGCAGCATCGGTAGAGAAGAAAAGAGTTGACGTTTCAAGTCCTCATGACCCTTCGACAGAACAACGTCAACTCTTTTCTTCTCCGCCGATGCTGCCAGACCTGCTGAGTTTTTCCAGGTAATTCTGTTTTTGTTTTGGATTTCCAGCATCCGCAGTTTTTTTGTTTTTATCTATAAAAATAAGTTTGGAAGGGAAACTGAAAACAATGGCTTCAGACTTCAGTTTATTTATCTTCAGTTGAGTAAGCAGTCTGATAATTTAGCAACAGTTGAAGGAGTTGAGAGAGGTGATGGTGAGGTAGAGCTGGGTGCCATCAGCCAACAAATGAAAACTAATGCTGTGCCTTCAGATGATGGGTTAAATTTTTGGGGAGCTAGGAGCACCATAACTGGGGCTTAAAGCTGACGGCAAACCCACTTGGCAGATGGCAATTCCCTGGGGCAGCATATTGCTGCTAGTGGCCAATTACAAACCCACGGCCGGGTGCACTATCTAATTAAAGATGACAACCCATCCCCAAGAGTTCTGAGCCCAATCAGAGAACTGGCAGCTCAACAGTCTCAGCAGCATCACCACAAGTGGTGGTCAGTGCTGAGCCTACAGCTCCAGATAGGGCACATTATATGCAGAAGAGAAGTGAATTTTATGGGGAAAGGTGCAGCCAGGCTGTCATGAAGAGATATTAATGTGTACAATGTTATTGGAAATTATTTTTAAATTGGACTTGTAGTAGGGTCTGTGTCTTTGTGTGGCTTAATTGGATTAAAGCCAGCTAGTCTGGGTGCTTTGATGTATAGTAGTTTGAGACGTTAATTAGATAAAGGTAAGTTAGAAGATAAAGAGTACATTTACTATAAGACCATAAGACATAGGAACAGAAATTAGGCCATTCGACCCATCGAGTCTGCTCTGCCATTCAATCATGGCTGATAAGTTTCTCAACCCCATTCTCCCGCCTTCTTCCCGTAAACTTTGATCCGCTTACCAATCAAGAACCTATCTCAATGACCAGGCCTCCACAGCCTTCTGTGGCAATGAATTCCATAGATTCACCACTCTCTGGCTAAAGAAGTTTCTCTCATCTCTGTTCTAAAAGGTCTTCCCTTTGCTCTGAGGCTGTGCCCTCGGGTCCTAGTCTCTCCTACTAATGGAAACATCTTCCCCACATCCACTCTACCCAGGCCTTTCAGTATTCTGTAAGATTCAATCAGATCCCCCCCTCATCCTTCTAAACTCCATTGAGTGTAGACCCAGAGTCCTCAAATGTTCCTCATATGTTAAGCCTTTCATTCCTGGGATCGTTCTTGTGAACATCCTCTGGACCCTGTCCAAGGCCAGAACATCCTTCCTGAGATACGGGGCCAAAAATTGCTCACAATATTCTAAATGTGGTCTGACCAGAGCCTTATAAAGCCTCAGCAGCACATCCCTGCTTTTATATTCTAGTCCTCTCAAAATAATGCCAATATTGCATTTCCCTTTCTAACTACCGACTCAACCTGCAAGTTAACCTTAAGAGAATCCTGGACTAGGACTCCCAAGTCCCTTTGCACTCCAGATTTCTGAATTCTCTCCCCATTTAGAAAATAGTCTATGCCTCTATTCTTCATACCAAAGTGCAGGATCTTACACTTCCCTACATTGTATTCCATCTGCCACTTCTTTGCCCATTCTCCTCACCTGTCCAAATCCTTCTGCAGCCTCCCCACCTCCTCAATACTACCTGTCCCTCCACCTATCTTTGTATCATCTGCAATTTTAGCTAGGATTCTCTCAGTTCCTTCATCTAGATCGTTAATGTATAAAGTGAAAAGTTGTGGTCCCAACGCTGACCCTGCGGAACTCCACTAGTCACCGGCCGCCATCCTGTGAAGGACCCCCTTATCCCCACTCTCTGCCTCCTGCCAGACAGCCAATCTTCTATCCATGCTAGTACCTTGCCTCTAACACCATGGGCTCTTATCTTACTGAGCAGCCTCCTGTGCGGCACCTTGTCAAAGGCCTTCTGGAAGTCAAAGTAGATAACATCCATTGGCTCGCCTTTGTCTAACCTACTCGTTACCTCCTCAAAGAATTCTAACAGATTTGTCAGGCATGACCTCCCCTTGATGAAACCATGCTGACTTTGCTCTATTTTTCCATGCACTTCCAAGTATTCTGAAATCTCATCCTTAATAATGGACTCTAAAATCTTACCAATGACTGAGGTCAGGCTAATTGGCCTGTAATTTCCCGTCTTTTGCCTCACTCCCTTCTTAAACAGAGGGGTTACATTAGTGATTTTCCAGTCCTCTGGGACCCTCCCTGACTCCAGTGATTCCTGAAAGATCACCACTAATGCCTCCACTATCTCTTCAGCTATCTCCTTCAGTACTCTGGGGTGTAATCCATCTGGTCCAGGTGATTTATCCACCTTCAGGCCTTTCAGTTTTCCTAGCACTTTCTCCCTGGTAATGGCTACCATACTCACCTCTGCCTCCTGACTCTCTTGAACTTTGGGGATGTTACTCGTGTCTTCCACTGTGAAGACTGACGCAAAGTACCTATTCAGTTCCTCTGCCATTTCTTTGTTCCCCGCTACTACTTCTCCAGCATCATTTTCCAGCAGCCCAATGTCCACCTTTGCCTCTCTCTTACCCTTTATATATCTAAATAAAACTCTTGCAATCTCCTTTTATATTACTGGCTAGTTTACCCTCATATTTAATCTTCTCCCTCCTTATTTCTTTTTAGTTGTCCTCTGTTGGTCTTTGTAGGCTTCCCAATCCACTGGTTTCCCACTGCTCTTCGCCGCGTTGTATGCTTTCTCTTTAGCTTTTATGCTGTCCCTGACTTGCCTTGTCAGCCATGGTTGCCTCGTCCTCCCTTTAGTATGCTTCTTCTTCCTAGTGATGAATTTTTGCTGTATCTCCCAACTTACTCCCAGAAACTCCTGCCATTGCTGTTCCACTGCCTTTCCAGCTAGGCTTATCTCCCAGTCAATTCTGGACTGCTTCTCCCTCGTGCCTCTGTAGTTGCCTTTATTCAACTGTAATACTGTTACATGTGATTCCAGCTTTTTCCTCTCAAATTGCAGGGTAAATTCTATCATATTATGATCACTTCCTCCTAAGGGTTCCTTCACCTTTAGCACCCTTATCAAATCTGCCTCATTACACATCACTAAATCTAGAATTGCCTGTTCCCTAGTGGGCTCCACCACAAGCTGCTCCAAAAATCCATCTCGTAAACATTCCACAAATTCCTTTTCTTGGGATCCACTACCAACCTGACTTTCCCAGTTTACCTGCATATTGAAATCCCCCATGATCACTGTAACTTTGCCTTTCTTACATGCCTTTTCTATCTCCTGGTGTATCTTGTGCCCCACATCCTGACTACGGTTCGGAGGCCTGTACATAACTCCCTTTATGGTTTTTTTATCTTTGCGGTTCCTCAACTCTACCCACACAGACTCTACATCATCTGACCCTACGCCATTTCTTGCTATCGATTTAATTTCATTTCTTATTAACAAAGCAACACCACCCCCTCTGCCAACCTGCCTATATTTTCGATAGGATGTATATCCTTGGATATTTAGCTCCCAGTCATGATCCCCTTGCAGCCATGCCTCCGTGATGCCCACCACATCATACCTGCCAATTTCAATCTCCGCCACAAGCTCATTTACCTTATTTAGTACATTGAGTGCATTCAGATACAATACCTTCAGTCCTGTATTTCCCGTCCCCTTTCTCATTGTCGTCCCTTTATCTGATGCGCTTGAAGTTAGATTCCTAGCCCTTTCCAAACACTCTGTCCTATTTTGTGTTCTGGAGACTTTAATAGCCTCTCCTGGGCTCTCCTTTTATTCAGTTTTTTCATCATTTTCTATGAAGTTGAATCCACCCCCCCACCGCACCCCCCCCCCCCCCACCCCACACACACACACGCTAACCTGCTGCTTTGTTTCCCATTAGTCATAATTCTTGGAGTTTTATCCTCCCCTTAAACACTCAAAAAAAGGGAGTCAAATCTTGCACTTAGCTAGGAGACTCCAAGCAATGTGTTTATATTACTAATAAAATTGGTGCTATGAAAGGGATGTTATTGTTAGAAGAGGTGGAGTTCAAAGACCTTGTGATACAATGAGAATTTACATTCAGTGGAAAGGCTGGGTATAAACTGAAAGGAGTTTTGTATGTGCAGGTCGGAGGCATGTAAGATCTAAGCAGCCTGTAAGCCCTACAACGGCATCTACAAAGGAACTAAATTGCAAGGGACCTCATTTTGAATTTGTAAGGTTAAATGTACTTTGCCTGGTGTCTATTTAAAGTCTATGGGTTATTGTTGCCTTGGTGAAGATTTACCTGGAAATGATTAATTTGGGGACTTGTTTAAAAGTTTTAAGGTGGTAATTTGTAGACATATGTACGTGTTTAGTTTATTGTTAAATTAATGCATGTTTAATTTAGTTTATATAAAAATCCTCTTGTGGCTTGGTGGTTTCATATCTGAATTCAGAGCTACATCTCAAACATACCAGTTGAAAATATAGATTATGATAGTTGTTCAAGTTTCCCTCTGGGATTTAAACAACTCAGCCTTTACCAACTGCTGTGTCATAACACAGGCAAACACCCTGTGATCAGTTGTGGATCGAGGGGTCATGGGGGATATGTGGTGCACCTTTGATGCTGTTGCTACCTGGGTGGCCATTGCCATAGGGTTGCCCCCTTGTTTGCCATGGAGAATTCACCCCCTCTCCCACCAGAACTTTCTTGGAGGCTGCCAGGGTTACCTCCCTTCCCAACACCTTCCCCATATTGCTAGCCCTCCATTGGCAATGGGTAGGGAAAATCCAGCCCAATGTCACCAAGGGGCATCATACAGATAAGAAATAGAAGGGGCCCAAGGATGTATGCTTGGGGAATACCAGAGTTCAGAGCAGGAAGAGAAGCCTTTGCAAATGATTCTCTGGGTACAACTAGATAATCATGGAAACAAATGAGAGCAGTCACACCTAGCTAGACAACAGTGGTGAGATGTTGGAGGAGGAGAGCATGATCAACCATGTTAAAAGATGTTGACAGGTTGAGGAGGACAAGGAAGAATGTTCACCTTTGTCACAGTCAGACAGGGTGTTGTTTGTAACTTTGATAAGAGCTGTTCTGTTGTGGCAGGGGTGGCAACATTAACATCTTATGGACCGCAGCACCACATTTAACCTGTACAGTAATTAAATGGTACTTAAGACTAACACAGCATGAAACATGTACAGATTCCATTCCCCTGCTTTGATTAATAATTTGTATTGTGAAAATGAGGAGAATCTAGTGGAATAATTGAGAATACTTTAGGCACCACAGTACGTAGATAAAAGAAAATGGTAGGGAAATTTCAATGCATAATTTGTGTAATAAAATATCCATATACATTTTGTACCAGAACTGTAAGAAGCATGACTTACCATACTTTGAAGCAAATCTTTAGGTGGAATTGACACTGTCATCTCTTATGCAGCATGTTTAATAGGTAAATCTAAAATTCATTCTGCATGTTTTAAAATAATGTTGGTCTATAAAATTATATGACTACATGTGCTCTGTGAATGAGGCATTTCATTGAACAACATAACAGATAATTAGCACAATTGCAATAGCTATTGTGAACACGATGCTTTTTGGGATCCTGAAGTGTTTCATCACAACAGCTATAATGTAATATTCTGCTCCATTGCTCACCAAGTGGTAAGGTTTCCTAGCAACAATCTCTCTTCTTACTGTACCACTACATCTCCTGAGTCTCTTAAATAATCTGCCCTGCAACTGTTGGGTAGGGTTTTATTAAAGATTTATAATGTAGCTAAAAATGAGCAGCTAAAGTGGAAATCCTCAGCACAGACTTCAGAAATCAATTACCATATCATCTAATGGACATGTAAAGTTAGTTCTTAGCTTGCAATGTGTATGCTATGATAATCAATAAAACATGAACTGTGCCTCTTAAAGGAAAGAGATCAATTCTGTACAAGGCAAGTTTGCTATATAAGAAAGTAATCTGATCTTAAAATGAAAAGAAAAAGCTTAATTAAAATAAGAAAGTCAGGTTTATATCTATATATGTTGATTAATTGAAAAATTACTTTTATGCTACATGTTAAAGTATGGATTTATGTTTCTAAAGTATTTTCCAAATAATGGGAAAAAAATAATGGGGAAGAAATTAGACTGAATGGTGCCCATTTTTAGTCACCTAATGTTTGAAAACTTTTGGCAGGAAATGCTCTGGATGCCAGCTTGGGGTTTACAGCTAATACCTAACAATCTTGGGCAGCATACAGAGAAGAAAGATTATAATGTCAATAAATGAGCAACACTGATGCCAGCATTGCTATTTTTGAACACCATGTCCCAGTTTACATCCTTTCTTGACCTTCTAAAGCCAAACATGTTTTAAATGAAATGAAGGACCCCTCACCAATGTTATTTAAAAGGGTCATGACCACTTGCAGATTGGTTGCTGGATTATTGCTTCCGGCTGCTTGTGCAACTTCATGCATTTCCTAAGCTTGCCTAAAGTATAAATACAGGGACTAGTCTGACCAGCGCTGAAGTACTATTCTGTTGATTTAAAAGCTTTTGCTGAAACAAGTTGATTCCAGACATGAATTGCTTGGTTTTGAAATGGAAATTGAACATGTTTGGTAGAATGAAGGGCAGTCACACTGAGCAGGACAAGCTACTAAAAGAGTGGGGAGAAGGGTTCTCAACAGGAGGCCTTACACGGTCTTTGGTGAGCAATTCCTTTACCTCAACTTCAGCAAGGGTCAATGCTTGGGATGCTTTTGTTTCACAAAAGAGATTGCAACTGAAATCTGCCAACTGCTGCAGTTTTAGAACGTTTCAGTCCACAAGACAATTATATTATTGAAGAAAACTAGTAACAGATGTATGAACTAAAATTTTTAAGCGGCAACTTGAATCTGTATATGTTGATTCTGGTAGCTTTTGAAAAAATATCAAAATAAATATTTAATTAATATGAAAATTAGCTTCACAATTATTTATGAAAATTTTATAAAATGTGGAATAGAATGGTTACAGCACAGAAGGAGGCCATTTGGTCCATCATGTCTGTGCCAGCTCACTGCAAAAGCAATTCACTTGGTGCTGTTCCCCTGCTTTTTCCTCATTGCCCTACAAATTTTTCCTCTTCAGATCCAATTCTCTTATCAAAGCCACGGTTGACTCTGCATCCATCACATTCTCAGGCAATGCATTCCAGATTCTAACAACTCGCTGAATAAAAATGTTTTTTTCCCAATGTCACCATTGCTTGTTTTACCAATCATTTTAAATTGGTGTCCTTTGGTTCTCAATCCTTTCACCAATGGGAACAGTTTCTCCCCATATAGACTCCTCATGATTTTTAACACCTCTATAAAATCTCCTCTCAAACTTCTCTTCTCCAAGGAGAACAGCACCGGGTTCTTAGTTTATCTTTGTGATTGAAGTTCCTCATCCCAGGAAACATTCTTGTGAATCTTTTCTGCATACTTCTCTAATGCCTTCACATCCTTCCTAAGGCATGGTATTAGAACTGGATGCAATACGTCAGTTAAGGTCGACCCAGTTTTTTTATACAGGTTTAGCATAACTTCCTTACTTTTGTACTCTATGACCCCTATTTATAAAGCCCAGGATCCTATATGCATTTTTAATCATGCTTTCAACCTGCTCTGCCACCTTCAATGATTTGTGCATATATACCCCCAGGTTCCTGTGCTCCTGAAACCTCTTTAGAATTGTAACCTTTATTTTACATTGCCTCTCCTGATCTTTCTAATAAAATTAATCACTTCACACTTTCCTGCATTAAATTTCATCTGCCACTTGTCCACTAGCCTATGTCCTCTTGAAGTTTATCACAATACTTCCTAGTATCAAATAAAGTTAATCTTTTCCTAACATTACTGTGGGATACTGAAGCAGGTTTATGGGGGCTGTGTGTGTATGTTTGTGTGTGTGTGACTTATTTAATTAAATTGAAGACAGTAAGATTGCAAGATTTAGATCATCAAGAGGATTAAGTGTAAAAGCAGGCATTTTGAAGTGGAGGTGAGTGAGCTCAGATGAAGTCACAGCAGATACAGTGAGGATAGAATTCGCATTTGTAGATAAGTTGAGGGGTTGTTTGAATTTCAAAGGAACATGACTGGATGTTTTACAACTGGCAAAATTAAAGGTAAATAAGGCAAAGTTATTAAGTTTATTTTTCCCAAAAGTGCTGACCATAATGACAACATGAAAGGTTTTTATATTCTGGGAAAAGTAATTTCCAAAGCAAGGTTAGAACAATGGATTTACAGATCAAAAGGAAGAAAATATATTTAAAGAAAGATTGAAAGCTGTATATGAATGTCCATATGAGATCTTAAAAGGTGGACTGTGTAAAAGAGACCAGTGAAGATCCAACCTCTAGCCACCCCAGAGAAGCGCCTGCTTGTTCCAGAAAGCAAGGTTTTGTTAAAAACCTTAGAATTCCATTGTCGAGTGAGAGGAAGAGGGAAGCCCTGTGAAATACTTCCCTTATAGCAACAATGGGGGTGCTTTGTGGTAGAAATACTGAATGTTTTATAGATTAAGAATCTATTTGGACTTTTGCCTGAAAAGGGTATTTATTTTGGGTGTCCAAGTAGAAACCTTTTAGGAAATGTTGTAAGACTAAATTTAACTGTGTAACTGTAATCTTGTATGTTTAAGTTTTCTTTTCTTTTTTTAATAAGCATTTTAAGTTAATCTTTAAAATCTCCAAAAGTGGCAGTGGACTCTTTATTTCTGACTTCATGTACCATCTCGTAATAAAAATACACATTTCAAATCAGTGCGATAGCTTGGCCAAGTTTCCCTTTGGGATTTGGTCAGCCTGGCAATTACAACCTGCCATACCATAACACAAGTCATCCACACATTTTGAAATTGTGTCCTGTACACCTAAGTCTAGGTAATTCATATATATCAAGAAGAGCAGAGGGTCCTAACACTGAGCCCTGGGGAACCCCGCTATAAACTTTCCTCCAGTCTGAAAAACAACCATTCACCGTTACTCTCTGTTTCCTGGCACTTAGCCAATTTGAGTAAGAACATGAATTCACCATCTTCCCTCTACATAACAGACACAGCACTTCAATTAACAATGCATAGTGTAAAGTGTTTTTAAAGACTTGGTGCTCTAAAAAGTACGTGGGACTCCAGATCTGGGTCTGGGAGGGAGATAGTAGAATGTTTAGGACACTGACATCCTTGAAGGTGGATAAATCACCATGGCTGGATGGGATTGTATCCCAGGTTGTTAAAGGAAGCCAAGGAGGAAATAACACATGCCCTGACAATTATTTTCCATCTTCACTAGGTACAGGCGAGGTACCAAAGGATTGGAGGTCTGCAAACATTGTACCATTATTTTAAAAGGGTGTGAAGGATAGGCCAAATAATTATGGACTGGTCAGTCTTACTTCTGTGGTGGGCAAATTATTAGAATTTATTCTGAGAGACAGGATAAAATGTCACTTAGAAAAGAACAGATTAATTAGGGATGGTCAACATGATTTTGTTAGGGGAGGGTCATGTTTTACTAATTTAACTTAATTTTTTGAGGAAGGAACAAGGAGGGTTTATGATGGTAGTGCAGTGGATGTTGTCTACATGGATTTCAGTAAGGCATTTGACAAGGTTCCACGTGGCTGACTGGTCGGAAAAGAAAAAGCCATGGGATACAGGTGAATGTGGCTAGTTGAATCCAAAATTGGCTCAGCGACAGGAAACAAAAGGGCAATGGTTGATGGATATTTTTGCAAATCCCACAGGGCTCAGTGTTGGGCCCCATGCTGTTTGTTGCATATATTAATCATTTGTGCTTAAATGCAGGTGATATGATTGGGAAATTTGCAGATGACACAATAGTGAAAATCTGGTAGTGAAAAGGATAGCTGTCGTCTCCGGATTTATATCATTAGTTTGGTCAGTGAGCAGAAAAGTGGCAGATAGAATTCAATCTGGAGAAGTGTGAGGTAGTGCATTTGGGAGGGCAAACACACCTAGGGAATGCACAATAAATGGGAGGATATTGGGTGGGGTAGAGGAAGTGGGAGACCTTAGAGTGCATGTCCATGGGTCCCTGAAGGTGGCAGGACAGGTGGATAAGTTGGTCAAGAAAGCATGTGGAATGCTTCCCTTTATTGGACGAGCTATAGAATACAAAAGCAGGGATGTAATGATGGAATTGTATGAAACATTAGTCAGGCCACAACTGGAATTTTGTGTACAGTTCTGGTCGCCATGTTACAGAAAGTACATTATTACTTTGGAGAAAGTACAGAGGAGATTCACAAGATTGTTCTTAGGTCTTGAAGATTGTAGCTATGAGGAAAGATTGGATAGGCTGGGGTTGTTTTCCTTGGAACTGAGGAGGCTGAGAGGTGACCTGATTGAGGTGTAGAAGATTGTGAGGGGCTTAGATAGACAGGGGTGCCTTGTTTCCCCAGCAGAGAGGTCAATCACCAGGGGGCACAGATTTAAACTGATTGGTAGAAGGATTAGAGGAAACATATTGAAAAACTCCTTCACCCAGAGGGCGGTGGGTGTTTAGTATTTGTTGCCTGGCTTGGTGGTGGAGGCAGAAACCCTCAACTCATTTAAAAGGTACCTGGATCTGTACCTAACATGCTTTAACCTGCAAGGCTACAGATAAGTTGCTGAAAGATGGGATTAGAATGCTCAGCCAATTTTTAATATTTTCTTTTTCAGCCAGCGCAGACACAATAGGCTGAATGGCCTCTTTCTGTGCTGTAACTTTTCTTTAGTTCCATTGACAAATGGCACCTGTAATGACTGGATTTGCAGGGTTAGGAGTATTTCTTGTAGGGAGAACAGGGAAGGAGGAAGCTAGACTAGGAGACTGGGAAGCAATGAAGGGAATTAGTGTGTAGGAGCACTGGGGGAAGAGCAGACAAGTGTATGGGAGCAAGTGAACTACAGACATCTATAAAAACCATCACAGAGGGTGACTGCAGTCAGCTAACAGCAGAAACACTGACCAGATAGGGTAACAAGAGTAGCTTGGCTGCTAGGTATGTATATAAGTCATGAGAAAGAATAGTGAAGAGTAAAACACAGAGTTGCACCTGTAGAGAGTAAGTGGAACATAGGGCTGCATCTTCCGGTCGGCGGGCAGGAGGCGGGGCCTGCTCGTCGACGCGGGGTGATGTCGGGCCTGTGTCCCGACATCACCCCACATCATTTAGACTAGGCTGCACACCCCCTAAACTGTCAAAGGCCTATTAAGGCCATTAAAAAAGTAATTAAATTGATTAATGGACCTGCCTGTCCAACCTTAAGGGCGGGCAGGCAAAGAAGCCAGGCGGCCTTCAGAGAAAACATGAAGCCTCATCCATGAGCAGGATGAGGTTTTATGAGGGATTTAAAATGTTTATAAAATGCTGAAATAAAATAAATTGACATGTCCCAGCTCATGGGCAGGATTTTCCCTCCAATCGGGGGCGCGGCACCATTTTACGTGGGTGGGCCAATTAAAGCCCTCCCTCTCAGGAGTTGGGACATGTCCATAATTTTTACAAAAACTTTAATAAAATTTTTTACAACTTACGTGAATCCTCATCCCACCCGTGGATGAGGTTTCATGCTTTTTCTAATTCCCGCTGAGGTCCATTAATTAGCTAAATGATTCTGTCAATAGCCACAATTGGCCATTGACAGGTCAGCAGGTGCCCAGCTGATTTTGCTGCGCCCCCGCCTACCGGAAAATTTAAATGGGGCGCGGTGATGTCGGGAGTTCATGCGTCATTTAACGTGTTGGTGAGTGGGCCCTGCCCCCTGCTCGCTGACAGGAAAATCCTGCCCCTTGTGACAGTGTCACATGAGAGGACATGTCAGGAAGTTTTTTTCACATCTTTATTGACTATATGAAACCTGAGCCAATCTCCCTGAGGCAGCACTAGCGCTTCCTGGCGGACGTCACTCTGGGAGGGCCAATTAAGGCCTGTGAAAATATCAAATGGCAGCAGCCCCCAATCAGGGGTGCTGATTGGGAACCTGCCCACTCGCACCTGTTTCCGGACAACACCCCCAATGGGGGGGAAGATCCTGCCCATACAGATTCTTAAACAATGCATCATGTGGAGAAAATAGTACAGCTAAAGTATTAGAACTTGGGAAATGTAACAAATATTTAAGCTCAAGTCCCCAGAGAAAATGAAAACCTCTGTGAGGTAAATTTATTGGGTAATCTGAAAACCGCTTTTCTCCCTTTGTTATTGAATTTTGCATGTATCTGTTATGTTATGAATGTAATGCATACTATATAGTGTTACAAATGAACAGCCAACATATTTTCTGAAGTACTGAAAAAAATTTTTTCAGGGGTATAACTGATCCTTTTTTAATGAATGTGTGTTTTGGGGGGGAGAAGAGTCAAATAAATGTTTATTTTTTTTAAACTAGTTGCATTTCAATGAATACAAAATTTGAGCTTATCAATGCATTTCTTGCTCATGTCATAAATGCTTCACGAAATTTAATGTTATTGATAATGCCATCTTATTGTGAAGGAGAGCAATATTTTATATGTTCACAGGTATAGTTAATGATTGTAGTATTGCCTTTTGCAATGGCTGATAAAATACTACAGTAGAAATAAGGTTATGATGCAGTAAAAAATTCAACTACTTTGGACTTTGAGATTTCCACTTATAATACAACAACCAGGAACCCCTTACTGTGCCAAAAATGGTGTGAAAATCCAATAATCTAATAAATTCTCACTCACAATATCTATAATCAAAACCAAATACAACCAACTGATTATTTAGCTGTATTTAAAAGCAAGGACTCTAGATTAATAAAATAATTCAATAAAATAATCTTAAACTAAAAGATACAAATTATTTTTTTTGTTATACAGCAGAATTCTAGGCATGTTGAATCATTGAAGGGTAAATTATTCTGCCAAGTATCCTGGTGGGTCATTGTGTTAGTCTTCTAATATATTGCACTACTAATTCGCAGGATACAGATTCCCCCATGATTCCAAATATGTTGAGTTTTCAAACTCAGCTTCACCATCTGGATGAAGACACCAAGCAGTGACAAGACACTTTCCAACTGCAACAAAAGGTTAGTTGACCGAACCATTTCTATCCGACTCTTTGCTTGCAGTTTTAGTTTGGGAATGATAATGATGTTGAAGGGGTCTTAAAGTATAATTAATGTTACTGCCATTTTGAGCTGAACTAGCTTTGAATAGGTTATTTTTGAATGGTTATGAATATACAGTCGAAGTGCACAATGGCAGTCATTGCAGATTATAGATAGTTAAACAGTCCTGAGAAGTGAAATAAACGTTATCATTTTTTTTTGCAGCATAAACCTACTGATGACAGAATTATGAAGAGAAATAGTCTCAACCTCAAAGTCAAGTGTTTTAGGAAGTTATAAATAGAAAATGGTACATACTCCTGCGCTGTCTAATGTAATCTAGTCAAATCAGAAAACTAATAAAATCTTAAACATTATTCGTGGTCCCCGTGTATTGTTTTATTTTTCAGTATTAAATTAATTCTTTGAGTCAATTGATATTGACTCTTGGCTCAATTCTATCAAAATGGCCAAATCTGGATCAATCAAATTGTTCCACAAGCAGTAAGGTCTATATTGGATATTAAGGCCTGAATAGGCAGTTAGGTAGCATGTGCACATGTCGAGCCAGAAGTGTACCCTAGCCTTATTGGGTCACACCAAGCAAGAGGCATTTATTACCCACACATAAAACAGGAGTGAGGCCATTTGCATATGCAAATAATTGGCCAAATCTTTGTTCTGAGGTACCCTTCTGTAAGGTTGGTTTGCCTCAGGGAAAACAAAATTTCACTAGCAGAATCCAACTCAAGAATCGCCTGCAGGAAGTAATTTCCCTGAAACTGGAGCAGGAAGGATCAGAATTACAATTCCTGACCACAGCTTAAGGAACTGTATAAGGGTTTGAGCTTCATATTTCAGAATATTCTGAGAAATTTATCATTGCAACAATCAATTCTTCACAATGCAAGTGTTCTCCCCCTCTTAAAAATGTTGGCTGTTAAATTGGATCAGACACCAAAGTGGGAATGGGAATTACAAACTATGTCCGTTCACTGTGATGCAGGGAGCACATTGTACTTTGTGTGGCCAATGATACCCATGTTGTTCATTGGCTGCACATATCAGCAGGGATCCCAATATCACCAGTGGCTAGTGCTATTTAAAGCTATGCTGCATCTCTTGGTGATGCATTGTTGCTGTTTGAAGTGGTGAGAGTTTCTTCAAAGGCGTGCTGTGGAAGATTCAGCAATGGTTGACAATCATTGTGAGTGTGCACCTTTATCTTGCATAGAAATCAAGGTTTCATATCTGAGTGACAAGGAGCCACAGGCAGGGAGACATTCTTGGGAGTTTAATACAATAGTGAACATTATATAAAAGTGATTAACACCCATGCTCAGGCTGTGCAACTACATCTTCGTAACATTCCTAACCCTGCGTCTTGATATTCCCCGGACATCCACAGCGGATTTGAAAGCAGCCTGCTGACTGCTATGTCCTGTCTGTGATGACCTTGGCAAGCATTCTCTGGAGGGCCAAGGCCTGGAGGGCCCCGGGCTTCTTTCTGGGCCCTGCTGTGTAGCAATGGCACCCTCTATGGCCTGTGGAGCTGGAGCTGCTCGGATCACAGGGAAAGGGGATTTGGATGGATCAGACACTCCCGATGTCACCTGGGTGAATGGCTCTGGAACGTGCACCTGCTGATCCTCCTCTCTATGGGTGCCCGAGGTTCCCTGGCTGCATCCTTGAGGAGAAGGAGTAGCTGGAGTGAGAACAAGCTGCTCTGCACCCCTCTCGCGTACACACTGTTGGTGGCTAACAATGACATCAGCAGTGGAGTTCATCCTGTGTAACAGTGTGGGACTGATGTTCTGGACGAAGGTCTCCATGGTAGCCACCATCCTTCCAGTGTTGACCCAGTGCATTGGTATGCCAGAGCTATGACGTCAGCCTGAAGGCAAACAGACTCCTCTATTGTGCCTTGCAATCTGAGGAGTGTATTGGACATCCCTTCCTGATGTTCCCAAGCTTGCATTTGCAGCTTCAGCAACTGAGGTATGACTGAGTCTAGAGGCTTGTTATCTGAATCAGACTCAGCAGATTTCTGGCCTCCAGCAGTCCTCCACATGCTGGAGACCAGGACAGTCCCTGCCACCACCTGCAGTGGATCAGACAGTGAGATGTGCTCACCAGATTGTGATCCTGAGGATACTCTAAAACTAGATCCCACCGAGCTGTGTGTCTCTGCACTGTTGGAGGATGTGGGTGAGTGCAATGATGGTTCTTCAATCAAGGTGCTTTCAAGTTTTCCTTCCAAGGTGCCTTCAGGGCTTGAGCCAAGGACCTGGGCCATGGACCCCTTGGCTGTTTCCCAGATGTGCCTGGAAAAGCAAGGAGAGTTAATTAGTGCATGGCAGTGTCCTGTGAAACAGGGTACATCACTCACACCATGGTCGTCTGATGGAAGTTGCATAGCTGGATCCCCATTTTGTAGAGTACTGCTGACCTCACCGTCAGCACAGGAATGGTCCAGATCCTCACTGGCCAACTGGAATGCACTGTTTTCAAAGTCTGTAAGGACGTTGATTTCAGGCATTCCTTCACCAATCTGCATCCTCTCCCCCTTCTTGTGTGCCAGCTTGTCCTGCATGAATAGAGATGGAGAGAGCATGAGCAGGACACCTGCCAGGCCAGATGATAAGTATGCCTAGCACTTGTCGGTGGTCAGTGGTCCCATGGACTGGTTAAGGACAATGACAGTGTGTATGAGAGAGTGAATGGTGATGTCCCTTGAACTGGCAGTGAGTGAGATCTGTTAATATAGCAATCACGTTGTTAAAAACAATTGCTAGCTAAAGAGGTGATGGGCATTGATTATCCCATCTAAATTGAATCAAAATATACAGCTGGAACACTTTGTATGGAAGTTACTTGCAAGTTAGTAGTACTGAGGATTGTCTTCAAAGTAAACCAGCTTGAACCAAACGACCAGCCTGGATTAATTCTTCCACCATGGCCTCTTTTTGTGAGCAACAAGCTCCCTATAGATGTTTGATGGGTTTGTGGGTGTGTGTTGAGAGTGTTAAGAAGAGGGACTTACCCTGGTGGAATGGAGGAGTTCATTTGTCCTTTTTTGGCACTGGGTAGTGTCCCCTTTTGTGGGGCATTAGTGTTGACCACAGCTGCCACTGCCTCCCATGCTGCATTAGAGATGTTGCTGCCCCTCCTGTGTCCAGAGCCAAGATAGAGAACATCATAGTGGGCCTCCACTGTGTCCAAAAGATGCTTGAAGGATGCATTATTAAACTGGGGGGCTGCCATCTTCTTGCCTTTCAAGGTCATGCCTTCAGTGCTGCAGTCCTGGGCTTGAAGCACTGACAGTATGCTTGTGGATATACTTTAAATATGGCACCCAATATGAGGAAGTGGTGAGGTGATGGTATGGCAGGCAAATGAGAGTGGGCCTGCCATCAAAATGGCATGTTTCCCAGGAATACGTAAAAATGCGGTTGGACTGGGATGATGTGGTGTGAAAAGCCGCCATTGCAGCCGGCAAGTAAAATGTTGTTTTTCCTGATCGCTACTGCACTTAGTGCAAAATCTGGGACGATCCCCTCAACCTCACTGCAACCAATGTTACAACTGGTCCCTGTGTGAGGTTCCCCCAAATTTGTTATGATCCCAGATGAGGTACCCTAAATTGTTATGCTCCTAGATGAGGAGGAGTGAACTGGCTCCTTTTCTTTATTCAACACCCTCTTTTGCTTGCAAGAAGGTTAATTTAAAAAGGATTCCTTCTTTCATGGATACCTTTTCTCAGTCTAAATATATTTGTGTTTTTGAAGGAGCCAATTCAATCAGACTTTCTTGAGTTAAAGAAAGACTGAGTTTATTAGTTACTAAAACTTGAGGGGCAAAAATAATAAAAATGCAACACACATACACACAGATTAGAAATGAGAAGTAAGTCCAGAAATAAAAGTCAAAAAGATATGCAAATCAGCCTTTGGCTGGTCCGTGAGGAGTGGATGATGAAACGCTGTGGCCGTTAAGTTAAATTCGGGGAGTTGAGCAATTGGTTTGGAAATTCTTGGTTCTGCAGCTTAGCTGAAAGGAATTGTCCTATTTCCTTTTTGATTGTGGCTTTGCTGACTTGTGACTTGCTTCCAGCAATTGGAGAGAGGACTTTTTTTTACCTGCAAGTGCAGGGATGCCTAGTTGATGTTCTTCAGCTGTGACCTTCACAACACACACTCACACACTAGGCCTGGAACACAAAACCATCACACACAACTAGGTTATAGTTAGCTTTTTAACCCTGTTTCTTGTGCATTCCTGGAAGGAAACAAAACAAACATGTCTTTCACCCATATCTGCCTTCTTTTCAACTCAGATCATGTCCACAGTCTTGGATATAACTCACAGGAGATAGTTTCTGCTAAGATGGTAATTAGCCTTCATTATCTTTACAACTACAAGAGATTACAGTTCAGTTTTTGCATTGCATCTTTTCCTTTGAAGTGGGCCTTGACACATTTTAGGTACACCATTCCGTTCTTTGGACCAGTTGGTTAAGTGTAATTCACATAGGAATTTTCCAACAAGTTGTTACTTTACAGCCTCAGTCAGCTTTTGCCTGCATGTTCTTTTTGAAAAAAAAAACCTGTCTTACTTAAGTTCAATATGTCTATAGGTAATTAGGGGCTATGACCTGTGATCATGACACCAACTATTCCCAGAACCATGAATGATTAACACAGCTGTGTGTTGCATTTTGCAACTTTGCTGAACTGGGCATGCTGCACACCCCATATATGTTAAAGAGGCTAAGATCTTGAAAGAGATGGTCCTCCTGCTGAAACTGTCACAAGGCAGTCAGCCCCCATTGCAATGGTTTTCCCTCCATATTTCCAGAGTCCTCTCAATCCCAGGCTTTTAACAAGACCATCAAGGTTATTAAATTGGCTGTAGCTTTCTTTCAATGGTATGGAGCCTGAATGGATGGGCCAGTAAATCCACCACCCCAATCAGTTCAACTTATGCTTCAGTTATGCTCAGTGTCCATCCTAAACTGCTCACACTGAATAACAAGTGAGTTTTCAGTATAAGAACCTGCAAAATAATAGAGGTGGATGAGATTCCTCCGCCCATAGCACCTCCAGTGATTGCTCTATCTCCCAAGATACACCATAGGCATAAATGCAGATGATCATGAGCTTTTTCTGATCAGATCTTTTAAAACTAACAGCCTGTACTAATAGATATAATAATTTACATTTTCAGCCAGGTTCTAAATTTACAATTTCTGATCCTAGCAGAGATTTAAAAAAAAATAAACAGTAATTTATCAAATTCCAGAATCAATATTTCATTAAGATTAGAAAATAAAAATCAATTTCATTTTGTTGATAGCAAGTATAAACAACCATGGCTGCCAGACAAGGTCAAGTAGAATTATCAGTCCACTTTGGAGACTCAGGAGAAGCATGCCATTGATGTTGCATTTCCCCACACCTTGGGCTGAATAATATGCTCTGAAAATGGGATTGTTACGCACCTGCACCCATGTGTTATCAGACTCGATGATGTTGAGTCACATTCCCTAGGGACAGCATCCAGCTCTTTGGTGATGTCACCTGCCTCTCACCTTGCACTCTTTGACTTGCCTATCTAGAAGAATGTATAGCCTAGCCTGATGATAGTTCTGTTAGCTGGCCTTCTTCTGATGGGCAAGTTTCGCTAAGAGCAGCAATGTCAATATTGTATCGCGATAGCTCCCTGCCAACCAGAGC
This sequence comes from Carcharodon carcharias, assembly GCF_017639515.1. Taxonomy (NCBI): domain Eukaryota; kingdom Metazoa; phylum Chordata; class Chondrichthyes; order Lamniformes; family Lamnidae; genus Carcharodon; species Carcharodon carcharias. The sequence goes on from NC_054478.1 coordinate 71,502,535, forward strand.
AGTTCTACGCTGGGCTATGGCACTGTTGCCTGTATCAAGTTGAGGTCATGCATTTCAAGAAGTGAAGTAAGAGTACCTGTTTCTTCTTTGTTTTGTCTTGCTTGTAATATACTGTAGTGTGTGACTGAATACTAACGGAGTCCTTTTTGGGATATAACAGGATGAGTGTGAAAGAGTTGGTAAGGTGTGCAAGTGCACTGATTACAATGGAGATGGATTGCGCTTGGCCAGCCCTCCACTTTTGATCCTACACATTTGTCCTCAGTTGCTTGACAAGCCAAGATGACTGGAGATATGGTCAACTGCAGTGGATGACCTAAATTACCTTCTGCACCCATGCCGATGAACTTTTACAGCTGTCCACATAGGTGTGCTGTGAGGCTTTCAGTAGCAGTAAGGGAATATCATTCCCTCTGCTATCTCCATCAAGGCAGTTCATTTTATGTGCACTTGATAAAGGGTGGTTGGAGATAAGCATTTTCCCTCACATGTGGACACCATCCTGCATACTACCCTTATGTAGGTTGGCCTGTGAACCGATGCAGTAGCTGCTGAAATGCACAAGCAGCTATGTGGAACCACAGGTGTGAACTGGGTGAGTATTGAAGACTGGGTTCAGTTACCCGTCCAGCTTTGAAGTAGGATGCAGCTGACTCCTGAAAAATTGACTATCTCTGACACATCCACAAAACCTTGCTGAAGACTACTGCTACAAATATAGCTTGTTATTTAAGGTTTTGTGTGATTTCCTTAAGCAATGGTTCACACAATGCACTAATTCTCAAAATGGCCATTTTTCGTGTCCAATCCTGGAATGCGTTAAGTTTCTCATCCAAGCACCAATCTGTCCTGACTGGACATCCACAAATGCACCTGATGGACTTCCCCTCATTTACCCTTATCGCCAATTACAGTTCCCCAGCTCCTATCCCAGGAGAAATTTAGTCTTATCCTAGTTCTATTCTCATCAATGTCATGTTGTTTGTAAAATAATATGTAACTGCCAGATAACAGAAAGAAAAAATGTTGTGGTGTTATGGTCCTTGATAGGATTGATTAGGAAGGTTACATTGAGTCGCTTGTATTACTGATGTCTTGTACATGTTGTACATTGAAATCAATGGAATAAAATGTGGACATATTCTACAAAAGACGAGCTATCTACTCCAATTGATTACCACCAAAACTGTGAAAACAAAAACCTAACTCCTTGTTTATACTTGACTAATGTTCAATTGGTTATCACATCAATGGAAGTAATATATACCAATGTCTATTTGAAAACAAAAGGTTAAGTTGTAGGGTGAAAAATGCAATAGTTTACAGTCAGTAGGCTGAGGTACACCAGTCACTGAAGAATCCTGAGCAGTGCAAGCAAGGCTCCTGCATAGCTCATCATCCAATTACCCTGAGGAAGCCTCAAACAGATATTACCCCTTTCATTTCCATTAGTAAGAAACCTGACAGCTGTTTTAGGCAGACTCTGGGGACACTTGAAAAATGGTCCAACCCTAATTTTGAGTGGGATGTTTTTCAGGCATCCTGGGGCACAAGACATTGGTCCCTGAAATTGTTTCATATCTCTGAGATTCAATTTCCACTCCTATATTTGAATCATATGAAATTAGATTAAATGCAAATTGTGCAAAATACATATAATTTCAATACAAATACTTTAATATGAATTAAACCTCTTGTACGTTTTTATTTTAAGACATCCTCTTTATTCTTATAAAATGATATAAACATTATGACTTTCAGACTAATTTTCCATTCATTGCAGTAATTTTAATTTATATCAAATTACTTTGCTCTCAACACTACCAAGTATATGACAGTATAACATGCTTCATTAGAAAGCAACATATCCTCTGACTTACCATGAACAATCCGATGAAAGGTTCACCAGCTTTCATAAATTGTTTTCATAAACGTACACAGATGTGTAAGCCATTGTACACATTTTCTTTTTATTACTGTTCAGCTTCCATTGGTATTGAGCAATATAGTTTTCTATTACCTTAATGATAAGTGGAAATCACAGAACCATAGTTAGTGAAAAAGGAGAGGAGCAACACCGTGGCCTAAGGAGCAGCGAGAATACAGGATTGGCAGCAAGGTTGGCGTCATGATCTTCCCAAACACCACCTCAGCAAATCCACATAGCTTTTCCCTTTCACACTTCCCATAAAATCAATTCACCTTAAGTAGGACTAGCTCTCAGCCCAAATTCTAACCCTCAGCCCAAATACATGGACATGTGTTCCGTTCAAAGCTTGTTCAATTTACAAATAGGAATTCAAGAATATAATGTAATTCCTATTTTCTTTTCCCCCACATGCAGAATTGTAAGCCCAGGATTCCATCTGAACTGTTCCCTCTCCACAGCTGCAATTTCACCAGGCATGCAGCAAAGGCTTCGTTTGTATGTGTACAGTGTTTTCACCACACAAACAATGATGGAGAAAGTTCTGCTCCCAGGAAATTCTGGTTCACAGTTACAGCACAATTGTTTGATGTCTTCAATCTGTGTCAGAGTTTTCCTCCACCTCAATGAAGCCCAAAGTCTTTCTTGTCCCCATGTCCTTCAATATTCCTCTTTTTAAAGTGAACATCCTATTCCCTTTAAAAAGCATTCATTTGGACTTTGCTTCAACAATAGTTTGTGAGTGACAATTCTATATGCTACTTCCCAACACCATCACCATCCCTCAGCCCAGCCCACCATTTAAACGATTTATTTCTAGCTTGCCCTTTAATTAATTTTAATTTGTGCCTAGTCACTACTGTATTGTTAACTAGTGGAAACAACCTATCACTATTCATATCATAACAGTTTATAGTCATCCAGGTTATGAATTAACCTTCTCAGCTGTAATGAAAAAAAATCAAAATTCTCTGCCATCTCTTGGTAACTGTAACCCTGGTGACATTCGAATGAATCTGCACTGCACATTTTCCAAGCATTTTACATTTATCCTTTGTTAGGGTTCCAATATTGCACACAATATATTTTGACTGCAGTCTAATTAAGATCTTTACATGTTTGGCATTGCTACTTTGCTTTTGTATCTCAAGACTCCAGATGCAGTACTTTTTTCTTTTTTATGACCTTATCTATTTGCATTGCTAACTTTAATGACCTGCCTATCTGCACACCAATGTCCTTTTGCTTCTGTATTTCATTTAAAATCTGATCACTTAAAACAAATTTCTTTCCCTAATCACTACCTTTCTTCACATCTCGCTCGAAAATGTGCATTCACACGTGCACAAGGCCCTTACTATGAATAAGCTTTTTGCAGATGGTTGCATTGCTAACATGACATTGACAGAAACCTAGCTAACAGGCTACAACATTTTCCACCTTAATGAAGCCTCACTCAGGCTGTTGTAGTGGCAGTGAGGCTCTTATCACAAAACCACACAACTTAGGGTGTCCACCTACTCCTCTGGCAACTTGTCCTCCATTGAAAATTTCACTATGTTCCATCCCTCTAACATCCTCATTCTCTACCACCCTTACCAGTACCACAGCAAGTTTCTCACCAATATATTTTCATCCTCTTTGTCCCTCCCTATTTCTGTAATCTCCTCCAGATTTATTACCATCCAAGATTTCTGTACTCCTCCAATTCTGGCCTACTGCACATACCCTATTTTCAATACTCCACTATTGGCTATGGTGCCTTCAACTGTCTGGGCCAAAAATTCTAGAGCTTATTTCCTAAACATCTGTCTCTCTCTACTTCTTTCTCCTCCTTTAAAACTTACCTAGAACTTACATTTTGACTAAGCTTTTGGTCAAGTGTCCTAATATCTCCTTAAGTGACTTAGTGTCAAATTTTATCTGATAACTTTCCAGTGAAGCTCTTGTGTTGTCTTGTTCCTCTATTTCTTTTAACATCTGATCACATAAAACAGTGATTTTCCTGAATCTTGCTTCCAAAATATATTACTTCATTTTTATTTACATCATGCAGCATTCTGAAATGTTATCAATCGTAATTAAAACACTCTCACCAGAGGATGATTCCTGTTATACTTGAGTAATTTGAGCTGTTATGCTTTCAATGAAGTTAGAATTCTAAGTGCTTTGCTGAACATTGTACCATTAAAAAAAAGCTTTCTCTATTTATAGATTTAATCAACAACTTCATCAATATCTCCCAAACTCCAATTGTTATTAATGGTACTGGCTTCTGGCATATTTTAGAAGCTTTGCTATTTCTGCAGCACCAGAACCATTTGTATTTATTGAGCACACATTCCTCTTCAATCTTGATTTCTAGATATACAAGTTCACAATAAAGCCAAAGTACCAAACTGTAAAAGCCGGTAGCAAAATAAAAGTACAGTATGCAGTTAAAGCACAGCTTTGTGATTTTAAAGATGCTGGCCTAGAAATTCAGATGCGTAGCACGCGTACCACATGCTCTGACATGCACACCCAAAGCTAGATTATTGTATTGTGTGGCACTACCATTGCGCTAATTGGGATAAATTTCGAATAAACCTAGCAACTCAAAACCATGGGTAACCATGAGGTGCTTTGAGGCAGCAGCAGAATTGTACTCAAACACAATCTGGGACTTCATGGCCCGGCATGTCTCCCATTCTACCATTACCACCAAGCCAGGGGAACAAACCTGGTTCAATGAAGATTGCAGGAGGGCATGCCAGGAGCAGCACCAGGCATACCTAAAAATGAGGTGTCAACCTGGTGAAGCTATAACACAGGACTACTTGCATGTGAAACAGCATAAGCAGTTAGCATTAGACAGAGTTAAGCGATTGCACAACCAATGGATCAAACTTAAGCTCTTTCGCCCTGCCACATCCAGTCATGAATGGTGGTAGACAATTAAACAACTCCCTGGGGGGGAAGGCTCCACAAATATCCCCATCCTCAATGATATGGGAGCCCTGCACATCAGTGCATAAGATAAGGCTGAAGCATTTGCAACAATCTTCAGCCAGAAGTGCTGGGTGGATGATCCATCTCAGCCTCCTCCTGAGGTCCCCAGCATCACAGGTGCCAGTCTTCAGCCAATTACATTCACTCCACATGATATCAAGAAACAGCTGAATGCCCTGGATCCTGCAAAGGCTATGGGCCCTGACAATATTCTGACAATAATACTGAAGACTTGCGCTCCAGAACTTGCCGTGCCCCTAGCTAAGCTGTTCCAGTACAGCTACAACACTGGCATCTACCCAGCTATGTGGAAAATTGCCCAGGTATGTCCTGTGCACAAAAAGCAGGACAAATCCAATCCGGCCAATTACAGCCCCATCAGTCTACTCCCAATCATCAGTAAAGTGATGGAAGGGGTCATCAACAGGGCTACCAAGTGGCACTTGCTTAGCAATAACCTGCTCACTGATGATCAATTTGAATTCTTGCAGGGTCATTCAGCTCCTAACCTCATTGAAACCTTGGCTTAAACTTGAACAAAAAAGTTGAATGCTAGAGGTGAGGTGAGCGTGACTGCCCTTGACAGCAAGGTAGGATTTGACCAAGCAAAACTGGAGTCAATGGGAATCATGGAAGACTCTCCGCTGGTTGGTTTCATACCTAGCACAAAGGAAGGTGGTACTTGGAGGCCAATCATCTCAATTCCTGGACATCACTGCAGGAGTTCCTTAGGGTAGTGTCCTAGGCCCAACTATCTGCAATTGCTTTGTTAGTGTCCTTCCTTCCATCATAAGGTCAGAAGTGGGGATGTTCACTAATGATTGCACAATGTTTACCATTCGCAACTCCTCAGACACTGAAGCCGACCATGTCAAAATGCAGCAAGACCTGGAAAATGTCCAGGTTTGTGTTGACAACCAGCAAGTACCATACGCACCATACAAGTGCCAACAATGACCATCACCAACAAGAGAGAATCTAGCCATCAACTCTTGAAATTCAATAGCATTACCATCACTGAACTCCATAGTTTCAACAATCTGGGGGTTGAAACTGAACTGGACTAGCCATATAAACACTGGCTACAAGAGAAGATCAGAGGTTAGGAATCCTGCAGCGAGTTACTCACCTCCTGACTCCTCAGAGCCTGTCCACCCTCCACAGGGCACAAAACAGGAGTGTGATGGAATATTCTCAATGTGCCTGGATGAGTGCAGCTCCAGTAACACTCAAGAAGCTTGACACCATCCAGGACAAAGGAGCCTGCTTGATTGACACCACATCCACAAACAATCACTCCCCCCGCCACTGAATAATAGCAGCAGTGTGTACCATCTACAAGATGCACTGAAGGAACTCACCAAGGCTCCTTAGACAGCACCCTCCAAACCCATGACCACTACCATCTAGAAGGACAAGGGCAGTAGATACATGGGAACACTGCCATCTGGAAGTTCCCCTCCAAGTCACTCTGACTTGGAATTATATCACCATCCCTTCCCTACCGCTGCATCAACATCCTAGAACTCCCTTCCTAACAGCACTGTGGGCGTACCTACACCACATGGACTGCAGCAGTTCAAGAAGGCAACTCACCACCAACTCCTCAAGGGCAATTAGGGATGGGCAATAAATGCTGGTCGAGCCAGCAATGCCCACATCCCATGAAAAAAAAAATAAATGCTCCCAATATAACGTAAAGGAACACATGCAGACATCTGACTAGAACTGTTCCATGCGCCATATTGGCATGGGTGATAATTCTGGCTGCAGAGGTTTACCACGTCAACATGGCACATGCTCAGGAGATGCAGGAATTCTTGTCCCAAATGTGCTCTGCTCCCTTTTATTGTGTGCCACCCTTTCCTACATAGCGAGGAAAGAGTTTCAGTGACTATATTGCACTATATTTGGGTAATGTGCCTGACATAGTTGAATAACAAGAGACATGTGGAGCCAGCAAGAAGTGGGTGTGAGGATGGCAGCACTCATACCTGTCTGATGATGAGGTGGTGTATTTGGCTGTTAGGCACAAGCCCTGAATAACAGCGAATAATGGCTAATGGATATTTTTCGGGCTGGAGGAAGATTTGAGGTGGAGCTCCCCAGGGATTGGTATTGGGGCCTTTGCTTTTCCTGATATATATTAATGATCTAGATCTTGGAGTGCAGGGGACAATTTCAAATTTTGTGGATGATATAAAATTTGGAAGCATTGTAAACTGTGAGAAGGACCATGTAGAACTTCAAAAGATCATAACGTTGGCGGAGTGGTCAGATAGGTGGCAGATGAAATTTAATGCAGGGGAGTGTGAGGTGATTCATTTTGGTAGGAAGAACATGCTTCATCAATGACCTTCCTTCCATCATAAGATCAGAAGTGGGGATGTTCACTGATGATTGCACAATTTTCAGCACCATTCGCAACTCCTCAGATACTGAAGCAGTCCATGTCCAAATGCAGCAAGACCTGGACAATAGCCAGGCTTCAGCTGACAAGTGGCAAATAACATCCACATCACACACAAGTGCCAAGCAATGACCATCTCCAACAAGAGAGAATCTAACCATAACACCTTGACATTCAATGGCATTACTGTTGCTGAATTCTCCAGCATCAACAACCTGAGGGGGTTACCATTGGCCAGAAGCTGAACTGGATGAGCCATATAAATACTGTGGCTACAAGAGCAGGTCAGAGGCTAGGAATCCTGCGATAAGTATCTCACCTCCTGACTCCCCAAAGCCTGTCCACTATCTACAAAGCACAAGCCATGAGTGTGATGGAATACTCTCCCCTTGCTTGGATGAGTGCAGCTCCAACAACACTCAAGAAGCTTGACACCATCCAGGACAAAGCAGCCCGCTTGATTGGCACCCCATCCACAAACATTCACTCCCTCCACCACTGATGCACTGTGGCAACAGTGTGCGCCGTCCACAAGATGCACTGCAGGAAATCACCAAATCTCCTTGACAGCACCTTCCAAACCCACAACCACTGCCATCAAAATGGACAAGGGCAGCAGAGGCATAGGAACACCACCACATGGACGTACCCCTCCATGCCACACACCATCCTGACTTGGAAATATATCGCTATTCCTTCACTGTCACTGGGTCAAAATCCTGGAACTCCCTTCTTAACAGCACCGTGGGTGTACCTACACCACATGGACTGCGGCGGTTTAAGAAGGCAGTTCACCACCAACTTCTCAATTCTATGTTTATCGGCTAATTCCAAAACAGCATTGATTTTTTTAAAAATTCATACACAGATTGTGGGCTTCACTGGCTGGGCCAGCATTTATTGTCAATCCCTAGTTGCTGGGCAATAAATGCTGGCCTTGTCAGTGATGCCTACATCCCATGAATGACTTTTTAAAAAATGTTGCCACTGCTGTAATGGGATAAGAACTCCACCAGCGCTCAAGCTTCAGCAAGTAACTCTTTTGAGTACAAACCTGTTTCCATCTGTTTCAGATGAAGTTACATTGTTTCATAGTTTGCCATTGTGAGATTTGAACTCTTGATCTTGGAGTTACAAGCCCAGTACGTGTGGTACCTTCAAGCACTGCGCCAAACATTTCACTGCCTATTGCAGCCTTCAAGAGGCAGCAACAAAACTGCAAACATCAATGCATTCATGGTAATATGCATGGATCTTTGCAAGGCAAGTCAATGAGGAAATTCATCAATTACTGTTTATCTAGGTCTGAGGACGGGCATAAATCCGAACAGCGGTATTTCTCCAAAGGCCATCTCTCATGCATAAATAATGTTCAAGCCTCAAACTGATACTGAGTCCCCATCGCTCTTCAGAATGCTGTGGCCTGTCACTCCTCAGCATGAATATGAGCCTGTGAGTTATTTTTCTTTGTGTGCACACAGAGAGCTTCAGCAGCACGATCTTCTAATCATTGGCATGCACTCATAACCCAGCCTCGTCTGGAGCTTCCCAGGTTCACATCCAGCATTGCCTTGGCATCTGGGAGTGATGTGGCCCAGTCAGTCTTGACACAGCCTTTAGCAATTACTTATTACCTTCCTTTATAATAAAGACCACTCTGCAGATATACTGGAGCTTCGCTCTACTGGTCTCCACAGTTTCATTATACCAGTTTGAGATATGAATGAGGAAGCCGAAGACATTGCTAATATTGTCATGATCAGAGAACCATGTTGAATGCCCTTCTGAGAGCTAGCACAGGGATTATGTCAAACCAAGCTTGCCAGACCTTCAGATGCAAACTAGCATCCTCCCTATAATAGGCCAGCACCATGAGGCTAGACATACACTTATAACATCAATAGTTATGGCCGTCTAGCAGATATTTCAAGTGTAACCAAGTTCAAACTAAGTCCATTGCTCTGCATCATGCAGGTGAAGAGTGGGAACTAGTATAGGGGTAAAGTTTAGCCATAAATATTGAAACAAGTTAATGCTACAGGTCAGCAGAAAAAGCTAAGGTCCCTGACAATTACTTAAACTGTAACCCACACCCAAACCTAACAGTAATTACATGGAGGCCATTGAAAAGTGCACTTGGTTGGAATGACTTCAAGGTGGGTCATGTTTTAAACCTATAACGTCCACAGAGAACAGACTTCAGTGCAGCTGAATCAGGGTAATAAAAATCTTTCCAAGGTCTATACTTATGAGGCCACATTATATGATCTTCGAATGCAAGGTTTGCATGTGCATTGTCCAACCACCTTTTTCATATAGGATCTGCCTTTGTTCATGTTGCTTCTGTGGGCATAAAGGTGACTGACTAAGCTGAGATTGAGTGAGGCAACATGGTCCTGAGGGACATGGTGGGAGATATTTGAGGAGGAGGGGCATCTGTTGCACTTGGATGACCTAGGAACATGCATCACATGGAAGAGCCATTCACTAGCTGAGACTTTGAGGCTGAAAAACAAAATGTATTTATACATGTGCAAAGTATACACAGTGAGTGAACACTCATGCTACCATTGTGCTAAGTTTTCTTACCCTATTTCTGTGTCTAAGTACGTCCCCAACAGCCACAGCAGAAGTGGAGGCAGCCTGCTGACTACTATGCCTTGTTGTGTGAAATGACCTTTGTGTATGCCCTCTGGAGGCCTGGAGGACTCTCAGTTGCCTAGGGTCCCCTGCTCTGGGTCAGGTGCATCCTCCTTGGTCACAGGCGGGGAGGGGTTTTGGAGCGGCTGGACACTCTTGGACTGTTCTGTGTAGAGGCTCCTGGGGTGTCCAGTTGATGCTCCACCTCCCTGTGAGTGCCCAAAGGCACCTCCCTCACACTTTGAGGAGAAGGAGCACCTGAAGGGAGATCCAGTGCTCTGTCCCCCTCTTGCCTAGCCATTGATGGTTCCCATCCATGGCTACAGCGATAGTGTGCAGGTCTGAATGCCTATCCAGCAGAAACTGATGGACCAGTGTCTCCATGGTGGATGCCATGTCTCCTTCCAATGGAGACTTCAATGTGCTCGCATGCGGGAGCCATGACATCTCACAGGATGTGGATGGACTCCTTCACCCTTTGTTCTAATCTAGTGGCAGCCTCTGGCAACCCTGCCTGTTGCCACTCTGCCTGTCTTTGGAGCTGCAACACCTCTGAGGACCGATTCCAGATAGATTCCAAATAGAGAGAAGAGATAATTGGCTAGACAGTCACCTATATTTAAGATCACTCACAGACATTGCCTGTGGGTGGCTGATGACTACTGGATGGACCCTCACTGGCTTGTTAGGAGACAACAATCTTGCCTTCTGGGCAGGAACTGCCTCTGTCCTCGCCAGCCAGCTCTGCCACCTGCTCATTGTAGGCAGTCAGTGGCTTTAACTCTGGCATCGCCCCTCCGGCCTGATTGCTCTCCCTTTTGTTGTGCGTGATCTTGTCCTGCATAAAGACAGAAAGATAGACAGAGCAGCCTGGCTGAAAGAGCAGATCATAAGCATGCCTGTCTGCTGTGTGTGCGGAGTGCTCCCCAGCACCCTGGTGGAACAGTTGAGATTATTCATCCTCTTCTTGCACTGCAGGGCGGTCCTCTTCTGGGGCCCACATGTGCTGACCTCCTTGGTGATCTCCTCCCAAGCCGTCATGATGAGATTGGTGGTCCTCCTGCTGCCAATCTGGTATAGAGGACCAACTGTTGCTCCTGGACTGCCTGAAGGACTCTCTCCAGAAAGAGATCGCTGAATTTGGGGTGCAGAGGTCTTGTTTCTCCTGGAGACCATTACTCACCACAACAAGTCCTGGGCTTGTGTGCATGCGTGCGTGCCCCAGGCCTTCGCATCCATGAGATAATGGCGCGGCACACAGACGCCAGCCCACCCAACCAGGAGATTTGTCGAGCTGCTTGTTGATGCATAATTAATGAGCTGAAAAGTGGGTGATCTGGAACTAGAACCCACCCTGCCACCCAACGAGAATGATGCTGACTTTCCCGCCCACCACTGCACTTAGTCTCCAGAACGGAAAATTCTGTCCATATTCTTGAAGTGTGTCTGTTTATTGGTTCTGACTCAATTTAACAACTTTTCACTCTTGCTAAACATTCCGTAACTTTAAAAATGTTATTACCAGTGACTCTGTTTATCTGTTACAAAAGGGGCTTGCAGTTGATAAGGCCATCACTTTCAGCCCTGAGAAGTGCCCAGTCTACCTCAGATTACCCTGAGCAGCAGGTGAAGCTGGCTGCTTCACGCAGCTACTAGGCAGTAGCAACACAAATAGTATTCACCACTAACAGGATGCTGCTGTCAAGCAAAAAAATGTCTACCTATCACACAAATGAGTAATGTGGTATATGAATTTCAGTGTCAGTGTGATGCTAGGTATGTAGGCCATATTTCCCAAAGACTGGCGAATTATATCAAATAGCATTTCTCAGCCGCTGTTCGCAATAGGCAAGGTATAGACCATACCCAAATAGCCCATACGTAACTCAAAAAACTCCAACATTAGATGTGGTTCCGTGATTGGATTGCGAAATAATCCTCAGCGTGCTAAGAATTACACTGACAACCAATTTAAGATTGTCAGTCAGATTTGCAGTATGGCACATTTGCATGTACTGGAAGTTACATATATTAATACACGGGGCCCTGTTCTTTGCAGACAAAAAGAACATGTGCACACATTGCGCCTGTTTCAGCTAAACAAAGTAATTGACAACCATTCTCTGACTCATTCCTCAGGGCAATGACTTGACCAATCAGGGTCAAGCAGCCTGGTTTAAATTTCAAACAATGCTTGGCAGTTAAATGTAAGGCATCATCAATTGGTGCATTCTCCATGGCAACACCTCTGCCAATCAGAGTCCACTTTCCAACCAGCCAGCACTCTTCTCATACAGTATAAATTGTTGTTTTCCCCTTATTATTGGTATTCTTGCAAAGTGTCCTGATGAGTGCAAGGCAAAAAGCTTTGACATGTCTCTTTTTTCAGCAATACTCAAATTCTATACTACCAAATGACTATTAATATAACTAGTATGTTATAGAAAGGTGTTCGCATAGTAGTATTGTCACTGGACTGGTATTCTAGAAACCCAGGCTAATGCTTTGGGGACTCCGGTTTGAATCCTATCATAGCAGATGGTGAAATTTGAAATCAGTAAAAATCTAGAATTGAAAGTCTGATGATGACCAAGAAACTATTGTCATAAAAACCCATCTGGTTCACTAATGTCCTTTTTAGGGAAGGAAATCTGCTGTCCTTACCTGGTCTGGCCTACATGTAACCGCAGACCCACAGCAATGTGGTTGGCTCTTTAAATGCCCTCTGAACAAGGGTAATTAGGGATGGGTGATAAATGCAGGCCTAGCTAGCACATCTCATGAATGAAATTTTTTAAAAATGACCCCAGGATATCATGGAAATCACAAAACCTGACTCGGTTTTTGCTGAAAAACTACACTTCTCCAGGAATAATGCCACCATATTCAGATAAATAATAATTCAACTTCATTATTCTCACATAAAGTTGCATACATGGTAAATATTAAGAATTCAAATTCTTAACATCTGAGATTTAAAAAAATCTCACTTCAAATATCTATACACTTATCCTTGGCTTCCCCTTGATCAAATTATTGATAAGGTAAAGAAACCATTAGGTCATTTTAATTTTTGCTATATTGAATTAGTTACCCGTTGTCTTTCTTTCCCATTTTCTTTTCTAGAAAGGGATGAATAACAGGTGTCTGATTTAATAGTGCCTATTTTACACTATTGCCCAAAGTCAAAATTACTCTGTAGTAGTTGGAAACACATGGCACAAACATTTATCTTCAAAAGGCTAAGTGTTTTAAGGTTTATTTGGTCAAAGCACGCACAAATTAAATTGAATTTTCTACCCTAAAATGAATTATTAAAAGAAATTGTGATCACTTCTTACTTCGATCTTGAACTACAATCAAAAGAGGAGAGAGAAAATTAATGAACTTGGGGAAACCAAAGGCACAAAGCAACTGTGATCATGACACATATCAGTGGAATTTGTGGCAATGTCAGTCAAAGCAGGTCTTCGTTCCCTCTTGTTTCTGTTTCTGTTGAATGTAAGGGCAGTCTTCTCTGAGGAACACTGGACAAAGGTGTCATCAACTTGGCAGCCCCACAGTAACCCATCTTTAGAATCCTCCTCTCCCTCAGTTACATGCTGTCCTTAATGACAACATCCTTATCACCAAATCCCAGCTACTATCTCAGGCTGAGGTGGACTGCTCATAAAGTCAACATCCTGTTCAAAACTGATCTATGAACTTACAAATATATGAACTGGGAGAAGGAGTAGGCCATTCAGTCCCTCAAGCCTACTCCACCATTCAATAAGATCATAGTTGATCTGATGGTGGCCTCAACTCCAAATTCTGCCTACCCCTGACAACTTTTGACTCCCTTGTTAGTCAAGAATCTATTTAACTCTGCCTAAATTATTCAATGACCCTGCCTCCACCACTCTCCAGGGAAGGGAGTTCGAAAGATTCTTGATGCTCTGAAAGAACAAAAATTCTTCTAATCTCCGTCTTAAATTGGAGACCTCTTATTTTTAAACTGTGTCCCCTAGTTCTAGTCTCTCCCACAAGGGGAAACATTCTTTCAGCATCCATTCTGTCAAGTCACCTCTGGATCTCATGTTTCATTAAGATCACCATTCAATCTTCTAACTTCAGTGGATACATAAGATAACCCCTTATCCCAGGTATCTGTTGATCTCTGAACTGCTTTAATATATTTATATCCTTTTTTAAATAAGAAGATCAAAACTGTACACAGTACTCCAGAAGTAGTCTCACCCATGTTCTGTACAGGTGTAGAAAAACATTCCTACTTTTATTTTCCATTCCCATTTCAATAAATGACAACATTCCGTTTGCCTTCCTAATCTGCATACTAACTTTTTGTGGTCCATATATCAGGACACCCAGGTCCCTCTGTACCTCAGAGTTCTACAATTTCTCTCCATTTAAATGATGTGCTGCTTTTCTATTCTTCCTGCCAAAGTAGACAGTTCACATTTTCTCACACTATACTCCATCTGCCAAATTTGCACCCACCCACTTCACCTACTTATGTCCGTTTGCATACTCCTTATGTCCTCTTCACAACTTACTTTCCTACATATCTTTGTGTCATCTGAAAATTTAACAAACATACATTCATTTCCTACATTCAAGTCATTAATGTAGATTGTAAATAGTTGAGGCCCCGGCCCTGATCCATGTGGCACTCCACTCGTCACATCTTGCCAACCCAAAAATGACCCATATGTGCCTACTCTCTGTTTCCTGATTATTAACCAATCTTTTATTAATGCTAACATGTTACCCCCTATACCATAAGTGCTTAATTTGATGTGGCACCTTGTCAAATGCCTTCTGGAAATCTAAATATAGCACATCCACAGATTCCCCTTATCCACACTATTGTTATTTCTTCAAAGACCTTTAATAAATTAGTCAAACATGGTTTACCTTTTACAAAACCATGTTGACTCTATCTGATTGCATTGAGATTTTCTAAGTCCCCTAGCATAACCTCCTTAATAATAAATTTCAGCAATTTCCCTGCAACTGACGTTAAGTTAACTGGCCTGTAGTTTCCTGCTTTTCATCTCCCTCTTTTCTTGAATAGGGTGGTAGAGGAGTTGACTTTCCAACCCAATGGGCTAAAGTTTATGTAGATGTGGTGACCCCACTTCTTGGCTGAAAAGTCGGGGGCAGCCCACCGCCACTTTGCCGGGTCATCCGGAACCAATGATATGGCCATAAAGGTGCTAATTGGCTCAGAGTGAGATTTATGCCCCCACCTGGAGGAAGACCCACCTCTGAGAGCTGCCAGCCAATCAGATGGATTTTTTGTCATCTGTTCTTCAATTATTGTTGGAGAACAGAAATTGAATCTCCTATCCAGCCAATGGCTTGACTCTTGTGGGCATTATACACTATCCTTTCTTTGCAAGAGTATGCCAGATATTGTGGAAGGCTTGTGATTCCTACAAAAAGCTGGACATCGCATGCTGTCATCAGGTTGAGAAACAGAAATGGAATGAGAGGTACAGCAAGGAAATGCTAAATGTAGCCTGGAAGTGTCAACATGCATGTTAGGCTATGAGGTAAAGCTCAAATGAGGGAGTAACTGGAGTTCAGTCCCCTGATGCAACTTTTCTATGCTGTAAAGCTGAAGAGTAAGGAATGAGCACATTTGATCACACAGCATTTAGAAAGGCAGAGAGTTTTTCTCACTTGGCTGCTATTATCAGTTCATTAAATGTCTTTTGCCATTCCACTGCCATTTTGGGAATGAGGGCACAAGCTGTCACTGCCAGACATTGCACCAATGGGCTCATTCATTTGAAACATGCTTAACAACAACACTTGCTGGTGACCGGAAGTCTACCCCACAGCATTCCCAATGGTGGAGCAAGACCTCAGCGCTAGATTTCAGTATAAAATTTCTATGTGGTATGCCAGATGGGAATGTGATGATTTAGGCTCCACTTCCTAATACTCATACTCACTTGTAATTGCAGGACGATGTGAAATAATTTCAACAATTTTAATTTGTAAATACTTTCACAAGTTTGCACCTAGCTATCTTATTAATAAATCCATTAAAATGCTTTTATTCAGAAAATTAAAAAATAACAGTGGTTTAATCATCTTCCCAATATACATAATTACATTAAATTAATTTCTGTCTTTTCTATCAGCAACTTATGGAAATCATTGCCTCATTAATGTCAACAATCCTCATAATATTTTAATAGCAAATCTTTGTGGAAGTATTCTTGCAATCTTCACTGGTTTATTGCCCCTTATTGCGATTTTCATATTATTTGCTCCTTTGCCTAATTTACCTTTTTTGTTTTTGAATTTTCTTGTAATATTTTATTCAAAGCACACCATGCTTTACCTAAATATCTCACATATAAGCATATGAGGATAACTGCTTATATTTAACCTTAGCCCTACAGTATAACAATCTTAAATCATCTCAGAAGTAAATGGGTTCTATTAGTAATTAATGTCAGCTATGGTCATTGCCTGGAACTTGCTTCATTGCTTTTGGGCAGAGATTACTATGAAAAGTAAGAGCTTATGGTATGGGGGTAACATATTAGCATTAATAAAAGGTTTAACTAACAGGAAACAGACAGTAGGCATAAATGGGTCATTTTTGAGTTCCCAGTGTTTAGTTTCTCCAAGAAGATCACATGATTGGAGTTGGGTCATGGTGCACATTAACTGCACAATCTGTTACGATGTGGCAGATGATGTGTACCAGGTGGACCGAATCCGTGAGGGAAACCTGGTCGCACTATCACAATAGTTTTGCAATTTGTATTTATTACAAGATGTGTGCATTGAATTCAGGAGTATTAAGTCCACCAATGTCTTTAGAGATTTTTAAAAATTAAATTTAAATATTTATTAACAAAATGAAAGATGTTAAGCACATACATAAAACTACCATTACTACTATAATAACTCCTAAAATTCCTAATTAACCTGACCCCCAGTTACAATCCCTTTAAGGCAACAGTCCACAATAGATTTTAGATTTAAAACAAACTCAGCAAGTTAACACAATACCCTGATACCCTGGACAGTGGAATTCCAAATGGCCTTTCTCTAGCTTTAGTTTTGTTAGATCATAGACTTAGGTACAAATGCTGGAGGCTTCATTAAGGTTATTTCACACACTCCTGTAAGATCTTACATGGCCTTCTTTTTTCACTTAGCCTTTCATTCTCCTTTATGTATGTTTCTCTTTTTTTAATATGTAAATTGTATTGTTCCATATGTCTTTGAAACTGTAACTTCCTCATAATATAAAAACATTCATGGTGCCAATATCGCCAGTAACCTTTGGGAAAATTATACACATTCCTTTGCCTTGCTTATCCAGCTATTTGTAAACAGACTAAGATCCCTTTGAAATCCAAATATTCCTTCATTTAGCTAAAAATGCAAATTCCCTTCACACCTTACATGCTAAGCCAGCACCATGTTTATTCATTAGCATGTCAAACACCTAGCTTGCAGTCTGTTTGACTACAAAATGTAATTAAGTCATACACAGACCTAATGACACTTAAACCCTTAAAGCTATTAAACCAGAAAAATATTCTGAAAAAAATGTTAGTTTCATGACACATCCCGGAACAATCAGGCTGGAAGTGTCAGTTTGTATTTTCTTGTCATTTTAGAGTTTTGAATAAAATCATTCAAAATAATGTTTAGGCTTAACTTCCCAGCATTATGGATGGAATCTTGTGGGTTTAGTTCCTGCCAGAATATTGGGACCACTTTTAGGTCAGGAACCCAATTTTCTAATGTGTGGGTTTTGTCATGGCTCTTTTTCAGAGCAACGACATTGACACCCCATTTCCAGGTTTCCCAACCAATTAGGGAGGGTAGGAACAATGAGACATTTCTTCTGTGAAAGGAAATTTTTTTAATTAAAGGAGCTATGTCTCACTTGGATCCAGCGACCACAGGAATGGAGAGGAGACCTAGGAAAGCTGCTCCCAGGTCTCTCACTCTTACCTGGAGATCCTATTGTGGGATATGAATGGCTGCAATGAGGTGATCCTTTCTCAAGGATAGGAGGAGGAGGGCAACCTCTCTGACCAAGGAGGTGTGGATGGCTGAGGAAGTCAGCAACATAAATGAGGTTCCTCTAACCTGAAGATAGTGAATCAAGAGGACCAGGACCTTATGGGGTATAACAGTCAAGTGGAATAATCATGCCCCATACTCTACTTGTCCAGCATTCTCCTGTATGGTACTCCTTAGGTCAACATACATTGCAGCTCCACTCATTCCCACTCTCCAGGCACTTCCTCAAATCCCCATTCAAACAGCCAAAACCCCCAATCACCATCAACCTCTGGCCCTTTTTCCCCAAGCCTATAGTCACACTTCACCAATAGTGTCCTCCCTCCTCTCCATCCAAGCCATTATGAACATCCAAACCTCTTTGCTTTCTCTCCTTTCAGCAGCAGAGAACACAAAACTTAGCGAAAGGCAATGACACAGGAAGGTGAGGTGTGGGTAAGTGCCGGGGGCGGGGTGGGGGGGGAGGTGGGGTGATGGGAGGGGAAGAGGTCGGGAAGGAAAATGGTCCTACGCCCATAGACACCTTGTCAGCGACGGCCAAAATGTGCCCATCTCATCCAATAGGAAGAAGATCTTGTTCCAGACTGCAGACGTTCACCGTGGCCTACCCCGAAAGCCTAGTTGTCTTGAGGCACTAATGCTTAGGCATGTTGGGAGAATTGATCCACTGCCTGTAGATCTCATATTGGGGGTCTCTCCATCCTTCCACTTGAATCTCGATGTCCAGTCTCTTTGCCCTGTGAATAGGCATATGATTGAACAGAAGGCAGCTGGTGCTGCTCTGTCTGTTACTGGAGAAGATGGCAGCAAAGGTGTAAGGCAGAGATGCATTATCTGCTCCCAAACATGTTAAAGGCTGGTAGCAGGGAAGTGCAACAGGTGGTGTGCGAACTGCTGGAGAGGTGAAGTGCTTTTTAAGAAGTTAGTAATCCACTGTCCAGCAGCTATTGTATTCTCTGTGGGAAGGAATGCTTTGAATAGCAGTCTCTCACCTGGCCATGGCTGGAGATCTTCTGTAAAAGAGTGTCAGCTTCACTGAAGAAGTTCTTCACACTTGTCTTGTTTCTTGATTCTTTTTTTAATAATGCACACAGGCTGGCGACATTGTAGCTGAGCTAACTTTATGGGTAACACATTTTCCAAACATGAGCACATATATCTGCAATTTCCGAACTCTATGAAGGCAGGCTCCACCAGGTGCTATATGACCTTCAACTTCTAGGTCATAAAGAACATAAGAACATAAGAAATAGGAGCAGGAGTAGGCCATTCAGCCCCTCAAGCCTGCCCTGCCATTCCATAAGGTCATGGCTGATCTGCCCCAGGCCTCAATTCCTCTCTTGTGCCAGCTCCTCATAGCCCTCAGCCGCCTGATATTTCAAAAATCTATCTGCCTCGTTTTTAAATACTTTCAGTGATTGAGCCTCCACAACTATCTGGGGTAGAGAATTCCAAACATTCACTACCATCTGGGAGAAGAAATTTCTTTGCATCTCCATTTTAATTTTTTATCCTGTAACTATGTCCCCTACTTCGAGACTCCCCCACTAGTGGAAGCATCTTCTCAACATCTACCCTGTCAAGCACCCTCAAAGAGTCTTGTACATTTCAATAAGATCACCCCTCATTCTTCTAAACTCTAATGAACAAAGGCCTAATCTGTTTAGCCGTTCTTGATGAGTCAACCCCTTCATCCCACGAGTCAGCCTAGTGAATCTCTTTTGAACTGCCTCCAATGCCAGTATATCTTTTCTTAAATACGGGAACCAAAACTGTACACAGCACTCCAGGTGCAGCCTCACCATCACCCTGTACTGTTGTAACAAGACTTCCCTATTTTTAAACTCCAATCCCCTAGCAATACAGGCCAAAATTCCATTTGCCTTCTTAATTACTTACTGCAGCTGCATGCTAACTTTCTGTGTTTCATGAACAAGAACACCCAGATTCCTCTGTGCTGCACCTTTTTGGAGTCTATCTCCATTTAAATAATAGTCTGCCTTTTGATTCTTCCTACCAAAGTGCATGACCTCACACTTTCCTACATTAAACTCTATTTGCCAAGTTTTTGCCCATTCACTCAACCTGTCTTTATCCCCTTGCAGATTCCTTATGTCCTCATCATAACATGCCCTCCCACCTACTTTTGTATCATCAGCAAATTTGGGTACATTACACTCTGCCTCCTCTTCCAAGTTATTAATATATATAGTAAATATTTGAGGCCCTAGGGCTGATCCTTGTGGCACTCCACTAGTTACGTATTTCCAACCTGAAATAGACCCA
This sequence comes from Carcharodon carcharias, assembly GCF_017639515.1. Lineage (NCBI taxonomy): Eukaryota > Metazoa > Chordata > Chondrichthyes > Lamniformes > Lamnidae > Carcharodon > Carcharodon carcharias. Next base: position 71,522,856 of record NC_054478.1, read on the forward strand.
TTAATCCCAACTCTCTGCCTTCTATGTGTTAACCAATCCTCAATCCAGGCTAATACATTACCCCCAATACCGTGAGCTCCTACTTCGTGCAATAACCTTTTATGGGGCACCTTATCGAATGCCTTCTGGAACCTATTGGTTCCCCTTTATCAACTCTGCTTGTTATATCCTCAAAGACTTCTAAGCAAATTTTTCAAACATAACTTCCCTTTCAGAAAATCATGTTGACTCTGTTTGATTGCATTAAGCTTTTCTAAATGTCCTGCTATTTCTTCCTTAATAATGGACTCTAGCATTTTCCCAATTAAAAATGTTAGGCTGCCTAGCCTATAGTTTCCTGCTTTTTGTCTCCCTCCCTTCTTCAACAGGGATGTCACGTTAGCGGTTTCCCAATCCGCTGGGACCCTCCTGGAATCCAGTGAGTTCTGGAATATTTCAACCAATGCCTCCACTATCTCTGCAGCCACTTCCTTTAAAACCCTTGGATGCAGGCCACCAGGTCTTGGTGACTTGTCTGCCTTTAGTCCCATTAATTTATCAAATGCTTTGTCACTCATGGCAGAGACTGTTACAAGATATTTCCTCCCAGTGACCCCATATATAGTGCAGTGTACCGTATAGTATCTAGTACTGGAATCCACAAACACAATCAGCTATTATCATGACATGTTCTTTGTTTAAAAAAAAAACTTTTATACAAATCAAGTACACAAAGTCTCTTATCTATTCTTTCTCACTCTGTTTTGATCAGTCTGTTTTGTCTTTTGATTGGTGTGGGAGAAATGTGTTCCAATTATGGGGCACTGGCACCAGTACTGGGGAAGCAGAGAGTTGTTCCATTGGGATGGCCTTCATTTGAACCATGCTGGGACCAGTGTCCTGATGAATCATATAATTAGGGTTGTAGATAGGACTTTAAACTAATTAGTTGGGGGGGAGTGTCCAATTGAAGAGAAGTTTAAAAAATCAAAAAGAAACTGGAGCAGGCATGCAGGGCAGTGAAGAGGCGAACGATAATCAAAGTGTGACAGGAAGGGGCAGAAAATATAAGCAGAAGAGTGCAGCATAAATTAGAATCAGAATGAGAAATAATGGTAAAACGTTGAAGCTTAGGGCTCTTTATTTGAATGCACGCAGCATTTGTAACAAGATAGATGAGTTGACAGCACAAATAGAAATAAATGGATATGACTTGATAGCTATTACAGAGACGTGGTTACAGGGTGACCAAGACTGGGAACTCAATATTCAAGGGAATTTGACGTTCCGGAAAAATAGGCAAAAAGGAAAAGGGGGTTGGGTAGCTTTGTTAATAAAGGAAGTACCAGTGTGGTTGTGACTAGTAATGTTGGTGCAATAGATTGTGATGTGGAATAGGTTTGGGTGGAAATAAGGAATAGCAAGGGGAAGAAGTCAAGGGTGGGAGTTGCCTACAGGCTCCTGAAGAGTCGTCTCCCTCCAGGACAAAGTATAAATCGGGAAATAATGGACGCATGTAAGAAGGGTGCTACAATTGTCATGGGTGATTTTAATCTGCATATTGTCTGGACAAATCAGATTGGCAGGGGTAACATGGAAGACAAATTTGTAGAGTTCATCAGGGATTGCTTCTTAGTGCAATACATTGCAGAACCAACCCAGGAACAGGCTATTTTAGGTCTCACGTGTAATGAGATGGGATTAATAAGAGATCTCTTAGTTAAGGTCCTCTAGAGGGTAGCAATCGCAACATGGCAGAATTTCAAATTCATTTTGAGGGCGAGCAACTAGGGCCTCAAACCAGTGTCCTCAACTTAAATAAGGGTAATTTCAGAGGTATGAAGAAAGAGTTGTCTAAAGCGGGCTGGGAAAATAGACTAAGGAGAAGGTCAATGGGTGACCAGCGGCAGACATTTCAGCAAATATTTCATAATGATCAGCAAAAATTTATCCTGGTCAAAGAGGAGGACTCAATGAGAAGGATGAACTACCCATGGCGGCCAAGGAGAGTATTCAATCAAAAACTAAAGCATACAAAGCAGCGAAAAATAGTGGTAGGCTAGAGGATTGGGAATTTTTTAGGAACCAGCAGCGGGTGAATAAAAAGCTAATAAAGAAGGAAAAAATTGATTATGAAAGTAAATTGGCAAGACATATAAAAACAAACAGCAAGAGCTTCTACGAGTTAGTAAAAAGAGAGCATCTAAATTGAGTGTGGGACCCTTGGAGGATGCAACTGGAGAATTGATAATGGGGATCAGGGAAATGTCAGATAATTTAAACCAATATTTTGCACCAATCTTCACGGTGGAGAATGCTATAAACATTCCAAAGTTATCAGAAAAGCAAGGAGCTAATGGGAAGAAAGATCTTGTAGCAGTCTCTATCATGAGGGACAAAGTACTTGACAAATTAATGGGACTAAAGGCAGACAAGTCACAAGGACCTGATGGCCTGTATCCAGGGATTTTAAAGGAAGAGGCCACAGAAAGTGGAAGCATTGGTCAGAATATTCCAGAACTCACTGGATTCTGGGAGGATCCCAGTGGATTGGCAAACCGCTAATGTGACGCTGCTGTTCAAGAAGGGAAGGAAGTAAAAAGTAGGAATCTATAGGCCAGTCAGCCTAACATCTGTATTTAGGAAAATGCTAGAGGGCATTATTAAGGAAGAAATAGCAGGATATTTAGAAAAGCCCACTTCAATCAAACAGAAGCAACATGATTTTATTAAAGAGAAATCATGTTTGACAAATTTGCTAGTTCTTTGAGGAAATAACAGAGTTGATAAAGGGCTACCAGTAGATGCAGTGTATTTGGATTTCCAGAAGGCATTTGCCACATAAAAGGCTATTGCACAAGATAGGAGCTCACAGTGTTGGGGGTAATGTATTGGCATGAATTGAGGATTGGTTAACACACTAGACAGAAAATCGGGATTAATGGGTCTTTTTCAGGTTGGAATGCCATAACTAGTGTAGTGCCATATGGATCAGTCCTAGGGCCTCAATTATTTACTATATGTGTTCATAACTTGGAGGAGGAGACAGTGTAATGTTTCCAAATTTGCTGATAATACAGAAGTAGGTGGGAGGGCATGTTGTGATGAGAACATAAGGAATCTGCAAGAGGATATAGACAGGTTGAGTGAGTGGGTAAAAACTTGGCAAATGGAGTTTAATGTAGGAAAGTGTGAGGTCATGCACTTTGGTAGGAAGAATCAAAAGGCAGACTATTATTTAAATGGAGACAGACTCCAAAAAAGTGCAGCATAGAGGGATCTGGGTGTTTTTGTTCATGAAACACAGAAAGTTAGCATGCAGCTGCAGCAAGTAATTAAGAAGACAAATGGAATTTTGGTCTGTATTGCTAGGGGATTGGAGTTTAAAAATAGGCAAGTCTTGTTACAACAGTATAGGGTTTTGATGAGACTGCACCTGGAGCACTGTGTACAGTTTAGGTCCCCTTATTTAAGAAAGGATATACTGGCATTGGAGGCCATTCAAAAGAGATTCACTAGGCTGAATCATGGGATGAAGGGGTTGACTTATCAAGAATAGCTAAACAGTTTAGGCCTATATACTTTAGAGTTTAGAAGAATGAGGGGTGATCTTATTGAAATGTACAATATTCTGAGGGGGCTTGACAGGGTAGATGTTGAGAGGATATTTCCAGTAGTGGGGGAATCTCAAACTAGGGGACGTAGTTACAGAATAAAAGGACACTCATTTAAAATGGAGATGCAAAGAAATTTCTTTTCTCAGAAGGTAGTGAATTATCTGGAATTCTCTACCCCAGAGAATTGTGGGGGGGAAAGATAACTGAAAATATTTAAAGAGGAGGTAGATAGATTTTTGAAATAACTGGAGGCTGAGGGCTATGAGAAGCTGGCACGAAAGAGGAGTTGAAGCCTGGGGCAGATCAGCCATGATCTTATTGAATGGCAGAGCAGGCTTGAGGGGCCGAATGGCCTACTCCTGCTCCTATTTCTTATGATCTTATGTTTACTCATCTCTCTATCTTTGGTTTTTTCACAATTCTTCCACTGGATGTTCTGAATGGTGACAGAGGTGATTTTGAAGGACAAGGGACTTCTCCAGCTCTGTGTCACTATCACCCCTTGGATAGTTTTCAGGACTCTCAGGCTTTGCCTGCTTATCTCTTGCTTCACTGGTGCATTCTGGTTTTTGATCTTCAGCTACACTTTCTGGTTCAGAGCAGGGTTGCGTTTTATTTGTTTTCCGTAAGAACTTCAGGTTTCTCCTGTACTGTTGTCCATTTGGAGTCTGCAGATCTCCTGTGATTCCTGTGTCAACAGTAGGATTCCAGATGCCTTCATGCTGAATCCTCACTGTCTCTCCCATGTTCAGGTCAGGCAGAGGTCGGGCGCCTCGATCAAAGTACTGTTTCTGCTTCTGCTGTCTCTGTTTGAGCAAGTCCTGCATGCTATAGCTCACTGGCTGTGGAAATAACAGTTGGGACGCAGTCGGAAGCTTAGTTTTTAGTCTTCTCCCAATCAGGAGCTGTGCTGGAGATGATCCAATGCCCTCTAATGGAGTATTCCTGAAATTCAGCAGAGCCAGGTAGGGGTCCCTTCTGTCCAACTTTACCTTCTTCAACAGGTGTTTTAAGGTCTGCATGGTACATTCCAAAATTCATTTGGATTGTGGGTATTTGGAACTTGATGTGACGTGGCAAAACCCCCAGTCCTGTGCAAATTTGTGAAACTCAGTGCCTGAGAATTGCGGACTGTTATCTGAGATGAGCACTTCAGGTATGCCATGGCGAGCAAAAATTGATTTTAAATGATTTATTACAGTGATGCTGTTACTATCATTTTTCAGCAGCACAGAATCAAAAATCTTTGAATAATAATGTACTGCTAGTAGGCACTCACTGTTGCCAAATGTGAACAAGTCCACTCCAGTTTCTGCCAACGCCTGTCTGGAACAGTATGTGGTTGAAGTTGGTACTTTTTGTTGTGATTTACTGTACTTTTGGCACACTGCACTCACATTCATCATTTCCCTGATTTGTGCTCCCATTCCAGGCCAATACATTGCATCTCAAGCTCTTCTCCTACATGTTTCTATGCCAAAGTGATTTTCATGTATGCGCTGCAGCATTTCTTTCCTCAGGGTTGCAGGAATTATGATCTCTTCACCTTTGAAAAGTACCCCTTCTGCCAAATGAAGTTTATCATTAAAGTTCCAGTGCTCTTGTACAGCAGAAGGGGCTCCGCTCCGATGTGTGGACCAGCCAGTCTGCGCAATCTGCTGCAGTTTTCACAGGGTGGCATCATTCTTGGTCACTTCCCTGATCTCATCCGTTTGGTTAGTCACAGGTAAATTCTTTGTCAGCATGCAAACATGTGCTTCCAATTCTTTATCCTCTTCCTCTGTGATGGGTAGGTATGCATATGTCAGAGTGTCTGCGATGTACATTTCCTTGCCCGGTTTGTATTTATCTCTGACCTGGTACCTCTGCAGACGCGTTAGTAATCTGTGGATTCTTGGTGGCGCACAGGTCACAGGCTTTTTAAGTATAACTTCCAAAGGCTTCTGATCAGACTCTACCTCCACATCTTTGCCATAGACAGACTGGTGGAAGCGTTCTAGGCCAAACATAATTGCTAGCATTTCTTTCTGTTTGGGCATACCGCTGCTGTGTTTCAGTCATTGCCTTTGAAGCGTACGGCGCTGGAATGTTATATTGCAAGCGGACAGCTCCCAGGCTAGTCTTTGAAGCATCCACTGAGCTGACTGACATCATAATACTTTAACATTTGAGCCTGGCTCAGTGTTCTCTTCAGACCGGTCAAAGCTTTCTGGTGACTTTTTTCCCAGTGCCATTCCACATCATTTTGTAGAAGTTCTCTGAGAGATGCTGACAGATCTGATATGTTCAGAATGAAATTCCCAAGATAGGTCACCATTCCCAAAAACCTCTGCAAGTCTTTCTTACCTTCTGGGGGTGGCATGTTCACAACTACTTCGATCTTACTCTGGTTCGGCTTCAGTGCCTCACTTGTTAGCACGGGTCCCAAGAACTTGATTTCATGAAAATCTATTTTGCACTCTTACTTCTTCAACTTGAGGTTCCTTTCTCTAGCTCTGGCCAGCAACTGCCTCAGAATGTGGTCATGTCCTTCTCATGAGGCTCTCCAGACCAGCACATCGTCAATATAGATTTCCACACCCTCTAACCTTTCAAAAAGCTGCTTCACTGTCCTGTGGAACACCTCTGGAACTGAATTAACACCAAAAGGCAAGCATAAAACCTGATACTGCCTGTATGGTGTGTTGAAGATACAGAGATAGGAGCTGTAATCATCCAGCTTGACCTGCTAGAAGCCTGAGCTCACATCCGAGATGCGTAATAATAGTATTTAGCATCAGCTAGCTTACACGTGATCTCTTCTACTGTGGGCAGCTGGTAATGTTGTCTTTGTATTGCTTGGTTTAGGTTTCTGGGATCCAAACACTTGCAGATTCCCATTTGACTTTTCTACAATTACAGTTGGATTAAGTCACTTTGTCAGTTCTTCAATTTTCTTGATATGAAGTTTCTCCATTCTGTCCAACTCTGTTTTCAGTTGGTCTCTCAGCATTACTGGTATTTTCCTGGATGGGTGTATTTCGGGTGTCACAGTTTCGTCAATATTAATTGTTTGTTTCCCTTTTAGGTAACCAATCCCCTGAAAAACATCTTTATAGTCTCTCAGGATGTCATCAGTGGTGACAGTCATTTTTCCCTAGATTAGCTTCAGATTTTCACAAGCTTCAATTCCGCGCATGCATTTTTCATCAGTTTTCACCACTATGAATGGAAATGCTTGAGACTTTTTTTTGTGCACTTTAAGGGTGCACTTGCCTTCTACTGCATTTTTTTCACCTATATAAGTAGACAGCTTCACTTTTGTTTTAGTTAGCTGTTTTTCTTTGCTTATCTTACAATACAGGCTTGTGCAGCTGTGTCAAGCTTGAAATTCACCACCATATTGGCCATTTTTAAATCAACCATCTGTTCATCTTCTTTGGAATTTGTTGTTACTGCACCAACGAAAAGTTCAATTTCAGTGTCTGTGTCAATCATGTGCACTTTCTTTGATTTACACATCTTAGTGAAGTGATTTAGTTTATCACAGTTCTTACACTGCTTTCCATAGGCTGGACATCTACGTGATAAATGCTCTGTTCTACATTGGCTGCATTGAAATGTTTCAATAGCAATTTTGTTCCTTTTACCTTCAGACTGTCCGTTTGTTCTTTCTCAGAGCTGTTTCTGTTTAATTGCAACTAACTGCTTAGCCTTCTGCAGTTTGCCATCTTCTATCCTCTGTTTAATCTGGCATCTTGTTACCTCTGCCATTCTGCAGATATTTATTGCTTTCTCTAGTGTGAGATCAACTTCTCTCAAAAGCCATTGTCTCAGAGAGTTATTTATGATCCCGCAAATGATTCTATCTCAGATGAGTGATTCTTCAAGCTCTGCAAATTGACATGATTTAGCTCATTTAAGAGCTCAGTTTCAGGATCCTTCCCCCCTCACACCCCTCAGGTCCCACCTGCAGTTGGCCAGGAAAACTTTCTGCCCTCTATGTTTATTGGCTAATCCCAAAATAGCATTAAAATTTTTTTTATTCATTCACGGGATGTGGGCTTCACTGTCTGGGCCATCCCTAGTTGCCTTTGAGAAGGTGGTGGTGAGCTGCCTTCTTGAACCGCTGCAGTCCATCTGGTGTAGGCACACCCACAGTGCTGTTAAGAAGGGAGTTCCAGGAGTTTGACCTAGCGACAGTGAAGGAACTGTGATAAAATTCCAAGTCAGGATGGTGAGTGACTTGAAAGGGAACTTCCATGTAGTGGTGTTCACATCTAGGCGCTGCTCTTGTCCTTCTATTTGGTAATGGTTGTGGGTTTGAAAGGTGCTGACTAAGGAGCCTTGGTGAAACCTGCAGTGCATCTTGTAGATGGTACATACTGCTGCTACTGTGCATCGGTAGTGGGAGAGAATGTTTGTGAATATGGTGCCTAACAAGCAGGCTGCTTTGTCCTGGATCGTGTCAAGCTTCTTGAGTGTTGTTGGAGCTGCACTCATCCAGACAAGTGGGGAGTATTCCATCACACTCCTGAGTTGTGCCTTCTAGATGGTGGACAGGCTTTGCGGAGTCAGGAAGTGAGTTACTCATCGCAGTACTGCTAGCCTCTGACCTGCTCTTGTAGCCGCAGTATTTATATGGCTAGCCCAGTTCAATTTCTGGTCAATGGTAAACCCCAGGATGTTGGTAGTGGGAGATTCAATGATGGTAATGCCATTGAATGTCAAGGGGCAATGGTTAGATTCTCTCTTGTTGAAGATGGTCATTGTCTGGCATTTGCATGGCACAAATGATACTTGCCACTTGTCAGCCCAAGCCTGGATATTGTCCAGGTGTTTTTATATTTGGACATGGACTGCTTCAGTATCTGAAGAGTCGCGAATGGTGCTGAACTTTGTGCAATCACCAGCGAACATCCCCACTTCTGACCTTATGATGGAAGGAAAGTCATTCATGAAGCAGCTGAAGATGGCTGGGCCGATGACGCTACCCTGAGAATCTCCTGTGGTGATGTCCTGGAGCTAAGATGACTGACCTCCAACAACCACAACCATCTTCCTTTGTGCTAGGGATAACTCCAACCAGTGGAGATTTTTCCCCCTGATTCCCATTGATTCCAGTTTTGCTCAGGCTCCTTGATGCCTCAGTCAGTCAAATGAGTCACTCCTACCTCACCTCTGGAGTTCAGCTCTTTTGTCCATGTTTGAACCAAGGCTGTAATGAGTGGCCCTGATGGAACCCAAACTGAGCATCAGTGAGCAAGTTATTGCTAAGCAAGTGCCGCTTGAGAGCACTGCTGATGATCCCTTCCATCACTTTATGGAGGATCAAGAGTAGGGGTAGTAATTGGCCGAGTTGGATTTTTCCTGCTTTTTGTGGACTGGACACACCTGGCAATTTTCCACATTGACAGGTAGATGCCAGTGTTGTAGCTATCCTGGAATAGCTTGGCTAGTTGTGCTGTAAGTTTTAGAGCACAAGTCTTTAGTACTATTGCTGGAATATTGTCAGGGCCCATAGCCTTTGCACTATACAGTGCCTTCAGCTGTTTGTTGATATCATGGAGTGAATGTGATTGACTGAAGACTGGCATCTGTGATGCTGGGGACCTCCAGAGGGGGCTGAGATGGATCACCCACTCGGCACTTCTGACTGAAGACTATAACAAGTGTTTTCAGCCTTATCTTTTGTACTGATATGCTTGGCTCCCCCATCATTGAGGATGGGGATATTTGTGGAGCCTCCTCATCCAATGAGTTGTTTAACTGCCCACCACCATTCATGACTGGATGTGGCTGGACTACAGAGTTTGGATCTGATCATTTGGTTGTGGGATCGCTTAACTTTGTCTATCACTTGCTGATAAGCTGTTTGGCATGCAAGTAGCCCAGTGTTATAGCTTCACCAGGTTGACACCTTATTTTTAGATATGCCTGGTGCTGCTCCTGGCATGCCCTCCTACACTATTCATTGAACCAGGGTTGACCCCCTGGCTTTATGGTAATGTTAGAGTGGGGAATATGTTGGGCCATGATGTGACAGATTGTGTTCGAGTACAATTCTGCTGCTGCTGAAGGCCCACAGCGTCTCATGGATGCCCAGTCTTGATTTGCTAGATCTGTTCAAAATCTATCCCATTTAGCCCTTTGGTAGTGCCACACAACACGATGGAGGGTATCCTCAATGTGTAGGGGGAACTGCATCTCCAAAACGACTATGCGGTGGTCACTCCTACTGGTACTCTCATGGACAGATGCACCTGCAGCAGACAGGTTGGTGACGATGACGTCAGGCATGTTTTTCCCTCTTGTTGGTTGCCTCACCAGCTGCTGCAGACCCAGTCTAGCAGCTATGTCCTTTAGGACTCAACCAGCTCAGTCAGTAGTGTTACTACCGAACCACACTTGGTGATGGACATTGAAGTACCCTACTCAGAGTGCATTCTGCGCACTTGCCACCCTCAGTGCTTCCTCCAAGTGGTGTTCAAAATAGAGGAGCACTGATTCATCAGTTGAGGGAGGGTGGTACATGGTAATTAGCAAGTGGTTTCCTTGCCCATGTTTGACCTGACACCGTGAGACTTCATGGGGTCCGGAGTCGACGTTGAGGACTCGCAGAGCAACTCCCTCCTGACAGTACATCACTGTGCCGCCACCTCTGGTGGTCCTGTCCTGTCATTGGGACAGGACATACCTAGTGCTGGTGATGGTGGTGTCGGGGACATTATCTGTAAGATATGATTCCATGAGGATGACTATGTCAGGCTGTTGCTTGACCAGTCTGTGAGAAGGAAATCCACTGTCCTTACCTGGTCTGGCCTACACGTAACTTCAGACCCATAGCAATGTGGTGGGTATTGAGGGTTTCATAACCAAAGCAAGTAGATGAAATTAAGGTACAGATCACCCATGACTTAACTCAATGGCGGAATAGGCATGAGCAGCTGATTGTCTTAATCCTGTTCCTCTGTTCCTATAATGGACAAAACTGAGGTATTTGATCTGCAGCAGCAGTTTTGGGGTGAATTACTCAACCTTCCTCAGTAACGTGATTGTTTCTTCTACAACCTTCATCTATGAAATCTCCCTTATTATCTAGGGCAGTACTCTAATATGCACAACATTTATGCCTAGGGCTTTGAATAGTACCATGAGAAACATAGTTCAAACCTCAACATGTCACCATCTTTATACTTTGGAATATTATCATAAATTATAAAAAATAATTTATTTTAAAATTTTATCTTGAACTATCCAAATGCAAGCTTCCAGTCCAAAGCACAGCAGTTTGGGATTTTCAAATGGCTTAAAGCCACTTTATTTCATTCAAATTTCATTTCATTCCATGTCCTTCCAATTGCCCCATTACCACCCACCCACTACCCATCCCCCAATTGCTCCAGCTGTTCTACAGCTGAGCTGGTTAAAAAAGATAGTTTTGTCACGTTTAACACAGGTTTACCACAGACTGGCTGACAAATCTGCTTATATTTGTGAATTTCTGGATTTAGAGCCAAAATAAAGATATGTAAGCAAACGAGTGGTGCATCTGGAATGCCAAAATTCAGATTACAAAATGCAATACATTCATTACTTGATTTTTTTTACAATCAAGAGATTTTTTGGCAAAACCATATATACAGTTACTCTTTTATAAGCCTGTAATATCAAGACATTATCTTTTGAATCTCTCCCCAAAATCATTATTTCCAAAATAATTTGCACTCACCATGTTATTTTTCATTTCACCAACATGGCCCTATTGCTATGGTAACAGCTCCTTCGGCTCTACTGATCATTTCTAACATTTGTATTACTTTCTGATTATCTCAACTGGACAACAGAGTACTGCTAACAGCAGTTGTCGCTTGGAAGAAGCATTTTTCCCTATTCCAAATGGGATTATATAACAACAGGCAATCCTTGCAGAAAATGCCACAGAAAACCAGAGTGACACTCACAACAGCTCTTATGATGGACATTTTGTAGGCAGTGGATTTGAATAACAAATTATAACAGGAGAGAGACTGTGGTGTTGCTTGGGTAGAGTACCAGAACTTTCAAAAATGTAATTTTATTAAAATCCTCAAAATCTCATTCATTTACAGATACCATGTGGTTATCAATAATGGCATGGTTTTTCTTATTTTTCAATCACTTGCATAAATATCAAAATAGATTAATTAATATGAAAATATATTTTGGACACCTCAGCAGGCATACACAATACTACAGTGCTGGTACTCAAAAACGAGAGGAGTTTATGCAGACCTGTTGGCATTCTAATAAGTTTTGCTTGAGTGCACCTTGAATCAGAGATTGAACAAGTTTTTTCCGTTGAAACAATGCTTTTCTTTTGGATTTGATGGGTTCGACAAATAAGCACGTGCCCCTTTATAAAATCTGAAAAATACCAAAAACTTTTTAAAAACACCTTAATAAATCTTACATTTTAGCATCTGCTAGCAGGATATTAAATTCTAAATGTTAAATAGTGGGCAGGTGGAATGGAGATTAGAGGGACTCAAGGGAATACGAAAGTGGCTAGAAGATAATATAAAAGAAACAGGAAGGGTTTTTAATAAGCAGATTAAAAGTTTAAAAAAAATAAAGAGCAAGTAGGGCAATCTCAGGATTGGGTGGAAAGTCTAATTGTGAAGGAGGAAGATACAGCAGAGATATTAAAGCAAGGATCTTTGTCAGTTTTTAAAAATGATGTGCAAGTGGAAATGCAAATGTATTGGAAGAAGGTACAGGAAAATCATTAGAGATATCTGTAGAAAATGAAAAATTTAATACAACTCAAGGAACGTGATGGCATGCAACCGAGGATATAATTGCAAAAGCTCTGATCATAATTTGTCAACCCTACCTAGAAATAAAAATGGAACCATAGGGCAGAATTTTCCCATTGGCGTGTAGGGGCGGGCTGTCATGTAAAATGATGAGCGGTGACATCGTTGGGCGGGCACATGATGTTATCCGATGCACGCCCGCCGTTAATTAATGGGCCACTTAAGGCCCTTGAGGCGCCAAATGATGGCAATTTTTCAGCGCCCGTGCAATCTTCAGGTCGGCGCATGGGCGCAACGGGCAGGCGGGTAGGACACATTTGTATAGACCTGATCCATGGGCGGGAAAAGAGGGCTCAGTGGGGTCGCGAGTGTGCTCTGTCAAATATTTAATTTGCAAAGTTACTGATACTTGCCTGTGTGATCTGTAGTACTTCAAAACGCATACCAGCTACTTGGCCTGGACTCACAGCCTTCAGGTCAGCACTCTGCAGTGAGGAATCTTTTTTGGGCCTGCAGGTTTTTGGAAGCTTTCCCTTAGCCTGGGAATGGGAGTTGAACTCTCCACTGGAGGCATCTCCTCTGAGTAGGAGGGGAGGGCTAGAAGGCGGAGGAGGCCAGGAGTGCACATTCAATTTCCACGGAAGTCACATTTGGAGGAGAGGCACAGCCACAAGGGGCGCCAGGCCAAGAGGTAGTCCAAGGCATAAGGGACCGCAGAAGACCCCACTATCCTGCTGCCAGGGTATACAAGCGGTGAAGCAGCTACCTCAATATGTCTGAGGTGCAGTGCCGAAGGAGGCTTCATCTGTCAAGGGAGACAGCCAACTATATCTGTCAGATGATTAGGCCTGAGATCTCCACCAACAGTGTGGGTGGACAACCCATGCCAGTGGCTCTAAAGGTCACAGCTGCCCTCAACTTCTATGCCTCTGGCTCCTTCCGGGGTCAGTGGGTGATCTTTGCGCTGTCTCCCAATCAGCTGTCCACACTTGTGTCAAGCAGGTTACAGATGCTCTGTTCAGGAGCGCATTGACCTTCATTCAATACCATTGGGACCAGGCAGCCAGACATAGCAAGCCAGAGGCTTCGCAGCCATTGCTGGTTTCCCACGTGTCCAGGGTGCAATAGACTGCATACATGTGGCCATCAAGGCACCAACAGGTGAGGCCGGTGTCTTTGTCAGCAAGAAGGGCTTCCACTCCATGAACGTGCAGATAGTGTGTGATCACAGGATGCTGATTCTACAAGTCTGTGCAAGGTACCCAGGCAGCTCCCCCGACACCTACATCCTCAGACACTCCCAGGTGCCGGGGCTCTTCAGTGCTCCAGCCCGGCTTGATGGATGGCTGCTGGGTGACAAGGGCTATCCCCTCAGAAGGTGGCTCATGACGTCTCTCCACTATCCATGAACAGAAGCTGAGCAGCGGTACAATAGGAGCCACAACTCCACAAGGGCTGTGGTGGAGAGAACCATTGGTCTTCTCAAGATGCGCTTCTGATGCCTGGACCGCTCAGGAGGCACACTCTAGTACTCCCCAAATCATGTGTCGCTGATAGTGGTTGCATGCTGCACTCTCCACAATCTTGCGCTGAAAAGGGGGGACGCAGTGGATGATGAAGACATCGATACATTGGCTGCGGCTGCACACGATGAGTCCAGCAGTGAGTCTGAGGATGAGCATATACAGGGAAATGCTGAGGGGGTAGATGCTGACCCGGGCCTACTTCAGGGAGGCAGAGATGCCCGGGAGGTTTTAATCCAATGAACCTTCAGCTAGCACACCACAGATGGACCTCCAGGACAAGCCTGGGCTGTAGGCTCCATACTCGATACCTGAGTGCAAAATCTGGACAGGAACATTAACTAAGGTCCTTATCAATAAAGCTGAATATCCCTCAAATCACTCATAACATTATTGGTAACGTTCCACCTGCAGAAGAGGCAACCTGAGCCATGGTGACTTGTCTGAATTTAATGGTATAACAAAAGGAACTTAAGAGAACAAAATGAAAAAAATGTTCAACATCACACCAATTCATAAAGACCTCATTGCGGGCCATCACAAAAGCACCAGTGATAAACCCGTGGTGTGCCTAAGGTGCCTATGTTTATGTTTTCAGGTGCTACGTATTGGTGCTGACCCATCGCTCGGAGTGGCATCTGAAACAGCCTGCTCACTCTGCTGTCCTGTTGGCCTCGATGACCTTGGTGGTCGTCCTCTGGCCCGTGAAGCCTGTGCTGGCCCCACCTGGGAGGGAGTGGCCAGTTCCACAGCTGGCATCTCCCCAGTCGTCGCAGCTTCATCGGATGCAACGGTCACTGGCAGAGACGGAGGAGCTGCCACCCTCATCTGGAGCGCCCGGAAAGGAGCCTGCAGAGACGACAGGCAACTGCTGCACTGACATGAGGTCACTTCAGACCTCCCTGTTCACCATGGATGGAAGGGCACCTAGCTGGGAAACTTGGTGCCCAGACCATCTCCCACACTGGCATTGACCAGCCAATGTGAAGACTTGCTGGTCCGAGTGCATCCCCAGGAAGCCCTGATTGGTCTCCTGAAGGAGCCTGTCCACGAGAGTCACCACTCTCTCCATGGAGGTCGCATGGCGCTCAGCATAAGGCACATTGCTTCGGCGTTCATCTGTGTAGACTCCTCCACCATGGAGACCAAGCCAAGCATAGCCTCATGTATCTCCCCAAGATGCTGCCTCAGACCCAGCTGCATTTACTGCACTTGCTGTGTCGCAGACAACTCCAGAGGCACATCATCAGGCACCGACTGAGCATGTGCCTGGTCCCCTGCAGTCCTCCGACTGCTGGTGCCACAGCTCTCTCTGTCTCTGCCAGCTCCGCCAGTGACTGTGAAGTGCCCTCACTGCTGTGTCCTGGGACACTAACTGATGATCTAATTCCCACCGAGGTGCTAGTATCTGCACTGGTGCCTGCCTGGCAGAGATGGTGTGACGCTGGTGAGTCCGAGACTTCAGGGCCCCCAGGTGGTGGCAGGGAGGAATGGCAGGGGGCACCTGCTGGGTCAAGTGACCAATGCCAACATGGTACTCGCCCTTCCCGAGCACAAGAGGCCATTGAAGCGCTTACGACACTGGATCCAGGTGCGCCGCACCACGTCGTGGGTGCTCACCACTTCCACCATCTCCTTCCAGGTACGTTTGGTCATGTGGGGGGGCCTCCTCCTCCTGTCCTGGGGCACCAGGACCTCCCGCCGTGCTGCTACCTCCTCAAGGAGGGCAGCAAGGCAATCGTCCAACAAACAAGGGGCACAGTGCCCCCCCCCCCGCCCTACTCTCCTGTCTGGCCTGCTCACCAGCAGCGCTCTGGGGAGCCCTTCCAGGAGCCATGTTTGTCAGTCTTTGAAAGGCTGCAGCAGCTTTTTAAAACAGGCCGTCGGGTCGCCATTGAACCCAGCGGTCAATCCAGTCTCGCCGCCATCCGTCCATTCCCGCTGTCCTCGGGAGCTGCGGTTCACGCTGGGTGGACCTTAATTGGCCCGACCACGTAAAATGGCGGTGAGGGGAGCGATTGTACCTGCCTGTCAGCCAGAAAATTCTGCCCATAGAAATGAAGATTAACCAATAACACCTCTGGTCAAGAAGGGAGGCAAAATTACATAAGTTAACTATAAACAAGTTAGTTTAACATCAGTTGTAGATAAACTTGCAGAAAAGCTGCCTGGGCTGCTAAAGTGTGAAAAGATAAAACAGCGTATTGCCAAGATAAGCCAACAACTATCACTGTCCTCAACTGTCACAGCTGTGTTAATCCCCAGGATATCCACCATCTCTTCCTCATGCATTCAGAGGCCAAAATCGTGCCCTGTTTCCAACCAATGCCTAACTCTTGAAGGCATAATGTGTGATATTCTCCTGCAGAACAATACAGACATTGTGAAAGGCCTAAGATTAAATCAAAAGCCCAGCTATCGCATGCTGTTATCAAGCTGAGAAACAGAAATGGACTAACAAATACAGAAAAGAAACAAGGACATATTAAATTCAGCTTGAAAACATCATTATTCTTGTCAGTCTATGAGGGCTGGTTTCTATGGACGGCAGAGAGTGAGGGCTGGGAACAGTCCTGCACATTGGTGCAATATTTGTACAGTGTAATGTTAAAGACTTATGGATGAACACACATGATAGTGCAGCACTGAGAAAGGTGAAAAATACTATAAAATACAAGCAGCTATCTCTTTTTGCAGGAGAATCAACTTGCCATCCAAATGTTGCCTTTCTTGTGGGTAAGTGGAAGTTGCCATAAAATCGCATAACTATGTAAAAAGATCACAGCAAAATTACATCTGCACCAAGTGAAGTGGCTTGCATTCAGCTTGTATAGTAGTGATTGTGTCGTGGGAATGGAAGGTGCTATGGCAGTTGTTGTACGTTAGTTGGTATGTCGATATGGAAGTGTCTGTTATTGGAAAGGAAGTATTCAGGCACACCACCCCCACACTGTACCACTCTCAGCTTTGAAAACACGAGTTTTAGGAATGGTGAGACAAAAATCTGTAAGAAATAATCCAATTTCTTCAGTTGTGAAATGGCACAATAAACTTCAGTTTTATTTCCATAAAATTAGAAGAATAATATAATTATAATATAATAATTATAGTATAATAAATGACAGCTGATGCAAATCCATATCAACCTGAGATGAACTTTGGTATGCATTTTGAAATGAGCAAAAACTGTTGTTGATGTTAAAAAACTATGGGGAATATATAATTAATGGTAGGAGGAAAGTGTATACCAACTGTGAAAAAGCCATAAATCATGTTAAAGCCACAATGATCTATTGTTGGTGAAGAATGGACTGTTGTAACTAAAGCAGTTCCTTAGTGAGGAATAGACTTCTGCTGAATTTTATCCAGATTCTTTACTGATAAAATCTCTCTTTACATGTATGATCATGTATATACTATGATGTCAAACTTAGAGTGATTACAGTGAGGAAATTTGTTTTGCAAGATGACTTCCTTTCATCTAGGGAATCTCAACAGCCTGGAATATTGGGTGGGATTTAATGGGCCCAAAGAGGTCTCGCCCACTGGGTGGACAACCAGTGGGAAACTCCCATTAGTTCCATGGGGGAGGCCAGATGGAATTAAGTGCCCATCATGCACTTACCTGGCCACTGACAGACCCTGCCCAGGGTTGAGAACACCGGGGCGGGTACTCCTGCCCAATTCTCCTGCCTAACCCCTGCCATCATGCCCAGTCCGATGGGTTCAATTAAATTACCCCTGTTAGCTTTGTTTCTCCCTCCACAGATGCTGCAAGGCCTGCTGACTATTTCCAGAATTTCTTGTTTTTATTTTTGTAAACTTGTGCTGTGTAGCTAAGTGTGGCTGACATGTTTTTGTATGATGGGGCTGGATTTCGTTCTACTGGCATGAGTCCTCCCGCTGCTTGTAGAAGCAGATGAAATATTGCATTGCTTCCAAGGAGGAGGACTAATGCAATAAAGTACCCATCAGGCACTTCACTGGCCAGAGTTTGACCTCCCACACGATCAAGCCCCCAGTGGGGCAGAAATCCCACCCCGAGAGCTACCGGCCAATCAAAGGCCGGAAGCTCTCCACTGCCGGTAATGCCACTGGGACTGGTAACAGCTGCCAGTAATGGACTGTGGCACAGCCCCAGGATCGATCCCAGGACACAGATGAGTAAGGGCAGGATGGAGGTCACAGAGAATTGGTCACCAGAGAGGGGGACAGGGGGTTTTGAGGCAAGAGCAGGGGGATGGCTTTCAGCACCTAGCATTGACTCCCCATCCAATGCTGGGTTCCCCCATTAGGTCCAGACAGGATTTTCTGGATGGCCTTTGGGAGGCACAGGAAAGCCACGTGACTGATATTAAATCCCTGAGATATCACTGAGTTCCAGTGGGCTCTGGAATAATTGGCTTTAAGTGGCTCATTAATTAGCCTAATTGCCTTCCTGCCACAGGCAGGTGAGTTTCTCGTATTGGGCCCTTCCCACTTCCACTTAATTGGGTACAGTCATCCCAACGTTGCGAGTCCATTGTGGGCACTCCTGCCTGATTCTCCCGGACTCCTTGTCATAATTCCCACTCCAGTGGGCTCCACTAAATCCAGCCGACAATATTTTCATTTATTTATCCATTCTCGGGATGTGAGCTTCGCTGTCTAGACCAGTATTTATCCCTATTTGCCCTTGAGAAGGGGAACAAAAACCATTTTCTTAAGCGTCTCTGGGTTCTTTGGGTGATGGCATTCTTCCATCACATCATTTTATCCCAAATTCACTTCCTGAAGGAAAAGCTGCTTATGATTGAGGGAGTTCCTGTCCTCAATGAGTTAGGTGGACAAGCTTTGGAAGGTCATGCAATCAGAAAAAAATCATGTACTTTCTTTTAACTGATGCAGGTTCAGTTTCCAGGGTGTGGACCACATTCTCTCCATAGAAACTCAACATGATGCCAATGAGGGCTTAGAGTATTCTTGCTGGAAAAAGTCTTCAAATCTGTTAAGATTAGCTTGAACTCTCTGAGGCTATTTATAACAATGCTATGTAAACTCCAGAATATCACAGTTTTACAAAGTAAACCACTGAGAATTCATTGTGGTAATACCTTGCAAAGCTTTGAGGATCCTTGCTTCTCCAGGGAGCACAACTGAATAACATACAGTATCACCTGTCTTGAACACAGAGTAATTTACATAAAAGACAAATTCCGCTTGGGTTTCATATAGCTACACTTCCAGTCAGCACACTTCTTACTGGCTGATTCTCCATTAACCTAAGATTGGCTATATTACTTTAACTTCATAGAAAAATGATATTTTTCCGTGATAGCATTTGTCTTATTTGTTGTCTCTCCTACCCAGAATTTCTTATAACTGCCTAAGATTTCAAATAACAGGGCAGGATTTTTATCTTGCCAGCCTGGAGCGGTGGGCAGGCCCGGGAGTGGCCACGGAACCAACCAGCGCCGACGATCGGGCCCTGACCACGATTTCACGCTGGCTGACCAATTAACGGCTAGTCAGCGTAAATCACGCACTGAAAAGCTGAGTACTGCCTGGGTCAGGGGGAAGGGGAGAGTGAGCATGAAAGTCAGCGCTTGCATGTGAGTGCACTCAGTGAAAGCTCCCTAAAGGCACAGAGTTGCCTCAGGGAGCTGAAGATTTTTAACATGGAAAATAAACAATGAAAAAGTAAGGAAAACATGTCCCCTCATGTGACTCAGTCACACGAGCAGGGACATGTTAAAAACTAGTTTTAAAAGTTTTTATTTCTTTTTTAATCACTGGCCGAAACCTCATCCCGTCCGTGGATGAGGTTTCACAAACAATGCAAAGGCCGCTTGGCCTAAAGGCCCACCTGCCAACCGAATGGTTGGACAGGCAGTGAAAAATTCCATTTAAGTAATTGATTAAGAGCCGTAGTAGGCTTTTTAATTGTCAGTAGGTGCGCTGCCACCTCTAGCACGCACCTGCCGAGCAAAGTATCACACAGTATTTTTCTCCTGTTTGGCTTGGGCGCACGTCTGCCCAATGAGGGAAAAATTCTGTCCACAGTATACATTATCAAATGTCATCAAGACAGATACAGTATGATGCATGCAGAGAAGAAATTAAATGGATTTAACAAAGCTTCAAAAATCAAAACAAAAATGTAACCATTTAGCTTAACTTTCACTTAATGCCCCCTTTGTACAACAATAGGTTTATTATAAACTGACAAATGACTTGGTAAATGCGGATCAAGGTAGATAGTGTTTGCACAATAACTGCCAGTGTATGAGTGAAGGATAGTGAAGGACAGTGAAAGCGGAGGATTCTTCTCTGAGTTACAGCCTGTTTGGGAACAATTTTGAGGTGGTAAAAGGACCAGATGTTGTTCTTTAAAGTTATCACCTTAAACCTGCCCCCTCCTCCAAATTTCCATCTTCATTGTCTTCCCCCCAAAAAATAGTCTCATTTAAGTCCTCCCAGAAGTGTCTGGCCAGCATCTACAACTCATTCTCCCCCTTTCTTCCCCAAACCCATGTAAATAATGAACACCACTATAAATGTCATGGTTGAAGCTGCAGCCAATATCCCATAGGTGTATAGAACATGCACGTTCATATTTAATGTTAGTATTTCTTTAGTGTCCTTTAAAAGTACTTTGGTGATTGAGCCGTGATGTCTCCACCATTTTTTGGTCAACTAGTTTCAGGGTTTAAGATACATTCCAGGACTGGGGCACAGTTTAGGTTGACACCACAATGTAATACTGAGGGAAAGCAGATTTCTTGTTCCGGTGTTGGGACCCTGACATTGGGTGCATTTCGGAATGCAACCCCACATTTTGTCAGCACCTGACATGCGATACAATTTTAGATGAGGTCAGTTACGGGTCAGGGGAAATGCTGAACATCTAATTAATCATGGCACGGTGGGGGCATCCATAGGGGCAGCCGAGGTTGGAGGCTTCCATGTCAATAACCTAACAGTTTGGTTTACTTGGGTGACCTTTGTCATGCTGTAGATCTGTTAAAATGAATCAAATGTATTGTATTTTATTGTAATGACGATGATTATGATTGCACCCAGGCCGTGTGATTCTAATGATTGATGACTTAAAGGCAGATGAGTTATGAGGTGGGGGTGAAACACAAATGAGTCTTGCAAGAATTTTCTGGTTGGTGTGCAGGGGTGGGTGGGCCCTGCTCGCCGACGTGTAAAATGACATGCGGTGATGTCGAGCTTGCGTCCCGGTGTCACCGCGTGTCATTCCAATCTTTCGTTCGGTGTTGGCTGTGCGCCCGCCGAACTGTCAAAAGCATGTTAAACCCATTAATAAACTAGTTAACCAATTTGACAGGGCTGCCCGTCCAAACTTAAGGCGAGGAGCCCAAACAACCTTCGCGTTTTTCATGAAACCTCATCCACGGGCAGGATGAGGTTTCATGAAAGATTTATTAAATTAATAAGTATTTATTAAACATTTCATAAACATGTCACAACTCATGTGATGCTGTCACATGAGGGGACATGTGTAAATGATTTTAATTTTTTTTTATTTTGAAGTTTCAAGTTCAACTTAATCTCCCTGGGGCAGCTCCGTACCTCAGGGAGATTTTTGCACTCTTTCGCAAAAGAGCGTCGGCCTCAACTCTCCCTCCTCCCCCTGCCTACACAGGTAGCGCTGAGTGCTACCAGGCATGTGTCACACTGGGCGGACCTTATTGGCTCCGTACCCGCTCCCGACCAGCCCGCCCGACCATGAGAAAATTCTCCCCTATGGTTCAATTGCATGTTGAATTCGTACCCTCCCCTATAAAAAGTTGAAGTCATGAGTTGCTTGGCTTCCAGGATGGCAGCCCTCAGGAGCAAAGTGCTTGAATCAAACACCCCTTCTATCGTGATTGATACCTTGAGTCCTCAACTGGACGTCTGGATGTACTTGCGAGGCTGCGTCACCCTGCTCTACTGATTCCTCCTCATCCTCAGATGAAGTGTGCTGTTCCTCCACTTCATTAAGGTCCACCCCTCTCTGCTAGTGTCTCCTGGCAGATAAATAACTACAGCACCAGTGATTGCCTAAGGGATTATGACAGCTGCTCAGATACCATGCACAGATCTGCAGTAAATGCTTCTGGAGGTTGCACGCTCATTGAAAGTTAATAGAGTGGAATCCCTTTCCATTCATGAATGCCCCTGGCTGCTCTGCGGTGCCTAGATGGTCACATGGGTGCAGTTGACAAACATCTCCACCTAATAGAGTGCAGCGATGGGGGCAAATCCCACTTCCCTTTGAGCCTGTGTGGCCTCATCAGTGGTGAAGTCAATGTAATCTGATGCCTTTCCAAACAGAGCATTTATTACCTCCTGTATGCTGTGATGACTGCCAACTGCGAGATACCAGTCAGGTCAGCAACCACCTCTTGGAAGGGCCAAAAGGCAAAAGTCCAACGTCACTGTCACTTTGACAGCTGCTGACAGGGTATGCTGATCCAATTAGTGAGGAGTCAGGTGCCCCATCTCCCCCCACCAACACCAGTGCACACAACACTGTTACCATCTGCCTTGATACATGCATCCTTCAATAATACCAATACTCTGTAAGATTCAGGAAGCTAATTTATTTTGTATGTGGAGGGCATCTCCTTTGTTCCTTCCCTGCCCCTTATCCAACACCTCTGTGCTCCTCATCTATGCCAGCACCAGATCCGAGCAGTTCAGCCCCATCTTCATGTTTGGTCTCCCTTGCCTGAAACAAGGTTATGGCTGCTTGGACCCTCTGCTATGCCTGTAGAGTTATTCTCCCGTGCACCCACCAAGTGCTCCATTGCTTACAGAGTTAACTCCATGTGTCCTTTGCACACTCAATGGCTATTATGTGCCAGCACCTGAGCAGCTTTCTGAATCATTCCCTTTTAAAACGCTGATGTTAAATGCACCTGGCTCTGTGACTGGCTCCTCACTGCCTCCTATGCAAGGGCACGGTTGCAATCCTTCGTGATCTCCGTGCCTGCATTCAAAAATTGCTTTTTGCCCTTTAACAGGCTGTTAAGTGCCTCATTTACATGCTGAGGTGCTAAACCGCCGCAGTTGTGTGGTTCGCCAGCATACAGTTCCTGACATCTCTTCAAAAATCGTTAGGAAGTGGGATCATGACAGAGACCCAGCACATTGCTCAGGGATCTGAATTTGTGCCCTCACCAGCCTCAGGTCCTGCCTCCTCCAAGGATTGAAAATTCTGCAGACAGAGTCAAGGTGCCATCCTTTGAGTAAGACATTGAACCAAATTGCCAGCTACCTTGTCCAGATGAGTTATGATCGTCCCACAGTACTGGGTGAAGACAAGCAAGGAAATCTTCTGGCATCCTGCTCAACATTGTTCCCTCAAACTATACCACCAAAAAGTAAATAGACTGGTCATTCATCTCATTGCTATCTTTGCAATCTGCTATGCACAAAATGCTTGTCCCAGTTAGCTACAGAACAGCAGACAAAACAATTCAAGGTAATTAATTATACTGTAAGTGCTTTAAAATATTTCTGAAAAGCATGGTAAATCTTTCTTTGCATCTGTAAATATCCCATTGGATATTGTCTTGGCCTATTTTCTGAATACCTACACTTAAAAAAAAACTCCTTTAAAGTATGATGTATTTTTATTGCCTTTAGGTAGTGGCATTTAATTGTAGAATAGGATCAAA
The DNA here is from genome assembly GCF_017639515.1 of Carcharodon carcharias. Lineage (NCBI taxonomy): Eukaryota > Metazoa > Chordata > Chondrichthyes > Lamniformes > Lamnidae > Carcharodon > Carcharodon carcharias. The sequence goes on from NC_054478.1 coordinate 71,546,426, forward strand.
GAATTTGATTTGTACACAATTTCTTCTTCCATCCCTAAACTGCTCTTTTAAATCCTTCCAAATCTACTTCAAACTATACTAATGAGTTGATTCAGGAAAAATCAGTGTAAGCAGAATATTTCTAATGAGGATTGTCTGAAACTCTCCAATAGTAGAGTGAAGAGTGGAAAAATATAGGCTTTCATGTTTTCTGTATAAAGATCCTTGATGTGATCAGAGCCATTACACATTGTACTATTCCATAATAGGTCATTTAACCTAGCTAGCCCAACAGGCGACTGATGGGATCAGATCCACTCCCTCACTTTTACTTCCCCACTAACTCCAATAGAATGTAAAATTGGGCAGGTGTGAAAGGTATGGCAGATATGATCCCACCAGTCTCCTGCAGGTTAGGTTAAAATTGTATGCTGAGGTCTAAGCATTTCAATCTTAATGAACCACAGCTACAGTATGATAAGCCACTAAGCACCTCACTTTCAAAAACCAAGACAGCAACATGATTTTGACACAAATTCATATGTAAAACATGCAAAAACACTGAAATATCTGATAAGTAAGCAACTTAGAACAAAATAAGAATGTGTGGAATGAAATCAATTCTTCTGCAGGCCATGTACAAGCACTTATTTAATTGTTATAGTCCTTGACCAGACCCCAGGACATGCAGGGAGGTCCTGTTAGGGACTAATAACGTTTTTTTTGATGTAGTTAAAGGTTGACATTTAAGACACCTGCTTTTGAAATAAAGCCACAAGATTCCACAGGATTTGAAAAAAAAACAAAATTTACTATGCAAGTTTAGAAAGATAGAACAATTTAAAGTATGTATCTTATACTCTAACATTCAGGTAAGTATGAGGTACATGTGCATTAACAGACAAATTGTGGTCTAACACATTACAATAGAGTAAATGACAGATACAACCAAGACAGAGTCCATAGATTTCTCAAGAAATCACCCAGCAGATAGTCCCACTGTGAGTCAACCAATCTCATTGAAACTTCATCTTTCTCATGAGGATTTCCAACCTCTACCCTCGGAGGTCCTGCCTTGGAATTCTCTCCAAACGTCTCTTCCACTCAGACGGCTTTAACAATGGCCCACCCCACAGAGTTTCAAACTCGCCTTCTGAGGTTCCTTATCCCTGGATTCCCAAATGACTTAGCACTAGTTTACAAGCACACTTTCAGACCTATGGTCGTGCCAACCTGAACACCACTGCTCCAACGGCCCAAAGTACAGAGTCAGTCTGCAAACAGCAGCTCCTCTTTAATTTGGAGCTTATTTCTTTGCTCCCTTCTTTTAACTTTCTTAACAGGGCCTATTCCTGGCCCTGTGTCTGTGACACTTCTTGGCTAGCACCCTGCCTCAAACTGACTCTCTGAAAAACAGTTCTTCATTGACCCTTGAACTTATCTGGAAACCCATCAAAATACTCCCAGAGAATCTCACCCTTGTCACTAGGCAGGAACCATTGTAACAGCACTGGAACATCCTGTACCTTTAAATGTGACAAGGTCCATAAACTGCGAATTTAACACATGCAGACATAAGGAATTGAATTCATAACATAATCTTTAAAGCTGCCAGGAAGTAAGATTATGTGATTTTTTTCTCATCATGATAATGTAATTTAACAAAACCCCAGGATAATGATATCCATTTTTGAGTGAGACCTGACCAGTTACAATTCACAGGTAATAGGAATGAGTTTTGTATTGGCTGCAGTGCAAAATAGACAACACTGAATCAGCAGCCTGTTTTGCACATCACAATTTTGAGAAAGTAAATCAGGCAAAGTGCAAAACCATTTGCTGATGCACTGCAATGCTGATGCAATACCCATTTTGCAATATTGAAGAGATGAAATCATCTCCAACATTTCCTTGAGACCAACATTAAAAGTTACATTATGCTCTGATACGGGTAGCATAATTTCTCCTTGGTGTGCTGATAAGTTGTGTAGCCCTGTATTACTCATGGTTTATATAATTATTATTTAAACTGCGTTCTTTATAAGGACCCAAAGGATTCTTTAAACAAGACATTCTTCTCACTAGGAAATTGTATGTTCAAAATATTTACGAATTTCAAAACTAAATTGGTTTTAAAAACATGATTGCTTGTATTTTTTCTCAAATTTCATCCAGATAAGAACTAAAGGGGTGGACTTATCCCAAATTTGCACTGAACACGGTAGCAGGCAGGAAAAAGGACGGTTTACCTGGCAGCCGCAATGGTGGCTTTTCACACCACATCATCCTATTTCCGTTGCGTCCCACTTCCTTAATTATGCATTCACAGAGAATATGCCAGCACATGGGCGAGCAGGCTTCAATTTGCCCGCCGCGCCAGGACCTCAGTGCTTCCTCACTCTGGGCACCATATTTAATGCATACCAGAGTGCAACCTACTTCATGGGCAGAATTTTCCCCCTGTCCGGGGGGGGAAAGTTCAGGAGCAGGTGCATGCAGGCCCACCTCCGATCGGCGCCCCCAGTTGGGGGTGCGGCACCATTTTACATGGCTGGGCCAATTAAGACCCACTTAGCGTGACGTCCGCCAGGAATCCCCCATTCCCTAAGCCAAGAATGAGCTCTTTCGCGCATGAGTGCTAAGTGCTGCCTTAGGGAAATCGGCACCAATTTCAAAAATGTTAAAAATAGAAAAATAAAATTTCCCTGACATGGCTCCTCATGTGACACTGTCACATGAGTTGGGACATGTCTATCACTTTTAGCTAAACTTATAAACCTCCATGAAACCTCATCCTGCCCGTACATGAGGTTTCATGCTTTTTGTTAAGCCCATCAGGGCTCCCAGCCTGCCTGTCAACCTTAGGGTTAGATGGGCAGGTCCTTTAACTACTGCAATTACTTTTTAAATGACCTCAATTGACCATTGACATAGCGGTGGGTGCACAGCTGATTCGGCAGAGCCCCGCCAACCTGAAAATTGAAATGACGCAGGGTGACGCCAGGAGTTCCGCCCAATGTCATCCCATGTCATTTTACGCGTTGGTGTGTGGGTCCCCCCCGCCACTTGCAGACTGGGAAATCCTACCCCATGTCTACAGACCAGGGCTGCTCCAGGTGACAGGTGGACCCAAAAGCAAAGAAGACAGCAGCCCTCAAATGTAGTGAATCCTCTCTGGGGCAATTGCTGGATGCAATGGCAGGCTGGCACGATGCCCTCTACTCCCTTCTGGCCACAGAAGGTCCATCAGAACCACCAATCTGGCCTGAGAGGCGGTGGCAGCGGTGGTCAGTGCCACCAGAGCACAGAGGAGGTCAGCCATCCAGTGCAGGAAGAGGGTGAATGCTCTCATCTGTTCTGCCAGGGCAGGTCAACCACTTCATCACTCTCAACTCACATACTCACAAACTCATCACACATCCACAGAGATCTCATACCTCAAGGGACAGTATCACTAACTCTCACAAACGCCCTCACATCTCCAATAGGTTCATATCCTCTTGAGCTCACATCCTCATCCTATCCATGGCTCTAATCAGCACACAAACATTCCACACAGTGCCATGTTTCCTGCTCTCACTCACTCCATCTGTTTTCACACAGGAGAAGCTGGCTAACAACAGCAGGGAGAGGTCCCAGACCAGGGGTGTAGTGGCCCACATTAGGCCCCTCACTCACTTTGAGGAGTGTGCTATCGTGTTGACTGGTGAGGACGTGGACCATGCCTGCGGCAATGGTGAGATTGGTGGTGAACACCCACATGAGGATCTTGCACCACAGCATCCTTCTCTCAATGCAACTAAGTGCTTTCTCTCCTGCTTTTCACTCAGCTGCCATGCACTAATTATCTTTGGTTTGGTTCACAAGGGGGCTCTGCCAAGTGGCCAAAACACTTAGCCAGACAGTCTCTTATCTCATCCAGGTCCTCACCTCCAGCAAAGAGAGCACCTCCTCCATAGAAGGGCAGGAAATAAGCAGCCTGGAAGACCCATCACAGCGCTTACCACACCCTCCACCAGCACAGAGACACATACCTTGATGGGACCTAGAGTAGGCTCCATTTTGCAATCTGGTGGTCACTGTACAGACACGTGTCTACAGCAAGAGGAAGCAGGTTCAGTCGAGCTCCCCGGCACTTGGAGGACTGCTGGGGAAGAGGCATCTGTGAGAAGATAAGTCTCTGGATTTGGCCTTCCAACTCCTCGTGGAGAGTCAGCAGAAGGCGTGGGAACATCATGCAGAGCTGTTGGAAGCCCTTAATAGAATGGCACTCGAGTTGGAGGAGTGCATCCGCCTGCTCTCTGATGAAGTGTGTCCACATGTGCATGTTGGGGGCCTCCATTGGAAATATGGTAGATTCCACAGAGACCCTGGTCCAGCAGAACGCAGAGATGCATGCAGACCTGCACCCCAGCATGGTAGCCATGGATGAGTTCCTGAAGTGGCAATGTGAGAGGGAAACGGAGCACTTAAACATCCCTTCAGGTACTCCTTCCCCTCAAGGAGTCAGGCCAGGGCCTTTGGGCAACTGAAGGGAGGAGGAGCTGCAGCTGGGCACCCCTGGGACATCCACTCAGGAATCTCAGAGGCTGTCCTTTCCCTCCAAGTCCCTTTTGCCTGTGACCCCCTCAACCTCATCTTCTGTCACCACAGAGGGATCAGCTGGCCCGGAGGAGGACAGCCAAAGCAAGCCGGGGCCCCGAAGGCCTTGGTTCTCTGGAGGACGCACACCAAAGCCTCCCTCATCCCTCCAGTACACCATTCTCACCCAATCAAACCTAGACTTTCCTCTCGCAGACCCGCCCCCCACAACCTGGTACACCTTCCTCTTACCCCCACCCCACATCTGAACCTTCATCTCCGCCCCACCCCCCCCACTCCATCGTCGATCACCTGTAGTAGCCCACGGCCAAGACCATGAAATTCCGAAGCACACCCGAGACGTCAATAGAGATCTCCTACCTTCTGTAAGCTGCTTCATGGCAGAGCCATGTCCATGAGAATCCACCCAGCATGTGTTCTTCCAGGGTCCGGTAGCTGTAGGGTTCCAGCATCTTCTGCTCCTTGGATGTCCGTGATCTGAGCAAGGAGCTAATGGTAAATCCCGACTTCTGCACACCACAGTTGTCCAGATGTATTCTGGGCTGGCGTGTTTTCTCGCCTGCGTAACGGTAATCTGGCAGGGTGCAACAATCCTGGTTGGGCCTTACTTTGTGTCTCATTAGCAGGATGCAAAGCTAGTTCTCACTGGCCTCAAGTGGGATTGGTGTTCCACCATGGCGGACACCATCGGATGATCACATTGTGCTTTCATGCCGATGTGAAACCAATTTTTGGCCTTCTCACCATATTAGTTCCGCCACCGCCCCCCCCACCCCCCCCACACCCACCCACCATGATGCCCAATGCCAACAGAAGTGGAAAATTCCAGTCAAAATTTCTTGACTAACAGCATATCGCAATCATAAAAGCTGACTTTCTTTAGCTGAATTATTCAACCTGAAATACTGATCAAAGTTGTGTGAAATTAAGATTAAAAAATCGACACGTTAAAAATTCATGAAGTAAAGGTAGTGACATGAAATATATATTTTTTGCTAATTAAAATCAATGTTTATTTTTAATGCACAAATTGTCATGGTCTAAGCTGTTGGTGGAGTGTACAACTGTAGAACTGAAATAGTTTACAATAACTTTCAACGTATTCTGCAACATTTGGAAACTTAAAAGTCACTACCTAAAAAAGAAACACTTACATGAGAGGCAAAGTTAGATTCAGTTAAAATACAGTTTAATTTAGACTTTTATCAGTTAGTGAAACTTCTCACATATTTATGAAGAAAAAACAAATACATGGATTGTTATATCATTAACATTTTTTTGCTGAAATTACTGTGTTACTTAGAAAATTTGCTTTTCAGCATGAAACTTCTGCAATCCTTCCACCAATGGGAATAGTTTCTCCCTATCTATTCTGTCCAGACCCCTCATGATTTTAAATACCTCTATCAAATCTCCTTTCAAACTTCCTTTCTCCAAGGGGAACAGTCCCAACATCTCCAATCTTTCTATGTAACTGAAGTTCCTCGTCCCTGGAACCATTCTCATGAATCTTTTCTGCGTCCTCTCTATAGCCTTCGCATCCTTTCTAAAGTGTTGTGCCCAGAACTGGACGCAATGCTCCGGTTGGGACTGAACCAGTGTCTTATTCAGGGTTAACATAACTTCCTTGCTTTTGTACTCGATGCCCCTATTAATAAAGCTCATGATGTCATATGCTTTAACTCTCAACCTGTCCTGCCACCTTTAATGATTTATGCACAGATAAACCCAGGTTCCCCTGCTCCTGCTGCCCCTTTAAAATTATGCCCTTTGTTTTAATATTGTTGCTCTGCATTCTACCTACCAAAGTGAATCACCTCACAGTTCTCTGCAACTTGTCCACCCATTCCACCAACCTGTCTATGGCTTTTGAAGTTCTACACTATCCTCCTCATGGTTCACAATGCTTCCAAGTTTCATATCATCCTCTGCCTCGATTTTTTAATAATGGTGAGGTTTCTCTTCTTGCCATCTGAGGAGACGGTGGGGAACACATCGCACTAACACTGCCTACTCTGCAGCCGTTTAACGCTCAAACAATTATTAATTGGCTGGAGGTGAGACTTGAGCTCCTCACTGGGGAGGAAGTCCCACCTCTAGTACTTGTCATGTCAAAGGCTGCAGTGGACAGAACTGGAACTGCAAGCAGTGCCCAGGGCCTAAGTCCCGAGAGATCAGGACCAGGTAAGTTTTGGGCGTCTCAGAATGGGGTGGGGAGGTAAGCCCAGCAGAGTGGGCAGAGAGGGCAGTGGGGGAGGGAGGACTTGCAGGGGCCAGTCCTTTTTGGGGGGGGGAGTCCGATGTTAAAAGGAGGCTGTTGATATAGGCACCCCTCCCCTGCTTCCCACCAGAGACTTGAACAGGGTTACTTTTTGGGCTTCCCCACTTCCCCTGAACTTCTCCTGCAAGCCTGAAAATTGAGGCTGGGCAAGAAGCGGCCCGTAAATGGTTAATAATTGGCCACTTAAGGGCCACAACTGGGGCAAAGGCAGGCAGGCCATTCTACACCTCACCCATCCCAGCATAAGATTGAAGAGAGGTCGGGGTAAGCGGGACTCCACTGGGAAGGCCATCTGAGAAATTTTATGACTGAACCCCACCTACAAACCCACTGGTGGGGGAATGTGAAATTCGGCCCGACAAATTTTGAAATTATGTTGTTAATATATATTAGGAAGAGCAAGGGTCCCAACACTGGCCCTTAGGGAACTCCACTACAAACCTTCCTCCAGCCCAAAAAACAACTGTTTACCACTACTTGTGTCCTCTGTTTACGACTGTTCCTGTCACAGCCAATTTTGAATCCATTTTGCTACTGTCACTTTGATCTCATGAGCTCTAACTTTGCTCACAAGACTATTGTGTGGCATTTAATCAAATGCCTTTTGGAAGTCCGTGTGCATCACATTAACAGCATTAGCCTCATCAACCCTCTGGCTGGAATTTTCTAGCCCTTACACCGGTGGTTTCTTCTTGTCCTGCCAATGTGAGTAGAGATTTCAATGGCTCATCGACCTGGCCATGGGGGATCCTGCCGCAGCAGGGGAGGGGTTGGGGGGGGAGGTGCTGGAAAATTCCAGCCTCTTTTATTGCCTCACAAAGCTCAAGAAAGTTAGTTAAACACAATTTGCCTTTCACAAATCTATGCTGGATTTCCTTAATTAACCCACATTTGCCCAAGTGACTATAATCTTGTGACATATTATTGTTTCTAGAAGCTTCCCCACCACCAAGGTTAAACTGACTGGCCTGTTGTTGCTGGGCTTACCCTTACACCATTTTCAGCAAGGGTGTAACATCTGCAATTCTCCAGTCCTCTTGGACCATCCCTGAGTCTACGGGAGTATCCTTGGATGCATCTCATCTGGTCCTGGTGCCTTATAAACTTTAAGCCTATCCAATACTTCCTCCTTATCAATTTTAAACCCTTCATGTGTCTCAAATACCTCGTTTTTCAGCATGATCTAGGCAGCATCTTCTCCCTTGGTAAAGACAAATACAATGCATTAATTTAATACCTCATACATGTCGCCTTCTTCCATGCATGGGAGAACCTAGAACAATTGGTGTCACAGTTTAAAGATAAGGTGTCTCCCATTTAATATGCAGATGACGAGGAACTTGTTCTCTCAGAGCATTGTTAGCCGTTGGAATTCTCTACCCCATAGAGCAGTGGAAGCTGGGTCATTGAATATATTCAAGGCTGAATTGGACAGGTTTTTGATTGATAAGGCAGTCAAGGATTATGGAGTACAGGCAAGAAAATGGCATTAAGACACAATCAGGTAAGCCGTGATCTTATTGAACGATGGAGCAGGCTGGATGAGCTGAATGGCCTGCTCCTATTTCTTATGACCCTATGATCGATCAATCTGATAATTTCAAACACTTTGCATCAGATTTTCACCATGTTTTTGAATGGAAATGGGGTATGTCAAAACCAAACTCTCCAACCCTGTTCCTACCAATTCTGGGCTGTTGCCACCTTGTTGTTCTTGAAATGGGTAGCCGAGGCACCCACAGAAGACAGGTAGGCATTTAAGCAGCCCATAATGAACAAACATATGGACAAACGAGTTTAGAGCAGGAGTAGACCCCTCAGCCCTTCAAGCCTCAATACCAATTGAAGCCCTATGATGTCAATAAGGCTTGATGCAATTTTTAAGTGCCAATGGGTGAAAAAGCTGCTTGTTGATACTTCTGTTGAATAGTCTCAGGCTTAAAGAGAGTTCTGCAGAATATTCAAAACCAGGAAAACTAAAGGTTTAGAAAAAATGTTAAGAGGTCAGGACTGATAGCTTGTAACTGAAGCCGACATTAAAATCTGGTCCACCTTGGACCAATTCCATAAGATGGGTGGCAGCAACACATCACCCAACCCTCACCTGATGGAATCAGACACATGTGCAAGATATTGGAATCATTTACACAAGAACATAAGAAATAGGAACAGGCTCCTCGAGCCTTCTCCACCATTCAATCAGATCATGGCTGATCTTCGTGTGTTTCGATTTCCACGTTCCCATCTAACCCTGAAAACCTTTGTATTCCCTTGCCTAACAAGAATCTATCTACCTCTGCCTTAAAAATATTCAATGACCCTGCCTCTACCACCTTCTGAGGCGGAGAGTTCCAAAGTTGCACAACCCTCTGAAAGAAAATATTTCTCCTCATCTCTGTCCTAAAAGGGTGACCCCTAATTTTAAAACAGTACACCCTAGTTCTGGACTCACCCATAAGAGGAAACACCCTTTCGACGCCCACCTTGTCAGGATCTTGTATACTTCAATCAAATCTCCCTTCACTCTTCTAAACTCCATTAGAAACACACCCAGCCTGTCCAACTTTTCCTCACAAGACAACCCACTCATTCCAGGATTCAATAAGGAGACCAAAACTGAACACAGTTTTCAAGGTGCAGTCTCACCAATGCCCTGTATAACTGAAGCATAACATCCTTATTTTTAAGTTCAATCCCTCTTGTAATAAAAGATAGCATTCCATTAGCCTTCTTAATTATTTGCTGTACCTGCAAACTAACTTTCACTCCTCCCTACTACTCACTCCCTCTTTTGAAAACAATCCAGTCTGCTTTATTTAAAAATGCAAATGTTCCCTTGACACCTATGTTTCTAAACTTCCCCACGTTTACCTGATTAACTTTTAAAATCTAACTGCTCTTCTTACATCAAAGCACCCAGACTAACTGCCTCTAATTCAATTAAGTTTCACCCACACACACAGACACATATCGACACAAAGACACGTCCCACTATTACTCTATTTTACAATAAATTCCAATAATATTAAGAGAATTATTATATCTTCCTGACACAGTCAAAGATGATTTACTGCCAGTATTGCCATTTTGAAGCTCAATGTTCCAGCTAGCACCCGGTATTGACCTCACACAGCTGAACATATGTTCAGCAATAGGATAAATTCAAAACAGCTACTTGAAGTGGCATGGCAGGTGTTGAAGGAGAATTTTTGCTGACTTCAATATTTCTGCACAAATTAGTTGCTCCCAGGCATGGATGGAATATTAGGCATTTCCCTTGGAATAGTTATGACCGGGGGAATGAACAAAGACCACGCAGGGCAGGACAGGCGGAAGAGGGAGGAGGAGAAGGGAAGAATGGCTCTCAGCAGGATATTCAGGGTATTCATGTGAATCCCTTGCCCAAGACGTAGCAGCAGGTTTAGGAAAGTTAAGGAGAGTTAGTTTCACAGCCTAGGCAAGGGTGTTAATCACTTGTATATACTGTTCACAATTATCAATAAACTCCCAAGTATGTCTCCCTGCCTATGGCTCCTTGTTCTAATGAGCAGTGTTCTTGTCACTAAGATATGAAACCTCTCTGTACAAGATAATGGCAGGTGTCTCAGTCCAGGGCCTCTTCCCTGTGCTCTGTGCAGCCTTCAAACCAAGTGATGGTCTGGTCTCACACTCCCTGGAAACATTATCAATGCCTGCACCTCGGTGGTGCTTGCCATTGCTGCCAGGATGTAATGGGCAGGTGCCATAGAGTTCTCACATACTCTCGGTGTGCTGTCATTTAAGGAGGGGCTGTCCCCCATGTCTTCAGCATCTGTGACCACTAATGCTGTGCACCAGCTCCTGAAAGTATCAGGTGGTGAAGTTGGACAAAGCATCAAATGCTTCAAAAATTTCATAGCTGTATCGCTATGATAAGACCCTGACCATGGAGCACAAGTGGCTGCCCTTGGCCAGACAGGAGTCAGACATTCTCAGGGTCTATGTGAAGATTTATGGAATGACCTCACTGCATGTCATCATCATCCTCCTGCAATCGAGCAATGATTATGGCCTCCACTGCTTCTCCATGACAGGAACATTCTCACAGAGGGTATTCATGCTGCCCTAAGCCAGACTGGAGTCAAACATTCACAAGTGCGATGTAAGGCTCTATGGTGGCTCCTCTCTGCATGTTATCATCATCCTCCACAAACATAGCAGCTATGAGGGCCTCCCGAGCATGCCTGTCACATCTAGCCAATACAATGGCCTCATCCCTATCATCATCGCCTCCGAGGACCTCCTCAGCCTCATCCCCATCGGCGTCCTCCTCATCAGAGGAGACATGCAGCTCCTCCATCTCCTCTTCAGCCAGTTCCTCTCCTTGTTGGAGCGCCAGGTTGTTAAATGCACAGCAGATGATGATGATGTGTGACACCCTCTGTGGACTGTATTGCAGGTCTCCACCAGACTGGTCCCGATGGTTTGCTCCACCGAGTTGTGAGTTGCAGCATGAGCCTCATTATGCCATTGCTTTGCTGCAGTTTGAGGCTACCGCATGGGTGTCATCAACCACAACCTCTGTGGGTAGCCCTTGTCCCCGAGGAGCCATCCCTGCAGCTTCTGTGGACCCTGGCAGGCTCCAGGGATCTGTGACTAACTGAGGATGTAGGCATCATGCACACTCCATGGGAACCATGTGCATACCTGCAGGATGCGTTTCTGGTGGTCGCATACCAGCTGCACATTCAGTGAGTGGAATCCCTTATGGTTGATATAGTCCACCGTATGTAGTGACAGAGACCTGAGTGCCACATGGGTGCAATCAACTACACCCGGCACCTGTGGCAATCCCAAGATCCAGGAGAATCCAATGGCCCTTGCATCCTGGCTGTCCCAGCCCAGGGCGAAATGCATAAAGTTGTGTGCCCTCATGAAGATGGCTTCCATGACCTAATGGGTGCACTTGTGGGTGGCAGCTTGTGATATCCCTTAGAGGTCACCTGTGGAGCCATGAAAGGAGCCATTGGCATAGAAATTGAGTGCCAAGGTCACTTTCACAGCCACTGACAGTGGATGTCCTCCATGTCTTCTTTGCCGCCAAGTTCTGTAGTAAGTAGTCACCAAGTCCCTAGATATGCAGTCGTTGGCTACACTGGTTCTCAGTTATCTGCAGGAATGATAGGTGGCATCTATAGACTCTGGGTGTCGCTAGGCACCGGCCTGCAACAGCTCACTGTTACTCCTGGGCAGCATGTGCAGGAGCCTCAGTAGCCCCTTCTTCCTGAAGTTGCTGCTCCTGCCTTTGCACAGCCAGGTGCCTCAGTTGCTCTCTCTTCCATCTTCTACGGTCTCCGTAGGCCATCAGGCATACAGCTAGGTCACCGGGCTCCATGCTCCTGATGTAGTTCTCCTGCGGCATGAAAGAGAGGGAGACATGGTTAGCATGGGCATACTTAACAGCTTTACTGGCCCTGTGTGACTACCCCTTAATGCTTGCTTGGCCTAAATAGCCAAGTGGTTATGGTACTGGGCTTGTAACCCCAAGATCAAGAGTTCAAATCTCACAATGGCAAACTGTGAAACAATGTAACTTCATCTGGAAACAGATGGAAACGTGTTTGTACTCGAAAGAGTTACCCCTTAATGCTTCCCGGAGAGTGCTGGGCACCCCTAGAATGGCCACAGATGAGTGCATTGCATGGCTGCCCTGCCAGCCTGCAACATGGGGGTGACTGCTCTTAACTGGGATGCTGAGATTGCAAGGGACTGTGAGCACCTCCAGTAGTGACTGCTACATGGCCAGTGTTGACGAGGAGATTGTACAACATGTGCAGTCCAACTGGTCCACGGTCCAGAAAAGTGGTTGCAGACTCGCAGTCTGTGCGGGGGGGGGGATGAGGGGTTGGTGGGGGGGGTGGGGTGGGTGCGGTAAGGCCTGAAGCGCTTGGTGGCACTTTGGTGCCTCTGTGTTGCTTATGTGGGAGGGCAGTCTAGGAGCCCGACCCCAATCATATCACTTGCTGCACCTGAACTGTCTCAGTTGCAGAGGAATGGTCAGTTTATACAGGTGTCCCTACTGCATGGCCACTTCCCTTGCCTACCCTGCCCCCACCTCAATTTCTTGTGCGCAGGATTCAACGCCAGGGCAGCAGTTGCCCCCCCACAACTCCCCCCCTCCCCCAACCACAAGAACAGTCACCTCCAAGGCTGGGAAGCAGTTGCCCCATGACAATACCCTCCCCCAACAACCGTTGCCTCTGTGCCAGGGCAGCACTTCACCCTGTAGCTCAGTTGGTAACATTCTCACCTCTGACACAGAGGATTGTGGGTTCAAGTCCCATTCCAGAACTTGAGTACAAAAATCAAAACTAACACTCCAATCAAGCACTGGGAGTGCTGCACTGTTGGAGGGGATGTCTGAATGAGATGTTAAACTGAAACACCAGCCAGAATTTTCTGGTTCCGCCCGTGGTGGGAATCATTGCAGGCAGGATGGAAAATTTAGTGGACCAGCTAAAGGTCCACTGACTTAGGGTTGAAATTTCTAGTCCCATGGTGGGTAAGACCCAAAACTCCTGGCCACCATCTTCCCTCTCAGGTGAATGTAAAAGATCCTATAGCAATATTTTGAAGACCAGTGGAGGTATCCCTGGTGACCAGGTCAATAATTGCCTTTTAGGGAACATCACAAAAATCTGATTATCTGTTCATGATCTCAATTCTTTTTGTGGAGCTGTCAGTGCTCAAATTGGCTGCCATCTCTTCAAAAAGTACTTCATCAGTTGTAAAACTTTGGGGTGTCCTGAGGTCATGAAAAGTGCTATAAAATGCAAGCATTTATTTCTTTAATCTTGTCAGCCTCCAGTCTTTTTAAAACATTCCAGCTACCAATGCCTCTATAATCTCTGCAAGTGGGACAGAAATCACTGCCCATCTTTGCGTTTCCCACCTGAATGTCACTGACTTGTAAATCAGGCTTTTGCCATCCACAAATGTATTATGGGCCATTACAATGATATCCTCGCTTTGACCGAAATTTGGCTCATTGTTGCCCTCAGTGAAGCCCGTCCATCTGACTCTACCTTCTACCCACATCGCTATAGTGGCAGTGTAGTGTCTCTGCCAACCTATCTGGTAAATTCTCCTTCACTGAGTACTCATCTTTTCAATTGTCTCACCTCTCCTATAAAATCAGATTAGCCATGACCATGTTAAATGGCTTGAGGGGCCGAGTGGTCTACTCCTGCTCCTAATTAGTAAGTTTGTATATATAAAATCCTTATTCTCAATTCTTCCATCTCAAAGCCGAAATTGTATCCCTGCTTTCCTAATGAGAAAAATGTAGGCTGGAGCTTAAAATAGTAGCAGGGCGCTACCCATTATCTGCTACTCCCTAATGATTCAAACATATAACTTTAATTGCAAAATGCATAAACTGCTCTGCATTTCAGAACTGCCAGCAGGTAGGCAATGTTAAAATTAGGTCTTAATTCAATGATGTAGTTTAAAAGCCATCATGATTGAAATTTGGGTGTACAGAGCGCAATTTCAAAATTTTCCTGGTCACAATGATGTGTTATGTGCAATGTGGAATATTAACCATTAGTTTAATTGGCTGGTTTAGTGTCATGGATTGTTTTCAAAAGGGGAAAGTAGCAGCTAGAACTTCAACAGAAGTCACCTGACCTGCAAATTGGTCAGGTTTCTAGCAGCCCCTGAAAGGGGATTGCCAGGGTGGATATTTTGGCAGTTCCCTGATGGGCCTCACACTCTGCCATTATCTTAACTCTCTGCAAGCCATAAGGAAAATAGGCCACCTGACTCGGGAACAAAGAAAGACTAACAAAACTCATTATGCAAGGAGGAATCTAAGGACCCACTATCTATTCCAGAGGCTTCTTAATAGCTTTGACAATGGGAGATCGAAGTGCCTTTGCTAATATGGATTGTCTTCCATTGTGGACCAATAGCTAGCTGTTGCCTGGTTGGAACCCCTATTGTGAAAACCTACAACTATAAGCTTGTCTGTTGGTTACAGCAAGAAGAGTCTGCAGAAGACACTCTCTCTCTCCCTGCTATTCTCAAGTCCAGGACCCTATCTCCATTACATTTGGAATTCATCACAGCTATAGAGAATTTTAATCGAAAGGAACCTCAAGTGTCATACCATCTAATTTGGAAAAAGATAGATTACAGCTTAAAAGAGACTGTCTCCAAAAAAACAATCAACTTATATCACTAGCAACACCCCTGGAATTTCAAGGTCACCAGAGAAATGCTGGAACTATAATTCTTTTTTATGTATTATGGACTAATTTACCCCTCCACCCTGGTTTGCGCATGTGCCCGTATGTGCATGTGTGTGTCCACGTGTGCATGTGTGTCACAGGATTCAGGATATGTTTTTGCCTTTCTAATAAGTCTTATATTTTTACCTGAGTGAGTTTTTAAACAATAAAATTAACCATTTACTTGTTAACGCAAAAGATGTGGCTGGCTTATTCATATAGCTTTATGTATGGTCAAGTACATACAGGATTGAAAAATCCCAACTTTTATAAATCTCAAACTCCTTTATAACCAACCACAGGAGTGGAAAATAAAGGAATTTATTCACCTCCTCCCGCCTTGGTCATAATAGCATATAATGCAAAATGTGGAAGTATTATGAACAGTGAGAAGGACAGTGATAGACTTCAAAAGAATATTGACAGGCTGGTGGATTGGACATGATGGTAGATGAAATACAGTGCAGAGAAATGTGAAGTGGTAAATTTTGGTAGGAAGAGCAAGGATACAATTCTAAACTTCAGTGCCAGAACAGAGAGGCCTGGGGTATTGGCACAGAAATCATTAAAGATGGCAAAGTATGTTAAAAAAGCAATTCAAAACGCATGAAGGACCTTGGGTTTTATAAGTAGCAGCATAGAGTATGAAAACAAGAACATTATGGTGAACCTCCATAAAACACTGGCTCACTCACAATTGGGTTAATGTGTCCAATTCTGGGAACCACACTTTAGGAAAGATGTGAAGACTTTGGAGAGGGTGCAAAAGAAATTTACTTAAATGATTTCAGAAAGGAGCAACTTCAGCTCAATGGATAGATTGGAGAGGCTGGGCCTTTAGAGCAGGGTAGGTTGAAGGTAAAATTGATAGGGATGTTCAAAATCATGAGGGGTCTAGATAAAAGTACATTGTGAGAAACTGCTCCTATTGGCAGTGGGGCTGAGAAGCTGAGGACAGAGATTTAAAGTGATTGGCAAAAGAGCCAAAGGTGACATGAGGAAAATAATTTTTTATGAAATGAGCGGTTAGGATCTGCAATGCATTGCAGCAGATTCAATCAAGGCTTTCAAGAGACAATTTGATAATTACATGACAGGAAAACAATTACAGGGCCACAGGGAAAAGGCAGAGGAGTGGGCTCAGGTGGACTGTCCTTAGAAAGAACTGGCATTGGCTCAATGGACTGAATGGAATCCTTCAGTGCTGTAATCATTCTATGATTCTAACACTGAGCCCGGCTGCAATCCACTCATTAATTACTCCATTCAGACAGAATCTTTTAACCAGTACCTGCGTTTTTCTACCCTTCAAATAATTTCCCACTAAGATTTGATTAACCTTGCTGTAAAAATTGGCATCACAGAAACCTAGAGCTGAAGAAGGACATGGTTTTATATTTTCTGATAAAATGTTTACAAATCTCAATTTCTTGCAATATTTTGACAGCTTTAAGTAACTGTGTACGTAGAACAAAATAGTATTCAAATTATCTGCCAGGGTGGCTTATGTAATAGATTTAGCAAATGGCGATAATGGGAATTGATGTTTTTTAAGCAGATATACATGCAAAAAGCACAATTATAATTTTAAAATCACATTGGCTGTAATTAGTTCAATTTCAAAAGAACCGTTTTCAACCGTAAGGGAATAATAGAGACAAAATGAAAAGGCTGAACTAGCACACATGTTCCTTATCTGACATGTCAATTGTGCATTTTTAAATTAAATGAATGGCTCCTTAATTGAATCTTGAATCCCTTCCACCATCCCATATTTGTATGCTTTCAATAGTTCAGTAATTTTTCTAAATTGCTTTTATAGCCTTTTGGCATCCTTCCACCTGCATTCAGAATAAGCTTTTAAAATGCATCAGCAGTACAAATGAACAGAAAGCAGAATCACCCGTCATCACTTATAATGGAGGCTTTATTTGTGACCAAGGTTGCAACAAGTGATTTCTAAGTAAAGCATGGCACACATTACAGAAACATGCTGTGGTGTAATGTGTTAATAGGAGGTTGATGATTCAAATTTTGTGAATAATTAAATGTAGTTAACACGAGGGACCAGATTCATACTTACAAATTAGCATTGGGCTTCAAATACCCACAGATCCAGATGTCCAATTTATTGTTCTAAGCTTCCTATGCCTCCATGTTTTAAAATATTTACACCATGGACTGTGATGTTTAGTCTTTGAAATAATGTGAATCATAAATAATTTTTATAACATTATATGTTGCTCACATACAGGCATCCCAAACCTGATCACTTATAAATCTGTAAGCAGCTGCTTCAGTCACCCATGTAGCGCAGGAAATATTTAACTAATTTCTATATAGGCCAGTTAAATTAACCAATTATCCTTCTCGTTGCAATCATAACAAATATAATTTTTAACTTTTTTGTGTCCATCTTGACATTATTATGCATTGTAACACCTCCAATATCACTAACAGTCTTATTTTTTTGTCTCAGATAAAATTTACAGTTAACTTATATTTCTGTTTGTTCTTGATGTAGACAGGAAATATGCCAGTGG
The DNA here is from genome assembly GCF_017639515.1 of Carcharodon carcharias. NCBI lineage: Eukaryota > Metazoa > Chordata > Chondrichthyes > Lamniformes > Lamnidae > Carcharodon > Carcharodon carcharias. The sequence continues at coordinate 71,564,101 of NC_054478.1, forward strand.
TCTGTTAGATAGGATATTTATCACAACCGAATAACTCACCTGATAATTGTTACTATTCCATATGGACAGCTTTTTATAGCATACCTTTTGCCAGAATGGTGAAGATCAGAAACTCACTATTAGCTGTATTTCCCTAGCTACTTTTTCACTAAAATTAGGAAGCTGAAAAAAATGTAAATTCATGTGGCTAAATATAACTTTATCTGGGACTAGCCAGGTGGCCTCAAAAGTCCCTTCCAGTGCAGTACATTCCTATGTTGTTGTATGTGAAGTTCACTTAAGTCCACATCCCACCACTCAATCACACATCTTGTTGCAACATCATCCTGCATTCTGGGTATACATCTCTGTTAGTGCACCCCACACAATGGTGTAGTACATCCTTGCTATTTGAGTGCTGCATTTATGTGGTTGAAGAAAGCGCTAGTGCACAACAGTAGGAGAATGAGAGAGTGCCTAGTTTGTTACATTTCCTGCTCTGGTAAAGGGGTTTAACATTTTGCAGAACTGTTCTGCAGGCCTGATGTGAAGGAAGCTTTCAGTGCTACATCTCTAAATATGGCAAAAACTACAGACTTAGTTGCACCTACACTGAGGAGCATATGTCTCCTGCTCACTCAAATTCCTCAGCGAGAGCTTGAATGTCTAGATCAAAAAAGTTCTGCATTCTTCTCTGACCTGGCGTCATGCCATGGGATCCTCAATTTCCAGATGGTGTCTGTGTCATAATTCTGCACAGCTATAATAAAAACAATGCTAAGGCATGCAGCCAAGTTATTGGCAAGTAAAGTGAAAGAGCCAAGCATTGTTGCTTTGTGCCTCAATCTGCTATTGAGGAGTGAAAGCTGAACTGTCATTTTAATGGTGGCACCAACATTTCCAGGTAGCTCAGCTGTTTACACCTGCTTTGAATGGGTAACTATAAGAACTACACCATTATGAAGGTAAGTGAGTAGACACAAGAAAACATCATGCACTGCAGATGATGGAATTTGAATGCAATGAAGATCTGGCATTAAAAGTCTAACAATGATCATTAAAATTGATTGTCAGAAAACCCCATCTGGTTTACTAATGTCCTTCAGGGAAGGAAATCTGCTGTCCTTTCCTGGCCTGACCAACATGTGATTCCAGACTCATAAATGGTCTAGCAAGCCACTCAGTTCACAGGCAGTTAGGGACGAGCAATAAATGCTGGCCTAGACCATGAATGAATAAAAAAAATCAGTATACCTAAAAATAATCAGAAGTGAATACTACTAATGCATAATATCTAAGATATTGATGATAAAGTAATGCTGTACTGTGGTGTGAATAATCCCTTGATTTTCTGACCATATATCTTCTACAGAAGAGATACTGAGAGAAATATATAAAAAAGTATTTTAAAGCTGTTAAATCTATTTTCTATGTTTACCATAATGAACATGCACCATCATTTTATAAAAACACAGCATGCATACTGAATGTTGAAATAAAACCCAAAATATGTAGCCAATTGTGACACAGCAATTTCATTACCTTCAGAGAAGCAAAGAGACTTCAACATTTCCGGCTGAAACAGTTGGGCTGTGACAAATTGTGAACCTGTCTTTTTTCTGTTCAAGTGCTGCCATTCACAAATTCACATTGTTTTGCAAAATAGAGCACCATTAACTTTAACCTTGGGCAATGGTGTAAAATGGGCAAATAGAAATACTGAAGTGGAAGGGCTAGAAATTTTAATCAACATGATGGATCTGAGCCTATTGCAGAAGCAGGCCCACCCTGCACCAAAGTGAGGGAAATTCCAAGTCAGTGCAAAGAGAGCAGAGACCTGATGGAACAAATCACTATCCCCATTTCTTTTCTATAGCACCTGGGACATGTTTGCTCCCTCGGTGCCAAACAAATCTATTGCCAAGAATGATATAGGCACCTGTGACCAAGCAGGAGCATATAAACATAAAAATATATTCTTCTGATTCAGAGCTTCAGTAATTTGCTCCCACAAAGATAGGTCAGCCTTCCCTTTCACATCTTCCCAGCAAATTTTGATTTTATATCCGATTTTTGACCATCTACATTTATTCTTTTTCATCCGTCCTGAATGTTTGCTGAGTGCCTGTTCTATTTGTCAAAATTCCAAATGTTCCTTGTGGGTTTTCACTTCCTACGTATAACTCTTAAATTTTGCTCTAATTTTCTTGCCTTTTCCTCATTTATAATTCAAATATTTTATACATTTGTATCCTTTTGATACATATTTTTCTTCTAGAATTTCCTGCTCCAGCTAGCCAGATGGACAGGCAATCTGGTCTCAAGCTTTTGCCAATGAGCTTTTGCCATTGAAAGCCAGTCAGTAGAAAGCATCTATGTCAGGATGATGTCAAGATTTTTTTTTTTCAATAGAGCTGCTCATTTTCCAATTTGAACATATTGAATTGTAATATATTGCTTAAAGGTGATACTGTCTCACTTGTTTTAATAACTCCAACATTAGAAACATCAAAACACACTGTTTAGAAGTATTCAGAAATTGGCCATGGCAGTATAGGACCAGGAGAAGGCCATTCAGTCCCTTGAGTGTTTTGTTATTCAATGAGTTCATGGCTAATCTGTACCTTAACTCCAATTTGCCACCAATTGTTGACTGTGTATCCCTAAGAGATGCTTTTGGTGTTGTAATAGTGCCAGCAGATACACAATTTCAGCAATAGTTTGCTAAACTGATTTATAAAGCACAATTGGGAAAAACTTTTATACCAATTAAAAGAATTAAACTCTGTCAATTCTAGACACAGTGAATAATAGAATCTTTCAGACTAGGATGACCCTTGGTTCCACTCCCAGACAATACCCAGATGAGGTGAACCGATCATAACGAGAGTGGAGGCTTGAGTGTTATAATTCATCTCAGCACCCCAGGGGCTGAAATTTTATGGCTGACACGTGGGTGGCGGAGCCCGCATGTCAGCGCTTAAAATGTCGTGCAAGCGTCCCGACGTCAGCGGAAGGCATCGGGATATTTAGGTGGGCGCGCGCTATGAAGTGCTACGTGCACCTGCCATTAATTAAAGGCCTTGTTAAGGCCCTTAACTCAGCAATTGAAGCCGATTTTGAGGGCCCCGTGCGAACTTCGGCTCGGCACACAGGCCCAAAGGGCAGGCGGGTAACTTTTTTTAACAAATCTCATCCACGGGCGGATATGAGGGCTCAGAGAGGTTGTTGATGTTTTTTCTGAAGTATTTAATGCAGAAAGCGTTTTAAACGTGCCTGTGTGATTGTTAGCAGTTCAGATTGATTTCCATTGGTTTTCTCCATACTTTGCAGCTTCAGCTCAGCAGTCTGCAGACAGTAATCTTTATCGGGCCTGCAGCTTTCCGGAGGCCTCCATTTAGCCTGGGTATGGGTTCTGAAATCGCCACTGGAGGCAGCTCCTCTGAGGAGGAAGGGAGGGATAAAATAAGGAGGAGGCCAGGAGTGGACAATCTGCCTCCAGGGCAGCCACAATTGGGAGGCCAGGTGCAGGCACAAGGGGCACAGGGCCAAGAGGTTGCCCAAGGTGGAAGGGGCTGCAGAAGACGCCACTATCCTGATGTCAGGGTATAGAGGCGGCGAAGCAGCTACCTCAATATGACTGAGGTGCTGTGCCGAAGGAGGATCCGTCTGTTAAGGGAGACAGTCAACTATATCTGTCAGATGATTGGCCCTGAGATCTCCGCTAACAGTGTGGGTGGACACCTCATGCCAGTGGCTCTGAAGGTCACAGTTGCCTTCCACTTCTATGTACCTGGCTCCTTCCAGGGCTCGGTGGGTGATCTTTGCGGTGTCTCCCAATCAGCTGTGCACACTTGTGTCAAGCAGGTCACAGACGTTCTGTTCAGGCATGCATTAACCTTCAAACACTTCTGCTGTGACCAGGCAAGTCAGACACAGTGAGCCAGAGGCTTTGCAGCCATTGCTGGCTTCCCTGCATCCAGGGTGCTACAGTCTGTACACATGTGGCCATCAAGGCGCCAGCAGGTGAGCCCAGTGCCTTCGTCAACAGGAAGGGCTTCCACTCCATGAATGTGCAGATAGTGTGTGATCACAGGATGCTGATTCTACAAGTTTGTGCAATGTACCCAGGCAGCTCCCATGATGCCTACATCCTCAGACACTCTCAGGTGCCAGCGGTCTTCAGTGCTCCGGCTCAGCTGGATGGTTGGCTGGTGGGTGACAAGGGCTATCCCCTATGAAGGTGGCTCATGATACCACTCTGCCATCCAAAAACCGAGCAGTGATACAATAGGAGCCACACCTTCACAAGGGCTGTGGTGGAGAGAGCCATGGGTTTTCTCAAGTTGCGATTCTGTTGCCTGGACCACTCAGGGGGCGCACTCCAGTACCCCCCAGATCGTGTCTCTGTGATAGTGGTAGCATGTTGCGCCCTGCACAATCTTGCACTGGAAAGGGGGGATGCAGTTGACAATGAAGACCTTGACACTGTGGATGAGGCTGCACATGATGAATCCAGCAGTAGCTCAAAGGATGAGGAAGCACAGGGCAATGATGAAGGGGCAGCACGCCTACCCGCTACTACACCAGGAGGCAGGGACACCCAGGATACTTTAATCCAATGAACCTTCAGCTAGCTCCACACACATGGATCAGCAGGACCAGCATTGCCTGGCGCTTCCACATGTGGTACTTAGGTGCTACATCTTCCACCTTATCAGCTGCAAGGGCTTAGTGCAGAAACATCAATGTCCACTCAAACACTCACGATATGTCTGTGAAACATACAAATGCAGCACAAAGGAAACACCCTCAGTCATAGTCAGAAAAGTGGACTTTATTACCACCAAAATAAGCAACAAATGTCACTCTGACGCACATAATGAAACGTTCCCTAATCTAGGGCCAATACAAAATCACCAGTGACAAACCCGTGGAGTGCCTAACATGCCTTATGCTTACGTTTGCGGGTGCTACGTCTAGGTGCTGCCCCATTGCTCGGAGTGGCTTGTGAGACAGCCTGCTGACTCTGTTGTCCTGTTGACCTTGATGACCTTGGCGGGCATCCTCAGGCCCATGGAGCCTGTGATGGCCCCAGCTGGGAAGGAATGGCCAGTTCCAGAACTGGCACCTCCCCAGTTGTCGCAGATCCAACAGATGCAATGGTCACTGGCAGAGGAGCGGAGGAGCTGCTTACCTCATCCGGAGCGCCCTGAGAGGAGCTCGCAGCGACAACAGGCAGCTGCTGTGCCGACATGAGGTCACATTGGATCTCCCTGCTCACCGTGGATGGATGGGCACCAAGCGGCGACACTTGGTGCCCAGAACATCTCTCACATTGCCAATGACCACCTGTGGCCATTAGCGCTGTGAGGGCTTGCAGGTCAGAGTGTAACCCAAACAGAAGATTCACAGTCTGCTGGAAGCCCCTCTCCATGAGAGTCGCCAATCTCTCAAAGAGGAAGCCTGAAGCTCTGTCCTGAGGTTCATGCCTTCACTGACACTTTGCCTGGACTCCTCCACCTCAGAGACCAAGTGAAGCACACCCTCATGTAACCCTGCCAGATACTCCCGTGCATCCTGCTGCTTGTCCCGTAGCTGCTACATTGCTGACATTCCCAGAGGCACATCATCACAGCCTGACTCAGCATGTGCCTGGTCCCCTGCAGTTCTATGGCTGCTGGCACCATCAGCACTCTCTGTCCGTGCCATCTCCTCCAGTGATTGTGAAGTGCCCTCTCCACTGTGCCCCAGGACACTAGCCAACGTTATATTCCCCACCGAAGTGTTTGTCGCTGCGCTGGTGCCTGGACCGCTGAAAGAATGTGACACAAGTTGCTAAGATGGCCCTCAAGTGTGGAGGAGGGGCTCAGGACATGTTGGGGGCGGCCATGCGGCGGTGATGCTGAAATTAACAACAAGGACAGTGCATCAGTTAGTGTTCAGTCAGTAACACCTTTCATCCCTTTCACTCCCAGCCTCAAAAGTCGCTCACCCTTCAAGAACCTAAGGAGACGAACATTGGTGGGGTGGTAAATAGTCAAGAGGAGGCCCAAACATTACACATGCATACAGATAGGCTGGTCAGATGGCCGAAGGAATGCCACATGGAATGTTATGTGGATAAATGTGCAGTTAAGCACTTGGGCAAGACAAGCAAAGTACGGGAATACATGAGTAATGGTAGGACCGTGGGAAGTCACAACAATTACAGGGACCTTGCTGGGCAGAACCATTAGCAGAACAGGAATATAAGGCATTTAACAAGGTTGAAGCCAGACTTGCCTTCATTAGCCAAGGAATAGAATGTCGGAAAAGGGAGGTCATGTTGCAAGTGCAGAAAATGCTGTCGAGGCCACATCTACACTTCTGCGTTCAGTTGTGACCTGCACTTCATGGGAGGGATGGCATTGGAGTGGGGAGAGTGCAGAGGTACCTGATCTGGATGCATGCTGGCCTGGAGAGTTGGAGTTATGAGGAAACATTGCATACACTTGCGACATTTGCCGTGGAGCACAGGAGATTGACAGGTCACATTGAACTTCAGACCATATGAGGGGCATAGAATGGGTGGGCAGGAGGCAACATTTCCCCTTAGCACAGGGATGACTAACGTGGTGGCATTTATTTAAGTTGAGTGCCATGAGGTTGACAGGTGAGGTGCTGAGGACTTTTTGGACAGAGTAATGTAGGACACACTGGCTGAAAGGGTGGTGGAGGTACAAACCCTCCTAAGATTTTATAAGTCTCTGGCTGTGCAGCAGCGATGCCATGGCATGTTAGGCCATGGGGATAGTGGTCACAAATGGGATAAGGCAACTTTGGAAGGTGCTAGAGACGTGCATCCTCAAGTGTCCGAGGGACCTTTGTGTATGACCCACACATCTGACTGTATCAGTCTGTGAATGAGCAGTATTGCTGCATTAACGACTGCAGCAATCATCAGTGCTTTGGATGGTGGGGAGACAGAGTGGATGGGACTGTGGCCCTCAAATTCCTGGCCGTTGCACCCCAGCCTCGCCGACACCTGCTGACCTGGCCCCCTGCCTCCTTCCCAGCCCCATGGCCTGCTCCTCATGGGTGGTGAGGTGCTGCAGCATGGCGTGCCCACCACCAGTCCACAGACGCTCCCAGATATTGCTCTCAGTTTTGCCTGCAGAACATAGAAGAGCATTTATCGGGGCTGATTGCTCATGTACTCTGCACGCTCACGCTGCACCCCAACTACAGTGGCCCATCTGAGGCCTCTAGCAGCTCCTGTCCACACAACTGGTGATCAGTCACCAGAAGATAGTGCAGCTGCTCCCAACCCCCTCCCCCAACGGCCACCTTGGACACATTCGGCGTCCATCACTTTGAATAACACACGGGTCTTAGCGTCCATGGCAAGGAGGCGCAACTAGATGCAGCGCCGAGGCCAGCAGATGGCTCTTGGCCACGACACCTTGAGGTTCCCCTTCCACCATCTCATCACCATCAATAAGACATTTGTTGGAGTTCTGAGTATGTGTCTAGCTGCCTCCCCTGCAGGTTGCCCCCAGACTACTCAAATGCGATAAACACTAGCATATGCTGCAGGGAGAACCCATCTTCTCATCAACCACTAAGGCTGATTTAAGCATGGTCACTATCAGTTTGCCCATCCAGCGTGCGCCAATTGCCCAATGCAGTAACAACACTAAGACATGGGTAGGAGGTGGGGTGCTCAAAGGTTCAGGCTGCCTGCTGGGTGAAATGGTCAAAGCTGACATGATACTCAACCTTCCAGAGCGCAACAAATCATTGAAGCATTTGCGGCACTGGGTTCTGGTGCGCCGCACATCGTCACGGGAGCTTACAGCCTCTGCCACCTCCTGCCACGGCTGCCTGATGACATGGAGGACCCTACTCCTCCCATCCTCTGGAAACAAGACATCCTGATGGTTGGACACCTCTCGGAGGAGGACAGCAAGGCAGGCATCGGAGAACCGAGGGGCACAGTGGCCCCCCGCTGGCTACCCTGCAGCCTGCCCCCCTCCTCCTCCTCTGCCCTCAAATCATGTCCTTCTCTATTACTGGCCGTGGTGAACAGCCTGAAGGAGGCTGCCTGGCCACTCTTTATACAGACTGCGGGTTCCCCATTGGAACCGGCGGTCTGAACACACCCGCCGCACATTGGATTTTCCCGACGTACACGGGAGTCGCAAACCCGCTGCCCGGCAATCGGCTGCCCGCCCACTGCCGTGTCAATTGGGCCCTCCCGCCCATCAAGGGCAAAATTCAGCCCCAGGTTAGAGAAAAGAAAATCAGCCGGTGTTCTCACTATCAATCGCTTACCCAACATCAGCTGTAGAGTGGATGCCACTTCTAGTCTTTGGTTTATACAAACGAATGGCCACTTGGATATTTGGAAGAAAGTCCTCAGAAGTAAAATCAAACCCCAACAAGGAGTCAAGCACTTCTGAAAAGAAGTAAGTAAATTAATGCAACAAATCGCCAATCAATAAATAAAATTAATGAACATCAGTCCACATCTGCAAGTAACTGTGGATCATTTAGTGCCATTTGTTTTCATGCCGGTTTAATATAATTGCATAAGTGTTGAAATTCCAGTGATATATCCATCTAAAATATATGTGGAACATTTGCCAACCAGAATTATCATACATATTGAGTCATAGAGCCATAACAACAAAGAAAGAGACAATTCAGCCCATCAAGTCCATGCTGGTCCTCTGTACAGCAATCCAGTCAGCCTCATTCCCCTGCTCTATTCCTGTAGTCCTACAAGCTCATTTTCATCGTGCCTATTTAATTTCATTTTGAAATAATTGATTATCTCTGTTTCCACACTCTTGTGGTAAGCAAGTTCCAGGTCATTAACAAACACTGCATAAAAAAGTTCTTCCTCATATACCCCCTGCACCTCTTGCTCAAAACTTAGATCTGCGCCTCTAAGTCCTTTTACGATCAACTAATGGGAACAGATTTATTTGTCTACCTTGTCTAAACCTGTCTTAATCTTGTATACCTCTATTAAATCTCCCTCAATCTCTTTTGCTCCAAGAAGAACAACCCCAGCTTCTCCACCCTAACATTGTAGCTAAAGTCCCTCCCTGGTACCATTCTGGCAAGTCTCCTCTGCACCGTCTCAAGGACCCTCACATCTTTTCAAAAGTGTGATGATCAGGACAGCGTCAATAATCTAGTTGTGGCCTAACCAGAGCTTTATAAACGTTCAGCATAACCTCCCTACTTTTGTACACAATACCTCTATTTATGAAGCCCAAAATCCAATATGCTTCACTCTCACACTATGTCCTGCCACGTTCAAAGATCTATGCACATGAACTCCCAGGCCTTTCTGTCTCTGCACATCCTCTTTAAGAACTGTGCCATTCAGTCTTTATTGCCTCTCCCTAACCCTCCTGCCAAACTACATCAACATGCACTTCTTTGTATTAAATTGTACCTGCCACTTGTTTTTCCATTCAATGTCCCTAGATAACCTAGCTAAGTTCAGGTACACTTGATTGTTATCATCAGGCGGAAGTTAGTTTCAGCAACTAAGTCCACCCCACTGGTTGGAGAAGATTCCGGTTGCGTCACTTCTGTGGGAGGCCTGACACAATTTAAGTGCATTGAGACACTTAATTGGCCAGCATTGGGTCTCCCACATGATTATGAGCATGGAAATCCCTCCTCAAGAGTGCTGACCAATCCAAGGCTAGCAGATCTCCATTGCCTGCAGTGCCACCGGGAACAGTGGCCACGGCAGGTAATGCTCCGATACCTAACCGGAGAATTGTTGCTGGATCCCTGCAGACAGGTTAGTGGGGTAGGGTGGAAGTCACAAGGAGGAAGTTGTCACTGAGGGGCAGAGGGGAAATTGGATACAAGGACGAGTTGTGGCTTTCAGTGACCCCCCACCCCACTCTTCCTGATGCCAGGTCCCTCAATCAGGCATTGACCGTCTATCAACAAGCGACCGCCCCCAGCCAGCCAGCCCCCAAAACCCCCACCACCAACTCTGAGGCCACTGCCAAATCCAATACGATGGTTTGGTCAGTGGCCTCCAGGAGCAACGAGAGACCCATGTAAGTCCCATTAAGTCCCTGGGCCACCACTAAATTCTGGTGGACTCAATGATGCTTGGTTTTAAGTGGCTCGCTTATGAACCTAATTGGCATTCCGTCATCAGTAAGTGGGATTCCTGCCTTGGGCTCTTCGCACCCCCAACTAAGTTGGGGACTGTTTTCGAGAGCTCCTGTCCGATTCTCCCGCCACTTGCACACACTTGCCCAACATCATACCTACTCCAGCGGGCTCCACTAAATTCAGCCCAACCTAATCATTTGCCACACCTCCAAGTTTGAAATCATCAACAAATCTTGAAATTTTACTCTGGATTCCAATATCCAAGCCATTTATATATATATAGATCAAAAAAAGCAGTAGTCCTAGCACTGACCCTCGGGGAACACCACAATCTATCATCCTCCAAACTGGAAAATAACCATTTACAATGATTCAATGTTTCCCTTCCTTAAGCCAATTTTTTATCCAAACTGACACTGAACCTTAAGATAAAAGCAAAAAACTGCGGATGTTGGAAATCCAAAACAAAAATAAAAATACCTGGAAAAACTCAACAGGTCTGACAGCATCTGCAGACAGGAACACAGTTAATGTTTCGAGTCCGTATGACTCTTCAACAGAACTAAGGAAAAATAGAAAAGAGGTGAAATATAAGCTGGTTTAAGGGGGGTGGAGGAGGTGGGTAGAGCTGGATAGAGGGCCAGTGATAGGTGGTGATAGCCAAAAGATGTCATAGACAAAAGGACAAAGACGTGTTGAAGGTGGTGATATTATCTAAGGGATGTGCTAATAGGTGACATTAAGGGTAGAAAACAGGACAAGCAAGGTACAGATAGCCCTAGTGGGGGTGGAGTGAGGGGAAGGGATCGAAATAGGCTAAAAGGTAGAGATAAAACAATGGATGGAAATACATTTAAAAATAATGGAAATAGGTGGGAAAAGAAGAATTTATATAAATTATTGGAAAAAAGGGGGATCAGAAAGGGTGTGGGGATGGAGGAGAGAGTTCATGATCTAAAATTGTTGAACTCAATATTCAGTCCGGAAGGCTGTAAAGTGCCTAGTCGAAAGATGAGGTGCTGTTCTTTCAGTTTGCGTTGAGCTTCACAGGAACAATGCAGTAGGCCAAGGACAGACATGTGGGCATGAGAGAAGGGTGGAGTGTTGAAATGGCAAGTCACAGGGAGGTCTGGGTCATGCTTGTGGACAGACCAAAGGTGTTCCGCAAAGCGGTCACCCAGTCTGCATTTGGTCTCTCCAATGTAGAGGAAACCGCATTGGGAGCAACGAATGCAGTAGACTAAAATGCTGCTTCACTTGAAAGGACTGTTTGGGCCCTTGGAAAGTGAGGAGAGGGGAAGTAAAGTGCAGGTGTTGCACCTTCTGCGGTTGCATGTGAAGGTGCCGTGGGAGGGGGTTGAGGTGTAGGAGGTGATGGAGGAGTGGACCAAGGTGTCCTGGAGGGAACGATCCCTGGGGAATGCCGCCAGAATGGGTGAAGGGAAGATGAAAGGAAGGTGGTGGCATCATGCTGGAGTTGGCGGAAATGGCAGAGGATGATCCTTTGAATGCGGAAGCTGGGGGGGTGATAAGTGAGGACAAGGGGGACCTTATCATAGTTCTGGGAGGGAGAGGAAGGTGTGAGGGCGGATGCGTGGGAGATGGGCCAGACACGGTTGAGGGCCCTGTCAACCACCGTGGGTGGAAAACCTCGGTTAAGGAAGAAGGAGAACACGTAAGAGGAACTGTTTTTGAAAGTGGCATCATCGGAACAGATGCGACGGAGGCGAAGGAACTGAGAGAATGAGATGGAGTCCTTACAGGAAGCGGGGTGTGAGGAGCTGTAGTCGAGGTAGCTGTGGGAGTTGGTAGGCTTGTAATGAATATTGGTGGACAGTCTATCACCAGAAATTGAGACAGGGAGATCAAGGAAGGGAAGAGAAGTGTCAGAGATGGACCATGTGAAAATGATGGAGGGGTGAAAATTGGAAGCAAAATTAATACATTTTTCCTGGTCCAAATGAGAGCATGAAGCATCTGTACCTTGCTCATCCTGCTTTCTACCCTTAATGTCACCTATTAGCACATTCCTTAGACAATATCACCACCTTCAACACCTCTTTGTCCTTTTGTCTATGACATCTTTTGGCTATCTCCACCTATCACTGGCCCTCTATCCAGCTCTACTTGGCCCAACCACCCCCCACCCCCATCCCCTTAAACCAGCTTATAGTTCACCTCTTTTCTATTTTTCCTTAGTTCTGTTGAAGAGTAATACGGACTCGAAATGTTAACTGTGTTCCTCTCCACAGATGTTGTCAGACCTGCTGAGTTTTTCCAGGTTTTTTTTTTGACACTGAACCTTATATTGCAGAAGCTTCAATTTTGTTAACCAACCTCTTATGTGGCACTTTATCAAATGCTTTCTTAACATCCATATAGGCAACATCCATTGCATTTCCTTCATCAACCTTCTCTATTTCTTTATCAAAAAATTCTATTAAATTAGTCAAGCACAATCTGGCTTTTACAAATCTGTGCTGGCTCTCCTTAATTAACTCAAACCTGTCCAAGTGGCTACTGATTTTTTCACTGGTTATTTCTAAAGTCTTACAAACCATTGATGTTGAAATGACTGGCCTGTAGTTACTAGGAATGTCCTTACACCTTTCTTCAATAATGTGCCACATTTGCCACTCTTTAATCCTCTGGTAACTTCCCTGTAACCAGGGAATATTGGAAGTTTATGGCAATAATCCACTATCTTGATTCCCACGTCCATTAGCAACCTAGGATACAAGCCTCCCAAACCATGTAACTTATCCACTCTGAGCATAGCCAGCCATTCCAACACAACGATCCTTTCAATTTCCACCCCAGCCATTCCTTCCGTAATCCCCACTTCTACCAACATTTTGTCAAAATTCCCTTCCTTAGTAAACACTTTAAAAAGTACTCACTTAAGTATTCTAGCCTTGCTCTGCATCTCTAAGCACATGTCACCCTCTTTGTCCTAATAGGCCCCACACTGCTTCTTACTATACACGCACTATTTACATGCCAGTGGAAGCTTTTGGGTTCCCTTTTATGTGAAATGCCATTCTATTCCCATATTTTCTCCATGCCAGGTTTATTTTTCTTTTCACTTGACCTTTCTTCTCATTGTCTTTGATCTGGTTCACTTTTGAAGAATTCACCTGACTTGCATCCAACACCCTATTTTTTTTTTTTGTTTCATCGTATGCTCTATCCCTCTCATCATCCAAGGAATCTTGGCTTTGGTTCTTTTACCTTTCACCCTCCTCCTTAAAGATGACTCATTATTCCATTAGATTTTCCTGTCAGTCTTTACTATTCCAAAACACAATAAATTTGTTTTCATGTGAACAGAAACCCTATGCAAAATCTTAACTTTCTTGTATGAGTCTCAAAAATGTACCAGTTTCCCCCTATGATAAGCTGTGTTGCTATGACACAATTTCTAATCAAAAGGGAAACGTGTTCAATCACAGTGAGAAGTGAAGTTGCATTTCACTCAAGGATGACTTGGTAACTCATTCAGGTCTTGTGTCATCCTTAAAAGGATACTAGTAAATGAATTACTAGAGAAAGATCAGGTGATCTAATTTCAGAACTAAAACTAAGGCTGAGATTTTCCGACCCCTTTGTCGTGGGACAATGGGCGGGAGAGTTGACATTCCAGCCAAAGCCCATTGAATTTCAGCTGGAGCAGGTGATTCCAGCAGCTGGCAGGGGTGGAAAATCCCACCCTAATTCATTGCATTCAATTCAGTGGCTAGCAGCTCTCTTGCAGAATTTACAAAATATATTTAGTTCTGGTTCAGGATAGAAAGATAGTGGGAGAATTTCCATAGGAATTCTCCCTCTTTGTGCCTTATGTTCAATGGAAGAACTGAGGAGATCCCAGGAAAGTGCCATAAATAAACATTTATACCATTTTCCCAGCGTTTCTTGTTCCACTACTGAATTTAAGACTGACAAGCTGCAGAAGGCCTCCAGAAATTCACTGCCATGTTGCTCCTCTTATGCCAAAGAACATGAAGTACCTTAGAGCATAAATAACCTGCTGTAGCTCTACATTTTTAACAACAAATTGACATTTTCTATAACTGAAATTCTATAATCAATGTTTTTCATTGATCTTCTTCAATATAACATCAGTTCATTTACTTCAAATGTGGTATAATCAAGCATAAGACATATTATTTAGCTGTATTAAATTGCTCTTTCTTAGCTGGGAGCGCAGTTACTAATATGAATTGATTTTGAGCCTTGACTTTTGAGGCACTCAACCTCCCATGTGTGTGTGTTATTGCTGGAATGAAGAAGATTAATATGCTGCTTGCACCCCTTTAAGAGATACGAACATCAAGGGCAGGAATTTTCGCTCAGCGGGTGGGTGCACGCCTGACCTGCTTGAGCGTGAAATGACGCTGCGTGGGCCGAGTTTGCTGACGTCAATGAGCAGTTGTATGATAATTCAGTTGCCGGGTGCGTGCCAGAGTCAGCAGCATGCCTGCCGACAATTAAAAGGCCTGTTAAGGCCATTAAATAATTAATTAAATTAAATTTTTCATTGCCCATCCAACCTAACAGTTGGCGGGCAGGCGAAAAGGCCAAATGGCCTTTGCACTTATTGGAAACATCATCCACAAGTGGGACGAAGTTTCCAAAAGCAAATAATAATAAAATAAAAGTTTTAAAATTTAATTAATAAATATCCCTGCTCATGTGACAAAGTCACATGACAGGGCATGTTTTATTACATTTTTACTTCCGTGCCTCAGGGGGATTATACAGCGCTCACTCGCGCACACGCGTGAGGTTCGCACTTGTCCCACTCGCCCTCCTCCCACCGCCCGCACAGGCAGCCCTCAGCCCTCCTCCCGCCTTAAATGGCCCGCCAGCATGAAATCACGGTCCGGTCCCGATCGTGGGCGGCAGTCGACTTCCCGACCACTCCCACCCGAGCCTGCCCACCAAGGGCAAAACTCTGCCCCAAGGCTATTATACCAGACCAGATTCATAAGCATTACCTTCGTTAGAACAAAAATATAGAAAACTTGACTTAAACCTTTTTGTATCTTATCATCCTTAGAAGCATTGAGCTTAATACAAATGTTAACTTAAATTCCAATCATTTGAATTGAATAAAAAGGTGAAGGGAACTCAAATAAACAGGTCTTGATTTACAGAATCGTAACAGCAACTGTGAAAGTAAACCATGGGATCAGAAAGACTTTAATCCATCTGACTAGTCCAATAAACAAACAACTCTTAATTACCCATTCCTCAAATATCTAGGAAAGGTCTCTGTTTAAGACCTTCCTGCTATAGTGCGCCGAGGGACTGGGAAAGATATAGACCCCTCGGGCTGTACGGCTCACAATAAATGTATGCATTGAATACTAAATGTATTATAATTGTACTGAAGCACCTCAGAGTGCAACGTGATGTATGTTGATAACTCCAATACCATTGAACTGTCTGACTGTCTGTAATGACCATATTGAAATGATTATAATATCCATTGATTGTATTGAAGCACTTTGCGATCAATGTGTAAAAGTTGAATTTGATAGCACTTTTTGTGACGGTGTTTTAGAAGTGTTTTGTAATGTTTTTCCAGATATTTTATGAATGAAGTATATTTTTCAAAAAAAAACTATTCAAATCTCTTTAAATTTTTCATCACTGTTTGGTTGCATTCCTTCCTGTAGTTTTTTCCACATGTTTGCCTCCATTTGTTAGGTCATTAAATCTAAACTGCCTATGCACATGCTTTCTTCATAAACAATTGACCTAGATCTGGCTTGATAGCACTATCAGTTCCGGCTCTCATCTGCCAAAATTGCTCACTATTTCAGGATCATCCTGTCACACAAAGATAATACCCTGCTTCTTTTTTCTACTGTAAACTGTCTTCTTAAACCCCTCTCCCCGTCCCCTCCATCCTTATCTCTCACAAGAAGTAAAGAAAAAGAAAGACTTGTATTTATAAGGTGCCTTTCATGGCTAGACATCTCAAAGTGCTTTACAGTCAATGAGGCCCTTTTGAAGTGTAGCCACTGTTTCAATGCAGTAAACATGGTAGTCAGTTTGCACACAGCAAACTCCCCCAGCAGCAACCTGAAAACTACTAGATAATCTGTTTTTGTGATGTTGATTGAGGAACAAATATTGGCCAGGATACCGTGATAACTCCCGATAATAGTGCCGTGGGATTATTTACATCCATAAGCACAGGCAGGTGGGGTCTTAGCTTAGTGTCTCATCCATTGTGACCATCCGATCAAATGCCAATGCCACTTCTATCCTTTTCCCTAGCCCACTGAGCAAACTTCCTCCTCTGTCCTAGCTCTGAGTCTCTGAGGGTCTCTGAGTCTGACTGACTGGGAGTCTGTGAGCCTGAACAAAGCAAGGCCAACTGCTCCTTACTTTGTGTCCAGGTGTGACAGCTGACACTGAGTTTCAGTAGGACTTGCCCTGGGTCCCCTGTCCCCATGGCAACTTGGTTACATGGGCTTATCGCCAGGCAGAATTAGGAAGTTACTTGCCCCTCTCCACTACTACATTTTACCTTGAATTAAAAATGACAGTTTAAAACATAACCATCTTATAATGTCTAGCATTCATAACAACTTTTAAAAATTCTTTCATGAGATATGGTCATCACCAACAAGACCAGCATTTGTTGCCCATCCCTAATTGCCCTTAAACTGAGTGGCTTGTTAGGCCATTTCAAAGGGCAGTTATGAGTCAATCATATTGCTGTGGGTCTGGAGTCACATGTAGGCCAGATCAGGTAAGGATAGCAGATTTCTTTCCCCTAAAGGACACTAGTGATCCGGTTGGGTTTTTGTGTTGATCAATGATAATTTCATGCTCACCATTACAGAGACTAGCTTCCAATTACAAATTTTATTAATTGAATTTAAATTCCACCAGCTGCCATGGCATTTGCCTGGGTCTCTTGATTACTGATCCTGTGACATAACGACTACATGACCATCTCCCCCAAACATGTGTATTTAATTTGCAGACATTATAGTTTCAGAGATGTTTATTTTAATTTGCTTGGCTCCAGTTAATTTTTAAAAAGCTTTGTCTTGTACAAATTGGAGAGTCTGAGCCATTCAGGAAGACCATTAAACCAAAGGGCTTCAGTGGGTGTGGTCACATAAAAAGAGCACATCATTAAGGTAATATATGCTATTTTTGCCTACTTAAGAAAATGACTGAGCTTAAAAACTTCTGTAAAATCTATAGTTTGCCAGTGCTACCATTCACTCACTCTTCTATTGTTTAATAAATTTTGATTGGCTGTTAACAACTAACCTACAATCTCTGTAGTATTATTCTTTCACCTTCTGCAGTTAACACAGATTATATGATAAAACTAGTAAGACGAAATAAAGTGCAAAGGTTATTTGTTCAGCCCCTAGACATTGTGCAAACGTAACTGGATATTAGGGCAAGTGGTTGCATTCTCTGTGGCAGACAAAGCTGAGTCCTACCTGCAGGAGTGATCTCAGGTGCTAAATCCAAAAAAAAATGTAAAGGATTTAAAAAGGAATTTAAAAGAAATAAAAAGTAATGTTTATTTCATCATTTCCATCTACTTGAAATATTGCCTCGATTGCAAATCATGCATACCATACCCTGTCAAAGGAAGCAAAGTTAGGTAGTTACCAAATTTGGAAAGTGTTAAGAATCGGTATCAGTAAATAGATTCTTCACACAAAGGATGATTGCTACCTGGAACTATCTTACATAAGATTACATAGGATATGTAGGACAGAAAGAGCCCATTTGGCTCAAAAACTCACACTGGCCTTTATGCTCCAATCAAGCCTCCACCCATCTTTTCTCATCAAAATCTGTCATCATAACCACCTATTCCCTTGTCCCTCGTATGCTTGCCTCGTCTCCCATTAAGTGCATCTATTTGCTTCAACCAACCCCTGTCATAGCAAAGTCCACATCCTTCTTGATAGTGTAGCACATGCAAAATCTCTGGGAACATTCATGAAGCTGCAACAGGAACAATTGTGCAGGGCTTCTTTTCCTATATCATACAAATCAGGCAGGCGGTGGGTGGGGCTATCTGATCAAAGGAATTGATTTGAGGCCTGTGTAATTTTTTATGGTGAGATCCAATTTAAATAGAATCAGTGAGCAGTCAACATTAATTGTATTCCTGCTGGTGCTTGGTAGGGAAGGTGGTAAATTTGACAGGCAGGTCATAACTTAAAGGCTGACTGCAAAACCTTAAAGGGAAGGCACATTTCCAATATGGGTAGCAGACAGTATTATTCTATTCAACCAGGGCTAAAGATCTTTGGATGCAGCAGGGGAGATGCTCCTGGTCCTGGTCAGTTTTACTAAGAGGTACTTGTCCTCTTCAATGGACAACAAATGACTAGATAATTGTTTCAGCAGGAATGGAGAGGGTTAGCTGTCGAGTAAAGGGTTAATACCTGATGCTGATGTAACTATGATGTAATGATACATGGCCGAGTAACAGAGATCTGGGTGGAAGAGAAGTTCCAAACTCATGCAGATTTCCTAAGACGTACATAGAGCTGGAAATAAATAATAATAGTTTTTGCAAACTACAGTCTTCAGTAGCTTACTTAAGGAAAGTAGACAAAGCCCAAAGAACCTTATCTAGACCCTTAACAGACAACAAAACTGTAGCCAAGAATGAAGATGCCACATGATTGCTCCAAAGGCCAGGTAACAGTGCAGGAATAAATTGAATGACCTCTTTAGGGCTGCCAAAGTAAGACTCCTCTTCATATATCCCTCTGCACAAGTCTGCATGACTCAACCACAGGCCTAGCACTATAAATCCTTCCTGTCATCATGCAGAATATTAAACCACCTTATACTTTCCTCAATAGGGCTCACGCTAACCCACTTTTATGCTACTTGCTAGAACACAATTAAAGAGAAAATACAAGAACAGGAGGGGGCCCTGCCTTTACACAAAGAGTAATAGAAGAGACAGCCATCATAATCAGTGGCAGAGACAAGGCAGGGAGCATTTAAGATGACCTGTCTAGAGACCAGGCACAGCAGGCTGGCTGGACATCTTGCCTTCCATTTCTAATTAATCCTTTCACTCACACAGTCTGTGACTGTGACAATCTGGATAACTGCAGCACAAGATCGAACGGAAAGGAAAAACTTTATTAAAATTTAATATCATTGTGTACAGCAGTAGTTTAGCTTTTGCTAAAAGAACTCAATTTTCAATGTTCCAATTGAAACATCATGCTTCAAGCTGCTTGTCTATTTGATGCATTATCAGATACTGGATACTAAAGTCTCTAAGTTACACACTCAAACTGACATGAAATAGTGTCGCCAACTGAAGTGCAGGGGCATCTATAATCGATCATGTTATACAGTAATTGAGCAGGCTTGCTGGGGCTTCCCCCTTATTTTTCACACAGTTATCCTCCTTGACCTTAAACTAGATGTCTGAAACATTTTATCATACACAGACAAAGTGGCCCACTTCATCCATGATCAAATATCATGGCTGTCTCTGTACAGAATTGAGACAGGCAATGGGGGTCAAATACTAAAGTTTATTGTTATAACTACTATCCATTCTAAGCTGCAGTAATAAATGAAATGGTACATCCTATAAACAGCAAACTAACCAGAATAATATTTATCTAACAACCCCTTCTATATAAATCTTCTCTGTATCAAACCTGAATACCAATGCAGAGTAAGTTAGTTTTTCTAAGACATGTGTTGAACCATAAAAACTGGCAGCTGCATTTGTAATTTGTAAACTATTCCCACTGGGGCTGAAATTAACTGAACACATAAAAGGATAATGCAGCTACAATCTCCAGCTGCCCTGGAAGTCTATGACTCATGAAGTATTAACCTCAAGATCAGCTCATTGAAAGGTCCAGCACAGTCCATTTGTGTGTCCATTATATCCACTATAATTCAATTTGTTATTAAGGTGTAATTCACAGTACTTTGATTTTTTTCTGTATGGAGCATGAATATTAATTTCCTGAGATGCAATTTCATATAAATTTGAAAAGTAATCATCTGCTAAAAATCAGTATCATGATCTGGGCTGTAGAGTTTTTTTAATATCAATAAAAAAGTACAAAACGTTTTTTTGGATTTTTGAAACCATTGATTATCTTTAAGCCGTTATATAGGAAGTATCTCCTGACCAAATAAATCAAGTAAAAAATTCCAGAAGAATGCAAACTAACACAAATGTACAATAACCAGAGATTAATGAAATACATCAGGGCTTTAAATAAAACATGCATAATAATGCCTGACTTGTCCTTAGTGCTCCAGAATATCCTGGAGTATCTCCAAAGCACTCATTGACCATACCATGTGCCAGCAAATGGAAGGGCAAAGCCAAATGCAGCTGGGTCCTTGGTCACTGGCTGTTGGAGAGTCACACAAATCTGCTGGATAAGTTTGCAAATTACCTTTGGATCCTCTCTAAAGCTCCCCCACCACCACCCACACCCATCCCACACCTTCAGTCATTCAGTAATTTATAGTGCACATCCAACAGCTGTGTCCACAAGAGAAAGAGGTGGGAGACCAGAAACACCCCTTGGTGCCCCATCACTATGTATACAATGAACCTGCAAGCATAGTAAAGCCAGCAACCTGCCCTTGCCACACTAGGCAGCCCTGCAAATCGAGGGCAACACAAAAAGGAGCAAAGACTCAGTCTAACTGCTCTCAGGTCCAGTTTCCTGACCTATACACCCAGAAAATGAAAACCATCATCATTGTCATGTGCGCTCTGTCCTGAGGCAGATCCTTGGCTCATAGGAGCTTTGCAAAATCTCTCTATCCTATGTCAATATTTTCATTTGCCCAAACCTTCCATCAATTTTAAGCCATCCAACATTGATATTAACCTCCTTCCTCTTTCTCTTTTCACTTGAAATCACCCCTCTATAATCACTGGAATTGTCCCAGATTTGCACAAAGTGCGGTAGCGGTTGGGAAAAAGGACATTTTACCTGCCAGCCACAAAAGCAGTTTTTCGCGTCATATTGCCCAATTCCCAGTGCATCCTGCCTTATTAATAATGCATTCCTGGGAAACAGGCCAGGTTCCTGGCAGGTCAGCCTCTGATTCACCAGGCCCACCATCACTTCAGGCCTTCAGTAATCAGGCACCATATTTAAAGGATGCCCCTGCATAGCACTAGCACTCTCTAAGGCATTGGAAAACATGCAAAGTCATGGCTGCCAAAGGGAGGAAGCAGGCTGCCCCCAAATTTAATGGCGCCTCCTTCAGGCACCAACTGGACACAGTGGAGGCCTGCTGTGAAGTCCTCTATCCTTGGTCCGGGTGAAGACCAGCAAGAAAGGTGCCAAATCCAGCATGGGAGGCAGTGGCAGCAGTGGTCAGCGCCAATGCTTTGCAAAACAGAACAGCCACCAAGTGCCAAAAGAGGACGAATGATCTCCTCCATTCCACCAGGGTAAGTCACTTTTCTCATCACGGTCAACTCGCACACTCCACAGGAATCTCACCCACTGCCAGTTAAAGGGACATCACCATTCACTCTCTCACACACACCTTCATCTGCCCAGCGAATCATGTCCTCATCCTGTCCACCCACATATGCCAGGCATCGTTCTCATCTGGCCTGGCAGGCTTCCCTCTTACACCTTTTCCATCTGTCTTCATGCACGACAATCTGGCATACAACAAAAGGGAGTGGTTGCAGAGTGGTGGAGGAATGCCTGACATCAAGGTTCTCACAGACTTTGGAAGCAGAGCCATCGAGCTGGCTGGTGAAGATCTGGACCCTTCTTGTGCTGGCGCTGAGGTCGGCAGTGCTCAATCAAGTGAGGATTCAGCAGTGCAACATCCATCCGACAAACATGCTGTGAGTCACTTCCCCTGTTCTGCAGACCTCTGCCATGCCCTAATTATCTCTCCTTGCTTGCACAGGTATGTTTGGGAGGTAGCCAAGAGAGTCCATGAGCCAGATCCTTGACTCAAGCCCCTAAGACACCTCGGAAGAGGAATCTGATGACACCCTAATCGAAGACCCATCACAGCGCTCTCCCACACCCTGCACCAGTGCAGAGACATACACCTCTGTGGGACCTAGTTCTAGAGTATCCCTGGAGTCTCAATCTGGTGAAAACATCGCACTGTCTGATCCACAGCAGGCGGAGGCAGGGACTTTCCATGTTTCCGGCACTCGGAGGACTGCTGGAGGCCAGAAATCTGCTGAGTCCGAGTCAGGTGAGGAACCTCTGGACTTGGTCGTACCTCAGTTGCTGGAGTTGTAAAGGCAAGCTCAGGAACATCAGGAAGGGATATCCACTGTACTCTTCAGGTTGCAAGGCACAATGGAGGAATCTGACCATCTTTGGTTCGAGGTGATAGCACTGACATTTCTGTGCACAGAGGTCAACACTGGTAGGGTGGTGGCCGCCATTGAGAACTTGGTCCTGGACATCAGTCCTGCACTGCTGTGTGGGCTGAACTCCATCGCTGATACCATAGTTGGCTTCCAGCAGTGTCAACATGAGAGGGGTACAGGCCAGCTCGATCTCACTCCAGCTTCCCCTTCTCCTCAAGGAGTCAGCCAGGGGCCCTCAGGCACCCATAGGGAAGTGAATCACCAGGTGCACACCCCGGGGCCATCCATCCAGGTGACTGCAAAAGTGTCCAGCCTATTCAAATCCCCTCTTCCTGTGACCTCAGCAGCTCCAGCTCCACAGGCCGAGGAGGGTGCCACTGCCACACAGCAGGACCCTGAAAGACTGGAAGTTTAAGGGTTAGGAAGCTTAAGAAGATGTAACTCTTTCGAGTACAAACCCATTTCCATCTGTTTCAGATGAAGTTACATGGTTTCATAGTTTGCCATTGTGAGATTTGAACTCTTGATCTTGGGGTTATAAACCCAGTACCATAACCACTTGTTGCACAGCCTGGGCATGGGTGTTAATCACTTTTACATAATGTTTACTATTGTAAATAAACCCCCAAGAATGACTTCTTGCCTATGGCTCCTTGTTCTGATGAGCAGTGTTTGTGTTACTCAGATGTGAAACCTTCCTGCGCAAGATAAAGGCAGGTGTCTCAGTCCAGGGCCTCTTCCCTATGCAGTGTGTAACCTTCATACCAAAGTGATGATCTGGCTTCACAATCACTGGACAAATTAGTGATGCCTGCACCTTTATGGTGTTTGTCATTGCTGCCAGAATGCTGTGGGCAGGCATCACAGAGTCCCATCATTCTCTCTGTGTGTTCTCAACATCTTTAAGGTGGGGCTGCCTCCCAACTCGTCAGCACCTGTGACCGGTGACACTGTGCTCCTGAAGGGGTCAAGTGCTGAAGGCTGACAAAGGAACAGGTATATTTAAAGTTTCACAGCTGTGACTCCATGATATGACCCTGATCACAGAGCACAAGCAAGTTGCCCTCAGCCAACCAGGAGTCAGTCTTTCACAGAGGCTATGTGAAGATCTATGGAGCATCCTCACTGTATGTTGTCATCGTCCTCCTGCAATCTATTGACTATTAGGGCCTCCTACATCTCCATGACATGAGCCTGCGCACTGAGGGTATGTGCGCTGCCATCAGTCACACAGGAGTGAAATGTTCACAGATGCAAGGTCAGGATGTCGGGACTGTCAAATCTTGCAGCTATGAGGGCCTCCCAAGCGCGCCTGCCTCGTCTGACCAGTGCGATGGCCTCATCACCGTTACCCTGGCCTTCAAGGACCTCATCATTATCATCCCTTTGACATCCTCCTCATCAGAGGAGACGTGCAGCTCCTCCATCTCCACCTCAGCCAAGCCCTCCTCCCGTTGCAGCACCAGCGGAGCGCGCAGCAAGGGACAATGATGTGCAACACCCTCTGTGGACCATATTGCAGTGCTCCATCAGACCTGCTGAGACACCGGAACCTCATTTTCAAAATGCCTATCATTTGCTCCACCAAAGTCTGGATCACGGCATGAGCTTCATTATAGTGATGCCCTGCTGCAGTCTGAGGCCGCCACATGGGCATCATCAGCCAAATCCTCTGCAGGTAGCCCTTGTCCCCGAGGAGCCAAACCTGCAGCCTCTATGGAACCTGGAAGATGTCAGGGATCTGAGACCTGCTAAGGATGGAGGTGTCGTGGACACTCCTTGGGGACCGTGTGCACATCAACTGAACATCCAGCGGGTGGAAGCCCTTGCAGTTGATGTAGTTGACTGCTTGTTGCCATGGAGACCTAAGTGGCACATGAGTGCACCCTGCACCTGTGGAAAAGCTGAGACCTGTGCAAATCCCAGCGTTCTTGCATCCTGGCTTTCCTGATCCCGGGTGAAATGCACAAAGTTCTGTGGCTTCGCAAAGGAGGCCTCCGTGACTTCCTGGAGTCAATTGTGGGTGGAGTCTTGTGAAACCTGCACGGGTCAACTGTGGAGCCCCGGAAAGGAGCCACTGCCATAAAAGTTGAGTGCCACTGGAAGTGGATGTGCTCCATGTCCCCATGGCACCAAATCCTGCAGCAGGTGGCATATGTGACTGATCAGTTCCCCAGACATGCACAGTCTTCACAGACACTGTGTCTCTGTCATCTGCGGGGATGACAAGCGTCATCTATAGACCCTGGGAAGAATTTTCTGGTCAGCGAGTGGGGGCGGGGCCTGCTTGCCGACAGGTGAAATTTGATTGGGCAGAAAAGCTTCAGAGGCCTGACTCCAGCCACATCAATGGAGCTGCTGCTTAACGTTCTCAGCTGTGGAAGAATACGCAATTTGACAAGATTCTCCAAGTGCATGGTCACTTCCCTCACCCCCACTCCCCACACCCTCCCCAGCATGTGCTTGAGTATTTGGTCTGATGTGGTGGCCTCCTCCTACCATCCCTGGGAATGACGGTGACCCACCTGACACCCACCTCCTCCATGAGGACAGCAAGTCTCAATAGGAAGTGGCAACCGAGGGCAGCAGCCACGATGTTGTGAGGCGCACATGGGGTCAGTGCCTCAAAAGGCTCAACGGACTGCTGCACTTGGCAAGGGCGAGTACCGTGTTGGTATGGATCAGTGTGAAGAAGTATTAGGGGATGGCTGTTCCCCCCATGGGCCTCAGGAGTGGTAGAGTCTGAGTGCCAACTGCCAATGATGCTGGAGCTGGACAATGGGGTGATCTTTGGCTGCTTGGACAGAGTGCCTTGTGGCTCAAGGGCCACAACATGAATATGCCCTGCAAGGTGCTCCTCAGGTGGAGTTGGCCAGACGACAGTGATGCTGCAGGTAGAAAGTGGACTAATCAATGCTCCTCTGTTCTTTCAGGAGAAAAGGAGCCATAACAACATTGAGAGGTCAAGGACAGGCAGACGCCTCCCAATGAGTCCTAAAGTGAGCCCTTCAAAATGAAGCTCAGAACAGAGATGAAGCTGTCAAGTTCAAATAAACAACCAGTTACAAACTATCTCCTAAACTCCTCACTACTCACAATGGCAATGCAGCCGACTCTTTCTGTCCTGCCCTTGGCTGAGACTTTGCAAAAAGTCGTCTGCCCGTTTTGCCCGTGCGACAAGTGCAAAATCGCACGGGCAACATAAAATCGTGAACAATTGCCTTTTCAATGGCCTTAAGTGGCCTCCTAACTGATGGCGGACGCAGTTCCAACAACTCCATGCACCTGACGACTTGAAGATTGCTCGCATGCGGGATGAAGTTGAGACACTCGCCCGACGTCATCTCGCGCGATTTTCACGCCTGATCGGGTCAGGCGCATGCCCGCCCGTGAGGCGTAAAACCCTACCCCAGGTCTGTTCTGTCCTGCAATCAGTAAATACAGAGAGTGAAATTAAATAGAAAAAAGATTTCTCACTGAATTACTGTAGCTCAATCGTAAGAATAAAATAAAATGCTTTCACACTAACGAAATGAATGTAATTTATTCGATATTAAATCAGCACTTAGTAGAACTTGAAATTAATTCTAAGAAATGACAGGCTACCATGTTTTGTGTAAGACAATTATCATTTATAAATGTTATAAAGGCACTTAAACAATTTGGGCCAATGAAAGGGCCAATCATGATTATATAGTAAAGCTAGATACAACTGTCAATGGGGAGGACAAACTCTGGTTTCCAGCATATTTCGCTGCCATCCAGCATTCTTACCATTGCTCCCTGGGACTGCCAGGTTAAGCTTTACGGCAGACACTGTGGTAATGGCAGGAAGACCCTAAAGTCTGCTGATGGAAGAGAAGAAGCTAGCAGCTTCCTCTTTTCCTTCATTTCTACCAAATTTTTGGAGGCTTTAGTCTTATCTGAGACCTTCAGTGGAAGTTTCTCTGCAATCTTCGGAGTTCATCTGCCCTTTCAATTTGGCCTTTGCCTCTTCTGATGCTGAGGCAGCAATCCTGCTGCAAATTTCCTGAATGCTCCTCAAGTCTACATATGAGGCTTGTTTGCTGGCAGGAATCTTGCCAGAAGCGCACCATAAATATATGTTTACCCTGACCCAGGGCAGCAAGAGAAGAAAATTCAGTCCATAGTTTTGGTAGCAGTATGCTCCTTTATTTATTAACCCTACTTGAACTTCTGACACAACGCATGCAGATTCTTTGTATTACGTCTTCGATGACCCATTGACTTAGAGAGTACATGAGCCATAATAATCAATGTTCCTGAAGACTGACACTTTGAATGTAGTTTTTCACATTTGCATGTTACTTAGAAAGATCATTGGACTGTAATTATAATAATCACAGAAAGGCTGTTAGAATATGATGTATTTTTGCAGGATTTTGTGAATGTAAATTTGCTAATCATCCTTACAAACTCAGTTGGAAAAGGTGCAAGCTAAGATTGGCTCTCCCTACTTTGTAAATTTGACCTTTCCGCAATCAGGCAGCAGCTTTATTTCAACTATTTTTGAAGCACATTCATTTTCTTAATCCCAAGAAGCTTTAAATTGAGCAAACACGATCAATCATCCATGCTTGAATTCTCTGAAGAACGAACCTTAAACCGTGTAGCTCGTTGGGCAGCAACAGGCAAACACATGGGAATTTTCTGTTAGAATGAGATGTTGATTAAGACTGAAGAAAGATTTTAGTAAACCACACAAAGGATCTGAGATAATGACTCTGCCTAAACCCTCATTTTTCAAAATAAACGAAAAACTATTCATAAAGAAGCAAGTCATTTTGTGCAGCAGATGTGAAATTCCAGCTTTGTGCTTTTTTTTAAATTTGTATTGAACTGAGAGGGTGGCCTGGAATTATTTTATTTGGGTACTTTTATGCCATTGAGTGGCAAATGTGCAAGAGGCCACCAAGCAGGTGAGGCTGGGTCTTAGCTGCATCTTAAGGGCTGAATTTTATGACCGCAAATCAGGTAATTCTCACCCCACCCCCCCACCACCCTACCCCCCACCCGCATCCCCGCACCCATTCTGCATGAGCTTAAAATAAGCCGCGGTGACATTGGACCAACAGTGCAACACATTTCATGCCGGTCTCCGAAATTGTGCAAGGTGAGCGGGAACAAAAATCGAAAGCCTGGTCTGCAATTTTTCGCTATCCACTGCATTTTTCAGACATCAGAAGTGAAAACATGTGGGACCATTTTTGTCAGCTATGACAAAACAGCACAATTGTGGAAGAAAAGACCTACCCACTGTTACCATGGCTGAGTGTAGCAACAGATTCAGCTGGTGAAGTACCAGCAATATATTTTTTTTTTTAACTCCCTTTTTCACTTTTTGTAGCCTGCCATAAGAAATAAGGAAAGATTAAGACAGCATGGGACCTTTAAATCTGTAGCCATGGCCAACTTCTTGTTAACGGCATAACCCCTCCACCTCATGACTGGACCCTCCTAATTCAGCGCGGGGCCCCCTTCCTGGTGGACAGCCTCTAATTGGCCATCCATGCTTGATTCGATAAGCTGAGACAACAAGGGCAGGAGCGAGCGGTCGACCCAGTTTCCATTCCATCTCCCTCACCATTATAAAATGTAAAATCCAGCCCTAAGTTACAAGGATCAGATCATATATTGTACAGCCCAAGCAAAATCTTTTGGCCATAAGAAAAGTCTTAATATTGCAGTGCTACTAAAAATATACATCAGTGCATTAGAATTTGCAAAGGCAAAAGATAGAGATTTTCAAACTCCTCTCATCTGAATAACAAAAACTAATATTACACTTTTAACAACAGGTAAATAAAATTGTGTTTTTAAGGGAGCATCTTAAAGAAGGAAAGAAGGGAACAGAAAGGTTTTGGGAGGGAATTCCAGAGTTTCGGCTTTGGGCAGTCAAAGGTACAATACGCAATAGTGCAGTGATTAAAATCGAGAATGCTGAAGACAGCAGGGCTAGGGGAAATGCAGATATCTTGAAGAGTTTTGGGCAGCTGGTTGTTGAAAATATGGATGGGGAAGCATCAGAGGCAGGTCAGCAAATTTGCTGATGCCCAAAGACTGCTTACTGCGATTTTCAGGCAGGCTTGCCAAAATAGCTGAGCAGTACAATCACTTGTTTCCATTGGAAGGCTAATTAAATATGCCGAAACCCCATATCGGTTGTAGGACACCAGTCAAAGTTTTCAGTTTACACCTGAATGTAGCTTGTAGCAAAATCTGCACATTTGTACCAGGCATTTAATGACCTAACTAGCAATTCTAGAGAACATTCAAAGTGGGCCAAAGATATTTTTAAAATTTTTATTCCTGGGGCACTCTGAGGTGACATAGCACTCACCCAGACTTCCCAGAAATGTTGAGTGATACGATTTCCATCGTAAGACCACCTCCATCATCCAGACCTGACCAGCCAGCTATCTGAGCAAAGGATCTGGCCATTTTCCTGCCTCATAACTGCCAAACTATGACATTAACCAATTCATTTTCTTTTTTCAGGTAGTGGCGGAGGTACATGTTTCCAGTACTTTTGTTTTTATTTAGATTTTCAGTACTGTTCTTTTTCCATTTAACTCTAGAAAAAATAAATACTTCACCTCAATAATCCCTTAAATATACTGATAATGTAAAATTTACTATAATATTCTCAATGTCATCTAATCTCTACAAAAATCTGTCTCTATTCAAATGCAAATCCTTTGCTATGGAGAGGGAGGGGACAGAACTGAAATCCTTGCTTCATGTCCCTTATTGTCCATAATCAGTGTATTTTGAAAAAGATATGTGTGTTTCTCAACCCCTGATAATATTCATTAATTTAATAAACCCTTCATGAAACCTCATCCTGCCGGTGGATGAGGTTTCATGAAAAATACAAAGGCCGCCTGGGCTCTTCACCTGCCCACCAACCTTAAGGTTGGACGGGCAGCCCTGTCAATTTGGTTAATTTGTTTATTAATGGCCTTATCAGGCCTTTGACAGTTCGGTGGGCTCGCAGCCAACCCCAGTGCGCACCCGCCGAACGAAAGATCGGAATGACTCGCAGTGACGTTGGGACGCACGCCCAACATCACCACATGACATTTTACTCGCCGATGTGCGGGGCCCGCCCCCTCAGGCTGAAGAGAAAATTCTGCCCAGAGAGTCCGGGAGTCCATTGAATTTGAGTTTTGGTTAAGCCGATAAAAGATGGAAGGTGTGAATTCCAAAAATGGTTTTCGTCATGGCACATCAATTCAAGGGAGCACCGCACCCGTGGTCAATCAATGAGGAACTTTCCAGAGACTTGCGATACACTGTGCAGAAATTGCAAAAGTCACCTGATCCTCAAGAGCCATCTTAGCAGCCTTTTAATGTCCATTTTAAAAGAAAAGGCAGTTCCAGAAAATTCTACACTGAGTAAAGCTTAAAGTTATGTAAATCATTTGCCTTTACTAGGCATGACCCGCCTGCACCACACAGGAAAAAATGGAACTCAGGTTACATTTTTTTTTACTTTGCTTTCCTGGTAAAATAAGAGAAATGTGAACACACATCCTGCACATACTCATATTGACATCCACACATTAGCCGTTTGCTGCAGTTGTCTGTAACAGCCTATTTTTTTTCAAGTTTAGGTTTCTCATAATCTTTTTTGGATGAGGTGCAAGTGTAATTGAATTTCTTCTGCTGTCAGGGTCTGGCCTCAAGAAGGGTTGTGTTCAGGAACCTAGTGCCTGCTATCTCTTTCTTCTTTTAAAATTCCCAGTTATGTGTTGCCTGGGGGGGGTTAGGATTTTCATTAATACCTGGTTGTATTGCTTTAGGAATATTAGTACCAACAGGCTTACAGGGCAGAATTTATGGCCCTGTTGTGGCAGGGGCAGGACTGTAAAATGCAGCGAGCCATTCAAAGGTCCATTGACTTCAGCGGGATCATAATATCTCGCCAGCGTACACTTCCACCCACAATCGTTGGTGAGCTTTGAGTTTTGTGTAGGTTCAAGTTCAAAGCTGGAGTCTTGGAGGGAATTGAATTTTATAGGCTGCTGAGGAGCAGTTTCCAAAACGAAAAATTCTCTTACTGTACAGGTTTTCCACACTGTGAACGAACTGGGTATGCCACTGCTTTACCATCCAGGTTCCTCCTTTTAAAACTTGGGGACTGATCTTGTTTTTCTTCCCTACTCTCCTTTTCTGTGGAGCTTATTTCTGTTTCACCTACCCTCATCCCATCTCTCCATAGCTTATAAGAGTTACCAGATCCAAGTTTGTTTGAATTGGAGGTTTGTGGGTTAAGTCATTGTTGACAGCTATGATGGCTGCTTCCCTGGCTTTTGAGACTCTTTGTTCCCCTTTGTGAGTTTTAAGGCTGCACAAGAGGCAATTTTTGAACTCCTATAACAGGATTGCCTCTCTTAAGCCCCAGTAAGTGCTGTCAATTTTGAATACTCATATCCACTGGTTGAATGCGAGTTGTCTTTTGAATTTGAGTAAGGTTTGAGTGGGATTTTTTCAAGAGTTCCAAAATTTCTAGTGGTATGCTTCCAGCACCAATTCATAAGCACTCAGGATAGCATTTTTTGTTTGTTCTTAGTTTACAGAGCTTTCTGCAGGTAACAGGGAATAAACCTCACATGCTTTACTGAGCTGACCCTGCAGGCCACTTTAACTTATCTGCCTGCTTCTTAAAGAACATGAAGATGGTTTCGATGTCATGGTCTTCAAATCTCGGCACTAACTGAGATTACTTCAAGAAATCAAAGCTTTTCTCTGAACTGGGGTTATTTGAACTCCCAGCAGCTTCCCCACTACGTAAAGGCAAATTTCCCCTGGCTAATGCAATCTGTCTCATTTGGGCTTTTGATTCCTTTTCAAACTTTTCCTCTGAACATTTCTCTCTCTCTCTCATGTGATTTCACGCAATCCCAGGTCAGGCATGCACCCGCACAAACAGTGTAAAATTCTGGCCCAGATATAGCAAATTGGAAGCCCATTTTCCAATTGCCTGATTTTCTCATAATCTCTGTTTATGCCTCCACCTTCATGTCTACTGCAAGAAAACATGGTACAGACTTGCATGATGTGCAGCTGTGGTCACAAACTAACTCTCAGTTGAAAGGTTTGAATCAATTTTGGTTCAGAAAGATGCCAGAATGATGATGGGGAACACGCAATGCAATATCCGTGTAATCTATGGCACCTTCCACCCTGAGGAAACCCGCATGTGGGAAAGCCTGGTGCACTGTCATTCTGTTTTGCTCTATGCATGATGAAACATGTAGGTATGCTTCCTGACTTTCTTCCTGACTATGCCTCAGTGACTTTCCCAAGCTGCCTGGAAGGAGTTGTTGTATAAAAGTTAAGCGTCACAATGACCTTGACAGCCAGAGACTGGTCACTCCCTGGTTTGTGTCTCAAATTGTGGCTGCAGAAGGTGACTTAGTCCCATGAGAGCCATTTTGTGAAGAGAAGAAACCTGAGACAACACTCACCAAAAAAATTCAAATTGGAGAAGTGCTCTTTGAAGACCTGCAATGGGTGTCTCCTTGTCTCCCGTGCAGTGCCCTCCTCTTCCTCCCTCTTGTCTCAGCTTCTCCTGCTCTATTCTAGCTTATTTTCTGTGCAACACCCCCCCCCCTCCATCCCCAAAGGCAGCCCTTCTAGACTATCAATGACTGCAGTAAAACTAAAAGTAAGGCAGCCAAAAGCAGTAAAGCCCAAGCAAAAACTTCTCTTAAGTCAGAATTTAGTTGTTTAATTCAGAAGAAAAGAAAGACTGGCATTTATACAACACTTTTCTCTACCACCAGTTGCCTTAAATTGCTTTACAGTCAGCAAAGTACTGGTTGTACTGTAGAAATCTTGGCAACCAATTCAAACACAGCAAACTCCCACAAACAGGAATGCGATAATGACCAAATAATCTGTTCTAGTGATGTTTATTGAGAGATAATTGTTGGCCAGGACACGAGGGCTAACTCTTCACAGAATCACAGAATCACAGAATCACAGACTCACACAGTGCAGAAGAGGCCCTTCGGCCCATCAAGCCTGCACTGACATGTGAATAACACCTGATCTACCTATCTAATCCCATTTACAGCACTTGGATCATAGCCTTGAATGTTATGATATGCCAAGGGCTCATCCAGGTGCTTTTTAAAGGATGTGAGGCAACCCGCCTCCATCACCCACCCAGGCAGCACATTCCAGACCATCACCACCCTCTGGGTAAAAAAGTTTTTCCTTACATCCCCCTAAACCTCCTGCCCCTCACCTTGAACTTATGTCCCCTCATGACTGACCTTCAACAAAAGGAGACAGCTGCTCCCTATCTACCCTGTCCATGCCCCTCATAATCTTGTACACCTCAATCAGGTCACCCCTCAGTCTTCTCTGCTCCAACGAAAACAATTCATGTCTATCCAACCTCTCTTCATAACTTAAATGTTTCATCCAGGCAACATCCCAGTGAATCTCCTCTGCACCCCCTCCAATGCAATCACATCCTTCCTATTAATGTGCCAAACAGAACTACACACAGTACTCCAGCTGTGGCCTCACCAAGGTGCGATACAACTTCAACATGACCTCCCTACTTTTGTAATCTATGCCTCAATTGATAAAGGCAAATGTCCCATATGCCTTTTTCACCACCCCACTAACATGCCCCTCCGGCCTTCAGAGATCTATGGACACACACGCCAAGATCCCTTTGTTCCTCAGAACTTCCTAGTGTCATGCCATTCATTGAATGCTTCCTTGTCAAATTACTCCTTCCAAAGTGTATCTCCTCACACTTTTCAGGGTTAAATTCCATCTGCCACTTATCTGCCCATTTGACCAATCTGACCATATCTTCCTGTAGCTAAAGGCACTGTTAACCACCCAGCCAATCTTTGTGTCATCCGCAAACTTACCAATCCTACCCCCCACATAGTCATCTATGTCATTTATATAAATGACAAATAATAGGGGACCCAGCACAGATCTCTGTGGTACACCACTGGACACTGGCTTCCAGTCACCAAAGCAGCCTGCTGTCATTACCCTCTGTCTCCTACAACTAAGCCAATTTTGAATCCACCTTATCAAATTACCCTGTATCCCACATGCATTTGCCTCTCCCATGTGGGACCTTGTCAAAGGCTTTGCTGAAATCCATATAAACTTCATCAACTGCACTACCTTAATCTACACACCTGGTCATCTCCTCAAAATATTCAATCAAATTTGTTATGCATGACTTCCCTCTGACAAAGCCATACTGACTATCCCTGATCAAACCTTGCCTCTCCAAGTGGAGATAGATTCTCTCTTTCAGAATTTTCTCCAATAGTTTCCCTACCACTGTCACGAGACTCACTGGCCTGTAGTTCCCTGGCTTATCTCCACAACCCTTCTTAAATAGCGGAACCACTCTTCTTGGAAATAGTGGCATGGGATCTTTTGCTTCCAACTAAAAAAACAGGTTTAACGTTTCATCTGAAAAACGGCACCCTCAATGGTGCTGCACTGAAGGGGCAGCGTGAATTTTTGTGTTCAAGACCTGGAATGAGAAAGTGCTACCAACTGAGCCATGGCTGACACAACAGAAGACCAAAAAAAGGCTCAGATGTTCAGCATGCTAAATGGACAAATTATAGCAATTGGTCTGTGTTTGGTGGATAAACGGTCTTTTCTGCCAGTCAGCTCTGTGAGTTGTTGAGCAAGTTTATCACATGACAGATTAGGAGCTCAGCAGACCAAGTAACAAAAGAAATGTACACCAAGTGAAGGGCCATTAGTTAAATATTTTAATAATTGCTTAATGTACTTCTGGCAAGCACCTTGGATGCCTCCAGAACAGTCTTGTCCAACATTGCGAGTGACACACTTCCAGTCTGGAAGGAATAAGCATGCCACCTGTCATATTATACATTTAGATGCCTGTTTTATATCTGAAACCACCAACCAATTTCGAGATATCATGCAAACACTTTAACAGCAATGAAGCAGTGGAAGGGTTGAGAGAGGTAAAACTGGATCCTGTCAGCATACAGGTGAAAGTTAGCCATGTGTCTGTAGGTGTCTTTGCCAGAGGGAAGAATATAGATGAGCTAAGGAAAAAAGCCAAAGAGGCATCCATTTCCTGTGTATTTCCTCCAACCTTTCCCCTAACACAGACAGCCATGTCTTCAGCTGTCTATGCCTATTCTATGGAATTCTCTCTCTAAACCTTCCTGCTCTCAATCTCTTTCCCCTCCTTTAATACTCTCTTTGAAACCTACCATTTTGACAGTTTTGATCACCTCTCCTTATATCTTATTGTTTGGTTAGAGCTTGACTTCTTTTTCTGATTATGTCTGTGTGAAACACTTTGGGATGTTTTTCAATGTTAAAATGAATGCAAGTTGTTAGGTTTCCCTTAGATACTGAGGTAATAATGTCTGAAAAATGGCAGAAAATGTCTTGCCATAGTTCCTGAAGATGAGTCAAATGCACCATGCTTTCAACACAATTATAGTTGAAGCAATTTTTAAATTTCATTTGGAAACAAGAATTTGATTCCTCTGGAATTTTTTGCTAAAACACTTTTGCCATGAAAATGAAGGACAATGATATAATGGTGCTGATTATAGCTATAACACCAATCATGGTAGTTCTAACAGTGATAGAGGATGATATAGAAGCAAAAGCTTTGCTCAGATTTCAATGCACTTATCACAATTTTCTTCAAACCTAAACAGTACCCCTCTGTTAAAGTTGCACAGTTAAGTTCAGTGGGGAAAATAACAGCTCCACCCTATAACTACAATATACCGTAAAAAATACAGGAGGAACAGAGACTAATTTATCATTAGCAAATTTTATGGAAAGTTGCTCATGTTCTTCAAGGGCAGAATTTTTCTGTCAGCGAGTGGGGGCGGGACCCGCATGCCGACTCATAAAATATAGCGGGGTGATGTCGGGTGGAACTCCCAATGTCACCCCAAGTCATTTATATTTTCAGGTTGATGGGCACGTAGCCGAGTCAGCTGCGCACCCGCCGACCTGTCAACGGTCTATTAAGGCCATTAAAAAAACAATTCAGCGTATAAATGGACCTGCTCGTCCAGCCTTAAGGTCAGCAGGTAGACCGGGAGCCCAGGCGGGCTTCTGAAAAATCATGAAACCTCATCCACTGGCAGGGATGAGGTTTCATGAAGGTTTTTAAATTTTAATGAAAGATTGTAATAAAAGTGATGGACATGTCCCAACTCATGTCATTTGGCATGCAGGTAGTCTTGTGTTGTAGCTTCACCAGGTTGACACCTCGTTTTTAGATCTGTCTGCTGCTGCTCCAGTCATGCCCTCCTACATTCTTCATTGTACCAGCATTGATCCCAGGCTTGATGGTAATGGGAGAGTGGAGGATATATGCTGGGCCATGAAGTTACAGATTTTGGTTGTATACAATTCTGCAGCTGCTGGCCCACAGTACCTCATGGATGCCCAGTTTTGAGTTGCTAAATCTCTGTTCAAAATCTATCATGCTGGTCGTGCCACATAGCGCAATGGAGGGTATTCCACAATGCAAAGATGGGACTTTATCTCCACAAGGACTATGCGGTGGTCATTCCTACCAATACTGTCAAGGGAAGATGCATCTGTAACAGATAGATTAGCGGGGACGAGGCCAAGTGGATTTTTCCCTCACCACCTGCTACAGACCCAGTCTAGCAGCTATGTCCTTTAGGACTCAGCCAGTTCAGTCAGTCATGGTGCTACACAGCCACTCGGTGATGGACACTGAATTCTCCCCTACCACCCTCAGTGCTTCCTCCAAATGGTGTTCAAAATGGAAGAGTACGGATTCATCAGCTGAGCTGGGGGGATGGGGCAAGTAGGTGGTAACCAGCAGGATGTTTCCTTGTCAATGTTTGACCTGATGCCATGAGACGTTATGGGGTCCAGAGCTGATGTTATGAACTCCAGGGCAGCTCCCTCTGAGCTGTATACCAATATGTCACCACCTTTGATGTCACAGGTCATAACCAGGGGCAGTGATGGTGGTACAAAAACAGAAAACGCTGGAAAAGCTCAGCAAGTCTAGCAGCATCTGTGGAAAGAGAAACAGAGTTAAGCTTCGAGTCAGTATGACCCTCCTTCACCCATGGTGATGGTGATGTCTGGGACATTGTCTGTAAGGTAATGATCCACTGAGTACGGCTATGCAGGGTCGACAGGGCTGGGTTTACCCTTCTCATTTCCACTGCCTAGGTCGACACCAGATGATCCGCCCGGTTTCATTTTTTGTATTTGTTTTCATTTTTCTCATCTTTTTGTAGACTTTGTAGTTTTGATACAACTGAGTGGCTTGCTCAGCCATTCCAGAGGGCATTCAAGAGACAACCACACCGCTCCGAGTCTGAAGTCACATGCAGGCCAGATCCCTCCCCGAAGGACACCAGTGAACCAGATGGACTCCCACAATGGTTTCATGGTCACTAGGACTAGCTCTTCTTCAAAGAAGAAGAAGATGTTGAAATTCAATTAGCTGGCACTTTATTTGATAAAAATGCTGAGGAGGAAGAAACGTAGGACAGTTCAGTTGAAGTGTTTAACTCAAAGAGGTTAGTGGAGTTACAGAAAAATGATTTGCAATTAAAACAGTTACATCAGAAAGCTTATTCAGAAACCGAAGCAAAATGTGTTCCAGTATGTTATTATTTTTGAGGGAATATATTAATGAGAAAATGGTGATCAGGTCATGTCTCAGCAAATGAAAGCTGGAGGGAGGTGCATCAGATTGTTTTCCCATTGGAGTACAGAAATGAGATTCTGAGGATTGCTCATGAAATTCCAATGGGGGGAGCAATTAGAAATTAGGAAAACACAGGAAAAGATACAAAGGTTTTTTTGGCCAGGATTGCATAGGGATGTAGTCAAATTCTGTAGGATCTGTCATATATGTCAAGTAACAGGAAGAGTGCAAGCAGTACTTAAGCCTACACCTTCAATTCCAATATCAGCATTTGAAGAACCTTTTATCAGGGTTATGATTTATTGTGAAGGACCCCTCCCTCAGACTAAAAGTGGAAATCAGTACTTATTAATAATAATGGACATGAGTACTAGGTTTCTTGGAACAATACATTTAAGAAATATTACAACTAATTTGATTGTGGAGGAGTTATTACATTTTTTACAAGATATGTTTTACCTAAAGAAATACAGTCAGATCAGGGGTCAAATTTCATATCACAGCAAATGATGAAAGTGAAAGCAGATAAGAAGGTTAAAATTTACAGCTTTGTTTCTGGAGATAAGTATTAATTTTGTTACCAGTACTAGGTGATTCATTAAACGCAAGATTTAGTGGGCCTTACAGGATTGAAAAGAAATTGAATGAATAAATTATTTAATAAATACTCCAGATAGAAGAAAGAAGCAGAGGGTGTGTCATGTAGATATGCTTAAAAAATACTTTAACAGGGAAGAAGAACAAAAAGAGATGTTAGTGATGGTGGATGATGAGAAAGAGGTAGAAGTGCAGGACTCTGAAATTGATTTTTCTCTAAACAAATTGGGTAATGAGGGGATGCTTGAAAATTTAAATGCGATATTGAGTTACCTTCCAAGCAAGTGTGAAAGTGATTTGGAAAAGCTATTGCAGTTACACAAATCTATTTGTGGAAATAATTTGGGAAAGATACATTTAGCTTTACCTGATGTATGTATAGAAATATCATCTTCAATGAGGCAACAACCTTATAGATTAAATCCGGAAAAGTTATCAGAAGTACAAAAAGAAATTGACTTCCTGCTTCAAAATGATATCTTTGAGTCTAGTTGTAGTAGCTGGAGTTCGCCTATTATACTGGTACCAAAACCGAATGAAACACAAAGACTGTAGGCTGAATTTTCCCCCCATTGGGAGGGGAAGTTCATGGATGGATGCGGCGCCATTTTACGTGGGTGGGCCAATTAAGGCTCGCCCAGCGTGACGTCCGCACAGAAGTGCTCCCTGTGCAGGTAGGGAGGGAAACTCTTAAATCGAGAGTGCGCTCATCTCCCTGAGGCTAATTGCTGCCTCAGGGAGATCAGCTCTACTCTCAAAAATATTAAAAATAGAAAAAAAGAATCCCCTGACATGTCCCCTCATGTGAAAATGTCATATGAGTTGGGACATGTCCATAATTTTTACAAAATCTTTATTTAAATTTTTTAAAGCCTACATGAAACCTCATCCCGCCATGGATGAGATTTCATGTTTTTTCTAGTTACTGCCGGGGCTCCTGGCCTGACTTTAAGATTGGATGGGCAGGTCCTTTAATTACTTAATTGGCCCTGTCAATGGCCTCAATTGGCCATTGACAGGTCGGTGGGCGTGCAGCTGATTTTGCTGTGTTCCCACATTCCTGAAAATTTAAATCAGGCGCGGTGACATTGGGAGTTCCCCCCAACGTCACCATGCATCATTTTGCAAGTTGGCGAGCGGGCCTCGCCCCCGCTTGCCGACGCATAAAATTCTGCCCTGTGTGTGGACTATCGAAAAGTGAACACGGTGACGAAAGTGGATTCATATCCGATACCATGGCTGGAGGATTGCACTGAGAAAGTGGGGCTATCGAAATTTATCTCAAAAATTGACTTGCTAAAAGGATATTGACAAGTACCATTGTCAGAGAGGGCAAAGGAGATATCAGCTTTCATAATGCCAAGTGACCTACATCAGTTTAATGTCATGCCATTTGGTATGAAGAATGCACCTGCGACATTTCAAAGACTGACAAACAAAGTTATTATGGGTCTAAGCAATTGTGCTGTTTATATTGATGATCTAATTGTTTTCAGTCAGACGTGGGAGGAGCATTTACAGCATCTGGAAGAATGATTTACTCAACTACAAGAAGCTAATTTGGTGATGATCTTGGCTAAAAGTGAATTTGCAAAAGCGCAAGTTACATTTCTTGGCCATACTATTGGACACGGTAAGGTGGCTCCAAGAGAAGCAAAAGTCAAGGCTATCATGGATTTCCCAATGCCCACAACAAAACAAGAAGTTTTGAGATTTCTGGGCATGAGTGAGTTTTACTGGAAATTTGTACCAAATTTTAGCCAAGTGGTTGCTCCACTGACTGAATTATTAAAAAAGAACAAGAAGTTTCAATGGACATGAATGTCAGAAGGCATTCAATAGTTTGAAAACAGTATTAACTACAACACCACTTCTGGCAGTACCCAATTATGCCAAGCAATTCAAATTGGCCATTGATGCAAGCGATATAGGCATTGGGGCTGTACCGTTACAAGAAGATGACAGTGGAATTGCAAAACCGATAGGGTATTTTTCACAGAAACTGAATGTATAACAGAGAGAATATTCAATGATCGAGAAAGAGACTTTGAGTTAGGCGTCAGCTTTGCAGCATTTTGAAACTTATGTTGCAAACAATTCATCAGAAACAATTGTTTATACAAACTATAATCCTTTGAAGTTTTTGGACAAATTTCGAGACAAAAGAGCAAGACTTTTCAGGTGGAGTCTTTTTACAACGTTTTAATCTACGTATTATGCATATTGCTGGAAGAGAAAATCTGTTCGCAGGTGCATTATCAAGAGTTTGACGCTTAAAGGAAATAGGGATAGTTTGAAAAAAACATGGACACTGAACTGGAATGATTTCTGTTGTTACCAAGGACTTGTATACATATTTATGTTAATGCATGCATCTGGCAATATAATAGTGTAATGAGTTTTGGAGATAGTATGAGATGCATTATTAAAATGAAGCTGTCTTTTAGAATTATGATTGTTCATTTTCTTATAAGGAGGGGGATGTTATGAAGCTATTAATGTATATAATATTTTAGAAAATATGTTTCTTTCAAAATAGAGGTTTGGCCTGCGGGTATGTCTTAACTGAATTAAACCCTGCTAGTCTGGGTGCTTTGATATGCACTAGTTATGATATGTAAGAGAGATAGTGTA
Source organism: Carcharodon carcharias (assembly GCF_017639515.1). NCBI lineage: Eukaryota > Metazoa > Chordata > Chondrichthyes > Lamniformes > Lamnidae > Carcharodon > Carcharodon carcharias. The sequence continues at coordinate 71,604,537 of NC_054478.1, forward strand.
CATCTGCTTATTTTGAATAGTGCATTCAAGAAGTGGGGTGAAAACTTGACACATTTCTAACAGCTAGCAAGCAATATATTTATATTACTAATAAAATTGGTATGATGAATGGGGTTTCATTGTTAAAAGGTGAAGTTCAAAGAGACTGGTGAGACAATGAGAATTTGAATTCAATCAGTGGTGGTAGGTATAACTTCAGTAGTTTTTGGGTGTGCAGGCAGAGGCAATGTAAGTTCAAAAGACAGCTGCAAGTCTCCAACTGGCTCCACAGTGAAAACAACGTCATTTTGAATTTGTAAGGTGAAAATGTTTTGCCTGGTGTTTGGTTAAGTCTATGGGTTGCTGTTGCCTTAATGGAGATTAGTTTGGGAATTTGTTAAAAGTTATGATAGTAGTAATTTGTAGCGATGTGTACATACATTTTAACCTGGGTAAATTAATAAAATTTTTCATTTAGTTAATGTAAAACCTCAAGGACTAGTGGTCTGATTCCTAAGTTTAGAGTTGCATCTCAAACATAACACTTAAAATTATTGGTTATGACAGGTGTTTAAAGTTTTCCTCTGGGATTTTTAAAAATAACTTCGCTTTGACCAACTGCATCGGTCATAACATTCCCACATACAATTACCTAGCCACAATATTAATGTGCAATGTGTATTATTTAAAATGCTAAACAATTATCAGATCAGGATGAATGAGTATTGGCTTGTAAAGAATTTCATAATTGCAAAGTCAATTTGAAACCCAATTTTAAATGTGCAATTCTGTCAGAAGAATTTTTCAAAATCCCACCCATGTAACAAGGCTGTTATAACATAGGCTGGGATTTTTCAACCTGCCTGCTGCTGGGACCTTCTGGTCCCATCGAACGTCAATGGACAGTTGACTGGCCTGCCGCACCCCTGCGGCGGGTCTTGCCACGGTAGGGCCAGGAGATCTCAGCCATAGTGTTTCTTTTATGTGAATTACTTTCACTTTACATATTACAATATGTCCATCTATATAGTTTATTTTCTCAGAATTTGGTTAGCCACTGTTAATTTTTAACTCATTGCTGCACTAGCCTAAAATTAGGATTATTATATTGATGTATTTATTCATTTGGTAATGGATATAGGTGCTACAAAATCATATATGGCTAAAAATTTGTTAACTATCATTTTCAAGTGCAGGGGTCATGATTGCAATTAAACCATGCACGGTTCTGTTGAGGGAGGCAGCCTGCAAACTTCGTGCTGCCTCCTCATTTCAATGATAGCAGTGTATAACTGAGCATGACCTGTGCATTTGACTAGCTAAATGATCAATAGCAGCATTCATGACTAGCATGTGTTCCAGCTAGCCTGCACTTCTTAAAAGCAGCCTTCTCTTCTTAAACAGAAACTGGACTCACCGGAAGGACGCTGCTGCTAACTATCTGTAATGCAATCAGTTGTATGTAAAACCTAAATAAATGCAGAACCATAAAGGGCAAGTGATGGTGGGTAGTCATCAGCCATGCTTGTAAGGGGTATCCCTTGTTCTTGTTTCCAAGCAGCTAGTCACCAGTTTATCATGGTGGCCCGGAGATAGTGGCAATGGCAGAGTGTATCAGGCTGAAAAGATCAGGGTTGATGCAAGGATAGTAAGCATTCACTGGCATGATGATTTGGGCACGTTTACGCGCTGGCTGCATGTTAATGGAATGGAAACCCCCACTCCTCTGTCTACTCAGAGCTTTCCCCTGAAACCCCTTCTCTCTTTGTGTCATGTTGCAGACCCAGAGGCACTGCATAACTACAGCCTCCATAATGGCCGCAGTCTTTGAGCTAACAGGTCACAAAACTCCTCTGCTCTCCCTGTGAGTGAGGATGCAGCAACATTCCCAGAAAACACAGATCCAGAAACTCACCACAACGCCTCCGAAAGTACTCCACAGTTATTTCACAAACTTTGCAATGACAGAACGAAGTCAGATTTGCCTCATCTGCAAGTTAGATGGCTAGCCCTTTAAATAATGTTACTGGGAGTGGGTGGGGTGGGGTGGTTGCTGCTGGAGGCTGTTGTCCAACTAAACACATGGACGTTAATCGGAATGACTGTTTGATACCACAAACTGCCCATTTTGAAAAAATCCAGTGCATTTACAACATGCTGGTGCTGGAGCACTTCACCGAATGGGGTGTTGCATGGGCTACAACAAATGTAGCCGGATGTGCTAATAGCAGCAACCTAAATCTTCCTATTTCCTGATCATTTGACCATGTACGTAAGTCTGGAGATATACGTCAAGGTCCTGCAGAAATCCCAATGCACAGACATGTAAGGTAGATCCGTCAGAATTTTAAAATTCCACTAGGGTCTATTACACTGCCCAAATTGCTGATGTCTCCTCTGACTCTCATTGAAATACGTATAACCATGGAGACTTGGGTGAGATTCCCGGAAGTTGCACAGAAAATTACACCAATCAGCCTAGACTATTTAATTGCTGGTCTAAGACTAGGGTAATAGATTTAGAAAGTTAAAGGGGGCGGCAGTAGTTACATTGCAGAACTCCTGAAGATTGGTGAAAATTATTTTTTCCACATAAAATGTTCAAGTGACCTGTAACTTTCCAAGGTGTTTTAAAATGATAGATATGATTGTTTTCCAACTTTACAATGCAATTTGGCTGTTCAATATGCTTTATAAAAGGTCTACGTGATTATAGATATGCAGCATGGTGTATTTCAGTTTTAAAAGCCTCTTTAAAGCAATGTTGGTCTAAAGTTTCAAAAGTAAGTGTGATATATGTGATATAGGAGGTCTGCAACATGTTAGAATTCACTACTGCAAGTCTATTTATGTAATTTGGTTCTTTTCAATGTTTTATAAAAGTATGTTATAAATGACATATGTCAAGACACTGTAAGCTAATGTAAACTATCAGTTCAACAGATATTCCAGCATCTGTTGTAGATTCAAATGTTGAGCTAATGATATGTTTAACTCTGGGCCTTTCAGAAACCTTGCCTTCTGTCATACAACTTAATTTCTTAGAGAGATGGTAAGACACAGGGGCAGGGACCACAAAGGAAGTGTCAGGTACCATACTCACTTGCAGACCAGAAAGATCAACTACCGACACCTGAGAGTGTATAGGAGAGAATCCTTGGATTCACCTAGTTCTGTTGAAGGGTCATGAGGACTCGAAACGTCAACTCTTTTCTTCTCCACCGATGCTGCCAGACCTGCTGAGTTTTTCCAGGTAATTCCGTTTTTGTTTTGGATTTCCAGCATCCGCAATTTTTTGTTTTTATCATTGTTTTGATATTTTTATATATATATATATATGGTATCAGGAGAGTTGTGCATCAGGTGACTACACTTCAACAGGGAAGCAATTGGACCCTTTGTGATGTCTTGAAACCAAACTCCAAATGCAGCACTGCCTTATCAGTGGCAATGATAGTAACAACTGCACTGAATTTTTATACATTTGAACCATTTCTGTCAGATTCTGATGACATGTGCAACATCTCCCAGTCACTGTGGGGGTTTGCATTCACCAAGTTTTTGAGATAATCTACCATAGGGCTTCTGATTTCATTAATTTTGACATCTTCCCTACAAAGATGAGGGAGCAATCCATCGCATTCCGCAGAATTGCCCGTTTTCCAAAAGTGCTTGGGGCTTTCGATATATACATAACACATATTCCATTGAAGGCACCAAAAGATGAGATTATTTTATTCATCAGTAGGAAAGACTTCCATATTTTGAATGTCATGATTGTATGCGATTCCCATTTGAATATTCTCACTGTAAATACAGATAACTGTGGAAGTGTTTATGGTACATTCATCCCGGCGAGTTCAAGGTTGCATCACTGGGTAGTTCAAGATGGCTACTGGGTGCCAAAGGTTACCCGCTGAATGTGTGGCTGATGACACTGTACCACATGACCAGCAACAAAGCTCAGAAATGATACAACCACGCACATGTCTCAACATGTCAGATGGTAGAGTAGAAAATAGGGATGTTGAAGTTACATTTCCATTGCCTGGACAAATTAGATTCACCAATGATCTCCTGTGAAAGTTTCAAAGATTGTAGTAGCATGTTGTGCATTACACAACTTTGCCCTCTGTAAGACTGGGCCTTCACCTTGAGATGATTTAGCATCACAAATGAAAGAGATAGAGGAGCATGACATTGATCCAAATGCAAACTTACCTCTTGGAGCCCTTGAGGAGGCCTCGGCTGCACCCACCACCGGGGCAGCTGGAGCTCACCTGGTCACCACTGCTTTTCGACATTGAGAATTGCAAATTCCCTCTCCCTCCCGACAGAAATAAAACAACAGAACGGTTATTTGAAAGTTAAACAAATGACTTTATTTCAGTACCAGGCACTTGAAAGACATTTGATGTAGTTGCTGCTGAATAAGGTAAACTTCAGTAGTTCCAGAAAAAGGTTATACAAACAAATTGTGTTTTAAATATTTAACATTTTGTCATGCTTTTCATTAGTTTCATGTAAATAAAATTTTACAAAGACTACTGCCAATGTGTTACTCAAGCACAGAAACAGTGAATGTTTAAATATATAATATAAATAGAAATATTAATTAGTAGCAGCTCACCCAAAGAAACAACAAATCTGAAGTGGAACAGTGCATATTTAAATAAAGGCATATATATATAAAAACACACAGAGGAAGCAAAACAATAACTATCAAGTCAAACGAAACTATGTGCTGTCAAATATAGTGGTAAATATAACATTTCTAACCAGTAGGGAACATAATACAAGCCTATGAAAAAACAGAAAAATCACCCTCATGATAAAAGGGGAGGGGAATTTAATGAGATCGATGAGGCAGCAATGGAGGGAGGGATCCTAATTCCTTCTACTTCTCCCCCATACCCATGAGGTGATCTCTCCTGTGACTGAGGCATGCCCAACAGCAGATGTCTCTGCACTAGCCTACTGCTGACCAGAAGGTTCAGCAACTATAGGTTGAGCCAGTATTTGTCTGATTTCATTCAGGATTGTATTGCTTCTTTACAGATGTTGACAAAGAACCTCATTAAAGATCCTTCTCTATAATATGTACACAAATCAATCAAAGCCTGCTGCAGCAAGTTAACATTGGCCAGTCTCAATATCCTGATGCTGGTTGTGATACAACCACTCAAGGAGTGCCAATTTGCATCATTTACATTTTGTACACCATTATCATGGGCCTAATGTTGCCCATGTATTGATGGAGACAGTGGAGATTCTGCTTCCAAAGCTCCAGGTTCCTTGCCTGCCAAGAGTTCTGGCTGCCTTCTTTCCATGTCAGCTAAAACACAATAGGCGAACCCTTCCTCACAAACTGTAAGATTTAACATTAAGACAGAAGTCTAGCATCACCGTGACCATCCTCAAACTCAGATTTCACTCTCCTGCTCCATTGTTTGACAATCCTCTTCCCCCGCCGGTGCAGCTGCCATACCGCCTTGATAGGAAGCATTCACCTCCGTCCCTTCCATATCAGCCCTTTGTCATGAAAACATAATAATTTTAATAATATTATTGTGATTTATTTTACAGGCAGGTTAATAGTAGGAGTTTGGAGTGTGTGTGCACTTGTGCGTGCATGTGTGATTTAATTGAATTGGAGACAGCCTGTCTGGGGGCTTTGAGGTATCAAACAAGAAGCTAGGTTTCAAATGCTAGATATGCAAACATGGTTGAAGTTTTAGAATGCGAGGTGTAAGGAAAATTTGCATTTTTAGATGAACCAGAGTAGTTTGAATTTCAAAGAGATGGTAAGGTGTTATACTTAGCCAGAAGAAGCTAAGCCAAACAGTGTTTGTTTTTTCCCAAAGGTGACTGGTAAAATTAATACTATGAAAAGAGTTATATTATGAGAAAAGTAAAGTTGCAAAAACATATGGGAACAATGGAATTTACATTAAAAGGGAGAAACATGTATAAAGGAGTAGAGGTTATGTGTAAGGGAGAAGGGATTCTAAGATCTAACACAAGTGTGAAAAGCCTCCAGCCTCTGTGCATCAAGTTGCTGTCTGTAGGAACCGAAGCTGAGAAAACTCACTGTGAATATCATTGTCCAGGGTAGCAAGTTGCTTTGCCTGTGTCTGTTTAAATATACTTGTTTTTACTGTTGCGTTAATGGAGGTGTAACTGGAAGCCAGATTAATTAGGAGTTTTAGGAGTTAATATAGTAGTAGTTTGTAGACCCATGTATGTGCTTAAAATCTTTTCTTTTGTTAATAAATGTTTAATTTAGTTTTATAAAACCTCTGAAGTCATAGCAGTCTTATCACTTCTGAATTCAGGGCACGCCACTCAAAAATAAAATGCAAATTGCAAAACAGTTGTGGCAGCTGTTTCAAGTTTCCCTCTGGGATTTGAGCAGCTCAGCATTTACCAGCCACTGTACCATAAAACCTTTCAGGAACCTCGGATGCTGCCCACAACACACCTCCATCACCATCTGATATATCCATTGGCACCTGCCGGTTTGCCAGAGGAAATAAATTCATAATTATCCTTTGTCACATAAATTAGCTCTCCTGATGGTTTAAGCATTCAGCTGATGACATCACCTTCATTTATTCTCACAAATGATCCACTATTAGTTATCATAGGTTGGAATTACCAAATAGCTGCCTATCCAACTCCTCATGTTCCATCAGCTCAATCATGTATGCCACAACACCCCTAGTCAACAAGTGCTTCCGGCAGTCATGGGCCAGCTTCACCTAAAGGAAGAAATTATTTTTTTAAAGCATTATTTATAATATATATTTATGATTTAGATGAGGTAAGTGAATGTACTATCACCAAGTTTGTGAATGACACAAAATAGGTGGGAAGGCAAGTGGTGAGGATGACACAAAGAGTCTACGGAGGGACATAGACAGATTAAGCGAATGGCAAAAAACTTGGCAGGTGGAATGTAACGTGGGAAAATGTGTGATTATGCACTTTGATAGGAAGAATAGAGGAGCTGAATATTATTTAAATTGAGAAAGACTGCAGAAAGTTAAAGCACAGAGGGATTTGGGAGTCCTCATGCATGAATCCCAAGAAGCTAACATACAAGTTCAGCAGGAAATAGACAAGGCAAATGGAATGTTGGCCTTTACTTCAAAGGGAATAGAGTATAAAAATAGGGAAACTTTGCTAAAACTATACAAGGCATTAGTTAGACCACACCTAGAACACTGTGAACAGTTTTGATCCCCTGATCTAAGGAAAGATATACTGACATTGGAGGCAGTCCAGAGAAGGTTCAGTAGGCTGATTCCAGGTATGGAGAGATTTTCTTATGAGGAGATATTGAGTAGGTTGGGCCTGTGCTCATTGGAGTTTAGAAAAATGAGTGATGACCTTGTTGAATCATATAGGATTCTTAGGGGTCTTGACAGGGTAGACGCTGAGAGGTTGTTTTTTCCTTGTGAGTGAGTCTAGGACCAGAGGGCATACTCTCAAAGTAAGGGGTCACCAATTTAAGACAGAGATGAGGAGGAACTTCTTCTCTCAGAGCGCAGTGAATTTGTGGAATTCTTTACCACAGAGGTCTATAAGGCTGGGTCATTAAGTATATTCAAACCTCAGATAGGCAGATTTTTAATGGTAAGGGAATCAATGGTTATGGGGAAAAGGCAGGAAAGTGGTTGAGGATTATCAAATTAGCCATGATCTCAATGAATGGCAGAGCAGGCTCAATGGGCTGAATGTCCTACTTCTGCTCCTACGTCTTATGGTCTTGTGTGACTATTGGAGACAGCTTGCAAATTGCACTTGGGGGGGTGGTGGGCTGGGTGGAGGAATGGGCCAGGTGTGCTGGGGTTTGATGGTGGTAGGCTGCGATTAGAGATAACGCTAATCACAAAGTCAGAATCATCGCCATGGCAACTTCATTTTATGACCATTGAAAATTAGTTAAAAACCAACATTTCATTACCTTTCTATATTTTCAGCTCAACAACTAGAATTTTAAACTTGAAAAAATAACTTCTATAAACATATCCTGACAGAATACATCAATTTTTTTCCAACATTGTTCCACCATACATGGCAGGATAATATTTGCGCTTACTATATGCACTACTTCCTTTCAGGTCAAGGAGATCACATTCCTGGGCGATTTTGTTTTTCCACCTCCTAGGATGCAATGACATCTTGTTCCATCTCACCGCTAAGATCATTCATCTCTTCATCCTGAAAATTCTGACTCCTTTTCCACACTGCACTAACATCTTCTACATGCAAACAGAATTTTTCGCTTGGCGTGCAGGCATGCAGCCGACATGCTCGAGCATAAAATGATGTGCGATGATGTCGGGCGAGAGTCCTGATGTCATCGCACACTCACCCGATATTTTGGTCGACAGGCTCGCATAGGAGTCGGCAGCTTGCCCACCAACATTTAAGCGGCCTATTAAGGTCCATAATCAATTATTTGAGTACAATTTTTCACTGCCTGTCCAACAGTTCAGTTGGCAGGTGGCCAAAGAAGCCAAGAGGCTTTGGCATTTTTAGTGAAACTTCATCCATAGGTGGTATGAGGTTTCAACCATTGATTTAAAAAAAACATTTTGCATTCCTATTTAACATGTCACTGCTCATGTGAAAGAGTCACATGAGGGGATATGTTTTCATTATTTTTCATCTCTTTATTTTGAGTGCTGAAAATCTTCAGATTCCTGAGGTAGCTGCGTGCTTCAGGGAGCTTGTGTGAATTTCAGCACTCGCGCTCTTCCCCTACCCAGACAGCACTGAGCGATGCAGCCCATTTCGCTCAGGCTCTGATCACTGGCAGTGGTCGGCTTCCCGATCACTCCCAGGCCCGCCTGCTACGCTCACCCAACGAGGGCAAAATTCTGCCCAAAAGTACATTTCTAAGGCTACACTTAGAATCATTTTAAAATAACATTAAATCTTTAAAATAATTTTTTAAATATGAAATGCTGGAAAAGTTTAAATCACTAACCTTATTGTTCAAGCTCCAAAACAAACTGCTACTGACCTTAGCGAGCGTCAGGGGACATTGCCTTTCATCCCCTACACTGGACGGTTTCCTGGGTAGCTGCGCTGGAGGATCTAGGGGAGGCCACAGTCAGAAGTGTGGCCTGAAACAATACGGACAGGTGGATGGGTATTTTTTTGTCTGGTCAGCATCAAATACAATGGTTCCCATGTTGGCCGGAAAATCTTGGCCACCATTTTATCACTTGGGGGATTTCATATCACAGAAGTTCAATTTCATGTTTATAATCATATAGCACAGAAGGGGCACATTTTAGCCCTTCATAGCTGTTGATCTTCATTGACTTCACTTACACTTTAAAAGTTATTACATCGTGAGAATGAAATTAGGCTTGGCAATGCCCATTTTTAAATTTCAAAATGGTGTCATTCTGATGCTAGACCGAATCCTAGCAAAGGAGTTAACGTCTGTCAGAAGTATGCTGAGTTGGCAGATTATGATGTCAATCTGTGTGCATTGCTGATTTGAAATCAGCGGTGCCAGTTTGGAGCTCCACAATCCAGCTGATGCTGAAGACTCTTCAGAGCAGGACAATCTGCTAGAAGATGGGGGAAAGGAGGGGACAAAGGACAGTCAGTAGAAGCCCTTATCAGCCCAGGGTGTTTAGGGATCGGTTCTCCTACTTGAATCTCATCAATCACAAACATTGAGACCTATGCCCTTCAGCATTGAGGTTGTCACTGAAATTAGCCAACTGCTTGAGTCTCAGAAAAAGATGGAGATTGTATTGCCAGTGGCTATGAAGGTGACCCTGGTGATGAATTTGTATGGTTCTGGTTACTTCCAGGATAGCGCTGAATATACTTACAATGTCTCACAGTTTGCCATCCACTGTTTCATAAAGGAGGTCACTGCGGCTCCCTATTCAAAGTGAGTTAACTTCATTTCATTCCCTCTTGTCAGAGAGGAGCAGATGGAGCTCAGCACGAAGGTTTGCAAGGGTGGCAGACTTCCCCATGGTGCAGGATGCCATAGACTGCATGCACATTGCTATGTGGGCACTGACTGTAAGCTTTACAATGTACTGAAACCGTAAATGGCTCCACTCCCTCAACGTTCAGCTGGTCCATGACCACAGGCAGCACAGCATTGCAAGTCAATGCCCAATACCTTGGCAGGAGTCATGATGCCTTCATTCTAAGGCAGTCCAATGTGCCAGCTCTATTTCAGGTGACCATGGAAAACTATTGGATAGCTACTGGATAACAAGGGGTGTCTGCTGGTAACATAGTTCATGAGACTGTTTTGCAACCTAGGCACACGTATACTGCATACATAAATTAGAATAATGCTGCCATAAGAAATGTGATAGATCAGGCCATTGGCAAGCTGAAGCAATGATTCCATCTCCAGAGGAACCAAATCCCACTAAGGGTCTGGTCTCATAAGCACTAAGGAGCAGTTCTCAAGATTAGTGTTAACAAGTTGACTATCATACAACCTTGTCAATCTGAGGGAACAGCCCATGCCAATCAGGCAAGGAGATGAGAAGTAGGAGCAGGAAAAGGAGGAGGATGAGGCAGAAGGGGAGGAAGAAGACTCATTCAGTGGTTGCAACTGCATTTCCCCATTTACACACAGTTTCACATTCCTTAACCTTTTCTCCATCACTGACCATCACATCATCCTCCTGTCCACAATGCAAAAATAAACATCAACACAAAATACAAATTCCAAGCCAAATCTATAAATGAAAACATGACATATTGCATACAAAAATCAACAAATCAAGCTTCTGCCTTTCTTTAGTTTCCGCCTTCTATGTGCCTTTGCTTATCCTAGTGCTCTTAGCTACCATGATGGCTGTAGCATGGCTGGGGAAAGACTGCTTGACTTTCAGTTGAGGAGACTGCAGGTGACCTTGAAGGATGGCCTTGAGCAGCTTGGGATCTAGAAGAATTGACTTCAGCCTGTACCATTTGGGCATGGGCAACAGCAGTCTGCTTTGACTGACTGAAAGGCACCAGCAAGGGCACTGGCAAAATGGCAGTGGTAGAATCATGATTTCTGTCATCCTGAGAGAAGGCTGCAAGCTCATACTCCATAGATCCACTGCCACTCTCCCAATTGCCTCAGCATCCCAGTGTCTGCTGAAGAACAGATTATTGGACTGCTGTGACACCATGCAAGTCCCTCTAAACACTGATGTCCTCAGCCATAATGTGCAAGAATCTTAACCGGGGAGTCTCACTAGCCTCTAAGGTCCTCATCCCATACTTTGGTAACAACGACACGAAGCAAATTATGGATATAATTTCCACTTTATGTTGAAACCACTTTATTAAACCAACAGTATATACTTACAACATTAGTTTCTTAGTAAGACCTGCATACAGGAGCTCATCCCTGGATGGTTGGTCCACAGAATGAATTCCTCCACACAACTTCCAGTGGCTGACCAAATCACATTTCCTGGTTGCAGCCCCAATATCCTTGGGAGCTCTGGCTTTATACCCCTTTCTGACTCTAGTCTCTCAGCATATAAGGTTATTATGAAGCTACTAATGTATATAATATTATTGGAAAATATTTTTCTTTTAAAGTAGAGGTTTAGTCTGTGGGTGTGTCTTAATTGGATTAAAGCCGGCAAACCTGGGTGCTTTGATGTGCACTAGTTTTGCTATGTAAGAGAAATAGAGTGCATTTGCATTTTTTGAATAGACCATTCAAGAAGTGGGGTGAATTCTGGCACCTAGCTAGCAGAGATCAAGAAATATGTTTATATTGCTAATAATCTTGGCACTACGAAAGGGGTTTTATTGTTAGAAGAGGCTGGTGATACAACGAGAATTTACATTCAATGGGCTGTGCTAGGTATAACAAGATGAACATTTTGTGTGTGGTAGGGCAAAGGCAATGTGAGATCAAAATCAGCTGCAAGCCTCCAACTATCTCCACAGGAACCAAAGTGAAAAGAACCTAATTTTGAATTTGTCAGGTGAAAATGCTTTGCCTGGTATCTGGTTAAGTCAAGGGTTAATGTAGATTAGGTGGGATATTAAAAAACAATAGATTAGGTGGGAATTTGTTAAAAGTTATGATCATAGTATTTTGTAGCCATGTGTATATATTTAACTTATGTAAATTAATAAAATGGTTCATTTAGCTTAGTATAAAATCTCACGAGAACTGGTGATATGATTCCTGAATTTAAGGTTGCATCTCAAACATAACATTTAAAATGATAGGTTATGCCAGGTGTTTAAGGTTTCCCTTAGGGTTCTTTTAAAAAATAATTGAGCTTTATTAATTGCTCTGTCATAAAAGCGTGATGTCTTAAATCAACTCATCTGATTGGATTATCATTCCCACCCTGGCCATGCATGTGGTCATTTCCAGCTTTAAGCAGGGCGTGTCTCCAAGCACCTAAGAGCTATGGATGTGATTTCTTTATCATGGTAAAGCAGAAAGAAAGCCATTCACACCTACCCGAGAGGCCATTGTCTGGGTCAGTTTCTGTAATCAGGGTGACTGGTGGTTAGCCACCACCCCAGTGGCATGTCCTGACACACCTGTGTACATGTATATCCTTGTACAGTCTTTACTTTTAAAAAATGTTCCATAAGCCTCAGAGTCAATGGACAGAATTTTCCAGTATCTCCCCCCACTCCCCACCCAGCGGTGGGTTTCCCTGCGTCGGGACCAGAGAACCATTGAAATCTCCGTTCACATCAGCGGGACCATAAGACCCCACTGGCATGACGAGCTAGAAAATTCCGGCCAATGTCTTTGGTCAAAAATCTTCTCCCTACATCCATGTTCCTACCACCCAGTTCTGACTTCAGGACGTTGGTCCACCTCCCAACTGGTTACATTTTGACGCAAGTATAAAGATAATACATATTAAAAAGAAATAAAAGGGAGGCCTTACAGCATTGCAGAAATACATAAAATATCAAAATGCCTTACAAATGGCAGCAGTCTGAGTTTGCATGGCAACAAGCTGACCTTGCATGACATACATCGAAGCTTCCACTTTAGCACCCAGACATTGGGTGGCTTCTGTTTGTTTTGCAATGGACGTTTTGTGGATCAGCTATCTGATGCTGCATTATGGTTGAATCCACATGTGTGCTGATGGTGTTGGTCTCAGTTCCATTCTGGAAAGGATTGGCTCCAATTTCTAGGCAAAGCCATGTGCCAAATAGGTGCCGGACTCCTCAGTGCTCCTTGAAATTGAATGCAACCTTTTGCGCAGGCCTCCCGATGTGCCAAGCATTTCGATATGTACACCCCATCAGCCTTTTTCATTGGTTTAGCCTATCAAATTCCTTATCGGAGTATTCTGTAGCAGAACTCTTAAGTTCTTAAGAATTTGTATGGGACATCTCCCTCCAGTGAGTTAGCACCATCCTTCCCCCAGTGCTGATAGCAATGCACAAAGGTGAGTGTCTCAACTCTATGCAGCTCCCAACTTTATGCCATCCTCTAAGATACCCACTGCATTAGTACCTTAGATGGTGGCTGCAAGTCTGCAATCAAGTGATGGGGTGTCTTCATCATCTCTCTTCTTGAAATTCCTCCAAAGCATGAACAGGATGCATTTCTTGAGTAAGGGACAAGGATAAAGTTGTGGTGAGGAGAGGGGGGGAATGTAAGAAATGCATGCTTACACCATCTGCAGCTTGTAAGTCAGAAACAATTGTGGGATGAGGGGAAATGGGATGTGAGAAGGGGAATTAGATATGAGGATGTTGTCAGCCTCACGGATTCAGCCCTGCTTCTTACCATGGTCTCATCAATGGCCTTTCCAATAATGGTCAGCATTGTCTCCTCCATTGGTGTTAGATCATGCAGGTATGCCTCTGGTTAGTTCCTGCTGCCTCCGGTTATGCACCAGCTGCAAGAGAGAAGGAAGTATATCATTAACTGTCTTGTTTGGGTGATATAGCTGTTGCGGTTGAATAGATGGCAGTATGTTCAAGCTGTGAAATGTGGGTGCCAGGTGTGTTAGGGTGAGCTGAAGCATATAAATGATAGCTTTGAGTCCTGATTAACAGAGATTGTTGGTAGTTGTTTGATGGGGATGTGATGAATTAAGCAATGGTTGATGTTAGTGGTGCAGTTGGTAGAATGTGACATTTGAAGATACATTCACTGACCTGGGCCAGTCCTGTGAGGTCATTAAGTTTGTAGCATCCTGACCCTCAGGGCTAAACACCTAGCATTTACCTCCACAGCTATTTGCTCCCATGGCCTTCTCATTGTATGTCTGGAGGGCCTTCTGCTCCTAAAGGTACACAGCATTTCTCCTCCTTTCCAGCTCCTCCTATAAGACCTCCAGTGCAGCATTGTTGGGAAACTTAACTGCACGCTACCTCTACTGATCAATCATTGTCTTGCATTGCCCAGCACTGTTCCGAATGATGTCAGCACCTCCAGCGGCCACAATAAACCATCCCTTTAAGAGGTGCAGATTAGCTTTAAGCAATGCAGCCTCGCAAGTAACAACATTTGGTTCCCTACTGATAGGTGCAGTTAATAAACAGCAGTGGCTGCATGCAGTAATCATGATAATGAGCACGCAGCACCAAGATAATGGCACAATTTAATGGTCACAAAAGGGAGCCCATCCGCTAGCTGAGAAACCGGCCATTTTTGGGAAGGCCAATGGGATTTGTCCCATAATCCCACTAGGAACTTACCTTTCTGCCATTGGACTTCAAAGCTCCTGTGGAGGAATGTGGCCCCAGAAAGCCCAGTGCAGAGCAAATGTCTCACACCCCCTCCCCCAAAACCTGCAAGCCAAACAGAGGCCTAGAGGCAGAGATTTGGAAATGGAGCCTCAGGAGTGGGGTGGGTATGCTGGGATGCTGGGACCAGGGGCTCAATTTGAAGGTCAGAAGGGAATCTTACTCTGGGTCCTCTGTTCCAGCTGGTGGGTGCCTTCCTTCGACACAAAGTGCCTGGCAAAGAGGGACACCCCCACCACCAGCACCAGGCCCCAGGCCTACCCACCTGGGTATTCCTGGCAGTAGGCCCCCATGGTGTGGCCCCCACCAGCTGCTGGTTAAATACCAGATGAGACCCTGGATTAAATTGAAGGAAGGTATAAAGGCAGTGGGATCTCCAGTCTGCACCTTCCCGCCCAATCACATTCCCCAGCCCACCTCCACCCCAGTGGATGGGCTCCCTGTTGTGACCATTAAATTGTGCCATTGTCTTGGTGCTGCTTGCTCATTATCACGATTACTGCATGCAGCCACTGTCTGCAATCCTGACTCTGGTGGGTGGGGGAGCAGGGGGAGGAGGGGCATTAAATCCCACCCAATGGCTATATTACATTAAACAGGTGCAGGCTGATTCCACACTGCAATCCCTGCACCTCTTTTCGTGGGCTATCTAATTTGGCCCCCTTTATCTCCTAACAACATTCTGTTTAACAAAATTTCTCCTACTTCACTCTTTTGATAATCTTAAATACATTCTTTATTTTTGCCAATTCGCCTACTCAATAAAAGAGATTTACATTGTTTATTTTATTTAAACCCTTCATTTTTTTTGAAAAACTCTCTCAACTCTTTTGTCCATATGCTAACTTGCAATAAGTACTGTTTAGCCATCACCCCTGCGCTCACTGACTAACATTGTCTCCCAATCCAGTTACGTCTCAGTTTTAAAATTCTCAAATTTGTGTTCAAGTCCTTGCATGGCTACACCTGGCCCAGCTTCCATAACTACCACCAGCCCCTCAACCACCACCTCCCCCGCACAACCCCCCACCCCCCACCCCCCCAAGATCTCTGCATTCCTCCAACTCTGGCCCTGGCATCCCCACTTCCTTCATCCCACAATCTGAGGCCATGCTTTCATTCTTGTGGCCCTGGAAGTCCCTCCCTAAACTTTTCCAAATCTCTTCCCCTTTAAGAGGCTCCTTAAAACTTACCTCTTTGGCCAAACTGCACCTATCCTAATGTCTCTTTCTTTGGCTCAAAGGCAATTTCTATTTGATTATGCTCCTGTGAAACAGCTTGGGATCTTTTACTGTGTTAAATATACTATATGAATAGATGCAAGTTGTTGTCATTCACAGCTGCTCTTCATCTCCAATGAAAGATGCCCTGAGTTTTTAACCTTTTTTCACAAATAAACCATCTCCATGAACTTGTTCTGTCATTAGCTGCCAGAGGAAAGTGGACCCAGGTCAAGCAGAACAGGACTAACAACAACTTGAATTTATATAGTGCCTTCAATGTAGTAAAACATCCCAAGGCACCTAACAAGAGCAAAATTTGACATTGACCCACAAAAGGAGTTATTAGGACAGATGATCAGAAGCTTGGTCAAAGAAATAGGTTTTGAAAAATGTCTTAAAGAGGGAGAGAGAGAGAGGTGAAAAAGCAAGGAAGCTGAGAGAGGGAATTTCAGAACTTAGGGGCTAAGCAACTGAAGAGAGAGTCACCAATGGCAGAGCGATTAAAATCAGGGAAGTATTAAGATGCCAAACATGGAGGAGTGCAGATATCTCAGTTATCGGAATACAGGTGGTAATGAGGGGAGACCTCGGACAGACTTCGAAATAAGAATTTTAAAATTTAGATATACCTAGACTGGAAGCCAATATAGATCAATGAGTAGAGGGACTTGTGTGAATTAAATTTTGGGCAGCAAAGTTTCAGGTGAGCTCATGGAACATGGGAGGCAGGCCAGGAGTGCATTGGTGCACTCATAGGTGAGTGTTTCAGCAGAAGATAAACGGAGGGAGGCGCATAGTCAGCTAATCTTATGGAGGTGGAAACAGGTGATTTTAGTGACTGAACATTGAGTTTGGGAGGAATCAACTAGCTGTTATTGTATCAGTTTGAAGTGGAGGGTGAAGCATGCAACAAAATAGCTTTTCTTGTTTCAATATTCATCTTCATTGCCTGCAGCTTGTGGAAATTCACTTTGGGCTGTATTTTACATGGAACTTCCGTCACCAGGGTTGGAAGTGGCTGACAAGCTAGCGTAGGTGAAGGGGCAGAGCTTCCTGGATGGTATTATCAGGGCCGGTAAATTGGCAGGGGAGGCATTCAGTGAGATAAGGCAGGCATGGGGAAGTTCCAGAGCATTAATCTCTAGTGCTGTCTTTAAAAGCCACATCCCAGGATAATGCTGCCGTTCCGAAGGCAAGCACATGAAAAAGTTGCTTACATCTCGGTTGCAAAGGGTTAGATCCCGATGTTAGATGTCACCTTGATGTGCACTTTTCTGAAGTGAATTGTGAAAATGTAATATTGTAAAATTGTTTACTTTATAAAACACTATTGGGCCATTAACAGCTCATTGGCTCCCACAAACGGTGTGATGGAAAAGAGGAAACTGAGTGAGGTCATAGCATTTCCCTTTCTGCTGCCTTGTGAAAATGGCTGCAGGAAAATGGTAAGGCAATGAGCGCAGGTCTGCAGAGTTCGGAAGATTTATTAGATTGACTGGTTAAGGCTCAGATGCCTATATTAGTGCTGCATAAGGCTCCCTTCTGCCAATCTCATTGCATCTTGCCTTCTATCCCTTCCAGGGTCTTCATCCTGTTGTACCTGCTCATCATCTCCCATCATATCCTCATTGTCCGAGGAGGCATTGTGCTCCAGGATGTCCTTATTGTTCAAAGCTTCTCTCCTCTGTAACACCAGGTTGTGCACTCCTCCACAATATGTGAGACCCTCACTGGGGTATATTGAAGGGCTCCACCAGATGTGCCCAGGCATCAGAACCATATCTTCAGAAGGCCTATGACCTGTCAGGGGAGATCTTTCCTTTGCATCTACACTAGAGTTCCTCATCAGTGTCAGCAACCAACTTTTCAGTGGTTAATTTTTATCACCCATTATCCATCCTTGAGATTCAGTGAGGGCCTGAATAGGTCAGGTAACTGGGATTGGCTTGGTATGGAGGCATTTTTGCTGTTTCCCAGAAATTTTGTACAGACCTGAAGGATCCATTTGCGGTAGCGGCAGACTAATTGTACATTGAGTGAGTAACTCACCCCCTGACTCCCAAAGCCTGTCTACCATCTAAAAGATACAAGTTAGGAGTGTGATAGAATACTCTCCACTTGCCTGGATAGGTGCAGCTCTAAAAACACTTAGGAAGCTTGGCATCTCACAGGACGGTACCTCATTCACTATCTTCAACATTCACTCTCTCCACCAGTGCACAGTGGCAGCAGTGTGCACCACGTACAAGATACACCTCAGCAACTTGCCAAGGATCCTTCGATTAGCACCTTCCAAACATGTGAGATCTACCACCTAGAAGGAGAAGGGCAGCAGATGCATAGGAACAACCCTGCCTGCGAGTTCCTCTCCAAATTACACATCTTGACCAAATAGCTGGCCCTTCACGATTGCAGTGTCCAAATCCTGGAACTCCACTCACCTGTCCATTGACATCAAAGCACTCCTGTTCCTTCGGATGATGCCTAATTGAGTCTGGACCAGATACAATCTTGGTTTTTGTAACTTCTCTATTATGTACCTACTAGCTGCTGGTCTCTAATCCTCACCATCTCTCCCTTTGAGAGAAGGTCATGAACCCTGTGTTGTTGGTTGAAAGTACAGGCTTGACTGCTCTGTAACTTTCTTTCTTTTTTCTGGCATGACCATGGTCTTCTACTGTGACATTTGGCATCGACGTGTGGGAAAGGAAAGGAAGTTGGGTTCTTAGCCTGCAGACTATCAGCTCACATGGACGAAACTATTCTGCAATGGTGTAGAGCGATAACTGAGCGGGGTAGCTCAAGTTCTTTATTTTTTCTTAGCAGGTTTTTATTGTATGTACTCTCTCTTAGCCTCTCTGTTGAACTGAGGGTATTTAGGTGAACTTGTGATGTGGACAAACCCAAATTATTCTGCAAAGAATTGGAAACATTCGATGATGAATTGTGACCCATTGTCAGAGACGATAATGTCTGGAATGTTGCATGTGGAAAACATCCTCTTCAGAAAGGCTATAATGGCTTCAGTGTAAGGCCATGTAGCTTTTGCACCTCTATCCAGCGGGAATAACAGTCTATTATTATGAGAAATACTTTCCATTTAAATTCGAATAGGTCCATACCAAAGTGTTCCCAAGGCCGGGACCAGAAAGAGGAGGTAAGAAATGGCTCTTCCTGTTCCTGCCTGTGAATGGCACAGGCGATGAAGTTGGAGACCATAGGCTGAATCTTCTGTGGAGTGGCAATCACCATCAGATTGCCACTCTGCTCCTTTTGCTCACCTTAGTTGTGAGCTGCACATTTCTTGCCCAGACATCTGACCCAGGCCTAATCTAATTGAATTAAATTTTTTGCCTGCCCGTCCAACCTTATGGTGGGCAGGCAGGCGAAAAGGCCAGGCAGTCTTCATGTTTTTTAAGAAACCTTATTCACGGACGGGAAGAGGTTTCCAACAGCAATTAAAAATAAAATAATAATTTTAACTTTTCATTAATAACATGTTCTTGCTCATGTGACAGAGTCACATAGGGGGATATGTTTTTACATTCTTCACTTTTGATTTTTTATATATTTATCTCCCTGAGGCAGCTCTGTGCCTCAGGGAGGTTTTCCTGTGCACACTTGCGCGCATGTGCAAAGTTCCCCACTCGCCCTCCTCCCTCCCCACACAGGCAGTGCTGTAGCACATGTTTCACCTTAATTAGGCCTTAATTGGCTCGCCAGCATGAAATCGCGGTCGCAGCCCAATTGCGCCGGCGGTTGCCTTCCCGACTACTCCAGCCCGCTCCTGCCAAGCCCGCACGACGAGGGCAAAATCCTGGCCCAGAGAGTCGGAACCTTCCGAAGTCTCTGATTTAAAAATCGTTGTTTCTGATGATTTCAGGCGCCGGGTAATTGTCCATTAAACGTTGAGACTTCCCAGGCAATTCACATTTAGCCCTTGCGTGGGGACTTCTGGGGTGACCCCAGTGCATCTTCTGGGGTTCTGGGGTGACCCCAGTGCATCTTCTGGGGTACTTGGGTACAACCTCCCAGGGAACGGAAGATCTGGGTCCGTGTCTTCGGTAGAGTGTGAAATACCTGCCCACCATATGGATTGTCCTGGCCCAATACTTGGATGGGTTCAATGAATTTTCTGAAGGACTTCCAGGCAGTGAGCTCATGGTACCACCAATTGCTCATCATTGACCAAGAGGTCGTCTATGAAGCTAATGTGGCAATGCTGTTCAAAGTACTGCTGCAGGACAGTGTTACACAGAATGTACTATGGCCATCTGTCAAGTCAGTAGGTGCGAACCTGCATACATTCTTCTCCTTGCCTTTGAGCTTCTCAAAATTCTTGCAACTAACACCACTGCAGGCAGTATTGAGTGATTAAAATGGTGAAGGCTTTGACTTCCTCAATGAAAGTTTTATCTCCCTGCTCTGTGTATTTGATGGGTATCCATTACAGAGTGTCAGCCGTAGTCTGGTATCTATCTTGCACATGCTCTATAGTAGTGTCATTAAGCATGAACTTCAGTCTGAATCTCTGGATTCAGGTTGGCATCTTTACGAATTATTTTGTGTTCAACAAGGTTACCAATGATTAGTAATCAGCTTAAATCTTAAACTGTAAGCCCAATACATAATCGGAAAATTTTTCAAGTCACTGCAAGGGTTTCTTGTCCCATCACTCTGGACCTGGAATAGCATTGCTCCTGGTTTGTTTGCTCATGCATCAGCAATAGTTGGAAGATAGTGAGCTAGGGCCTCCAAAGATTTTAACATAATTTTGATTTGTTCAAATGATTGCTATTGATGCTCTGTCCAGCACTACATCTGATCTTGTTGCAAAAGTTGTTTTAGAGGTTCATTTATTTGAGCTGAGTGAAGTAGGAATTTTCACCATACCCATAAATCTTTGTAATTCAGTGATATTCCTGGGTGGTGGAATTTCTTTTATGGATTTTGTCTTCTGCGGGTCTGCAGTGATTTCTGTTGCCTGTATAATACGGCCTAGGAATTTTATTGTGAGTTTGAAAAACTCACTCTTCTCGTTGAGTGTCAAATCAGCATCTTGCTGTGTTTTCAATACTTCTCTTACCCTTCTGTCATATTCTTCCTCTGCTGCGCCATGGATTAAAACGCCATCCATGTGGCATATAATGCCTTCCATGCCTTGTTGTATGCTGGACATCATCCTTTGGAAAATGTCTAGTACAGATGAGATGCCAAATGGCAGACATTTGAAACAGTAATGTCCAAAGGGTGTTATGAAGGCGGTTAGGAGTTTTGACTCCTGATCTGGTGGCAACTGCCAGAATATGCTGTTTGTGTCAGGATTAGTAAAGATTGTGTTCTTTGCGAGTTTGGCTAGGTTCTCGTTCACTGGTACCATTGAATGTATTTCTCATTCCACCACCTTGTTCAGTTGCATCAGGCTAACATAAATATGGGTAGATCTAATTGGTTTTGGAACTGCTGCCTACCAGAACACAGCCTGGTTGGTTTAATGACTAGTGAAAAAAACTCTTGTTGAAACATCCCCTCTATTCTACTCCTGACATGTTTCAGAAGTAGGTGTGGGACCTTCCTGGGTGTAAATAGGCAAATGGGTTTTGCATTTCTCTTGAATGTGGTTTGGTACACAGTTTTCAATTTTCCAGAGCCTCTGAAAAGTTTTGGAAATTCTCTTCCAAATTCATTTTTCTTGTTTGTTGACTTCACCAACTTTAAGCATTGGGTTCAGATCTATGAAGGCTTTCCTGCTTTACAAGGAGCATTCCTGACTCTGAATAACATTTTGTGTCTCAGAGGTTCCCTTATCTTTGTGTTTTAATGTTGCATCAAGCTGACCTTTAACATTTAGTCTGATTCCTCCTGGACCTTGAAGTTGGATTGATGAAGTTTGCAGAATAAGTTTTTTGCAGCCATTGGACTCAGATAAAACTGAGGTCCTGGATCCTGTATCCAATTTAAATTCTGTCAGTGCAATGCCTTGACCAATCAGGGTCAAACTACCTGCTTTAAATTTCAAACAATGCTTGGCAGTTAACTGCTAGTCACCATCAGTGTTGCAGTCTCCATGGCAATCCTCTTCTCGTACAGTATAAATTGTTGTTTCCCCCCTTATACTTGCATTCTTGCGAGTGTCCTGATGAGTACAAGGTGAAAAGCTTGGACATGTCTCCTTTTTCAGCAGTACTTTAATTTAAATTCTGTATGATGTCCATTGACTTCAATGCTAGCGCTCCAGTGTTGCCTCTTATTTTCTTTTATTTCTCCTAGGAAGCTGATTTCCTGGTTGCTTGGCTCCTGTATCTCTTGGATAGAGCTTTCTTTGGCAGATTTCTTCTGTTTTGTAAACATAAGCTTTCTTGAACAACATACTGTTTTAAAATGACCAATCTTGCCACACACATGGCACTGTATGATTCAGGTGGGGCAATCTTCCTGCCTGTGAATCTCCTTCCCTCCCAGAATGGGGACATTGGAAAATAGTGGTTAGCTGCTTTTTCAGCGTGCTTCCTTGGTTGCTGCCACGATGTACTTTCAGTTTTGTAGCCCACAAACTGAATAACTTAATTGGCTGCTCCTGCGGGGTTTCCCTCTCATCCCTTATAAATTCTATTTTACCCTTTGGGCTGCCTGGCCAATTTTACAGCTTTACTTACTGTTAAATCTTCCCAAGGTTGCAAAAAGTCAGAAAGATTTTCGTCTAAAACACCTATGACTATACTATCTCTGATTGAGTCATCTTTTAATGGTCCATACTCACAATTGTCAGCCAAAAGGTAGAAATCATTAATGAATTAATTGATTTCTTCATTCTGTTTTTGACTGTATTATGACACAGCCGGTGGTAAAGGCTGAGTTGTTCAAATCCCAGAGGGAAACTTGAAACAACTGTCAAAACCCATTTTTGCAAATTGTATGTTTCAAGATGCAGGCTTTGAATTCAATAGCACTGAGCTTTAAGAGTCTTTTTTTTATAAAACTAAATCAAACATTTATTAATACAAGAAAGATTGTAAACACATATATACATTTACAAAATTATGACTATAATAACTACAAAAATCCCCTAATTAATCTGACTCTCAGTCACACCCCCATTAAGGCAACAGTAAATCTCATAGAGTTAAACAGACAGCTGGCAAAGCACACCCTGGACAGTCACATTCAAAGTGAGTTTCTTTGAGCTCTGGATCCTTGCAGACAGCGGCTCGAGGCTTACAAGCTGGAAGCTTCTCACACTTGTTGGATCTTAAACTGCCTCTACCTTCCACACAATCTCCTTTCTCCTTTATACATATCTTTCTCTTTGAATGTAAATTTTCTATTGTATCAATAGGCTTTTAACTTTACCTCTTCTAACAATAACATTCTTTCATTCCACCAATTTTATTTGTAAGCTGAAAAAAATAAACACATTGCTTGGCATCCTCTAGCTACGTGTAAGATTTTACCCATAGTCTTGAATGGTTTCTTTTAACAAATGCAAATTGACACTTTACCTAACTAACATCTCAAAACTACTGTACATCAAAGCACCAAGGCTAGCTGGTTTTAATCAAATTAAGACACACACAGGCACGCACATAGACACAGACCCCAATAGAACCCTATTTTTAAAAATAATTTCCACTAATATTATAGAATTTAATATCTCTTCATGACAGACTGCATCGATTAAATTTTGCCCTCTCTATTAAAATGCTTTAATGGAGGCTAAAGTATGAGTCAAAGGTTTAGATAACATCCTTTTAGGAAGCTGTCTCTTCATTCACCCTAACTTGCCAGCATGTCGGCGTGATGCTATCGACAGTATACAACTAAGTGCTAACTTGGTTACTTTTATTTGCAAGACCTGAAGTGTTGCGGTACCAGGTGAAATGCCTTTTCCAGTTTGCCATCGCTCAGTCTGTCTGAGGCCCTCTATGATTTGGAATGATTCTGGGAGAGATAGTGAAGAAGTCATTGCTCATCCTAGGTTAAGGTTATCATTTCCTGTGCTGTTTGCCTTGCTGGTCGCTGGGCTGTCCTCATGTTTTATTTCTTTTGTGTCATTGCTGGGTTGGCCTCAAAGTCATTCATCCATTGCTCTCTGCTGCTAGCATTCTTTTTGGGCAGTTTCCTGCTGTTTCTTACTGTTCCTCTATGGGCAGAGTCACTGCTGCTACCGTCTGTTATTGTTGGATTATCTTGGGAGATGTTGTTTTTCTCACCCTAGAAGAGATCTTGCTGGAGGCAATGGTCCAAATGAATGGTTCCTTCCAAACTTACATAACTAACTATATACAAGGGTACTGAACATCAGGAGATAGCTACTGCCCCTCTCTTAGGTGCTTCGCACTCAATTTTTCTGTGTGTGACATCACTATGACATAGCTCCTTACGCACATGCTCAGTATCTATTATTTGAGTTAACAATTTACTTTTCAGAGGATAGTGTAGAACAATCAAAAGGATGTTGACAGGTTAGT
Organism: Carcharodon carcharias; assembly: GCF_017639515.1. Classification (NCBI taxonomy): domain Eukaryota; kingdom Metazoa; phylum Chordata; class Chondrichthyes; order Lamniformes; family Lamnidae; genus Carcharodon; species Carcharodon carcharias. Next base: position 71,628,955 of record NC_054478.1, read on the forward strand.
TGAAAGGGCAGGCAATTGGAATATGAAATTTAATGCAGAGCAGTGGGAGAAAGAACACAGAGAGGCAATATAAAATTCTAAAAGGGATGTGGGAGCAGAGGGATCTGGGTGTATATGTACATAAGTCAATGAAGGTGGCAGCACATGTTGAGAGAGAAATTAATAAAGCATACAGCATCTTAGGTTTTATCAATAAGGCAGAGAGTATGAAAGGAAGGAAGTTATGTTAAACATGTATAAAATACCAGTTCAGGCTCAACTGGGATATTGAGTCCAGTTGCGGACACCATATTTTTGGAAAGGTGTGAAGGCATTAGAGAGGATGCAGAAAAGAGTCATGAGAATGGTACCAGGGATGAGGAACTTCAGTTCATAGATAGATTGGAGAAATTGGGACTGTTTTCCTTAGAGAACTGAAGATTGAGAGGAGATTTAATTGATGTATTCAAAATGTTGAGGGGACTGGACAGAGTAAACAGGGAAAAACTGTTCCCATTGGTGGAAGGATTGAGAACAAGATGGCACTGAGTTAAGGTAATTGGCAAAAGAAACAATGGTGACATGAGAGAACTTTTTCACACAGTGAGTGGTTAGGATCTGGAATGCACTGCCTGAGAGTGTAGTGGAGGCAGGGTCAATTGTGGCTATCAAGAGGGAATTGAATGATTATCTGAAAAGGAAGAATGTGTGCAGGCCTATGGGGGAAGATGGTTGAGTGGCACTAGGTGAATTGCTCTTTCAGAGAATCAGCACAGACACAATGGGGCGAATAGCCTCCTTCTGTTCTGCAACCATTCTATGATTCTATAGGATCAGCAGGAACGCATAGAAGCCCACGTGGAGGAAAGAGAAAGAATAGCAATGGTTTGGGATGGGGGAGTAAAGAAGCCAGGACTGAGTGGAATTAATGACAGTTCAAGAGAAAAAGAAAAGAAATAAGAGAAAGCGAGATGTGAGGAGGAGGATCATTAACAGAATTTAGGCGTCAGCCTAAGGATTGAACATGATACCCTACAATTAATCTGACAACGTGAATCTTTTGCTACCACTACAGTTTATAAGAGTATTTAAAAAGATTTGGTTCCACCTACAAACTGCCTTATTAATAAGACAGAGCTTCAGCTTTGCTTGAAACATTGCTCAGGCTAAAAATAAGAATATCCAAGGCACAATAATACACTGACCCTCCAGGCAACATGGTTATAGAATGGAGTCAAATCATTCCTGTCTGCAAAAGGCAGAGTAAGAATTATGTGTAATCAGCAATTTAAAAGGTTCTAGCCTCATGATCATTCTTCATCAATATATTCCATTGCACATAACAATTCTATTCAAATAGCTTACTAACCCTTCAGCCACACTCACAAGGCTTCCAGAGATGAGTTTAGCCTCTTGAGTTCCTGTGGATATTTCTCAAGGCTGAAAAGAGGAATGAAACTTACACAAAGTGGCAGTGGCAACTGTGATCATTGCAAATAAGAATATCGAGTGTTCCAACTTCCCAAGATGCTTATATAAATCTGAGATGAAATGTCTTGATAGTTGATGTGAATTTGTGTGACTTCCTGTAATATCCTTTGTTCAATGTTATCTCCTGGAATTCATTTTTAATTGTCTTGCTTGAGTTGTAATGAGGGAAGGAGAGAAATTTCCCAGAATCCTTTTCACCCCAAAATAGCATATGGTTATTTTTTCAAATTTTTTTATGCCTCTTTCTGGAGTTTACATGGCAGTGTGTGGGTGCCGCGTAGTAAATGTTATGTTGCTTAGTAGGAACGGATTCAATAGTTTATTTCTGTCTGAGAATTGTTTTGTTTTGGTTTTGATTCATGCTCCCCCATTTATGGACACCCTGTACAACTTATGAAGGCCAATTTCAGCTCTGCCTGTCTGAAAGGAATGGGACAGGCTGGTGTTAAATTAGTAATAGAGGACTTGCCACTGTGTTCTTTACGCACTATGCTATCTGAGCCCCAGTTTCAAAGTCAGCTGAGGTGACTGCTGGAGGCAAGCAGAGACCTCATGTCTGCATGAAAATCAGGATCTTATGATGCAATTTGAACTCCAAAGCCATTTGGATGTTAAATTTCCAAAGTCCCACCAAATGCCCATCTCGTGAGTGGGATGACTCTGAGTAACAGATGAAGTATTTAAAGGGACACTCTGTTGCAATTAAGTGGACCATATGATCTTTTTGTTATTCAGATTGGCAGGAGAGTCTCCTGCTTTCAGATTTATTTTCTAATTAAAATTTTTGCCTTACTTACCCACAGTAAGTTTTACCTGCTTATTATGGGTAAGCTACCGCCAATTCTCAAAGAAATATATGTCCTGAGAGACCAACAAATGCTGTTCCTGCCATATCACCCCTATGGGTCTAAACTGATGGAAAGACTATCATCACAGCATATTCCACCCCTTTCCTATTATTCCTGAGAGAAAGATACATATGTATATATACATATATATATATATATATATATATCCATAATGGAAATAAGGAGAATTTGGCCTAAATATTCAGCACAGAAAAGAGAAAAAAATGCTTAAAATATTGTAGTATGGATTTGTGAAAATATTCAACAGATCATGACACATAAATAAAGCTGGTACCATTACAGAGCTACAAATAATAAAGGACTTTCCTCTGAATAGTTAAATATTGTTTTTGAAGATATTCAAATACATGGCAGCTAAGATAACTTTTGTGGTGAATATCTTTTCTTCTACTTTTTCTATCCTTAAATCCCTTGGTAATGTTATATTTGAGAGTATGCCTTCTGTGTTAAATCCGTTAAAAAAAAGCCAGTCTCTCTAAAACTGACCGAACGCTTCATGACCACTCAGTTGCTCACTCTCTACCCTAACCCTATGTGGTTTCCAAGATTAGATTATCTTTTGCCTACCAGATAGTTACATCCATTTAACATAACAATGCTAACTTAATTACATGTCCTTACATATGGTGTGTGCAGTTAAACGATGCTCACAATACAAACAAGGAAAAGCGTTTGACTGCTAGGCACTGAATTTTCCATTATGTTTACAGTCCCTGTGAACAGATGTTAACAAATCTGTTTTTCACAATTTCTAGTTAAGCCTGGCCAGATTGCCTCACACCCTTTGGCTCTTCCAACTACAATTTTGAGTGACAAAGCTGGTGCATCATTTCTTTTTTTAATGAACTCAAAGCAAGCATGAAACCATGACAGCACCTCACACAGCCCTGCTGTCCAAATACTGGAATAAACCTCCACATTGTGTAGCTAGGATATGATTAATTACCTTCACAATGACAAACATGAGTAGCCTTAGTAATTATACTATGTTTTAGTGAGATACAGCTAAATTACATGTATTAACTCAAACATCTAATGCCTGCTTTCTCAGATATTGCAGCATTCTATTTATTCCAAATTTACAAGATTCACTGCACAGAGCATTTATTGACCTGGGGTACTGTCAGCCCAGGGAGACTATATTTGTCTGACAACCACTTCAGTTTTGTTGGTAGTCATTGACTGTGAAGTTCTGCAAAGGAAGAGTGATCTGGTGTATGAATAGGTGGAATTTAATGAAGACTATGGGAGCTGGAAACATGACAAGCGGTGTGAGTTAATCAGTGGGAAGCTAAAATGCTGAAATCACAATGGTGGAGTCAGATTGAAAAATTAAGCTGGCGGTGTAATAGTGGTAAATCAGGCCTCACACCATCCTATAGGCCTGCCATGAATACTCCTTTTGAACTTACGTTCTAGCTTTGATATTGAGGCAGCAGTGCACCAGAACCTTGTGCAAAAAGTTCATGTTTGTTTAAAGGTGGCATGCACCAGTTGGCTTTGTGCAGTTGTGTCTTGTTACGGCCAGGTGAGAAGGAGTGAACTAGCTCCCCTATATTCAACCTCCTCGGTTGGTCACAGCAAAGGTTTAACTTTCATTTTCACGATGGTATGCCCTTTTCCCAATCAGAATCTACATAACTATTTGAGCTGTGAGCAAAAGGAGCCAATCAAACAAGTCTTTCATGAGTCAAAGAAAGAGGAAATTTATTAACCACTAAATCCGAGAAAAATAATTTAAAGACATAGACACGCACCACACGCACACAAACATACACCACACACACACACCACAAACACACGCACACGCACACACCACACACACACACACACACCACAAACACACACACGCACACACACACCAAACACACACACACACACACTACAGACACGCACACACACACCACACACACAACACACATGCACACACACAAATCAGAAATAAGGGAAGATAGAGTCCAACAAAAAAGTGAAAGAATATACTGTTAATTGCCCTTTCACTGTCCTCGAGATGTAGATTTTAAACATTGCGGCTGATTCAGGTTAGCTGGTTTCTTGAATGTGGCCAGATGCAGAAGATGTTGCAATTATGATGAGGTCTCAGTTCGCTGGTGGGTTTCTGGTAGAGTTCATGTCTCGAACCAGGAGACACACTTATTCCAAAAGAGAGACAGATAGACAGAGAGAGAGGGAGAGGGAGAAAGAGCAGCCTTCAGCCTATTTCCTCAGCTGAAAGCTTTTTGACACTGCCTGTATAATTTGCAACCTCTCTCAAGTGGTTGGGCAGCTTTGCCTTGTAATACTCCACCCATTGTTTATTTCCAAGCGGTTTTGGGTTTATCTGTTCGTGGCTGCCATTGGTTCAATATCCAGTGCTTACATTTTTCAATGCCACTCCCTTAGTTACGAATATCAGTAGATGTCTATATTATATGAAATGTCTCCCTCTTTACACTCCCCTGAGGGTAATTTATTTGTTTCCCACTTTCACCTTGGAATCTGGCCTTGCATTTTTAAGCAGTTTGCTCTGTCCCATTGCAAATTGCAAAATTTCCAGTCAGTTGAAGTTGAAAAAGGGGCATAGCTTTGTGACAGTCTGAGGTGAATGGTTGAACTCTGCGGCACAAGGGAGGAGAGCAAAAGCACAGCAGCGTGCATGTAGGGTCAGGACCAGCAAACACAAGTCAGAGGTGGGGATGGTGGGGGTGTTGGAGGTGTTCAGTGGGGCCATAGAGGAGTGGAAGAGAGCTGGGAGGGAGGACATGTGGGGTCAGGGCATGGAGAAGCAGAAGAGGCTTCCCAGGAAGGACAAAAGATGGGGTTGGGACATGGAGGAGAGAAAGAGGCTCTGAGGGAGGACAGAGGTTGGAGTCAGATATAAAAGTGTGCAGTGGGAAGGACCTGGCATCTTGGGGGTGGTGGGGGAACCAGGTTTGGCTGCAATCAGTGTAGATAAACAATGAGGGACTAAGGGGCAGGTTCAGTACTTTCCATATGTAGATCTTGTGGGTCACATTCAGGGTGCTGGCTGGAAGAAGCAATGTTCACAGTCACAGGAGGAAGGTAGATTTGGTACTCAGATTTGGTAGAAGTAGGTCCAGTCTGAAGTAAGGATATTCACATGTCTCAAAGGACGGATCACAGCATCTCATGACAACTCTACAAATGATGTGGGGAGGGTCTAGAAACAGAGGAAGAATTTCAATGGGGGTGGAGGTAGGCTCAGTGGGGAAAGGTGACATGTCCATTTCCAAAATGACAACGTCTAGGGTGCTGGAGGGAGGGTCATGGGTTATACGAGGAAGATGCACAGTGATGTTGGGAGGTTCAAGGGTGATGGGGACAAAGTCAAAGGTGACTGGGGAGGGTGCAAGGTCACGTGTTGCAAAGTGAAGATCACTCACGCACTGTAGCTGACCATTTTCAAAACCTCACTTGTAGCTGCCAAAACTACAAATCCAAGTCGGAGGAGACCAGTGAGGGGTGAATGGAGTTTTGGGTGTGGATAATAGGAGGAGTAGAAAATTTTAACTGCTCAGCAGCTGTATGGATGAAACCCTGGACACAAAGGTCCTTATATCACTGACTGTCTTTTTCACAAAGTTCACCTGGTTGAATACCTATGGATTTCATACACACAAACTTCCTGCAACCTAGAGAACAGGAGGAGAGGATGCAACAAATGAGGGCTCTCACCAGGCACAAAGGCCACAAGGCCAACAGCAGGCAGCACCAGAGGGGAAGGGTGACTGGGTAGCAGTCATCCAGGGAAGACATAAGAAAATGAGGTCATTGATGTGGGCAAACTACCTCCGGATGTCCAAGAGGCAATGCTAGAGATTCTTGAAGCAGTCACTGAAATCTCCTGCATCCTGCAGCAAGATCTGCTACTACATGGATTTGGTGACAACTCTGTTCCAACGGCTCTCAAAGTGACTACAGCACTTAGCTTTTTCACCAGGGCTTCCACTGGTGACATGTGTGGCATTTCACAGGCTACCACACACTGGTGCAAAAAGGTTACCAATGCCCTCTTCCATTGTGTCAACAAGTTAACCATGATGACGCAAGCCTGACATCCAGGGCAATAGTCATTGTGCCCATTGCTCATTTCCCTAAAGTGCAGGGACAATTGACTGCACTTATGTTTATTTCAAGTTCCCTGAGATCAGCCAGTGCCATATGTGAACCGCAAAGAATTCCACTGTCTAAACATCCAACTGTTATGTGACCACAAGTGAAGAGTAATGTAGGTTTGTGCTCGTTTCCCTGGCAGCTCTAATGATTCATTTATCTCGTGAAACTCACCGCTTCCTGAGCTTTTCGAGGCCCCTGCCCAGATTGATGGCTGGATCTTGGGTGATAGGGGTTATTCCCTCTAGGCCTGATTGATGACACCAGTGAGTCATCCCCATAGTGCAGCGGAAGTGCGCTTCAGTGCAGATCACACATCCGCCAGAGCCATTATCAAACAGACCATTGGCACGTTAGAAATATATTCCCTCTGCCTTAACAGGAACAGATCTGTAGTGCACACCACACAGGGTTTCACGGATAGTTGTGGTATGTTGTGCATTACGACAATGTGGCCATGGAATATGGCGAACCATTGCAGCAGAAGCCAGGGGGAAGCAACATTGCTCCTTGGATGAAGATGGGTGTGATGAGCCTCAGGAAGGGGATATGAACATGCCTGAGCCTCTGATGGATTCTAGGGCCATGGAGAGATGTGCCAGGGATACAATTCCATCTATGTCCTTGGGTGGACCCCATGGTTGCCAAATCTGCTGTGATCTCCATTCAGGGAGGGTTTCCTGTCGCCACTGCTCAAGAAGGTCACCTCCCATCTTTCCCTCATAGCCTGGAGGAGAATCTACAGGGAGGCATAACTGAACCTTGGGACCAGCCTATGTCTTTGCTCTGACAACTCAATTTATACTCGTAAAGGGCTTGGGTGTGATGGGAGTTTGGCAGGTGGATGGGGATTGTAGCCAGGACAATAAATTTTAATGAGGTGAGGGAATGATGTAGCAATAGGTTTGAAGAGGGCTGAGGGTTATGAAGAGTTGCAGAAACAAATTAATCAAACTGCAGAATGAATGGAGGTGGATATGGAATCTACGATCTTGATAAAGAGACTCCCTTCTTGTCCAGGCAGCTCTTTATATGAAGATAGACTTAGGAGCAAAAGTAGGCCATTCAACCCTTTGCTGATTCTATCCAGGACAATAGTCCTTCACCATTCTATAAGATCTTGACTGATCTATTTGTGATCTCAACTCCATTTTCCTGACTGCCCCCATAACTCTTGAGTCACTTGTCTGTCAAAATCCTATCCAACTCAACCTTGAATAAATTCTAGCCCCTGCCTCCACTGTTTTGGGGCAAGACCTCTTTTTTTAAAAACTATATCTCCTAGTCCTAGTCTCCCCCACAAGAGGAAACATCCTCCAAGTATCCACCCTATCAAGTCTCCTCAGGATCTTACGTGTTTCACTCAGATCATCTCTCATTCTTCTAAATTTATTGAATTTGCATTTAAATTTCTATTTATAAATTTAAATTTATGGCCTGCCCAGACCTGTTGAACTGTAAACTGATGGTGGGATCCTCCAATAAAAACTTGCCTGCACCACGCGTCTGTCTGCATGTGCTTCATGTGCCTATCACTGGCCTTTTAAATTTTCTTATCAATTGCATGGGTGCTGGCTCCCAACATGAAACCAGAAATGGTGCCGACTTCCAATTCCACTGTCAGAAATGACGTGCCACAGATTAAATCCTGCCCAATATTATTAATAAACCCTAAACACTCTAAATGTTAAAAATTTATTGTTATTCTGTACATTTGAAAAATGCAAATTAGTTTGTTTAATTGCACAAAATGAGACATTAAAGCCAATATACAACAAGCTATAACTAAATCAGTCCCCACATCAACAATTATTCATGTGACAGCTGCTGTGTGGGCAGTAAGGAAAGAGAATGGGCTGCATCAAACATGCTTATAAAATCAAATAAATACAAATTTTGGTATGAAGTCCATAACCATCTAAAAGGATAAAAGAGCAAATGAAGGTATAAAGCTTTCTTCAGAATTGAAAATTGGAGGATAAGGAATTCCCTTTCATCAAAAAAACAATGCTGCTTTTTGCTCCTAAGCTGATCTGGAAAATGTCATTGACTCATATCCTATTGCCACATGTGCATCGCGTTCATATTCTCCCAGTCTGAATCTTATGTTGCCCCGCCATATGGCAATGGATTTATTTGAATACTGTAGATTTATGTGAATTTTTATAAGTTTATGAAATGCCGAGAAGCAATACACGATTGTTAATTCAGTGAGCAAAGCATGACTGTTAGCTGGGCCTAAAACATGAAGAGAAAACCTGTTTTATCTTGTATTGACCATTATGCAAAGAGCAATGGAAGAAGTGAAGTTGAGATGGCTGTATCAAAAGGTGTGAACCTTTAATCTCTTGCAAAAGACAAAGGACAGGAAATCCCTTTCAGAGGGTTGTGAGGAAAATACAAGCTTGTTGTATGTTTATGGATGAATGATAAAGTAATTGTGCAACAATCATGTGGACTTTAAACCTAATATGGCAGAAGGCCAGAGCCAGGGAGGGTAAAAAGGAAGAACTTGTTAGACTCCATGGTGTGCACCCCAAGAGAGAACAAGAAGAGCATGTCAACTGGACACAGCAGGAGATAGCATCGCAGTCAATCGGTGCCCTCGGAGCAATGTTCAACTGAACTGACTACACTACTGCCTTTGTTAAGTATCATACTTTGAACTTATCATGAAATATCTTAATAAATGAGTTGGGCTTGTTTCATCTCACCTTTACCCAGGGCTTCATACTCTTACGCCCTCAACTCAATGAATTTCGAGCTCGGCACGATCTGAGCTCTTCTTCCGCCGCCTTCGTCTCTGTGCTCAATTCTTTGGGGAGGAGTCCTCACCCCGTTCAACGGATCCTTTTACCCACCTCCAATATTCTCCCTCCACCTGGACCCATCCCTCTGGATTCTTACCTTCTCTTGATCTTTTCATTGAGAACTGTCGACGTGACATTAGTCGTCTCAATTTCCCTGCTCCTCTCACCCATTCTAACCTGTCTCTCTCTGAACTTGCTGCACTCGGTTCTCTCAGGTCCAACCCTAACTTGGTCATCAAACCCGCTGACAAGGGTGGTGCTGTTGTTGCCTGGTGCACTGACCTCGACCTCACAGAGGCTGAGCGTCAATTCACAGACACTTCCTCCTACCTCTCCCTAGACCATGACCCCGCCACTGAACATCAAGCCATTGTTTCCAGGACTGTCACTGACTTCATCTCCTCTGGAGATCTTCCTCCCACAGCTTCCAACCTGATAGTCACCAAACCTCGGATGGCCTGATTCCACCTCCTATCCAAAATCCACAAACAGGACTGTCCCGGCAGACCGATCATGTCAGCCTGTTCCTGCCCCACGGAACTCATTTCTCGCTATCTTGACTCCCTTCTCTCTCCCCTTGTCCAGTCCCTTCCCACCTATGCCTGTGATTCCTCTGACACCTTACGTCATATCAACAATTTCCAGTTCCCTGGCCCCAACCGCCTCCTCTTCACCATGGACATCCAGTCCCTCTACACCTCCATCCCCCACTAGGATGGTCTGGTGGCTCTCCGCTTCTTCCTCGAACAGAGGCCCGAACAATCCCCATCCATCTCTACTCTCCTCCGTCTGGCTGAACTTGTTCTCACACTGAACAATTTCTCCTTTAACTCCTCCCACTTCCTCCAAATAAAAGTTGTGGCTATGGGTACCCGCATCGGCCCCAGCTATGCCTGTCTCTTTATGGGGTATGTGGAACATTCCTTGTTCCAGTCATACTCCAGCCCCCTCCCACAAATCTTTCTCCGGTACATCGATGTTTACTTTGGTGCTGCTTCATGCTCTCGTCAGGACCTGGAAAAATTTATTAATTTTGCTTCCAATTTCCACCCCTCCATCATTTTCACATGGTCCATCTTTGACACTTCCCTTCCCTTCCTTGACATTTCTGTCTCAATTTCTGGTGATAGACTGTCCACCAACATCCATTACAAGTCTACCGACTCCCACAGCTACTTCGACTACAGCTCCTCACAGCCCTCTTCCTGTAAGGACTCCATCCCATTCTCTCAGTTCCTTCGCCTCCGTCGCATCTGTTCCGATGATGCCACTTTCAAAAACAGTTCCTCTGACATGTCCTCCTTCTTCCTCAACTGAGGATTTCCACCCACAGTGGTTGACAGGGCCCTCAACCGTGTCTGGCCCATCTCCCACGCATCCGCCCTCACACCTTCTCCTACCTCCCAGAAACATGATAGGGACACCCTTGTCCTCAATTATCACACCACCAGCCTCCGCATTCAAAGGATCATCCTCTGCCATTTCCACCAACTCCAGCATGATGCCACCACCAAACACATCTTCCCTTCAACCCCCCGGCGGCATTCCATAGGGATCATTCCCTCTGTGATACTCTGGTCCATTCCTCCATCACACCCTACTCTTCAACACCCTCTCACTGCACCTTCCCATGCAACCGCAGAAGATGCAACACCTGCCCCTTCACTTCCCCTCCTCATCATCCAAGGGCCCAAACAACTCTTCAAGCGAAGCAGCATTTCACTTGCACTTCCCTCAATTTAGTCTACTGCATTCGTTGCTCCCAATGCGGTCTCCTCTACATTGGAGAGACCAAACGCAGACTGGGTGACCGCTTTGCAGAACACCTTCCGTCTGTCCGCAAGCATTACCCAGACTTCCCTGTCACTTGCCATTTTAACACTCCACCCTGCTCTCATGCCCACATGTCTGTCCTTGGCTTGCTGCATTGTTCCAGTGAAGCTCAACGCAAACTGGAGGAACAGCACCTCATCTTCCGACTAGGCACATTACAGCCTTTGGGACTGAATATTGAGTTCAACAATTTTAGATCATGAACTCTCTCCTCCATGCCCACCCCCTTTCCGTTTTTTCCCCCTCCTTTTTGTTTTTTCCAATAATTTATATAGATTTTTCTTTTCCTACCTATTTCCATTATTTTTAACTGTATTTTCATCCATTGTTTTATCTCTACCTTTTAGCCTTTTTTGATTCCTTCACCCCATCCACCCCCACTAGGTCTACCTGTACCTTGCTCATCCTGCTTTCTACCCTTAATTAGCACATTCCTTAGATAATATCACCACCTTCAACACCTCTTTATCCTTTTGTCTGTGACATCTTTTGGTTATTTCCACCTATCACTGGCCCTTTACCTAGCTCTTCTTTTCCCAACACCGCCCCCCCCCCCAACTTAAACCAGCTTATATTTCACCCCTCTCCTATTTTTACTTAGTTCTGTTGAAGGGTCATGAGGACTCGAAACATCAACTGTGCTCTTCTCCACCAATGCTGGTAGACCTGCTGAGTTTTTCCAGGTATTTCTGTTTTTGTTTTAGTTTTGGATTTCCAGCATCCGCAGTTCTTTGCTTTTATCTTTCCCCTGTTGACCTGCTTCCATTTTCATTGCCTAGCTGAGTAATTTATAATCCCTAAACTGAGTTTCGTTGTGAGAGTTAGACTAGAGATTTCTTCTCTCTAGTCCAGAGCAGACAAATGTTCCAGACTCCTTTAAATCTGCATGAACTCTGTCTCTTCAATCGGAATCCAAGGTCCCACCCGTGTTCTACCTGGTTAACAATAGAGTCAGCATTTTCTCACCTTCAGGTACTGGCTCCTTCTATTTTCCTCCTCTCTCTCTCTCTCTCTCTCAGATTCTTGCAGACTGACTTGGTCCTAAGTGATATCATAGGAAACCCTGTAATCTAATGCTACAATAGCTTGCTATGGACATTCCCTTCTCAAAGTCCATCTCCATGGCAAGGTGAATCACATAAGCCTTGTATTCAGATAGAAATGCTAAATAGCTATCCTCGAGAGCCCCAAATCCATTCTATCTTGGAAGTAGATACACAGTTTAAAGTATAACTTCATAAAATTTGCTATTCCTGTTCGACTTTGAGAATAACAGTCTACCCACCATCAACATTGATGCTCTTGCATAGGTGTGAACATCTTGCATCTTCTTCCCAGAAAAAACAACCTGGACCCCCCTTTAACAGTCAAGCCACCCAAGCTTGTTGCTAGGCAGAATTCAGAGTTGGTCACATGGTCCCCTTCATTCTTCCATGTTATCTTAAATTAAGTTAAAGAGACAGTCCCAAAACATAACAACCTTAAAGACTTTAACCTGGATTTTCCGTGCCCGCGTGTTCGGTGGCGTGAGCGAATAATGTGGCGAGAAAGCCAAAAATCGGATTCACAATGTTGTGAAACCAATTTGCGATCATCTGCTCTGCCCATCGATGGCAGGCTGCGTTCCCCGCCATCAGATGTCAGGAACATCATTGTAATACATCAGTATATCACTATAAGGCCAGCCCACCAGACTCAATGCCACCAACGCCACCCCCCACCTCACACCCTCTGTCGGATCGTCTGCTCATGTTGGCAGGAAAACATGCTAATGCAGACTATGTCTTGACAACTGTGATGTGCAAAAGTTGGGACTTACCACCAGGGCTTTGCTCATATCGCAGATATCCAAGGAGCAGAGGATGCTGGAGCTCGACAGCAATGGGATCCTGGGTGAATGTCCAATGCATGCTGGGTGGATTCTCATGGACATGGCTCTCCTGCGAAGCAGGAAGCTGGGATGTCACTGTTGATGCTCACAAAGGATCCATGTCAGCGGGTGGGAAAGTAAGGCCTAGGATCAACTGTGAGAGGGAGAGTTGTCAGGGGGTGTTGGGAGGGAGGGAATGAAGGGATTGGGGTGGTGATGTTGGCAGGGGGGTAATAAAGGTGTCAGGGGAGTGAGGTTGGGTGGGTGGAATGAAGGTGTCAGGGGAGTAAGGTTGAGGGTGAGGGAGCACAAGGGGAGCGTAGGGTAATGGTGGAGGAGTTGGCAACTGGGGAGGTAGTTGTGTGTCGGTGGAAGATGTAAGGGAAGGAGTTTAGCAGGGGAAGGGGTGTGGAGAGGGAAAGGAGTAGGGGGAGGAATGATTGCAGAGAGGGAAAGTAGTCTGTGGGGAGGAATAATGCGAAGAGGAGAGGGAGTATGAGTGGAGGAAAAAGTAAGGGTGGAGGAAGGATTCGAGAAGGGAAAGGAGTAAAACTTGAGGAAGAAGTGAGGGTGTCTGAGGGAGTCAGGAAAGGGGAAGGAGTAAGATTAGAGGAAGAAATGAGGCTGGAGGAAGGAGTCAGGAGGGGGGGAAGGACTAAAGGTGGCGGAAAAAGTAAAGATGCCTGAGACAGTCAAGAGGGGGAGGGACTAAGTAGGGGAAGCCTGGGGTGGGGGTGGGGAGGACTAAGGCAGGGGAAGGGCTTGCGGTGGGGGAAGGGCTACTGAGGGTAAAGGGTTGCAAGGCGGGGGGGGAGGGGTTCCATGGAGGAAGGAATTATGGGGAGGGAAGGGGCCCAAAAGAGGGGGATATCCAGGTGAATGTGCAAGGGAGTGGTCTGAAAGGTCCATGACTGCCTCCTGGGGAGTGAACTGAGGGTGGGCATGGCATGATGGAATGGTGATAATGACCAAGGGCAGAGTGAGGCAGTAGGATGGGAGGGTGAAGATTCTTCGGTTGCAGTAGAAGGGACGGCAAGGGTAGTTAGTGGGGACATGGAGACTGACATGGACCCTGGGGCTGGGAAGGAAGAGGTCGGGGAGGTGAATGTGGATGAGGGTGGGATTTTCGCTAAGGAAGAGAACATGCACATTCACTGGACATCGCTGAAGGAAAAGGGTTGTGGCTGATAGGTCACAAAGGGGAGGTGGAAGACGATGCCAAGGGGGTCATTAACGATGGGGGAAAGAAAATAGGTGACTGGGGGAGAGGAACAGATTGGGGAGTGTACAAAAAGCCAAATCCAGACCATGCTGTCCAAATCGAAAGGGCAATCGTGGTGGACGAGATCAGGTGCTGCATGTGAGTGTGATCTTTGGATGGACAGAGATGCGGGTCAGCTCACATGGACAACTGAAAGCAAACCCCAGCAGGCAGCATTCAAAATGCTCAGGACATTGAGATGAGTGTGATACTGGAAGGGTCCACATGCACAAGTGAATGCTTGTACGAGTCTCCAAAAGGCCCTGCCACACTTCTTCCTCCAGAATCATTCGTTGGCCAGCAGCTCCCTCTGCAGTGACAGAGGATGAGGTTGAGGAGCTCACAGGCAAAGTGGACTCGGAGGGAGAGGACAGCCTCTAGAATTCCTGAGTGGATGACCCAGTGGGTGACCAGCTGCCGCTCCTCCTCCCTTTGGTTATCCGGGGGCCCAGGTCTGATTCCTCGAGGAGAAGGAGCACCTGGAGGGATGTTGAGGTGCCCCGTTTCCCCCTCACATTGCCACTGCAGAAACTCATCCACAGCTGCCGCAATGGAGTGCAAGTCTGCGCATATCTCCCTGTTCTGCTGGGCAAGGGCCTCCCATGGCGTCCACCATCCACTCCATGGAGACCTCCATATGTGTACATGTGGGCACCATTTCATCAGAGAGCAGGGGGATGTACTCCTCCGACTCACGTGCCACTCTGCTGAGGACTTCCAACAACTCTGCGTGATGTTCCCACACCTTCTGCGGACTCTCCAGGATGAGTTGGAAGGCCAAATCTAGAGGCTCATCATCTGACTCGGACCTCACAGATGCCTGATACCCAGCAATCCCCCGAGTGCCGGGGAGCTCGGCTGAACCTGCCTCCTGCTGCTGCAGCTTTATGTTCATGTGATGACCCCGAACTAGCTCTAGATCTGGGTCTCACCGAGGTTTGTGTCTCTGCGCTGGTGGAGGGTGTGGGTAAGCGCTGTGACAGGTCTTCCAAGCTGCTTATTTCAACCTCTTCAGCGGAGGAGGTGGCCTCTTCACTGGAGATGCGGACCTGGATGGAGCTGAGAGACAGTATGGCTGAGGGTGTCCGTTGCTTGGCAGAGCTCCCTGTGAACCAAAGTAGAGATAGTGCATGTCAGCAGAGTCAAAAGCATGAGACAGAGCACTCACACTTTCACATTTGTGTTGGCAGAGGGATGATGTAGTGCAGGATCCTCAAGTGGGTCCGCTGACCTCACTATCACCACAGGCATGGTCAACGTCCTCACCAGTCAAGCGATGGCACACTCCTCAAAGTTAGTGAGGGGCTTAATGTGGGCCACTCCATCCCCGGTCTGGGACGTCTCCCTGCTGTTGTGAGCCAGCTTCCCCTGCATGAAAACAGATGGAGAGAGTGTGAGCAGGACACATGGCACTGCGTGGAGTGTTTGTGTAGTGAGCAGAGCCACAGACAGGATGAGGATGTGAGCTGGAGAGGGTATAAGCCTGATGGAAATGTGAGGGTGTGTGTGAGAGTTAGTGGTGTTGTTCTTTGAGGTGTGTGATACCTGTGGATGTGTGATGGGTTTGTGAGTGTGTGAGTTGAGAGTGATGCAAAGAGTTACTTAGCCTGGTGAAACAGATGAGACCATTCATTCTGTAGTGGCACTGGGTGGTTGTCCTCTTTTGCAGGGCATTGGCACTGACCACTGCTGCCACTGCCTCCTAAGCCAGATTTGTGAGTTTGCTGCCCATCCTGCGGCCAGAGCAGGGGTAAAGGATATCACAGCGAGCCTCCACTGCATCCAAAGGCATTCGGAGGACATATCATTGAACCTGGGGGCTGCAGTCTATTTGCCTTCCAGGGCCATGTCTTCTTTGCAGCGGCCATGGGCTGGAAGCACTGAGTGCACACGGCTGGACGTTAAATATGGTGCCTGGCACGCTGAAGTGATGAGGTGATGGCATGGCAGGCAAATGAGAGCCCACCCGCCATGGAAACCCCATGTATCCCAGGAATACATACTCAATGCGGCGGGTTTGGGACAATACAGCATGAAAAGATGCCATTGCTGCCGGCAGGTAGAACATTGTTTTACCCACCCGTTACTGCACTTAGTGCAAACCTGGGACAATTCCACCCTTTGTATTTGTAATGCTATCCTATGGTGGATTTGTTTAACCATTTCTTTCACTGATTTCAACTGTTCCCTTGTCATGTTATGTCACTGAGTAATAGTTTACTTATATTTGTTTATGCCAACTCATGTCAAATTTAATCAGTTTTATTCACTGTAAGTCAGGATACTACTGCTTTAATTTCATGTATGCTACCTTTCCTGGCTTGATACTCAATGACATTGTTATTGGTTCTCTGTTAGGTATAACATATTTTTCTTCAAACCTATCATTATCATTCCTTCCTCAAAAATCACACCTTCAGCAGTCTGTTCCATCAATTATTACCTAACCAAGCAGCCTTAAGCAAAATCCCTGATAGTGTTGTCACATTCAGCTGTGTGCTCACTTCTTTCACAATTCCCTGTTTGAATCTTTTTAGTTTGATTTGACCAACAATGGCTTGAACATTGCCCTAATCACAAGCAAAAATATTCTCACTAAGTGTGACTGTGGCTCTTCAGTTCTCCTTGGGCCCTTTGCATCTTTGGGCTGTCTAATGGTGTCATCCTTTGCTACCATGCAACTCAGGCACGTTGCCCTTGTGTGGTTCAGTTCTTACCTGTCCCAATATAGCTGATACATCTCCAGCAACACTTTTACCTCCTGCTTCTGCAGTCACCTCTGGAATTCCAAGCCTCAACTTCCTCATCCTCCTCATTTCCATACTGTCATCTCTTAGTTACACATCTGCAGGTCTGAGACCAGTTTCCATAATTCTATCCCTTCAATACTTTCCTGAGCTACACAACCTTTGAGTTGTCAGATTACCTATCTGGCATTGAACTATTGGTGAACCAAAACCTCCTACAATGAAACATTGGAACACTGAAAGCCCTACTACAGCCTTTGCATCCTTGCCATCAGTTCTGATGAAAGGTAACAGAACTGAAGCCTTAAATTTATTGTTCTCTCCACAGATGCTGCCAGACCTGTTGAACACTTCCTTCATTTTCTGTTTTGGTCCATTCTATCCACTGGCTACTCATTCAGGCTGAACCAGATTGCTCAGAACTGAGCTTCAATTCTCATAGCCTACTCATCAACAATGCTCACTTCCATTTAAACAACATTTCATACCCCCACCCTTACTTAATCCCCACTGCCTCTGAAACCTTGTTCACACTCTTGTCATAAATACACTTCTCCCATAGCCTATGAGCTGTCTCCTGACACCCATCCTCCTTAAACTCCAAATTGTCCAGAACTTCACCAGTGACATTAGAATCTGTTTATCCATCAACCCATCCTCATTGGCCTACATTCAATCTAGCCAGTCTTAATCCCATTTAACAGGACAATGGGCTGGATATTATGGTCAGCAGCATGGCAATATTGCTCAGGGCCCTGATGCCAACGAGCATCGTCACAGGCCGGACAGGAAAATTTCTTGACCTGCCTGTGGCGGTGCCTGCCAGGGGTGGGGCCAGAAAATCCCAAAGAAACATAAAAAGATTTCTGACCCAGAAGCAGGCCATTCAGCCCATCATGTTCATCTGGCTGAAGCATAACAATCTTGTCTAATCCCAGTTTGCTGATTTTGGTGCATTGCTCTGTAAATTATAGTACACTCAAGTGCATATCCGGGTGTTTTTTAAATACTATTAAAGCTTCTTCCTCTGACACCCTCCACCCTCTGGGTGAAAAAATTGCTCCTCAACTCCCCTCTAATCTTTCAACCAATTATTTTAAAGCTATATCTTTGGTCATGACCTCTCTTCCAATCCATTCTATAGAGGGTCCTCATAATTGTGTGCAACTAAATTACCCTCAGCCTCCTTTGTTCCAAAGAAAACAAACCAGCCTATCCAATCTTGCTTCATAACAAAAATTTTCCAGTCCTGACAACGTCCTCATGAATTTCCTCTGTAACCTCTCTAGTGTGGCCACATTCTTTCTGTAGTACGATGACCAGAATTGTATGTAGTACTCCAGCTGTGGTCATACTAGTGTGTTATATAGTTCTAGCATAATCTCCCTGCTCATAGCCCTATACTTCAACCAATAAAAGAAAGTACCCCACATGCCTGCTACCTCCAGGAAACTGTAGACATACACTCCAATTTCCATCCATTCCTCTACACTTTTCATTATCCTACCATTTATTGTGTATTCCAATGTTTGTCTTGTTTTCCCTCCCCAAATGCATTATCTCACACTTCTTTGGATTGAAATCCCTTTGCCACTTTTCTTGAAAGTGACAGCCCAGTGATATCTTCCTGCAGTTCATAGCTTTCCTCTTCACTATTAACTACATGGCCAATTTTCGTATCATTTGTCAACTTTTTAATCATGCTACCTACATTTAAGTCTAAATCATTGATATATATACCACAAACATGGGGCTCAGTAGTGAGCCCTGTGGAATCCCACTACGGCATGGATTTCCCCTCTTCCGACATCAGTTTGAATCTGCTGCCAAGTCAAGGGATTCTCCAAGTGTCCAGTGATGGAATCAAACAGGGTAAGCAACCGATCACGTTAATGTATTCTCACAGACAGTGGGCAGGATTTTCCCCCCGTCGGGTGTGAAGCTGAATGGTGGGCGCGCCTCCGATCGGCGCCCCCAATTGGGAGCATGGCACAATTTTACGTGGACGGGCCAATTAAGGCCCGCCCAGCGTGACGCCTGCACTCCCCGTGCAGGTGGGGGGGATTCCCTAAATCAATAGTGTGCTCTTTTGCACCTGTGCACAAAACAGCACACTCATCTCCCTGAGGCTAAGTGCTGCCTCAGGGAGATTGGCTCTTCTGTGACAAAAATTAAAAATAGAAAAAAAAATTCCTGACATGGCCCCTCATGTGACCCTGTCACATGAGTTGGGACATGTCCATAATTTTTACAAAAACTTTAATAAAATTTTTAAAAACCTACATGAAACCTCATCCTGTCCATGGATGAGGTTTCATGCTTTTTCTAATTCCCATCGGGGCTCCTGGCCTGCCAAAAACCAAAAGTTGGACAGGCAGGTCCATTAATTAGCTAAATGACTCTGTGAATGACCTCAATTGGCCATTGACAGGTCGGCGGGTGCAGCTGATTTTGCTGCGCACCCGCCTACCAGAAAATTTAAATGGGGCGCAGTGACGTTGGGAGTTCCACCCCATGTCACCATGCGTCATTTTACGCATTGGCAAGCAGGCCCCACCCCCTGCTCACCTACGGAAAAATCCTGCCCTGTAAAATAGCAAATAAAAACAATTGCATTTCTTCAATTTTAGTATTAACTTTTACATATAGTGAAATAAGTGATTGGTTCATACACATGAAATTAAGGTAGGAGGTAAAACATTCTAAACTTTAAAACATAGCTATGTGAAATTTCTTATCATAATGGAAAACATGTGATATTCGTCAAATATAAACTCTTTCAGGGCCAGTGAGAGTGTTTTGTAGTAACATGAATCCATTAACCCAGTTACACTATGTTCAATAAGGTGTAACTTGTCAGAAGTTTTTATAGTGAAGTTAACAGCATAGAATGGAAGATCTTATCAGTTCAATCATTTATAATTCATTGCATTCTGGAGGAGTCTCAACAGCGCACCCTCTGGAGAAGCATAGAATCACCGATGGCAACTTCTGGATTAACTGATCATATGCAGACTCCAGGGGCAAAATTTTGACCCTGGTGGGTGGGTATGCACACAATCCACTCAAGCGTAAAATGAAGTGTGTGGATGTCGGGCGAGCGTCTCGATGTCAGCACGCAGTTGCACAATATTTCAGTCAGCAGGCCCGCGCTGGAGTCGGCAGCGCAACCCCACCAACAATTACAAGGCTTATTAAGGCCATTAACAAGGTAATTAAAATACATTCTTTGCTGCCCATCCAACCTTACAGTTGCCGGGCAGGCAAAATGGTCAAGCAGCCTTTACACTTTTCAGGAAACTTCATCCATGGGCGGGATGAGGTTTCCAACAGCAAATAAAAATATAATAAAAATGTTACATTTCATTTATAACATGCCCCTGCTCACATGACAGAGCCTCATGAGGGGACATGTTTTATTACATTTTTGAAATCTTTATTTTATATTTGAAAAGTGTTCATCTCCCTGAGGCAGTTCTGTGCTCAGGGAGATTTGCAAGCGCGCACTTGCGTGCATGCGCCAAGTTCACACTTACACTCCCCCCCCAGCACAGGCAGCATTGAGCGCTGCTGCTCACGTTTCACGCTGAGTGGGCCTTAATTGGCCCGCCAGCGTGAAATCACGGTCTGGCCCTAATCGCAGGCGGTGGGCAGCTTCCTGACCACCCCTGCTGAGCCCACCCGACAAGGGCTAAATTCTGCCCAGAAGTTGCTTTCAGTTTTAAAGGAGTGATGAAGGACAAGACTGACAGTTTTGCTATCGTTACTGCTGCAAAGCCTGGGCCATTGTAATCTTGCATCTGTATCTAACTGCTTCCTGATAAAGGAATAATGATAGAAGGGAGGGGAAAGGTATAGGACATCACTTGCATGTAAACATAATAGTTGCTTACTTCATTTCAACTGAAAATATGCTTTATGGATGTTCTTCCATTTAATTATCTTTGACATTGTTTCTGAATAAAAAAAACATATGACCTGAAATTCTGACTCCAGCTGGCCAAATTTGTGGCTAATTGTGGAAGTGTAAATCAAAGAAAAAAAATGCAAATCCTGGAAATCTGCAACAAAGGTCAAAAGTGCTGAAAAACAACAAGCCAATCAACATCTGTAAAGAGAAAAAAGATAGGTTAATGTTCCAGATGTAACTGTTCATCAGGAGTCTAAGAAGGTATTTTAGTGAGATTAAAAAGCAAAAGAGGAGGGAGGAACAACAAACATTCCAATCATAAATGGTGAGTTGATGGATTTAGTGACTTGCAATGACTTCATAGGAATCTGCTAAATTCTATTGGTGATGATCTCAGTGGGTCAATGGAAAGACATTAAAAGAGCAAACGAATAGTCAAATCACTAACATGGTGAAATATGTGGAAGAGGTTCACAAAAAGATAAAAAATATCCAACATAAAGGGGGAAATTGAAAAAGAAAAGCAGAATAAAAACTGAAGATCCAGGAGATCTGAGATGAAAGCAGAAAGTGCAGGCAAAACATGAAGGGAATGAATTGGTCTTTGATGGTACGGCAAATGAATCAGCAGCTCATTTTACTCATTGATATTATTTTCCATTCAAATCAATGGAAATTAAAACTGTGTAGCCTTTAAAACGCACTGCCCTCTTTGTTATTGCATGTTTTGCGCTACAGTCAAAGATTAATTTATCCCCAGTAGGACCACCAACCCTGGAAAAGAGACAAAAAAGGCCAACACTATAGACACAGAGGTTTTCCTGCTAGCACTGAGATCTGAAGACTTTCATAATGGGTAAAATTACAATTGTACAGCCAGCAAATACTATCTATTTAGAAACAAGAACATTGCTATGGGATGCAGAATGAGATTATTAAAATGCTACATCTGGGCCAGGATTGTATGGCCCCACCGCAGCATATCTCCCCCTGTGGATGCAACAAGCCATTTAAATTCAGTTCAGCAGGACCATAATATCTCATCGGACAGGAGGGGCTGTAAAATCCTGGCCCTAGTTGATATTACAATATGGATTCAAAAGTTGGAACATTATCAAGAAAATGGAAGATAAATTAAGGGCAACAGAGGAGTAATTTCTGAAATGTATGATGAGGATTAGTTGGAAAACATAAACAACTAATGAGGAGGTTTTGGAGGAAAACACACAAGAGGAACTTTTGCAGATGGTCATCAAGAGACAATTACAATTCTTTGGGCATGCACTTAGGGGAGAGGAACCTGAACATCAGATAGTGACAGGTAAAATTAAGGGTAGCAGAACTAGAGAGAGGTAAAGGAAGAAATAAACCAACAGCTTAAGAAGGAGGACAGGTATAAGGTTTAAGGGCAACACCCAGATGTTGGCTTTCAAGGACCATGTAATTTGGAGAGCTATGAACACTGATGTTGTAAAACATAACATAGTTTAAATTCTTTTCATTCTCTTCTAAAATGTACAATGAACAAAGTTAGGCACAATCCATAACAAAAACAAAATTACCTGGAAAAACTCAGCAGGTCTGGCAGCATCAGCGGAGAAGAAAAGAGTTGACGTTTCAAGTCCTCATGACCCTTCAACAGAACTGAGTAAATCTTAGGAAAGGGGTGAAATATAAGCTGGTTTAAGGTGGGGGTGGGGATGGGGGGGGAGGGAGAGAAGTTGGGGGGGTGGTGGTGGTTGTAGGGACAAGCAAGCAGTGATAGGAGCAGATAATCAAAAGATGTGACAGACAAAAGAACAAAAGAACACAGAGGTGTTGAAGGTAGTGGTATTATCTAAACGAATGTGCTAATTAAGAATGGATGGCAGGACACTCAAGGTATAGCTCTAGTGAGGGTGGGGTGGAAAGGCTAGCAGGGCATACAAGATTTAAAAATAATGGAATTAGGTGGGAAAAGAAAAATCTATATAAATTATTGGAAAAAACAAAAGGAAGGGGGAAGAAACAGAAAGGGGGTGGGGATGGAGGAGGGAGTTCAAGATCTAAAGTTATTGAATTCAATATTCAATCTGGAAGGCTGTAAAGTGCCTAGTCGGAAGATGAGCTGCTGTTCCTCCAGTTTGCGTTGGGCTTCACTGGAACAATGCAGCAAGCCAAGGACAGACATGTGGGCAAGAGAACAGTGTGGAGTGTTAAAATGGCAAGCGACAGGGAGGTTTGGGTCATTCTTGCGGACAGACCGAAGTTGTTCTGCAAAGAGGTCGCCCAGTTTACACTTGGTCTCTCCAATGTAGAGGAAACCGCATTGGGAGCAACAAATGCAGTAGACTAAATTGGGGGAAATGCAAGTGAAATGCTGCTTCACTTGAAAGGAGTGTTTGGGCCCTTGGACGGTGAGGAGAAAGGAAGTGAAGGGGCAGGTGTTACATCTTTTGCGTGGGCATGGGGAGGTGCCATAGGTGGGGGTTGAGGAGTAGTGGGTGATGGAGGAGTGGACCAGGGTGTCCTAGAGGGAACGATCCCTACGGAATGCCGCCAGGGGAGGTGTGTTTGGTGGTGGCATCATGCTGGAGTTGGCGGAAATGGTGGAGGATGATCCTTTGAATGCGGAAGCTGGTGGGGTGATAAGTGAGGACAAGGGGGTCCCTATCATGTTTCTGGGAGGGAGGAGAAGGCTTGAGGGCGGATGCATGATGATCAATCCAAGATAGTTATTTCAGTTCTCCTTTCTAAAGAGAAAGTATAAAATATTTTCTCAGACTTATATCAATTTACTTCTACATGCCAGCGTTCTAATTTCCGTGGCAATCATAATGACCCAGATTTTTGCCTTGATCCATCTCATTTAATAAACATTTATAAATCATTGCTGCTAGATTGAAATATATTCATTATTATACAATTCTTAGTTTTATTTGAAATATGTGTCCAGTTAGCTTCTGATAAAGAAGTACATCGAGTATTGGACATAAACCACTTCAGACAATTTTCCTCCTGAACAATTAATGCTGAATGTTCTGACATACTGCACTGCGACTTACCATCAGCAGCAGGTTAAGACTTGTGGTCTTCAAATATCAATAATAATGACAGCTGAGTACCCGAACAAGGCAGAAATAAAGCTTTTACAACCTATAAGTCATTGATACCACCAACTGAGCTAACTATATAATGACAGCAGAGAGAAAAAAAGGACCCAAGGCATAACAATTTTCTGAGTAATAGGTGAGCTCTTTGCAACATTTATGGCCAGGAGTTTTTTGGAACTGACATTTATCAGCCAAACCCATGCACCATCGAGAGGCATGGGAGAAGGCTGATAGTAATGTCTAAGAAACATGAAAAGAAAAAAGAACTTAGGAAAAAATGATGGCAAGAAAATCATAAAGGGACATATTTGTATTCAGTTGTCAGGTCACAGGGGATACTGGGAGTTGAAAGTGCGAGATGAAAAGAGAATAGCCCAGCTATGGAGGTGGGAATGTTTCGGAGCAATAATAGAAAGGGGTCTATGTTGTCACATTTGGTAATGAAATTTCCAAGTGTACCTCTGATTTTATAACACATTGTGTGCTATAATTAATAAAAAAAGTAAAGAACATTATGAATGCTGATAACATTAACTAGTTTATACAGATTTATCTTCCAATAAGTATAAGTTATGGCTATAAAGAAAGATATGCTTTTATATAACATTTTTCATGACCATTGCCCATCTCAAAGTGTTTTTCAGCCAATGGAGTATTTTTGAAGCATAGTTATGTAGGGAAACTGGCAGCTCATTTGTGCCCAACAAAATCTCACAAACAGCAATATGCTAATGACCAGATAATGGGCTGAATCTTCTGGTTGACATGCAGGTGGCAGACACCACACGTCAATGCTTAAAATGTCATGTGCTGACGTTGCGCGAGCGTCCTGATGTCAGTGCATGGTATCGCGATATTTTGGTCGGCGGGCACGCTATGCAGCGGGACGCACACCCGCCATTAATTAAAGGCCTTATTAAGGCCATTAACTCACCAATCAACCAGGATTTTGAGGGGCCCGTGTGAATTTCAGCTTGGCGCATGGGCCTAATGGGCAGGCGGGTAAGTAATTTTTTTACAAACCAGTGGCGGGATGAGGTTTGATAGCGGGTTTAAAAACGTTTAATAAGGGTGTTGCGTACTTCATTAACATGTCCCATCTCGTGTGACATTTTCACATGAGGGGACATGTTAATGAATTTTTTATTATTCTAGTTTTAATCTTTGACAGTTGACAGCCCTTCAGCGATCTCCCTGAGACAGCACTTTGCCTCAGGGAGATGTGAGCACTTGGGGAATCCCGCCCCCCCAACCACCCCCCGCCCGCACAAGAAGCACATAGCATTCCTGTCGGGCGGCACGCTGGGTGGGCCTTAATTGGACCACCCACTTAAAATGGTGGTGGGGCCCATTTTGGTGGCAGGGATGGCTGCTCACCCGCCACTGAGTCGGTCGGGCCTGCCTGCCCATCAAGGGCAAAATTCTGCCCAATATGTTTTTTTCTTGTAATGTTGAAAAATATTGGCCAAAACACTGGGGATAATGGCCTGCTCTACTTCAAAATAGTACCGTTGAGTCTTTTATATCCATCTGAGCAGGAAGATAGGGACTCGGTTTAACATTTCATTTGAAAGACGGCATCTCTGACGGCGCAGTGCTCCCTCAGTACTGCACTGGAGTGTCAGCCTCGATTTATGTCTCAAGCCCTGGAGTTATGCATGAACCTGAAACCTTGTGATTCAGATGAAAATGATTTAGTGCTGCCATTGCACTGTTTCTCTTTTCACATATAAATGAAGATCATCCTAGATCCAAGAATAAAATACACAACATATTTAACACATAGCACAAATACTAATTCCAGGTGCAGCAACACAAAAATATGTAACTCTACTGCTACCTCAAGACTACTTACCTCGTGCAGAGAATATAGTGCATGGAAGCAAGTTGTGTTACAGAGGGTCTGTAATATTAAAGAAATTGGTGAACACACATTCAATAACCTTGATGCAACAGCAGGATACGTTTACAACTGCTGATCAGTAAGGAGGATGAGAATGTTGAAGGCTCATTCCTGACAGCAATTGACTGCATTCCACCCATTGTGGAAGGAATATCAATTGACTTGGTACTGTTATGGAATCATTAGTGAATAATGAATTAAAGTATGAAAACAGATTTGAAAACATCTGTGTTTGACCCAAGGTTAATACTCTAAGTAAGTATGAAGGGAGAGTTTGGAGACTACCATGAAATAATGCAGTCATCCATCAAGAAATGTCTAAAGAAGGTTAAGATTGGCTGGCTAGGTAACCATTTTTAGCAGTTGCAGACTTGGGACAAGAGTTGAATGAGTTGAATAACAACACATTAATCAATCGCTTTACAGGTTGATGGCTCCCAGTGCTATCGATTCATGATCTATTGTGTAAATTGGAACTCTAGGGCTAAGTGGCAGCTTCATCCAAAGGGGCAGAGATCTGAACATAAGGGTAATGCAAATTAATAGCATTACATTCTATATGGAATAATCAGCAAATGATTAATTCACAATAAAGGTTTTTTTTCTCAATTGAATATGTTCATTGTAGTCAAGCTTTAAGCTAGTACAAAAGCAAAACAGTAGAGGCAGGAAATCCAAAATAAAAACATAAATTCCTGGAAATACTCAATAGGCCAGAAGGAAAAAAAAGGCCAGAATTTTACATTTGGCATGTGGCTGCATGCCCAACACGACGGAACTTAAAATGGCACAAAAGGACATCGGGCGTGTGCCCCAACGTCACCGCGTACTGTCGCTATATTTCATTTAGCCAATGCACACCGGAGTCAGCTGTGTGTCTGCCGATAATTGAAAGGCCCATTAAGGCCATTAAGGACCTAATTAACCTGAATTTTCGCTGCCCATCCAACCTTATTGTTGGCGGGCAGACAAAAAGGCCAAGCAGTATTTGCATTTCTTAGGAAACCTTATTCATGAGCGGGATGAGGTTTCCTAAAGCTGTTACAAATTCAATAAAAAACTTTCTTTTGAAATTAAAAACATGTCCCATCACATGTGACACAGTCACATGAGGGGACATGTTTTGTTGAATTTTTATTGCATTTATTAATTTTTTCAAAAAGCGTGTCAATCTCCCTGAGGCAGCTCTGTGCCTCAGGAAGATTCAAATGCTCTTTCATGCACATGTGTGAACTGCACGGCAGGCCTGCACTCCCTCTACCCTACGCCCGCACAAGTAACGCTCCGCTCACGATCCACATAGTGCGGGCCTTAATTGGC
Source organism: Carcharodon carcharias (assembly GCF_017639515.1). Lineage (NCBI taxonomy): Eukaryota > Metazoa > Chordata > Chondrichthyes > Lamniformes > Lamnidae > Carcharodon > Carcharodon carcharias. Next base: position 71,656,174 of record NC_054478.1, read on the forward strand.
CTGCCTGTGTGAAATCGCACTGTGGAGCCAATCGTGGGCGGCTGTCAGCTCCCCGACCGTCCCCGCCCGGAGCGACCGGGAGCCACCGAGCCCACCCGACAACTGGAAAACCCTGGCCAAAGTTAAAGCTTCAGATTGATGACCTTGCATCAAAACTGAAGAATGTTAAGAACTGTGACAAGTTTTGTGGTGTAATATGTTCTATGGGATATTGGGTTATTAATGGGTTAATTTTCATTGTTAATCATATACTGTGTACATCATCACAGGGAGTGATGCCACATTACAGGCTATGACTTCCGTGGAGAGACAGTCACAGTCAGATTGCCACTCTGCTCCTATTTACTTACTCTAAAATGCAGACGCACCTTTCTCGCCTGACCGGCTGACTCGGGCTGGGTGAGAAAATGCAGTGCAGCTGTTCTGGAATCCCTCAGTTGAGTGCAGGAGAATCAGATGAAAGGAAGGTGCACCTCCTTTTTAATAGCACGAGCTGCCGTAAAGCAGATAAGTTTAAAGGTCCAGCCACTTTGAGACGACAGGGAGAAGGTAAGTGTGTAAGGTAAGTAGAGAGGATCGCTGGGGGGTTGGTAGGGTGGTCAGGGGACGTAGGATGATTGGGGTGTCAGGTGGTGTGGGAGGGGTTGGGTGGTCAGTAGTGGGGGGGTCGGGTGGTTGGTAGGGTGTGGGTTGGGCGGTCACTGGGGGTGTCAGGTGGTCAGTGGGGTTTGGTCAGGTGGTCAGTAGGGGGAGTCAGGTGGTTGTTGGGGTGTCAGATGGTCAGTGGTCAGTGGGGGGGTTGGGTCGGGTTGTTAATGGGGGGGGTAGCGTGGCAATTGTGGGGAGGGGTTGTTGAGTAGTCAGTGGAGTGTCGGGAAGGTCGGGAAGGCAGTTAGAGAGTGGGGAATGTGGTCAGTGAGATGGGGGTAATCAGGAGGTCAGGATGGTAGTTGAGGGGGTAGGGGTATTCGAGTGTGGGGGTGGTTGGGGATAGACTGAGCACTTTTCAGGGCTGAAAGTGATGGCCTTAGGGCCATTTGTGAGTTTGATATACAGCGTGCAATGATCTGATCAGGGAAGCCATTATCCTGTAGGATGTCTTTGATAAGCCCTATTTCAGCATCAAGCTTGCATGGTGAACAAATGGCTCAGCCCTATTTACAAGGCTGCTGATAAGACCAATCTTATAGCATGGGAACTGGACAATGTATCTCAAAAATTTGAACAACAGGTGAAACTAGCTGTTTCACACTGCTAGTATGCAATAGCAACATGAGTGATATTCCCACTAACAGGATGCTGCTGTCAAGCCAAAAAGATGTTCTGCCTATCACACAAATGAGTAATGTGGTATATGAATTTCAGTGCCAGTGTGATGCTAGGTATGTAGGCCGTACATCCCAAAGACTGGTGGATCATATTAAGCAGCATGTCCTGGCCACTGTTTGCAATGGGCAAAGTACAGACAGCACCCAACGAGCTCTTGCTTGCAAAACTCAAAACACAGTGTCCAAAATTAGGTGTGATTATGCGATTGGACAACATTTGCTAAATAATCCTCAGTGCGTTAAGAATTACGCTGACAACCAATTTAAGATTGTCGGTTGGGCTCACTGTGTGATGTGTTTGTGTGCACTGGAAGCTACATATATTAATACATATGGCCCTGTCCTTTACAGACAAAGAGAAAGAATATGTACATACATTGTGTCTGTTTCAACTAAACAAAATAAGTGACAGCCATTTGCTGACACATTCCTTAGGGCAATGCCTTGACCAATCAGGCTCAAGCTGCCTGGTTTAAATTTCAAATGATGCTTGGCAGTTAACTGTCAGTCACCATCACTGGTGCATTTTCTATGGCAACGCCACTTGCTAAATAATCAGCACTATCTTCACATAGAATATAAATTGTTGTTTTCCCCTTATATTGATATTCTTGCGAGTGTCCTGATGAGTGCAAGATGAAAAGCTTAGACATATCTCTTTTCTCAGCAATACTCAAATTAATATTTGGTTAAGCGGCCTAAGGACTAGTATTAGAACTCCTATATTTCTGATATGCATAAGTGACCTGCATGTGGATTCATCTTGGTCAAATTTACAGGTAATATGAAACTGGAAATGTGACGTATTCATACATTACATTAATGTGATACAATGTTTGAGCATGCGCAAGTATGTAATAATGTAATAAAGCTACTCTTGTGAACTAGCTAAACCTCTTGTTGGTCTTCTTCATCTGGGCCTTGCAGGAGGGAGACTATGGATTTGGATGATGCAGTCAATGGGAGAGAGTTGACAATATTCGCAAGTGGGCAGATCTATGGCAGACAAACTTTCTAAAATCTGAAGCAATTGTATCGGGTTCAGCTGGGACATGTTTACTGGAATTTAAGTTGCTTCCGATGCGCCATAACAGAATGACAGGACCAGGCTAAAATTGAGACAAAAGTACTTCATTTTGTCACAATATTTACTTAAGGAACAGTTACAACTGGAAAAGCTGAGACAGCTTAGGGAGGAATAGTGTATTTAAAATGACAAAAGTAACTATGACTATCATGGCAGGGAGAGTGAGGAGGGTGGTACTCGTTCATAGTCAATCAAAGTTCCACAAAAGCTCATGGAGAAATGACTGAACATATGAACAGATGGGCCAGAGTTATGAGGTCATCGGGTGGGCACGGCAGGCAGGCAGGCCTGGGACCGGCCGGGAAACGGTCCACCACCCGCGATCAGGCCCAACTGCAATTTCACGCTGTCTGGTCAATTAACAGTGAGCCAACGTGAAAGGCGCACTGAGGAGCTCAGTGTTGCCGGGGTAGGGGTGGGAGGAGCGAGAGCGTAAAAGTCTGCACATGCGCAGGGGAGCGCGCACTGAAAGCTCCCTGAAGGCACAGGGCTGCCTCAGGAAACTGAAGAATGTGGATTCAAAAATAAAGATTTTATAAATGAGGAAAACATGTGGACATATTAAAAATGATGTTTAAAAATTTTTATTTTTTTAGGTTTCCTAAAAAACCCAAAGGCTGCTTGGCCTATTCACTCACCCGCCAACCATAAGGTTGGACATGCAGCGAAAAATACTGCTTAATTAATTGGTTAATGGGCTTAATAGTCCTCCTAATTGTTGGTAGGTGCTCTGCTGGCTCTCAAGCACGCCCATTAACCAAAATCTTGCACGAACGTGCAATGATGTCGGGACGCTTGCCCGACATCATCATGCACTAATTTACATCCGATCGGGCCTGGCGCATGCCCACCCAGCGAACATAAAATCCTGCCTATGAATTAGAATCAGGAGTAGATTATTAGGACCCTCAAGCCTGCTCTGCCATTCAATAAGGTCATGGCTGATCTGATTGTGGCCTCAACATCACATTCTGTCTACTCCCAATACCCTTTGACTCTCTTGTTAGTCAAGAATCTATCCACCTCTGCCTTAAACATATTCAATGAACCTACCTCCACCACTCTCTGGGGAAGAGAGTTCCACAGACTCACTCTTTTCTGTGAGAAAACATTTCTCCTCATTCTCTGTATTAAATGGGAGACCCCTTATTTTTGAACTGTGTCCCTTCATTCTGGTCTCTCCCACAAGGGGAAACATTCTTTCAGCATCCACTCTGCCAAGTCCCCTCAGGATTTTATATGTTTCAATAAGATCACATCTCATTCTTCTAAACTCTGATGGAAATAGGTCCAACCTGTCCAATCTTTCCTCCTAAGATAATCTCCTCATCCCAGGAATCAGTCGAGCGAACTTTCTCTGAACTATTTCCAATGCAGTTATGTCCTTTCTTAAATAAGGAGGCCAAAATTGTACACAGTACTCCAAATGTGGTCTCACCAATACCCTGTGAACATGGCAAAACATCATTGCTTTATTAATCCGTTCTCCTTGCAATAAACAACAACATTTCATTTGTCTTCTTAATCACTTGCTGTATCCGCATACTAACTTTTTGTGATTCATGCACCAGGACACCCAGATCCCTCTGTACCACTGAGTTCTGCAATCTCTCTCCATTTAGATAATATGCTGCTTTTCTATTCTTAACATTCAATTTCATATTTGTCTGCATTATACTCCATCTGCCTAATGTTTCCCACTCACTCAACCTATGTATATCCCTTTGCAGACCCTTATACCCTTTTCACAACTTACTTTCCCAACCATCTTTGTGTCATCCGCAAATTTAGCAAATATACATTTGGTCCCTTCATCTAAATCATTGGTATAGATTGTAATAGTTGAGGCCCCAGCACTGATCTTTGTGGCACTCCACTTGTTACATCTTGCCAACTTGAAAATGACCCCTTTATGTCTATTCTTTGTTTCCTATTAGCTAACATGATGACATGAAGGTAGTTGGGAAAGTAAGTTGTGAAAAGGACATAAGGGGTCTGCAAAAGGATATACATAGGTTGAGTGAATGGGAAAAAATTAGGCAGATGGAGTATAGTGCAGAAAAATGTGAACTTGAATGTAACGAAAAGAAAAGCAGCACATTATTTAAATGGAGAGAGATTGCAGAACTTGGTGGTACTGATGGGTCTGGGTGTCCTGGTGCATGCATCACAAGCTAGCTCTGCACCATGAGCTCTTATTTTGTGTAGTAACTTTTGATGTGGCACCTTGTCAAATGCCTTTTGGAAGTTCAAGTATAGCACATCCCACAGGTCCGGCTTTATCCATGTTGCTAGTTGCTTCCTCAAAGAACTTTAGTAAATTAGTCAAACACAATTTCTCTTTCACAAAACCATGTTGACTCTGCCTGATTGCATTGCGATAAGTGCCAAGATATAACCTCTTTAATAATAGATTCCAGCATTTTCCCTATGACAGATGTTAGGCTAACTGGCCTGTGTTTACTGCTTTCTGTCTCCCTCCTTTCTTGAATAGAGGAGTTACATTTGCAATTTTCCAATCTGATGGAGCCTTTCCAGAATCTAGGGAATTTTGGAAAATTAAAACTAATGCATTTACTATCTCAGGAGCTACTTCTTTTAAGACACTAGGATGAAGTCCATTAGGATTTGGGGACCCTGTCAGCTTTTAGTTTTAATAATTTTCTCAGCACCCTTTCCCTGGTGGTTGTAATTGTTTTAAGTTCCATCCTCTCTTTCACTTCTTGATTCACAATTATTCCTGGGATGTTATTTTTATCCTCTACAGTGAAGACAGATGCAAAATACCTCTTTAATTCATCCACCATTTCTGTATCTTTCATTGTTTAATTCCTCTGACTCACTCCCTAGAGGGCAAACACCCACTTTGCTTACTCTTTTCCTTTCTAAATACCTGTGAAAAATCTTATTGTCTGTTTTTATATTTCTAGTAGGTTTTCTCTTCTACCCTAATTTCTCCCTTATTATTACTCTTTTAGTCATTCTTTGCTGTTTTTTATATTCTGTCCAATATTCTGACCTGCCATTAATCTTCATGGAATTGTACGCTTTTTCTTTCAGTTTGATACTATTTTAACTTCCTTACCTAACCATGGCTGGCGCATCCTTCCCCTAAACTACTCACACAATCAATCAAATTTTGGTGCTTTTCTTTCACTGGGAACTCTATATCAAGCTATTGATCTGTGTAGATCTTTCTCTCGTTAGCAAGAGAGGTTAAAACTCTCTGATAAAAACAAAAATAGAAAGCAAAAACAATTATATCCATATCCAACACCCAGATAAAAATATTTCCATCAATCTGCTATGGGCAGCATGACCAAGTGATAAGTTAAGTGTGGTCCATCTATTAAGATGTCTGCTTGGACAATGCTGTGAGCAGGAAGTCCTCTGCCACTCAGAAATTGGGGTTTAAGTATTCCTTTGATTGAAATGCCCTACTTGCTTATTTGGAGATCCTGTGTTATACCCAATGATCAAGTTTGGTTCTAAGAATAAGAAATCTTTGGAGTTGGAAAAGCCAGCCATGGTTCAGTTAGGTTCTCATTTGGAAATAGAGGCTTTGGACTACAACCCTGTTGTTAAGTAATCCTGCACTGAAAGTATAGCAGCAATGGCATTGTACAATAAAAACAGGCAGTGTTTTGGGACATGCAATAGAACAAAGTTTCTACAAAAACTTTCCCATGAGATTGATAAATTTTTCCAATAAAATATCCAGTGGATAGTCTTTGTGCCAACCCTGCAATGTAATTTATCCTCGTGTCATTTTAGGCTATATCCAATCATCTGTGCTAAATTTAATAAACTGCTTATCACTTAGTAGCCTCTCATTATGTTAAACAGATACTTAGATCCTGAGATAGATCAAAAATAACATTCCCTGTCAAGTTTGTTCAGCAGCTTTTTCTTCCAAAATTAAACTTGAGAGCTTTGATAGAGGACACTGAAAATCTCAAATACAAGATCAATCGAACTGAAATCGAAAGACACATCAAAATGTAGCCTAGTTAAAATAAAGCCACAGCCTCTTCATTGACGCAGAAGATTTAATCTGGAAATAAAAGAAAGCAAGCTTTGCGTAACAAGCTTGTCAGAACATTTATTGCATCTATTAAACACACTTATGTTAAAATAGGACCTTAACTTGGTAATAAGAAAATTATTGAGAAGGTAGTGTATAAGCGAGGTTTTGTGACATGGTGGTAGCATCCCTGCTTGTGGGCCAAATGCTCTGGATTCAAGTTCCGTAACAGCAACAGAAAGTGCATTCATAACATGTCCAAACAGGTTGATGATCAGCCTGTGAATCCTTCCAATATGCTTGATAGCTGGTATTCAGAGTGGAAGAGTTTTCTGGTCAGCCAGACTGCATAAGGCAAACCACTGCAGTGACTGTGCCGGGCATAATTATGAACCAGTTGAACAGAAGTCCTTGGTCACCAATGCCCTCTTAAGGCATGGTACCTAAAGGAGGAGGAGAGTCTAAGGAGAGGCCCAGAGCTGGTTTGATATTGTCTGAGGTTACAGGCACTGGGAAGAGAATTTATGGTGTTACAAAATTTAAATGTGCCCACAGCTAAAATGTCAGGTGCCAAGACAAACCAGCGGATGTGTGATCAACAGAAAAACCTGAGGCCCATTAAAAAGTTGCTTCCAATTAGGGTTGTTGCAGATACTGTAAAAAAAAAATGACTCAGATTTCGAGAGCTTTGATAAGGGCACTGAAAATCTCAAATACAAGATCAATTGAAATGATATCAAAAGACACATCAAAATGTAGACTAAAGTTACAGCCTCTTCATAGATGCAGGAGATTTAATCTGGAAACAAAAGAAAGTAAGCTTATCCGAACATTTATTGGATCTATTAAACACATTTATGTTAAAGTAGGACCATTATGCAGCTGGAGTGACAACTTTTAAGTGATGTTACTTCAATGATTAATTATCTGTATAGTTTGGAAAAATTGAAAGTTCTGGTGCTAATGATCAACTGTCAATAATGAATATAATGTCCAGACTTTTTCAAAAAGTATCAAAATAACTAAATTGGAACTTTTAACATTGATAGATGAGAATGGAATGCAGGAAGCTTTAAATTAATTGAGAACATTGCCACTTGTCTGTGTAGAGTGAGAGTAAAGAATCTGAAAAATCTCATATCTCAGAAATGACACTGTTACATCAACTGCACTTGTCATGTCATTCCAGACATTGTAAAAGCCAGCAAAACCATATTGATACCAAAAATGGAAGGCATGGAAAGTTTAGGGTCATTGACAAGTGGAAACAAATTATAATAGTTCCTAAATCACTTAATTTCTCTTTGTAACTTGGCATGGAGATATTTTTCTACCTGTGGCAAAGCAAATGCAGCGTAAACTCCAGGTTACAAGATAAACATTGTTATTTAAAAATATATCATGAATTGATTGTAGTGTTTTTTATACATTCTTCTTCTTGAGTTCTCTGCCCAAAGGCAGGTCCACTCCACAGTGCCCTGACATGCAACACAGATAGGGCAAGGAGGCAGGTCCCAAATCCACCCCACCCAGAACTAAAGTTAAGGGCAGAATTTTACGTCCCATGGGCAGGGACATGCCCGACCCAATCGGGTGCACCAGGCGAGCGTCCCGACGTCATCACACACTCACGCGATATTTCGCTCAGCGGGTGCCGGAACCGCACCCGCCATTAATTAACAGGCCATTTAAGGCCATTAACAGTCCAATATGTGGTGCTTTTTCACTCCCTGTGCGATTTCGCACTCGCCACATGGGCAAAACAGGCAGGCAGACTGTCGACATTTTCAAAAACCACATCCAATGGATGGGATAAATAGGATCAGCAGCTTTGCCAGTGAGAGCAGTGAGGATGTTTGGAGCTTGTTTGCTGCTGGTTGCTTATTGGTACTTGGCAGCTTCATCTCTGTTTGGGGCTTCATTCTTAGCATTTCCAGGCTTCATTTCAGGAATCACAAGTATCTTCAAGGTCCCCAGAGGACTCAGCCTGTGTGGACTCTTCCAGGTATCAGACAGCCTTCCCTTACCCTGGTAATGGGGATTGTGGCTTCTGCTGATGGCACCTCCTCTGAGGAGGAAGAGAGGGGCAGAAAGGAGTGAGGCCAAGTATCCCAAGGCAGCTTCCAGGGGAGGGAACTGTGGGAGGAGAGGCACAGGCACAAGGGGACCAGGGCCAACAGGTAGTCCAAGATGGAAGGGGCCACAGAAGATGCCACTATCCTGCTGCTATTGTTTACAGGCAGCGAAGCAGCTACTTCAATGTGTCCAAGGTACAATGCCGAAGAAGGCTCTGCCTTTCAATGGAGACTGTGACCTCCATTTGTCAGATGATTCGGCTTGAGATCAGTTCTGACTGTGTGGGTAGACAACCCATGCCAGTGACGCTGAAGATCACAGATCTTCTTCTATGCCTCCGGCTCTTTCCAGGGGTCAGTGGAGGATCTGTGTGGAGTCTCCCAATCAGCTGTCCACAGTTGCATGAAGCTGGTGACAAAAGCTCTGTTAAAGTGGGTTCTGACCTTTATTCTTTACTGTACGAAGGAGGTCAGCCAGGCAGAGCGAGCCAGAGGCTTTGTAGCAATTGTTGGGTTCATCCTCATCCAGGGTGCAATAGACTACACACATGTAGCCATCAAGGTACCAGCGGGTCAGCCAGGTGCCTTTGTCAGCAGGAAGGGCTTCCACTCCATGAACATGCAGATAGTGTGTGATCACAGGATGCTGATTCTACAAGTCTGTGCAATATACCTTGGCAACTCACATGACACTTACATCCTCAGCCACTCCCAGATGCCGAGGCTCTTCAGTGCTGCAGCCCGGCTGGATGGATGGCTGCTGGATGATAAGGGCTATCCATTGAAGAGGTGGCTCATGATGCTTCTCCACCATCGAAGAACAGAGGCAGAGAAGCATTACAATACGAGTTATGTCTCCATAAGGGCGGCGGTAGAGAGGACTGTAGGCCTTCTCAAATGTGCTTCCAATGCCTGGACCATTCAGGGGTGCACTACAATACCCCCCAAAGCAGGTGTCACTGATAGTAGTTACATGCTGTGCTCTCCACAGTCTGGCACTGGCAAGGGGAAACCCACTGGAGGAAGAGGACCACGACACAGCTGCACAGACCAGTCCAGTAGTGAGTCAGAAGAGGAGCACAGTGAGGAGAATGTTCAGGGCATGAAGGCAAATCTCGGTAACCTCCAGGGAGGCAAGGACACCAGCAATGCCTTGATCTAACGTTCCTCCAGCAAGGCTGCCAATGATCAACTTCAACCACATGCCAGGGTTGTAGCCTCGATCCGGGATTTCTGAAAGGACCTTTTCATTTGAAAAAAGAAACACTCAGTGCTTGTGCAATAAAGCTCAGTGTTTCTTACATCCAGCATTACACACTGGCGTACCCTGCACCAATAAAACAAAAAGGTAAAGCATACTCAGGCCATGACAAAAACAAAATGTATCTCATTTTGACAATCCCAAACCATTTACATAAACTTCTCTGGTCTTCATTCCCAGACCGGTATGGATAAAGTAAACATAAATGAACATAAAATCACCTGTGACCTGTCCCTCTTATGCTCATGGTGCCTTTAACTTACATTTGTGAGTGTTACGTCTAGGTGCTCCCCCCTCAACTGGCAGCGGCATTGCTGGCTTTGCTGTCTTGTTGGCCTTGACGACCTTGACAGTCGTCCTCTGGCCAGTGGAGTCTACGCTGGCCCTGTCTGGGAGGGAGTGGCCAGTGCCATGGATGGCATCTCCTCAGTCGCTGCAGCCTCATCAGATGCCATTATCACTGGTAGAGGGGCGGAGGAGCTACTGCCATCATCCAGAATGCCCTGAGAGGAGCCCGCAGAGATGACAAGCAGCTTGTGCACCAACGTGAGGCCACTCTGGACCTCCCTGCTCGCCATTGATGGATGGCAACCTAGCTGAGATATTGAGTGCCTCATCCATCTCCCCCACTGGCACTGACCACCTGAGGTTAATGCTGCTGTGCGGGCTTGCAGGTCCGAGTGCAACCCAGGAACCCCTGGAGCTGCTTGTCCATGAGAGGTGCCACTGTCTCAATGGATGAGCCAGTGCACTCAGCCATGAGGGTCAATGCAGTGTTCATGCTCCGCATGGACTCCTTCATCACAGAGCTACGGCATGCAGACCCTCATGGATCTCTGCCAGATTCTCCTGCACATCTCGCTGGACATCCAGCATCTGCCGCCTAATGGGTGACTTCAGAGGCTGAACATCAACCTTCGACCCAGCATTGTCCAACTGCTGGTGCCCTGGGTACTTTCTGCCTCATCCTTCACCCCAAGCAAGTGTGAAGTGCCCTCACCAATGTGCACCGAGATACTAGCCACCGAGCTAATGCCCTCTGAGGTGCTGGTATCTGCGCTGGTGCCTGCTTCAGAAAGCTGGTATGACCCAGGTGCAACAGAAGCTCGGTGGGCCTCTGGTTTCAAGGGTGGCCCTTCCGGGTCCGGAGAGCGAAGGCCTGCTGGCGAACCTAAAATGGAGAACAAGGACATGTCATTAGTTAAAGTCATCACACTATCACTGTACGTGCCAGGCAGCCTGGTGAGGCAATGGAGACCTGCATCATGGTGCCATCCCCTTCCAATGATCAAAGGGGACTCCAGGTTCAAGACTTCCATCAATGAAAAGACTACTCTAGAATGGTTGCACAAGCTGAAAGTCTCACTTCTGTGCACTGCACTCTGCCCTTCGTCTGGCACCCTTGCCCCTCCTCGCCCGGTTGCATGTGGAGCATCCTGGTTCCCGAGACCGAGGGCTTCTTGCTCAAACCTGCTGAGCAGCAGGAGGCTAGGCGGGCTTCCACCAGTACGTGCCCTCTCTGCCTGGTTATGGCTTGTCTTCTTCTGAAAGAACAAAGGAGCATTGATTAGTCCACTCTCTACCTGCAGTGCCATTGCAGCCTGGCCAACCCCACCTGAGGAACAAGTTGTGGCCCTCAAAGCATAAGGTACTCAGTCCAAGCAGCTAGGGCTCACCCCCTTGGTCAGCTCCGGTGTCATTGACAGTGGGCACTCAGGCTCTAGCACCCCTGAGGTCAACGGGGGCATGGCCAAATCTTAACACATCTGCACACTGATCCATGCCAACACAGTGTACTCACCCTTCCTGAGTGCAGCAGGTCATTGAAGCGTTTCCAGCACTGTACCCAGGTGCGCCGCACCACTTCATGGCTGCTCACCCAGGCTGCCACCTCCTCCCATGCTCTCTTGGTGAGGTGAGGTGGCCTCCTCCTCCCATCTCTGGGGATAAGGGTGTCCATCCTGGCAGACACCTCCTCAAGGAGGACTGCGAGGCACTCGTCGCAAAAGCGAGGGGCCGAGTGCCCATCTGACCTGCCCTGCCGCCTGCTGTCTCCAGCCGCACTTGACTCCATTGGGAATGCTGAACATGCATCCTTCTGTGGCAGCCTGGGCCATTTTTAAACCGGCCGCTGAGTCGCCATTAGACCCGGCGGCCGACAGGCTCCTGCCCCTTCTCGGCCAGTACGAAGCCGCGTTTCATGCTGCGCAGGCCTTAATTGGCCCACCAGCATAAAGTCACAGTCGGGGGCCAATCACAGGTCGCAGACCATTTCCCGGCTGCTCCCGGGCCCACCCACTACACCCTCCCGACGACCTCAAAATCCTGCCCCAAATCCCATGCTGTTGGCACCAATCTGATCTACACTGGCTGTCCCCCCCAGGGAGTCCAAATTGCTGCAGCAACATACACTAGACATGGAACTTTGGATAGTGATGGTAGAGGTTCCAATTTCTTTCCATCACCTGGCTGACCCAGGAATCTCTCCCAATCTTACTACCTGCCATGTGTATTGGAAGGCTTTACAAGTTGATACCTTAACTGAATCTATTAGACACACTTATGTTAAAATAGGACCACTCTGCAGCTGGAGTGACAATTTTTAAGGAGATCCTCCATATATTGCACGATATGTTATCAATAGGTTATGAATGCGTCTTCCTTGGTCACCAAGCCCTGGAGCAGGACTTGAAGCCAGAACTTCTGGGTCAGAGGCAGAGGTGTTACTCACTGCAGCACAAGTCCACCTTTTATACATGAATCAAAAACTTTTAACACAGTCGGGCATGGATTGACTGTTAAACCATTGGACATGCTCAGGATGTTGAACGGTTTTCAAACCCTTAGATGTCCTCCATAGGGATGATTATGGCTGCAGCTGCAGACATTTCAGCCTTGCAGCTTCATCATTAAGGATTTGAGAGGAGGCTGCGATGGCCCTCCCACCTGCCGCCAGAAAGCCACCTTCAAATAGATGCTTGGTTACTCCCTTCTGTGAGGCACTGGCTGATTCCCTCGGCAGCCTGGCTATGGGAAACCCAGCCAGAGATGGGACAGAGTTGGGGAGCCATCTCAATGGGATTTTCTGATTCCTTCATTGAAACCCCACCTCTTAGGAGAAAGGAAGATTCTGCCCTCAATCTGCCACTTTATACAGGGTCAAGACAAGACTTGTGGTTCAACAAAATCCAGTGCTTTGCTAACAGGGAGGTGTGGGTCAGCTATGAGAGAGAAGATGGAGAAAGGGCACTTGGAAGTGGGGACTCCTTACAAAGCACTTCCACTCCTCATCCTTTTCCACCCCCATGGCCTTCAGCCTCAGTCAGAGCCCTCTTTGCCTCCTTCACCAATGACTGACTGCCCCTGTCCATTGCTGATAGGCTGTGTTTGGCAGGGTCCTCATGGGCTCCAAAACCAGAGGATGTCCACCAAGAGCATCTCATCTATCACAGCAGGGGAACAAGTAGCCTGCATCCAGTTCTGCTGAAGCCACAGGGGATGCACCATGTAGGAGTAAAGCAGAAGAAAAAGACTTGTTAACTGCACAAAGACACTCACTTGGGAGTATATAACAATGTTCACAATGTAATCTACATGTTTGTTTATTTAAATGAATGAAGCCCTTTATTTGAACTCTTCATTCTCCTGCCATTTATTTTGATGAATTCCAACATGATAGTGGCTTTCAGCAGAATAGTATGACTAGAGTGGAAGACAAACAAAGTGTTTGAGGGGCTCTGAAGAAGACTCATACAGACTCAAGACATTAATTCTGTTTCTCTCTTCACAGATGCTGCCAGACCTGCGGAGTTTTTCCAGCATTTTCTGTTTTTATTTCAGATTTTCAGCATCGGCAGTATTTTGCTTTTATTTCAGGAATCTTGTGTGCTGGCTGTTAAAGCTAGAATCCTGAGTTAAAGCCACACTTAATTGCTTGTAAGCATATATAAATCACTGACCCCTCAGCTCCACAGCTTCCCGCTCACCTGGGTGTGTGCTTAAAACCAGAAGGGCAGGATCATACCCAACCCACAAGCACTTTTGGGAATTTAATTCCTCGCCCACAACCAAACTCTCCTGTCCTCCTCTCCTCCCCACCAACTTGTCAGTTAAAATTCTGCCCATTGCAATTGGTTTGCAATTAAACCAGTCTGGAAATCTTTATCAAGGCAACTGTGGAGTTTCATTTGACTCATATGAACAAGGCAGTCATATAAAAATGGCCCCTAAATAAAGGAAAAATAGGTTATATGATTTTTGAAATTATAAGGGATTATTTAGGAATAAGAATTAACCCATGAATAGGATTGAAGGAAGCCCAATGAAATTAAAAGTTGGAAATCAGTAAATAGGTACCTTTAAAACCAAAGCAGCAGATTGACTTTTTATCATTTAACCCTTACTGAAATTTCACAGAATTCTCTAATAAAAGATACACAGTTAGGCTAAAATTTATATTTTCTTTGTCTACCACATGACATCATGGACAGTATGTTGTCTGTGAGAAAAGGAGCCAGGCGTGCTGGGGGGGCTTTGCCCAGGAAAATGAGAGAAATTTTAACACCTCTTGTTAAACGGAAACTGGTGAGGGAGCAGTTAAAGTGGTGTGGGATACTAACCTGCTGCCACAACCAAGCTGATTGCAACTTTAAGATAAAAGCAAAATACTGCAGATACTGGAATGCTGAAACAAAGACAGAAAATGCTGGAAGCTCAGCAGACCTAACAGCATCTGTAGAGAGAGAAACAGAGTTAATGTTTCAAGTCCATATGACTCTTCTGCAGAAAAGAAAAGTAAAAATGTGACGAAATTTATACTGTTTAAGGAGGGTGGAGCAGCTGAAGTTGGATAGAAAGCTAGTGATAGGTGGAGGCAAAGGAGAGATTGCCAAAGATGTCATGGACAAAAGGACAAAGGGGTGTTAATGATAATGATACTGGCTAAAGGAGGTGCTGATGATGGCATTAAGGTCAGAAAACAGAATGTGATAATAGGAGACAAGGGTATGCATTCTGGAAAGAACAACATGAATAAGTGACAGATGGCCCTTGTGAGCATGGGGTGGGGGAGGGGATGGTGGTAAGAAAATTTATTGAAAATAGGATAAAAGGTGAGAATAAAACAATGAATAAAGATGAAAATAAATAAAATAAAAATAAGAGGATGGAGGAGAGAGTTCATGGTCTGAAGTTGTTGAGCTCAATGTTAACATTCAAGTCAACAACTTCAGGCAATGAACGCTCTCCTTTTTTACCCCCTTTTATCCCCTTTTTTCAATATTCATTTAAATTGTTTAATTTTTAATTTTTTATCCACTTATTTTAGTTTTATTTATTTTCATTTTTATTCCCACCTTTTATCCTATTTTCAATCTTTTTCCCACCACCACCCCCTCCTCCACCCCACCCCCACAAAGGCTATCTGCCACTTGTTCATGTTGTTCTTTCCAGAGTGCTTACCCTTGTTCTACTATTATAACATTCTGCTTTCTGACCTTAATGCCACTATCAGCACCTCCCTTAGCCAGTACTACTAACATTAACACCCCTTTGTCCTTTTGTCCATGGCAACTTTGGGAATCTCTCTTTTGCCTCCACCTATCACTGGCCTTCTATCCAGCTTCACCTGCTCCACCCCCCTTAAACACTATAAATTTCATCACATTTTTACTTCTCTTTATCTCTGAAGAAGAGTCCTACAGACTCGAATTGTTAACTCTGTCTCTCCACAGATGCTGTTAGACCTGCTGAGATTTTCCAGCGTTTTCTGCTTTTGATTACAACTTTACATTGGAAACCCCAAGGTTCTTTAGGATCCTCATTTAAGTATGTAGGTCAGGCTCTGCTAACAGGACCTGACCATAATCTAAATCTAAGGCATCAGTGGGGAACAATGAGTTGGTTTCCCTGCCAAGACAATCATGTAAAGAAAATAGATCCTGGACCAGTAAAGTTATTTTTAATTTTTTTTGCATTTTTCTTATTGTGGTCTCCAAGGAGCCAAAGGGCTCTTCCTGGCCTGACAAATAAATTTTTGACCTCCCTGCCCCAGGATCTGACCCCTTCTTCCCGCCATGATTTCTTCCTGACCCCATTCCTGACCAGTTACTTTAGTGTCAGTGACCGTTGCCTCTGGTCCGCAGAGGTAGCTTGATTTTAATGTCTGAGCAGCCATTTCCCACCAACTTCTGAGCCTTTTCTGATCAGGCATGTGGCCAGCATTATGTTAATTAGGTCCGGCATTAAACTTGGCTGGGCCTTCCTGCTGCTGCACCTAAATGAACTGCTCACTCACTAGGCCACAATGTTCATAGGCTACATTTCCACCCAGGAGTTAAAAGTGATACAGAGACTCAAACTCTGTCTGTTATTATGCAGAAACTTGTGACTTTTGAAAGATGTTATTTGTTATTAAACAATCTTTCTGAAAATATTGCCAGAACTCAATATGATTGCGTAACCAAGTCCAAATAGACTACAGTCTAGCCTGTTGAAGGAAGGTGGCTAGGAAATAAAAGAGGCCCTCACCATAATTCTTCAATCCAGTTATGATAAGTACATTATATTATGGAACTGAAAAGCAACCATTAACACCCCTAAGGGAGAAACTGATCAACTGGGTAAGCACAGACTGTATTGTCAGTTTGCATAAAATCTTACAATTCTTAATTTGATTTACAATGTACGTGTTCATCAAAGGATAGCCAGAATAGATCTATTAAAGACAACACAAAAACAGAAACAGAAATACCTGGAAAAACTCAGCAGGTCTGGCAGCATCGGCGGAGAAGATCACAGTTGACATTTTGAGTCCTCGTGACCCTTGAACAGAACTCAGAAGTGGACAGTTTGTAGTGAACCTCCTCCCGCAGGAGCTGCTCCAGGCCCCGGCTAGCGGTGCAGAAATACTGGCTCCTGAGACTGTAGCCTCGGGACATCAGGACCCGCGAAGGGGAGCAGGTGGGGGGACGTGGGGGGAGGGGTGTGGTGCTCAGTGGCCCGGCGCAGTGAAGACCGGAGATGAGGTTCCCCTGACAACCTCATGAGGACTTGAAACGTCAACTTTGCTCTTCTCCGCCGATGCTGCCAAACCTGCTGAGTTTTTCCAGCTATTTCTGTTTCTGTTTTGGTTTTGGATTTCCAGCATCCGCAGTTCTTTGCTTTTATCTCTATTAAAGACAAGTTGTATTTGACTTCTTTTTCACTTCTCTGCCTGAAGTCAGCCTGTGGGTTGATTATTTGTTGAACTGTGACAAAGTTCTGAGATACTTTACCACAGCTAGGGTGAGGAGGCAGGCCCCAAGTCTACCTCAGTGAGAACAGAGATTGAACGCCATGCTGTTGGTGTTAATCTGATTCACAAACTAACCGCTAGCCAACTGAGTTAACTAGACCCCCTTGTATTTGACTCCGCTATAAAAAAAGAGGTCCATTCTGCCTATAGAGTCTTCCACTATTTCTGTTCAAATGTTGTGTTTTACTTGTCTTTCACCTTCATGGTATTACAATTTTTGTCAGGACCACCCACTTTTTAGTCACATTCATTATTATCTCTTGACCAAAATTATAGCCTGTATTTTCTAAGGGTGAGTGACGGTGTGCGGTAGCTGAGGGACAGTGTGGGGTAGCTGAGGGACAGTGGAGGAAAGGTGAGGAACAGTGCAGGGAAGGTGAGGGACAATGTGGGGTAGCTGAGGGACAGTGCAGGGAAGATGACTGAAAGTGTGGGGTAGCTGAGAGACAGTGTGGGGTAACTGAGGGACGGTGTGGGGTAGCTGAGGGACAGTGTTTGCTGGCTGAGAGACAATGCAGGGAAGGTGAGGAACAGTGCAGGGAAGGTGAGGGACAGTGTGGGGTAGCTGAGGGACAATGTGGGGTAGCTGAGGGACAGTGTGCGGTAGCTGATGGACTGTGTTGGGTAGCTGAGGGACAGTGCAAGGAAGGTGAGGGACAGTGTGGGGTAGCTGAGGGACAGTGCGGGCTGGCTGAGAGACAATGCAGGGAAGGTGAGGAACAGTGTGGGGTAGCTGAGGGAAAGTGTGGGTTAGCTGAGGGACGGTGCAGGGAAGGTGAGGGACAGTGTGGGGTAGCTGAAGGACAGTGTGGGGTAGCTGAGGGACAATGTGGGGTAGCTGAGGGACAGTGTGGGGTAACGGAGGGACAGTGTGGGGTAGCGGAGGGACTGTGCAGGGAAGGTGAGGGACAGTGCAGGGAAGGTGAGGGACAGTGTGGGGTAACTGAGGGACAGTGTGGGGTAGCGGAGGGACTGAGCAGGGAAGGTGAGGGAAAGTGAAGGAAACTGAAGTACAGCTTTTCTTGGCTGCAGGAGTTTATCAAGATTAACAGAGGAGCACTGCACTCAGGTACCAGGCATATTGACAAGGCCAGGGATGCTCTGGAGGCAGATGTCAGGGCTTTGGCCATTATGGAGCCAATGGAGCAGCCAAGGGCTCAGTCCACCTAGTCTCCCTAGCCCCCAGTGGAGGGGGAGTAGCTCAGAAGCTGGGTAGACAGTGGCACCACTGTTGGAATGATAGCAGCAAATGCTTCAGCCAACAGCAGGACAAAACATTGAGGAGGGTCAAGAGAAGTACCCCTGAGTGAGTCAGGCAAAGATCTGTGTGGTCTTGCATAAATTGCCTTAAAATGTCCGATTGAGGATGTCTCAAGAGGCTGTCACAAACCTGTGCACAATACTGCAGAATGACTTGCGGCCCATGGGATTCAGTGGGAATGAAATGCCAGTGCTCTAAAAGTCACCATGGCATTATACTTCTACACAACCAGTTCCATCCAGAGATCCACATGTGCAAGATATCACTGGCAGCTGCTCATCAGTGCATCAAATAAAGTAATCAATGTCCTGTTTAAGAGGGCTGGAGAGTTTGTGTGCTGCTGTACTGATACATCCAGAAAATGTGGCTCTCATGAAGGCAACAGGGAGCAAGGAGAAGGAACTGGCTGACAGGCAAAAGATTATATGCCCCAACAGCACTGTCAGCACTGGAGTGCTGCTTTGGACTGCAGTAGAGTGCTTAAGCTGGAGTTTGGTGACCGAGGAAGTTCGGTGAGGAGGGAACAAGGTGATCCTTTGAGTACCGTGAGTACGGTCGGGTAAGTATTTACTACTTTCATTGCTTATAGTTTTTAAGGTCTTATTTTGTGGTTCGTCATTTGGTTATATTCTGTAACCCAAGGAGCAGGGAAGAAGGGCACTAGGGTAATTGATATTATTTGATATTAAGTATCTTCCAAAAGATTAATTTAATTTAAAGGGGTAAGTCATGGCAGGAGAGCTCAAAGCCATGGTGTGCTCCTCCTGGTCTATGTGGGAAGCCGAGAACATTTCCAGTGCCCGGTGCCAGCATGTGCGCGGGAAGTGTCTCCAGCTGCAGAAGCCTGGGTTTCGGAGCTAGAGCAGTGGCTGGGGATGCTGTGGAGCATCCGCAATGTGGAGAGTATCATGGATAGCACGTATAGAGAGGTGGTCACACTGCAGGCTAATCGTCCACAGGCAGGAAGGGAATGTGTGACCACCAGGCAGAGCAAGAGGACTAGGTGGACAGTGCAGGAATCTCCTGTGGTTATTCCCCTGCAAAACAGATATACCACTTTGGATACTGTTGGGGGGAATGGCCTCTCAGGGGAAAGCAACAACAGCCAAATTTGTTGCACTATGGTTGGCTCTGTCACACAGGGTAGGGGTAAAAAGTGTGGGAATGCAATAGTTATAGTGGATTCAATTGTAAGGGAAAGAGATAGGCATTTCTGTGGCCGCAAAACGAGACTCCAGGATGGTATGTTGCCTCCCACATGCTAGGGTCAAGGATGTCTCAGAGTGGCTACAGGACATTCTAAAGGGGGAGGGTGAACAGCCAGTGGTCGTGGTACACATTGGTACAAATGACATAGGTTAAAAAAACGGTTTGAGGTACTAAAAGCAGAATATAGGGAGTTAGGAAGTAAGTTGAAAAGTAGGACCTCAAAGGTAGTGATCTCAGGATTACTACCAGTGCCACGTGCTAGTCAGAGTAGAAATAGCAGGATATATCGGATTAATATGTAGCTGAAGAGATGGTGTGAGCGGGAGGGTTTCAGATTCCTGGGACATTGGGACCAGTTCTGAGGAAGGCGGGACCAGTACAAACTAGACAGGTTACACCTGGGCAGGACCAGGACTGATGTCCTAGGGGTAGTATTTGCTAGAGTGATCGGGGAGGGTTTAAACTAAAATGGCAGGGTGGGTGGGAACTTATGCAAGGAGTCAGAGGAGGAGGAATCAAGGGCCAGAACAAAAGACAGAAAGGGGAATACAAAAAGTGATAGGCAGAGAAATCAAGGGCAAGAATCAAACAGGGCCTCAGCGAAAAATGGTGGGAACAGGACAAGTAATGTTAAAAAAGCGGGAGCATTCGCAATAAAATGGATGAATTACCGCGCAAATACATGTAAACTAGTATGATATAGTCAGGATTATGGACACATGGCTGCAGGGTGACCAGGCTTGGGAACTGAATATCCAGTATTTAGGAAGGACAGACAAAAAGGAAAAGGTGGTGGAGTTGCATTGCTGGTTAAAGAGGAAATTAACGCAATAGTGAGGAAAGATATTAGCTCCGACAATGTGGAATCTGTATGGGTAGAGCTGAGAAACACTAAGGGGCAAAAACATTAGTGGGCGTTGTATATAGACCCCCAAACTGTAGTGATGATGCTGGGAATGGCATTTAACAGGAAATTAGAGACGCATGCAATAAATGAAAATCTGTAATTATGGGTGACTTGAATCTGCATATAGATTGGTCAAATCAAATTAGTAACAATACCGTAGTGGAGGAATTCCTGGGGTGTATATGGGATGGTTTTGTGGATGAATACGTTGAGGAACCAACTAGACAACAGGCCATCCTAGACTTGGTATTGCGTAATGAGAAAGGAATAATTGGCAAACTAGATGTGCGAGGCACATTGGGGATGAGCGACCATAATATGATACAATTCTTCATCAAGGTGGAGAGGGAGGTAATGTATTCTGAGACTAGAGTCCTGAATCTTAATAAAGGAAACTACAATGATCTGAGGAGTAAGTTGGCTATGATGGATTGGGAAACATTTCTTAAAGCGATGATGGTGGATAGGCAATGGCAAGCATTCAAAAAGCTCATAGGTGAACTGCAACAATTGTTTATTCTTGTCTGGCGCAAAAGTATAACAAGAAAGGTAGCCAAACTATGGCTTACAAGGGAAATTAGAGACAGTATTAGATCCAAGGAAGAGACATACAAGTTGGCCTGAAAAAACAACAGACCTGAGGATTGGGAGCAGTTTAGAATTCAGCAGAGGAGGACCAAGGGATTGATTAAGCAAGGGGAAATATAGTACGAGAGTAAGACTACAGAGAACATAAAAACTGACTGTAAAAGTTTCTATTGGTATGTGAAGAGAAAAAGGTTGGTGAAGACAAATGTAGGTCCCTTACAGTCTGAAACAGGGGAATTTATAATGGGAAACTAAAGAAATGGCTGACCAACTAAATACATACTTTTGTTCTGTCTTCTCAAAGGAGGACACAAATAACACACCAGAAATGTTGGGGGAACAAAGGGTTTAGTGAGAGGGAGGTACTGAAAGAAATCAGTATTAGTGTGGAAATGATGTTGGAGAAATTAATGGCCAATAAATCCCCAGGGCCTGACAATCTAGATCCCAGAGTACTTAAGGAAGTGGCGCTAGAAATAATGGATGCAATGGTGGTCATCCTCCAAGATTCTATAAACTCTGGAACGGTTCCTACAGACTGGAGGGTAGCTAATGTAACCCCACTACTTAAAAAGTGAGGTAGAGAGAAAACAGAGTTATAGACCAGTCAGCCTGATGTCAGTAGTGGGGAAAATTCTAGAGTCTATTATAAAAGATTTAATAGCTGAGCACTTGGAAAACAGTGACAGAATCGGACAGAGTCAGCATGGATTTACAAAAGGGAAATCATGCTTGACAAATCTACTGGAATGTCTCAAGGATGTAAGTAGTAGGGTTGATGAGGGGGAGCCAGTGGATATGGTTTATTTGAACTTTCAGAAGGCTTTCGACAAAGTCCCACATAAGAGATTAGCGTGTAAAATTAAAGCAAATGGGATAGGGGGTAGTGTATTGAGATGGATAGAAAACTGGCAGGCAGACAGGAAACAAACAGTAGGAATAAATGGGTCTTTTTCTGAATAGCAGGCAGTGACTAGTGGGGTACGGCAGGGATCAGTGCTGGGACCCCACCTATTGACAATATATATTAATGATTTAGATGAGGGAATTAGATGTAATATCTCCAAATTTGCAGATGACACAAAGCTGGGAGGGAGGGTGAGCTGTGAGGAGGATGCAGAGATGCTTCAGTGTGATTTGGACAAGCTGAGTGAGTGGGCAAATGTATGGCAGATGCAGTATAATGTGGATAAATGTGAGGTTATCCACTCTGGTAGCAAAAACAGGAAGGCAGATTATTATCTGAATGGCTATAAACTGAGAGAGGGGAACGTGCAACGAAACCTGGGTGTCCTCGTACAGCAGTTGCTGAAGGTAAGCATGCAGATGCAGCAGGCAAATGGTATGTTGGCCTTCAGAGTGAGAGGATTCGAGTATAGGAGCAGCGATGTCTTGCTGCAATTATACTGGGCCTTGGTGAGACCACAGCTGGAATATTGTGTGCAGTTTTGGTCTCCTATCTGAGGAAGGATGTTCTTGCTACAGAGGAAGTGCAGCGAAGGTTTACCAGGCTGATTCCTGGGATGGCAGGACTGACATATGAGGAGAGATTGAGTCGGTTTGGATTATATTCGCTGGAGTTCAGAAGAATGAGGGGGGATCTCATAGAAACCTATAAAATTCTAACAGGACTAGACAGGGTAGATGCAGGAAGGATGTTCCCGATGGTGGGGGAGTCCAGAACCAGGAGTCACAGTGTGAGAATATGGGGTAGACCATTTAGGACTGAGATGAGGAGAAATTTCTTCACCCAGAGAGTGGTGAGCCTGTGTAATTCGGTACCACAGAAAGTAGTTGAGGCCAAAACATTGTATGTTTTCATGAAGGAGTTAGATGTAGCTCTTGGGGCAAAAGGGATCAAAGGATATGGGGAGAAAGCGGGAGCAGGCTATTGAGTTGGATGATCAGCCATGATCAAAATGAATAGCAGAGCAGGCTCGCAGGGCCGAATGGCCTACTTCTGCTCCTATTTTCTATGTTTCTATGTAAAAGCACATACCTCCTGAGAGATGGCTACATGAGAGCAACAAGTATCCCTCTCAATGCCAGCGTCCTCCAAGGGCAGTAAGAGTAGATGTGTGGATGAGACAACCAGGAGGCCCAATCATGTGTCCAAGGAGTGCCTGCAGATAAGGGGGTCAGTTGTCTATTGAGTGGAGACTCATTCTCCTCTTCTGCCTGCAGGAAAAATAGCCCACAATGCCAAAGAATGGGCAAAGGCAAGTGGAGGAGTGCCTGACATTTGAACCCTCACACCTGAGGGGGAGGAGGCTGTGAAATTGGCTGAAGAGCAAAGTGGCCAAGCAATTGTGGACAGTGAAGCAGGAGTATGACAAAGAGAGTGAGGAGACATCGAGCTTGAACCCGGCTACTGGGCAGAAAAAAGACCTGCATCAGAGAGGGATGGGAAGAGGATTTGTAAATAATGTGAACCTAATGCTTTGTGTTTTTCGATGAAGTTTGGATGAATGCTATGCACCATCTCTCTCTACGTCTATCTTGAGGAGCGCCTTGAAGAATGAAACTGTTAAACTGTTTCACTAGACATAGGAACATAGGAATATAGGAACAAGAGAGGATAATTTAGCCTCTTGATCTTGTTCAGCTATTCAGTGAGATCGTGGCTGATCTGCTATATACATGCCTTTTTCCCATTTCCCTTGTTACTTGTAGCTGACAAAAATCTATCAAAATCACTTTTAAAATTAACAGTTGATTGAGCATCAATTGCTGCTCACAGCTGCATGAAGAATTGTTTCCTGATTTGAATCCCGAAAGGTCTGATTCTAATTTTCAGACTGTGCCCCTTAATCCTCAACTCCTCAACTAGCCGAAATAGTTTCTCCCCATCTATTTTATCTGATCCCTTTAATACCTTGAAAACTTTGATAAAATCCACCTAAACTACAGAAAATTGTGTAATCTCTCCTTGTAATCCAAATACCATTCTGGAGTGCAACTTTGAATAAAAGTGCTGAGAGTTGGTTGAGTGAGGGGAGGAGCTGCTACTTTGCTTTTTCACCATAGTGGGTGGTTCTTACTCTACTACTTGGGAAGAAGCTAGCTGTTTGAGGAGTTTTTTTTACTTCTTCATGAGGTGCAGGCATCACCAGCTAGGCTGGCATTTATTGCCCATCCCTAATCAGTCAGAGTCAACTACATTGCTCTGGGCCTGGAGACACATGTAGATCAGGTCAGGTGGCAGATTTCCTTCTCTAAAGGACATTAGCGTACCAGATGGGTTTTTGTGACGATGGCAATGGTTTCATGGTCCATCATCAGGCTTTTACTTTCACCCTCTGCTGTGGCAGGATTCAAACCCAGGTTCCCAGAGCATTACCCTGGGTCTCTGGAATACTAGTCCAGTGACAATACCACTATGCCACTGCCTCCCCATTTGGTGAGTATCTGGTAAGTGGTTAAGCTCTATTCCTAAGGTTTAAAATAGTATATGAACTGGTAGTAAGTTTAATAAAATATATGAAAAAGGAAAATAATTAAATAATTATTTGAATAAAACAATTAGGTAGTTAATTAAAACACATTAAGGATGGCAGGATAGGTGATGTGTCACAGCTGCATCATGTGGATGCTCCAGGTTGCCATTGCAATCCAGGGCAAACACTTCTGCAGTAAGTGTTTGCAGCTCAAGGAGATTCAGTTCAGAGCCATTGAGCTGGAGGCTGAGATTTAGACACTGTGATGTATCAGTTAGGGGGAAGTGAACTGAACACTTTAGGCCTTGGCCTTCTGATTTGGTCAGGAGAGTGTGACTGTGAGTGTGGCTGGTAAGGGGACCCAGAGGGCAGGAGTGCAGGAGCCTCAGCTTTTGCATTTGCAAAGGTTTGAGGTTATTCAGCTTGTTTGGATGAGAGCAGGGCCTGCAGGGTGGATGAGCTAACTGACCTTGGCACAGTGGTACAGGAAGCCATTCGTGGGTGGGTGGGGGGGTGGAGGGAAATATAAAGGAACATAGTGGTAGTAGGGGAAAGTATAATGAGGAGGATTGACATTTTTCTCTGCAGCAAAGAATGAGCGTCCAGAAGGCTGTCGCCTGCCTGGTGCTAGGGTTCAGGACATCTGCTCAGAGCTAGAGAAGAACTTGGAGGGGGAGGATGCAGTCGTCATGATCTATGTAGGTACCAACGACATAGACAGGACAAGGAAAGAGGTTTTGCATTGTCAGCATGAGGAGCTAAGCACCAAATTAAGAAGCAGAATCTTAAAGATAATAATCTCTTGATTACTACCTGAATCGTGTACAAATTGGCATAGGGCAAATAGGATTAGAGAAATGAATGCGTGGCTCAAAAACTGGTGTGGTAGAAGTGGTTTCTGGTTTGTGGGGCACTAGCACCGGTACAGGGGAAAGTAGGCGCTATGGTCTACACCTGAACTGTGCTGGAACCAGTGTCCTAGCAAGCTGCATAACAAGGGAAGTCGAGAGGATTTTATACTAAATAGTAGGGGCAAGGGATCAAATTTGGGAAGATTTGATAAATCAAAGAGTAAAGACAAGGTAAGAGAGAAAGGTATAACGTGGGGAGTGATAAACAGACTGTGACAGGAAAAGATAGAGAGTGCAAATCTAAGAGTAAATCAACAGATAAAGCTAGAGGTTACAAAAATAATAAAAAGGCAAAACTAAAGGCTATGTATCTGAATACATATAGCGTTAGAAACAAAATAGATGAACTGATAGCTCAAATAGAAATAAATAAGTATTAACAGACACTTGGAAAATAAGGAGATAGAATATGAATTGAACAAGTATTTTGCATCAGTCTTCATTATAGAGGATAGAAGTAATTTCCCAGAAATAGATGGAAAGAGAAACTCAAGAAAATTACAATCACCAGGGAAGTGGGACTGAGCAAGTTGTTGGAGCTGCGGGCTGACAAGTCCTTGGGTCCTGATGGACTTCATCCTAGGGTCTTAAAAGAAGTGGCTCATGAGATAGTTGGTGCATTGGTTTGATTTTTCAAAATTCCCTAGATTCGAGAAGATTCCATTAGTTTGGAAAATAGTGAATATACCTCCTTTATTCAAAATGGGAAGGAGACAGAAAGCAGGAAATGATAGGCCAATTAGCTTAACATCTGTCATAGAGCGAATGTTTGAAACTATTATTAAAGATGTTATCAGGGCACTTAGAAAAATTCAAGGTAATCAGGCAGAGTCAACGTGTTTTTTTGAAAGGGAAATCATGTTTAACCAATTTAGTGAAGTTCTTTGAAGAAGTAACATGTGAGGTGGATATTGATAGGGTGAATATGGAAAGGATGTGAGAGATTCTCTTGTGGCAGAATCTGGAACTAGGGATCATTGTACAAAAATAAGGAGTTGCCGATTTAAGATAGAGATGAGATTTTTTTTCTCTGAGGGTACTGAGTCTTTGGAGCTGTCTTCCTCAAAAGGTGGTGGGAGCAGGGTCTTAGAATATTTTAAGGCAGAGCTAGATAGATCTTTGATAAGCAAGGGGGTGAAAAGTTATTGGGGACTGATGGGAATGTGGAGTTTAGGTTACAATTAGGTCAGCCATGATTTTATTGAATGGCACAGCAGGTATGAGGGACCGAGTGGCTTACTCCTGCTCCTAATTCTTATGTTTGCATGTTCGTACAAATCCAGCTGCACTCCCAAAACGCCAATCTATTCATCCTCAGGTGTGTTGTCCAGCTCTGCTCACAATACTCCACATGTGGTCTAACCAGGGCTTTGTAGCTAAGCTATGGCTTCTATGCGTTTGTGTTCTATTCGTCTAGCTATAAAAGTCAGCATTTCACTAGCCTTTATGATTATTTTCTGTACATGTTCACGGCATTTTAAAGATCCTCGCTCCTAGATGCCCAAGTCCCTTTACCTCTATTGTTTCTAGCATTTCACCATTACAAAAGCACCTTGGTCTTTCCTTTTTAAGTCCAAAGTGGATGACCTACATTAAAATGCATTTGCTGCAGTTTTGATATTTCACTTGATTTATCAATCTCTCTTTGTAATTTTATGTTTCCATCAACACTGCTGCCTATCTTTGCATCATTGGCAAATTTAGAAATTTGATTTTCTATTACATTTTCTAAGACGTTAATGAATGCAGTGAATAGTTTCAGCCCCAGAACAGATCCTTGTGGGACACTACCAATTAGAGTGCCTGCCTCTTATCCCTACTCACTGTCTCCTTCTACTTAAACAATTTCCTAACCAGTTCAATAATTTTGCCTCCCGGAAATCCATATAAATAATTGACATTTCCCTGTCCACTACTTTAGTCACATCTTCAAAAAATTCAATCAGATTCGTCAGGCATGACCCTCGCTTTATGAATCCATACTGGGTCTCTCTGATCAGCTGAAAATTTTCAAGGTGTTCAGTCACCATATCCTTAATTACAGATCCAAACAATTCCCCAACAAGTGCTAAGCTAACTGGTCTATAATTTCTGGTATCATGACCAAATAATAGGTGTTTCCTCAAAGTGGCCTGTGAGCTAAGAATTTGTGTGTGAATGTATGTAGCCCCCTTTTTAATTTGGAAATGATTCAATTTAAAAATAACCCAGCAGTCAAACTTTATTCTTAAACAAGATAAAGGTTGATTTGTTATGAAACTACTGCTGGAAGTTACTTATGTAAAATGGATAAGTTATTTGTTTAAATACAGATATAAGGATTAAATTGCAGATAAAGGGGAAAAAAGACTTAAGGATGAGATTTCAAATCAGTCTCCTGAGATATTATTGCAGGCCCATTGCTTGAATTCTTTCTTTCTAAAGTGAAAGTTTTGAAATTTGAGATTCAGTTTAGCAGCTGCAACGGCTTGTGAATTTGAAGAGCCGGAGTTTTCCTTTGTAGGTGGACTCAATAGGCAGAGCAGATGCTCGGAGAGAGTAAAGGCTCCTTTGCTTATGGAGAGTGCAGATACCGACACTCGAAGATTGCCTGTTTCGTTTTTCCTCAGTAGACCAGGGATGACTTTCCAGATGCGTTACTCTGTAACTTCCAATGACAGGGAATCCCAGATCTCACATGTAGTTCATGACTGCTTCAGCTGAGAGCTGTGTGCTGCTATTGTCTCTCATGCTGATACACAAAATGGCTTCTTACAGCCTCCTTGAAATAATCCAAAACACAAAATGGCTACTATCCAAAACAATTGAATCATTCTTTTTTATATTAGGTATTGGGTTGGCACCGGTTTGGGGAGGCTAGTCCCATCCATTATATTTTTAGCCGAGGTAATTAATCTTTTCAATGTCTTATCCATTAACTTGAATGGTTCCTATTCTCCCAGATATGGGGAGACAGAAAAGTGCTATTCTCCCCTCCCATTGTCAACGAATTTCTGTTTACCCTATTGGAAATGTACATAAATTTCAAATGTCTTCAAATGTCTGGCTATGTCGACTTGTAATCCACTTGGAGTCTTCTAGAACCTTGACCACATTGCAGTTGTAGAAGGTCAGGTGAATTTTGGCAGCCATCTTTAAGGCTTGTTGTGTCTATTTAAAAGGAAGATTATCTTTTTTACAAAATCTATAATATCACAACTACATGTTAAATAACACAGTGAAAGGCACATTTTACAATCTAAAGGAATGGTTCTCAATTGAGAAAACTTTGCAAGATTATACTTGGGGCAACTGCAATGTTCCCACCTACTTTTTTTAAACCCCTGAGATGATCACCATCTGGTCCTGGGAATTTGGGACCCTACTGCCATTAATTTCTCTATTACTGCTATTTTGCTTAGGTTAATTTTGTTGAATCTCTGTCCGTGATTCACTAGCAGTTTCCTTGGGATATCTGATGTGCTGATCTCTTCATCTACTGGAAATACTGAAGGGAAGTATTTATTCAGTAGACTGTCATTTCCTTATTTTAAGGGGCCCAGATTGCTTCTGACCACCTTCTCTTTCCTAATATATTTGCAGAAGGTTTGTGTGGTGATCCTGATATCCCTTGTGAGTGTCCATTCATGCTCCCTTTTTGTAGCTCTTATTATCTGCTTTGTCACCCCTTGCTGCTCTTTGAATCGTCCTGATTCTGCAGGGTCTGTGCCATCTTTTGTATTTTTGTATCCTTTTTCTTTTAGTTCTATGTTGTCTCTTACCTCTTTATTTGCCCATGGCTGTCATTTTTGGCAAATAGTAGAACTTTTGCCCTTTAGGGGTATGGTCTGGTCATGTAGCACATTACATTCTTTTTTGAACACCCCATTGATCTTCTGTAATTCTACCCCTGTACAGGTTTGCCCAATTTGCTGTGGACAGTCTCAATTGGACTTCATCCCTTTGAAGCCAGTTGACCCGAGAAGGTTGCTTAGATATAGGCCGGGATTTTCCTGCCCACTGGTGTCAGGCATGTTCGGTGGCGTGAGCGGACAATAAGGCGCGATCTGTTTCATGGTGATGTGAAACCAGTTTGCGATCGTCAGCTCAGCCCATCGATGGCGGGATACATTTCCCATCATCGGGCGTCGGGAAGCTCATTGTAATACAGCAGTATATCATTATTAGGCCAGCCCGCCAGAATCGTCCACCCCACCACTGGATCATCCATCCACGTCGGCGGAAAAACACGCCGATGTGTTTCACAACAGCATACATAAGGTGTGCATTTGGAGGGCTGCACTTTGCTTGGGTCTTCAAGGTTTGTTTGTCTACATTGCTTTGGTCAGCACTTGCAGTCATTAGTGTCAGGCTTCACAGACAGCACCACATCATTTTTGAGGGGCCTCACGGGAAGGTCTCTACCTACCAGGGCAGCCATATGTGGGTGGCTTTTCAATGGCTCGAGGCCGGGGCTTGCTTGGGGAAGGGAGAGAAGTGGCCTCAGGCAAGAAATGGGGGAGCCCAGCACAGTAGTGCAAAAAATAAGGCTGAAACTTTCGCAACAATCTTCAGCCAGAAATGTCGGGTGGATGATCCACCTCGGCCTTCTCCAGAGTTCCCCAGCATCATAGATGCCAGTCTTCAGCCAATTCGATTCACTCCACGTGATATCAAGAAATGGCTGAAGGCACTGTATACTGCAACTGACAACATTCCGGTAACAGTACTGAAGACTTGTGCTCCAGAACTTGCTGCGCCCCTAGCCAAGCTGTTCCAGTACAGCTACAACACTGGAATCTACCCAGCTATGTGAAAAATTGCACAGGCACATCCTATACACACAAAGCAGGACAAATCTAACCCAGCCAATTACCGCCCGATCAGTCTACTCTTGATCATCAGTAAAGTAATGGAAGGGGTCATCAACAGTGCTATCAAGTGGCACTTGCTTAGCAATAACCTGCTCACTGATGCCCAGTTTGGGTTCCACCAGGGCCACTCAGCTCCTGACCTCATTGCAGCCTTGGTTCAAGCATGGACAAAAGAGCTGAACTCCTGAGGTAAGGTGAGAGTGGCTGCCCTTGACATCAAGGCAGCATTTGGTCGAGTATGGTATCAAGGAGCCCTAGCAAAACTGGAGTCAATGGGAATCAGGGGAAAAACTCTCTGCTGGTTGGAGTCATACCTAGCACAAAGAAAGATGGTTGTGGTTGTTGGAGGTCAGTCATCACAGCTCCAGGACATCACTGCATGAGTTCCTCAGGGTAGTGTCCTAGGCCCAACCATCTTCAGCTGCTTCATCAATGACCTTCCTTCTAACATAAGGTCAGAAGGGGAGATGTTCGCTGATGATTGTACAATGTTCAGCACTATTTGCAACTCCTCAGATACTGAAGCAGCTCATGTCCAAATGCAGCAAGACCTGGACAATATCCAGGCTTGGGCTGACAAGTGAAAGCAACATTTGCGCCACACAAGTGTTAGGCAATGACCACCTCCAACAAGAGAGAATTCAACCAACGCCCCTTGATGTTTAATGACATTACCATCACTGAATCCCCTACTATCAACATCCCAGGGGTTACCATTGGCTAGAAACTGAACTGAACTAGCCAAATAAATACTATGGCTACAAAAGCAGGCCAGAGGCTAAGAATTGTGTGACAAGTAACTCACATCCTGAATCCTCAAAGCCTGTCCACCTTCTTCAAGGCATAAGTCAGGAATGTGATGGAATACTCTCACTTGCCTGGATGAGCTCAGCTTCTGCAACACTGAAGAAGCTGGACACTGTCCAGGACAAAGCAGTCCACCTAATTGGCATCACATCTGCAAATATTCACTCCCTCCACCACCAACGCACAGTAGCAGCAGTGTGTACCATCTACAAGATGCACTACAGAAATTCACCAAGTCTCCTAATACAGCACCTTCCAAACCCACAACCACTACCACCTAGAAGGACAAGGGTAGCAGATAAATGGGAACACCACCACTTGGAAGTTCCTCTCCAAGTCACTCACCATCCTGACTTGGAAATATATCACCGTTCCTTCACTGTTGCTGGGTCAAAATCCTGGAACTCCCTTCCTAACAGCACTGTGGGTGTACCTACACCACATGGAGTGCAAAGGTTCAAGAAGGCAGCTCACGACCTCCTTCTCAAGGGCATCTAGGGATGGGCAATAAATGCTGGCCTACCCAGCGAAGCACACATCCCGCGAATGAATAAATAAAAAAGACTGCAGGGTGAGAGCTGTACTGGGGAAGGAGGGTATCCCAGGGTGTGTGTGGGGGCACATGTTGATCTATACAAGTGTCCTCAAGATGGTGAGGGCTGAGAATGCAGTCTCCAGGGAAGATAAGGCCAGATGGACATGTGAGGATATGCGTGTGAGAATGGCTGGTGATGCCCCTTTAGCTGGCAGTGACTGAGATGCCAGTGAATGTGTGATGGGCTTGAGTGCGTGAACATAGAGTGCTGAGATGGTTGCCATACCCTGGCTGCATGGATGAGATCATTCATCCTCTATCTGCATGGGATGGCCAACCTCTTCTTTGCAACATTGGCACTGATCACCACAGCCATTGACTACCAAGCCGGAGTGGTAATGTTGCTGCCCTTCCTGCGGTCAGAGCAGAGGTAGAGGACATCACAGTGGACCTCCGTGCCTTCCAAAAGGCACTCAAGGGCTGCAGTCTTCTTGCCTTTCAGGGCCATGTCTTTGTGGCAGCAGTCCTGGCCTAGAAGCACTGAGCGCGCCTGTACTTTAAATGTGGTGAATGGTGTGATGAAGCGGCAAGGTGACAGTGTGGCAGACAAATTGGATTCCGACCACCAAAGAAGCAAGGTGCATCCTGGGAATGCATAATTATTGCAGCAGGTTTGGGATGATACGGCGTGAAAAGCCGCCATTGTAAAGCCTAATTTTTCCCGCCTGCTACCATACTTGTTGCAAATCTGGGACAATTCCGCCCAAAGAGTTTTAAAAAAATATATAAGATGAGTCAGGAACAAAAATTCTACTGGTTGAGGAGTTAATGATGAGAGGTTATCAATTTAAAATGATCACCAAGAGAATGAGGAAAGAGGTTAATAGATTTCTATTAAATAGTTCTAGAAATGGCAGTTACTGGGGTGAAGTGCTTCACCTGTGGGATGTGGGAAATCTGTGATGCTTCAAGTGTCCTGGACAACTACATCTGCAGCAAGTGTACCCAATTGCAGCTCCTCACAGACCGCATGGATCGGTTGGAGCGTCAGTTGGATGCACTTAGGAGCACTCAGGTGGCAGAAAGCGTCATTGACAGGAGTTTTGAAGACGTGGTCATACCCAAGGTACAGACAGATAGATGGGTGACCGCTAGAAGGGGCAGGCAGTCAGTGCAGAAATCCCCTGTCTCTAACAGGTATACTGTTTTGGATACTGTTGGGGGAATGGCCTATCAGGGGAAAACAACAGCAGTAGCAAGAGCAGTTGGGGGGGGGGGGATGACTCTATAGTCAGGGGCTCAGATAGGCGCTTCTGTAGTCGTGAAAGAGACACCAGGATGGTATGTTGCCTCCCTGGTGCCTGGGTCCAGGATGACTCTGATCGGGTACAGGACATTCTGAAGGGGGAGGAAGAACAGCCAGAGGTCGTAGTACACATTGGTACTAACAACATAGGCAGGAAGAGTGACGAGGTCCTGCAGCGGGAGTTCAGGGAGTTAGACAGAAAGTTAAAAAACAGGAACTCTAGGGTTGTAATCTCAGGATTACTCCATGTTGCACGTGCCAGTAAGGCTAGAAATAGGAAGGTAGTGCAGCTGAACATGTGGCTGAACAGATGATGTAGGAGGGAGGATTTCCGATATCTGGATCTTTGGGATCTTTTCCGGGGCAGCTGGGACCTGTACAAAAAGGACGGGTTGCATCTAAACTGGAGGGGCACCAATATCCTGGCTGCGAGGTTTGCTAGTGTCACTCGGGATTGTTTAAACTAGTATGGCAGGGGATGGGAACCAGAGCAATAGGTCAGCAGGTGAAATAAATGACTGGAAACCAGTGAATATAGCCAGTAGGACTAAGAGGAAGGGCAGGCAGGGAGAAATGACTGAACACAGTGGGACTGGGGGTCTGAAATGCATTTGTTTCAATGCAAGAAGTATAACAGGCAAGGCAGATGAGCTTAGAGCTTGGATTAGTACTTGGGACTATGATGTTATTGCTATTGCAGAGACTTGGTTGAAGGATGGACAGGATTGGCAGATAAACGTTCCAGGATTTAGATGTTTCAGGCAGAATAGAGAGGGATGTAGAAGAGGTGGGGGAGTTGCACTGCTGGTTAAGGAGAATATCACAGCTGTATGACAGGAGGACACCTCGGTGGGCTTATGCAGCGAGGGAATATGGATAGAGCTCCAGAATAGGAAGGGTGCAGTCATAATGTTGGGGGTTTACTATAGGCCTCCCAACTGCCAGCGGGAGATTGAGGAACAGTTATGCAGGCAGATTTTGGAAAGATGAAAAAGCAATAGGGTTGTTGTGGTGAGTGATTTTAATTTTCCCTATATGGACTGGGAATCACTTAGTGCTAGGGGTTTGGATGGTGCATCCAGGAGGGCTTCCTGAGACAATATGTGATAGTCCAACTAGGGAAGGGGCAATACTGGACCTGGTATTAGGGAATGAACCTGGCCAGGTGGCCGAAGTTTCTGTAGGGGAGCATTTTGGGAAAAGTGACCATAATCCAGTAAGTTTCAAGGTACTAGTGGATAAGGATAATAGGAGTCCTCGGGTTAAAGTGCTTAATTGGGGGAAGGCTAATTATAACAATATTAG
Source organism: Carcharodon carcharias (assembly GCF_017639515.1). Classification (NCBI taxonomy): domain Eukaryota; kingdom Metazoa; phylum Chordata; class Chondrichthyes; order Lamniformes; family Lamnidae; genus Carcharodon; species Carcharodon carcharias. The sequence goes on from NC_054478.1 coordinate 71,690,362, forward strand.
GTAGGAACTGAGGAATCTAGACTGGAGGCGGATGTTTGAGGGCAAATCAACAACTGACATGTGGGGGGCTTTCAAACATCAGTTGATAAGAATTCAGGATAGGCATGTTCCTGCTGGGATGAAGGATAAGCATGGCAAGTTTCAGGAACCTTGGATAACGAAGGATATTGTGAGATTAGTCAAAAAGAAAAGGGAAGCATTCATAAGGGCTAGAAGGCTGGGACCAGATGAAGCCCATGGAGAATATAAGGAAAGTAGGAAGAAACTTAAGTAAGGAGTCAGGAGGGCTAAAAGGGGTCATGAAAAGTCACTGGCAACCAGGATTAAGGAAAATCCCAAGGCTTTTTATACATATGTAAAAAGCAAGAGGGCAGCCAGGGAAAGGATAGGTCCATTCAGGGACAGAGGTGGGAATCTGTGTGTGGAGCCAGAAGAAATTGGAGAGATACTAAATGAATACTTCTCATCAGTATTCACCAAAGAGAAGGACTTAGTGGTCGATTTGTCTAGGGAAGAGTGTGTAGAAAGCTGGATCATGTTGGGATCAAAAAAGAGGAGGTGTTAGGCGTCTTGAAGAATATTAAGGTGGATAAATCCTCAGGGCCAGATGGGATCTACCACAGAGTACTGAGGGAGGCAAGGGAGGAGATAGCTAGGGCCTTGACAGAAATCTTTGTATCCTCACTGGCTATGGGTGAGGTCCCAGAGGACTGGAGAATGGCTAATGTTGTTCCATTGTTTAAGAAGGGTAGCAGGGATAATCCAGGAAATTACAGGCCGGTGAGCCTTATGTCAGTGGTAGGGAAATTATTGGAGAAGAGTCTTTGTGACAGGATTTATTACCATTTAGAAGCAAATGGGTGTATTAGTGAGAGGCAGCACGGTTTTGAGAAGGGGAGGTCGTGTCTCACTAAATTGATCGAATTTTTCAAGGAAGTGACAAAGATGATCAACGATGGAAGGGCAGTGGATGTTATATACAAGGATTTCAGTAAGGCCTTTGACAAGGTCCCTCATGGCAGACTGGAACAGAAGGTAAAGTCGCACAGGATCAGAGGTGAGCTGACAAGATGGATACAGAATTGGCTTGGTCATAGAAGGCAGGGAGTAGCAGTGGAAGGGTGCTTTTCTGAATGGAGAGCTGTGACTAGTGGAGTTCCGCAGGGATCAGTGCTGGGACCTTTGCTGTTTGTGGTATACATAAATGATTTGGAGGAAAATGTAACTGGGCTAATTAGTAAGTTTGCAGATGATACTAAGGTTGGAGGAGTTGCAGATAGTGAAGCAGATTGCCAAAGGATACAACGGGATATAGATCAGTTGGAGACTTGGGCGGAGAAATGGCAGATGGAGTTTAATCCGGACAAATGCGAGGTAATGTATTTTGAAAGGTCTAATACAGGCAGGAATTATACAGTAAATGGCAGAACTCTTAAGTGCATTGACGGGCAGAGGGATCTGGGTGTACAGGTCCACAGGTCACTGAAAGGTGGATAAGATAGTCAGGAAGGCATATGGCATGCTTGCCTTCATTGGCAGGGGTATTGAGTATAAAAGCTGGGAAGTCATGCTGCAGCCGTAAATAGAACCTTGATTAGGGCATACTTGGAATATTGCGTGCAATTCTGGTCGCCACATTACCAGAAGGATATGGAGACCTTGGAGAGGGTGCAGAGGAGGTTTACCAGGACGCTGCCTGGTCTGGAGGTTATTAGCTATGAGGAGAGGTTGGAGAAACTCGGATTGTTCTCACTAGAGTGACGGAGATTGAGGGGCGACTTGATAGATGTTTACAAAATTATGAGTGGCATGGACAGAGTAGATAGCCAGAAGCTTTGTCCCAGGGTGGAAGAGTCAATTACTAGGGGACAGAAATTTAAGATGAGAGGAGAAAACTATAGAGGAGATGTGCCGGGCAAGTTTTTTATGCAGAAGGTAGTGAGTGTCTGGAATTCGCTGCCAGAGGAGATGGTGGAAGCAGGTACAAAAGTGGTGTTTAAGAGGCAGCTTAACAAATACATGAATAGGATGGGAATAGAGGGATACGGACCCTGGAAGTGCAAAATGTTTTAGCTGACAGGCAATATGATCAGCGCAGGCTTGGAGGGCCGAAGGGCCCGTTCCTGTGCTGTACTTTTCTTTGTTCTTTATTCTTGTTCTTTCTTTACACAGCGATATTGGAACTTCGTCACGGGGAATAACTAAGATAGTGTTGGCTGCAGTGCAAAGATAAGCAGGGAACCATGTGATTCAATATCATTTTTAGACCACTATTGTCCCATTTATGCTCCAGCTTAGCAGAGTGGATACTGCAGGACTTGTCCTCTCTAGATCCTCTGCTTCATCTCTATGTCATCCTGCAAACCAGAGGCACTGCCTTGCTGTGGCCTTGATGTGCACTGTACAGTTTTTCTCCCTATGAGAATGAGGTAAGACCTTTTGACAAAGGCAGGAAGTCAACAAAGCACCTCCAAAAATATGCCAGAATGCTTTAAGACAGTTTCCAATTGAAATTGTTCAAAACATTACCTTAGCTGCAATTAGGATGCCTGTCCCTTTAAACAGTACTTCTGCAGGTCCCACCTTGCAGCTTCATACTTGTTTTTTTCTCTCTCAAGTAAACAATGTAGTTGCTGCCTGCAAAATCCTTGTTCAGATTTGGCATCCTGGCATCACAGAACCAGTTAAGTTGTGTGGCTTCAGGATAGCACCAAATCAATGTATTCCAATGCACATGGAGAACACACCTGTGTGCACCCATACCCTTGCAGATGCTGCACTGGCCATGCAGCAAGTGACCAGCAGTGCATTGTGACTCTGGGAATCAGAGGTAGTTGTTTAGTGGTGCTATGCTTCTGACTTTCATGCCCTGAGTTGCCTTGAGTTTTATTTTTGTTATTCTTTCAGGGGATCTGGGCATTGCTTGCAAGGTCAGCATTTGTTGCCCTTTCTTCCGATCTAATAATAAATATATGTAATAATTATCAATTTATGATCTGAGATTTTGGGCCTTAAAGATATTGCTGGCTCAAAATAAAAAATGTCATGACTATCCAATCAAAAATCTAGCAGAACAGGTCAAATATTTTATTAACATACGTCTTTAATTATAGTCATCTGCAGAAAATCTACTCTCACGTATAACAAGCTGTTATCAGTGATAAAGAAAACCTACAGTTTTTCATAAGTTCACAAATCTGTGCAAGTTTGGGTGAGTGCTAGAAAAATATTCTCATAATATATGCATTATTGATTATTGCACTAAAATATTCATAGAAACATGGAAAATTTATGTTGTATAGCATTCAAAGTTATGGCATAAGAATTTGTTGCCTAACAAATACATGACAAGTGTTCCAGCCACAGCAAATGTTATTTGCTGAGCAAGTCAGATCCCAGAGGGAAACTTGCCTTACTGATCATAAGCCTTTTCTTCATATCTTTAAAATGAGGAGGAAAAGCTATTAACCCCAAAATCACAGAACTCCAGCAACACCTTTAGGATGTTTAAACATTAAAATATTTATTAAAAAGAAAAGAAACTTAAGCACATAAGATTAAGGTTATACACTAAAAAGAATCTTACAAAACAAGCCCTGAAGAAAACCCACTTGGCCAAAGCACACGAGTTATCTACCTTCTTGGCAACAACTCCCTTATAGATTTTAACTATAAAAATCCAGTAATATTACCCAATGCAAAGAATTTCTGTCACTTTAATAAAGGCATACCACACAACTCCTCAACCACTTCCATTCAGATGTGGAAATCCAAAAGGAAGGTTCAGAAACAGACTGCTTTCTGAAAACAAAGACTTTTCTGGCTTGAACCTGGATGGCTGTTTCAAATTCCTAACTTCTGCACTTCCTGAGCAATGGGCCTGGTCTCAGGACATTTCCCCCACACAGCCACCCCAACTCAGCCAAACCTCTTTCCTTAAATATCTTTTTTCACTTTGATCTCAAATTCCGTTGTCCTCACATTTCTGTGAACTTAACTTCTCCAAATACAAAAATCTGTTATGTTTTCCTATTGCCTCTACTTTTGGGTCAATAAAATTTAATATACTTTCCTGGTTTACCTATGAAACCTTTGCAAGTTGTAAACGTTTCTTGTCACTGCCAAATTTCCTTTGAAATTCAATAGCTGGAAAACCAAGTCTGCACTTATCTCAATAATTTAAATTTTAATTAAACTTATTTACTTATAAATCTAACCTCATCATAACCTCTCATTATAAGTGCATGAACCTAACACCTTTACACTTTTATCTGTCAGTTCTCACTGACAAGCTGTCTTTATTAGCATCCCCCAGTTTAATTTATCATGGGGACACACACACACACACACACACACACTCACATGCAGCGTTCTTTACAGAATACCACCATGTTCCAAAAAATATTTTAAAAGAATAACATCCCTATTACATAAGGTTGAGCAGAAACCCAGATATCTTCTGTGGACAATCAATTCCCTCAGCAAAAGGGCAACTGCATTGCGAACGGTAAATAGAATATACTAAATTGAAACAAGTACATTTTTGGAGGGAGTGTTTGGGACCTTGAACAGTGGGAAGTGGGACAGTAAAAGGTGTTAAGAACAGGGGAGAGGTGTGGGATAATTTCTCCCTTTTTCCACATCTCAATCGACCATAACAGGATGTATTTTTAGAGAAGAAGTGTTTTAACCTGTGCTGTGCTGTGACTTTTAACAACAAACACAAAAACAGGCTTTCTGGTAAGCTTAAATCAAAAGAAAGGATAAACATTTATTTCTCACAACACCCAAAAATGTACACAACAAACACCCACTCATTCACACAAACAACCAGACATCAAGAGAAAATGATTTCAAAAAAAGGATAGCATGCACTAATATTTTTAAGAATAGCTTGTGAAAATCAGTAATACTTTAGTCCTTCAAGGTGGTGGTTGGAAAAGGTGCAGGCCTGGAAATTTTTTCAGTTCACTGAAGAAGGGAAAATAAATGTTGGAGGTTTCTGGTGATGAACCGACATGGTACCCCAAGCAAAAACAGGTTCTTGGCTTTCCAGTAGAAGTTGTGGTTGAGCCTCTGTAATGAAAAAATATAATCTTGCAGGTAAAAAATGAGTCTCATACTCACCCCTGCTTTCCACCCACTCAGAATCAGGACCATTGTTTTTGAAAATAGTCCTGAATACATTCTAGAACCTATTGTCTTAAATGCTCCAGCTCTATGTTAAAATGAATCTATCCAAACTCTTTCGATTTGGCCACACCTTGCACTACCTCCCAAGACTTATCCTGGCTCAATATCCTTCACTCTTCCCCCATTTTGTGATGTTTTACTTCATCCTCATCTGTGTTAGCCAACAGGGTGGAATCAACAGCTGCCTGAACTATAGACTTTCCTCTCCTCTCTACCTTAGCACAGAGACAACAAATATAGAAATATAGGAACAGGTAGAGACATCTTTCAACTTACTTTAAAAATAAAATAGTTTTTCCTTTTCAAATTACATGGTATTCAACACACTATAGAATGGTAATAATATTTCCTTTATAAGTACTGCTTCAAATGAATCACATGGAGTGGGAGTTCTCTGAACAGATAAATTGAGTTAAATAATTTTCGACTTCAAAATTAATTATATCATTTTCCGAACAGCAAACGTGTAGGCTTTTAATTCAGAATAACAATGGAACAGGTGTTGACCTTGATAGAATAACTATAAAATTATATAAATATGGGGCCCTGAAAAATAGTGTTTAAATTACACTCCTAACCATTTACTTCAGACAATTTTAAACATCTTTTTTGAAGCAATTGAATTGAGTTGAATAAGTAGTCAGATAGTAAATGTCGACCTTTACAATGAGTTAGCAAACTGTAAATGTACTTTATATATCCAGTATATCCTTTTGTTGTTATACTTGTCATAAGATTTAAGTGTTTATTTCCAAACGGGTGAAATAACTTTAGAATAAAATTGGAGAACTATGCCATAGTGCCATAGCTTTGATGGTATTTGAGGGGTAGACAGTGGTGTATTGGTAATGTCACTGGACCAAGGCCCCAAAAGGGAGCTGCACAAGTGCCAAACATCAGGACCCATGCCTTCTGGAGGCCTGGGCTCAGCTTGCAGTTTTTGCCTTTACCAGCAGCACCACCCCTCTCCAGCTCAAGAGACCACCTCATGCCTCAATATCCTTGCACATAATCATGTGGTGGGTGCTCTGCTCTGGTAAAAAGATTGGTAGTACAAGGGGTTATTGTACCAAGAGCCCAAGTCCATGCAGCCTTTGTTTTGACAGCCAGGGTGCAATTCTGGGTGATGTAGCCTGCCCTTGGCTCATGCCCTCACCCCACCGTGCAGGCTACAGCCCACTAAAAGACTTCAGGAGTCCAGGTGGTGAAGTGGGCAGGGGATGCTAGGAGAAATGGTAGCTGCAGCAACATTGAGGCTTGGGTCAGCTGGACTGTCAGACAGGGTGGAAAGGAAGCGCATCTAAAGCAATGCCAGTAAAACTGGGAAATGACTAGCACTGCTCTGAACTGGTCTTGTAAACATTAAAATAAAACTCCAGTTTGGACCAGTACCTGTCATTTCCAAGTTTTGCTGGTTTTTCCTTCTGTCCCAAACTCCTCAGCGATATTAACCTCAAGACTTCCTGGGGGGGAGGGAGGGAGTGAGTGACTGAGTGTAAGAGTAGATGAGTGAAAGGGTGGGTGAGTGGGAGAGTGTGAGATTGAATGTGTGAGAGAGTGAGACTGAGGCCCAGATTTTCGCCATGACGGCACTTCCTATTTTTGCAGGGCCAGGACTGGAGTCAGGCTGAGGTTCGTGCATGTGCAGTTCAGCAAGGCAGTTGGCCATTTAAATCACCAGCTCCACTGAAGTGAGATTTTGATAGGTCAGGTGTGTGAAACCCGGAGTGTGTAGATTAGACCTGGCAAGAGCTGGTCTGAAGTTGGTGGATTCATTTAAATAGCCTTTTTGGAGAGGTAAGGTGCCCCATTGGTTATAATCCCAGGACACCTTTGGGAGAGGTAAGGCACCCCTTGGGATTGTTAAAAGTAAACATGATTGCACATAAAAAGTGCATAAACTCATTGGAACTGTTAAAGCTGTCAAAGAGCTGTCAAAGGATATTAGGTGAGTTGGCTTAGAGGGGATAAGGGCAAAGGGTGGTGGGTGGGGAGTATGCATTAGCAAGAGTTGGCACTAAGTTGGCATATGGGCTATAAGGTGGCATGAGGATGTGGGGGGCAGAAGGGGCCATGGGAGGTGGGTAGGGGACATGGGTTGGCATAGGGGATCAGAGGGAGCATGAGTAGAGGGGTAGGAGTTGGCAAAGGTGTATGGGGCAATGGGGATGAGTGGGGGGCATGAGGTGGAATAACTTGGCATGGATGGGGCATGGGGAGTGTGTGTGTGGGGGGGGGGGGTTGGTGGCGGGTGGTGAGGGGGCGTGGCTGTTTTCTGTTTTAATCTTTCTTTTATTTAATTCCACAAAGGTTCAAAGAAGTGGAGCGGATTACATAATATGAGCGACCAAGCTGTATGTAATTGTCTGCCAAAGCCATAATTGTAAAGTGCATCATACTGAGACCTGAGCTTTCAATGGACTTTCTAATAGAGCCATAGAGTACAAAAGCCAAGAACTTTTGCTAGACCTGTATAAAGTTGTTAGACCCCAACATGACTCTGGTTCCCAATTCTGAGCACCCAAAGGATATGACGGGAATGGTTATGGGGGCAGGGGGATAAGGGTCCCAGAAAAAAGGAAAAGCAACAGGGTCCATGATCTCTCTCCCTGCCCTGCATTGGACAAGTAATCAAGAAGCCCAGGCTAACACTCTGGGAACAGGGGTTCATACCCCACCACGACAGCTGGTGGAATTTAAATTCAATTAGTAATAACTCTAGAATTGAAAGATAGTCTTAGTAATGGTGATTAAGAAGCTATCATCGATTGTTGCAAAAATGCATCTGGTTTATTTATGTACTTTATGGAAGGGAATCTGCCATCCTTACTTGGTCTGGTCACAGCAACGTGGTTAACCCTTAAATGCCCTCTGAAATGGCCTCGCAAGCCATTCAGTTCAAAGATAAATAGGGGTAGGTAACAAATGTGGGCCTTGACAGTGATACCCACGTCCCATGAAAGAATTTAAAAATATTTGAGGCTTGGATTTTTCTGATAGTGTCAGTAAAATGGCAGGATAGGACTTGCTCTTTCTCGTGTGAATTTTATAACATTCACGGTTAGGGGAGTGGGAAATTGAGACTGGCTGCAGCAACTAAAAGTCTGCTGCTGTTTAAATAGCCTCAACGAAATGTGTTACTTAAGGGAGAAAAAAGAGAGCTAAGCTGCTTGTAGATGAAAAAGTAACGGGAGAAAGAGAGCCCCAGCTGGAGACAGGGAGCAGGGTGGAGCAGCTGGGGGTATCCACAATGACAGAGGCACCAAGATTCTCAGAAACTAAAGTGGAGATGTTGCTGGTAGGCATAAACACCAAAAGAGGGGAGGTGGTGGCATAGTGGTAATGTCACTCGAATAGTAATCCAGAGGCCTAGGCTAATGTTCTGGCAACTGGTGGAATTTAAACTCAGTTAATAGTTCTGGAATGAAAAGCTGGTCTCAGTAATGCTGATCATGAAATCAATGTCGATTGTCATAAAAACCCATGGTTTTTCTAATGGCCTTTACAAAAGGAAATCTGCCATCCTTACCTGGTCTGGCCTACATGTGACTCCACACCCACAGCAATGTGGTTGACTCTTAACCTGCCTAGCAAGCCACTCAGTTGTATCAAACCACTACAAAGTAATTCCCCTCTGAGCAGCACTGTGGATGTACCAACAACACATGGACTGCAGCGGTTCACCAACTACTCAGGGGCAATTTGGGATTAGCAATCAAATCCAAGCTCACATGCCATAAAATAATACATTTTGTAAAAGGGGAAAATTTGATTAACTCCTGAAAGTAGATGTAGAGCTTGCGATGCATGATTATCCTGAGCCAATTCAAAGTGATGCAGACAGTAAGCAACTTTGTGTTGTCTGCTCATTGCCATGTTTGTAGTGTGCAACCTATGCAAATCATGCTGTTAGTTGGCTGTTCACCTCAACAGCGGGCCCAAAATTATAAGAGGCTAGCGTGAGTTAAAGCCAGACTGCAATTCCAAAAGTGCATTGGGGCTGAAGCAGGTGCTGGAAGTGCTTGTATAAGTCATTCTGACTTGGAAAAATACTAAAGAATGGCACAATACAGGAGAGAGCCATATGATTCCTGAAATGATTTTAGGGCAGAATCATCCCAGATTTGCACTAAGTATGGTGCCAGAAGAAAGGACGTTTTACCCACCAGCCATATTGGCAGGTATTCACGTGGAATCATCATTAATTATGCACCCACAGGAAACACATTGTCTCGCTGGCGGGTGGCATCTGACTTGCCCACCACATTTTACCTCGCCACTCCCTCACACAGGGCTATATTTAAACTATAGCTGCGTGGACACTTCTCAATGCTTGCAGCCAGGAGGGCACCAGTGAAAACCCCAAAAACCAAGAAAATTGCAGCCCCCCAATTCAGTGATGTATCCCTGGGATGGCTTTTGGACACAGGGAGGCCACCCATGATGTCCTCTACCCCACTCTGGCCACAGGAGGCCTATCAGTCTCACCACACCTGCTTGGGAGGCTGTGGCAGAGGTGGTCAGTGCCAATGCTATACACAAGAGGTTGGCCATCCAGTGCAGAAAGAGGATAAATGACCTCATCTGTGCTGCCAGGGTAAGGCATCCATCTCATCACTCTAAACACTCACACTCAGAAGGCCATCACACATTCACTGTCATCTCATTCGCTGTCAGCTCAAGGGACATCACTAACCATTCTCACACACACCCTCACACCACCACCTGGCCTCATCTCCTCTGGAGACTGCTTCCTCAGCCCTCACCAGCTTGAGGCCACTTGCACAGATCAACATATGCCTCCACACACACACTGGAATACCCCTTTTCCCAGTAATGCCCTCGCCCTGCAGCCTCTCCCTTTGCCTGAGGCCACTTCTCCCCCTTCCCCAAGCAAGCCACAGCCCTGCAGCCATTGAAAAGCAGCCCCTGCCTTTCAACTGGTCTGATAGATAGAGACCTGCCCGTAAGCACCCCTAAAAGTGATGTGGTTCTGCCTGTGAAGCCTGGCTCTGATGACTGTGAGTGCTGCCTGAAGCAAGGTAGGCAGACAAACCTCGAAATCTCGAGTGAAGTGCAGCTCACCAGGTGTATGTCGCTTATGTATAATTGTGAAACACACCAATGTGCCTGGATGATCCAGCGTGGGGGTGTTATTCCGGTGAGCAGGGTTTATAATGATATGCAAATGTATTAAAATGACATCCCCGACATGTAGTGGCGGGAAAGGCGGCGCGCCATTGACAAGTGGAGCGGACGATGGCATGAAACCGATTTTTGGCCTTCTTGCCATATCATCCGCTCACGCCCGCCATGACGCCCACCACCAACAGGGATGGAAAATTCCGGCCTTAATGTATAATAGTTAAGGGCAATGGGTGACTCTCACCACCAAAGGCAATAAATGGCCACCACATCCCAGTAGCCTCAAAACCCCCTCCAGCATTACGCTGCCTGGACAGCTGCAGTCTCCATAGACACTGATGCTCTGACATCTCTATGTAGCTGAAACTTTACTGATGGACTCTTTCATCAGAGTTGTGCCTTCTGGGGCCATGAGCCTCCAATTGTGGCAGACTCTGCCCTCCTCATCTGTATCCTCTATCACCCTCATGAGCCTGCTGCCCCTCTGGGTGTTGCAGCCTTGCTGCACCTGTCTCTATCTTTCATTCTCCTGCTCACTGGATGAGTCAAAATCTGAGCATATACGATGCATTGCTAATTGCTGTGGTCAGGTCTGAAAGCCTCTCCTTCCCCTAACTCTACAGGTGTTGCATCTCAGAGGGACCTTTTCCATGATCTGCCTCTGATGTATGAACCGACTTCTTGGCTGTGCCTCTTCTCCCTCCTGTGCTTCATTGCCTTCCTGTTTTATGGGAAATGTTGCTGCTCTCAATGGCTTCTACATCCAGCCACCACTCACCTGCCATTGAGCACTCACCCCCTTATAGCTAGTGAGCTGTTAAAGCTCTGTGGATCCTGTGCTTCCCCAGTAAAATTTAAAAATCAACTCAAAGTAGTACTCAATTGGTTTCTTAGCATGTTTAATTGCCTGCCTGCCACCATCATACGTGCTGCCAACACCACTGCCTCAGGAAAAATTGGCTGGTGTTGGTTTTCATTTGGTTTCCATTCTGATGCAGCCCCCTCCCATTTCACTGGCATCCACATCCCTTGCTGCCCCACTCCCCACTGCCTCTAATTCCATCACCCTGAGGCCAGTAAAATGCAGCCTGAACACCTGGGAGGAGATAGCCTCCTGCTGAGAACCCTTTTCCCCTTCCTCCTCCCTCTTCTAACAGCTTGTCTTGCTCTGCATTGCTGATGTTCATTCTCTAAGTCATGTTGTATTCTAAGGGGAATGCCCAATACTGCATTCATGTTTGGGAGCAACTGGTTTGTACAGACACCATAAAGTCAGTAAAAAATACTTCAGCACCTGTCAAACCACTTCTTGTCAACTTCAGCAAATTTAAAAACTCTAGAAAACACCAAATACTTGAATGATTGGAGCAACAACCAGTAGAACTCAATCAGCAACAAACTTGAAAGAAATTGATGATCAACTTCAAATATCACTGGTCGGCGGGGTGGAGGGTCTTTCCTTCTGCTGAATACATATTCGGCTATGCAAGGTTAGAGACTGGCTGGAGTGAAATGCAAAATGGCAGCGCTGGTGCCAAATCAGCATTCCACACCGTTGTCATGATTTGCCTATTCTGCATACTTCTGACAGATGTTCACTGCACACATGTTAATACCTTCACCAATGTGGCATCCAGCATGACTCATATCAGATGTGTGTGTGGACATGAAGACTGCATTTTGGGCCTCTAAGGCATTCATAGTGCCCAAAAAACATAGACTACAAAACCAAATTTTGCATTCAAAGTGTCTTTGGCACCCAGGGTGTTATGATCCAGAAAAATGATTCGCCAGAAATTTGGAGGCATTAGACACTGGTAGTCAGTGCCATCTCAACTCTCAGCTCCGAATAAACAGTTATAAGTGCCATAAGTGTTTTAATGACTTCACCAGACTGACCAACGGAAGTGGACTCGACAGGGGCAGGGCATGATAGCTGCTGCAGTGGTCGGGGGGGTGGGGGTTTGTGGCAGATTGTGGTGGGTGGGGTTGGCAGTGGCATGGAAGGCCTGGAAAATTGTCCCTCATATTTTTTTTCTGCTTTCCCTGTTTTCTCCTGTACTCTTAAATGAGTCCATTATGCTACTCCTACAATATCAATCTATCCTTTTCATACTGACATACATCCCAAATATCCCAGCTTTAAAATTCTTTAAAATTTTAAAAACTTTGAAGTTCTCACCATTGTGTTCGAATCCTTCCATTGCTTTTTCCTATCTCTGTAACCTCTTCCAAATTACAACCCTGAACTCTACATTTCTCTAATTACAGGCATATCTCATGCAGCCCTTCTCTCTCCTCAGTCCGTCAATGGCTGCCATGATTTAACTTACCTAAACCCTACACTATAGAATTTCTTTTTAAGCCACCTTGTCCCTCCACCGGCCTCCCACTAAAACACATTTCTTTGACAAAGTTTTTGATTACCAGTCACAATATCTCATTCCTTGGCTCAACGTTTATTGTTCAAAATTATGCACCGCCTTGAAATATTTTCCTGCATTAAAGATGCTATACAACTGCAAATTGACATTATTACATTGAATCTTCAACTACTTTCTCATTGGACTTTTTCTGATCTTCATTAATACGGTCATTACTCCTTTAAACTTCCCTTCCTCTTGTTCCACCTATGTAACTAAAACTAACACTTGAATGTTGGATGATCTTCCTTTCTGTAACTTCAATATGTTACAATTAAGATTTTAGTTAAGAAAGGGAGGGAGGGAGAGAGAGAGCAGAGACTTCAAAACCCATAAACAGTATGAGATGGAGAGAGAGAGAGAGAATGTGGAGACTTCAGAGCCCATAAAACAGCTGGAGGAGAGGTGGTGTGGACATGGTGGTGGGGGCTTGGACTGTGGACCGGCTGCGTTCTGAGAAAAATCAAGTGTGATCTCTCAGGCAGAGAAGTGATCAGTGAGTACTTTTTTCTCATTTATCTTTCAAAACTCAATTTATTAGTAACTGTAAGGTTTTATTTGTGGTAATAAGGTTTACTAATTATAAATTAATTCAGAAAAAAAGTAATAAATTAATTAGCACATAATAAAGATAGCAGGGCAGGTGATGTGTTGTGTCTGCAGCATGTGAGATTTCCTGGACACCAGTGTGATCCAAGGCAAACATATCTGCAGTAAGTGTCTGCAGCTTGAGGAACTTTGGATCAGAGCCCTTGAGCTGGAGGCCAAGCTGCAGACATAATGACACATCCGGAAGAGGGAGAGTTAACTGAACATTTTGTTTCAGGAGGTTGTCACACTCTTTAGGTTAAGTAGAACTTCATAGTTGGTCAATGATCAGGAACAGGAGGGTGTGACTGCATTCAGGTGGGTATGGCAATCAGTATGTAGTGATGGAGGAGACTCAGCCCCTTAATTTGTCCAACAGGTACAAGGTGCTTGCTACCAGTGTGAATGAGGAGAAGGACTGAAAGGTGGATAAGCAGATTAGCCATGGCACCATGGGTGAAAATGGGGGAAGTGAAGAGGAATGTGTTAATGATAGGAGATAGTATAGTCAGGGGGCTAGATACTGTTCTCTGCAGCCGTGACTGGGAGCTCTGAAGGTGTTGATGCCTGCCAGTGCCACAGTTCATGGCTGGAGAGGAATTTGGAGTAGGAGAGGGAAGATCCAGTTGTCATGGTCCATGTGGGAACCAATGACTTAGGTAGAACCAGGAACAATGTTTTGCTAAGATAATTTGAGGAGTTAGGGTCCAAATTAAAATGCAGTGCATCATCTCTAGATTATTACCTGAACCACAAGCTAACTGGAATCAGGTCAGGTAGATCAGAGAATTAAATGCATGGTTCAAAGAGTGGTGTGGGAAGAAGGAGTTTTGATTCATGGAGCACTGGCATCAGTACTCAGAGGAGAGTGAGCTATTCCATTGGAATGGACTTAACTTAAAACGCACTGGGACCAGAATCTTGGCCAATCATATAACTAGGGCTGTGGATAGAGTTTTGAATTAATGGGTTTGGTAGGGTGGTTTCAGGCGAAGGGCAATTTAGAAATCCAAAGAGAAAGTTCGAGGCATTGGAACAGACTAGCAATGTGGGTAAAGCAGAGTGGTGCAGGAAGGGACAGAGAGTTTATCAAAAATTTTACATCAGCGACTTAGGTCATTGCAGGAAATAGAAGTAAAAAGATTAAATTAAAATGTTCTTAATCTGAGTGCATCAAGCATCTGCAATAAGATAGATGAACTAGTGGCACAAATAGAGGTAAATCATTTAGATCTAATTGCCATTACAGAAATCTGGTTACAGGTGATCAAGGTTGGGAAATAAACATACCAGGGTTAGCAACATTTTGGAAAGAAAGACAGAATGGCAAAGGAAGGGGGATTGCCCTGATAGTAAAGGATGACATAAAAATATTTGTGAGAAAGAATCTGTCCTCAGATCATGAACTAGAGTCAGTGTGGGTGGAAATTAGCAACAACAAGTATCAGAAAACAATGGTGGGAATAAATTTATAGGCCCCCTAACAGTAATTATACCATTGGATAGAGAACTAAACAAGAAATTATTGGAGTTTGTAAAAAAGGCAATGTAATAATTATGGGGGACTTTAAGCTTCACATTAAATTGGCAAAAGTGTCTAGAAGATGAATTTGTAGAATGTTTTCATGACTATTTCTTGGAGCAACTTGCAGAACTATCTAAGGATAAAACCATCTTAGACCTAGTATTCTGTAATGAAGCAGGGTTAATTAATAATGTCATAATAAAAGATCGACTGAGAAATAGTGATCATAATACCATTGAATTTCATGTTAAGTTTGAAAGTGACATACTCCAATCACAAGCAAAAATCTTAAACTTAAACAAAGCCAGGTATAAGGGGAGAACTGGCTAAGGTTAAGTGGGTAAATAGACGAAAAGGTATGGCAGTAAATGAACAAAGGGAAAAATTTAAAGTAACAATTCAAAATGTTCAATAACAATGCATTCCTTTGAAAAATAAAAACTCAGCAAGAAAGACCCATCGGTGACTCACTCAGGAAGTTAATCATAGTATTTGATTAAAAGAAGAGGCTTAAAATATTGCAAAAAAAAAGCAGCAAGTCTGAGGATTGAGGTGTTTTAGAAACCAGCAAAGGGCTGCCAAGAATTTGATGTAAGGGGAATAAAATAAAATATGAGAGTAAACTAGCAGGAAATATAAAAGCAGATTGTCAGAGCTTTTAGAAGTACTTAAAAAGGAAGAGGGTAGCTAAAGTAAATATTGGTCACTTAGAAGCTGAAACAGTAGAAACCTGGAATGAGAAATTAGCAGAAACTTGTCTGTCTTCACAGTGGAAGAAATAAGTTTCATATCAGAAAAAAAGGATAATCTAGGGACTACAAAGAGTGAGGAAATTAAGATAATTAATATCAGCAGAGAAAAAAGTATTGGAGAAGCTTAAGGGAAAAAATCTGACAAATCTCTAATATTGGATGGCCTACACCCTAGGGTTCTATAAGAGAATGCTGCAGAGATAAATAGCTATGATTCATCTAAAATTACTTAGATTTTGAAACAGTCCCATTGGATTGGAAATTGCAAAATATTACTCCAATTTTCAAGAAAGGAGGGAGAGAGAAAACAGGGAACTACAAGCCAGTTAGCCCAACATCAGTCATTGGGAAAAATGCTGGCATCTATTATAAAGAAGTCTTAACAATGCACGTAGAAAAGCATTGTATGTATGATTAATACAAATCAACATGGTGTTACTAAAGGAAAATCTTGTTTGTCAAATTTATTTGAGTTTTTTGAGTATGTAACAAGTAGGGTGGATAAAGTGAACCAATACATGTAGTGTACCTGGATTTCCAAAAGGCATTTGATAAAGTGTGATAGAAAAGGTTAAAAGGCAAGATAAGGACTCTTGGAGTTGGGGGTAATATAATAGCATGGACAGAGAATTGGTTCACGGACAGGAAACAGAGTGAGTATAAACGGGATATTTTCAAGTTCGTGGGCAGTGAATAGAGGGGTGCCGCAAGAATCAGTGATAGGGCCTCAGCTATTTACAATCTATATTAATGATTCAGATGAAGAGAGAGAGAGAGAGAGAGTAACATATCTCAGTTTGCTGATGATACAAAGGCAGGTGGAAAGGTAAGCTGTGGGGAAGACACAGAGAGGCTGCAAAGAGATATACACAGGTTAAGTAATTAGGCAAGAAGATGGCAGATGGAGTATAACGTAGGGAAGTATGGGGTTATCCACTTCAGTCGACAGAATAGAAAAACAGAATATTTTTCAAAAGGTTTGAAACTTGTTAAGTGTTGATGTTCAAAGAGATTTGGTTGGACTCGTACAGGTAACACAGAAATTTAACAAGCAATTAGGAAGCCAAATATCATGTTGACCTTTATTGCAAGGGGATTGGAATACAGGAATAAAGAAGCCTTGCCACAGTTGAGCAGGATTTTGATGACACCAATCTAGAGTACTGTGTGCAGTTTTGATCTCCACATTTAAGAATGGATATATTTGCATTGGAAGCGGTACATCAAAGCTTCGATAAATTGGTCCCTGGGATGAGGGGTTTCTCATATGATGAGAGGCTGAGTAAATTGAGTTTATATCCTCTGGCATTTCGAAGAATGAGTGGTGATCTCATTGATACATTCAAGGTTCTGAAGGGACTTGATAAGATGAATGCTGAGAGGTTGTTTCTGCTGGTCGGGGAATTTAAAACAAGGGGCACACTCTCAGGATAAGGGGCCAATTTTTTAGCACAGATATGAGGAGAAATTACTTCACTCAAAGGGTTGTGGAATCTTTAGAATTCTCTAGCTTGCAGGGGTCTGCTTGCTCCTCACTGAATACATTTAAAGTTGGGATAGCCACTTTTTTTTCTCTAGGGGATCAAGTGAAATGTGGAGCAAGTAGGAAAGTGGAGTTGTGCCCAAGATCAGTTATGATTATAGTGAATGGCAGTGCAGGCTCGATGGGCCATATGGTCTATTCCTGCTCCTATTTCTTGTGTTCTTGTATTAAGACTGCTCCCGTAGGTGATGTTGTGGAAGGAAAACATTTGTTGGCTGGCTGACCACAAGTTTGCACCAATTCTCTGCTCAAATCCTCCAATCTGAGTCAAGATAATTGCAGAGCTTAAGGCTCACCTTCACACAAGTATCTGTCTGGTGCTGAAGCAGAATAAAGTGGCAGAAGGCACCATCCATCCCACTTAATTTGCACATCAGCCCATACTTGCACCTGTTTCGGGTATAATTCCTCTAACTCCCTGTGTCCCCTCAGGGAATGTCTGGAATCACAGAACGGAGACTTAGGCTCATGCCTGCTAGCACGGGTGCGTTTGGTGGCGTGAGCGAACAATATGGCGAGAAGGCCAAAAATCGGTTTCATGACATCATGAAACCAGTTTGCGATCGTCCACTCAGCCAGTCGATGGCGGACCGCATTTCTCGCCATCAGACGTTGGGAATCTCATTGTAATACATCAACATATTGTAAGGCCAGGCCGCTGGATTCATCCCCTCCGCCCCTGCTGGATTGTCTGCCCACATCGGGAAGAAAACACGCTGACGTGTTTCACAACAGCATATAAGCGACGTGCACTTCGCGGGCTGCACTTCACTCAGGATTTCAAGGTTTGTTTGCCTATCTTCCCTTGGGCAGCACTCACAGTCATCAGTGCCAGGCTTCACAGACAGCACCACATCACTTTGAGAGGGGCTCACAGGTAGGTCTCTACGTACTCGATCAGCTTTATGTGAGTGGTTTTTCAATGGCTGCAGGGCTAGGGCTTGCTTGGGGAAGGGGGAGAAGTGACCTCAGGCAAGGGAAGAGGCTGCAGGCCAAGGGCTGTACTGGGGAAGGAAGGTATCCTAGGGTGTGTAGGGGGCACATTTTGGTTTGTGCAAGTGGTCTCAAGATGGTGAGGGCTGAGGAGGCAGTGTCCAGAGGAGATGAGGTCAGATGGACATGTAAGGCTATGTGTGTAAGAATGGGTGGTG
The DNA here is from genome assembly GCF_017639515.1 of Carcharodon carcharias. Lineage (NCBI taxonomy): Eukaryota > Metazoa > Chordata > Chondrichthyes > Lamniformes > Lamnidae > Carcharodon > Carcharodon carcharias. The sequence continues at coordinate 71,708,682 of NC_054478.1, forward strand.
ATGTCCCTTAAGCTGGCAATGAATGAGATGCCAGTGAATGTGTGTGTGAGTTTAGGGTGCTGAGATGGTTGCCATACCCCGGCTGCATAGATGGCCAACCTCTTCTGTACAGCATTGGCAGTGATCACCACTGTCATCACCTACCAAGCCAGAGTGGTAATGTTGCTGCCCTTCCTGCGGCCAGAGCGGGGGTAGAGGACATCACAGCAGGTCTCCATGGCTTCCAAAATGCGGATGAGAGCTGCAGTTTTCTTGCCTTTCGGGACCATGTCTTCTTTGCAGCAGTCCTGGGCTGGAAACACTGAGTGCAGCTGTACTTTAAATGTGGTGCCCGGCATGATGAGGTGGCCAGGTGGTGGTGTCGCAGGCAAATCATAGCCGACCCGCCATGGAAACAGCATGCATCACAGGAATGCATAATTAAAGCGGCAGGTTTGGGAGGATACGGTGTGAAAAGCTGCCATTGTGGCCGACGGATAAAACATTGTTTTCCCCACCCACTGCCGCACTTACTGCAAATCTGGGATGATTTGATACCTTTGGGGTGGTGCCCTCCCCTGTGGTCAGTTTGGTGGCAGTGCGGCAATTAATCTGGTGTGAGAGTGGCAGGTGGCATTCCTGCCTCCACCCTAATTAAGCCCATGGGTGGGAAGGCCCATTTAAGGGCCTCATCCCACCACTGCTAGTATTATCCCAGCAGTGAATGGGAGACTTACCATGTGGGGAGTACAGGAAAGAAACCCTGTTGAGCCTGCTTGCAGGCTCCTGGAGGGGTTCCCATTCAAAGGCACTCAGTGCCGGCATCAGAAAGTAGGTGGTGGTGGTGGGGGGACCTGCTGAAAGCCACTCCTCTGTCGCTTTTACCAAACCCCCTCCTCCGCAACCCCCCACCCCTCTGCCATCACTTACCTCTGGCCTGGAACCCAGCAATGATTCTAGGCCTTGGGTGGGTGTCATACCGACAGCAGCAACCAGTTTTTGATTGGCCAGCAGCTCTTGGTAGGTGGTATTCCCACCCCTGGGGTCTTTGATCCCTGAGGAAGGCCTACCACTGGCCTGTTAAATGCCTGAGTAGTACAACATTCAGCAGGCCTTCCTAAAAAGAGGCAATGCAAGAATCTTGCCAGCTCCCTATAGCCAGGGGCCAAGATCCCCATCACCTCCACAAGATTCTGGCCCTGGTATCAGCAATCTCTACTGCTTTTCCCTCTGCCCTGATCTACAAACTGAGTGACCCACAGGTGCAAGCAATATCAAAGTTACACTGAACATCAAAATTTTCTTTTAGCCAGATGTTCAAAAAGAAGCATGGTTATTTTCAAATATCAACCTTTAGAATGAAGGCCCATCTTTGTCCAAAGCATTATGCAGGTTGTTAATGCTTTTACATAATTTTAAGACACACCATGTTGAATTGGCCCAAGAAGAAGTATAACCTCAGAACACACTGCTCAGGGGATTTCAATAAAGTTAGCAAATGTTAAAGACATGCCAGCATACCTGGAAGGATTTATACTGACAGTTGGACTGTTATGGCATGGAGGTGTCAGAGATAAAAATGTGTTTTTGTTGGCAGCCAGTCCATCTTTTTTTTTGGCAAGTCAGATCAACAATGAACAATTGTGGCTTGGCTACTTCAGAGATGACTAATTGCATAATAAGCATAGTCAGCAGTAAATAAACAGGACAAACCCTTTTCTAAGTAAAAAAGAGAAAATGCTGGAAATGTTCAGTGGGCCAGGCAGCATCTATAGATAGAGAAACAGTATTAATGATTCAAGGTGGATGGTCTTTTGCCAGAAATTTTTTTTAAAGGGCATGTTATATTGAAAATCAACCCTGATCTCCATCATGTAAAGATCGATTCCTTCACTCACTGTCCTTCACACATCGCAAGCAGATAATTTCTTCATAACAACCTGATTATGCAACTTTTACTTATAATGTGTGAATGTCACTGGATATTCTCTCACTTTGTAAAGGTTTCATCACAGCTGGGACCTTTCTGTTCAAAACTTCAGTAAACCAGCCTTGTTTACATCAATTAACTTAACTCCAAGAAGTTTTTTTTAAAGCTGAAGCCTAACGCAAGTGAGCTTACACTATTCTCCCTTAAGTGATAGAAAGTGATAAAAAAAACTCCACCTTAGCTTTGCTTTCTGTCACCCCTAGCACTTTTCCTATTGACCTTGCACCAACAAGGTTTGCAATTCAGGAGGACAGGAAAACTCAATGAACTGATGTTCTTTTAACAACGAATAACAATATATCATTAAGGCATTCTTTTCTGTGTAGTCCCATTTACAATTTCAAAGATTGCAATGGGTGAGGAACTGGAGTTTCCCTCTGGAATTTGGAAACAGAGGCAGGGACTGTTTCCAGAGGCTGAAGCTGCCGAGGGGAAAAAAGCCATTCATTGTAATTTTCATGAGGACTCCCCCTTAATTGGCCTGGAGACAGGTTTACATGCCAATTAAGGAGTTGGAGGGCCAATCAAAAAGTAGAGTTAATGGAAGGTAAGGAGAGAGAGGACACTTCAAGATGAAGATGCCCTCTTCCACCTTTTTTAAGTCTTTAATTAAAAATGGCTTTCACAGCGAGGCCATCACTAATGGTTGGAAGTGGTGGAGCCCCTCTGCAGGGCAGTCTATGGCTGCAGCAGCATCCAGGCAGGCAGAAAGGGCCTCTGGGCTTGCTGGAGCACTGGTTCCCTGGCCTACCTCCTGGAGACCACCTCCAGACAGTTGAAGTACCCCCACTGCCTCTGAAAACCTGGGAGCTGACAAGAAAATTCCAATCAAGCTCCTTTAATTGGTCTCAATTAGGCTCTGACTGAGTCTGATCAGCTACATGCTGCATGTGGCTTAAATAGCTAAGTGGTTATGGTACTGGGTTTGTAACCCTAAGATCAAGAGTTCAAATCTCACAATGGCAAACAATGTAACTTCATCTAAAACAGATGGAAATGTGTTTGTACTTGAAAGAGCTGCATGTATGCAGGTAGCCCTGCTATCCTGATCCTATCTCTGTAAAAATGGCCTGTAGAACTAGCACGTAGGTCAGCAGGGCTATTCTTAGCTCCCATTCACCTCTAACCCTAGCTCCAGAGAAGTCCAAAATCCAGTCTGTGGATTTGTCATCAATTCCTTCCTTTTAGAGGTCAATAGCCTTATCAACAACTGCTAAACAATGGGGCTGAATTTTACCAGCCATCTGGACACGGATGGGGAGGCGGGAGGGGTAGACACAGTGTTGTGGTAATGTCACTGGACTAGTAATGCAAAGGCCCAGGCTAATGCTCTGGGGACATGGGTTCGAATCCCACCATGGTAGCTGGTGGAATATGAATTCAATAAATCTGGAATATAGAGCTAGTCTCAGCAATGGTTACCATTGCAACTATCATTAATTGTTGTGAAAACCCACCTTGTTCATTAATGTCCTTTAAGGAAGGAGATCAAACATCCTTACCTGGTCTGGCCTCCGTGTGACTCCAGAGTCACAGCAACGTGGTTGACTCTTACCTGCTCTCTGCAATGACCTAGCAAGCCACTCAGTTCAAGGGCAATTAGGGACGAGCAGCAAATACTGGTCTTGCCAGTGACACCCAAATCCCATGAAGGAACAAAGAAGATGGCACCAGGAGGGGTGTGTGATATCTTCATGGCACAGGATATTCTCAGGGATATGTGACTAATTAAACCAATTTATTGACCAGCTAGTGGCCAATTCCAGCCCCACTTCACATTTTATTGGTGTTGGGATGGGCCCCTGCCGCTTGCAGAGACCATCATGTAAACCCTGGCAGATTCCTAGCACGATCTCAGAGGAAGGACTTCCTTTATGACTGATCCATCACCCACAGAAGGAACCCAATGGCAATGCCTGCCCTGTGGCTCTGACTCTCCACTGGAGGGTTCACCCCTCTGATCACCGGGGCCTCCTACCTGGCCCCAGCATATTAAAAAAATTACGACCTGACCTTTGAGGGCACCTTAACATGGGGGCATTCTCTTTTATTTCCTGCAGCCTCAGCAGCAGCCGCCTCTACTGGTGATGCTACCAAGGTTGCAATCTGCTGGCACTCTGATTGGGGTGGCTGTTCAGGGAGGCGGGCTACCCTGCCATTCTCAATTGGACGGCAGTCTGGCAGCAGTCTCCTAATTGGCTGCCACTGGCAAATTGCTGCCCTGGGTCCCACTGTCTGCCCGTTTTCAGTCTTTCAGCAGGACTTCCTACCTCCTAAGAAGTTAAGACCATGATAATTTCAACTCACTGTCCATAAACAGTGACTCTCATGGGGCTGGTCAAAGGAAATGACCATGTTCTTTGCAAGAAGAATTCCTCCATTAAATGTCATAACAATTGACATCTACAATTTTATTCCAGTTGGTTTTGTAAATCTGCTCAAACAAGAAATATAGTCCAGCCTCCTGAATTAACTCTATACAAAAGCATGACATTCCAGTGGTTATAACATTTTCAATTGCAAAAATAAATCAGAAAATATAGGGTATAACATTCTTCACTTCATAATAAATGAAACATGCTGAAAGCTTGCTTTCTAAACTATTGATGGATTTGCTATTGCAACACCCATCCTTAATGGTAACCATGAAAAATATGAATTTGTAAGTTGCAATGAAAAAGGAATAATCAAACAGGAAGCAACTGCAATATTATTTATTAACCATTAGCATATGTGGACTCAGCATATAATTCTAGCCAACAAAGCATCGAGGTCACCAGACAGTTTAGTTAGTTTTTTTTATTATTTCATGGGATGTGAGCGTCAGCTAGGCCAGAATTTGTTGCCCATCTTGAATTGCCCTTCAAAAGGTGGTCAGCCGCCTTATTGAAGCTCTGAACTCCATCTCGTGTAGGTACACACATAGGGCAGAATTTTATGACAGTGGGATTTTACATTCCCGCTGAACTCAATGGATCTTAGAATGGCTCATGCATTTTACAGCCCCGTCTAAAATCCCTGCTATAATGCTATTCAGAAAGGAGTTCCAGGATTTTGAGCTAGCAAAATTGAAGGAACGGCAATATAGTTCCAAGTCAGGGTAGTGTGTGGCTTGGAAGGGAACTTGCAGGTAGTGGCATTCCATGCATTTGCCACCCTTATCCTGCTAGCTGGTAGATGTCATTGGTTTAGAAGGTACTGTTGAAGAAGCATTTGCTGCAGTACATGTTGTATATGGAATACACAGCTGCCTCTATGCTTGGGTGATAGAGGGAGTGAATGTTTAAGGTGGTGGATGAGATGTCATTTATGAGGGCTGTTTTCTCCTTGATGGTGTTGAGCTTTTAAAGTGTTGTTGGAGCTGCAGTCATCCAGGCAAGGGGAGGGATTTCCATCACACTTCTGCCTTGTATCTTGTAGTTGGTAGACAAGCTTGGGGGAGCCAGGAGGTGGATTACTCACTTCAGAATTCTCAGTCTCTAGCCTGTTCTAGTAGCAGTTTATATGGCTAGTCCTGTTAAATTTCTGGCCAATGGTATCCCCCAAGTTATTGATGGTGGGGAATTCAGACATGGTAATGCCGTTTAATGTTAAGGGGAGATGGTTAGATTCTCACTTGTTGGAGATGGTCATTACCTGGCACTTGTGCAGCATGAGTGTTACTTGAGCAAGCTTAGATATTGTCCAGGTCTTGCTGCATATGCACACGGACTACTTCAGTATTTGAGGAGTTTTGAATGGTATTGAACACTCTACAATCACCAGCAAACATCCCCACTTCTGAATTTATGATAGAGGGAAGGTGAAGCAGCTGAAGATGGTTGGTCCTAGTACACAATCCTGAGGAACTCCTGCAGCGATATCCCGGAACTGAGCTGACTGACATTCAACAACCACAACCATCTTCCTTTTGTTCTAAGTATGACTCCAGCCAATGAAGAACTTTCCCCCTGATTCCCATTAATTTGAATTTTGCCAGAGTTCCTTGCTGCCACATTTAGGTAACTACTTCCTTGATGTCAAGGACAGCGATTCTCACCTCGCCTCATGAGTTCAGCTCTTTTGTCCATGTTTGGACCAAAGCCGTAATGAGGTCAGTAGCCAAGCAGCCCTAGCTGAACTGAAACTGAGCATCAGTGAACATGTTACTGCTGTGTAAGTTCTGTTTGATAGCACTGTAGACAACACCTTCCATCACTTTGCTGATGATCAAGATGAGACTGATGGGGAGGTAATTAGCCTGATTGGATTTGTACTCCTTTTTATGGACAGGTCATACCTGGGCAAATTTCCATATTGTTGGGTAAATGCCAGTAACCTAGCTGTACTGGAATGGCTTGGCAAGGGGCACAGCTAGTTCTGGAGCACAAGTCTTCATTACTACTGCCGGATGTTGTCAGGGCCCATAGCCTTTGCTGTATCCATTGCATTCAGCCATCTCTTGACTTCAATTGGGATTAATTTAATTGGCTGAAACCTGGCATCTATGATGCTGGAGACATCAGAAGGAGGCCGAGATGAATAATCCACTCAGCACTTATTGCTGAAGATGGTTGCAAACGCTTGTCTTTTGCACTGATGTGCTGGGCTCCCACTATGATGGAATCTGTGTAAAGGAATATGGCCATAATGAAGGGTTATAAGGGTAAAAGAGTTATTTTCCTACAAATAAGAGCTTAAAAATTTTTAAATGTTTCATTTTTGTAAAAGTGTAAATAGAGCTCACAATGCCTTGCCACGAGACTCTACATGTAGACACTTGAGTCTTTTATAGTAATAAGAAGATCCCCAATAATAAAGACACACATACACAAAACTGCACAAATCTTTTCTTCTAACGTCAGGAAAGAATACAAAAATTTTTCATTCATCAGGCGCACGTGATTGACAGGCCCAGAAATGGATGGGAAATGGGCCTCCGTCTGCAATCAGTGCCCAACTGTGACTTCACACTGGCCGGCCAATTAACGGCCAGCCAGCGTGAAACGCGTGCTGAGAAATGCTCAGTGCTACCGGGGTTGGGGCAGGAAGAGGACGGACAGCGACCTAACTGAGGGTGCAGGCGAGCGCTTCTGCTGAGCTCCCTGAAGACAGACAGCTGCTCCAGGGAGCTGCAGACCTCCACAGAATAAAGGAAACAACAAAAATGTTGCAAAATATGTCCATGCAGCATAATCAAGCACCTGAAATCATACTTCATAAAAAACCAGTCCGCAGATATCTCTTATTTTATTTCCCGATGGAGATTTCATCTCGCACTGGATCAAAGTTTGAGGAAAATTGTGAATGCCGCCTAGGAGAATAGCCTGTTTTCCAGCCACATATGTGGACGGGCCGAATAAAATCGCTGTTAATTGAATCATTAATGGGCTTAATTGACCACTTAATTGTCGGCAGGCATGCTTCTGACTGCCACACATGCCCGCCAAGCAAAATATTGTGCGAGTGCATGATGATGTCGGGATGTTCGCCCGACGTTTTCTTACGCTTTTTCATGTCCATTCGGGTCGGGCGTGCGCCCACCTGTGGGCCGTAAATTCTGGCCATTAATGTCAAATTTGATAAAATGAGTTTATATTGATAATTCTGGAACACAATCAACTAGAATTTTTTACAACTTAGGGCCATGTTGTAATCTTAAAACACAGACACCTGACCAATGGAAATTAACCACCATGGGCAGGATTTCCCAGTCGGCGAGCGGGGGGTGGGGCGGTGGGGTGGTGGGGGGGGGGGGGGGGCGGCGGGACATTGGGCAGAACTCTCTACGTCACCCTGTGTCATTTTAATTGTCAGGTCAGTGGGGGTGCAGCCGAATCAGCTATGCGTTCGCCGACCTGTCAATGCCCAATTGAGGCCATTTAAAAAGTAATTGCAATAGTTAAAGGACCTGCCCGTCTAACCTTAAGGTTGGTGGGCAGACTGGGAGCCCTGGTGGGCTTCAGAGAAAGCATGAAACCTCATCTACGGGCGGGATGAGGTTTCATGTAGGTTTTTAAAAATTTAACTACAAGTGATGGACATGTCCCAGCTTATGTGACAGTGTCACATGAGGGGACATGTCAGGAAAATTTTATTTTTCTATTTTTAATATTTTTGAATTTGGCGCTGGTCTCTCTGAGGCAGCACTTAGCCTTAGGGAGATCAATGCGCTCTTGTGTGCGCATGCACGGAAAAGCGCACTCTCAGCTTAGGGAATCCCCCACCCCCACCCCCACCCCCAACCCCAACCCCAGCCTGCACAGTGAACACATAGCGCTTCCTGGCGGAATCACACTGGGCGGGCCTTAATTGGCCCACCCACATAAATTGGCAGCACGACCCCGATTGGAGGTGCCTATCGGAGGCACACCTGCACGTGCCCACTCCTGAACTTCCCCCACAACAGGGAGAAAATTCTGCCCCGTGAGAACTCACAAGTATAGGCCTTTCTAGAATCCACGAGGACCATAACTTAGGTATAATTTTACAGTTATAATAATCTTCTTGGAATAGGGAGGTCTGGCTTTCAGGAGAAATTGACAATAATCAAGACCAAATTTGGAGCTTAAAATAGGAGGAACCTAATTACAATTAGGGGACCACCCCTGTAAGTAAGGGAATTAATTATGCAACCCAAGATGCATAATAAGTATTGAGAGCATACATTAGATAGTCAAGTTCGCTTAACTCGCTTAGACATCTCTCATTTATCTGGGATTAAGGTAAATGTTACTTTAATATTTGATGGATAACCCACTTAAAATATTTTTACTTTAACAATTTGAATTTAAAACTGGGTTCTCTACTAGAAATAAGATTAACCTTCTCTCTTTTCTGAGAACCTATTTAACATTGCGATTGATTCTTTCCACCAAGATTTTGAATTGCTTGTTCAGATCTTTAATAAAATTCTACATAGTATTTTATAACTTATATTGTCTCACATAGTCTTCTGTGCTGCTAACTTGAGAACATGACTCTGTATTCCCTGTGGTCGGGGAATACATTGCAGAGTGTTTAACATGGGCCTGAATAAGATCTGGGACAATTCCAAAGATTCACAATCCTTTGAGTGAAGAGCTTTCTCCTCATCTCAGTCCTAAATGATTAGCCACTCATAACGAGACTGTGCTCCCTTGTTCTAGATTACCCAACCAGAAGAAATAACCACTCAGTGTTTACCCTGTCATGCCCCTTCTTTCAATGGAATCGTCTCATATTCTTCTAAACGAGAAAGGGTATAGGCTCAATTTACTCAGCTTCTCTCCATAGGACAACCCTCTCATCCAGGAACCAACATGATGAACCTTCACTGTACCACCTCTAGTTAACCTCTTCACTATTCTTCCTGCAGGATTTTTTGTTCCCTTATTTTACTTTGATTAATTTCAATTAAGGTCATATTTTTCCATCCAAGTATTTACCCTACAAGTTCAGCACCTATTTAATAAAATTGTTTTCTTTGCCCTTTACAGAAACATTCCCCGGTATCTGTCAAGAAGGGGATTGAGGATTATGAAGATATTAATAGTAGTGCTGATTTTTCATGTATTTCGTAGTGGAGACAACAGATGGGAAATGAAAAGCCCATAATGGAATAATCATACACAGATGATTGCTGGAGCATGGCTAATGAGCCAAACGATCTTTTTCTCACTTTTTCCTTTATGCTCATTCTTTACATTGCATGAAGACATAGATGCATGAGGAAAAGTTATTGCAAGAAGGATATGCAAAAACATTACAGGCACATAAGTGATAGCTATATATTCTTAAATGGCTTTATTTAACAGCTTCTTGAAATCCATTACACTGTTCAATTAAACATTGGGAAGACTGAAGCCATAGGCTTATAATGAGGACCGAAAAAAATGTCCCCTAGCTACGATTCCATTCTTCTTCCTGGAAAAATTTGTGATTAACCCAGACTGTTTGCAACCTTGGAGTCATATTTGATTCTTTGATGAGTTTTTCACATAATATTTGCACCATCACTAAGGCCACCTCTTTCCACCTCTGTAATATCACTTGACTTCCCTCCTGTACCAGGTCATCTGTTGCTAAAACTCTCATTCATGGCTTTTTTACTTCTAGATTTGATCATTCTAATGTACTCCTGGCTGGTCTCCTACATACTATCCTCTGTAAACATGGGGTCATCCAAAATTCTGCTGCCCGTGTCTTAACTTGCAGCAAGTCCCATTCCCCTGTGTTTACTAACCTACAATGGTTTCCAGTCAAGCAACATCTTTATTTTAAAGCCCTTCCCCCTTGTATTTACATCCATCTATGGCCTCACACCCCTCCCCCTAATTTCTGTAATCTTCTCCAGCCCCACAACCCTCCAAGAAATCTGCGTTCCTCTAATTCTGCCCTCTTGTGCATCCCCAATTTTAATTATTCCACTGTTGTTAGCAATGTCTTCAGTTGCTTGGGTCCCAAGCTCTAAAATTTCATCCCTAAGCCCCTCTACCTCTCTACTTCACTTTGTTTAAAGACACGCCTTAAAACCTACCTCTTTGACCCAAACTTTCAGTCATCTGACCTAACATATTCATAAATGGCTTGGTGACATATTTTGCTTTATAGTGCTACTATGAAGTGCTTTGGAACATTTCATTACATTAAAGATGCTATATAAATCTATATTGCTGTTGTTGTCACCTAACCATTACTTGTTTATCTTGATAAATACATCTTCTATCCTTTTCAACCTTGATGTTGTCCAACAATGTGGGGTTTTGCCCTTCAAAAATGTTCTTTATGTTCTCTATTTTCATCCTGTTGTAACTTTCCCCTCCACTCACATCGTCCATCTTTATCAATAGGAGAAGACAACCTGCCAACTTTAGGGAAATGCTAGATGAGAGATTTTGTCATAAATCAGCCACATGGATGTGGCATTGCCTCATGTTAAAATCTCATCTGTCATCAGCTTTCATCATTGGGATGATGTGGTAGAACTGTTTAGGGAACTGAAAGTGATATTTTCTGCAAGTATTTGTATCTGAGTATTTTGCATCACATTTAACAACTTGAGAATGCATCAAAAACAAGAAAGCAATGTAAAAACATTCTGTAAACATCACTATAAATGCTAAAGAAACTAACACCAGGGAATTTTGCACATAACCCACATCTGACAGCATAGGGGTGTTATGGCACAAAAGCAATACATTTGGCCCTTCAAATCTGTGCTGGCTTTTTCTCCAAGTGTGCCACCTAATCTAAACCCACTCCCCTGTTTGACCCCTAATCCCATGATCTTTTGCCACTTAGGGATGTAAGGAGGCAAATTGATGGCACTGATGCAGATCTTCATCGAAACATAGCTCTGGTGCAGGGGACCAGCATCCATGTAGGAACCTGTGCTCTTTTTTCAGGCCTGGTGACCTATTATGCAGTTTAGCATTTCATGTTAAAATCTCCAGTCTCGTGCCTTTCCTATACTCTCACAATCTTAGCTATAGGTTCATTAGCTTCCTCCCGGTAAATTTAATATATGTTGTCAGTTCTCCTTTTCCAGTTTTTTTTTCCATCATTGGAGGGGCTTCTTTATCTTTCAGCTTACAATTCTCAACAAAGGAGTCACATCAAAAATGTTAAGCTACCTTGTGCTTTCACAGATGCTAACTGAGCCACTATGTATTTATAACATCTTGAAATTTTTTTATTTCAGCCCACAGTTTAAATTTGCTTCTCATTAAGTGTGGACCAATCGGAAAACACATAAAAGTCATAGAAGTAGGGCGCAGTTTGCCCAGAATTCCACTGAGTGCGGTAGTGGGTGGGTAAAATGGAGTCCTACCCGCCGGCAAAAATGGCAGGTTTTTACATTGTATCTTCCCAAGCCCGCCTCATTATTTATCCATTCCCAGGAAACACGCCGTTTCCATGGTGGATGGGTTCTCATTCGCCTGCCCGTCATCACCCCACTGTTGCATCATGCCAACCACCATCTTTAAAAGGCAGCCACCAGCTCACCACCGCTGTCTGGAAGACATGGCCAGCAAAGGCAAAAAGACTGTAGTCTCCTGCTTCAATGATGGGTCCCTTGAGCAATTGCTCGATTCCATGGAGGCCCACCAGGATTTGCTTTACCCACCGCTCTTGCCACAGGATGGGTAGCAATGTCACCAACCTGGCTCGGGAGATAGTGGCAATGGTGGTCAGCTTGAATGCCCTGCAGAGAGGACAGCCACCCAGTGCTGCAAAAGGATGAATGATCTCCTCCATTCTGCCAGGGTAAGCCACTCTTTTCATCACTCCCAACTCAAACACCCACAAACCCATCATACATTCACAGGGCCCTCACTTACTGCCAGTGCAAGGGACATTACCATTTATTCTTTCACACACACCATCATTGTCCTCATCCCGTCCTTGGGATCACTCACCACCCACACAGGCCAAGCATACTTATCATCTGGGCTAGCAGGCATCTTGATATACTCTACCCATCTCTAGCCATGCACGACAAACTGGCTCAGAACAGGAGGGAAAGGTTGCAGACAGGTGGGGGCATGCTGGAAATCAAGATTCTGACAGAATTCAAAAACAGAGTCATCCAGCTGGCCGGTGATGACCGGGACCAGTCCTGTACTGATGGTGAGGTCAGCGCTGCTCTACCAACTGAGGATCCAGCAGTACAAAATCCATCAGAAACCCTGCCATGAGTGATGTGTCCTCTTTCACAGGCCACTGCCATGCATTAATTATCTCCCCTTGCTTTCACAGGCACATCTGCCAAACAGCCGATAGAGTCCATGACCCAGAGCCTCCAATCAAGCTCCGAAGAAACCTCTGAAGAGGAATCTGAAGGCAGCCTCCCTGAAGACACGTCACAGCGCTCACCCACACCCTCCACCTGCGCAGAGACACACACCTCAGTGGGACCTAGCTTTAGAGTAGCCTTGGGATCACAATCTGGTGAGCACATCGCACTTTCTGATCCACAGCAGGTGGAAGCAGGGACTTCCCAGAGTCCGGCACTCAGGGGACTGCTGGAGGCCAGAACGTTGCTGAATCCAAGTCAGATGACGAGCCTCTGGATTTGGTCATGTCACAGTTGCTGGAGCTGCAAAGACAAGCTAGGGAAACAACAGGAAGGGATGTCCACTGCACTCCTCAGATTGCAAGGCGTGATGGAGAAGTCCATCTGCCTTCAGGCTGAGGTGATAGCGCCGGCATTGCAATACACCAAGGTCAACACTGGCAGGATGACATCTGGAGACCTTGGTCCAGGATGTCACTCCTGCACCACTGCTTGGGCTTAATTCAATCGCTGATGCCATAATTGGCCTCCAACAGCGCGTAAGCAAGAGGGGTGCTGAGCAGCTCGATCTCACTCCAGCCAGCCATTCCACTCATGGAATCAGTTAATGGCCCTCAGGTATCCATAGGGAGGAGAATCAGCAGGTGCACCCTCCGGGGCCATCCATGCAGGTGACTCTGGAAGTGACCAGCCTATCCGAATCCTATCTTCCTGTGACCACCGCAGATCCAGCTTCACAGGCCAATGAGGGTGCCATTGCCACACAGCAGGGCCCCAAATGCAGGCCGGAGCCCTCCAAGTCTTGGCCCTCGAGAGGACACCCATCAAAGTCATCACAGACAGGAGGTGGATGCCCGGGGAGCACCAAGATGTAGCGGCAGGGTTAGGAAAGTATGGTAAAAGTAAATCTTTCGAGTACAAACACGTTTCCATCTGTTCCTATTCAGATGAAGTTACATTGTTTCATAGTTTGCCATTGTGAGGTTTGAACTCTTGATCTTGGGGTTACAAGCCCAGTACCATAACCACTTGGCTATTTAGGCCAAGCCAAGTATGGTAAAAGTACTCTTTCGAGTACAAACACATTTCCATCTGTTTTTTCAGATGAAGTTACATTGTTTCATAGTTTGCCATTGTGAGATTTGAACTCTTGATCTTGGGGTTACAAGCCCAGTACCATAACCATTTGGCTATTTAGGCTAAGCAAGTATGGTAAAAGTAGTTGCACAGCCTGGCCACAAATGTTAATCACTTGTACATACTGTTCACTATTGTCAAGAAACTCCTAAGAATGTCTCCCCGCCTGTGGCTCCTTGTTTTGATGAGTAGTGTTCTTGTCACTCGGATGTGAAACCTTTCTGCACAAGATAAAAAGCAGGTGTCTCAGTCCAGGGCCTCTTCGCTGTGCTCTGCGCGGCCTTCAGTTCTCAGTAATGATCCAGACTGACACTCTCTGGAAACATTACTGATAGAAACATAGAAACATAGAAAACAGGAGCAGGAGTAGTCCAGATGGCCCTTCGAGCCTGCTCCGCTTTCTCCCCATATCCTTTGATCCCTTTCACCCCAAGAGCTATATCTAACTCCTTCTTGAAAACATACAATATTTTGGCCTCAACTACTTTCTGTGATAGCGAATTACACAGGCTCACCACTCTCTGGGTGAAGAAATTTCTCCTCATCTCAGTCTTAAATGGTCTACCCCATATCCTCAGACAGTGACCCCTGGTTCTGGACTCCCCCACCATTGGGAACATCCTTCCTGCATCTACCCTATCTAGTCCTGTTAGAATTTTATAGATTTCTATCAGAACCCCCGTCATTCTTCTGAACTCCAGCGAATATAATCCGAACCGACTCAATCTCTCCTCATATGTCAGTCCTACCATCCCAGGAATCAGTCTGGTAAATCTTTGCTGCACTCCCTCTATAGCAAGAACATCCTTCCTCAGATAAGGAGACAAAAACTGCACACAATATTCCAGGTGTGGTCTCACCAAGGCCAATTATAATTGCAGCAAAACATCGCTGCTCCTGTACTCGAATCCTCTCGCTATAAAGGCCAACATACAACTTGCCTTCTTAACCGCCTGCTGCACCTGCATGCTTACCTTCAGCAACTGGTGTACAAGGACACCCAGGTCTTGTTGCACATTCCCCTCTCTCAATTTATAGCCATTCGGATAATAATCTGCCTTCCTGTTTATGCTACCAAAGTGGATAACCTCACATTTATCCACATTATACTGCATCTGCCATGCATTTGCCAACTTACTCAGCTTGTCTAAATCTTACTGAACCACCTCTGCATCCTCCTCACAGCTCACCCTCCCACCCAGCATTGTATCATCTGCAAATTTGGAGATATTACATTTATTTCCCTCATCTAAATCATTAATATATATTGTGAATAGGTGGGGTACCAGCACTGATCCCTGCAGTACCCCACTAGTCACTGCCTGCCATTCAGAAAAAGACCCATTTATTCCTACTCTTTGTTTCCTGTCTGCCAACTAGTTTCCTATCCATCTCAATACATTAACCCCAATGCCATGTGCTTTAATTTTACATGCTAATCTCTTATGTGAGACTTTGTCAAAAGCCTTCTGAAAGTCCAAATAAACCACATGCACTGGCTCCCCCTCATCAACTCCACATTCTCGAAAAATTCCAGTAGATTTGTCAAGCATGATTTCCCTTTCGTAAATCTATGTTGACCCTGTCCGATTCTGTCACTATTTTCCAAGTACTCAGCTATTAAAGCTTATATAACGGATTCTAGAATTTTCCCCACTACTGACGTCAGGCTGACTTGTCTATAGTTCTCTGTTTTCTCTCTACCTCCCTTTTTAAATCTGTAGGAACTGTTCCAGAGTCTATAGAATCTCAGAAGATGACCACCAATGCATCCATTATTTCTAGGGCCACTTCCTTAAGTACTCTGGGCTGTAGATTATCAGGTCCTGGTGATTTATCGGCCTTCAATCCCATCAATTTCTCCAACATCATTTCCCTACTAACATTGATTTCTTTCGGTTCCTCTCTCTCACTAAAACCTATGTGCCCCAACATTTCTGGTACGTCATCTGTGTCCTCCTTTGTGAGGACAGAACCAAAGTATGTATTTAGTTGGTCAGCCATTTCTTTGTTCCCCATTACAAATTCCCCTGTTTCTGACTGTAAGGGACCTACATTTGTCTCCACCAATCTTTTTCTCTTCACATACCTATAGAAACTTTTACAGTCAGTTTTTATGTTCCCCACAAGCTTACCCTCATACTCCATTTTCCCCTTCTTAATCAATCCCTTGGTCCTCCTTTGCTGAATTCTAAACTTCACCCAATCCTCAGGTCTGTTGTTTTTTTAGCCAATTTGTATGCCTCTTCCTTGGATAAAATACTATCTCTAATTTCCCTTGTAAGCCATGGTTTGGCCACCTTTCCTGTTTTTCTTTTGCACCAGACAGGGATAAACAATTGTTGCAGTTCACCCATGTACTCTTTGAATGTTTGCCATTGCCTGTACACCGTCATCACTTTAAGTAACATTTCTCAATCCATCATAACCAACTCGCGCCTCAGATCATTGTAGTTTCCTTTATTAAGATTCAGGACCCTAGTCACAGAACACCACAGTGGTGCTGGTCATTGTTGCCAGAATGTAGTGGGCAGGCACCACAGAGTTCTCTCATTCTCTCTGTGTGCTCTCAGCACCTTTAAGGTGGGACTCGCCCCCATCACACCAGCATCTGAGACCAGTGATACTGTGCAGCAGCTCCTGAAGGGCTGAGGTGCTGAAGATGTGTCTAAAGTTTCTTGGCTCCGTCTCTGAGATGGCTCTGATCATGAAGTGCAAGTGAGCTGCCTTCAGCCAGCCATGAGTCAGCACTCAGAGGCTTTGTGAAAATCTATGGAGTGTCCTCACTGCATGTTGTCATCATCTTCCTGCGATCGAGTGACTATTAGGCCCTTCACTACAACTCCATGACAGGAGCATTCTCACAGAGGGTAGTGGCGCAGTGATAAACCAGACTGGAGTCAAACGTTCACAACTGCGATGTGCGGATCTATGCGGTCACCTCACTGCATGTCCTCATCATCCTCCACAAATCTAGCAGCTATGAGGGTCTCCTGAGTGCACCTGCCTCAACTAGCCAGTGCGAGAGCCTTCTCCCTTTTGTAGTCTCCACCAGGGACCCCCTCACCCTCATCGCCATCGGTGTCCTCCTCATCTGAGGAGACATGCATCTCCTCCATCGCCTCCTCAGACAGCTCCTCACCCTGTTACAGTGCCAGGTTGTAAAGGGTGCAGCAGATGATGATGATGCATGGCACCCTCTGCAGACTGTATTTCAGAGCTCGACCAGACCAGTCCAGGCACCGGAACCTCATCTTCAGCATCCCGATGGTCTGCTCCACCAAGTCTCGTTATACCATCACTCTGCTGCATTCTGAGGCTGCCGAATGGGTGTCATCAGCCACAGCCTCTGTGGGTAGCCCTTGTTCTCAAGGAGATAACCTTCAGCCTCTGTGGACCCTGGAAGACTCCAGGGATCTGCGAGTGATTCAGGATGTGGGCATCGTGCACACTTCCTGGAAACTGTGCGTACACCTGCAGGATGCATTTCTGGTGGTCGCATACCCAGCTGCACATTCAGTGAGTGGAAGCCCTTGCAGTTAATGAAGTCCACTGAGTGTAGCAACAGAGACCTGAGTGCCACATGAGTGCAGTCAATCGCACCCTGTACCTGTGGGAATCCTGAGATCAGGCCGAATCCAATGGCCCTGGCATCCTGGCTGTCCCTGTCCCAGGAGAAATGCACAAAGTTGTATGCCATGGAGAAGATGGTATCCATGACTTCATGGATGCATTTGTGGGTGGTGGATTGTGAAATCTCACAGAGGTCACCTGTGGAGCCCTGAAAGGAGCCACTAGCATAGAAATTGAGCACAACAGTCACTTTCACAGTCACTGGCAGTGGATGCCCTCCATGTCCGCTTGGTGCTAAGTCCTGCAGTAAGTGGCAGATGTGAGCCACCAGGTCCCTAGACATGTGTGGTCATTGACTCACTGGTTCTCAGTCATCTGCAGGAATGGCAGGCAGTGTCAACAGACTATGGGTGTCGCTAGGCGCCGACCAGCCATGGCTCACTGTCGCTCCTGGGCAGTGTGTGCGGGAGCCTCTGCTGCCCCTTCTTCCTGAGGTTGCTGCTCCTGCCTTTGCGCGGCCAGCAGCCTCAGTCACTCTCCTCTCTATCTTCTGCGGTCTCTGTAGGCATCAGGCATACAGCTAGGTCACCAGGATCCATGATCCTGACATAGTCCTCCCGCAGCATGAAAAAGAGAGAGACGTGGTAGTCATGGCTGTACTTAGCACATTTCCTGGCCCTGTGCGACAGCCCCTTAATGCTTCCCGGAGATTGTTGGTCACCGCTTGGATGGCCAGAGATGAGTGTGTTGCATGGCTGCCATGTCAACCTGTGACATGGGGGACACTGATCCAAACCGGGATGCTGAGATTGCAAGGGGCTGTGAGTGACTCTGGCAGTGACTGCTACATGGCCAGCATTGGTGAGGAGATTGTACTTCGTGTGCAGTCCAACTGCTCCGCGGTTGAATAAAGTGGTGGTGGACTTGAAGTCTGTGTCAGGGATGGGGGTGCCAGGGTCAGGAACAGGGACAGGGGCATGGTGTAAGGTATGGAGTGCTTGCCAGCCAGTTGGTTCCTCCGTGTTGCTTGCCTGGGCGGGCAGGCTAGGAGCCTGACCCCGATCATATCACTGTGGCTGCGCCTGATCTGTCTCAGTTTCAGAAACATGGTCAGTTTATACAGGTGTGAATGATGCATGGCCACTTGCTTACCCTGCTCCCCCACCTCAATTGTCTGTGTGCAGGATGCAGCGCCATGGCAGCACTTGACTCTCACACCGCCCGTGCCCCCCTTCTCAGTAGTTGCCTCCAAGGCTGGCCAGCACTTGCCCCCGGAAACGCCCCCCTCAGCAGTCGTCTCCGAGGTCAGGCATCAGTTGCCCCTGCTCCCCGGTGCCTCTGAGACCTATAAACAACAGGCGTGTTGTGGTGAATGCTGCTGCTCACTCACCTCAGTTCCCCCAAAGTGACAGCCACCAAGTGCATGCGGGTGTTCTTTCCCGCCGATGTGGACAGATGATACGGCGGGGTTCCAAGAGCCTGACGGGATGGCCTTTTATATGCTAATGTATTACAATTAGCTCCCCGCCGACTGATAACAGGAATTGCGGCTTGCCGTTGGTGGGCTGAGCGGATGATCACGACCTGCCTTCACTCTGTCATGAAGCAGCTCGCGCCATATTTTCTGCACACGTCACCTATCACGTCCACCACCAGTGGACTTGGAAAATTCTACTTGTAGTGTCTTTTTCCTTCACTCTATTTGCCCATATGCTCTTTTGCTCTTTCAGAACACCCAAATCCCTTTCACTCTACAATTGTAATTCTATTGTCCATTTCTGTGATTACTGTGTTGCAATGTTCCCATTCTTTAAACTTACTATTGCAGCTGCACAATTGGGGAATGCTGAATGACTTCATCACTTAACGCCTTAATCAACTGAAGTCAACTTTTCCTGAACTTGCACTAATATTCATTGATCCATTTTTAAAATCCAGAAATCCTTACATCAATATTAAGTACGGACAAATGATGTATTAGGGCTTCTATACAAGTTCCGAAATGCATTCGGTTTTCAAAAGGGTTAATCTGCATTATTTCATTATCGTAATGTGTGCCAATAGCAAAGCACTTGCTTTATTTATTTTTATTGCAAATTACTGCTGTTATGGCTAGCCACTAATTTTAATTCTTGTCTACTTTTCCTTTAAGATTAGTGGAGAGCATAAATTGACCATTTTGGAGTTGAATAACTTGATTTCAACATCTGAAATATCTGGTGAACAAAACGTTATATAACATATGATGGAAAAGTGTTTTTTTATTTGAGGGTCACCTAATAAGAATGCTTCCCTTTGAAGTCAAGAGCATATACAAATATGGTGGAAGATTGGAACCAAGTTAAACTTTCATAGCAGAATTGGTAATCTGATATCCGAGGTCCACAGCATGACTAGTGGATAGCCTATCAGACTGGTTCATTAATAATACCTAAGGGATAGAGACCTGTCAGAAAATGCTGATATTCTTCCTATTTGTTTCAAGATAGCCACCAGTAAACACCTAATGGTTATCATGGCTAAACAAGTAGCAGAAAGCTTATCAGTGTTCTGTGCATATTTACTTGGTTTGAGTCCTGTATTGGGAAGACAGAAATACTACCTAAGTGGGTTTCATAGTAGTTTGGTTTGGAGGCACATACAACGATGAACATCAGCATGTGTAGATACCACATCATAAAATAAAAGATTGAATGATTGAATCTTTTCACCATCTACAAGGCACAAATCAGGAGTGTGATGGTATGCTATGATAAATTACTATGGTAATTTCCTTACTTTGGCGATTCTGAAGATGCATGCATCTGATGAGCAACAATAGCACAACAAGAAAGAGGAACCGTTGTGACAGCATAGTATGTACAGCAACAGAAGCTGACTGCATAGACCAAACAAGAAAAAGGAAAAGGCTGGTGTGGAAAGCACTTGAGGAGAGAGGCACTGACTTAGCTTGAGAAGCACTTCTCAATTCAATCATTCTTTTAACACAACAGAATCAATGCCTCCCTGCCGCTCAGCAGTTTATACTTAGCAGCTGAACTCTAACAGGGGGAAGGGTATATCTTAAGATTCTTAAAATAAAAATAATAGTCGTGAATAGTAGAGTATTTGAACCAGAGACTATCATCTGGGTATCTGAACAGTAAATATCACTGTGAATGCTGATCTTGCTGAAAACGTCTATTCACTTTACTAAAATGGTTTTGATCATTATATTACTCATTGATGTCAGTTGTTAGTTTTTGATAATGCATGTGTGTGTAGTCCAGAAGTTCAAAAGGAAATTTATGATGTTATTCAAAGAAACATCAGAAGTAGAAGGGAGTAAAGAAAAATTCTTATTTTGAATAAAATATATGAGAAAGATTGCATAACAATCTTTAATATCAATAAGTTGTCCCATTCATTATATATTTTCCATTATATTGAGATAGTTTTAAGATAGGATATGTGAGATGGGGGATGTTTCATGGTCCCCCTAACCAGCATATTTGTAGGCAGCAGGGGTGGGGGTGGGGGTGGGGGTGGCACATAAAATAGGACAGGTGGCTAGCCCACGCTTTCCTGTTCACCCCCATAATATGGTGGGTGGGTAAGGCATTAGCCAGCCTGCCTGCCCTTAGGTCTATTGAAGCCCTTAACTGGCCAATTAATGACCAGTTTCAGCCTCCCACCCAAACCTGCAATTAAATGGTGGGCAGAGAAAGGTGGATTGAAGCAGGCCATCCTGCTTTTTCACCATCTCAGATGAAAAGGCAGGAAGGAAGGAGGACTACCTCCTTTTGGGTGTGCCCTGTGCCCATCGGGGGAACCCACAACCAGGATGTTACTCGCCCTTTGTGACTCCCCCCAGCCTCCAAAAATCAACCACCACTCCTCTCCCTCACCCCCTCCTTAGGATCCCCAATCCCTCCCTGACCAAAAACCCTTACTTATCGTTGTAGGGTTGGCGAGTTGTGCAATTAATGATAGAGTTCCTCTGCAGACACTTTAGGATGGAAACTTAAAGTTTATTTACAATACACTCTGCAGTATCTACACATGTGCTTTCAACTCCAACTCTACCTCTACACTGACTGCTGAGGTAGCCTCCGCTACTCTCCTTTTGGTTACTATAGATCATATGATCTTGCCTAACAAGTATTATTCTTAAAGGTAATTACACACTAAATAAAACCATAATTACTACGTTCCTCCCACTTTAACTCGACTATACATATTATATTAATAAGTACATATTTTTCAAGATAACACAATATTTACACTGGGTAAGGAATTCACAAATTCAGACTTTCAGGTGGCTTCCTGGTTCGTGTGGAATTTCGTAGCTCCACAACTTCAGATTCTTTGTCAGGAACCTCCTTTTCCGGAGTTGCCTGAACATCAGGTGCTTCAGCGAGCACTTGCAGTTCTGTAGCCTAAACTCTTATAGGAATATCAGACATGTCTGTCCTGGGTTGAATTTCCTCAACAGGAAATGCAGACCCAGTCATGGACACTGGTGGAACCAAATCTTGGTGATTTGCCTCTCTCCTCTTTAAATGGTTCACATGTTTACGGATGATCCAGCCTTCCACCTCCACGAGGTAAGATAGAGGTCCAGGCACCACACTTACTTCACCCAATTACCACTTTGGTCCTTACCCGAAACTTTTCACGCATATTGGCTCTCCCATGGTAAACTTCCTCTCATGACTTTGCCAGTCGTGTCTAGTTTTCTGGCTTCCCTGACTCCATTCCACCTTCCCCTCTGAATTCGGCATTATTAAGCTCAATCTCATCCTGTGACGGCATTTCAACAATAACTCCAAAGATATGACTCCTGTTCTTGTGTGAGGGTTAGTCCTAAAATGAAAAAGAAAGTATGTTAGCTTGGCTGCCAAGCAACCACCAGTTAGCTTTTTCATGCCTGTTTGAACATTTGTACCACCCTTTTGGCCAGTACATTTGAGGAAGGGTGGTACGGTGCAGTTTTCACATGAGTGATGCTGTTGAAACTGATAAACCATTGAAGCTCAGCACTCGTAAATGCCGTGCCGTTATCAGAAATGATTACTTCTGGTAATCCATCAATGGCAAAACTCTGACGTAGTTTCTCAATTGTAGCCGCCAACGTTGGTGACTTCACCTCATACACGTCCAACCATTTTGAATGAGCAGCGACAATGAGAAAGAAACATTGTTCCTAGGAAATATCCAAAATAGTCAATGTGTAACCGCACCCAGGATCTACCTGGCCACTCCCATGGGTGTGATGGGGCTGTCGCTGGCAACTTTTGCAGTTGCTGACATTGCACACAGTGCTTTGCTAAACTCTGTATTTCGCCATCCATCCCAGGCCACCATAGATAGCTGTGTGCTGTGGTCTTCATTCAGGAAATTCCTGGTTGGGCACTGTGTAGTTCAATTAAAAGTGGCTGCTTTCCCTTTGGAGGTACTATCACTCGTGGTCCCCACAATAAAATGCCATCCTATCTGGTTATTTCATGCCTTCTGTTGAAGTACAGTTTCATTTTGTCAGGTATGGGTCCCAACTTGTCCAGTCTCTGATCTGTCGAGCACACACCGGCGAGGAATCTAAAAAATTTAACAGTAAAACAAGTTCCTGTGGAACTGGGACGTGCTCATCATTTTCTTGTAAAGACAAATGACTAAGGGCATCGACGTTTGCAATTTGATTGCCAGGCCGATGTTTTTTTAATTCTTTTTTATTAATTCATGAGATGTGGGCTTCACTGGCTGGGCCAGCATTTATTGCCCATCCCTAGTTGTCCTTGAGAAGGTGTGGCGAGCTGCCTTCTTGAACCGCTGCAGTCCATGTGGTGTAGGTACACCCACAGTGCTGTTAGGATTTCCAGGATTTTGACCCAGCGACAGTGAAGGAACAGTGATATATTTCCAAGCCAGGATGATGAGTGACTTGGAGGGGAACTTGCAGGTGGTAGTGTTCCCTTCTATCTGCTTCCTTTGTCCTTCTTGATGGAAGTGGTCATGGGTTTGGAAGGTGCTGTCGAAGAAGCCTTGGTGAATTGCTGCAGTGCATCTTGTGGATGATACACACTGCGTTGGTGGTGAGTGGAGTGAATGTTTGTGGACATGGTGCCAATCAAGTGAGCTGCTTTGACCTGGACGGTGTCAAGCTTCTTGAGTGTTGTGGAAGCTCCACTCTTCCAGGCATGTGCAAAGTGTATTCATATTCTGCCAGAATTAAAACCCATCACTGTATTCTTGCTGTGGCTATGGGTGGCATAACCTTGTCCTCATTAAACAATCCTAGCAATAGTTTGTGGTCTGAAATGATTGTAAAATGGTGGCCGTGTACGTACTGGTGAAATTTCTTGACATCAAAAAAGATTGAAAGGCTTTCTTTTTCTGCCTGTGAGTATCCCTTTTCCGCTGCAGTGAGCGTTTTTGATACGTAACCTATTGGCCATTCTGTGTCATCGTCCATTCGAAGGGAGAGCACTGCTCCCACTCCGTGACGAGATGCATCACATGTTAGCACCAATTCTTTCGTCTGGTCATAATGCGCTAATGGATTGGACGAGCGCAACAAGTGTTTCACCTTTATGAAAGTTTCTTTCTAGGCCGCCTCCCAAGAACAGCATTGTTTTTTTTTTGAGTAGGGAATGCAGAGGGCCAGCACTGTAGACAAAATGGGTAGGAACCACCCATAATAGTTGATAATGAATAAAACCACCCCAAATTTACAAATGTTAGTAAATTGATCCTGGGAATGATTTGAGCTCTGAGGTGTTCTTTAGCACAGGTGCCTCTCTTATGGCTCTCACTTTCACTGGTTGGAGGCCCTGTGAATCTACCCAGTAACCCAAATAGATTACCTCCCTTGCTTGGAATTTGCACTTTTCTTTTTTTAAATGCATTCCAGCTTGCCAGACACATTTTAAGATTTCTTTTAAGTTTGCCAAATGTTCTTTTTCAGTGAATCCTGTTATCAATACATCATCTAAATAGACTACAACCTGGGGCAGTCTCTGCAGTGAGCTTTTCATTGTCCTCTGAAAGATGGTACAAGCAGGGGAGACACCAAAAGGTAATGGTGTATATTGTTACAACCCTTTTTTTGGGTATTAATTGTGACAAATTCCCGGGACGTATTATCCAACTCTAGTTGTTGATAAACATGACTCATGTCAAGCTTTGTGTACTTTGTCCCTCCTGCCAGCTTGACATACATGTCTTTGGTTTTTGGAATGGGGTGCCTCCCTAGCTTAGCTATTTTATTAACTGTCAGTTTGTAGTCTCCACAAATTCAGATGCTTTGGCTGGGTTTAAGAATGGGGACTATGGGTGCTGCCCATTCTGAGAACTGAACAGGTTGTATAATGCTCAGTTTCTCTAGTCTGTTCAGTTCAATGTCAATTTTTTCTCACAGGGCATTTGGTACCAGTCTTGCCTTCATGAGGCGAAGGGTTGCTTTTGGATCCACATGAATCTTGGCTGCAGGCCCTGGGTTTTCCCCAGTTTGTCCTTCAAGTTGGTGGCATACTTTCTAAGTAGCTCTGGTGGCCCACTTGCTCTCAACTGGAAAATTTCAGCCCATTCTAACTTAATCTCCTTTAACCAATTTCACCCCAGGAGGCTTGGCCCATCACCTGCCACCATCATCAAAGGTAGCTTTGCCAAGTGGCTTCCATAATTGACAGTTCCTCTGCTAATGCCTTTTACTTGAATGTCTTCACCCATATGAGTTTTTAGCTTGGCATCCATTTCTTCCAAACTTAATTGATGTTCACCATTATTCAAATATCTGAAGGTATGTCTCCCAATTATTGAAGTGGAAGCTCCCATGTCCACTTCCATTCTAACAGATTTGCCATTTACTTTCACTGTGACAAATATTGGCTCTGCCTTTCCAACTTTCAGATTAAACAACAAGTAAATGACTCAATTTGTTGTTTCAGGCTCTTCTACATTGTAGATTTCATTGGGTTTCTTCTTTTGTTTACAAGCCTGCTTGAATCTTTCCTTGCGTTGCCTCATCATATGTCCATTTCTGTGACAATAGTAGCATTCGATTATTTTAAACTGCCAGTGCTAAAAGGCTGCCTGTTTCCACCTTTACTGAAATTATTCTTTGATTTTCCTTCTATGTTATTTTTCTTTATTCTTCAGTTAGCAGGGGTTTTTGCCCATTCCTCGGTGGAGTCTCACTCTTACGCACCTCTTTCGGCTGAGGTTTTGTGCCCGATGTGGAGGACCACACCATTTTGTGCACCCTATGATGCTTTTGAATCTCTTACTGCACTTTCCATGGTCAGTGCTATCTCTAGCGCCTTCTTGAAATCCAGATTCACTTCAGAAATAATCTTTCTGAATAGAGTCCTCTTTCACACCACACACTGAATGATCTCTGAGCATGTTGTTCAGAGTCGTACCAAACTCACAATGTTCCATTAACTGCTTCAAATTTGCCACATAGCATGCAATTGTCTCACCCGGGGAACTGTTCCATGAATTAAACCCCTGCATCATGACTGAGGGCTTGGTTTGAAAGTAACCCTTCACAAGGTCTACCAATTCATCTAAATTCTTCGAACCTGGGGCAATGGATGCCATCAAACTTTGAATCAGGCTATAAGTTTTGCTCCCACAAGTACTCGAGAGGATTGCTCAGCTCTCTCTTTCCCCCATAATCTTGTTCGCTTGAAAAAAGAACATGAGGCATTCTATGTTTTGAGATCCGTGGCTGGTTCAAAAAGATCAATTCTCTCACATTGTGGCATTTTGAGAGAGGATAGCTTCTTCAATTCTAACAGAGCTTGCTACTTACAATCACTGGGGGATGTACAGTTCTAATTTCTTTCTAACTTGATTTCTTCTGTTCAATCCTGTTTTATCCCATCTTCATCGCCAGTCTGTTGTAGGGTGGCTGAGTTGTACTATTAATGGTAGAGTTCATCTGCAGACACTCTTGAGTAGAAACTTTAAGTTTATTTACAATATACTCAGCAGCAACTACAAGTGTGCTTTCAACACCAAATCTATCTCTACACTGACTGCTGAGATAGCCCACGCTACTCTCATATTGGTTACCACAGATCACGTGATCTTGCCTAACAAGTATTATTCTTAAAGATACAATACACACTAAATAAAACAATAATTTATAAACTTACCTAAGTCCAGTCTCCATTTTGTCATCTTTTTCGGACTCCCTTGTAGTCCCTACTACTTAGTTCTGGTTCTGCTGGGACTACTCAGCTGCCAGCCATTCGGATTGGCTGGCACCTCTTGAGGGTCATATTTCCTTTCCTTGAGGGATGGAAGTCCCACAATTACCCAATTAAGGGTGCCCCCAGTGTATTATCGCTGCGGGGAAGCCTTTTTTAAAGTAGGTCAACTTGTGACCAACTTTCCTAATGAGGTATGGAGGTGGGGGCAGTGGCTGGGAGGTGGGCAATATGTCCTCCAATAAAATTCAGTCCATTGAGTCTCTGATGAGCTATTCCAGACCTAAAGTTAGCAGTTAAGAAACTGATACTTTATGATGTCCGATAGTGAAGACCTTTCAGCTTAAAATTACTCCTATTGCATCTTGAACTGAAACAATTCTTACTTCTACAAAGTCATAAATCTAAAGCTGCCTTTGTCAATCAGACCTGAGCACAAAGTAAGATGTACATTTTTTTGTCATCAGCCATGCTCACCGAATACCTCATAAATATTCAGTTATAAATTAGCAACAGGATTGGGATAGTCTAAGCAAGCAGCCTCTATGTTAAAATGGTGTAACTGTTTAATTTATTGTGTTTCAGAAAGTAGTAAGATGCCTAATCATATACTTGCTGGTGGTTGAAATAAGTGACTGTACTTACTGTGCAGCCTGAACACTAATTATCTTTTAAGCTTGGGGTGCTGACTACACAGTATCATAACAAGCAGAACAATTTTCAATCCCATCATTCTCCACCACAGAGATTAACCATTGGGGGTGAACTTTATTTAAAATGTATTCCCTTTTGAAAACCATATAAAGACATCTTGCAAGCACATAGGCAATGAAATCGTGTCTGTAAAATACCAGCAAAATTGCTATTGATATTGCATAATGCAGTGGAAGAAACTGCCATCAACTAAAGTCAAGGAACATTAATCATCCATAGTGGCATTGGTTTCTCCTTCTGCTACAAACACCTCAAGCACTTAGTGAAACAAGCCCAGATATATATATGGTAAATGCTTTTTTGTAGTGACAAGTAAAGAGTTGGCTAAAGCTTTGAAATCTTATATCATTTCATTACTAAACTTAAACAATAATGTTTGGAAATGTTGGAATGTGCTTGCTCATTCTTACCACATAACAGATAAATGAAAGAATGTAAATTGATAGCTCTGAATGAGGGCAGTTATAATTATATGCTGGATTTACCAATGGTGATCTGTGATCATTGGCAATCAGTGCATCATTAACAAACCTTTTTGGTAGGAGGTTAATGCCAATAGCTTTGTTTCTGTTCTTAACCCAAGAGATAGAAAATCAAAATATAGCATGGAATTAAAAATATCATCATAAGCATTAGCACAAATGCTTTGTGGGTCAAAAGAATAGTCCCTAAGGCATGCAAGCCTTAGATGGGGGTGGGCAAAGACTGGTGATTGGCTGTTTAGTCTAATGGCTTAAAAATTGCTGCAAAAATAACAGCAAGTTCCCAGCACCCATCAGTATTAATATTTTTTTAAAACTCAGTAATTCGAAGTGAAGAAGAGGTTTACGAAAATTAGCATGAGCAAATTAGACAGCAACAAAGAAAATAAAGACACAGAAGAGTGACAATATACTCCAGACCAGGTGGTTTCTATCCCAGACTTAGAAAAGAAGCGGGTGAGGAAATATAGATACACTGTTGTAAGGTGGCCGAGTTGTGCTATTAATGATAGAGTTGATCAGCAGACACTTCTTGGGTGGAAACCTGAAGTTCATTTACAATATACTCAGCAGCAACTACCTATGGGCCAGGATTTTCCGGTGGTCAGGTGGGCTCAGCGGGCAGGCCTGAGACCAGTCAGGAAGCCGACTGTCACCTGTGATCAGCCTCCGACTGCGATTTCATGCTGGCTGGCCAATTAACAGGCGAAATGCATGCTGCAGCGCTCAGGACTGCCAGGGTGGCTGGGCAGGAGAAGCACAAGCGTGGAAGTTTGTGCATGTGTGTGGGTGCACACAGTAAAAGCTCCCTGAGGCACAGAGCTGCCACAGGGAGCTAAAGATTTTTAAAATAAAAAATAAAGATATTAAAAATAATGAAAACATGTCCCCTCATGTGACTCGGTCACATGTGCAGGGACATGTTAAATATGAGTGTTAAAAGGTTTTTTTTAAATCACTGGTCGAAACCTCATCCCACCTGTGGATGAGGTTTTGCCAAAAATGCAAAGGCCGCTTGGCCTTTTCGCCCACCTGCCAACCGAACTGTTGGACGTCAGCGAAAAATTTGAATCAGTTACTTCTTTAAGGACCTTAATAGGCCGCTTAATTTTCGGCTGACGTGCTGTCAACTCCTGAGTGTGCCCGCCGACCGAAATATTGCACAATGACATCAGGACGCCTATCCAACATCATTTGATGTTTGTTCGGGTCAGGCGCATGCCTGCCCAATGAGCGTAATATTCTGCCCATGTGCTTTCAACTCCAACTCCATGTCTACACTGACTCCTGAGGTAGCCTGTGCCATTCTCCTATTGGTTACTACATATCATGTGATCTCCCTTAACAAGTATTATTCCCAAAGGCATACCGCGCACCATACAAAACCACAATTACTACATTCCGCCCTCTTTAACTCAGCTATACATATTATATTTACAAGCACATATTTTTCAAAACAACATAATATTTACACTGAGTAAGGAATTTACAAGTTCAGTCTTTCAGGTGGTTTCCTGGTTTGTGTGGAATGTTACAGCTCCACAACTTCAGATTCTTTGTCAGGAACCTCCTTTTCCGGAGTTGCCTGAACATCAGGTGCTTCAGCGAGCACTTGCAGTTCTGTATCCTCAATTCTTACAGAAATATCAGACATGTTTGTCCTGGGTTGAGTACCCTCGACAAGAAACGCAGACCCGGTCATGGTCACTGATGGAACCAAATCTTGGTGATTTATCTCCCTCTTCCTTAAATGGTCCACATGATCCAGCTTTCCACCTCCACGTGGTAAGATAGAGGTCCAGTCACCGCACTTATTTCACCCGATAACCACTTTGGTCCTTACCCGAAACTTTTCAACTATATCGGCTCTCCCATGGTAAATTTCCTCTCATACCAGTCGTTTCTAGTTTTCTGGCTTCCCTGACTCCGTTCCACCTTCCCCTCCAAATTCGGCATTATTAAGCTCAATCTCATCCTGAGACAGCATTTCAACAATATCTCCACAGTTTTCATGCCTGTCTTGAACGTTTGAACCGCCCTTTCAGGCAATCTGTTTGAGGGAGGGTGGTATGGTGCAATTTTCACATGAGTGATACGGTTGAGACTGATTAAAACTTTGAACCTCAGTACTTGTAAATGCCATGCCATTATCAGAAGCAACTGCTTCTGGTGTCCGTAAATGGCAAAACTCTGACGTAGTTTCTCAATTATAGCAGCCGACATTGATGACTTCACCTCATATACGTCCAACCATTTTGAATGGGCATCAACAATGAGCAGAAACATTGTCCCCAGGAAAGGTCCAACGTAGTCAATGTGTAACTGCACCCAGGGTCTACCTGACCACTCCCATGGGTATAACGGAGCCGTCACTGGCAACTTTTGCAATTGCTGACATTGTAGTTTTACTAAACTCTCTATTTTGCCATCCATCCCAGGCCACCATGGATAACTGTGTTCTATGTCTTCATTCAGGAAATTCCCGGATGGGCACTGTGTAGTTCAATTACAAGTGTCTCCCTTCCCTTTGGAGGAACTATCACTCCTGCTCCCCACAATAACGTGCCATCTTAGCTGGTTATTCCATGTCTCCTATTGAAGTACAGTTTCATTTCATCAGATATGGTTTCCTGTGACCAACCATGTCGCACTTGTTCTCGTAATTGAAATAGGAGTGGGTCCTGACTTGTCCAGTCGCTGATATGTTGAGCACACACCGGCCAGGCATCTAAGAAATTTAAAAGTAAAACATGTTCCTGTGGAACTGGGACATGCTCATCATTTTCTACTGAAGGCAAAGACAAAAGGCAACAGCGTTTGCAATTTGATTGCCATGTATGAAAGTGCATTTGTATTCTGCCAGAATTAAAGACCATCTTTGTATTCTTGCTGAGGCTAAGGGTGGTATAGCCTTGTCCTCACTAAACAATCCTAGTAATGGTTTGTGGTCTGAAACGATTGTAAAATGGCAGCCGTGTACATACTGGTGAAATCTCTTGACGTAAAAGATGATGGACAGGCCTTCTTTTTATATCTGTGAGTATCCCTTTTCCACTATGGTGACCATTCTTGATACGTAACTTATTGGCCTTTTCATGCTGTCGTCCATCCAATGACAGAGCAACACTTCCACTCTGTAGGGAGTTGCTTCACATGTCAGCACCAATTCTTTCGACTGGTCATAATGTACTAATAGATTGGATGAGTGCAACAATTGTTTCGCCTTTATGAAAGCTTCTTTCTGAGGCACCTCCCAAGAACAACATTGGTTCTTTCTGAGTAGAGAATGCAGGGCAGCCAGTTCTGTAGACAAATTGGGTAAGAATCACCCATAATAGTAGATCATTCCTCAGAATGATGTGAACTCTGAGGTGTTCTTTGATGCAGGTGCCTCTTCTACGGCTCTCACTTTCTCCTCAACTGGGTGGAGGCTCTGTGAATCAACCCAGTGACCAAATAGATTACCTCCCTCACTAGAATGTGCACTCTTCTTTTTTTAAACGCACTCTAGCTTGCAAGAAATGTTTTAAGACTTCTTTTAAATTTGCCAAATGCTCTTTTTCAGTGAATCCTGTCACCAATGCATCGTTTAAATTGACTATAACCTGGGGCAGTCCCTGCAGTAAGCTTTCCATTTTTCTTTGAAAGATGGCACAAGCGGAGGAGACATTAAAAGGCAATCATGTATATTGGTACAACTATTTATGGGTATTAATTGTGACAAATTCCCAGGAGGCATTATCCAACACTAGTTGTTGATAAGCATGACTCATGTCAAGCTTTGTGTACGTTGTCCCTCCTGCCAGCCTGGCATACAGGTCATTGGTTTTTGGAATGGAGTGCCTGTCTTGCTTAGCCACTTTATTATCCATCAGTTTGTAGCCTCCACAAATTCGGACTCTTTGATTGGGTTTAAGGACAGGGGCTATGGATACTGCCCATTCTGAGAGCTGAATAGGCTGTATAATGCCCAGTTTCTCTAGTCTGTTCAGTTCAATATCAAGTTTTTTGCACAGGGCATATGGCACTGATCTTGCTTTCATGAAGTGAGGGGTTGCTTCCGGATCCACATAAATCTTGGCCTGCAGGCCCATGATGTTTGCCAGTTCATCCTTAAAGTTGGTGGCATGCTTTCTAAGTAGCTCTGGTAGCCCACTTGCTCTCAACTGGAAAATTTCAGCCCATTCTAACTTAAACTCCTTTAACCAATTTCACCCCAGGTGGCTTCAACCTTCACCTGCTACCACCATCAAGGAAGGCTTTGCCGATTGGCTTCCATAATGGACAGTTACTTTGCTAATGCCTTTTATTTGAATGTCTTCACCTGTATATGGTTTTAGCTTGGTGGCTGTTTCTTCCAAACTTTAATTGATGTTCACCATTAATCAAATATCTGAAGGTATGTCTCCCAATTACTGAAGTGGAAGCTCCCATGTCCACTTCCATTTTAACAGGTTTACCATTTACTTTCACTGTGACAAATATTGGCTCTGCCTTTCCAACTTTCAGATTAAACAACAAGTGAATGACTCAATTTGTCGTTTCAGGCTCTTCTAAATTGTAGATTTCATTGGGTTTCTTCTTCTGTTTGCAAGCCTGCTTGAATCTTTCCTTGTATTGCCCCATCATATGTCCATTTCTGTGACAATAGTAGCATTCAATTTTTTTTAAACTGCCAATCACTAAAAGACTAAAAGAGGTTTCCACCTCCATTAAAATTATTCTTTGATTTCACTGATAAGTTGTTTTTTCTTTATTCTTCAGCTAGCGGGGGCTTTTTCCTGCTTCTTGCTAGGGTCTCACCTTTTCATGTCTCTCTTGGCTGAGGTTTCCCACCCAATGTGGAGGACGGCATCACGTTGCCTACCCTGTATTACTTTTGAATCTCTTACTGTGCTTTCCATGGCCCGTTCTATCTCTAGCACCTTCTTGAAATTCAGATTCACTTTGGACAATAATCTTTCTGAATAGTGCCCTCTTTCACACCACACACTAAACGATCTCTGAGCATGTTGTTCAGAGTCGTACCGATCTCACAATGTTCTGTTAACTGCTTCCAATTTGCCACGTAGCATGCAATTGTCTCACCTGTGGCTTTATTTGGTAAATTAAACCTGAACCTCTGCATTGTGACTGAGGGCTTGGTTTGAAAGTGACCCTTCACAAGGTCCACCAGTTCACCAAAATTCTTCAAATCTGGGGCACTGGGTGCCATCAAACTTCAAATCAGACTGTACTTTTTGCTCTCACAAGTACTCAAGAAAATCGCTCGCCTCTTCTCTTCCCTTGGAATCTCATTCACTTGATAAAAGGACATGAGCCGTTCAACATATTAAGACCAATCGTCTGTGGCTTGTTCAAAAGGATCAATTAAGCCAAATTTTGGCATTTTGAGAGGGGATAACTTCTTCAATTCTAACAGAGCTTGATATTTACAATCACCGGGTGAGGTACAGTGCCAATTTCTTTTTAACTTGATTTCAATCCTGTTTCATCCTCATTGCCAGTTTGTTGCAGGGTGGCCAAGTTGTACTATTAATGATAGAATTGATTAGCAGACACTTCTTTGGTGGAAACTTAATTTATTTACAATATACTCAGCAGCATCTACACGTATGCTTTCAACTCCAATCCTACTTCTACACTGACTGCTGAGGTAGCCTGTGCTACTCTCCTATTGGTTACTACAGATCATGTGATCTTGCTTTACAAGTATTATTCCCAAAGGTACACCATACACCAAGCAAAACCACAATTACTACATACACTAATTATAATCTTCCAAGGTTCTCTTGATTTAAGAACCCTCCTTTAGATTGGAAAATTGAACATATTACTTTGCTATTTAAAAGAGATGGAAACCAAGGAATTACAAACAGGTTGGCACTGCTGTCATGTAATTATTAGGGTCTATAATTAAAAATGGGATGGGTGATCACTTTGAAAATTTTCAGTTGATCAGAGAGCACCAGCATGGATTTCTAGGTCACATCTGATGAATCTGATTGAATTTTTTGATGAGGTGACTAAAGTTGTGGACTGAGGAATCCCCATGGATGTTATTCATTTGGATTTTGATAAAATCTCTCATAAAAGACTGTTAGTTAAAGTTTAGACTGATAGCACTAAGGCAAAATTGTTGAACTTATGAGGAGATTGACGAACGGAAGGGGGTAGAGAGGAGGGATAATGGACAGATACTCAAATTAACAGCGTGTGACCAGCAATGTCTCAATGGGATTTGTTTTGAGGCCTGAACAATTCATTCTATTTATTAATGCCTTAGATGGTGGAATAGAGAGCCACATATCTAAGTATGCTGTTAATGCAAAGATAGGCAGCATTCTTATCAGTGTAGATGAAAGCATAAAAAAGACAGAGGCCTGAATTTTCACTCGTGTTTTGGGTGCGCAGAATTGGTAAAATTGCCGGCTCTGTGAACCTGACTCCTGAATAGGCATCCCTCATGTTAGGATTTTCATTCCAGGATGGTTGTGTTTATGGCAATCAAAACTGCCGAACTCAGAAAGAGTTCTTAGGCAGCCACAGGGACTGTGGGGTGTGAAGGCAGGCCCCAGCACTTTGTCCCAGCTGTGTTAAAAAGAATGAAACAAAAAACAGCCTTCCAACACTCACCCATCATACACCCTCAACTCCACTGCCCCATACACTCCTCATGCTCTATTCATGCCAACCCATGGCAGCCCCTGACTTGACCCATCCCCATTGCCCTTCATACCCTCCATTCCAACCTATGTCCCTTCACCCACCCTCAATGGCCCTTCATACCCTCCATGCCTATCTATGCTGCCATCCATCCCCATGGTCCTTTTTAGCCCCTATGTCAACATAGTGCCAACTCATGCCAACCCATGGCATCACCCACCACTCTTTGTTCTTACACTCTCTATGCCAATTCACCCAGAATCCATCATGGGTAGACTTTAGGGCCCATGCTGAGATTAAATAACATTCTTAAGTGTCTATTGATGAATTCACTATTTAAAAACTCTCATCAATATAAAAACATTTACTACATTTAACTTCCTTCAATCCCTTATAAGAACAAATATTTGCATTCATTCTCCCACTTCAAAGATTGTTAAATACTTGGAGCTGTCAAACAAACTGTGAACTGACAGGCTAACCACTGTGAAGATGATAGGTTGTGAAATCAGTCATGCAGTACTGATCCTGTAATGGTAACCCTCAGGCTTATATCAACAGATGGAATGAAATGGCAAACACTGATTTTTTCTTCAATTCTGCAGACAGTTTTTTTTCAAATATTTGAAGGACAGGAGATTTAAGCACCTTGACAGCTTGACAGCTCCCTTTGACATCTCTCTTCGACAACTCTCTTGACAGTTCCAATGAGTTTATTAACTTTTTATGCACATTCAAGCCTAATTTTAACATTCCCAATGAGCATTTGACCTCTTCCAAAGGGCATCCTACCTCTTCCAAAGGGCATCTGACCCCTCCCAAACATGTCCGAGGACTTCATCTGAAAGGGTACCTTACCACTACAAAAGGGTAACCTATCTCTCCAAAGAGCTCTATTAAGTTTATACTTTCTCCTACTAAGTCTAATGTGAACAAGTATTTCTCACTCCCTTCTTGCAAAAATCAGATCAGACTGAAGACAGCTGCACTTTAACATGTGCAGCTGCCTCTATGAACCAGACATTCAGAGTTCTACCCAGCCCCATTCCTTCCCCCTTCCCCCCCACTCCCCCTCCCCCCAAACCACCGCCCCCCACCAGCCACACCGCCCCCCCCCACCCCCCACCACCCCACGCCCCACCACCACTAAAATGATGGGGGCTGGGTTCAGGGCCAGGACTTCTGAATTCGGGCCTCTGGCACCATTTTCGCAAAGACTCTCCTTCTGCACAAAAATTCAGGTCATGGTGTCACATGCTAGCAAGGGTAGAAACTGAAAGATAAGGAATCTTGAGGCATGGTTCAGAAGTGAGGGTTTCAAATTCTTGGGGGATTGGGATTAGTTCTGGGGCACCTATTCAAAAGAGACAGATTGCACTTCAACAGGACTGGGACCATTATACTCACTGGGAGATTCCCAGGTGTAGCTGGGGAAGATTGAAACTAAATTGTCATGGAGGTGGGCAGCAACATATAGAAGTGGAAAAGAAGAATAAGGTGCATGAACTGAGAGCATTGGATAGTATTGGAAAAGGAAGTAGTTTCATGTTAGATAGCAACAGACTAAAGGAATAGTTTTTCCTTTTAGAACAAAGAACATAAAGACAGGTTTAGAATGGATGTATGTAAATGCACGAAGTGTCTAAATAAGGTTGATTAACTACAAGTACAAATAGATGTGTGGGAATATGATATAGTGGCAGTAATTGTAAAATATCGTATAAACGGTGAGGACTGGGTGTTTAATATTCATGGATACAAACATTTCAGAAGGGATAGGAAAGGAGAAAAGGGAAGTTGGGGGCAGTACTTATTAGAGAAGACATTGTAATGTTGGAGGGGGCAAGGACAGAATCATTTGGTTAGATCTGAAAAACAAAAGGATGTGACGACACTACTGAAAGTACTCTATAGGCCTCCAAATAGTGAGAGAGAGAGATAAAGGAGCAAATCTGCAGGGAAATCACAGAAATGTGCAAGAATTACAGAGTTGAGGGACTTTAATTACCCAACTATCAATTGGGATCATGTTAGGGCCAAGAGTAAGGAGGGGGAAAAATGTTTTCAGGACAGCTTCCTTGAACAGTATGCTCTCAGTTCAACTAAAAAGGAGATATTGATGGATCTGGTGCTGGAGAATTAGATGGACCAACTGAACCAACTGTCTGTGGGGTGCACTTGGATAAGCGTGCTCATCACATCATTAAGTTTAGATTAGTAATGGAGAAGAGCAAAGAACAATTTAAAATAGAACTTGTCAATTGGGACAAAAACAAAATCCCACAGATGCTGGAAATCTGAAATAAGAGCAAAAAGTCCTAGAGAATCTCAGCAGGTCAGACAGCATCTGTGGAGAGAGAAACAGAGTTAACGTTTCAGGTCAATGACCTTTCATCAGAACACATGCTGAAACGTTAACTCTGTTTCTCTCTCCACAGATGCTGCCTGATCTGCTCAGTTTTTTCAATCATTTTTTTGTTCTTGTAAATTGGGAGAAGGTTAACTTCAATGGATGAGAGGGGATCTAGCTATGCTAAGATAGAGCCAAAGATTGGCAGGAAATTCTGTAATGGAACAATGGCGAATATTTATGGAGACAATTTTTCAGACACTGGTTAGTTAACAAGGGGAGAGGGGGTGGATGGCAGGTGGAGATGGGGGGCATGATCTAGCCTCAACCATTTCTGGGCCCTCCTCCAATGATTAGACAACTAAGGTGTTGCTTTCAGGGCTGTCAACCTTTTAAAGGACATCTCCCCTGCCCTGCCTCAGAGTTGTCAGCCAATCAGAGGGCTAGTAGCTCAGCAGTCTCAGCAATGCCATTGAGAGTGCTGGCCATTGCCCGGACAGCACTTGGAAGAGGAGGATGTCATGGATGGATGCTGTCCTACCAATCAGGCAAAAAGTGGAGTCTGAGGGCACTGGGTTCAGTCAGGCAGAGCCCAGCAAGCAGAGAGGGGTGTTGGTCAGGGTGGGGGTGGTGTGGTTGCTAAGATGGCTACCATGGCCTTTATGGTGCCACGCATAAGGGCAAAAAGTGCATGAATAGGAGGGCCCCTACCCCAAGTCTGCAAGGAAGCCACCTAGTTTCACCTTGTGCTACATCCAAGAGGCAGAGGGCCCACTAGCTGCTTGTAAAATTCCAGCATAAAGGCGTCACATTGGCCACTCTCAAATCCTCTGTAACTTCCCTGCATCTAGGAAAGATTGGAAGATTATGGCAAGCCCTTCCTGTAGCTCCACTCCCATTTCCTTTAACAGCTTGAGATGCAAGCCATCCAGAGCAGATGACTCAATCATGCTAAGCATAGCCAGCCTTTCCAGAACGTCTTGCTTCTCAATTTTTACCCATCAATTACGTTACTTCTGCCACCTCTGCTTCCATCCATATTTGGGAATGGTTTTGCAATCGTCATCAAATTTTTATTGAATTCAAATTTCAATAAATCCAAATCTGCCATGGTGGGATTCCAACCCAAGTCCCCAGAGCATTACCCTGGATCTCTGAAATTTTAGTCCAGCGACAATACCACTATGCCGCCACCTTCCCAAATATGGATGGAAGCAGAGGTGGCAGAAGTAACGTAATTGATGAGTAAAAATTGAGAAGCAAGACGTTCTGGAAAGGCTGGCTATGCTTAGCATGGTTGAATCATCTGCTCTGGATGGCTTGCATCTCAAGCTGTTAAAGGAAATGGGAGTGGAGCTACAGGAAGGGCTTGCCATAATCTTCCAATCTTTCCTAGATTCAGGGAAGTTACAGAGGATTTGAGAGTGGCAAATGTGACGCCTTTATGCTGGAATTTTACAAGCAGCTAGTGGGCCCTCTGCCACTTGGATGTAGCACAAGGTGAAACTAGGTGGCTTCCTTGCAGACTTGGGGTAGGGGCCCTCCTATTCACGCACTTTTTGCCCCTATGTGTGGCACAATAAAGGCCATGGTAGCCATCTTGGCAACCACACCACCCCCACCCTGACCAACGCCCCTCTCTGCTTGCTGGGTCCTGCCTGACTGACCCCAGTGCCCTCAGACCCAATTTTTTGCCTGATTGGTAGGACAGCATCCAACCATGACATTCTCCTCTTCCAAGTGCAGTCCGGGCAATGGCCAGCACTCTCAATGGCATTGCTGAGACTGCTGAGCTACTAGCCCTCTGATTGGCTGACAACTCTGAGGCAGGGCAGGGGAGCCATCCTTTAAAAGGATGACAGCCCTGAAAACAACACATTAGTTGTCTAATCATTGGAGGAGGGCCCAGAAATGGTTGAGACTGGATCATGACCCCCATCCCCACCCGCCACCCACCCCCTCTCCCCCCGGCCTTCTGGCCCATCATTATAACACTGCCATGAGAATAAAATTCAGCCCTTCAACTTTAATAGATTAAGTGAATGGGCTAAACATTTTTTTTATTTGTTCATGGGATGTGGGCTTCACTGGCTGGGCCAGCATTTATTGTCCATTCCTACCTGCCCTTGAGAAGGTGGTGGTGAGTTGCCTTCTTGAGCCACTGCAGTCCATGTGATGCTGGTACACCCATGGTGCTGTTAGGAAGGGAGATCCAGGATTTTGATCCAGCAACAGTGAAGGAACGGCGATATAGCTCCAAGTCAGGATGGTGAGTAACTTGGAGGAGAACTTCCAGGTGGTGGTGTTCCCATCTATCTGTTGCACTTGTCCTTCTAGGTGGTAGTGGTTGTGGGTTTGGAAGATGCTGTTGAAGAAGCCTTAGCCAAGTCCCTGCAGTGTATCTTGTAAAAGGTATGCACTGCTGCCACTGTGCATCGGTGGTGGAGAGAGTGAATATTTGTGGATATGGTACCAATGAAGCGGGCTGCTTTGTCCTGGACAGCATCCAGCTTCCTGAGTGTTGTGGGAGCTGCACTCATCCAGGCAAATGGGGAGTATTCCATCACACTCCTGACTTGTGCCTTGTAGATGGCGGTGCCTTGTAGATTTGCAAATGGATTTGAAAATAGACAAGCATGAAGTAGTCTAAACCTTAAAAGAGTAGATCAGAGAATTTTCTAAATGGTAAATAGCTTGAAGTAGTAGAAGATACAGATAGGATTCAAGGCCCATTGGCCCAGATTTTAATGTTATGTACCAAATTAGCAGTGTGATATCCAATTCTGTCACTAGGGAGACCCCATCTTTCCACTGCTGCTGGCCAAGGACTCCACTATTCTGGCAATCTCCAATGCCTTCTCCTTCACAGCAGTCAGGATGGCAGTGACTGCTGGGCCACTGCCAGTTGTCTGTCTTTCCCTGGAGCTGTGTAAGGAAACAGAGAGCCATGTGTGTGAGAAATGGAAAGTGTGGAGAGGACGGAATAGCAATATTTATGCACAGTGATTGTGATGCATGGGTATGAAATGGCAGTTAGATGAAGGTGTTTGTGAGTGTTGCTTCTTCAAATGGGGATGTGAGGAGGTCCCTGGAGAGCTGCTTGAGTGGAGCTCCACTCTGAGGAATGCTCAGAGCAGTTGCTCTGAGGAGTGCTGTGCAGTAAAATGCTGAGAAAGCCAGAGTGTGGGGCTTGGCACCCAAAAGTGAGATGCCACTCACCTTTCCTGCCCTCATGAAAATATTGAATTTCCTGCACTGCAGAATCCAGGTTTGAGGCATCACACTCCTGCTGTTGACTTTATCCAACACTCCCATCCATGTCTGCCTGGTGTGAGAAGCTGTCTTCTTCAGGAAACAACACTTCACTGCAGTCTCTCACTGACTCCAGCATCACCTCCAGGGAAGAGTCAGAGAACTGGGGGATTGGCAGCATTCCGAAGTCCTACTCCCATTGTTTTCCTTGCAGAATCGTATAGAACTAGCGCAAGGTACAGCCATTCTGACCCCTGCCAAGATCCGTTTAAATAGAAGTCCTTCCATTGACAAGTAAGGGTGATCTCATGCCCTCAGTCTGTAATTGGTGGGAAGCCCAGAAGCAGAATGCTAATACCATGATTGAGTTAAACAGCCACATCAAAGCGCACTGCAGCAATGATCAGGTTCCTGACCTGCTGCCAACTCCTCTGCTGAGAGCAGGTTGGTTCCATTAAAATTCTGTCATTTATGTCTCATTCTGTATCCAATTTAACTCTAATTCACCCTATTTGCTTCTCTGTCATTTGTTCTGTTGCTTTTTTTATTCTTAAATTTAATTGGTTAAGTCGAAAGGCCATTGGATCTGACATGAAGAGGATCCCAGATGTCTGTTGATCTCATCTCACTTATCAATTTGCATTTCCAGCCATTTGAGGTGGAAAAATAATATAATCTGAAGAAAATTCCATAGTGCTTGCCATGAGATGCTTCATTCCAACAAATTCTGGGCCAATGTCTCTGGTGCTATAAAAGAAGCTAAGAAATTCTGTATTAAAAAATGGAAACATTTGAAATTGGATACAAGTTACCTGACTGATTGCTGTCAACAGCTTTTCACATCAATGACAATATCCTACAGACATTGTTACTGAATGTGGCAGCCATGAAATAAAATAGACTAGAACAGCGCAAAAGTGATCATTAAAATGGAGAGGGTCATTTATTTAGATTGCACTTGCAATTCTAAATGAATTAGTTCTGGCTAGATTTATCACCCTTTCATAATAGGTGAATGGATGGTATATCCAACCCATGCTAGACTATGTGTGCATTTTACATTAAATGTGGCCAAATAATGCATAAAACAATTATTTCCTCAATGTTTTCACTGGGATAAGGCCTGAAAATGGGTGCAGGGATTGTGATGCATGATTAACCTGCATTCATTTTCAACGATACAGGCAGCATGCAAACTCTTCTGGCTCTGGCTGCTAATTTAAATGTAAGTTGCATGCAGCCCAGAGCTAAATTGTGCTGCTGATTCAAGTAGCAAGTCCAAGTTAGTACAAGGTTAATACCACTTAAAGCTTCTTCTTCAGTTCTCTGCCCGAAGACAGATCCAATCCACAGCGTTGCAATCTCTGCCACAGGTAGAGCAAAGAGGCAGGTCCCAAATCCACCCCAGCTAGAATGTGGATCAAACCTTGTGCTGTTGGCACCAATCTGATCTATACCAACTGTCCAGAAAACTGAGCCAACTGGCTCCCCAAGGGGTCTGAGTTACTGTGGCAACATGCACTTTTACATGCATGTTGTAATCCAGAGTCATGGGTTGTGATGGTAGAAGCTCCAATTTTCTTTCCATCACATGGCTGCCCAGGGATCTCTCCCGCTCTTACCACATGCCATTGGCATATGTTCAAAGGATTCACAGGCTGATACTCAACCTGTTTGCACTTAAAGGTAACCTGAAGTATTTATAATAAAAACAGGAAATGCTGGGCATACTCAGCAAGTCTGGCAGCATCTGTGGGGAGGGAAACAGAGAATGGAATCATCCCAGATTTGCACAAAATGCAGTAGTAAACAGGAAAAATTAATTTTACCTGCTGGCCACAATGGCGGGTTTTCACGCCGTATTGTCCCATTCCCATCTCAGTAATTATGCAGCCACAGGAAATACACCATCTTGCTGGCAGGTGGCCTCCAATTTGCCCGCCACACCATTACCTCAATGCTTCCTCGTGCAGGGCGCCATATTTAAACTGCAGCTACGTAAACACTTTTCAATGCTTGCAGCCCAGGACTGCTCCGATGAAGACATGGTCCCAAAAGCCAAGAAGAGTGTAGCCCCCCGATTCAGTGACTGTGGTAAAGTGAAGAAGTCGATTGACCACATGACTGTATTGACCAATCACTATACAGTGCAGGCTACTTTGATAACTGTAAGTCTAGAGCTGGAGCTGCTTGAAGAAGCAAACAATGTGTTAGTGCTCTGGGCAGAATCTTGCCTTGGATGGCGGGTAGGCCCCACCGGCTTGGCGGCGGGCGGGCAGCCAATTATCGCCACTGAAACGGGGCCCGCCGCCATTTTAAGTGAGCGGGTCAATTAAGGCCCGCTCAGTGGCATCCCCGACGCGAAATGCTCTTCCTGTGCGGGGAGGAGGAGGGAATCCCCAACCGTCAAAGTGCGCTCTTTCACACATACACAAAGTCCTATCTCAGGGAGGATACTGATAGTGTCAAAAACATTAAAAATAGAAACATTAAAAAATTATTAACATGTCCCCCTCATGTGACAATGTCACACGAGATGGGACATATTAATAAAGAACACATAAAATGTATTAATCTTTTACAATACGGACATGAAACCTCATCCCGCCAGTGGATGAAGTTTCATCAATAATCTGGAGCCCTCTGGGGCTCCTGGCCTGTCTGCCAGCCTTAAGCTTGTATGGGCAGGTCTTTAATTACTTTAAATAGCCTGTCAATGGCCTCAATTGGCCATTGAATGGTCGGCGTGTGGACAGCTGATTTCGCTGTCCGCCCGCATTCCTGAAAATTTAAATAGCCCAGGATGATGTCGGGGATTCCTCCCGACGTCATCCCATGTCATTTTCCCCTCAGCAACCGGGCCCCACCCCCAAGTTGCCGAGGGGAAAATCCTGGCCCTGTTCATAGTTCCAAACAAATCACCAGTGTTTGTTCAGGCAATCAGTCTCTCTGTCTATATTGTATCAAGTACCAACTAATGTGTTAATATCAAGGATGCATCTCACATTTGCAAGACAAAGCGAACTTGATAACCAAAAAGAAATAGAAGTGACATATGCCTGGGACGCCTTCTGGATGCCGTGGAGGCCCATCGTGATGCTCTCTACCCCTGATCTGACTACAGGAGTCCCATCAGCCTCACCACTCTGGCTTGGAAGGCAGTGGCAGACGTGATCAGTGACTATGTTGCTCACAAGTGGTTGGTCATCCAATGCAGAAAAAGGATGAATAATCTGATCCGTGCCCCCAGTGTAAGGCAATCATCTCATCACTCTAAATTCACACACTCACAAGGCCATCACACTTTCACTGGCATCTCACTCACTGCCAGCTCAAGGTTATTCACTCACCACTCACTCTCTCACACACACCCTCACATATCCATCTAGACTCATCTCCTCTGGACACTGTCTCCTCAGCCCTCACCATCCTGAGGCCACTTACACAGATCAACATGTGTCCCCATGCACACCCTGGGATACCCCCCTTTCCCAATGTAGCCCTTGGCCATGCACCCTCTTCCCTTCCTTGAGGCCACTTCTCCCACTTTCCCAAGCAAGCCCTAGCCCTGTAGCCATTGAAAAGCCACCACATATGTCTGATCTGGTAGGTACTGGCCTGCCTGTGAGACCCCCTAAAAGTGATGCGGTTCTGCTTGTGAAGCCTGGCGCTGATGACAGCGAGTGCTGTTCAAAGCAAGGGAGGCAAACAAGCCTCACAGTCCCGAGCGAAGTGCAGTTTGCCAGATGCATGTCATTGTGGTGAAACACGTCAGTGTGATTCCTGGATGAACCAGTGTGGAGGGATGATTCTGTATTAAAATGATGTTCCGGTGGCAGGAAATGCAGCACGCCATTGACGGGTGAAGCGGACGATCGCAAACTGGTTTCATGACGGCGTGAAACCGATTTTTGGCTTTCTCGCCATATTGCACCCCCTTCCACACCCATCTCCATATGGTCGATCTGGTAGGTAGACACCTGCCCCTAAAAGTGATGTTGAGCTGTGTGCAAAGCCTGACACCGATGACTGTGAGTGCTGACCAAAGCAAGGTAGGCAAATATACCTTGAAGCTCCAAGCCGAGTGCAGCTCGCCAGATACAAGTCGCTTATGTTCAGCTGTGAAACATGTCGACATGGTTCCTGGATGATTGAGCATGGAGGGATGATTCTGGTGAGCAGGGTTCATAATTAGATGCAAATGTATGAAAATGATGCTCCTGCTGTCCGGTGTGCAGCACGCCATTGACAGGCGGGGCGGACGATCGCAAACTGGTTTCGCAACAGTGTGAAACTGATTGTTGGCTTTCTCGCCATATTCCCCCCCACCCCTCAAACCCGCCATGATGCCCAATGCCAAAAGGGTCAGAAATTTCCAGCCAGAGTTAACATTTCAAGTCGTGACCTTTCATCTCAGTCTCAACCTCAGTCTCATTTCATCTCAGGCAGCCAGCTCAGATTGCTGCCGCCCATGCCAAATTGGTGCAGTCAGAAGATGGCCCACAGCTGCTCAAGGAGATCCTCCGAGTCAATCTGCAGGCACCAACTTGCTGCAACCACTGGGATAGGACTGTGTAGGAGCACAGGGCCAGGCAAAGGCACCTGCAAAACAGGCACCAAAGAAATGCATAAGGCTGATAAGCTGTCTTTTGTATGGAATATTGGATAGTTTGTTTAATACAGTTGATTTGGAATAGTTGTTTTGTGGTGGATCTGATTTGATCCTTGTGGCCAATAGGATGCTGTGATGACCAGTAACAGAAGGAGGTAACTACATGACTATTGTGGAATGGTGTTGTGCCCAGTGTAACCCTAGTCAGATGAGGCAATCACAGACAGCCTGATTTCAAAGAGAATATGTCCGGTGCCTTCTCCT
The DNA here is from genome assembly GCF_017639515.1 of Carcharodon carcharias. Taxonomy (NCBI): domain Eukaryota; kingdom Metazoa; phylum Chordata; class Chondrichthyes; order Lamniformes; family Lamnidae; genus Carcharodon; species Carcharodon carcharias. The sequence continues at coordinate 71,753,651 of NC_054478.1, forward strand.
TGCCTCCTCCTCCCCCTCTTCCTCAGCTGGTGGCAAGAGCTGCGCCCCATGAGGTGAGGTTATGCAGGATACAGCAGACCATGACGAATCGGGATATGCGTTCTGATGAGTACTGCAGGGACTCTCCAGAGCATTGGAGGCAGTGGAACTATTGTTTGAACACCCCATTGATTTGCTATATGCTGTTTTGTGTAGCTGCATAGCTCTTATTTTATGCTTTGTGACCACATGTGGTTGAGCTGTGCACCAGAGTCATGAGCCAGGCGGTTAGTGAATAGTCTTTATTGTCACCCTGAACCATCCTCTGGTTTAACATGGTGGCTCAAATGCTGAGGGAACATCAGATGTGTGCAGAATAAGGGCATCATGGCTGCCATCAGGCTAATGGGCATTCTGCACTGAGCATGATCACACACCAATTGCACAATCAGATACTTTGCAGTTGCGGTACATTTCTGCATTTAGATGTAATGCACAGATAGCCACATGTGTGAAGTCAATGGCACCCTACATGATGGACAGTGCCACATTCACACCCTGTCTGCTGCTCTCTGGTCTGAATTTACTGTCCTCTTCTGGCATAAAGAACATCAGTTACTTCCCTTATGCAGCAGTGAAAGACCAACTGGTAGATGTTAGAGATGTTGCCATCTCCAGTCTGGAAGGATCCAATTACGAAGAAATTGACAGCCACTGCCACCTTCAAAGTCAATGGCTACACAGTCCTTGCCCACCTATGAGACAGCAGGTCTGCTGCATGAGATGGCATATTTCTGTGAGCACTAAATACTAATCAATAGAGCATTGACATTAATTCTACTTCATGATTGCTTCCGCATAATATTCCAATTTTACCCTCAAAAGTCAGATTATTGATAGCTCTGTTGCAGCTGATCTAATCTTGCTATTCCACTGCAATAAATGGTTTCTTGTGCCTTAAACAGTTTGATTTTTGTGCTGCCCAAATATTTTTGCAATGAATTATTTTGCTGCCCAGTGTGTTCCAATTTGTCTCTGAATTTTTGGAATATTCAGTGAATTTAGTCCAGCCCTGAAGTGTTGCCGATAGCAAGAAATGTAATTCTCCTCCACTTGACAATGTTCATGTCTGGCCTCTCTGGTTCATTTCCAGCACAGCAGAGTAGTGCATCACTGCCAAGGGTAAGTTATCAACCTTGAAAGTTTTTGTTCTTTCAGATTGAAGACATAAGCAGATGTTTAGATCATTTGCAATATGAGCCACTCAATCCTATACTTGGCAGCGTCAGCAGTTTGCATAACCTTTCCATCATGGAGGTGCACCTGCATTGTCATCAGAGAGAAACGTCCTTGATCATGGCTAAGTTTGAGTTAAACTGGTTTCTGTACTATGATGCACCTCTGCACAATGAGCTGATTGGCATCTTTATTGCTTCAAAGTCTTTTTTTAATTTGCTAGTTTTCCAGATAGAACAACAACAACTTGCACTAATTCAGCTCCTTAGTGTAGTAAAATGTGCCAAGGCGCTTCACACAAATGTTATGAAACAAAATTTAACACTCAGTCGCATAAGCATATTAGCGGACAGGTAAAACAACGTTTTACCCGCTGGCCGCAATGGCAGCTTTTCACACCATGTCACCCCAAACCCGCTGCATTAATTATGCATTCCCAGGAAACATTCTGTTTCCACGATGGGTGGGCTCTCATTCGCCCGCCATGCCATCACCTTGCCACTTCATCACACCGGCCACCATATTTAAAGTGCAGCCATGTGTGCATCTCTCAGTGCTTCCTGCCCGCGACTGCTGCTCTGAAGACATGGTCCTGAAAGGCAAAAAGACTGCAGCCCACAGGTTCAGTGACGCATCTCTCAAACGCCTCTAACAGTTTGTTCACAAGAGGAGTGCGAGGCACCCCGATTGCACTCCAGCTACCCCTTCTCCTCAAGGAGTCAGCTTGGGCACCTATAGGGAGGAGGATCAGCAAGCAACGACGATGCTTGACACCCACTGTGCACTATATTGCGGGGCTCCATCAGAATGGTCCAGGCACTAGAACCTCACTTTCAGCATCCTGATGGTTTGCTCCACCAAGTTGTGAATTGCAACAATCTGAGGCCACCACATGGGTGTCATCAGCCATGCCCTCTATGGTAGCTCTTGTTTCCAAGGAGCCATCCCTGCAGCCTCTGTGGACCCTGGAAGACGTCAGGGATCTATGACCGACTGAAAATGTATGAGTCGTGCACACTCCCTGTAAACCATGTACAAACCTGCAGGATGTGTTTGCAATGGAGATCTGAGTGCCTCGTGAATGCAGTCGATGGCACCCTGCACCTGTGGGAAACCCAAGATCTGGGCAAATCCAATTGCTCTTGCATCCTGGCTGTCCTGGTCCCAGGTGAAATGCACAAAGTTGTGTGCCATCTGAAGATGACATCCATTTCCTCATGGATGCGTTTGTGGGTGGAGGCTTATGAAATCCCACAGAAGTCACCTGTGGAGGCCTGAAAGGAGCCACTGGCATAGAAATTTAATGCCACGATCACTTCCACAGCCACTGGTAGCGGATGTCCTCCATGTCTACATGGCTCCAAAGCCTGCAGTAGCTGGCAGATGTGACCGACTAGTTTCCTAGACATGCGCAGTCTTCGGCGACACTGGTTCTCAGTCATCTGCAGGAATGAAAAGCAGCGTCTATAGATTCTGGATCTAGCTAGGCACTGACCAGCGACGACTCGCTGTGGCTCTTCAGCAACATGTGCAGGAGGCCCAGCCGCCTCTTCTTCCAGAGGGTATGGCTCCTCCCTCTGTGCAGCCAGACGCTTCAGTTGCTCTCTCCTCCATCATCTTCACTCTCTGTACACCACAAGGTATACAGTTAGCTCACCAGGCTCCTTGACCCTGATGTACTTCTCCTGCAGGATGAAAGAGAGAGATGTGTGGGTTAGCATGGATGTACTAAGGACTTCTCTTGGTTAAATCTGAAGGCCCTTTAATGCATCCTGGGGATTGCTGACCATCATTTAGATAGCCAGTGAAAAGTGCACTGCGTGGCTGCCCGAAACCCCACCCCTCCTCCACCCCACTCCACCTGACTGATTGGCAGCAGCTCGGCCAATTGGACTGCATGCTGTGCTCTGAGCTCAGGTGCAGGCATTCTCCTAACCCACACTTCAAGGCTGCACTGTTGGCTTGAACCATGGGGGAGACTGGTCCAAACCTGAATGATGACATTGCAAGGGGCTGTGAGTGCCTCCACCAGTGGCTGCTCCATGGACAGCTTTAGCAAGGAGATTGTGCAATGTACCCAGCCATCCAACTGTTCCGCAGTCCACAAAACATTCATTAGTTTGCAATCTGTGCCCAAGGGGTGAAAAGCTCTGGAGCACTTGGTGGCACTTTGATGCTTCTGAGTTGCTTGAGTGGGTAGATAAGTTAGAGACCCATTTCCATTTATATCAATGCGGCTGCACCTGAATTGTCTCAGTTGAGGAGGAATGGTCACTTTATACAAGTGGTCCTTAATGCATGGCCACTTTCCTCGCTACCCACCCCCCCACACCGCACGTGCTTGTGCGCTCCCTTCAACCACAGGGCAGCCTTTGCCCCCTCACACATAACACGCCTGAAGCCCAACCGGCGTCCCTTCTGAGTGCTCCACAACATTACTGTGCACTCACCTCCAAGTTCCCCTCAAAGTGCAATCCGCCAAGTGAATGCCTTTTATATGCTGTTGTAAAACAGGTCAGCATGTGATCACACTGGCAGGGTGGATAATCCAGCATGGGGGGATTAGTCCGGCGGGCTGGTCTTATAATAATATGCAGATGTCCAATGTCCGATAGGGAAACGCAGCCCGCCATCGACAGGCTGAGAGGACAATCGCAAATTGGATTCATGACGTCGTGAAACCGATTTTTGGCTTTCTCACCATATTGTCTGCTCAAGCCACTGAACATGCCCAATGACAGCAGGCATGGATGATTCCGCCCAAGGATTTATTAGGTCAGTGTATCAAAAACTTTGTCAAAGAGTTAGGTATTAATGAGTGCTTTAAAGGAGGACAGAGTGGAAGAAAGGTGGAGTGGTTTAAAGAAAAATATTCCAGAGTTTAAGGCCTGAACAGTTGAAAGCACGGTGCTGCAGTTAAAATAGGGGATATGCAAATGTCAGTCATACACAGTCACATAAACATTACAGAGAGGCTTCAAACTGATGGATTCGCAATTGCTATGTCAGTAACCTAACTAGGTGCTATGATGTAAATAACAATTCCAGGACAAAGAGTATTTATTCATAACTACAAAATCTAAAGATTTTCAAATTTTTACCCAGTCACTTCGCCAAAAGAAAACCAATTCTCAGCACTAAGTGTGATAGCACAACTGAAAATCATCTAAATAACTCTATGTCACGTTCATGTGCACTAACAAATTTATCAAGACCACACCGAGTATCACTTTTCAGCAGTTTTCCACAACTCTTAACTTCAGAGCTCCAATTTTATCCCTCACTGATCGGATTCTGCATGACAACCAGCTGTGTCACTAGGTTTGACTGCAACAATGGACTAAATTTTCCACTGGGGGTCCCCACTTTCTGGCGTAAAAGACAGGGGCGGGGGGGGCGAGCCCACACCCATTTAACAACTATTGTGCTGTTAATTAGCTCAAGACAGGACTTCCACCCCCATGCAAGAGGAAGTCTTGCCTCAGAGAGCTGCCAGCCAATCAAATGGCTGGCAGCTCTCTTATCCCAGGAATGCCACCAGGAGCAGTGGTCGCTGCTGGGACTAGAACAGCCCATGAGGAAGTCATTCACCAATGGAGCTGAAGTGTGAAGTAAGTCCAGTGTTTCACCAGGGCCTTGCTGGGAGGCCCAAGTGAGGAGAGCAAGGGGGAGGGGGTCATGGAATGACAGGTCAAGGGAAGAAACATGGCAGGGTTTGGAGATCATTGAGATAAAAACAAAAAACCGTGGATGCTGGAAACCCAAAACAAAAACGGAATTACCTGGAAAAACTCAGCAGGTCTGGCAGCATCGGCGGAGAAAAAAGAGTTGACATTTCGAGTCCTTATGACCCTTCAACAGAACTGATTTTTCTTTACAAGGAGAGGGGTGAAATATAAGCTGGTTTAAGGTGGGGGGGGAGAGAAGTGGAGGGGGGTGTTGTTGTAGGGACAAACAAGCAGTGATAGGAGCAGATCATCAAAAGATGTCACAGACAAAAGAACAAAAGAACACAGAGGTGTTGAAGTTGGTGATATTATCTAAACGAATGTGCTAATTAAGAATGGATGGTAGGGCACTCAAGGTATAGCTCTAGTGGGGGTGGGGGGCATAAAAGATTTAAAAATAATGGAAATAGGTGGGAAAAGAAAAATCTATATAAATTATTGGAAAAAAACAAAAGGGGGAAGAAACAGAAAGGGGGTGGGGATGGAGGAGGGAGCTCAAGACCTTAAGTTGTTGAATTCAACATTCAGTCCGGAAGGATGTAAAGTGCCTAGTCGGAAGATGAGGTGCTGATGCTCCAGTTTGCGTTGGGCTTCACTGGAACAATGCAGCAGGCCAAGGACAGACATGTGGGTAAGAGAGCAGGGTGGAGTGTTAAAATGGCAAGCGACAGGGAGGTTTGGGTCATTCTTGCGGACAGACTGCAGGTGTTCTGCAAAGCGGTCACCCAGTTTACATTTGGTCTCTCCAATGTAGAGGAGACCGCATTGGGAGCGACGAATACAGTAGACTAAGTTGGGGGAAATGCAAGTGAGTGTTTGGGCCCTTGGACGGTAAGGAGAGAGGAAGTGAAGGGGCAGTTGTTACATCTTTTGCGTGGGCATGGGGAGGTGCCACAGGTGGGGGTTGAGGAGTAGGGAGTGATGGAGGAGTGGACTAGAGTGTCCCGGAGGGAACGATCCCTACGGAATGCCGACGGGGGGGGTGAAGTGAAAATGTGTTTGGTGGTGGCATCATGTTGGAGTTGGCGGAAATGGTGGAGGATGATCCTTTGAACGCGGAGGCTGGTGGGGTGATAAGTGAGGACAAGGGGCACCCTGTCATGTTTCTGGGAGGGAGGAAAAGGCGTGAGGACAGATGCGCGGGAGATGGGCTGGACACGGTTGAGGGCCCTGTCAACGACTGTGGGTAGAAAACCTCGCTTAAGGAAGAAGGAGGACATGTCAGAGGAACTGTTTTTGAAGGTAGCATCATCGGAACAGATGCGATGGAGGCGAAGGAACTGAGAGAATGGGATGGAGTCCTTACAGGAAGCGGGGTGTGAGGAGCTGTAGTCAAGGTAGCTGTGGGAGTCGGTAGGCTTGTAATGGATATTGGTGGACAGTCTATCACCAGAGATTGAGACAGAGAGGTCAAGGAAGGGAAGGGAAGTGTCAGAGATGGAGCACGTGAAAATGATGGAGGGGTAGAGATTGGAAGCTAAATTAGTAAATTTTTCCAAGTCCCGACGAGTGCATGAAGTAGCACCAAAGTAATCATCGATGTACTGGAGAAAGAGTTGTGGAAGGGGCCGGAGTAGGACTGGAACAAGGAATGTTCCACATACCCCATAAAGAGACAGGCATAGCTGGGGCCCATGCGGGTACCCATAGCCACACCTTTTATTTGGAGGAAGTGAGAGGAGTTGAAGGAGAAATTGTTCAGTGTGAGAACAAGTTCAGCCAGACGGAGGAGAGTAGTGGTGCTTGGGGATTGTTCGGGTCTCTGTTCGAAGAAGAAGCTAAGGGCCCTCAGACCAACCTGGTGGGGGATGGAGGTGTAGAGGATTGGACGTCCATGGTGAAGAGGAAGTGGTTGGGGTGAGGGAACTGGAAATTGTTGATGTGACGTAAGGTGTCAGAGGAATCACGGATGTAGGTGGGAAGGGACTGGACAAGGGGAGAGAGAAGGGAGTCAAGATAACGAGAAATGAGTTCCGTGGGGCAGGAGCAAGCTGACACGATCGGGCTACTGGGACAGTTCTGTTTGTGGATTTTGGGGAGGAGGTAGAAGTGGGCCGTCCGAGGTTGGGTGACTATCAGGTTGGAAGCTGTGGGAGGGAGATCCCCAGAGGAGATGAGGTCAGTGACAGTCCTGGAAACAATGGCTTGATGTTCAGTGGTGGGGTCATGGTCCAGGGAGAGGTAGGAAGAAGTGTCTGCGAGTCAGCCTCCGTGAGGTAGAGGTCAGTGCGCCAGACAACTACAGCACCACCCTTGTCAGCGGGTTTGATGACAATGTTGGGGTTGGACCTGAGAGAACGGAGTGCAGTAAGTTCAGAGAGAGAGAGATTAGAATGGGTGAGAGGAGCAGAGAAATTGAGACGACTAAGGTTGCGCCGACAGTTCTCAATGAAAAGATCAAGAGAAGGGAAGGACTTAGTTTCATACCCTTACGCCCTCATCTCAATGAATATCAGGCTCGGCACGGTGCTGAACTCTTCTTCCGCTGTCTTCGTCTCTGGGCTTATTTTTTTGGGCAGGAGTCCTCTACCCGTTCAATGGATCCTTTTACCCAAGTCCAATATTCCCACTCCCCCTGGACCCTCCCTCTGGATTCTTACCTTCTCTTGATCTTTTCATTGAGAACTGTCGGCGCGAACTTACTGCACTCCGTTCTCTCAGGTCCAACCCTGACATTGTCATCAAACTCGCTGACAAGGGTGGTGCTGTTGTTGTCTGGCGCACTGACCTCTACCTCGCGGAGGCTGAGCGTCAACTCGCAGACACTTCCTCCTTCCTCTCCCTGGACCATGACTCCACCACTGAACATCAAGCCATTGTTTCCAGGACTGTCACTGACCTCATCTCCTCTGGGGATCTTCCTCCCACAGCTTCCAACCTGATAGTCACCCAACCTCGGACGGCCCGCTTCTACCTCTTACCCAAAATCCACAAACAGAACTGTTCCGGTAGACCGATCGTGTCAGCTTGCTCCTGCCCCACGGAACTCATTTCTCATTATCTTGACTCCCTTCTCTCTCCCCTTGTCCAGTCCCTTCCCACCTACATCCGTGATTCCTCTGACACCTTACGTCACATCAACAATTTCCAGTTCCCTCGCCCCAACCACTTCCTCTTCACCATGGACGTCCAATCCCTCTACACATCTATCCCCCACCAGGTTGGTCTGAGGGACCTTAGCTTCTTCCTCGAACAGAGGCCCGAACAATCCCGATCCACCACTACTCTCCTCCGTCTGGCTGAACTTGTTCTCACACTGAACAATTTCTCCTTCAACTCCTCTCACTTCCTCCAAATAAAAAGTGTGGCTATGGGTACCCGCATGGGCCCCAGCTATGCCTGTCTCTTTATCGGGTATGTGGAACATTCCTTGTTCCAGTCCTACTCCGGCCCTCTTCCGTAACTCTTTCTCCGGTACATCGATGATTACTTAGGTGCTGCTTCATGCTCTCATCGGGACTTGGAAAAATTTATTAATTTAGCTTCCAATCTCCACCCCTCCATCATTTTCACGTGGTCCATCTCTGACACTTCCCTTCCCTTCCTTGACCTCTCTGTCTCAATCTCTGGTGATAGCTACCTTGACTACAGCTCCTCACACCCCGCTTCCTGTAAGGACTCCATCCCATTCTCTCAGTTCCTTCGCCTCCGTCGCATCTGTTCTGATGTTGCTACCTTCAAAAAAGTTCCTCTGACATGTCCTCCTTCTTCCTTAAGCGAGGTGTCCGGCCCATCTCCCGCGCATTCGTCCTCATGCCTTCTCTTCCCTCCCAGAAACATGATAGGGTCTCCCTTATCCTCACTTATCACCCCACCAGCCTCCGCATTCAAAGGATCATCCTCCGCCATTAATGCCAACTCCAGCATGATGCCAACACCAAACACATCTTCACTTCACCCCCCCCGTCGGCATTCCGTAGGGATTGTTCCCTCCGGGACACTCTAGTCCACTCCTCCATCACCCACTACTCCTCAACCCCCACCTGTGGCACCTCCCCATGCCCACGCAAAAGATGTAACACCTGCCCCTTCACTTCCTCTCTCCTCACCGTCCAAGGGCCCAAACACTCCTTTCAAGTGAAGCAGCATTTCACTTGCATTTCCCCCTTAGTCTACTGTATTCGTCGCTCCCAATGCGGTCTCCTCTACATTGGAGAGACCAAATGTAAACTGGGCGATCGCTTTGCAGAACACCTGAGGTCTGTCCGCAAGAATGACCCAAACCTCCCTGTCACTTGCCATTTTAACACTCCACCCTGCTCTCTTGCCCACATGTCTGTCCTTGGCTTGCTGCATTGTTCCAGTGAAGCCCAACGCAAACTGGAGGAACAGCACCTCATCTTCCGACTAGGCACTTTACAGCCTTCTGGACTGAATGTTGAATTCAACAACTTAAGGTCTTGAGCTCCCTCCTCCATCCCCACCCACATCCTGTTTCTTCCCCCTTCCTTTTGTTTTTTTTCCAATAATTTATATAGATTTTTCTTTTCCCACCTATTTCCATTATTTTTAAATCTTTTATGCCCCCCCATCCCCACTAGAGCTAAATCTTGAGTGCCCAACCATCCATTCTTAATTAGCACATTCGTTTAGATAATATCACCAACTTCAACACCTCTGTGTTCTTTTGTTCTTTTGTCTGTGACATCTTTTGATGACCTCTCCTATCTCTGCTTGCTTGTCCCTACAACAACACCCCCCTGCACTTCCCTTCCCCCACCACCACCCCCCCGCCCCCCCCCCAACCTTAAACCAGCTTATATTTCACCCCTCTCCTTGTAAAGAAAAATCAGTTCTGTTGAAGGGTCATGAGGACTCGCAACATCAACTCTTTTCTTCTCCGCCAATGCTGCCAGACCTGCTGAGTTTTTCCAGGTAATTCGGTTTTTGTTTTGGAGATCATAGCATGGGCAGGGGGCCTCCACTGGGCACTTGGGGCAAAAAAGGAGGTACTGCCATGGATAACAACCCAGCAGCACTGGGAAATGGCCTTTAAGGAACTTCAATTGACCCATGGGTGAGTTGGTAGCCCGTGCCTCTCCTGCCACTGGTAATATTGCTGTGAAGATGGATAGGCAGGCATGGCACCACTGCCATGGTGTCCAATTTTACAACCTCCCCCCAGCCTGTTTTCCAATCCCCACCAGGGAGGCCATAAAATTCTAGCTAATGTTACAGAAAGTGGGTTTTGGAGTTACATGTTGGGATTCCTGACTTCAGGGAGCCAGCACAGACATGACAAGCCAAATAGCCTCCCTCTGTGTAGCAACCATTCTATTATTCTAATTTTGCCTGTTTTTACTTCAGAGTTCCAGCATCTGCAGTATTTTGCTTTTGTATTGGTGATCTGATTAATCCTGGGGAACACCACTGTATACCTCCCTTGAATACAAAAATGACCATTCATGCCTACTGAGGTGGGAATGTTTTTGTTCATCTGAGCCAAGTCAATTGTTTCACCTTGAAGTTGTCTAGAAGAAAAGATAATGGCAACAACAAGTAAGTCAATCACTGAAAAAGACAGGGCATATGGTTTACTATTTTTCTCATTTTTCAAAGAGAGAAGTGAGATGGAATAGAGTAAGTGGGATTTGCTTCGACTGTTGTCCTGCACATTTAGCTGTCTCTAAACTAAAATAACTCAATGACTTGTATATTAAAGTAATTCCTTGGCAGGTTCAGCAGGAGCAACGGGCAGGTCAAGGTTTCAATGGAATGGCTGAGCTGCTTCAGTCCCTCCATTTCCAATTGTGACAGTTTTCCAGGTTAAAAACAGACATCCAGATGTTGAAAACCAGAGGCTCTCTGTCTAAGTTTGTGATATGAATCAAGTGAAATGTTATATTCTCTGTTAAAATAAGTTAATGAACATGAAGTTATTGCTCAGAGGCATTATCTTAATTTCTACTTTACTAATATTATTATTGATATGTTAGCCCCCATTTTAGCTCAGGGCAGGAACTGGCAGATGGGGAGTAAAACAGGTGGCAAGCCCCTATGATACTGATAGCACAAAGCCCGTCTAAATTTAAATCCTGGGCTTAACCCAATCATAAGCAAATAAGCAACCTGTCAATCTTTGCAATGCAATTCCAGACTTATTAAATTGGGAATGCACCTCTTGGAGGTAATTTGCATTTCCTGCTTTGGGCTTTTGTTCGAACACTGTTGGACAGAATTCTGCTGGCATAAAAAAAGTTGCAATGCTGCCCCAAGTTTTCAGAAGCTTCTCTGAGCTCCTGGTGGAGAAGCTCCTGTTTCCAGCACCTGCAGACCCATATCCAGGGTGAGAACACACAGATCTCGAAGAACAAATAACGCCAAGCATGAAAATAGATTTATTGAAACCATTACAAGTAAGTCAGAAATAAATTTAGAGATCTAAGTATAAATACTAAATGACCATTACTTTTCTTGAAATTTCCAGTCATTTTTTGAATTAAATATGTCAAAGTATTGTTTCAAGATTAAAGATATCTCTGCTCAGTGAATTAAAACAAAGTACAGAAAGAAGACCTTATAAAATAGAACATTTATAAATTTGAAAGCTCTATTGTATGGTGTCCTTGAACACAGCGTTAGGTGTCTGCTGTTAATGTGCTGATCAATACAATAGTTTGTTTTTTGCCTCTGGTAACACTGGCAACAGAAGATACACGCAAGACATTTTTGTTATTTCTGTGTTGCTTCCTCCATTCCACCCTCTTATTACTCCGAGAAAAGGAACTCAGATTGGTATGTGCAGGGAGTGGAAATGCTCTCCATTCAGGAAATTAAGGGGATTTTCTGTAGCAACTCATGAAGCACTATGGTCTATGGGAAAGCCAACAACCTCATAAAACTAGCTCTCAGTGCTGCGATGTCAAAGGTGATGAATTCCCCAAGCTATCCTGTAAAGTATGCCAATCACCTGCAAATGTAAGCCCATTTTGTTCCTTGGCTGAAATCACAGAGATCTCCTAAAATTATCTAAAATGAGCCAGTGTCATAAAAGTTGAGTATGGTTACCACCTTCATAGCCACATAGACAGCAGTGAGGGGGATGAATGTGGCTGCAGGTCCTCACGCAATAGATAGTTGTGACACCCTATTGCCTCTTTGGTGAATTGCATGTTTCTTTTACATATCTCCTTACTACAACCTCAAATAACCTATAGTTGCAATAAATTCTATGGTGGGGCTTGGGGTGGTGGGGGGAGGAATACCTGGTGGGGTCCAACCTCCTTAAATGCTGTCTAATACACTGTTGCTCCTTCCTGTGCTGTTCCTTCTTCTCCTCCATGAGAATGATATACAATGGTTTGCCATAGGGACCTAAAGATGTTTTAGAAGTACATAAAAAACAAGGGGTTAACAAAGGAAATTGTAGGGCCAATTAGAGTCCAACAAGGTAATTGTCTGCGGAGGTGTAAGATGTGGCCATGGTTCTTAATAAATATTTGTGCCTGTCTTCACAAAAGAGAAGGATAATGCAGGAATTTTAGTCTGCAAAGAGGAGAAGGATTCTGAAATATTGGATGGGATAAACATAGCAAGAGAGGAAATATTAAGGGGTTCAGCATCATTGAAAGTGGATAAATCACCAGGCCTAGATGAAATGTATTCCAAGCTGCTAAGAGAAGCACAGAAGGAAATAATGGAGTGTCTGGCCATCATTTTCCAGTTCTCTCTGGCTACAGATATGATGTTGGAAGACTGGAGACTGCTATGTTATACCATTGTTTAAAAAGGGAGGAGGAGATAGACAAAGTCATTACAAGTCAGTCAGCCTAACCTGAATGGTGGGCAATTAATTAGAAAAAAATCCTAAGGGTGACATAAGTCATCATTCAGAAAGGCACAAATTATTCAAGGACTGTCGGTTTAGACTTGTTCAGGGAAGGTCGTGTCTGACTAAGTTGATAGAATTTTTTTGATGGGCTAAATGAGGCTGGGACATTAGATGTTGTTTACATGAATATTAGCAAGGCTTTGGATGGGGTGTCAAGTTGGTAGACTGGTCAGGAAGGCAAGCCAAAGGGATCAAAAGGAAAGTGGCAAGTTGGATCCAAAATTGGCTTAGTCTCAGGAAGCAAACAACAATAGTTGACAGTTACTTCTGTGACTAGAAGGTTGCTTCCACTGGGGTTCCACAGGGCTTAGTATTAAGCCCCTTGCTATTCATGACATATCTCGAAAATGTAAACTTAAATGCAGGGAATGTGATTAAAAGAAGTTTGCAGATGATAAAAAAATTGGTTATGTGGTTGATAGTGAGGAAGAAAGCAGTAGACTGTAGCAGGATATCAAAAAAATCCACAGATCCTTGAAGATAACAAGACAGGTAGATAAGGTGGTTAAGAAAGCATATGGAATACTTCATTTATTAGCCTATGCATGTAACATAACAGCAAGCAAGTTATGTTAGAATTGTATAAAACTACTCCATTTCCAGAGTACTTGTATAGTTTTGGTCTCCACATTACAGGGAGAATGTGATCTTACTAGATAGGGTACAAAGGAGATTTACGCGGATGTTACCGGAACGGAGAACTTTAACTTGGAGGAAATATTGGATAGGCTGGGATTGATTTTTTTCTTGGAACAGTGGAGGATGAAGGGATGTTTAGTTGAGTTGTATAAAATTATAATGTGCCTGGCTAGAAGGATAGGAAGTACCTAATTCTCTAAGCAGAGAGGTCAATAACCAGGATGCATGGTAATTCACAGAAAGACTAGAGGGGAGTTGTGGAGAAACCTTTTCACCCAGAGGGTAGTAAGAGTCTGGAACTCACTACCTGAAAGGGCGACAGAAGCAGAAACCCTCATCACATTTTAAAAAATACTTGGATATGCAATACCTGAACGCCATACCTTTTTTAAATTCATTCACAGGATGTGGGCTTCTCTGGCTAAGTCAACATTTATTGCCCATCCCTAGTTGCCCTTGAGAAGGTGGTGGAGAGCTGCCTTCTTGAACCGCTGCAGTCCATGTGGTTTGGAAGGGAGTTCCAGGATTTTGACCTACAAGCCTATGAACCAAGAGCTGGCAAGTGAGGTTAGACTGGATAGCTTTTTCAGAGGATACAAACATAATGGCCAGAGTATCTTCCTTTTATGCGTTAGATTTCCTATCTATGTCTGTTTCTGTTTCTGCTGAGAATATCTCGCGATGAGGAGCAGTGGCAGTAAAAATCTACTGCTGGTCTCAGTCCATCAGGTGCATCAAAATTACATGTAAGTGGAAAGTCAAACAAATAAATAAATAAAATGCAAAAAGTGATTCCCAACTGCAGAAATGGCTACTGAAATGGTTAATACTTTCCCTCAAAAAACTGCGGTTTCTGGCATCAAGTGACATTTTCAAGAATGAGATTGATAGGTTTTTGTTAAGTAAGTCTTTCAAAGGACATAGAACAAAGGTGAGTAAATTGAGTTGAGGGAATAGCCATGATCTAATTGAATGGAAGAAGGGACTGAATAGCTTATTCCTGTTTCTGTGTTCCTATAGACACACTCAGAAACTACTCATTTCCACCTGTCTCAGCTGTTCCTTGCAACAGCTGCATCTTATAATTCTCAGTCGGAGTTCTCCTTAATGAATATTGAGTGTAAATGCGGGAAACTTGAAACTGCAGCATCACTGGTCCCCATTATAACGTATAATAATGAGCTCACTCAGCACTAGATGGTGGGTGATCACAGGAAGAACTCAAAAGCTTGAAGGGGGATTAATTCTCAGATGGAAATTAACATAAGCAGCTTGCACCTCATTTTACTATTAAAGAAGTTACTTGCTGTGACTAACCACTGAAATAATTCTGAAAGCCGCATGCAAATTTCTCGACCTCTGTTTTAAACACCACCTGTGCCCTTTACTTTTCCACTCCTGATTGAGTTATTTTCCACTCTGTGAACTCAGCATGCAGGGCCCAGAGTAGCTGAAGTAAAAAGGCAAAACCTGAAAAGACAAGCTTATTGGCTTCAAATTATGAGATTAAGCTGTAATATTTTCCGTATCAATGCATATTATTCTCACTTCAAAATAGACACAACATACTTTGTGTCAAGCTGTGAACTTTATTCAAAAATGGCTCCAATTATTCCTAAGTCCTTTTCCAGTATTGTTTCGCTTGATGATTAATGTAACATGTATTCAATTAGTTTCCCAGCCACTCAGTTATGATCTTCTGATATGAGACTGGAATTATACTGCCAATTCTGTATCACTGCTAAGACGAAACAGTTTCTTATCAACACCAACGTGGTGATACAATGCCTGCTGGAGATAAATCGTGTGCCAATGAAATTGAATGTTGCATTAGGACACAACAAGTTGCGCCTTGACATATTTCAATACAACACATGTGCCTGTTTCTGAAAATAACCTCCTTTTGGGAAGATACAAGCTTCAAAAGAGCTGACTGTAAAAAAGAATTTAATTATCAATTATCCTCCCGCTCTTAGCTTTACGATCTCCAGAGCTAAGCTGACAGCACAGTAATGGAAAACCTACAACCTGTTCCAAACAGTGAAAATTAAACTCTTTAAAAGCAGCCAAGTTTCAGACTTTATTCATTGAGTTAACAGGAAAAGATAGTGAATGAAGTGAGTGGATAATAGGTCCATGCAGATTATGAAATTTGTCCATGCCCTGAAGCTTCACATAATGACACCTGTAATCTTGCCATAATAGAAAATAATTAGTTCCTACAAGTCTACTAAGGACTCCATATCCACACTATCGTAAATAAATGATAGCCTTGATTTTGCAATGTTATACAGGCAGGATGAATACTGGTGAGAAGATTGGGAATGCAGAAACATAAGAACATAAAAGATATGAGCAGAGTAGGCCCCTCAAGTCCTTTCTGCTACTCAATAAGATCATGGCTGAACTTCAACATCAACTCCATTTTCCTACCCTACCCTATTTCCTTGGGAGAGGATTTTTCCCTCATTGGGCAGGCTTGGTGGGGGCGGACAGGGGCAGTTGGGAAGCAGATAGCCGCCTGCGATTGGGGCCAGACTGCAGTTTCATGCTGGCGGGCTAATTAAGGCCCATTCAGTGTGAAACAAGTGCAGCAGTGCTCAGCATGGGGAGGAGGGCAGGCGGGGAACTTTGTATATGCGTGCAGGTATGTGCTGGAAAAGCTCCCTGAGGCACAAAGCTGCCTCAGGGAGATGAAGAGTTTAAAGGGACATGTTATAAATTAAATGTTAAATCTTTAATTTTATTTTTATTTGCTGTTGGAAACCTCATCCCGCTGTGAAGGAGGATTCCAAAAAAATGCAAAGGCCCCTTGGCCTTTTTGCCTGCCCGCCAACCATAAGGTTAGACAGGCAGCAAAAAATTTCTTTCAATTATAACTTTAATGGCCTTAATAGGCCTTTTAATTGTCAGCAGGCATGCTGCCGACTCTGGCGTAAGCCCGCCAACCAAAATATTGTGTGTCATTTTATGCTTGTTCGGGTCAGGTGTTCGTCTGCCCAATGAGCTAAAACTTCTGGCCTTGATTTCCTTGGGATCCAAAAAAACAACTTGATTTACAGCTGTTACATTCCATTCCATGGTGAAAATTTGCTGGAAAAAGAGAAGTTACAATGTCAGCCACATTGTCACATATTAATTATGGTAGCCAGGAATTTTAAGTGGGCCCCACCCATGTTAATCACCTTGGCCATATAAAGTGGGAATATGGTTAATCTGCTACTGTAGTTGGATTCTTAAAGCTTGGCTTCTGTTAGAAATATTAACACTGAAGGCCGAATTTTCACCCCCTGCCTCTGCAAACACAACTCAGGAGAAAGTGCCTCAAATTTTTGAATTTTCACTCCAGGGGGTGGGTGTTAATGGGAGTTGGGCCCACCTCCCCCGGAAACAGTGTGGAGAAAGCCACGGGTACTGTTGGGTGCCAAGGTGAGATGTATAAAAGGCCCACGTTGGTGCCACGAGACTTTGTCCCAGTTACAATAACATTAAGAAAACAAAAAACAGCCTTCCATCCGTGACCATTTACATCCACTCACCTCCCAAACACTCCCCAAGCTCCATCCATGTCAATCCATGGCACCTCATGTCCCCACCCATCTCCCATGGTCCCTCATACACTCCATGGCAACTTATGCCCTTCTATTCACCCCTTATAACCCCTGGTACCCTCAATGCAAAGCTATTGCTCCCAACACAGCCCCCATCATCCCACATACCTTCCATGCCAACTTATGCCCATCTACACATATGGCCTTTATGGTCCCTATGATAACTTGGTGCCCACGCATGGCAACCCATAAACTCTCACCGATCCCCAAGGCCCTTTTTAGTGCATTTACAAATTTAATGCTAAATCATGCCAACCCATGACCTCCCCAACAATGCTCTTTGCCCGTACACCCTCCATGTCAACTCACTCAATACCCACCATGGGCAGACCACAGGAGCCATGGTGAGATGAAGTAAAATAAAGTTCACTGCTTTTTTAAAGAAACTCTCATTCAGAAAAAACTCATTCAATACATTTAAGTTCCTTCAAATACTTAATCCCAAACGGAAATAATAATTTCCTTCAAGTACTTAATCCTTTATCAAAACAAATATTTGCATGCATAGCCCCATATCAAAGACCTTATAATCACTTGGATCTGTCAATCAAACTATCAACTTATAGACACCCCACCCACTGTAATAATAATAGGTTGTGGATTCAGTAATGCAGCACTAATCCTATAATGATGACTCTCTGGCTTATGTCAACAGACAGCTAGTGAAATTGTAAGCGATCACAACAGGTTTTTTGGGTTTTTTTTTAAAAACACTTGGGATTTAAATGACTTGACAGCTTAACAGTTCCACAGAGCTTACCCACTTTTTACACATATTCATGGCTATTCTTAACAATCCAGAAAAGTACCTTCCCTCTCAAAGGGCAACTAACCTCCTCCAAAGGGATACCTTACCCCTCCCAAAGGGGTACCCCACCTCTTCAAATAATTTGGCAGCTTTAAACCTTTTCCTCAAATGTCTAAAGCCCACAAGTGGTGTTTTGGACATCTCAGTTATGGAAATTGCATCTATTCAAAGGCAGCTGCACTTTTATACATGCAGTTGCCTCCATGAATCATGAAAGTGCAAACTACAACCCACCCCCGTTACCCCACCTCTCTCCCCAGTGAAAATAGTGGGTGCCAGGTTGGGGCACAGGACTTCATGAATCAAGGTTCAGGTGCCACTCTGGCTAAGGTGGAGAGCCCTTCTAACTCCCTGAAAATTCAGGCCTAAGTTTGTGGTTCTTTCCTGAAGAATTATTTCTGTTTATTTGCATCTTGCTTCCTGCATCCATTTCTGTAGCTGTGAAGGGCAATATCGGTCATACTGATATTCTTTTTCACAAGACTTTGTTCCAATATCACAGTTGCTGCTATAATTGAAAGCAAGAAAAATGCTGAAAGTGGGAAAGACATTAGGAACCTACAGTGCTCTATTGTTTTGATGAGCTTGATACCAAACGCTTGAGGCATGTCACACTACTGTACTTGCCTGGATATTTTAGAGATATTTCTCCACAGGCTTGCTTTATTTGAAAGGCTGTCATTGCACAATGGCCATTTGTTTTAATTGTACATAGTCCTCCCTTGACTTATGGATATCTGTGAAACATATTGTCTATTTTCTAATCTCATAGCTCTGCAAAACAATCAGATTATTGTATTATGCCAGTTATTTTGCTTTTACGCAGTGCTCTTGGCATTGATGGAGCATCCTCTTGGGCAGTGATCCACTGGCAAATGCACATTAATGCATTATTAATGAAGGCTTGGAAGAGATGATCTTTGAACAGGCCGTACAACAGTAGTCAATTCAAAAAATAAATACCAGGAATTTATTTTAAGGTGACCTCAATTGGTTATTGTAACTTCGGCAGAAGATCAGCAGCAATCTATTTACACGTAAGGTACTTATAGGGGATCTCTGTAACATTTGGCTTTCCACTGATCTTCTACCAAAGTTGCAGCAACCAATCTGGAGAACTCCAGAGTAATTTCCTAGCAAAAACTTTTAAAGTAAAGAATAAATGGCATCTCTTCATATTTAAACAATGGGAAAGGACTGATCATCTTATATGTATGTCTGGAGCTTTCCTGTCTGCAACTTAACAATGGAGTGAGCAGAAAGTGAAAACCCAGCTCCATGCTCACAATGCTGTCAAAATAGAGTCAACCTTGTGCCCCTTGATACAATATTAAACTGATATTAATGTACTTGGCTTAATCTAGTTGTGGGGTTTGCCAGTTATCTTTTTTCCAGTTGATTGAAAGAAAACAAGAATGTTACAACAAGCTAAGTGGAAGGTTTCAATTAAAATTATACCAGTTCAATTAGTACTACATTATGGGAGAATTCACATTTCACAGAATTGAGTACAAATAGCTAGACTCAGTCATTGACACCATGAAGATGACTGAAGTAAGAAATGGAAAAGAAAAATCTTGGTGCACTCGGAATTCTCTTCTAAAATTCAGATTAAAGTATGTTTTGGGGACAGAGAAGAGGGGGCTTTACGCTTATGATATATCTGCCCTCTGAATGCCTAAAAAACAAATAGGATCATAAGTGTATAAATATGTTCATTCTCAGACACAAATATTCTTCACCACTGATGAGTCCAAAAAAAACAACAAAATAGAGAAATAGGAAGAACCAAAAACACTAATTTTCATGTGAAACAATTTGTACCCAGTTGCTATAAGCTACAAAAAACCTGACGGTTTGTTATCTCCCTGTTCTCATTTGGGAAGAATAATTATCAAAGAAAATCAAAATACAAAATATAGTAAACAAATATACATATTTGTGCTCAATTGTGTGAAATTGTGTGGGTCCACAGATCCAAAACGCCCATAATAAGGCCCTAATTGAGGCTGTGTAATTTTAATAGAAACTTTTCGCTTGGGTTACGATAGCATTCTTGTACTTGTGTCCACTTGTAAAATCACCAATGTGAAAATAAAGTTTTGATAAATATCCTCTGCAATGAATGGTAATGTAGCATAAATTTTAATTACAGTTAAAAGATAAAATGTAACATGCACGTTTGGTTTTCAAAAAGATATGGTAAAATCCAGCAACATATTTAATTATATGATTTAAAATCAAATTTAAGTAGCTTCTAATTACAGTTCTATTTATCTTGGCAATTGGAAAGGTTCAAATGATCAGCAACAGAATTCTAAATCACCAGAGTAGATTTATAATTATGACTCGATTCCAATAACTTCTCTTTGATGTGACTAGAAGCAAAAGCAAAGATTTCTCCTGAAAAAATAGCTATTTGACTAGAATATTTCAGATTCTATTTGCAAACACTATTGGCAAAAATTCCAAAACCCCCTACCTGTTAAAGGTAATACTTATAATGATCACCAACTTGAATATAAGCCAGGATTTTACAGCCCCCTCCTGCCCTGCGGGATATTACGGTCCTGTCAAACTGAATGGAGATTTAAATGGCTCGCCGCATCCACTGGGGGGGGGGGGGGGGGGGGGGGGGGGCGGTGGAGACATGCTGTGGCAGGGCCTTAAAATCCTGGCAATAGTTTTCATGCAATAAAAGCACATTTTTAGCAGATTAGTTGTTCCTCATGTAGTTGGACTTTACTTGTAAGACTGCAATATTGTCAGTTAGTGATATTTCCCTTATTTGAAAATTACTACTGCTCTTTGTTCAGATGTAAGCAATTGTTTGCACTTTTCATTTACTAAATTTTACGTTTACTATTAGTTGATGAAAGAAATATTGCAAATTGCAAAATTAAGCCAATAGTTATGCAACTATTACATTAGAGTATACATTGGCAATACGTTATTCTGTTTCATATTTGATATGGAATATATTTCAATTTTGGCTGTTTGTCAAATAACACATGACAGAGGATGGAGTAAACTCAGAAGATTTCCATAATATTTAGAAGACAGATATTGCTCCATGCTTGAATACTGCTTTAGTTAGTTTTATGTTGGTTTGAAAAAATGAAACAGTATATTTAAAATTAAGGATTTTTACATTACCAATTATGAGTTACTAATGAATTATAGGGCTGATATTTTTGGCCTAGGCCAATTTATTCACTGTTGCTTCTGCAGGTAACCTATTGGAAAGCTGCAAAATCATGGTGGGCAGCCTAAGATCACATGCTGTAAGGAAGTTGCTTGTCAACCTGTCCCACATTTGCTGTTCATCAATATCAAGGCCTCATACAATCTTATAAGTTCATCATTTGCTTTTTTGTGTCTCCCCACACGTCAACCAGCCAGATACAACACACAATTCAAAAGTCCTGCTAAACTCATATCTTCCAAAGGCTTCACATCTCAAATCCTTGTGACACACCATAGCAAAATGGTGCACGGCCATTTATTGACATTTGCTTGGCATGCATATTGAGCAGGTTCCCAATCGCTAAGATGTGCTTCTTTAACTTCAAGCAGCTCAAGACTAATTATCTGCTTTTAAAATATGTGGACACACAGTTAAAGGATATAATCTCAACTTGGAAAAATTGATTCTCTGGTAAACAAATATTTCTCCTCATATACCCAATTAGCTGTTTTGGGAATTGTTGGGCGGGGGGTGGGTGGGGTGGGCATTGGGGGGGGTGGCGGGGGGGTGGGGGTGGGGGGAGTGCGGGGTCCATTGATTTTGAAACTGATGGATCCATGCAGTTATCTTAAATGCAGATGGACTTCTTTATAATCATTCCTCTGAAATTCCTCCTAGTTTTCAAGCTTCCTTAGGGTAAGAAGAATCCTTGAGCATTGTCCATCGTAACAGCAAAAGCTCAAAAGAAGATAAAGGAATTGCTGTGGCTGGATCACAACTGCAATACTAGAAAAGGGTCAAGTACATCCTAAAGAGAACCATAGGGCCCCAGACTGGATCAGGTCATTGATTGACGGCTTTGGTCGAGCCAGAGCCCAATGATTTCAGCAGGTAAGCACCTAGCACAAAGGGTTGTAGTTGTTGGAGGTCAATCATTTCAGTCCCAGAAAATCACTGCAGGAGTTCCTCAGGATAGTGTCCTAGGCCCAACCATCTCCAGCCGCTTTATCAATGACCTTCCTTACATCATAAGGTCAGAAATAGGGATGTTCGCTGATGATTGCACAATGCTCAGCACCATTCACAACTCCTCAGATATAGAAGCGGCCCATGTCCATGGCAATACCCAGGCTTGGGCTGATAAGTGGCAAGTAACATTCATGCCATACAAGTGCCAGGCAAGACCATCTCCAACAAGAGAGAATCCAACCATCATCCTTTGACATTCAGTGGCATTACCATCACTAAATCTCCCACTACTAACATCTTGGGTGTTACCATTGACCAGAAACTGAACTGGGCTAGCCATCAAACTACTGTGGTTACAAGAGTAGGTGAGATGCTGAGAATACTGTGAATGGTAACTCACCTACTGACTCCCCAAAGCCTGTCCATCATCTACAAGGCACAAGTCAAGAGTGTGATGGAATACTACCCAATTGCCTGGATGAGTGCAGCTCCCACAACACTCAAGAAGCTTGACACCATCCAGGACTGGTTCAGTTTGGGGCCATTCTGAGCAGTAGCCCAGGTGAATTGCCATGGTTTACATGATGGTCCTGGGGATCAGAAGGAACAAGGTGAAAGGCATGTCCTGTTGGCACTTGCATATTACAGGCTGGGAAGGAGGTCTCTGCCAGTGTACATGGAGAGAAATTCAATGCAATGGGGCAATAAGAAGGCTCACCAGCTAAGTTTTCTGCCTTTTCTGCCACTATTTTGTTTGATTTTGGACATGATAGCAGAGGAAAATTCTTCCTATTGATCAGCACCAATGTGCCGACCAAAATACATATAGTATATAGCACATATGTAGGCACAAACAAATGCACAAATTCATAGGCATTTGGGAACATGTTTCATTATCCTAATATTTACATAACAACATAGAACTTAGGGCGGAATCGTCCCAGATTTGCACATAGTGTGGTAGCAGGCGGGAAAAGGATGTTTTACACCCTGGCCACAACGGCAGCTTTTCACACCGTATCGTCCCTATCCTGCCTCATTGGGGAGGCCTCTGATTTGCCCGCCATGCCGTTACCTCACTACTTCCTCAAGAAACACCATATTTAAACTGCAGCTGCGTGCACACTTCTCGATGCTTACAGCCCAGGAGGGCACCAGTGAAGACATGGCCCCAAAAGCCAAGAAGAGTGCAGCCCCCCCCAGATCCAGTGATGCATCCCCGGGATGCCTTCTGGGCACCATGGAGACCTGCTGCAATATCCACTATGTCCCCCTCTGGTGGCAGGAGGCCCATCAGTCTCACCACTCCTGCTTGGGAGGCAGTGGCAGAAGTGGTCAGTGCCAATGCTGCACACAAGAGGTTGGCAATGCAGAAAAAAGATGAATGTCTCATCTGTGCCTCCAGGGTAAGGCAACCATCTCATTGCTCTAAACTCACACACTCACAAGGTCATTACACATTCCATACCAGCTCAAGTGACATCACCACTCACTCTCTCACACACTCTCGCATCTGTCCTCATCTCCTCTGGAGACTGCCTCCTCAGCCTTCAACATCCTGAGGCCATTTACACAGATCAACATGTGCTGCCACACACACCCTGGGATACCCCCCTTCCCACATCCCTTACCTTGCACCTTGACTGAAGCCACTTCTCCCCCTTCCCCAAGCCCTGCAGCCATTGAAAGGCCACCCCTGCCTTATGGCTGGTCTGGTAGGTAGAGACCTATCCATACACACCCCCCTAAAAGTGATGTGATGTTGCTTAGCAATGATGACTGCGTGTGCTGCCTGAAAGGTAGGCAAAGAAATCTCGAAGTCCCGAGTGAAGTGCAGCTTGCCAGGTGCGCATCGCTGATTTACAGTTGTGAAACACTGCCAATGTGCCTGGATGATCTGGTATGGGGGGATATTTCTGGCAAGCAGGAAATAAATGAATTAAAATGATGTTCCCAACATTCCAGTGGTGGGCAACACAGCCCGCCATTGATAGGCGGAGCAGACGGTCGCAAACTGGCTTTACAATGGCATAATACCGACTTTTGGCCTTCTCGCCATATTGTCTGTTGATGTCCGTCAAGATGCCTGATGCCAATTGGGTCGGAAAATTCCAGCCTTAATCTGTTTTGAAAGTTAGAATAATTAAAGGTTAAATTAACGTTATTTGCAGCAATGTATGGATGATAGTTGATTTTTTTTTTACAAGTAGTATTATTTGTTTGACTGTGTCCTTGCATCAACATATTCTTGCAATCATTTTTTTTAATTCTAGTTGGAAAATTATTAGTTATCTATTAGTCAGACTGGAGAACATCCTGTTCTGAAAGGAATAATAAAACATGCTGTCAGTTTGAAAGTTCTGAGATCAGAATGATAAAAACAAATTGTAGCTGAAGTCCAACTGAGATGCTAGATAAACCCCGTGGTTCTGAGCTTTTTGCCAATATTTAAGGCTTGCTTCATAAATTTTCTTGCTAAATTTCCTGTCAGACTAGTGAGATGTTCTGCTGTACAAACAACTGATTTTTACACAGCTGGAGTGGGGGCGGGGGGAGTTGGTTAAACTCATGTCTGGGGCCTATCCACACCCTTCCCAATCCCCACAATTTTAATTGACCTGTTTCTGGCTGCATTTTACTCAAAATAATCGATGTCCTGTTCAGTGCCAGACCCACCAGAAAAACCTCGCATGTTCAGTGACTAAGAATTCTTGACAGGTGTACCGTTAGCTGGATCACAAGATCCTTTCCTTACTGGATTGCCAGGAGTGCTTCTGGCTCCTGAATTGCAAATTCTACACTTGTTTTTGCTTTGTAATCTTTTAGTCAGCTTTCTCTATACACCAAGGGACCCACTCTTGCTTCCTCTTCTGAATGGAGCAAGACTTGAAGGAGGAACAATAACAGAAGCCTCAGCAACCATACACTACTGAGCCTTTCAGTATGCATGCACGGGAAGCTACCAACTGTTTTGTTGACTGCTGAAGCCAGTGGGGATGGTGATGTATTGCTGGGCCCTGGCACTGAGGATGGCAGTTATCTGTTTAACGTCTGTGAAATGTGGCTGATGTCACCTATTGTGGCCTGAAAGAGGCTCTTGTCTTAAAAGTTCAGAAATGTGATGATTTTGAGGAACACTGGTGTTGTATGCACTTTCTCCACTGTTATAGAGGTTTATGACATCCTGTATGGAGAAACATTGCCTCCTCCTGCACTGCTCTTTGGTTAGATCCTAGAAAGTGACTCTTGACCTGAGGAGCCCATGTGCTGGCATGGCCTCCTCCTCACAGCCTTCTCACCTGTTGCATTCTGAGAGGGAACAGACGAGATATCAGTCAACATTTAATGTTTATTTGACTGTAGCAGCACCATTTTGACCTCAAAGCTACATCTAATGTCCTCTCTTAATTTTGCATAGCTGAACATGTGTTCTGCAGCAGTAGGAAGCACCCCATTAACATTGCTTAAAGGAATCATCAATTATCTTCAAGTTAGTTGCTGACTGACTTCTACTGGCTGTTGCTGAATTATAGAAGTATTTGGTGGTTTTTACTGCTAAAGTTGATGAAATCTACAGTGGGTAGTGTGGTCCATAGTGAAGGCCTTGGTTCTGACTTAAGGGATTCCATTCAGACCATTTATTCCAATTCATGGGTGTTGCAATCCCTTATCCTGTAGTGTGATGGGGAGAATGAGTAGAGGCAACATAGAGATGGACAAGTTTCTGAAAGAGGAAGGAGGAGTTGGGAGTGAAGGGCTGTCGGAAGGGGTATCACTAAGAAGCTCTTGTCAATGTCATGCTGGAATAGGTGAGGGAGGCCAGCCTACTTATATATTACTCTCTCCTCACCCTGCAGAAAAAAAAATGTTCACAAGAATCATAAGATGCCTCAAATGGCTGATGGAGTGATGGACTGCACAACCTGAAACTGATAGAGGAGTCAGCACTGGAAATAATGAGAGTGTGATTGTGGCAGGCGATCAATGATGGTGAGATTGGAGACCATGAAGAGCAGGATCACTTCATAACTCTATCTTTAGGTGGAGGGCATGGAGGAAACTCCTGCCTGATGCGTGCTGCGATTATATAGTCGGTGTCAACTACTATGGGGGTGTTTGTGATGATGTACCTGCTGAGTACCTTATTGTGTTTCCCACAGGGCCTGCATTGGCAGGGAAGCAGTGACCCACCACAGTCATCACGGGCCTTCTGAGAGTGAGGAGATTCTAGAGATCTGCACCATTACATCCTACCTCTGCACCATCCACCAACGCAGACACACTAACTCGGTTGGGCCTAAATCAAGGTGGGAATGGGGAACACAGAATGATCAACACATCAC
Organism: Carcharodon carcharias; assembly: GCF_017639515.1. Classification (NCBI taxonomy): domain Eukaryota; kingdom Metazoa; phylum Chordata; class Chondrichthyes; order Lamniformes; family Lamnidae; genus Carcharodon; species Carcharodon carcharias. The sequence continues at coordinate 71,779,982 of NC_054478.1, forward strand.
AAGTGAGCAGGAGGCAGAGAATGAGAGAGTCAGCTGTGGATTATCTCCCTCAGAGGAAAGAAGACAGACATAGCCATGTTCCGCTGGTGCTCGGCCTTGGTGTCACAAGCAAGGAGGGTGTTTCTGGAGCAGAGACAGGTGAGTTCCCGAATATCGCAGATGCGTGAGGCATTGCGGAGCCATGGGCAGACAACAGAGGCAACCAGGCAGTGTATGTACCCTGTGATGACTCAAGGATCTGACTGCAGGAACTCCTGTATGGAGAGAGTGTCCAATTCACCATGGCTCCTATGACAACATCTTCCAAAGCCACAAGCTTGACCAGAAGGACAAGAACAGCAAGGTATGGAAGCACCACCAGCTGGAAGCTCCCTTTCAAGTCTCACACGATCCTGACTTGGAACTATTTTGCCATTCCTTCACTGTCACGGGACCAAAATCCCACAACTCCCTTCCTAACAGCACTGTTGATGAATCTATACCACATGAGCTGCATCAGTTCAATGAGGTTCACAATCACTTTCTGAAGAGTAATTAGGGATGAGTAATAAAAGCAGGCCCTGCTAGCAACACTCATATCACATGAAAAAAATGAAAACAAAAATCTCCGGGTGAGCCATTTGCAGCATCACTCTGAGTGGATGCAGGAGCAGTGTGTTGAAGTGCACAGAAAGAGTGACACTCTCTGTAATATGGACCGCTCAATGTCCCTAAAGGCAGAGGTGCTTGAAGTAGATGCCAGCTGCATCCTAGCCGGTGGCTTCATACAGCATGCAAGAACACCATGAAAGGGTTGAGACATTCGAAGAGGCTGATAAGGGCATGTCCCCTCATGTGACAGCAGTGTCGTCTCTGGCCACCTCAGCCCGGCTGACTCAGGATCTATCCATTCCACAAGGCCCTGTGACAGTGATAGGCCCTGCAATGATGTAGGTTCAGCAGCCTGAGGAGTGCATACAAGCATACGAATTAGGAGCAGGAGTAGGTCACTCGGCCCCTCAGGCCTGCTCTGCCATTCAATAAAATCATGCCTGATCTAATTGTAATCTCAACCCCACATTCCTGCCTACCCCTAATAACGTTTCACCCCTTGTTGACCAAGAATCTATCTAGCTCTGCCTGAAAAATATTTTAAACTCTGTTTCACCGCCTTTTGAGGAAGAGAGTTCCAGAGACTCATGACCTTCAGAGAGAAAAAAATTCTTCTAACCTCTGAGTTAAATGAGCAATCCCTTGTTTTTAAACAGTGACCCCCTAGTTCTAGATTCTCCCACAAGAAGAAACATTCTCTCCACATCCACTCTGTCAAGATCCCTCAGGATCTTAAAGGTTTCAATCAAGTCACCTCTTACACTTTTAAACTCCAGTCCATACAAGCCTAACCTGTCCAACCTTTCCTCAAAAGACAACCCGCCAATTCCCTGGTATTAGCCTATTAAACCTTCCCTGAACTGTTTCTAATGCATTTACATCTTTCCTTAAATAAGGAGACCAGTACTGTACACAATACTCCAGATGTGGTCACACTCGTGCTCTGTATAATTGATGCATAACCTCCCTTCTTTTGTAATCAATTCCCCTCACAATAAATGATAACATTCTATTGGCTTTCCTAATTACTTGCTGTATCTGCATACAAGCTTTATGTGATTCATGCACTAGGACACCCAGATCCTTCTGAATCTCAGAGCCCTGCAACATCTCACCATTTAGATAATAAGCTTATTTTATATTCCTCCTGCCAAAATGAACAATTTCACATTTACCCACATTATGTTCCATTCGCCAGATCTTTGTCCACTCGCTTAACCTATCTATGTCCCTTTGTAGCATCTTTATGTCCTCTTCACAATTTACTCTCCTACTATCTTTGTGCTGTCGGCAAATTTAGCAACCACACCTTCGATCCCTTCATCCGAGTTATTTATATAAATTGTAAAAAGTTGAGGCCCCAGCACTGATCCATGTGGCACACCACTCAACACATCCTGCCAAATAGAAAAGGACCCATTTATGCCGACTGTTAGCTAGCCAATCTTCTATCTGTGCCAAATTGTTACCCCCTATAACATGAGCTTTTATTTTTCGCAATAACCTTTGATGTGGCACTTTATCAAATGTATCCACTGGTTCCCCTTTAACCACAGCACATGTGACTCCTTCAAAGAACTCCAATAAATTGGTTAAAAATGATTTCCCTTGTACAAAACCTGTTGGCTCTGCCTGATTGTCTTGAATTTTTCAAAGTGCCCTGCTATAGCATCTTTAATAATAGCTTCTAACATTTTCCCTATGACAGATGTTAAGCTAATTGACCTCTGGTTTCCTGCTTTCTGTCACCCTCCCTTTTTGAATAAAGGTGTTACATTTGCTATTTTCCAATCTAATGGTACTTTCCCCAAATCTAGGGAATTTTGGAAAATTAAACCCAGTGCATCAACTAAATCACTGGCCACTTCTTTCAAGACCTTAGGGTGAAGACCATTGGGTCCTGAGGTTATGTCAGCCAGCAGCCCCAACAATTTGTTCAGCACCACTTTGCTGATGATTGTAATTTTCCCAAGTTCCTCCGTCTCTTCCATTTCCTGATTTATAGCTATTTCCGGGGTGTTACTTGTATCCTCTATAGTGAAGGCCGAAGCAAAATACCTGTTTAATTCATCCACAGTCTCCTTACTTTCCCTTATTAATTCCCCAGATGCACTTTCTAAAGGACCAAAACTAACTTTGTTAACTCTTTTCTTATTTAAATATCTATATAAACTCTTACTATCCACCTTTATATTATTAGTTAGCTTTCTCTTGTACTCTAATTTTTCTCTCTTTTTTATCTTTTTCGTCATTCTTTGCTGTTCTTATATTTTTTTCTAATCTTTTGACCTTCTACCCATCTTTGCATATTTACATGCCTTTTCTTTAAGTTTGATACTGTTTTTAACTTTTTTACTTAACCATGGATGGTGGGCCCTCCCCTTGGAATTTTACTTTCTCATTGGAATTTATCTATTCTGTGTATTCTGAAATATCTCTTTACATGTCTGCCACTGAACCTGTATTGACATATCCCTTAACCTCTTTGCCAGTTCATGTTAGCTAGCTCTGCTTTAATTCCCTCATAATTGCCCTTATTTAAGTTGAAAATACTAGTCTTGGACACATTCATTTCTCCCTCAAAATGAATGTAAATTAATCCTATCTCGTTGCTCAATACCAGAACTAGTATAGCCTGCTCTCTGATTGGCTGCAGAACATGCTGTTCTAAGAAACTATCCCAAAAACAATCTATGAACTCTTCATCTAGGCTACCTTTGCCCACCTGATTTTTCCAGTCTATATGTAGATTAAAATCCCCCATGATTATTGCTGTACTTTTCTGACAAGCTCCCATTATCTCTTCTTTTAAACTCTGTCCTACTATGTAGGTACAAATAGGGGCCTGTACACCACTCCCACAAGTGACTTCTTGCCTTTATCATTTTTCAACTCAACCCAAACCACTTCTATACCTGTTTTCCAGAATTTAGGTCATTTCTTTATAATGTGCTAATACCAACATTAATTAACAAAGCCACCCCTCCAACTTTTCCTGATTTCCTGTCCTTCCTTAATATCATGTATCCTTTAATATCCAGGTCCCAATTTATGTCATCCTGTAGCCATTTCTCTGTAATGGCTATTAGATCATACATAATTATTTCTATTTGCTCCATCAGTTCATCTATTTTGTTTCAAATGCTATGTGCATTTAGATACAGAGCCTTTAATTTTGTCCTTATTTTTGTATTGTATTATTTTTAGCACCTAGCCATATCTGCTCTTTTACTCTTAGATTCGTACTCTCTGTCATTTCCTGTCACTACCTGTTTATCGTTTCCCATATTAATACCTTTCTCTCTTGTCTTGTCTCTACTCTTTGGTTTACCACATCCTCCCAACTTTGACCCCCTGCCCCCATTATTCAGTTTAAAACTCTCTCTACTTCCCTAGTTATGTGGCTTGTGAGGACACCAGCCCCAGCATAGTTCATGTGTAAAACAAAAACAGAATTACCTGGAAAAACTCAGCAGGTCTGGTAGCATCGGCGGAGAAGAAAAGAGTTGACGTTTCGAGTCCTCATGACCCTTCGACAGAACTTGAGTTCGAGTCCAGGAAAGAGCTGAAATATAAGCTGGTTTAAGGTGTGTGTGTGGGGGGCGGAGAGATAGAGAGACAGAGAGGTGGAGGGGGTTGGTGTGGTTGTAGCGACAAACAAGCAGTGATAGAAGCAGATCATCAAAAGATGTCAACAACAATAGTACAATAGAACACATAGGTGTTAAAGTTAAAGTTGGTGATATTATCTAAACGAATGTGCTAATTAAGAATGGATGGTAGGGCACTCAAGGTATAGCTCTAGTGGGTTTTTTTTATATAATGGAAATAGGTGGGAAAAGGAAAATCTTTATAATTTATTGGGAAAAAAAAGAAGGGGGAAACAGAAAGGGGGTGGGGATGGGGGAGGGGACTCACGACCTAAAGTTGTTGAATTCAATATTCAGTCCGGAAGGCTGTAAAGGCTTTATATTGACTGAATATTGAATTCAACAACTTTAGGTCGTGAGTCCCCTCCCCCATCCCCACCCCCTTTCTGTTTCCCCCTTCTTTTTTTTTCCCAATAAATTATAAAGATTTTCCTTTTCCCACCTATTTCCATTATATAAAAAAAAAACCCACTAGAGCTATACCTTGAGTGCCCTACCATCCATTCTTAATTAGCACATTCGTTTAGATAATATCACCAACTTTAACTTTAACACCTATGTGTTCTATTGTACTATTGTTGTTGACATCTTTTGATGATCTGCTTCTATCACTGCTTGTTTGTCGCTACAACCACACCAACCCCCTCCACCTCTCTGTCTCTCTATCTCTCCGCCCCCCACACACACACCTTAAACCAGCTTATATTTCAGCTCTTTCCTGGACTCGAACTCAAGTTCTGTCGAAGGGTCATGAGGACTCGAAACGTCAACTCTTTTCTTCTCCGCCGATGCTGCCAGACCTGCTGAGTTTTTCCAGGTAATTCTGTTTTTGTTTTGGATTTCCAGCATCCGCAGTTTTTTTGTTTTTATTATTATAGTTCATGTGTAGACTGTCCCAACTGCACAGATCTCACTTTCCCCAATACTGGTGCCAGAGCCCCACAAACCAGAACCCAATTCTCCTACACCAGTCTTTGAGTCACACGTTAATTTCTCTAATCTTTTTTGGCCTTTGCCAGTTTCACATCACTCAGGTAATAATCCAGGAATTATTACATTTGAGCTTCTGCTTCTTAATTTGGTGCCGCGCTCCTCACACCAACTATGCAGAGCCTCCTTCCTCATCCTGCCTATGACATTGGTACTTACATAGACCATGACTACTGGATCCTCCCCTTCCCACTTCCTCTCCAGCCCTGAGCAAATTTCTTGAATCCTGACACTGGGCAGGTAACATAGCCATCTGGACTCTCACTCCTTGCTACAGAGAACAGTGTCAATCCTTCTCACTATACTGCCTCCTAGTACCACTACATACCTTTTTGCTTCCCCAACTTGAATGGCTTCCTGTACCACAGTGTCATGGTCAGTCAGCTCATCAACCCTGCAGCTCACACTCTCACCCAAACAAGCTGAAAGAACCTCAACCCTGTTGAACAATTGCAGGTGCTGACACGCCTGCTCTCCTGTCTTCTGGGACCCCTTACCTACCTCAGCTACAGTCACAGCTTCCTACCCCTGATCACCTTCCAAATCAGAAGATCCTATCCTAATGGATGTGACTGCCTCCTGGTACAAAGCATCCAAGTAACTTTCTCCCTCTCTGGTGTGCTGCAGTGTCTGCAGCTCAGCCTCCAGCTCAATGACTCTTAGCTGAAGCTCCTCAAGCCATAGACACTTACTACAGATGTGTTTGCCCTGGATAAACTGGTATTCAGGAGCTCCCACATGTTGCAGCCATGACACATCACCTGTGCTGCCATGCTTATGTGCTTTAATTAATCACCTAATTATTTTATTCAATTATTTATTTTCTTTAGTATATTTATTAATCTTATCACAAATTCCTGTACTATTTTAAACCTTAGGAATAGAATAGACCTTGACCACTTACCAGATATGCACCAAACAGCTAGCTTCTTCCCCTGTAGCAGAGCAAGAACCAGTTCCTACAAGGTGAAAGAGTTAGAAAAAGCAAAGGATCACGTCTCCCTCCACCTCCTCAGCAAACTTCTTCAGCTCACCAAACTCCCACACTCTGTTGAGGTCGCACAATCAGTGCTTGTTGCACAAAGAATTTCTGAAGTTATATGTTCTGAACAAACAGACCAGCTGAGTCTCTGCATCCTCTTTTCACTCCCACAACTTGGTGGGGGTTACAATCCCTGGGTCCTCTTTTCATCTGCTCTTCTACGTGGTGATTAGTGTATCTGAGTCCTCTCTCTCTTCTAGGTGATGGTTACTGTCTCCGGGTCCTCTCGCTCTTCTAGGTGATTGTTACTACCTCCAGGTCCTCTTGCTCTTCCAGGTGATCATTACTGTCTCCGGGTCCTCTCGCTCTTCTGGTGATGGTTATAGTCTCCAGGTCCTCTCGCTCTTCTGGTGATGGTTATAGTCTCCAGGTCCTCTCACTCTTCTAGGTGATTGTTACTACCTCCAGGTCCTCTTGCTCTTCTAGGTGATCATTACTGTCTCCGGGTCCTCTTGCTCTTCTGGTGATGGTTATAGTCTCCGGGTCCTCTCACTCTTCTAGGTGATGGGTACTGCTTCCAGTCCTTCTCGCTCTTCTAGGTGATGGTTACTGTCTCCGGGTCCTCTCGCTCATCTAGGTGGTGGTTACTATCACCGGGTCCTCTTTTCTCCCGCCTTTCTAGGTGGTTGTTGATATTTTAAAGGACCTGGATGATTGACAGCTTTATTGCTCCTGTAGTAAGAGGACTTTTTTCTAACATAGTGGAAAGACATGAATGAATGACTGTATTAAACCATTTTTACACATCCTCTTGACACTATATGATTCATTGATTCTATACAGTGTGTAGTGAGTTAATGGAAATGAAAGTGATATAGTTTGGCATGGGGGACATGATGTGCCTTGGGGGTGTGGTTGGAGAAGCATAGCCTGGCGTAGGGGGCATAAGGGGCCATGGGGTGTGTATGGAGGCATAGCCTGACATAGGGTATATAAGGGTACCTGGGGGGCGGAGGGGCGGAATGTCATAGCCTGACATAGGGGGCATGAGAAGGGCTTTTTGAACATACTTTTCAAAATGTTCCCTCATGCAGAGTATGGTTCACAACATCTCCGAGGTGCCATGAGTCTCAACTCTTTAAAATATTGGCCCAAACCCATGAAAAATGTTGAGGAGTAGGACATGCCTATCCGTGCAATGGAGCTGGCCAGGTTGGGAGTGCTGAGTGTGTATTCACAACCCGAACCAGCCCACACCCTTAAATGGCACTGGTGAAAATTGGAAAGCCCAGGAATAGGGTCCGGAATCCCAGAATCTGGACCAGCTTGCTATTTTTAAAGGACTCCAAAGTCATCCTGATTCCATGAAAACCCAGGCCTTAGTCTTCAAGTCCCAGGGAGGTGTTACGAATGTCAGGTTTTGTAAACAACTATACTTTAAACTATTAAATTCTGAGATAGAATGGAGTGGTGGGGGGAGGGGGGGTGGGGCTAGACAGTATCTATTTAACATTTCTACCTGGATACAAGACTCATGTGATTCATGTTGCAATGGAGAGGGGCTTTGAGAGGGGAAGAGTCTATAGGAAACCATTGTAGGATGAGTTATAGGTTTTCCTAACATATAACTGAAGTTCATAGACACATCAATCTGAAAAAATCTGGCAGAGAGACAGAGAGAGTGGGGAAAGAGAAAGAGAGAGCAGAGCAAAGATAAACAAATACAATGGGATTTGCCAGAGTTTAAATGAATAAGATTTCATAGCCACTTTGTTGTACTCATTGAAAAATTAACACGGCTACACCTACTATTGAAGCATTCTTCGAAAGAGAGGACCTGTCTTTGAGTGCCTTGCAACAGTTAACAAAGGTTCATTTGAAGATGATAGCAGAAAAGTAGGAAATAGGTTGAAAATCAGGTGCTAAAAAATCAGATAGTTTAAATTATTGACTCAATATCTGAACTTTGAGGAAGAAAAGATCAATCCAGATAAAACACAGGTTGAGTTAGCCAGGATTCGGTTGCAAATGAAGCAAAGAATACATAATGAAACTTGACTCAGAGTGTTGAAACAGTTGCGCCCCAGGGGAAACATTGCTTAATTGACAGCTCTAGCTCTCTGATCTATTCTGTCAATTACACAATATTTATACAAGATAAAGAAGTTTCAATTACTTGCTGTTTCAGTTATTGACACTTTAAAGGGTATGGATGATAAACACTTTTATTGGGTTATAGTAAAAGCTATTTTTATGAATGAATTACTTTTTAAAGCTTTTTAAAATGCATTCTATTGTCACTGTAGGGTTCTTTGGCTCTCTAAAGAGTGAATAGTCGGTAAATATGCATGGAATTGCCAATGTTTGGCATGAGGGTTCTGACAGACCATGAGGTTTGAAGGGGCATAGCTTGGCATGGAGGATATGAGGGGCCATGATGGGTAGCTGGGGGACGTAGCTTGGCATAGTTGGCATGGGTAAAAACTTTTGAACTCCAGACTGTGGTTCACAACAACCTGTGGTACCATGGACCATGATTCCTTAGCAAGCTGGCCAGATTCCATGAAAATTGTAGAGGACTAGAACATGCCTAAACCCACTAAGGAGCTGGTCAGGTTGGGAGTGCAAAGTGCGGGCTCAGGACCTGAACCACGCACCCTTAAATGGCACTGGTGAAAATCGGAAACCTTGGGAATACGGTCAGGAATCTCAGAATTGGGTCCCAGGTGCCATTTTCACACCTCCAAAGAGTTTCCTCAACTCCATGAAAATCCAGCCCTAAAACTCAAAATGGTAGCATTCGTAAGCATCCATGGCCTGACTACAGAAAATGTTGCATCTGTAGGTAGCACTAGGAACAAATCCAAAACATTGAATGTAGCTGCTATTGGCAAAAAATCAAAACATAGAGAATTATAAGGATTTGATATTCACAGGTGGGTTCTCCATTTCTTTCTTCAGTAAAGCAGGCAAACAAGTAAATATTCTAAGGGAAATAAGGTCAGCTCAATCATTCATGGTCATAGGAGATGCAAAGCTCACTCTACAATGCATGCTGTTTAGGAATGTATGATGAAGGGTATTAATGGAAGTTGTTTAAGCGCACCTTTACATAAAGTTAATTTAAAATGTGGTTTGATTTCTGGTATTGTAACTGTGGGAATTGTGTTCCATTGTCTATTAACGGTGTTGATTTCATACTAGGGAATAACCTTGTTGAAGATAAAGTCCTGCCATCTCCCGTGATGTCAAACAAGTCTTTTGAAATGCTAAAAGCCGAAAATATGTCAAATACATTAAGTGATACACAGAAATCCATGACTATCTGTACTCTTTAAGATCTGTACTCTTCAAGCAACATGTCAGGGACATATGATTTACAGAGCTTCATTTGTGTCACCTTCATGGTTAATAATTGTATAGTTCCATTCGAAAGCAAAGAAAAGAGAGTAAAACCCTGGCTTCAGAATCCCAACCCCCCTCCAACTCAGGGCAACTTTTGTCCTCTCTGCCCAAGGACCTGTGGCTTCAGGATTGGCCTGCTGATTCGCCTGAAGACACACAAATCATAAAGATTGGTAGATGTCATCTTTGCTTCAAGGTATTGACAATGGCAATGAACTCCATTCATTAGTGAATAAAGGACACTTGATTGCATGTCCCATTTTCACTGAACTTGACAGGTATAGAAGAACAGCCAATTGTAAGATATAGCTAGTTCACAGGTCTCATCCAAGTTTTTGAACACCATAAATCATTAATGACGGTTGTATTTCTGTTCCCAGTACGTGGGTCTTCACAAGAACTTAAGAAAACAGCATATTCACCAATAAGTCTGTCAGTTTGTTTCTGCAAGGGCATTTTCATACATTTTCCATTTGGTCAGTGCTGGCAGATGAAATATTGAGGGATAAAGGATGAATTACCTGTGATCTTATTGGGTATCATTCTACTATTTTTCTCATATATAGCAGGGCACCAGTCAACAGCATTCTATTAATTATACACAAATTATACAAAGCTAATCAAACTGTGATACACTTCGTTGTACATGGCCTGTCAGCTTAAACATCATCTGAGAGTATGTGACCTTTTGAGAATAGTCACTTTATTCTTGAGCATAGAATGTGCAGTTTAGTATTTACAATGATTCCTGATGCACAGCAATAATGATTAAAACTGCTATGTAGAAAATCTTATCTAAAAAGTGTGCTACAATGGCTCCTGGAATGAACAAAGAAAATAAATCAAGGTTCAAAATAAGAATGTGTTGGAATCCTTGAGGATACAGTTTGTTGGTTCAACAGCTCTCTTTTTGTATTTTGTATCGCTAATTAAAGCTTTTCTACATGGATGTCCTCATGCTGCTTTGTGCACTGATGCCTTGTTGATTAGTTTTATTTGAAGAACCAGAAAGGAAATGCTGCAGCAATCACCATTTTTCTATCTAGCCAATTAATTTACTGACGAATACCAGAGCAGACCATAAAGTAATCAAAGGTACAGTCTAATAAGGATTGGAAGCAATTTTCTTTTAACACATACTGTAATATTTTCCTTCTACAAGTGCAAACTGAAGGGCCCTCAAAGTCATCTCATTAGTATGTTTATCCTCATTATCCATTTTTCAAGTGCAATCCTCTACATATTTTACATTTTATAGAAAGTACAATTTGTAATTTGTACAGAATTAAAACAGCGCATATAGTTGGTGCAATGAAGCTGTTGAAACCATTGTGTGTTGACTTCAGCTTCAGGGCAACCACTCGCACTTATAATATTTAATATCGGGGGTTAGTGGTATTTACCTCTCAAATGACCTGCAATAAAGCAAAACAAGTGTCTGATGATGGCTTTTAGTTCAATTCAATACTGAATTTTACAGTATTTGCTATTCCTTGTTCTCCAAGTGAAAGAACTATGTGCAGTCAGGCCCAATAAAGGGCCAGACCAGTTTCATCATTTTGTGCTATTTAAGCCATTATATTCACACATACCGAACCAGCTATTACATTTGATATGTCTTCAAATAGCCAACCATATGTTTCAAGCTCATTCAGCTTTTTAGTGTCTGCCTCAGGCTTGGTAGCAATGAGTCTCGAATCGAATTACAAAGCTGAAGAAGTGACCTAATTTAAAAGTGTTCTGAGTATTTTGCAAAATATCCATTTTAGTCAAAATTTTAATCAATTAAAGGCATCCTGGAGAAAAAAATTGGACCTTGTTGCTGCTGTTTTCCAAGTGGGGTTAGAAAAAGCAATTTCGTGGGTCTATAGTCCATGGTCCCAAGGACGCCTGAAAGATATATGACCCCAAATTGAATTGGGCCGTTATATTCTCACATACTGTACCAGCTACTACACTGCTGCTGTAGTTTTTTTCAGGTATCCCTGGCAGCCACCTGAAACAAGTGTTAGGTTTCTTCCATAAGTTAATGAGTGACCTAACACCTGCTTTAGGACCCATTTCTGAAATTCACCTACCCTGAGATGGCAGGCCAACTCTAGACAGGATATTATACATGTGTCCTAATCAGCAGTCCTTAAAGAGGCCACTGAAAGCCTCAATTAAAAAGTTAGGTTTTATTAATGTACTTCTCCTAATGTGAAGCCAGAAGGAGCAGGATTGCTTCTCCTGGCTCTTTCGCACTACTATCGGCCACTGTCAACCTGTGCTTGGCCTGTTACCCGGTTTTCTTCCCTGTCCATGATTCAGCTTGAGGCCACTACTGGTGAGATAGCTAATCCAAATTGGAGGGTACCGAAGCAGCAAGCTGCCTCTAGCAGTATTCCTAGTGCCAACAACATGCCCGAATAATTAAGATAGAGCACAAGGACTAATTTTGGATGTTCTTAAACTGGTTTCTTCTGGGCTAGTCAAACGAGGAAACTTGTTAGGAAAGAACACATATAGTTGAACACTTGAATGTCAGGAGATTTTGTGCACTCTTCTATTTATAAATAGAATTATCACCTTATTCATGTTTGCTAGTTCAGTGTCTGGCCTCCTTCCATTGCATCTAGTTTGTCTAAATTGCCAGAATGCCATAAGGGTGGTTGTACACTGACACTGTTCTTTAAAACTGAATAATCATAGCGCGCCACCATTTTACGCGGGTGGGCCAATTAAGGCCCGCCAAGCATAGGATGTGAGCAGTAGCATCAGCACCACCTGTGTGGGCAGGGGGAGGAGGGAGAGCCGGGGCCAGCACTCTGTCGCGCATGCACGCAAAAGAGTGCTTCAATCTCCCTGAGGCAGCTCCAAAGCACTTTTGAAATAAATAAATAAATGGATTCAAAATTTAATTAAACATGTCACCTCATGTGACTGTGTCACATGAGATGGAACATGTTTTTATATTTCAGAACAAAATTTCATTTAATTCATGGATGAGGTTTCCTAAAAAACGTAAAGGCCGCTTGGCCTTTTCGCCTGCCCGCCAACCATAATGTTGGACGGGCAGTATAAAGTTGACCTTAACTACTTCCTTAATGGCCTTAATAGGCCTTTTAAACATCAGCAGGCGTGCAGCTGACTCCAGCGCACACCCGCTGAATGAAACATAGTGAGTCAATGACGTCAGGATGCACACCCGACATCCTCGCGGGTCATTTTATGTGCCGGCGAATGAAAAATCCTGGCCGTAGAGTCATAGGCTAGAATTTTGAGGTCATTGGGCAGGTGTGGTGGGCGGGTTCAGGTGTGGCTGTGAAACTGACCACCGCCCACAATCGGGCTCCGACCGTGATTTTACACTCCTCCTCACTGGCCAGGAAGGGCCGAGCTGGGGTGGGATCTATTGATGACCCATAGCTGGTTTAAAAGTGGCCCAGGCAGCTCCTGGAAGCCTGCCACAGAAGGATGCCTCCTGTACGTTTGCTATGGATTCGAGTGTGGCTGGACAAGGCAGATGGGAAGGCAGGTCGGATGGGTACTCGGCTCCCTGCATTTCTGATGAATGCTTCACTGTCCTCCTGGAGGAGGGGGCTGCCAGGAGGGACACCCTTGTCCCCAGGGAGGGGAGGAGGAGGCCACCGCACCAAGAGGGCCTGTGAGGAGGTTGCAGCCATGGTGAGCAGCCGTGATGTGATAGGGCGCGCCTGGGCCCAGAGCTGGAAGCATATCAATGACCTGCTACGCTCAGGAAGGGTGAATGTGTAGAAGTGTTAAGGTGTGGCCACCCCCCTCTCTGTGGACCTCAGGGGTTTTAGAGTTTGAATGGCAACTGTCAATGACACCAGAGCTGGCCAAGGAGGTGAGCCCTGGCTGCTTGGAATGAATGCCTTGTGGCTCGAGGAATACGACTTGAATGTGCCCTGCCAGGTGCTCCTCAGCTGGGGTTGGCCAGGTTGCAGTGGTGCTGCAGGTAAAGAGTGGATTAATCAATGCTCTGCTGTTATTTCAGGAGAACACAGCCCACAACAAAATTGAAAGGTTGCAGACTGGCAAAGGCCCTGCTAGCTTCCTAATCCTGTCCACATAACAGCAAGATGCCCTGGAGCTTGAAAGATGGCATGTGCCCCGTACAACCGGGTGTGGAGAGGCTGGGGTATCAGACGAAGATAAGAGTGCAATGCACAGAGGCAAGACTTTTGATGTGTGCAACCATTCTAGTGCAGTCTCTTCATTAATTTGAGCCAAGAACCTGGAGTCCTCATTGATCATTGAAAGATGATGGCACCATGATGCAGATCTCCATTGTCTCGCCAGGATACCTGGCATGCACGGTGACAGTGTAATGACTTTAACTACTTCTCCCTTTTATTTTTGCCAGCAAATGTGCACTCTGCAGACCCTGAAGGGCCACCCCTGACACCAGAGGACCACTGAGCTTCTGTTGCACCTGCGTCACACCCGCTCTCTGAAGCAGGCACCAGCAGAGATACCAGCACCTCGGTGGGCATTAGATCAGCAGCTAGTATCACGGTGCACATTGGTGGGAGCACTTCACGCTCGCTAGAGGTGCAGGCGAAGGCAGTGCCCAGCACACCAACAGTACGATGCTGAGTCAAAGGCTGATGAAGAGGCTCTGGAGTCGTCCATTAGGTGGCAAATGCTGGATGTCCAGTGAGATATGTGAGAGGATCTGGCAGAGATCCAAGAGGGCCTGTGTTCCATAGTCTCCATGATGGAGGACTCCATGTGGAGCATCAGCACTACTTTGACCATTATGGCGGAGCGCACTGCCTCCTGCATTGAGAGAGTGGTGACTCTCATGGAGAGGCAGCTCCAGGAACAGAATCAGGGGTTCCTGGGGTTGTGCTCGGGTCTGTAAGTCCTTGCACAGGCACTGACCTCAGGAGATCAGTACCCATGTGGGAGATGGATGAGGCATCCAGTATCCCAGCTGGGTGCCCATTCATTAATAGTGAGCAGCCTCACGTTGGTGCACAAGCTGTTTCTCAACTCTGTGGGCTCCTCTCAGGGCGCTCTGGATGATGGCAGCAGCTCGTCCGCCCTTCTCCCACTGACTGTGGTATCTGATGAGGCTGCAGCGACTGGGGAGATGCCAGCCCTGGCACTGGCAACTTCATCCCAGCTGGAGCCAGCACAGGCTCCACTGGCCAGAGGATGACCGCCAAGGTCATCAAGGCCAACAAGACAGCAGAGCCAGTAAGCTGTCGCAAAGCTGGTGCCAGCGAGGGGGGAGCACCAAGACATAGCACTCACAAGCATAAGTTAAAGGCACCATGAGCACAAGAGGGACAGGTCATGACTGATTTTATGTTCATTTATGTTGCTTTTATGTAAAATGGTCTGGGAATGAAGACCAGGAACATTTATGTAAATATTATTGAACTGTCAGAATTAGATAAATTTTGTTTTTGTCTTCATAGTCTCAGTATGCTTCACCTTTTTAGTTCATTGGTGCAGGGTATGTCAGTATGTCATGCTAGATGTAGGTGATTCTGAACCTAGTTGCACGTACACTGAGTATTCTTTGTGTTCAAATGAAAAGGTCCTTTCAGACATCCGGGATTGAGGCGGTAGCCCTGGCATGTGGTTGAAGCTGATCTTTGGTAGCCTAGCTGAAGGTGCATTGGATCAAGGCATCCCTGGTCTCCCTACCTCCTTGCAGGTTATCAAGGTCTGGCTCCATGCCCTCAGCATTCTCCTCACAGTGCTCATCTTCAGATTCACTACTGAACTCATCATCTGTGGCCTGTGCAGCAGCGTCAAGATCCTCTTCCTCCAGTGGATCCCCCCTTGCCAGTGCCATATTGTGGAGAGCGCAGCATGCAACCACTTTCAGTGACACCTGCTCTTGGGGGTATTGCAGTGTTCACAGTCCAGGCATCGGAAGTGCATCTTGAGGAGACCTATGGTCCTCTACCACTGCTCTTGTGGAGGCATAACTCGTATTGTAATGCTTCTCTGCCTCTTTTCTTGGATGGCGGAGAGGCATCATGAGCCACCTCTTCAAGGGATAGCCCTTGTCACCCAGCAGCCATCCATCCAGTCGGGCTGCAGCACTGAAGAGCCTCGGCACCTGGGAATTTCTGAGGATGTAGGCGTCATGGGAGTTGCGTGGGTATCTTGCACAGACTTGTAGAATCAGCATCCTGTGATCACACACTATCTGCATGTTCATGGAGTGGAAGCCCTTCCTGTTGACGAAGGCACCGGGCTCACCTCCTGGTGCCTTGATGGCCACATGTGTACAGTCTATAGCACCCTGGACACGGGGGAAGCCAGCAATCACTGCAAAGCCTCTGGCTCGCTCAGCCTGGCTGGCCTCATCCATACGGTAAAGAATAAAGGTCAGGACCTGCCTGAACAGATCTTCTGTCACCAGCTTGATGCAACTGTGGACAGCTGTTTTGGAGATTCCAAACCGATCCCCAACTGACCCCTGGAAAGAGCCGGAGGCATGGAAGTTGAGGGCCACCATGACCTTCAGTGTCACTGGCATAGGGTGTCCACCCACACAGTCAGAGCTGATCTCAGGCCCAATCACCTGGCAAATGCAGATGATGGTCTCCCTTGAGAGACGGAGCCTCCTTCGGCATTGCACCTCAGACATATTGAGGTAGTTGCATCGGTGCCTGTAAACCCTAGCAACAGGGTAGTGATGTCTTCTGCCACCTCTCCCACCTTGGGCTTCCTGCTGGCCTCTTGTGCCTGCGTCTCTCCTCCCACAAGTCCCTCCCCTGGAAGCTGCATAGGGACTCCTAGCCTCCTCTCCCTTCTGCCCCCTCTCTTCCTCCTCAGAGGAGATGCCACCAGTGGAGACCACAATCCCCATTACCAGAGTAACAGAAGGCTGTCCGATACCTGGAAGGGTCCACATGGACGGATTCCTCCGGGGGCCTTGCAGACACCACTAAGTCGTGAAATGAAGCCTGGGAATGCTAAGAATCAAGCCCCAAACAGAGATCAGGCTGCCAAATACCAATAAGCAATCAGCAGCAAACTATCTCCAAAATCCTCACTGCTCACACTGGCAATGCTGCTGACCCTTTTTATCCTGCCCTTGGATAAGGTTTTTGAAAATGTCGGCTAGCCGCCTGCCCGTTTTGCCCATGCGACGAATGCAAAATCGCACGGGCAAGGAAAAATCACTGTCCATTGGACTGTTAAGGGCTTTTATTGGCCTGTTAGTTAATAGCAGGCACTGCTCCGGCACCCATACACACCCGTCGATCGAAATATCGCGCAGGTGCACGATGGCATAGGGTTGCTCGTGCAACGTCATCTTGTGCAATTTTATGCCTGATCGGGTCGGGAGCGCGCCCACACATGGGATGTAAAATTCTGCACATAGAGTTTTACAGCACGGAAAGAGGCCCTTTGGCCCATCGTGTCCATGCCGGTCATCAAGCCTCTGGTAGTGGTGAAAGAAATAATTAGGAGTGTTAATGCAGAGGGCTTTTTGTCACTTTTCATGTAAGTGAACTGAACAGGTCACAAAAGCATTGAGAGGTAAACTGCCTCTCCGGCTAGAGGTGTTTGTGCTCCCCCTCCTTCACCCGGTTCTCCGGCATTCCAGTGAGTAAGCCTTACTGACTCAACCTTCTGACTTACTAAAGCATGATTATATCCAAACTTATAGCCAAGAACTTTCCCCCAAATAGGTAAAGCATATAGTTTACTCACATTTAGATTTTATACAATGGCAGACTCCACACCAAGGAAAATTAAATAAGGAATTGCAGCGTAAGCTTTTGTCCCCATGGAGCTTTCAAACATACACATGTAGTTAAAATATAATCATAATTATTAATTATTCACATGTACTTACATCTCCAACCCAATTATAAAAAGGAACCATCATGATATTAGGTAGACAAAAATAAATTGGGCTGAGTTGTTCTTGCAGAGAACTAGCACAGACAAACAGGCTGAATAGCCTCCTTCTGTGCTGCAGCCATTCTATAATTTCATGATTTAATGACAAACCTTTTGAATTTAGCGGTAAGAAGACTATTATGCAGAAGAGATGTGATAATATTTTTGGGGATAGTTGTACAATTATTGCCTTGTACATCTGCAAAGACAAAAACAGGTTTAAGATTTTTGATTTGAAAATCATATGGCCACATATGCCTCTATACAATCACTTTGCAAGTTTCAACAGTCTTACCAACTGCTGAGCACACTATATGCCTCAGGCCCTCACAACTAGGTTGCTATGGTAACCTCTCTTAATGAATACTGCAAGCAGCCGCCTGGCCAGAATGTTTTATTTGTAAACACAAAATGTATTGATCACTGTGAAGCTGCACTGCTTCTTTTAAACAGCAATGCAATAAAGTTTTATTCAAACATCCTTTGGGATTTTATTTATGAAGCTGACCAAAAGGTCACCAGTTTTCACAGTGTTCATGTAATTCATTCTTAGTAGTCTTAAATGTTCATTTCTCATTCCAAGTGTATTCCTTAACTTTTTAGGAATTGTGTTGGCTCTAAATCACATTAGTATTTCAGATCAAGAGACAGCCAAAGATTACTGGTCATTTTGAAATTATTATAGAAAGCTTGCACATTACTGCTGAATCAAAGACGTCATTTTATCCAGTACCCCTTGGTTCACTTCGAAGTAGGATACTGGGATTGAATTTCTGCAAAGGTTCTCCTGCTCATCTGCCTTACCTCCCATGGATGAATTGTGAACCCCACTCCTCCACCTTACCCCTCTGAGAAATGCCACCATTAGTTATTCACTTAACTCCCTGGAGGGTGGCTGAAATGCCTGATCTTCTGACTCAGAGGCAGTACCAGATATATTTTCTAAAATAGGTCCTCCCATAGCATGCAACAATTCTAAACTTATGGCATACTTGATGGGCCCTGTAAGAAATATGTGGCAAGGATACTCGCCTTCATGTGGCAACTGTGCAACAAGAAATTTATTGACCTCACACAGGCAAGCAAAGTCAACAAATGCATCTTCAAAAGACTTCATTCCCATCACCTCACCAAACCCTCACATTGCTCAATGCACTAGCAGCCATATCACTCAATCATCTGTACTCAGAACTCCACCCCACCCTTATACACATTTCAATACTGCGAGCCTTACTCCCAGCTCTCACTGCAGAGGTCGACATTCCATTTGCCTCCCTGGTTGCTGCTGTGCCTGCGTGCTGACGTTTTTGTGATTTGTGCTGCTGGTCACCCAGTTCCCTCTGTAGTGCAACATTCTGCAGTCACTCTCCATTTAAATAATGCCGCTTTTCTATTCTTCTGGGTGTCAAGGGTTAAATGATGAAGAGAGGTAAAAATTATTTCAGAGGTGTCTCGCTGTGAAGCCTTCATCACAATGATATTTGCTGTATCCAAGAGCAAGCTGTGTGCCGCTTCATACCATCTTGTGCATACCAGCCATGTCCTGGATCCAGAAGGTTTACACTTCCATGCCAGGAGGCGGCAAACTGAGCAGAAGGTAAAAGAGTTGGTCAAGCTGCAGGCCCGGAACAAGCAGCTGAAGAAGCAGCGAGCATTTATTTAGACTGTAACCCTGAACAATACCAGAAAAGTAAAGAGCCGGCTCAAAGGCAATGATGGCAGCATGGGCGCAGCATTTAATCTGTGGTATTTTTACAAAAAAGGTTCGTAATTTCTTGAAATTTGTTTCAAGTTCCCTGATAGGAAAAATGTAATTATTTCTTAGAAATAGCATAAAAACAACAAATTTCCACATTTTACACAAATACCTGTACAGCTGTGAAAATAAGTTATGCCAATGAAAAATAGAAAGGATTCATTTTAGTGAATCGAAGTTTAAGTTTAGGAATTGTCTACAAATAGAGGTAGCTTCAACAAGGATTTTTCTGCTGCTCCTGTGAATGCTATGCTTTACCCCTTTAACAACTGAGCTGTGGAAGCCCTGGATAAATGGCATTTGTGCCTTTTTTTCCCAGGGAGTTGGGGTAGGGTGGAGGTAAGGCAGATAATAATTTCAAAATGGCCAGTAATCTTTGGCTGTCACTTGATCTGAAATACTAATGTGATTTAGAGCCAACACAATTCCTAAGAAGTTAAGGAATGCACTTGGAATGAGAAATTATTATCAAACCCTTGCACAGTACTGCTCAATCAAATACGTCATTTTATCCAGTAGCCTTTGGTTCATTTTGAAATAGGATACTGAGATTGACTTTCTGCAGAGGTTCTCCTGCTCATCTGCCTTACCTCCCATGGATGAATTGTGAACCCCACTCATTATGAAGCCCAGGAAAAGTAAATGCTTAGACAACAGTTAGTGGAAAATAATTGCTTCCAAAACTCACATTGAAAATGTCCCACAGTGTATGCACCATCTGTGTGCAAAGTGAGTTTCCTGTATATAGTTATACATAGTTATTCATGTAAAAGCCCAACAGCTTGACCATTGCCTGGTGGAAGCCCATACATGGATTTCAAAATGCAATTGGATAAATAACCAAAGAGAAAAAAAATTGGGGAAAGGGTAGATAAAGTGGGACAAGGTGAGTTGCTTTTACAGAAAGCCAGCACAAAGATGATGGGCTGAATAGCCTCCTCCTGTGCTGTAACATTCTATGATTCTATGATTCAACTGTGACAAGCACATCAGTCAAACTAAAGTGTAAGACAATCACTGACACAATCTCCCTTGCAGGACAATGGTGTCCATAACTGCCAGAAGAGCAAAATCAGTGGGGAAAAAGGACGCCTGCATTTCCTGAGCCCTTCAAAGGAAATGGTTCTCTGAATCATGGGGTTGGCTGCAACAACGTTTGTTATAGACAAAGAAATAGACAAATTGCAAAAAATGTTTTGGATTGGGGGAGAGCGTATTTTAGTAAAATAAGGTAGGATCTGGCCAAGGTAGACTGGGAACAGCTACTTGTGGGGAAGTCTATAGAGGAGCAGTGGGGGGGCGTTCAAAAAGGAAATGGGGAGGGTACAGTCTCAACATGTTCCCTCTAGGGTTGATAGGAAGGAGTAACAAGCCCAGAGAACTATGGATGACCAGAGATATTCAGGATACAATGAGAAGGAAAAGAGAGGCTTTTAGCAGGTACAAGGGAAGCAAATCAGCGGAGGCATTAGTGGAGTACAGAAAGTGCAAGGTGGAGCTTAAGAAAGCAATTAGGAGAGCAAATAGAGGATATGAGAAAGCTCTGGCTGGTAAAAGTAGGGAAAATCCCAAGATATTCTTTAAGTATATTAAAGGGAAGAGGATAACCAGGGAAAGAGTAGGGTCCATTAGGGACCAAGGGAGCAATTCATGGATAGAGCCAAAGGTAGAGTGTTGAACGAATACTTCACATCTGTCTTCACCCAAGAGAATGAGGATGAAGGTATCGAACTTGGACAGAGAGACTGAGAGGTTCTTGAGCAAATTCATATAGGGAATGACAAGGTAGTGGAGGTGTTGGCAGGCTCAAAAGTGGACAAATCCCAGGTCCAGGTGATTTGTGTCCGAGACTGCTGAAGGAAGTGAGGGAGGAGATCATAAGGGCTCTGGCCCAAATTTTTAATTCCTCTCTGGCCACGGGGGAGGTGCCAGAGGACTGGAGAACAGCTAATGTGGTTCCGCTATTTAAGAAGGGTTGTGGAGATAAGCCAGGGAACTACAGGCCAGTGAATCTCATGTCAGTGGTAGGGAAACTAGTGGAGAAAATTCTGAAGGAGAGAATCTATCTCCACTTGGAGAGGCAAGGTTTGATCAGGGATAGTCAACATGGCTTTGTTAGAGGGAGGTCATGCCTAACAACTTTGATTGATTTTTTTGAGGAGATGACCAGGTTTGTAAATGAGGGTAGTGCAGTTGATGTAGTTTATATGGATTTCAGAAAAGCCTTTGACAAGATCCCACATGGGAGACTTATAAAGAAGGCAAATGCACATGGGATACAGGGTAATTTGATAAGGTAGATTCAAAATTGGCTTAGTTGTAGGAGGCAGAGGGTGATGACAGAAGGATGCTTTAGTGACTGGAAACCAGTGTCCAGTGGCATACCACAGGGATCTGTGCTGGGTCCCCATTATTCATCATTGATATAAACGACATGGATGACTATGTGGGGGGTAGGATTAGTACGTTTGTGGATGACACAAAGATTGGCCAGTGGTTAACAGTGAGATTGAGTGTCTTGGGTTACAGGAAGATATAGACGGGATGGTCAAATGGGCAGATAAGTGGCAGATGGAATTTAACCCTGAAAAGTGTGAGGTGATACATTTTGGAAGGAGTAATTTGACAAGGAAGTATTCAATGAATGGCATGACACTAGGAAGTACTGAGCAACAAAGGGACCTTGGCGTGTGTGTCCATAGATCTCTGAAGGCGGAGGGGCATGTTACTGGGGTGGTGAAAAAGGCATATGGGGCACTTGCCTTTATCAATCGAGCCATAGATTATAAAAGTAGTGAGATCATGTCGGAGTTGCATAGAGCCTTGGTGAGGCCACAGCTGGAGTACTATGTGCAGTTCTGTTCGCCACATTATAGGAAGAATGTGATTGCACTGGAGGGGGTGCAGAGGAGATTCACCAGGATGTTGACTGGGATGAAACATTTAAGTTATGAAGAGAGGTTGGATAGACTTGGGTTGTTTTCATTGGAGCAGAGAAGACTGAGGGGCAACCTGATCGAGGTGGGAGGTTGGTGGAGGTAGGTTGCCTTACATCCTTTAAAAAGTACCTGGATGAGCACTTGGCACATCATAACATTCAATGCTATATGCAAAATGCTGGTAAATGGGATTAGATAGGTAGGTCAGGTGTTTCTCACGTGTCGGTGCAGACTCTTCTGCACTGTGTGATTCTGTGATTCTGTGAAAGCCCATGGTACACAGTGTTACTGAGAACATTGAGGATGCTGATATATTTGTGCCTTGTGGTGCTTCTCAACTCCCACCTCACCTTCATCTTGCTACCTGGCATGATGTGCAAGCTGCTGATGGTATGACATTGGACCCCTTGCTTCCCATCCCATTCCTTTCCCTCACCCCAAACTTCCCCTTCTGATTTTCTGATTTCTGATATCCAAGAACTGCCTCATGCCCAATTGCAGCAGTCCTAGGGGGAAGATAAAGGACAATACCACAGCACTGATGAAGAATTGTCACCATTTGATCTGACACTCATGGCCACCAGCTTAGATACTGGCACTGCACAAAGCTTAGAGGCTATTATAGAGTTGGGAATCTTCACATGGTGAGTTATCAGGCAGGAGTGGGCTGCAGACGACATGGGGAAAGAATAGTTTGTGTGTTAATTCACCAACGGGCGTGATCGAAGATGAGTTCTGCTATAGGGGACTCAGATGAGGGTCTGGAGGGGCAGCAAACAGGAGAATGCCGATGAGGATTCACACTGAGATACCGAGTGCATTGGATGGTCAGGAAGAGGATGGAGAAGTCTGGCTATAACTTGGCACAGGATATCGCACAGAGCTTCACTTTCCTTATCTTCTGCTCAATTTCCCTATTGTATTACAGATACATTGTAGCCCACTTGTTGCAATCTTTGTATGGGTGGGTAACAAAATCCTCCACCCGCTCTGTGAGGATGCACAATGCTCCCTACAATTATAGGATCGCTTTAAGAAACAATCATTGAAGTAAGTGATGTCACATCTGCACATGACCCAGAAACTGTGGGTGTAAGCCGACCAAGTAAGAGGTGCATTAACATGCTTTTGTGCTTGTGGTGCAACAATATGTTCCCAGTTCAAGTTACAGTAAATAACCTGTGTATTCATCATTTATTATTTGTGTTCCTGTGACTCCTACATCAGTCATACAAAAAAGGAACAAATAATTAACACCTACCAAATCCAGCAGCTCACCACAAAATCTGAAAAAAGACTCCACAGCACTTCCAAAAACATTGCAATAGCAGATATTAACCCAAAGCACCTTAACCACAAATTGGGTGTCCGGTCCTTTAAATAAAGCTGATGTCTGTCTTGCAGCTGTACACATGTTCTTTGGTGAGTGACAAGTGAAGAGGCTGAGTGGGCCTGTGTGGTCCAAGTTTGTAAATTGTCTGCCAAGCTGCCTCTCATGATGCTAAAGCTAGCTCAGTAGGACTTTTGAACATTATATGACAGACAGATTGTCGATGACAATCTATATATTTGCACATTTAAGAATCTAGCTACAGGATGATGCATTCCAACTGTTCAAATTTCTCCACTTGTAAATAGAAAACCATGGCCTGAATTTTAAGCTTACTGACCGGCAGGTTTTTTGGCGGGGTGGGGAAGGGGAGCGTGAAATTGAAGAGATGGGATTTTCTCCGGGTTCCCACCCACCTTGACCATGCAGTGATTTAACGCTGGGGCGGGCAAAGCCTCGGATGGGAAGCCCACCTTTGCAGCAATTGTGGCCCTTAAGTAGCCAACTAATGGCCACTTAAGGGCTGTTGCCCGCCCAGCCTCAATTGTTAGGCTAGCAGCAAGATTGAATCTCCATGGGGGAAGCCTCAAATACATCAAAATTACATCTAGGGCAGGCAGGATGGAGTGGGGGCAGGGTGGGTGGGGGGTGCGCGCCGTCAGAGGCCCCATTCTGAAGTCGGCCACCCCCCTCCCCCACCCCCACTTATAATCTGGTGGCCTCTGGACCTCCCTCCCACCCCGACCTCTCCTCCGAGACCCCAATTGCCACCTCCCACTTTCACCAACCCCAAGGCCTTTCCTTACCCTCCCTGCCCTGGGGCCCCCTGAACTTACCTGAGCCTCTAGTTCCCAGACTTAAGGCAGAACTTTCCTTGCCCACTGGTGTTGGGCATCATGGTGGCTGTGAGTGGACAGCTGTGATTCCTGCCGCCATATGTCAGGAACTTTATTGTAATATATCTGCATATCATTATAAGCCCAGGTCGCCGGAATCACCCTCCCACACTGGACCATCCATGATTGCGCGCCAACGTGTTTCACAACTGAACATAAGCGACATGTACTTGGCGAGCTGCACTTAACTCGGGACTTTGAGGCTTGTTTGCCTATTGTGCTCTGGGCAGCACTCACAATCATCAGTGCCAGGCTTCGCAGGCAGCACCGCACAGCTTTTAGGGGGTCTCACAGGCAGGTCTCTACTTACAAGACCAACCATAAGGCAGGGGTGGCTTTTCACCAGCTGTAGGGCTAGGGCTTGCTCGGGGAAGGGGGAAAATTGGCCTCAGGCAAGAGGAGAGACTGCAGAGCTAGGGCATTACTGGGGAAGGGGGGTATCTCATGGTGTGTGTGGGGCCAAAAGTTGATGTGTATAAGTGGCCTCAAGAGGCTGAGGGCTGAGGAGATGGGGCCAGATGGAGATGTGAGAGTCTGTGTGAGAGAGTGAATGATGACGTCCCTTGAGCTGGCAGTGAATTTAATATGTGATGGCGTAGGGAGTGTGTGGGTTTAGAGTGATGAGATGGTTGCCTTACACTGGCAGCATGAATGAGATCATTCACCCTCCTTCTGCACTGGATGGCAAACCTCTTTTGTGTAGTGTTGGCACCGACAATCTCTGCCACCGTCCCCCAAGCCAGAGTGGTGACACTGATGGGCCTCCTGCGGCCAAAGTGGGAGTAGAGGACATCGCAGTGGAAACCAATGATGCCCAGAAGTTGTCCCAGGGATGCGTCACTAAGTCAGGGGGCTGCAGTCCTCTTGCCTTTCAAGACCAGTGTTCCGTGCAGCAGTCCTGAGCTGGAAGCACTGAGAGATGTGTGCGTGGCTGCACTTTAAATATGGTGCTCGGCATGAGGAAGCGGTGAGGTGACAGCTTGGCAGGTGAATGAAAGCCCGCCCTTCATCAAAACAGCTTGTTTCCCAAGAATGCATAATTAATGAGGCTGGTTTTAGACAGTACGGCGTGAAAAGCCACCATTGTGGCCAGCAGATAAAATGTTCTTTTTAATGCCCACTACCGCACCTAGTACAAATCTGGGATGGTTCCGCCCTTAGTCTCTGACGTTTTCTTCAACTTTCTTTTCTGTCCACTGTCGCTGCAGGGACTAGAGAGCTGCTAGCCAATCAGATCTCTAAGGCGGGGCTTCCTCCCGAGTGAGGGATGGAGGTCTCGCCTGCAGTCAATTAACACATGCTGGAGCACAAGCAGGCTGCGGGGCAGTGGGAGTCAGCAGAGATGTGTTTCCCACCGAATCTTCGGATGAAGAGAAACACGACCCCTAAAAATTCAGGCCCATGTTTATATTCTCCTCCTGAAAGTAATTACAATTTACTTTTCTAATAACTTAAGTTATTCTGCTTCTTCCAACTTTACCTAGGCTCCCAGATGCCCTATTTCATTCTCCCAATGGCTTCTTCTATTTTGTTTAATTAGCTTATGGGATGTAGGCATCACTGGCAAGGCCAGCATTCAATGCCCTATTCTAACTGTCTTTGAGAAGCTGGTGTTGAATTACCTTCCTGAAGACAACTGAGTGACTACTAGGGAAGTTAAAAGTCAGCCACATTGCTGTGAG
The DNA here is from genome assembly GCF_017639515.1 of Carcharodon carcharias. Classification (NCBI taxonomy): domain Eukaryota; kingdom Metazoa; phylum Chordata; class Chondrichthyes; order Lamniformes; family Lamnidae; genus Carcharodon; species Carcharodon carcharias. Next base: position 71,806,087 of record NC_054478.1, read on the forward strand.
TCTTGAATCGCTTAAAGGCCAGGCCAGGTAGGGATAGCAGATTTCCTTGCCTAAAGGGAATTAGTGAACTAGATGGGTTTTAACAGCAATCCAGTTGATTGTGGTCACTATCAGTTTTTTATTCCAGGTTTATTTCATAAACTGAATTTAAATTCCCCACTTGACATGGTGGGATTTGAATTCATGTCTCCTGATCATTAGCCCAGGTCTCTGGATTACTAGTCCCGCAACATTATCACAATGCTTTAGTTCCCCAAAACTCCAATACCCTGGTGGCTTTGTTTTGGTGCCATTTCTCCGCTGGCACTATTCCGTATTTCAAATTTCCCACCTGCTTAATTCATAAGAATGAGCTTGTGGCCAAATATTTCAGTCTTCTAGGTAAGGAAGCCTGCACATGCCAAAATTCTTCCCCTTTAGGTAAGTTCCATAAGCATTAGAAGTATATTTACACTCTTCCATCCTACTCCTCTCCCTCTTCCTCACTCACTTATTCCCCCCTCCTTTATGCACCTCTTTCCACTCCACCCTTCCAGCCTCCTACACTCACTCCAGCTAGATTACCATGCTGATCTCAAAGTGATTCATTGGTTGTGCAAGACATAGTGATTTCCTGAGGCTTAAAGAAATTGCTATGTAAATACGTTCTTAATTTTGTTTCAAATTTGTCTTGAATCTTTGTTTTCATGTCATACTTTTTCAATTGAGTTTAAAGCACTGCTCCAGCCTTACCTTGACTAAACTCTTAACTACCCTATATACCTTGTCAGGTCACCATTCTGATGCTTGCTTTTCAAGCCGGACTGATTCCACCAGTATAGTTACTTCCTGCCCAGAGTTTTTACTGGTGTTCCATTTTAAGGTATACAAGACCATTTAGGACCAATATTCTTATTTCCCAGTTTTTACTAATGTTCCATTTTAAGGTATACAAGACCAGTTAGAACCAGTATTCTTATTTCCCAGTTTTTACTGTGCTTTCATTCCAGATGTGGGCCTCGGTTCCACTCCGCTGTCCTTCAGTGCTCTTTGATTCTCTTTCCTAACTTTGCTCTTTATTGCCCCTCCTTTCCCCCACTCTAATCCTGGCTCAGCCATCCCTCACTTCATCTTCCACCTCCATCTTCTATCCTGCTCTATTTTCTCTTGGTCCTTGGCTCCCTAACTATATGCCTGGCAGGGGCCTGGTGCAATCTAAGTGTTCCAGTACCTAACTAAATCTGTCATTCATTGGCACAGGATGCTTATGTCCAGGATCACCTGAGATGACAACTTGTCCATGCTTTAAGCTAACCACATATCTTGAAAATAGCTCAAAAGTTCATTTGCTCAATATCCAAGTTTGTATAAATGTTAAAAAATTACAGATTTCCTAAATAATACATTAACAATAACAAGCCATAATCAATTCTCCAGAAACTATTGTTTTTGTTGATAAATTCCAACAAAGTAATGATTTTTATTCAAAAATTTTCTGTTCAAACATCAACAATCACTAATAAGTATGAATAAATGCCAGTCTTGCTTGAAATAAAAGCTTTGACTATTCAATCTCTAGTTGTTTAAGAAAAAGCAAAGAAACCATCAAATCAGCACAGGTTGAATGCTGAGAATTCAGTGATCAGCATATAATTGAAACCTCTCTTAATAGTTGTCTGGTAAAAATACCCAGTTAAACACCAGAGTTCTGAGACAGGCTAAGGCATTTGACCCAAACATATTAGCCCAAATTTTCATGGAGATGCAAGGGCTCTGCACTTTAGTCATAATGGTGCCAGAGCACTAAATCTGGAGGTCCCACCCTGGGTGGGGCCCATAAAAGGGCAGATATATTTTCCCCTTGTGACTTGGGAACCTAGGCGGGAGGAAAAAGAGTGTTCCAGAGAAGGAAGATTGCACACCATGGCTAGAAAACTGCAAAATGGGAACGGCACCTTTACACATTGGCACCACAGAGGCATTGACATTGGCATTGCTCCGTGATATTCAATGGCATTACCATGACTGAATCCCCCACTGTCAACACTCTGGGGGTTACCATTGACCAGAAACTGAACTGGGCCAGCTACATGAATACTGTGGCCACAAGGGCAGGTCAGAGGCTGGGAATTCAGCAGCAAGTAACTCACCTCCTGACTCCTGAAGCCTGTCCACCATCTACAGGGCAATAGTCAGGAGTGTGATGGAATACTGTCCATTTACCTGGATGAGTGCAGCTGCAACAAAACTCAAGAAGCTGGACATCATGCAGGACAAAGCAGCCCACTTGATTGGCACCCAATCCACCATCTTCAACATTCACTCCCTCCACCACCAATGCACAGTGGCAGCAGCGTGTACCATCTACAAGGTGCACTGCAGCAACTTGCCACGGCTCCTTCAACAGCACCTTCCAAATCCCCAACCTCTACCACCTAGAAGGACAAGGGCAGCAGATGTATGGGAACAACACCAACTGCAAGTTCCCCTCCAAGCCACACACCACACTGACTTGGAACTATATCATCATTCTTTCATTGTCACTGGGTCAAAATCTGGAACTCCCTTCCTAACAGCACTGTTGCCTGATTTTTACCTTTGTCAGGTACATGCAATTGGCGGGCCCTGGAGCAGTTGTGAAATGGGCCCCTGACTAATCAGCCCCCGCAATTTTATGCTGGCTGAGCTTTTCAGTGCCCGTGCAAATTGGCATAGGGACGCAAGAATAAGGGAAGTAAACATGTGGCTAAAGGAGTGGTGCGGAAAAGAGGGGTTCCATTTTGTGGGGCACTGGCATCAGTATTGGAACAGGAGGGATCTGTACAGTTGGGACGGTCTCCACCTGAACCAATCTGGGACCAATGTTCTAGCGAAAAGGGTATATAGGGTGGTCAACAGGACTTTAAACTAGAAAGTGTGGGGGGAGGGGGGGTGGATTCAATTTCATGGAAAATTATGAAAAAACTGAAAAGAAAGGAGAGCCCAGGAGACGTTATTTAATCTCCAGAACACAAAATAGGACAGAGTGTTTGGAAAGGGCAAGGAATCTAACTTCAAGCACATCAGAAAAAGGGACGACAATGAGAAAGGGGACGGGAAATATAGGACTGAAGGTGTTGTATCTGAATGCACACAGTATATGAAATAAGGTAAATGAGCTTGTGGCGCAGATTGAAATTGGCAGGTATGATGTGGAGGGCTTAACGGAGACATGGCTGTAAGGGGATCATGATTGGAAGCGAAATATCCAAAGATATACGTCCTATCAAAAAGATAGGCAGGTTGGCAGAGGGGGTGGGGTTTCTTTGTTAGTAAGAAATGAAATTAAATCAATAGCAAGAAATGATGTAGGGTCAGATGATGTAGAATCTGTGTGGGTAGAGTTGAGGAACCGCAAAGGTGAAAAAAAACATAATGGAAGTTATGTACAGGCCTCCGAACAGTAGTCAGGATGCGGGGCACAAGATATACCAGGAGATAGAAAAGGTGTGTAAGAAAGGCAAGATTACAGTGATCATGGGGGATTTCAATATGCAGGTAGACTGGGAAAATCAGGTTGGTAGTGGATCCCAAGAAAAGGAATTTGTGGAATGTCTACGAGATGGCTTTTTGGAGCAGCTTGTGGTGGAGCCCACTAGGGAACAGGCAATTCTAGATTTAGTGATGAGGCAGATTTGATAAGGGAGCTTAAGGTGAAGGAACCCTTAGAAAGAAGTAACCATAATATGATAGAATTTACCCTCAATTTGAGAGGAAAAAGCTGGAATCAGATGTAACAGTATTACAGTTGAATAAAGGCAACTACAAAGGCATGAGGGAGGAGCTGGCCAGAATTGACTGGGAGATGAGCCTAGCAGGAAAAACAGTGGAACAGCAATGGCAGGAGTTTCTGGGGGTAATTTGGGAGACACAGCAAAAATTCATCCCTAGGAAGAAGAAGGATACTAAAGGGAGGAAGAGGCAACCATGGCTGACAAGGGAAGTCAGGGTCAGCATAAAAGCTAAAGAGAAAGCATACAATGCGGCTAAGAGCAATGGGAAACCAGGGCATTAGGAAGCCTACAAAGACCAACAGAGGAAAACTAAACAAGAAATAAGGAGGGAGAAGATTAAATATGAGGGTAAACTAGCCAGTAATATAAAAGAAGATTGCAAGAATTTTTTTAGAAATATAAAGGGTAAGAGAGAGGCAAAAGTGGCCGCTGGAAAATGACGCTGGAGAAGTAGTAGTGGGGAACAAAGCAATGGCGGAGGAGCTGAATAGATACTTTGCGTCAGTCTTCACAGTGGAAGACACGAGTTACATCCCCAAAGTTCAAGAGAGTCGGGGGGCAGAGGTGAGTATGGTGGCCATTACCAAGGAGAAGGTGCTAGGAAAACTGAAAGGTCTGTAGGTGGATAAATCACCTGGACCAGATGGATTACACCCCAGAGTTCTGAAGGAGATAGCTGAAGAGATAGTGGAGGAATTAATGGCGATCTTTCAGGAATCACTGGAGTCAGGGAGGGTTCCAGAGGACTGGAAAATCGTTAATGTAACCCCCCTGTTTAAGAAGGGACTGAGGCAAAAGATGGGAAATTACAAGCTGATTAGCCTGACCTCGGTCATTGGTAAGATTTTAGAGTCCATTATTAAGGATGAGATTTCAGAATACTTGGAAGTGCATGGTAAAATCGGGCAAAGTCAGCATGGTTTCATCAAGGGGAGGTCATGCCTGACAAATCTGTTAGAATTCTTTGAGGAGGTAATGAGTAGATTAGACAAAGGAGAGCCAATGGATGTTATCTACTTGGGCTTCCAGAAGGCCTTTGACAAGGTGCTGCACAGGAGGCTGCTCAGTAAGATAAGAGCCCATGGTGTTAGAGGCAAGGTATTAGCATGGATAGAAGATTGGCTGTCTGGCAGGAGGCAGAGAGTGGGAATAAGGGGGTCCTTCTCAGGATGGCGGCCGGTGACTAGTGGAGTTCCGCAGGGGTCAGTGTTGAGACCACAACTTTTCACTTTATACATTAATGATCTAGATGAAGGAACTGAGGGCATCCTGGCTAAGTTTGCAGGTGATACAAAGATAGGTGGAGGGACAGGTACTATTGAGGAGGAGGGAAGGCTACAGAAGGATTTGGACAGGTTAGGAGAATGGGCAAAGAAGTGGCAGATGGAATACAACATGTGGAAGTGTGAGGACATGCACTTTGGTAGGAAGAATAGAGGCATAGACTATTTTCTAAATGGGGAGAGAATTCAGAAGTCTGGAGTGCAAAGGGACTTGGGAGTCCTAGTCCAGGATTCTCTTAATGTTGAATCGGTAGTTAGGAAGGCAAATGCAATGTTGGCATTTATTTCAAGAGGACTAGATTATAAAAGCAGGGATGTGCTGCTGAGGCTTTATAAGGCTCTGGTCAGACCACATTTAGAATATTGTGAGCAATTTTGAGCCCCGTATGTCAGGAAGGATGTGTCAGGAGAGGGTCCAGAGGAGGTTCACTAGAATGATCCCAGGAATGAAAAGCTCAACATATGAGGAACGTTTGAGGACTCTGGGTCTATACTCGATGAAGTTTAGAAGGATGAGGGAGGGATCTGATTGAAACTTACAGAATACTGAAAGTCCTGGATAGAGTGGACGTGGGGAAGATGTTTCCATTAGTAGGAGAGACTAGGAATGAGGGCACAGCCTCAGAGTAAAGGGAAGACCTTTTAGAACAGAGATGAAGAGAAACTTCTTTAGCCAGAGAGTGGTGAATCTATGGAATTCATTGCCACTGAAGGCTGTGGAGGCCAGGTCATTGAGTGTATTTAAGACCAAGTTAGATAGGTTCTTGATTGGTAAGGAGATCAAAGGTTACGGGGAGAAGGCGGGACAATGGGGTTGAGAAACTTAACAGCCATGATTGAATGGTGGAGCAGACTCGATGGGCCGAATGGCCTGATTTCTGCTCCTATGTCTTATGGTCTTATGGTCTTATGGTTTCATACTGGCTGGCTGTTAATTGGACAGTCTATAGAGATTGCTGATGAATGAATCCATGCTTTCACCTGGTCGTTGCTTCCTTTTATTAAATTTAGCCCTCTCAAATATTAAATTGTGACAGGTGCTGAAATAAGCATTGAAAGTATGCAGGACTTTGTCATAAGAAGTTGAAGTCTTATCAACCCCGTGCCTTGCTATCACATCATCCTACTGCACAAAATAGTGTACCGACCTGATCCTTTTGAACTTTCTGAAGCAGACTTGTACCTGGTGAGCTTTTATCTATGCTCCTAGTAGTGTGGATTCCATACTTCTGCTGAGCCCTGAAATTGTTCCTGCTTCTGTGCTACTGCTTGCTGCTTTGGCCCTGTGCTCATGGCCATCTGGACTCTCCATGCCTGTGTCTCAGCTTGTATATACTGCTCCAATGATGTTTGGATGAATCTATTTTTTTTTGTCCTTCCTTTGAGGATTTCTTCTCTTGCCAGCCCTGTAAGGTCTGCTCGGTCTTTTACTCAATGCCACCATGTTTCATTTTGTGGTTGGGGTCTAAAGCGGGGTTTTGGGGATTGTCTATTCTCCAAAAGTAAGCTGCTTGAGTCTGTAGTTTCTCAAAACCATTACTCTTTATAGACAGAAAGTATTTACACATTTGGACCTCTACATGAGGTTGGAGGTTCTCCTCCTTTCAGATCTCTCTCACTTCTTGGTCATGTGATCTGGCATCATTATTACTTCAGCATCATGTATACTTCTGATGTTAACCCTTTACTCTACACCTGACACCTATGTAAACAGGAAATCCTTTCGTACACTAAATATACAGGTGTTGTGTGACTACACCCCAGTGTTTCTGCACCTCTGTGTATGGTATCCTGGAAGGTGCCATGACACATTTATCCTGAGGAATTCACAACTGCCTTAGCTTGTTCAGACACCAATACAGGTCCATAATTGTCTTCTGGAAGACAAGGGGTACCCCCTTAAGGAGGTGGCAGATGACTCCCTTTAGGTGTCTGCAAACAGAGCCTGAATGCAACAACTGCCAAGTGCTGACCTGCAATACAATAGAGTAGGCCATTGGCATTTTGAAGATGTGTTTTAGGTACTTTGACCATTCTGGAGGAGCTCTACGATATTCCCCTGCAAAGGTCTCCAGAACAGTAGCCGAGTGCTGCATGCTACATAATATGGTGCACTGATGGGGCCTACAACCAAAGTGGGCAGAAGCAAATCTTATAGCCCTAACATCTGAGGGGGTGGATGATGAGGAACATAAGGAGCAGAAGGAGGAGGCCCTTGTCCAGTCCCATGAATCTGACACAGAGGAAGAGGAAGAGGGCAATGGGAAACCAGCTGAGGGGCAGGCCCATGTAGTCATGGTTGATCTCCTTTACAAGGGGGTGTCATTGCCAGAAGCCTGCCAATTCAGTGTAGATTCTCCTATGCTCACAAATAACATCAGCTAGTCCTTGGTGAGCAGCTTCCACATAATTAACCCTTAACATGGAAGCCACACTTCCTTCGGAAAATGCCAATCCCCAACAAGAGGGAAAACCAACAGCACATACTGAAAGTCAGCACCAACAACATGGCTGAAATCATGACCATCATAACTGTTGGCCTCAACAGAATTCACAAATGCACCTTGAGAAGTCCTTCACAAACTGGACTGTGTACATGTATGTTAGGGGCTGTCAATGAACTGGTGAAAACGCACCCTGTGCCTACTCAAACCATGCCCACTATGCCGAGAGTGCCAGTAAGAAGCAGGGCTTTACACCTATGTCCTTCAGATATGATTGTATGTGCTAACAATATGGCAGCTACTGCACATTGAGCAGGGTGATGCCACACATGTGTTTGAACAAATTCTTCGACTATCTTCCACATTATCCATCCAACATGGGTGTCCAGTTTCAGGAGTGCAGTGTGCAACATGTGCAACTTGAAATGCTATCAAACACCTTGGCTGCCTTTGAAGCCACAGCCTCTACCACCTGGAAGACAAGCTTCAAATGTGAAATATGTTCTTTTTATTTAAGTGCTTCATATACACCTAAAGCTAAAGAGAGGCCTCAGGTACTGAGGAAAAAATACTTTTTTTTACTTTGAAAAGGTAATTTGAGTGCTTGGATTGGTTTGTCAACAAGCCACAAAAATGAGTTGAGAAAGAAAAATTAAATGAAAGTTGTGGACCAAGGCTAATGCCCCAGGGGCATGGGTTTAAAACCCACCATGGCAGCTGGTGGAATTTGAATTCAATTAACAAAACATGGAATTAAATGCTGACCATGAAACTATTATTGATTGTCATAAAAAGCCATCTGGTTCAATAATGTCATTTGGAGAAGGAAATCTGCCATCCTTACCTGGTCTGGCCTACATGTGACTCCAGGCCCACAACAACGTGGTTGACCCTTAACGATCCTCTGAAACGGCCGAGCAAGTCATTCGGCTCAAGGGGCAATTAGGGATGTGCAACAAATGCTGACCCTGCCAGTGACAACCACATCACAGAATCACAGAATCACAGTGCAGAAGGGGCCCTTCAGCCCATCGAGTCTGCACCAACATGTGAGAAACACCTGATCTACCTACCTAATCCCATTTACCAGCACTTGGCCCATAACCTTGAATGTTATGATGTGCCAAGTGCTCATCCAGGTACTTTTTAAAGGATGTGAGACAACCCGCCTCCACCACCCTCCCAGGCAGCGCATTCCAGACCGTCACCAACCTCTGGGTAAAAAAGTTTTTCCTCACATCCCCCCTAAGCCTCCTGGCCCTCACCTTGAACTTATGCCCCCTTGTGACTGACTCTTCAATTAAGGGGAACATCTGCTCCCTATCCACCTTGTCCATGCCCCTCCTAATCTTGTACACCTCGATCAGGTTGCCCCTCAGTCTTCTCTGCTCCAACAAAAACAACCCAAGTCTATCCAACCTCTCTTCATAACTTGAATGTTTCATCCCAGGCAAAATCCTGGTGAATCTCCTCTGCACCCCCTCCAGTGCAATCCCATCCCTCCTATAATGTGGCGACCAGAACTGCACACAGTACTCCAGCTGTGGCCTCACCAAGGTTCTATACAACTCCAACATGATCTCCCTACTTTTATAATTTATGCCTCGATTGATAAAGGCAAGTGTCCCATATGCCTTTTTCTGCACCTATTAAAATGCCTCGCCGCCTTCAGAGATCTATGGACACATACGCCAAAGTCCCTTTGTTCCTCAGATCTTCCTAGTGCCATGCCATTCATTGAATACTTCCTTGTCAAATTACTCCTTCCAAAGTGTATCACCTCACACTTTTCAGGGTTAAATTCCATCTGCCACTCATCTGCCCATTTGACCATCCCGTCTATATCTTCCTGTAGCCCAAGACACTCAACCTCACTGTTAACCACTGGCCAATCTTTGCGTCATCTGCAAACTTACTAATCCTGCCCCCCACATAGCCATCTATGTCGTTTATATAAATGACAAATAATAGGGGACCCAGCACAGATGGGCACTGGTTTCCAATTACTAAAGATCCTTCTGTCATCACCCTCTGCCTCCTACAATCAAGCCAATTTGAATCTACCTTATCAAATTACCCTGTATCCCATGTGCCTTTGCCTTCTTTATAAGTGTCCCATGGGGGACATTGTCAAAGGCTTTGCTGAAATCCATATAAACTACATCAACTGCACTACCCTCATCTACACACCTGGTCACCTCCTCAAAAAATTCAATCAAATTTGTTAGGCACATCGCATGGATAAATAAAGAAAAATAATTCTCAGCCTCTGACAGGCTCTTGTAGCCACAGTATTTATATGGCTGCTCCAGTTCAGTTTCTGGTCAATGGTAGCTCCATGGATGTTCATAGTGGAGGATTCAGTGATGGTAATGCCTTTGAATGTCAAGGACAGATGGTCATTGCCTGACACTTGTGTGGTGTAATTGTTACTTGCCACTTGTCAGCCCAAGCAAGTTGCGGAGGAGGAAGTTGTTGCTGTTTCTGCTAGTGCTGCTGCTGCAGGTATGGCTGAGCCTTTGCTCCTCATAAGAGATCTAAGCAACTGTTATATAGTTTGCTCCCATGCAGCAGTGAAGGCTGACAGCAAAGAAGTTGAGATGCAGCTGAGTAAATTCCAAGACATTTGAAGGTAAGTCCAACATTTGCTAGTTATGCTCAAAGTAGTGATTTCAGGCTGATAGAGGTAATCATATAAAAAAAGCCTCACTGTGGCCAAGCACAAGCTTGCCAATTTCAGTCTTTAAGGGCTGAATTTTATGCTGATTGGGTGGGCACGTGAATGACCCGAACAGGCATGAAATCACACAAGATGGCATTGGTCTCGCACAATATATCAGTCGGCTGGCGCGCTTCTGATTTCCGAGCACGTGTGCGAACAATTAAGAGGGCAATTAAGCCCATTAACAGTGCAATTGTCTGTCATTTTACATAGCCCATCCAACCTTATGGTTGACGAGCGGGCAAATTGGCCAGACAGCCTTTGCATTTTTCATCAAACCTCATCCACAGGCGGGGCGAGAGTTCCATGATGAAATTAAATATAAATAAATTTCTGTGGACAGCATTTTCATTAGCTAAATTTTCAGGTGACTGATTGTGATGCATGGGCACCCTTTTTCAGCTTTTGACACCTTTATTTTTGCTGCTTCTGGTCTTCAGCTCCCTGAGGCAGCTCTCTGCCTTCAGGGAGCTTCCTGTCAGCATTGGATCGCACCTGCATTGACGTCATCACCTGCCCTCTTCTTGCCCCCACCCCGGCAGTGCTGAACTTTTCAGCGCTCGTTTCACGCTGGCTGGATGTTAATTCATCAGCCAACGTAAAATCCCGGTTGGGGGCCGATCATGGTAGGCGGTCCGTTTCTCGGCTGATCCTGGGCCCGTCAATCGCGCTCACCAACCGAGCTGAAAATTCAAGCCTGAAACTTTCCCAGCATGTCAATTTCAGCAATCAATTCTCATTCTGGACTTGCCCCTTGTACCTTGGAACCCATGTGCTGCTGTTAAAGCCAGAATGCAAGGTTAAAACCACAATTTATGATCTTTGAATATTTTAATTATTTTGCATACAGCTATATGGGGATTTTCTGCTCACTTCTGAACCCACCCAGGTCAAACCCGGAAGTGGCAAGGTGACATCAGTTTCCTAACCCAACACAACTTATCAGGGATTTCACCTCCTGCCTCCCCTTGCCCATTAAAACTACCCCCTAAGTGTCTAAATGCAGTTAGGAGCGTAGGGATCTGCAGGTACAGATACACAGATTACTAAATGTAGCAACACAGGTTACTAAGGCCACAAAAAAACAAAGATGTTGGGTTAATTCTTAAGACTTGAAAAGCAGTTATTTATGTTAAACTTATACAGAACATTGGAGCAACCATACTTAGAGTACTGTCAATAGTTCTGGTTTCCAAATTTAAAAAGGATATAGAAGCATTGAAGTAGATGCAAAAAAGGTTTACTGGGATGATACCAAAACCGGAAGATTATAGCCATCGGGAACAATTAAACAGGCTGTGGTTCTTTTCCCTAGAAAACAGTAACCTGATAGAAGTGTTTCGGATTATGGAAATGTTTGATAGAGTAAATATCAAGAAGATGTTTTCTACTCACAAGCAAGATCAGAAATAGGGTCCATAAATATAAAATAATCACGAATAAATCCAGCAGGGAATTCAGGAGCAACTTCTTTGCCCAGAGAGTGGTAAGAATGTGAAATTCACTGCAGAAGGAGTAGTTGAGGTGACTAACACTGATATATTTAAGAGGAAGCGAGATAGACAGGAGACAGAAAGGAACACAAGGATATGTTGATAGGGGTTAGAGCAAGAAGTGTGGGAGGTAGCTTGCATGGAGTGTAAATAGGGGCATCGACTTGGTTCAAATGCTCTGATTATATTCTGTGAATACACTATAACACTAATTGTGCAGGAATCTGTCAATACTGCTCTAGAGCGTTAACCAAGAATACATGCTCCTATAGTGGAGCTTGAACCCCCACCTTTCTGATTTGGAGGCCAGCGTACTAACACTGAGCTAAAATTGACACTTCAGACCTCACAACTGAGGATTACACTGTCACAAAAGCAATTTGGAGCCGTAAATTCTATAGGTTTCCAACTTCCATTTTTAACAACAGCAATTAATCCCTGATTCAATTATCATTTTTAATTTGAATAATTTTCACACTCCATCAGAATACTTGAGCATGACATTACTCAATATGAACTCCATGCTTTATCCTGAGAGGATAATCATATCCACTTGACAATTTCTTTATTTTAAACTACTCGTAATTTCTTTTAAAATTGCTATTTCTTCAGTTTTAATTAACTCAGGACAATGCTTTTCAAGTATTCTCTAATAATTCACTTATCCTTAGGGTTCACTGTGAACATTAAGTAGAAGTGTAAAAATAGTTCATTGTTTTATTCATTAAAACTTCTAATTTAAATATCCACACGGATCCAAGGTTGAACAATAGGGTTTTTTTTTCTTTTTTCTGCTCTCATACCTGCTTCAGTGACAAAGCATTTTAATGCTACGGTATAGATTCCATATACATCTTTACGTAGAACAAGACGTGGAATTATAAAATCATAGAATCTTACACCACAGGAGGAGGTTGTTTGACCCATTAGTGTTTGTGCTAGCTCTTTGAAAAAGTTATCCAATTAGTGCACTCCCTTGCACATTCCCCATAGCTCTACATTGTTTTTTTTTTCTTTTTTGACTACACGTGCAATTCCCTTGTGAAAGTTACTATTGGATTTGCTTCCACCATCCTTTAAACCAGTGCACTCCAGATCATAACAACTCACTGCATAAAAAAGAACATCTCTTCATCTTCTGCCTGGTTCTCTTGCCAATTATCTTAAATCTCTACTTTCATTGGCAGGAGGGACGCTAATCAGAGAACAAATTTTCCCATTTATTCTATCAAAATCTCTCATCATTTTGAATATCTCTACCATGTCTTCCTTTAATCTTCTCTACTCTAAGGAGAACAATTCCAGCTTCTCATGTCTTCAAAATATATATTGTTCTAGTTTAGTGATTTGATGTTACAGAATTTCTAAGCTATATCACCTGACTGAGCTAAATGTTTCCTCTCACCATTTTTTGAATTGCATTTGTTATGACTGATGCAGTTGGTAAAGCAGAGTTATTTTAAAAATCCCAGAGGGAAACTTTATACAACTGTCATAACCAATAATTTTAAGTGTTATGTTTGAGATGCGACTCTAAACTCAGGAATCAGGCCACTAGTTCTTGAGGTTTTACATTAAACTAAAGGAAACATTTTATTAATTTACACAGGTTAAAATATGTATACATATGGCTACAAATTACTACAATCATAACTTGATTGTAGTAATTTGTAGCCATATGTATACAAATTCTCAAACTAATCTCTATTAAGGCAACAGCAACCCATAACCTTAACCAAACACCAGGCAAAGCATTTTCACCTTACAAATTCAAAATAAGGTTCTTCTCACTGTGGAGCCAGTTGGAGACTTGCAGCTGCCTTTTGATCTTACATTGCCTCTGCCTGCACACCCAAAATCTGCTGAAGTTATACCTGATTGAATTCAAATTCTCATTGCCTCACCAGCCTCTTTGAACTTCATCTTTTAACAATGAATCCCTTTCATAGTACCATTTTTATTAGTAATATAAACATATTGCTTGGTAACTGCTAGAATGGTGTCAAGTTTTCACCCCACTTCTTGAATGCTCTATTCAAAAAATGCAAATGCACACTATCTCTTTTTCTTATCAAAACTAGTACATATCAAAACACCCAGACTAGCTGGCTTTAATCCAATTAAGACATAACCACAGACTAAACCTCTAGTTTAAAAGAAAAATATTTTGCAAAATATTATATACATAAATAGCTTCATAACATATTGATAACACATTTAGTAAACAATGATAACATAATATGATTGAATTTTACATTCAGTTTGAGGGGGAGGAAAGTGCGTCCAAGACTAATATTTTAAACTTAAATAAGGGCAATTATGAGGGCATGAAAGCACAGTTAGCTAAAGTAGTATTAGGTTAAAGGATAGGTCAATAGAGGTGCAATAGCAAACATTTAAGGGGATATTTTAGATTACACACAATATATACATTCCAACGAGAAAGAAAAATTCCAAGGGGAGGGACCCATCTTCCATAGTCAACTAAAAATTTAAAGATAGTATCAAACTTAAAGAAAAGCATATAATTGCGCAAAGATTGGTGGCAAGACAGAATATAAAAAAACAATAAAGAATGACCAAAAGATTGATAAGGAAGGAAAAAATTAGAGTGCGAGAGAAAGCTAACTAGAAACGTAAAACTAGATAGTGAGAGTTTCCATATATACTTAAAAGAGTTAATAAAGTGACCATTGGTCCTATAGAAAGTGAGTCTGGGGAATTAATAATGGAAAAATAAGGAGATGACAGATGAATCAAACCAATATTTTACATTGGTCTTCACTATAGAGGATACAAGTAACATCCAGAAAATAGCTGTAAATCAGGAAATGTAAGGGAAGGAGGAAATCAGGAAAATTACAATTACCAGGGAAATAGCACTAAGAAAATTGTTGGAGCTGCGAGCTGACAAGTTGCTGAGTCCTGATGGACGTCATCCTAAGGTGTTAATAGAAATGGCTAGTGAAGTAGTTGGCGTGTTGTTTTAATTTTCCAAAATTCCCTAGATTCAGGGAAGATTCCATTAGATTGGAAAATAGTGAATACATTAGAGTTCTTTGAAGAAGTAACACATGGGGAGAAATTTTTCCTCTGTCGGGGGTGAAGTGCAGGAGCGGGCGCAGGCAGGCAGAAATGTTATCATTTATTGCATATTGCTTAAGCATAAAATAACAAGCAATATTTCAATCGGCGGCCATTAAGATATTAATTGAATTAAATTTTGTGCTGCCTGTCCAACCTTACAGTCTGTTCTGTTGAAGGGTCATGAGGACTCGAAACGTCAACTCTTTTCTTCTCCGCCGATGCTGCCAGACCTGCTGAGTTTTTCCAGGTAATTCTGTTTTTGTTTTGGATTTCCTGCATCCGCAGTTTTTTGTTTTTATCTTACAGTTGGCGGGCAGGCAAATTGGCCAGGTGGCCTTTGGATTTTTTATGAAACCTCATCCACGGCTAGGATGAGGTTTCCAACAGGAACTTAAAATTTTTAAAAATGTTGACCTGTCATTTATAACATGTCCCTGCTCATGTGACAGAGTCACATGAGTGGGGATATGTTTTCAACATTTGTAAATTTTTTTATTTTTGTTTTTAAAAATCTTCAGCTCCCTGAGGCAGCCCTGTACCTCAGGGAACTGTCATTGTGCGCACCCGTGTGCATGCTCAAACTTCCATGCTCGCCCTCTTCCCATCCCCACCCTGGCAGGGCTCAAAGTTGTAGCCGGGGCTCCATCGTGGGTGCTGGTTAGCTTTGCAACAGCTCCCGGGCCCGCCCGCCATGCCCGCCCGATGAGGTAAAAGTCCTGCACAATGAGAGCACTGGAGAAATGATTAGGGTGAGAGAGAATAATAATTCTACTGGGGACAAGGGCATAAAAGGTTGTGGAGATGGTGTGGTTTAACAAAATAGTAGCTGTAGAAATGTCATGATGAATTGTAGGTCAAAAGTTAGTTTGTCAGGAATTTGAAAGCACAGGGGTTTTCAATTAAGGGGCTGGAGGGAGAGATTTTTCCAGGGACAGAAAAGAAAGTAGTGGTATTGGTGGGGTGGAGAGGAAGTGGATAGGGATAAAGTACGGTGCAAGCAAATTACAGAGAATATCTTGTCAATGATAATAACAATAGAAGTGCAAAGACATATGAGAAGACAAAATCAAGAAGATGGCTGTAAATATAGTTAGGAGGGTTTAAATGGAGGGGAAGATTTAGAAAGGAAAGGATGACAGTAAACTCAGAGGACAGAGACTGAAAAGAGCTATGATAGAAGTTGAAATCACACAGGATCAGTGCAGAGACTGAGGGAGGAAAGCAAAAAGATGTCTCAGTGAGAAATTGGGAATGACCTTTGGTTGAAGCGTACAAAACAATAGTTTTAAATAAGAGGCATTATGATGGAACAAAGTGATATGCTCAATGGAGGAGTAATTGCCAGAGGATTAGAGAGACAAACCAAGGAGTGATTTAGAGACAGGTGTTACATCACCACTGCGACTGTTTGAGCAGGGCAAGTGGTGTAAGTTATAGTGAAAGTTGCCATCATCCCTTAGCCATGTCTACGTCAAAGCTATGATATCAATGTGATTGGACACAATTAACTTATGGATGGCAAAGGTTTTATTCACAAGTGAACATATATTCTGGAGGGAGATGTGGACAGAAGTGGTGATAGCTGTTCTACTGACAGAGTTCATAGAGTCAGAGCTAGGATTAATGAGCCAAGTGGGAAGGAGGTGGATGATATTAGCCCCTGGCAGCTATGCAGTTTGGGAAGGGCCAGGAAAGAATAGAATAGTGCAATTGGATTGCTGTTCATTAGGATGTAGCGAAGAAAGTCTCAGTGGCCCTTTTGGAGGCTGCAAAGAGAAGTGCAGAGAGAAGCTGTTGAATTATTTCAGCGGAAGTCAAGCCTGGGGCAGCTGCATGAGACTAGGAGATATAATGAGTGTTGACCAATTGGGACTTTTGAAGGTGGACGACCCGAGGAAAGAGACCGTAATCCTTCTTAGGAGGGAAATACTTCCATGTTGAGTGATGAGTATTTTGTCTAATTCTAGGGTCCTTGTAGAAGTTCAAATTTTTTAGCTTCATCTTCTGGGGGAAATGGTGCTGTAGTGGTAATGTCACTGGATGAGTAATGCAGAGGCCCAGGTGATTTTTCTGGGGAAACGGGTTAAATCCTGCCATGGCAGCTGGTGAGATTTTAATTCATAAATAAAACTAGAATATAAAGCTAATCTCAGTAATGGTGACCATGAAACCATCATTGGTTGATGTAAAAACCCATCTGGTTCATAAATGTTCTTTATGGAAGAAGATCTGCAATTCTTACCTGGTCTGGTCTACATGTGACTCTTAACTGCCTTCTGATATGGCCAAGCAAGCCATTCAGCTCAAGTGCAATTAGGGATGGGCAACAAATGTTAGCCTTGCCGGTGATGTGCACATCTCATGAGAGAATAAAAGAATTTTAATTCCTATCATGCATCTCTGGCAACCAAATACAGCCAGAGTATGAGTCTTTGATTAACTCTTGAGCATGTGCTAGTATTCCTCACACAAAGCCCACCACTTCAAGCGGCTTCTCAATAACCTTCCTTCCACCATCAAGAGGTGTCACACCTGCATTGAATGCATTCACATCAGCAAACCTGATTTTGAGAACTCATGAACTAATGTGTTTGAACCTTGTCCAATGCTCTGTGCCATAATAATGTCAAATTTTAATTAAAAATATAGTTTTGAGTTGGTTGCTGGTCACTGACATCTCATCTCGTGGTGGAGGAGTTAGCTGAAGATGTTGACATGATACATTTGTATTGTTTCATAACTGCCTTAGGCAAATGTGTGTATTTGCCATGTTGAATATTTTGATGCTCCCTCCTTCATCATTTTGCATATAATTGCATCAGAGAGATTTTTTTTAAATGGCATATTTAAAAGGTACTGTTATTTCTCAGTTGATTAAACTCAAACGTAATAGAAAAAGAAGTTGAATTCAACAGTTGGTTCATCACCAGATTCCCAGGACCCTACTTTTTCTTAGATTACTTCAGAGTGGACTGGTGCTTAATAAAATCTATTTTCTTCATAGGAAATGAGAAACGAATACACCTCTCAGATAAGGAGCTGCATCTTATCTTCCCAACACACCACAAAAAGCTAAATAAAAAAATCTGGGGCTATAACAGCACCATCAGGTTTTTTTTCTAATATGGGAATTAGAACTAATAAGACAATTAAATGTATAAAATATGGAGTGTTAATAATGCATATTTGGAATACTATTAGTTTACTTATGCCAATGATGAATTCTTGGGTGTGGAGTTAATAAGTTGTGGTTTATTAAAAGTTAAATATAATAGATTCATGGCGAACATCAGGATTGCAAAGGATGTGTGGCTGAAGAAGGACCCTGAAGTAAAAAGATATTTGTAAGCATTCAAGGATGTCACAAGCTAATTTGGATGCCTGGATGAACTGAAGAACAGCTCACTCCTTTTCACATATGTAATGTATGCATATGGTGGAGGATCCAAGAATTGAAATATTTATGTTAAAATTGTATTACATAAACAATAGACCAGCAATAATTAACCAACATATAATGATGTTTTAACACAGTTATTGAAACTCCCGGTTGTTGAGCCGGGTTGCAGGGCCCGCTCACCGACACGTAAGATGACACGGGATAATGTCGGGCGGAACTCCCGATGTCACCCTACCTCATTTCAATTTTCAAGTCAGCAGGGACTCAGCCAAATCAGCTGTGTGCCCACCGACCTGTCAACGGCCTTCAGGTTGGCAGGCAGGCCGGGAGCCCTGGCGGGCATTGGAAAAAGCATGAAACCTCATCCACGGGCAGGATGATGTTTCATGTAGGTTTTTAAAAATTTAATAAAAGTGTATTTAAAAGTGATGGACATGTTCCAACTCATGTGACAGTGTCACATGAGGGGACAGAGCAGGGAATTTTTTTTTCTGTGTTTAACATTTTTTATTGTGGAGCCAATTTCCCTGAGGCAGCACTTAGCCTCAGGGGAATGAATATGCTCTTTCGTGCGCATGCGGCTCAGGGAAGCCCCTCCCCCCGTCCGCACAGGGAGCGCATATTGCTTCCTTACTGGCGTCACGCTGGGCAGGCCTTAATTGGCCTGTCCACGTAAAATGGCGGCGCACCTCTGATCGAGGGCACTGATTGGAGGCGCATCCGTTCCTGAACTCCCGCCCCCCCACCGATGGGGGAAAATTCTGCCCATAGTTCCTGCCTCAGATTTTGTTGCCACACTTGGGGCAATGTCTATGCCTTGCTTTTATAACTTTTTCCTATGTTGAAACATGAACCGCATAAAATTCAAAAGAAAATTGAACTTCTGAGATAAATATTAGTAGCATCCTAAAATGCTTTGGGATAAGAAGTTATTAATTGGATTATCAATGTGATATCATATTTCATCAGCAAAATGTTTCATGTAATCATTATATATTTACGTAATATCAAATTGAAGGCAACATCTAAATATGAAATTCTGCAATTGATTTCACACTTTAAATAGAGCAATGAAAGAGAAAATTATATGTTTAATTCATTGGTTATCTAAATTTCCAATATTTATAATAATATTAAATAACTTTAATCTAAAGGCAAAGCTATTTAATAAATTGCTGATTACTTGAAAAACATTTATACTGTCAAAATACAGCAGTGTGTATAGTTTTGCCACAATAAGAACATATCTAATTAATATTGCAACACTAAGGTATGACAGAAGTATTTTGGAACTATATCCTTGAAAATGTCTGAAAACATTGAGTCATGTTGTACAGTTGGATGGAAACCATAGCAACAAAGACAGAAACACATTGAAAGCTTATCTAACCAAGGTAATACATTGAAATGTAGATACAATGATCTCTGGTGGCTAACAAAGGACTGTTTTTTTTAGAAGATAATTAATTGAAAGTTTGAAAGCAGACAATTCAAACGAGCGAGTACAAGAGATTAACTTGATGGATTCTGTGCAGTCTGAGGAAATATCTTCAAGATTTCTTGGAGTGTCAAATATTTCACTCCAGACTTTACTGCCATAAAACGAATCTCTGAGGCAAATCTGAACCATTAACAACCAAGTCTATCAGGTCTCCATTTTAACTGCAAGTGAATAAAGCTGCCTATGGTGAATGATGCAAAAGAACAAACTTGCATTTGTATAACATGATATCATGCTCTCAGGACATCCTTGTGATGGTTCTAATGTCTTTAAAATAAAAGCAAAAAACTGTGGATGCTGGAAATCCAAAAGAAAAACAAAAATACCTGGAAAAACTCAGCAAGTCTGGCAGCATCTGCGGAGAGGAACACAGTGAACATTTCAAGTCTGAATGACCCTTCAACATAACCAAGTAAAAATAGAAGAGAGGTGAAATATAAGCTGGTTTAAGGGGGAGTGGGACAGGTAGAGCCAGTGATAGGTGGAGATAACCAAAAGACGTCACAGACAAAAGGACAAAGAGTATTGAAGGTGGTGAAATTACCTAAGAAATGTGCTAATTAAGGGTAGAAAGCAGGACAAGCAAGGTACAAATAGCCCCAGAGGGTTTGGGATGGGGTGAAGGAATCAAAAAAGGCTAAAAGGTAGAGATAAAACGATGGATGGAAATATATTTAAAAATAATGGAAATAGGTGGGAAAAGAAAAATCTATATAAATTATTGGGAAAAAAGGGGGGGATTGGAAAGGGGGTGGGGATGGAGGAGAGAGTTCATGATCTAAAATTGCTGAACTCAATATTCAGTCCGGAAGGCTGTAAAGTGCCTAGTCGGAAGATGAGGTGCTGTTCCTCCAGTTTGCGTTGAGCTTCACTGGAACAATGCAGCAGGCCAAGGATGGACATGTGGGCATAAGAGCAGGGTGGACTGTTGAAATGGCAAGCGACATGGAGGTCCGGGTAATGCTTGTGGACAGACCAAAGATATTCTGCAAAGCGGTCACCCAGTCTGCGTTTGGTCTCTCCAATGTAGAGGAAACCGCATTGGGAGCAATGAATGCAGTAGACTAAATTGAGGGAAGTGCAAGTGAAATGCTGCTTCACTTGAAGGGAGTGTTTGGGCCCTTGGACGATGTGGAGAGGGGAAGTGAAGGGGCAGGTGTTGCACCTTCTGTGGTTGCATGGGAAGGTGCTATGGGAGAGGGTTGAGTGTAGGGGGTGAAGGAGGAGTGGACCAGGGTGTCCTGGAGGGAACGATCCCTGCAGAAAGCCACCAAGGTGGGTGAAGGGAAGATGTGTTTGGTGGTGGCATCATGCTGGAGTTGGTGGAAATGGCGGAAGATGATTCTTTGAATGTGGAGGCTGATGGGGTGATAAGTGAGGACAAGGGGGACCCTATTATGTTTCTGGGAGGTATAGGAAGGTGTGAGGGTGGATGAGTGGGAGATGGGCCAGACATGGTTGAGGGCCCTGTCAACAACCATGAGTGGAAAACCTCGGTTAAGGAAGAACAAGACATGTCAGAGGAACTGTTTTTGAAAGTGGCATCATCAGAACAAATGCGACGGAGGCAAAGGAATTACTTCGGTGCTGCTTCATGCTCTCGTCTGGACCTGGAAAAGTTTATTAATCTTGGCTCCAATTTCCACCCTTCCATCATTTTCACATGGTCCATCTCTGACACTTCCCTCCCCTTCCTTGACCTCTCTGTCTCAATTTCTGGTGATAGACTGTCCACAAATATCTATTACAAGCCTACCAACTCCCAAAGCTACCTCGACTACAATTCCTCACACCCCGCTTCCTGTAAGAACTCCATCCCATTCTCTCAGTTACTTTGCCTCTGTCGCATATGTTCTGATGATGCCACTTTCAAAAACAGTTCCTCTGACATGTCCTTCTTCTTCCTTAACCGAGGTTTTCCACCCATAGTGGTTGACAGGGCCCTCAACCGTGTCCAGCCCATCTCCCGCGCATCCGCCCTCACACCTGTCGGTCCTTGGCTTGCTGCATTGTTCCAGTGAAGCTCAACGCAAACTAGAGGTACAGCACCTCATCTTCCGACTAGGCACTTTACAGCCTTCCGGACTGAATATTGAGTTCAACAATTTTAGATCATGAACTCTCTCCTCCATCCCGACCCTGTTTCCGACCCCCCCTTTTTTTCCAATAATTTATATAGATTTTTCTTTTCCCACCTATTTCCATTATTTTTAAATGTATTTCCATCCATTGTTTTATCTCTACCTTTTAGCTTTTTTTGATTCCTTCACCCCATCCCACCCCCACTAGGGCTATCTGTACCTTGCTTGTCTTGCTTTCTACCCTTAATTAGCACATTCCTTAGATAATATCACCACCTTCAACACCTCCTTGTCCTTTTGTCTGTGACATCTTTTGGTTATTTCCACCTTTCACTGGCTCCACCCCCCCCTTAAACCAGTTTATATTTCACCTCTCTTCTATTTTTACTTAGTTCTGTTGAAGGGTCATTCGGACTCGAAACATTAACTGTGTTCCTCTCTGCAGATGCTGCCAGACTTGCTGAGTTTTTCCAGGTATTTTTGTTTTTGTTCTACTGTCTTCACCTTCCTGGTGGGACAAACTTATTCAGTCAAACTTATTGTTAGTCTTAATCCTCTATGAGGAGTGATTTTAACTCATTATAAGAGCTTTGTCAGCTATATTAGCTATAGATTTAGTCTTAAAATAAAATGTCCTCCCTTCTGGGAGTATTTAGGCTAAACAAAGATACCTCAGGATATTAATAGGTATATTATAGTAGAATTAGCTCCCCCGAGCTAATCTATCTCAGTACATAGAATTCCCTATGTAAGAATTCTAGAGAAGTTGGGATCCTGAGATATAAAGAGTGAGTCTACAACTGTTATAATGATTACTTAATAATATAATAATATTTTATTATAAGAATAAATCCTAAATTACATTATAGTAATGGTCACAGCATTACAAAATATAAAATAATTAACATAACCAAGCCCACCTAAAGAATAAATGCAGGATCAAAACCACCTAAAGAATAAATGCAGGATATCATAAACAAAGAGTATTCTTGGTTTATACTCACAGTCAAAGGATAAAGCATAGCTTTGTCTTGTCTCAGCAAAGCATGCAGAGATCTATCTAAGATCCCTATTTACTGTTGGTCAGGATAGAAAGATCTGACACTGGAGCTTATTTAAAGGCCATATTTGAAGAGAGTTTCTTGCCTGATTCTATATTTTATCATGTTTTTAGTTTCTCTTAGGACCCTATTCTCTCAGAATTCTTGAGGATCAATCAGTCTGTCTTGCAAGCATTTTTCCAGATTGCAGTAACCAATCTCAAGATTTTTTGGCTCACAGCAACCAGTCTCAAGGACAGCTACATTATTTTTACCTTTTTCTACTTTTTGTGTCTAATTGTTTGTCACTTTGCTCTCCCTGCTCTTGGCCAAGATTCAAGTTCTTCATCAATTGAGTGAAGGACTGGACTTTATTAAATTCCTTAACACCACAAAATGGTTAACAGCCAATGAATTATTCATGAGGTGCAGTGACTGGTATTACACAAACAAATAGAGCAGCCAACCTATGCAAAGCAAAATTCAACAAATAGCAAATTTGATAAAGCCTAATTTATCTCTGGTGTTGGTTAAAGAAGAACATTGGCCTGGATGCAAGGAGAATGAACTTATTTTTTAAAGTAAAGCTTTGGAGTCTTGTATGCCAAGTTGAACCAGCAGACAGACAGGTTTATTATCTCATCTAAAGGACAACATGGAAAATCATCTCAGGCAGTGGAGCAAAATAAGTGGTCTTGGATTGGCTGCTGATTGTTCACTGTGTCTGATATTCAGTTCTATTTTAGTTAATGGAACTGAGTACAGACTCACTATATCACTGCAGGAGGATGTATATAGTTGGGAGAAAGACGTGGGGGAAGATACCAGAAGCATTTGATACTAATATAACTATTGATGTAACTATGATGCAATGTCACATGGCTAAGAGACAAAGATCTAGTGGGAAGCAGAAGTACAACCTTACCTAGATTACGAGGTTTATACAGATGTGAAAATAAACAAGAATGATTCTTACAAATAACAGTATATGGTAGCATTCTTAGGGTATTAGGCAAAACCTAAAGAAACCCCATCTCGACCCTGAACTCAAGATGATAACAGATGGCCAATCCAATACCACCGGTTTTGCACAACTGCCTAAGATGAATTTCTACCTCATTATCTCAGACAACACAGTAATTTATTATTGCTGGACATAAATGTCAGCCTAGATTACATGCTCAAATCCTAGAATGGGCCTTGAACTCACAGTGATCTGACTCAAAGATGAGCAGATATCCCATACCATCTTATAGCGGCCACAGTGTTAATGTAATTCACCAATAATAAGCATTGGACAGTAAAACCATACAATCAGAACCTCCAGAGGATTCAGAATGCATTAAAAATTAATATCTTTAGTAAACCATATTTGCTAAAAGTAACAGCATATGATGGATGCTAGAGCCTGTATCAAATAAACTACAAAAAACAGTGCTGAGCTTCAAGTTGATATTAATGTAGCTTACTAACTTTTGTTTGAAACTTCTGCGTTAATAATTGAAAGGTATTCACAAAAGTAGCAGCAACAGTTCAGAAATTGGTTAGCTCACATTAAAGGGGCAGGGAATAAGTAACATGATTTCTTTGAAGAAAATGATTCAAGGCTTATTGGAAAATATCCATTGAGATGAATTTCTCTCCCGTATTCTTCCTCTCTCTCCCTTGCCATCTCCTGCTAACTCTTCCCCTCCCATTCCCTCTTCTCCCACCATTCAAGTGTCACTCATGAGGGCAGGTCATAGGCAGAGACCGCTGCTGCCATTTGCTCTGTGACAACAGCAACTTCTACTTCTTTTCTCTAGATTTTGTGGGAAATTAGTAAATACAGTTTCTTTTATCTTGTTCATTTTTCCACTAAAATATCAGAGTTTTTAAAGGATTTCAAATACTCTCTATCTTCAACAAAGAGTCAAAATGCTTCTTGAACTGCCCAAGATAATCTGCCCACATCATACAGAGTAGGCCATGTTTTTGAAAATGATGATTGTTGATTGACTGGTATTATATCATTGCTTACCATGAGTATGTGTAGTATAAGTGGCAGGGACTGTGATACAAATTGAAGCTTATAAGAGATTAGATAGGGGTACAATGGGCAGGCTTTTTCCGTCTCCGACCGGGCGTAAAATGACGCATGGTGATGTCAAGCAGAACTCCCAACATCACCGCGCCCCATTTAAATTTTCAGGTAGGTGGGAGATCAGCAAAATCAGCTGTGCGCCCACCGACCTGTCAATAGCCAACTGAGGCCATTGACAGAGTCATAAAAGTAATTAATGGACCTGCCCGTCCTACCTTAAGGTTGGCGGGCAGGCCAGGAGCCCTGGTGGGAATTAGAAAAAGCATGAAACCTCATCCAGGGCGGGATTAGGTTTCATGCAGGTTTTAAAAAATTTAACTAGTTTTTTTTTTAAATTATGGACATGTCCCAACTTATGTGACAGTGTCACATGAGGGGACATGTCAGGGAATTTTGTTTTTCTATTTTTAATATTTTTGACAGTAGAGCCGATCTCCCTGAGGCTAAGTGCTGCCTCAGGGAGATGAGTGCGCTCTTTCGCACTCTCAGGTTTAGGGATTCCCCCCCCCCACCGCCTGTACAGGGCGCGCATAGCGCTTCCATGCGGACATCACACTGGGCAGGCCTTAATTGGCCCACCACATAAAATGGCACTGCGCCCCTGATTGGGGGCACTGATCGGAGGCGCGCCTCCACATGCCCGCATTTCAACTTTGCCCATGATGGGGGGAAAATCCTGCCCAATATTTTAAAAGATTTTTTCTTTCATATAAGCAGAGAAAAATAACACATCAGTCTATGTTCAGAAAGGCCTTTGTACCCCTAAATTTTCTAACCCCCAAAACGAGGATTACAACACATGATTAACTAGGCCCATTTACTGCAATGGAGGCAGAATACAGACTTCATGCTGCCTGCTGTTTTCAATTATTTCAGTATTGAGCCACCTCTAATGTGCAGTCCACTGGCTAGACATTTGGCCAGGGGACCAATATTGTGAGTAGCTAGCACCAGCTAAAACTACTCTGTGTTAGTTAAAACTAGCCTGCACCTCTTAAAGTGGAATTGCTTATGACAGGAGTTGTCGCCTGCTGTCCCTCAATTCGAGGATGACATCTGCTCAGCATTGCAAGTTTCTGCCATGGGTCTTCATGTAAGTGAACAGGCTGATTCTTGACCCACAGATCTTTGGGCACAGGTGGCAGGATGTTCCATGAGGCCCTGACTGGGTAAGTGCTGTCAGTCCTGTGGGACCTGAATCTGACATGAATAAGAGAGAAGAATGGCACATGATAGGGAGCGACCTCCCAAGGTTTTCAGACACTGCACTAGAAGCCTTGGCGGAAGAGGTGCAAAAGAGGAGGGATGTCCTGTATCCACAGGGGATCAGAAGGCCCTGTAGACAAACACTCAGAAGACAATGAGAACAGGTAGCTGTGGAGATCAGTGCCAGGCATCAAGCTATGAAGACCTGAATGTAGTGCCACAAGAAATTCAATGAGCTCACATGAGTGGTCAAGGTCAGTGAATGTATCTTCAAATATCATATCCAATTGCATCAGTAGCCTCAGAAACAATCTAATTCACCACAGTCCCATCAGTCATCTACCAACAAACTCTATCAATCAGCTCCTCAAATTCATATGCTACGCTGTACCCTCACACACGTAGCACTGCTGCAAGCCTTACACTTGCATCTTATAGCTTCCACACACAGCCAACTATTCAACCTTGACAGCTGCATAGCCAACCAGATTGCACAACACTCACCTACACACTTCATTCTCTCTAGCAGGACGAGGTGACACGCAAGCAGAGGCAGCAGGAGCTAACCCAAGAGGGACAGGTGTGCCTGCATGTTCTAATCCCACATGGAGGAGATACTGTCAGCCCTTATTAGGATGTCTATTGCAGAGGTGGTGGCTAGAAGAGGTGCTGAGCAAATCAAAGATGCGGGCATTCTCATATCTAATCTCCTTCTTGCATCCCACCTTCCCCATCAAACTCTTTACAAGTTTCATATGGCATAAGCATGCAATAACCACAACCCCAACCCCCTTCCCCTCCGAGCTCTCCTCCCCACCCCTTTCACAGCCCCACAACCTTAACCTTGTGCCTTTCTCATTGCAGACACCAAAGAAATGTAATATGGCCAGGCAGTGGCAGAACAGCAAGAAGGCAGTGATGATGAAGACCTTAATTTGATTTCATATTCACAGCCAACAACTCCAATTCTGACATTGCGCATTATTTAGAAGATAGATTAGAGGCAAAATCAGCGTGTAGTAAGATACTAGGCAGTCAGGGCAGCAGGAAAGGATAGTATAGCAGCCAGTTTGCCAGATGCCAAGATTGTACACAAATTCTGTTGCAGAGGACTCAGAAAAGCACCTTGATAGGGCAATGTACAGAAGAAGACTGACAAGTATGTACAACTAAATCCCTGGCGCATTGGGAAACCTGCCAGAAAGCCTGCAGTCAATGTCAAGGAGTATGAAGGAGTCCAGCGCCAACTTGGCACAGGGCTTTGTATGGAGTGTGGAACCCATCATGCTGCATGAAAGTAGTGGCCAACTCCATCAGCATACTTGTGGACCCAACTATGAAGCAGTGTCCGATGGTCAATGTCTCAATTTTCACTGCAACTTGAGCAGAAGCCATCCAACATCTGGATACTGCAATGGAAGCTCAGCCTGAAGTCATGCAAGGTCAGTTAATTGTCATGCAAGTTCAGCCTGTGGATTTTAGTGTTCAAAGAAGCAGCTTGCAAGGTATCCAAGCAGTCCAGCTAGCTGTCCTCCAACAGATTACTAGGACTACTGTAGCAACACTCCAGTGTTGAGTGCCAGTGATTCCGTGGAACACAAACATGCTGTCCTCTCTCAGGAAGACAATATTTGTCCTCCAACTGCTGCCAGTCTGCCAATGCCCTTGCTGTTGCCTGTCAATCAGCCGCCCCATACTGAGGTGGTGCACTCTCAGCTGGGTATTCTAGGCCCAAAGCTACTCAAGAATGTCCCCCAAGGCTATCTGCTCTTTCACTTACTGAAAGTCAGCAGCCTTCCATGAACCATGCTGCAATACTGCAATAGCACTGCATAAGAGCACAACGATAGGCAAAGGCACCTGCAAAACACTTGAGAATTTGTTCTTGGGATATGAATGACACTGGCATGGCCAGCATGTGTTGCCCATCCCTAACTGCCCTTGACAGTGAGCTGCTCACAACTGGGTGGCTTGCTAGATCGTTTCAGAGAGCAGCTAAGAGTCAACCACATTGGTATGGATCCAGGGTCACATGTTGGCCAGTCCAGCTTTCAGTTGAGTCGAGAGAAAAGTAATAGGATTGCTGCAGTGAAACAACAACAAAGAATGCATGCCAGACAGAGAGAAAGATGTGCAAGAATTGTGGGCAACCATATGAGCTTATGGACAGAAGCAAACGTCCTGCATATGGATCAAACTGCAGAATTGTGGAAGACCCAATCACTGGGAAAAGATGTGCAGAACAAAAAGATGGTAAATGAGTTATCAGACACAGAGCAACAGGACAAATGAGAAGTCAAATAAAGAAAACTATCCATACCCTGGTGATGGTGAGAACACAATAGGCTTAGGAACCATACAACTGCATGAAATGGCTGGATGCAACTATTACCAGAGAAAAGAAATTCACACATCCATTCAGATCAGAGAGAGAGTGAGAAATAATCTCAAAACCATAAGTCTGAAGCTGAAACAAAAACAGAATTACCTGGAAAAACTCAGCAGGTCTGGCAGCATCGGCGGAGAAGAAAAGAGTTGACGTTTCGAGTCCTCATGACCCTTCGACAGAACTTCGAAAGGTCATGAGGACTCGAAACATCAACTCTTTTCTTCTCCGCCGATGCTGCCAGACCTGCTGAGTTTTTCCAGGTAATTCTGTTTTTGTTTTGGATTTCCAGCATCCGCAGTTTTTTTGTTTTTATGTCTGAAGCTGAAGTTTGATACCAGAGGACAGAGACATCATCCCACTCAGACTATACCAGAGGATCTTTCCTGAAAATTTAAAGATAAAAATGGCTACCCAAGGAAAGATGCTCTGAAATCAAGCAACATTGTGTTAATAACATATGGGGTAACTGAGATTCAATAGCCAGGGCAATCCAAGAATGAGGGGCACACAAAGGAAAAGATGTTAACTGTATGTTCTACATCACTGAAACAAATGGTCCAGCTATCCTGAGCTTTAGCAGTTGTGAAGAGCTGCAGGTTACCTCAGTAAACCATTAGATGAATGAGGCAACACTGAGGGTTGAAGGTAGTGCACCCATTGAAAAGTGACCTCCAATCAGAAGCAAGGAAGGTTTGGTATAAGTGTACCCAAAGCATTTTGATGAGCCAGTTGGAAGCTTTCAGCAAACTTGATGCCAGAAATGGCTGCTGGAACTTGAAGCTTGATGAAGAATCTTCGCTATTGACAACAATCAACACAACAAAACACCCTTTAGCTGGTACTAAACCATGCTTTTGGACTTAAATTGAGCCAAGATGTGTCCAGCAGAAAGCAGACCAGACATACCAAGGATGTAAAGGAACAGTCAACAAAGCTGATGATGTCCAGATCTATGGTGAAGATGGAAATGATCATGACCACCATCTACATGACACCATGAAGAGAGCCAGGAAAGCTGGGATCAAGATAAACACAGACAATTGGATTGTGAAGTGACAGAATGCCAGTTTTTGGAACTGTGTCCACACCTGACAGAGTCAAGCTGAGTCCTGAAAAACTCACTGCCATCTCTGAGATGGAAGTTACAAAAAACAAAAAAGAGTTGAGAAGTTTCCTTGGCTTTACCCAGTACATGAATTGTTTCATACTTCACATTTCAGAACGCACTGCAATTCTATGAGGGCTGATGAGAGAACATGTTGAGTACCAGGGATCAGAGTCACAAGAGGCATTTCAACAAATTCAAAAAAGTAGTATGCAAGGAGACATAAGACAACAGAAAGAAACCTATCATTCTGCAAGTAGATACAAAAAGACTGGGAGCAGATCTAGTAAAAGAGGAAAAACTGATGGCATTCACATTCAAATCTCTGAAGTCAACTAAGACCAGATATTCCAACATAGAAAGAGAGTTTTTGGCATTTGTGTATGGATGTGAGAAATTCCATACATTTCTCACGTCCATACATGACTGCCAAAGCCTGTCTTTCTATGTTGGAATATCTGGTCTCAGTTGATTTTAGTTTTTCCTCTTTGTGAGAGAAAGCCATAGCGGAGAGTGATCATTATCCACTGGAACAAATCCACAAGAAAAATCTGTGGAGAGTTCCAGCAGGACTGCAGAGATTACTCTTGATGGTTCAAAGTTACGATTTCACTCTGAAATACATGGGAGGAAGAGGAATGGCACTAGAAGCTGCCCTATTTCAGCTGTTACTACATGAAAAATATGGGATATGAGATCTAGGTATAAAGGTTTATCATCTAGGAAATGTAACACCCACCAAAACTGGGTCAAGTTAGAGATGAGACCAGCAAAGATGAAGAGTTACAGATGCTCTCTCAACAAGTGCACCAGGGATGGCTTGATAAGATACAGCAAGCACAGTACTGGCATATCAGGAATGACACCTCACTAGAAGATGGTGTTCTGCTCGCCGCATCCAGAATAATCATATCCAAAACAATACAGGAAGCACTTCTGCAGAAGATACATGAAGGACACATGGGAATAGAGAAGCGTTAGCTCAGAGCTAGATCAGCTGTGTACCGGCTAGGTATATACAAAGGCATCAAAAGAATGTCGTTCATGCCAAAAGTACAGAAATACATAACAAAAAGTGGAGATCATATCTTTGGAAGTACCACCCAGGCCACGGCACACTGTGGGAGCCAAATTTTTCACACACAATCAAGAATGGTATCTCATTGATGCAGACTACTACTCAAAGTTCCCTTTTTTCCTAAAGGTGAAAGATTTGAGAGCTATTGCAATCATCTCAGCAGTATGATTTCTGTTCACTGAGCAAGGGTTTCCTGAAAGAATAATATGTGGCAATGGAACTCAATTCACCTCCAGAGAATTTAAGGAATTCGCTGAATAGTGTGGGTTCAACATCATCACCACATTACCCAAGGGGACATGGGTTTATAAAAAGACAAGTCAAGGGAACCCCCACGAAATGCCAAGAGACAAAGGAAGACCCAAACCTTGCCCTATTGTCACTCTGATCTATGTCTCTCAAGGCTGACATTAAATTACCTGCACAGCTGTTGAATGGAAGAAAATATAAGACAACTTTGGCCAGCAAGATACTCCCTCCAAGTGACCAGGAGGAAGTAAGACAACACTCATTGATGCACAGGTGGAAGGAGGTCAACACTTCACAAGCATGCTAAATCTCTGCCTGAGTTGCTCAAAGGGCAAGCTGTACATCTAAGGGATCTAATTATGGAAGTTGTTGGTGAAGCTGAGACTTCCAGGTCATGTACATCATTGAGACTGAAACCAGTAAGCAAATGAGAAGGAACAGAGTCCATATTCAGCCTACACCTGAGCTGGAAAAGCAGAAAAGATCATCAACAACACCAGCAACATCATTAACCAGTGAGACAACATCAGCTGCATCACTAACAAGCAGCATAATATCAACTACGTCACCAGCAAATTATACAACATTAGGAACATCGAGCACAACTCCAACAACACCAGGAGCAACACCCACAACATCGCCTGTGCAACATGCCAACTCACTACAGAGATCAATGAATGCCAAATCCACAAGATGGAGGCACAACATCTTACCACTTAAGTGATCCTGTGAATAATATTTTTATGAGAAAAGAAAACAAGCTATAAAAAACTCAAGGGTTTCAGTTTATTTATAAAATTCAATTGTTAATCTTCTTTAGTTTAGAAAAAAATTTAATGATTGGAACAGTAGAGGCACTATATTTTATTTTAAAGGAAGAGGCATATGATATTGTTATATGATTCATAAAGTGCTGAAAATAATTGTTCTGTGAATATATATCCTGGGGTGCCACATTCACTGACGGACTGCAGTCATGTGCTGAGTAACAACGTATCAGTCTATCAGTATACCAGCCACGTGGAGAACTGTAAGAAATACACTCGATAAAGTTCTAGTATTTTGAGTCTAAAGTGTGATTATTCCTAACTTGTGGGAAGCAGAAGACATAACAGATTACCTCCTCTCTTCCTCCTCCTTCTGCTCCACCTACTTGTGCTCCCTCTTATCAGCTGCTTGCCATATAGCTGGTGGCAAGGGCTGTGCTCTCATGATAGCAATGTTTTGCAACCACCATGAATCATGACACCTGCCTTGCCAAGTACTGCAGGGCTCTTCCAAAGTGTTCCAAGCAGTGAAAGCATTGTTCCAGCATGCCAGTGGTCTGCTCTATTATTACATTTAATATGGTAGCATGGATTCATTATATGCATTTTGCCCACGTGTGTCTCAGGTCATCCAGCAGCCACCCTTCAGTCTGCCAACGAAAGCTGAAATACATCTGGCACAGTGGACTGGCAAAGAATGAAGGCATCATTCCTGCTACCAGGATACCAGGAGATTGCATGATTCCCTGCCTATGGTCTCCTTCAGTTGTGGTATAGAGTAGAGTTGATAAGTGGTCGCCATAATGTAATGTGCGTGCAGTCAATGGCACTTTGCACCATGGGGAGGGTCACCATGCTAGTGGAGCTGTGTGCTTACACTGCCTACTCCTTTCTGACAAGCGAGAATGAAATGTAGTTAACACTCAATGGGTCAACAGCGACATCCCTCATGCAACAGTGGAGAACAAATTGTGGGATGTTGTAAATATCTGCAGCTCAAGCCTAGAAGGAGCCAGTTACATAGGGGTTCATCATTATGGTCACCTTCACAGCCATTTGAAATGTTGTCCTTGCCCTACTCTGAGGTTACAGCATCTCTTGATCTCTTCCAGCAGATGCCCCACCTTCCATGCCCTTTGTATTCCATGCCCTATGCTGTATTCCAAGGTGGGTGGCTACTTCTGCACCTGTGCCTGGGAGCACTTGGTTTGTGTTGCAGCCTTGAAGTGAGAAAAATGTCACTCCGCATTTGCTACACCCATTCCTATAGACTTTGACAATGTTAAACAACAATAGAAAGCACCAAACATTTGAAGAATTGTAGCACCAGCCAAAAGAAATCAACAGCAACTGAACTGTAAATAGTTGATGACCCCTTTTCAATAGCATTGCTGGGGTTGGAGGTCCTTCCTACTATTGATTGCAAGTTCAGTGATGCAATGTTAAGAAAGGGCATTAGCTAGAGTGCTAAGTTCCAAAATGGTAATGCTGGCATCAATTCTGCGTTACATACATGTAAGGCATTACATGCATTTCCCATCATAATCAGCCTGCTCTGCATTTCCATTGGTCATTCACTGGGCACAGGCTAACAAGCTAACCAATATGGCATTTGGTGCAACACACCCTAAAATCGCACCCACCCACTGTGGGAGACATTATGGATGCCAAACAGTACCTGTAATGTGCAACCAATAGGTATTACCAATCTGAATTTAACACCACATATGGATTAGTTTGTCCCACCTATACAATAATTTCATTGGTGCAGGATGAAACACTGCATTGATTTGTTACACAAGAGAATGAGTTTACATATAATGACATGTAAATGGTCTGTTGAAGGAGCTTGTGATCAGAGATATTCTGATTAGTTAGTAAATTGAGTGTTAGTCATAGATTCTGTAAATTAATCTTGAAAGACCTTTTGACGTTATGCACAACTTCAGGACATTTAATAACATGACAACAATTCAGGCACTGTATTCCAAAATGTACTACTTGTTAGTATTCTGCCGACATATGGTTTTGTATGGTTTCTAATTCACATTATAAAGAATTGGTCATTGACATTGTAAAATAGTTCAAGTTTACAAAGTTAAGAAAACTGTTCAGTGGGCAGGTATCCTGAACCAATTGCTCATTTAAAGTACATAATATTAATTTGTTATGATATTGGTAGAGGCCAGTAATTTTTTTTTTAAAGAGAAGAAATACAAAACCCCAGTTGTTTACTAAAAGAATGAAGCCACAAGGTTTCACGGTTTAAAACAGAAGGATTTTTACAATACTAAACAAATGAAACACTAAATGCTACCTTAGATAATCTCCTATACTCTAACATCCGGAAACAATATATGTTGAACATGAATTAACAGGCAAATTGCAGTCAATTATAAATAATAAATTACATATTAAATGGCCGATGCAACTGAGACAAATCTTCCAAAAAGTGACTTGACACTCCACATAGCATATGGGAATAAAACTCAGTCACAGAGTTATTCAAAGCCCTGGTTTCCTCAGGAAGAACTTCAGCTCTCCTTCTAGGAGCTCGTTTGATCCCAGCTGACAACAGTGCACAACCAACCAGCGTTCCATGGGCACAGTCTTCACCAAAAATGACACATGTCTACAGAATCTCCTTAACTGAGTCTGGATGGCGTAGTTCCACCAGTCTTATCTTCAAGTAACAGAAACAGCTGCAGCAACTTATTTAGTTCTTTATTTAATTCTTTAGTTTGCCTGCTCTGTGCCACTGGACTCATCAACTGCTGCTACCCAGTTTGGATTAATCAGTGTCCTTTTTATCTTTCAACCAGGTTCAGTCTGCCCAGAAGTTTTGTTTTCCAAATCTCAGTTTATTTTTGTTTCCTTAGAAACTGGAAGGGTCAGTTTGCTTTCTATGGATAAAATTTTTAGCTCAGAAAGCCGACCGAGCGTAAAATGACACGCGATGACATCAGGCAAGCATCCTGACATCATTGCGAACTCGCACGATATTTTGGTCGGTGAGCGGGCACCAGAGTTGGCAGTGTGCCCACTGACAATTAAAAGGCCTATTAAGGCCATTAAAAATTAAAAGAAATTTTTTACTGCCTGTCCAACCTTACAGTTGGCGGGCAGGCGAAAAGGCCAAGCGGCCTTTGCACTTTTTTGGAAAACTCATCCACAGGCAGGAAGAGGTTTCCAAAAGCAAATTAAAATAAAATTTAAAAATAATTTTTCGTTAATTACAAGCCCCTGCTCATGTGACAGAGTCATGTGACAGAGTCACATGAGCAGGGACATGTTTCATTACATTTTTTTTCATACCTCTTCAGCTTCCTGAGGCAGCTATGTGCCTCAGGGAGATTATGAAGCATGCACTCACGTGTATGCTTGAAGGTCGGGTTTGCCTGGCTCACACTCCTCCCCCTGCCCGCACAGGCAGTGCTGAGCGCTGCCGCTCACATTTCATGCTGGATGGGCCTTAACTGGCCCGCCCAGCATGAAATTGCCTTCCGGCCCTGAACGCAGGAGGCGGTCAGCTTCCCGACTGCCCCCACCCACCACCGCCGAGCCCGCCAACATGGGTGAAATTCTGCCTATGTTTCCTTTTTCTGTTTCTGTTTTCAATTAAGGTCTGCCTCAAAAAAATACAAAGTTTAAAGACACAGGTTCCCTCACAATATCAATTCAAAATATATATAATGAGACCTCTCTATAATTTTGCTAGAAAACAAAATGAGTTTTAGACAGCAGTGTAATGCTTTCTTTACAGTGTTATTTTGGATTGTCAGAGCACATTTCAACTCCAAAAAAATTCAAGACATGCCAACAAACCCAACAAGTACTCAGGTTTGAATTTTAACAAATTCACATAAACCCGCAATCCGAACCCACTGACTCCCCAGATAACTCCCCATCCAATGCATTTCTGGGTATCCTGGATAGTAGAAACCCCTCACTCACTCTCTCCCCACCTCCCTGTAATAGCAATGCCCCTGAATCCTATTTTGCTACAGCCAAACCAACTACATGGAAGGTGTGGAGCTTTCTTTGATTAACTCCCTGCTGTTAGTAAGGGAGCAAAATAATGTTCTAAAAAAGGGTAAAGCCTTTTTCTTTTGCTGGTGTAAACTAAATAATCAGTTGATCAAACTATGAGTAATATCTTAATAAAAGATATTGGAGAGAAAATGTTGTTTATTATCTACTCTTGAGTTGGAATCAAATTTGCAGATCACTGCCATAAGCCATGAGCTCCTCGGATTCTTTCACAATGTTGACAATCCTATAGTCTTCAGTGTAAATTCTCTTAATTTTTCTGGACTTAAATTATACATTAGTTTGCCCACACCATCTGCTGCGGTATCTAGAGAATTTGAATGCAGTATGAGCAAGCAGCCCACATTTCTCTGGTTATCCTAATACTGTCAAATCAGGGAAAGCAAGGCTTCATAAATGCCTGTAACATGCTCTACTCACCACTTTCTGACTACCACTGAAATTTCTAATGTGAGAAAAAGCCAACAATATTCTCTCTAATATTAGAAGCTTAAGCAATATTTGGTCACCTTAGCAATTTTTAAACTATATGGCTTTAAAATTACATTCTGAAAAGTAAGGTTGAGTTTGCAATGTGGCTCATTCACATTTGCTAGAAGCAACATAGGCAGGGTCCCAATCTCTACAAACAAAAGGACAATGGTCAAGCCTTGTGCCATTTTGAATTATCCAGAAGTATGGGAGCCTATAGTTCCCTGTTGCTTTCGCCATGGTGACCCTTCAGCCAATCAGAGTCAACTTGCCAAACAATCAGCACCTTTTTCTCTTATGGTATAAATTGTTATAATTGTTTGAAATTTGGCATTCTTGTGTTTGTCCTGATGAATCGAAGATGAAAAGATTTGACAACATGTCTCCCTGTTCAGCAATACACAAATTCTGTTCCACCAAGCGAGTGTTTACATTCTGAAAGTTGACATGCACTTGCTAATACCTACAATTTATTTAATCCTTTGCATCTGCATTCCCTATCAACTTTTGCATTATGGTTTCCCATGCCCACACTTAGAGCAGAAACTGGGGGTAATTTTCTGTAGTAATTATGGTTTTATTTAGTGTGTAATATACCTTTAAGAATAATACTTGTTAAGGAAAATCACATGATCTGTAGTAACCAATAGGAGAGTAGCTCAGGCTATCACAGCAGTCAGTGCAGAGATAGAGTTGGGGTTGAAAGCACATGTGTAGTTGATACTGAGTATGTTGTAAATAAAGTTAAAGTTTCCACCCAAGAAGTGACTGCAGATCAACTCTATCGCTAACAGTAAAACATGGCCACCCTACAAAAAACTGGCAATGAGGATAAAACAGGATTGAACAGAAGAAATCAAGCTAGAAAGAAATTGGCACTGTAATTTGCCCAGTGATTATAAATAGCAAGCTCCATTAGGATTGAAGAAGCTATCCTCTCTCAAGGTGCCACAATTTTGGAGAGTTGATCCTATTGAACCAGCCACATATAATTGCCATCAATGCATAGAATGCCTCACGTTCTTTTTTCAAACGAATAAGATTATTGGGGAAGAGAAGAGGCAAGTGATCCTCTTGAGTACTTGCGGGAGCAAACCTACAGGTTGATTCAAAGTTTGATGGCACCCAGTGCCCCAGATTTGAGGAATTTCAATGAAATGGTGGATCTCTTGAAGGGTCACTTTCAACCCAAGCCTTCAATCACAATGCAAAGATTCAAGTTTAATTCACGAAATAAAGCCCCAGGTGAGACAATTGCATGCTACGTGGCAAATTTTAATCAGGTAACAGAACGTTGTGAGTTTGGCACGACTCTGAATGACATGCTCAGAGATTGTTTAGTGTGTGGTGTGAAAGAGGACACTACTCAGAAAAGATTATTGTCCAAAGTGAATCTGGATTTCAAGAAGGCGCTAGAGATAGCGTTGGCCATGGAAAGCACAGTGAGAGATTCAAAAGCAATACACAGTGCACAAAATGGTGCTGTCCTTCACATCGGGCAAAAACCTCAGCCAAAAGTGGTGCGAGAAAGCGAGACTCCGCCAAGAAGTGGCTAACAACCCGCACTAGCTGAAGAATAAAGAAAAATAACAGCATCAAAATCAAAGAATAATTTTTATAGAGTTGAAATCAAGCAGTCGTTTAGCAATTGGCAGTTTAAAGAAACCGAATGCTACTATTGTCATAGAAATGGACGTATGATGAGGCAACGCAAGGAAAGATTCAAGCAGGCTTATAAACAAAAGAAGAAGCCCAATGAAATCTACAGTGTAGAAGAGGCTGAAACAACAAATTCAGACATTTACTTGTTTAATCTAAAAGTTGGAAAGACAAAACCAATATTTTTTACAGTGAATGTAAATGGCAAACCTGGCAGAATGGAAGTGGACATGGGAGCTTCCACTCCAGTAACTGGAGAACATACCTTCAGATATTTGAATAATGGTGAACATCAATTAAGTTTAGAAGAAACAGCAGCCAAGATAAAAACAGACATGGGTGAAGACATTCACGTAAAAGGCATAAGCAGAGTAATTGTCCATTATGGAAGTCAATCAACAAAGCTACCAGTGTTGGTATTGAGAGCAAAGGATCAAGCCTTCTAGGGCAAAAGTGGTTAAGGGAAATCAACCTTAATTGGCCACTGAGATTCCAAAATCAAGCTGGAAGTGTTCCTAATTTGAAAAAGGAGTGTGTAAGGACTCAACAACCTGAAGAATTGCATGCTGTCTTAAACCAAAACCTGGAAGAACAGCAGAAGAAACTCAAAGAGATCCTGCTTGATGACAGAGTTCAAGATCAGGTGAGCAATCTTCCAAAGGAATAAGAAAACCTGTTGAAAGACCTTCACAGGTTGTAGGATTCCCTCAAGTCAGAGATTGTACCTTTGGAAAAGCATGAAGAGAAACAGAAAGGATTCAGCACCTTTCTGAACAAACTGAAGAATGAATTGGCAGAGAAGGCACAACAATGTTCAATTTTCCAGGAGGCATCAAACAACTTCAAAAAAGAAACGGAAGAGCAGAAGAATCAGCTAAATGAAGCCAAAGAGGCTTTGGAAGCAAAAGTCGCAGAATTTTCCAGGAAGCAGACAAATAGTGAAATTTTGGGAGACTCAACCACTGAGCTCAGACAAGTTGAGCTTGCATCTGAGCAAAGTCTAGCCAACAGTGAATTCAAGAAGAAGGCCAGGATTAAAGCCTGCACTAGAAAGAAGAAGACACATAGAAAGAAGATACAAGAATACTAATGGGGCTTTCATTCTGGCAGCATACAAATACACTTTCGTACATAGGCCTGGCAATCAAATCACAAACGCCGATGCCCTTAGTCATTTGTCTTTACAAGAAAATGATGAGCACATCCCAGTTCCACAGGAACTTGTTTTACTGTTAAATTTCTTACATACATCGCTGGTGTGCACTCTACAGATCAGAGACTGGACAAATTGGCACCCAGTCCTATCTCAAGTACGAGAACAAATGCTGCATGGTTGGCCACAGAAGCCTATATGCAATGAAATGAAACCGTACTTCAACAGGAGACATGAAATAATCAGCCAGATGGCATCTTATTGTGGGGAGCATGGGTAATAGTTCCTCCAAAGGGAAGGGAGCCACTTTTAATTGAACTATACAGTGCCCATCCAGGAATTTCCCGAATGAAGACCATAGCACACAGCTATCTATAGTGGCCTAGGATGGATGGTGAAATAGTTTAGTAAAGCACTGTGTGCAATGTCAGCAGCTGCAAAAGTTGCCAGTGACAGCTCCATTACACCCATGGGAGTGGCCAGGTAGACCCTGGGTGTGGTTACACATTGACTACGTTGGATTTTTCATGGGAACAATGCTTCTGCTCATTGCTGACGCCCATTCAAAATGGTTGAACATATATGAGGTAAGGTCACCCATGTCAGCCGCTACAATGGAGAAACCATGTCAGAGTTTTGCCATTCATGGATTACCAGGAGTAGTCATTTCCAATAATGGTGCAGCATTTACAATTGCTGAGTTTCAACAGTTTATCAGCCTCAACAGCATCACTCGTGTGAAAACTGTACTGTACCACCCTTCCTCAAACAGGCTGGCCGAAAACATAGAAACATAGAAAATAGGAGAAGGAGTAGGCCATTCGGCCCGGCAAACCTGCTCCGCCATTCATTATGTTCATGGCTGATCATCCTACTCAATAGCCTGCTCCTGTTTTCTCCCCATATCCTTTGATCCCTTTCACCCCAAGAGCTATATCTAACTCCTTCATGAAAACATACAATGTTTTGGCCTCAACTACTTTCTGTGGTACCGAATTACACAGGCTCACCACTCTCTGGGTGAAGAAATTTCTCCTCATCTCAGTCCTAAATGGTCTACCCGTATTCTCACACTGTGACACCTGGTTCTGGACTCCCCCACCATCAGTAACATCCTTCCTGCATCTACCCTGTCTAGTCCTGTTAGAATTTTATAGGTTTCTATGAGATCCCCCCTCATTCTTCTGAACTCCAGCGAATATAATCCTAACCAACTCACTCTCTCTTCTCCTATCTCAGTCCTGCCATATCAGGAATCAGCCTGGTAAACCTTCACTGCACTCCCTCTATCGCAAGAACATCCTTCCTCAGATAGGAGACCAAAACTGCAACGCAATATTCCAGGTGTGGTCTCACCAAAGCTCTGTATAACGTCAGCAAGACATCCCTGCTCCTGTACTCGAATCCTCTCGCTATGAAGGCCAATATACCATTTGCCTTCTTTACTGCCTGTTGCACCTACATGGTTACCTTCAGTGACTGGTGTACGAGGACACCCAGGTCTCATTGCACATTCCCCTCTCTCAATTTATAGCCATTCAGATAATAATCTGCCTTCCTGTTTATGCTACCAAAGTGGATAACCTCACATTTATCCACATTATACTGCATCTGCCATGCATTTGCCCACTCACTCAGCTTGTCCAAATCATACTGAAGCATCTCTGCATCCTCCTCACAGCTTACCCTCCCACCCAGCTTTGTGTCATCTGCAAATTTGGAGATATTATATTTAGTTCCTTCATCTAAATCATTAATATATATTGTGAACAGTTGGGGTCCCAGCACCGATCCCTCTGGTACCCCACTAGTCACTGCCTGCCATTCGGAAAAAGACCTGTTTATTCCTACTCTTTGTTCCTGTCTGCCAACCAGTTTTCTATCCATCTCAATACACTATCCCCAATCCCATGCGCTTTTATGTTACACACTAATCTTTTATGTGAGACTTTGTCGAAAGCCTTCTGAAAGTCCAAATAAACCACATCCACTGCCCCCCCCACCCCCCTCATTAACTCTACTGGTTACATTCTCGAAAAATTCCAATAGATTTGTCAAGCATGATTTCCCTTTCGTAAACCCATGCTGACTCTGTCCGATTTTGCCACTGTTTTCCAAGTGCACAGCTATTAAATCTTTTATAATAGACTCTAGATTTTTCCCCACTACTGACATCAGGCTGACTGGTCTATAATTCCCTTTTTTTTCTCTACCTCCCTTTTTAAATAGTGGGGTTACATTAGCTACCCTCCAAACTGTAGGAACTGTTCCAGAAACGATGGTTCAAATGTTCAAGGCAGGTATGAAAAAGCTAATTGGTGATTCCTTGGCAACCATGCTTGTTTCTTCATTACAAGGCTGAACCTCACAAAACAACAGGTGTCACATCTGCGGAGTTATTGTTGAAACACTGTCTCAGGATGAGATTGAGCTTTATCATGTCGCCTTTAGAGGGGAAGTTGGAAAGGAGTCAGAGAAGCTAGAAAACTAGACATAACTGGCAAAGTCGCGAGAGGAACTTTACCACAGGCGAGCCGGTATACATGAAAAATTTCAGGAAGGTCCAAAGTTGTTACCGGGTGAAATAAATGCGGTGACTGGACCTCCATCTTACCACATGGAGGTGGAAGGCCAGATCATCCATAACCTTGTGGACCAATTAAGAAAGAGAGAGACAAATCACCAAGGTATGATTCCACCTGTGATCATGACTGGGTCTGCGTTTCCTGTTGAGGATACTCAACCCAGGACTGGCATGTCTGATGTTCCTATAAGATTTGAGGATACAGAACTGCAAGTGATCGGGTGTAGTTTCTCAATTGATGTTCAGGCAATTCCAGAAAAGGAGGTTCCTACCAAAGAACCTGAAGTTGTGGAGCTGCGACATTCCACTCATACCAGGAAACCACCTGAAAGACTGAACTTGTAAATTTCTTACCCAGTGTAAATATTATGTTGTCTTGAAAAATGGGTGCTTATAAATATATGTGTAGCTGAGTTAAAGGGGGAGGAATGTAGTAATTATGGTTTTATTTAGTGTGTAATATACTTTTAAGAATAATACTTGTTAAGGAAAATCATACAATCTGCAGTATCCAATAGAAGAGTAGCTCGGGCTAAGTCAGTGGTCAGTGCAGAGATAAAGTTGGAGTTGAAAGCACATGTGTAGTTGCTGCTGAGTATATTGTAAATAAACTTCAAGTTTCCACCCAAAAAGTGTCTGCAGATCAACTCTATCATTAATAGCACAATTCAGCCACCCTACAACATTTTCACTTTCAGCTTTCCTGGAAAATGAGCTATTGTAGAATGGCCACTTCTAAATCAAAATGAAGCAGATCTAACTTTTGTATCTGTATTTTCCTTCACTTTTTCAATTACAGCAATCTGCCAATTCAGCCTACCAACATTTTCTCTCAGTATGTAGGTTGTCCCTTACCATTGACTTTCCACCACAACAGAGCAACATACCTTCCCCTCAAATGAATCTAAATAAACATGAGCATATGAGAAATGTATTAATCTGCTGCTTGTTCAATTCCTGTCTGGAACATTCCGCCCAAATTTAGTCCTCCTGTTCAAGGGCAGAATCTTGCCCTTGTTGGTTGGGCTCAGCTGGGGTGGTCAGGAAGCTGATCCCTGCCCACAATCAGGGCTGGAAGGCGATTTCATGCTGGTTGGCCAATTAAAGCCCGCCCAGCCTGAAACACAAGCAACAGCGCTCAGCGCTGCCTTTGTGGGTGGAGTGGGGGGGAGTGCGAGAAGGGAGAGCGTGAATTTTGCGCATGCATGCGAGTGCGCACAGAGCTGCCTCATGGAGATGAAGGGTGATATAAAAAAAAATAAAGACACTAAAAATGTAATAAACCATGTCCCCTCATTGTGACTTTGTCACATGAGCAGGGACATGTTATTAATTAAGTTTTAAAATGTTTATTTTATTTTTATTTGCTTTAGGAAACCTCATTCTGCCCGTGGATGAGATTTCCTAATAAGTGCAAAGGCTGCTTGGCCTTTTTGCCTGCCTGCCAACTGTAAGGTTGGACAGGCAGTGAAAAATTCTATTTAATTGATAATTTAATGGCCTTAACAGGCCTTTTAATTGTCGGCGGGAGCGCTGCTGACTCTGGTGCGCACCATCCGAACGAAATATCGCTCGACCATGCGTTGACATCGGGACGCTCGCCCACCTTCAACGCGTGTCAT
Source organism: Carcharodon carcharias (assembly GCF_017639515.1). Taxonomy (NCBI): domain Eukaryota; kingdom Metazoa; phylum Chordata; class Chondrichthyes; order Lamniformes; family Lamnidae; genus Carcharodon; species Carcharodon carcharias. The sequence goes on from NC_054478.1 coordinate 71,849,306, forward strand.
TTTACACTCAAGCGGGTTGGTTGCGCACCTGCCCACCGAGCTAAAAATTTTGACTTATGACTTCCCCACCATTAACCTAACACATGATCCTCATGAAATCTTCTTCCCCACACCGAACTGGGTGCCATCAATGGGGCCCTTGGTGGGCTGATCTTACAAACCCAGAAGGAAAAAAACACTTCGGACCAATGCTCTTATTTCCCAGTTTTTACTGGTATTCCATTTTAAGGTATAAAAGACCAGTTCAGACCAGTATTCTTATTTCCCAGCTTTTACTGTATTTTTGTTCTGGGAAGCCCAACAGCTGTTCCGGACGGGAATTGAACCAGCAGCAGATTAATACATTTCCCATGTGCTCATGTTTACTTAGATTCATATGAGAGGAAGGTATGTTGCTCTTTTGTGGTGGAAAGTTAATGGTAAAGGACAACCCACATACGGAGAGAAAATGTTGGTGGGCTGAAGTGACAGATCGCTGCAATTGATAAAGTGAAGGCAAATACAAATACAAAACTTAGATCCACTTTGATTTAGAAAGTAGGCTATTTTTTAAGTAACACAATGATTTAAAAAATTGTAACTTGGTTTGCAGCTAAGCTTAATCTTTATCAAAAAATTCTCATTGTTCTAACATATTTCCACTCTTGACAGATGTGTAAGTAATTCATCAATTCAAGACAATGAGAGTTAGCCAGAGATTTAGAGAAGTGCAGTTCTCAAATAGTTCCTTGCGCCTCCAAATGAATTATAATCACATCTTATTTGTCCATTTTTATAAGAAATTAAATTATCATATTAAGAAGACATGCTAGCATTAGAATTTTGCAGGCCACAAATCCTTGCCTCCCTGGTCCCCAAACCCAGTCCATCACCCACATATTAAGAACTTTCTCAAAGGATTTCCCTGGAATTCCTAGTAAATTACTACCTTTACAATCAAAATGTTTCCATGGAACTCACACCACTGGATATTGAGTTTCAGTCAGGCTTCTAACGGCTCAGGGCAGAATTTAGTCAGCTCAGTACAGGTCCCACCAGTGGTCCCAGAAGTGGGCAGCATCACCATTAGTGGTGGGAATGGCTGGCCAACTGCAATTAAAAGGCAGATGATCAATAAATGAAGTTAGGACGAGGGGCCCAGCCAACTATATGGCAGGGCGGGAAGGAAGTCTCTGAACTGCAGATGGGGTCAGAGGTCAGGGCACCATTTTTAAATGCCATCCTGACCAGCCAACAGTGACTATAAGCGAGCAGCATCAGTATTGCAGAAGCAGAAAGGAATCCCACTCCTGAACAGACCTCCAGCCTCAACCTTCTGTTCTCCAACTGAACACCAAACTCATTCTACAGAACTTCAGTCTCATTAGTGTATGTCCTGATCTGTGATCGATGTTAAGTATGGAGCATCTAATTGGCATATGACTTAGATCAGACAAAGGGTGGTTGCCCGGTTCAGCGATGCCTCTCTCAGGTTCTTCACCAGGCTCCCAGGGAGGTGCTATTCCCTATTGGCCCTCCTGCCTGACCAACTAAGCCCAAATGGGGATTGCAGAGGAAGTTTGCAGCCATCGGTCCACAGGCGCACGTGCGTCCATTGTAGGATGGGGGTCAGTGACGACTCCCACACTGCCAGTGTGGGTACTTTGTGGCTGTCATGAGGGCAACATGCAATATATCTCAGAGAGGGGAGGGACCAGGCAGGCAAGTTAATGAAATGTAAGGCCCAGCAGCAGGTGCATGAGAGGGAGAAGTTATAGGCTCTTGCTCCCATTGCTGTATAAATGTCATGAGTGGACATATTGACAGAACAACCAGGAGACCCCATTATCTGTCAGAAAATTGCATGCTGATAAGGGGTACATTGTCCATGAGAGGGCACTCATCCCCCCCTTCTGACAGCAGGAGAAATTGGCCCACAATGTCAAAGAACGGGCAGAGAGAGGAGTGAAAGAGTGCTCAACATTAAGCCACTCACAGCAGAAGAGAAGGAGGAGGTGAAACTGGCTTAAGAGCAGGGGGGCCAGGCAATCATGGATGGTGAAGGACAAGTGGTGAGAGAAGAAAGTATGGAGACCATGAGCTTAGAGTTGACAACTGAACAGAAAGGATACGCACATTACAGACGAGTAGGAGGAGAGGTTGTGAATAATATGAACCTAACTCTGTGTTCCCCAATGCAGGTCCTTGTATTCCTAAAGAATGCGTGCTCCATCATCCAGGACCTTGAAGTCCACCTCTGAGGAGGAGTGCATCAAACCTTCAGAGGCTGCACCATCACATCTTTCACACATACCCTCCACCAGCATAGACACAGTCACCTTGGTGGGTATGCGATTGCATCTAGAATTGGGATCACAGCACATCACAGATATACCGGAGCAGCTTATGGAGGCTGTGACAGCCAAAGGCCCTGACAGTTGGAGGACTGCTGGAGTCCAAGCCCGTGCTGAGCCCCAGGCTGATGACCTCTACTCATGACCACATGAAACATTCTGGAGATGCGACAGCAGAGATCTGGCAGATCTTCCGGAGGCTACGTACAGCCAAGTGTGGACGATGGAGAAGTTCAAGTAGGCTATGTATTCTACCATGTTGCAAGTGTGTGAATACATGGCTTCCTCCATTAAGGGGTTAGCAACCATCAGAGAGCCAGATGCAGTCTACCACTCAATGGCTACAGAATATGTGTACAGACTTGCATACCATCCCATTAGACATGAGCTCTATGCAACAGTGGCCAGGTGAGAAGGGGACAAGCTGCCTGGACATCAATCCAGATGCTGTCCCTCCTCTGGTAGCCAGGGAGGTGCCATTGCACACTGCGAGGGAGGGGGAGTGCCAGCCTGTCACTTCTGGGGGCCACTCTCAGGGTGCTGTGAGGGTGAGCAGCTGCTCCTCAACCCCACTGCAATTGACCTAACCACCTCCAGCACTCATGGTCACAGGGGAGACACCTACACCTATGCAGTAGCCTCTCAGCATGCTGGAGGCCTCCAGGCTGTGCAGTAGAGGGTGGCTGCCAACATCATCTCAGGCAATGGGACGTTGCATTCAGCAGCCTGCCTAAACCTCAGCTGCAGATGCCAGAATTGCATGTTGTAGTGTTAAGAAATGAATGAGAAAGAGCACATAGGCATAACTGGGTGTCAAGGGTGATCAGTGTATATATGATAGTTTATGGAAGTGTGTAATTAAAGAGTCATGTTAGCAATGTTCTTGCATTGCCTGTTTTTTATACCATCTCCTGGTTAGCTGTGTAAATGCCTGCAGGATAAGTCGCAAGCCTATATGGACAAAGGCAGATTATTGGCAGTGGAGTGGCATATCGTTGGACAGTGGTGAGTTGCTTTGGGGAGGAGATGTAGAGATCCTGTGGGTGCAAGGTCTAAAGTAGCGGGCTTGTCAAAGGCATCAAGCCTGCTGAAACCTGGTGTGAATGAGAGACTCTTGAACCTCCTTCACCTGTCTCTCCATTGCTCTAGCATCTGGTGTAAGAGCTTCAACCTGCTGACCTGCCTGCTCTGCTCCCTCCTTCCCTTCCTCATCATCAAATGAGGAATGTGGCTGTTCCAGGTCAGCAGCCAGCAAGGCGGCCCCATTTTGCTGTGTGAAGTTGTGCAAAGCACAGCAGACAACTATTATTCGGGAGACTTTATGAGGCACATAATGTAGAGTTCCACCAGAAAGGTCCAGGCAGTGGAACCTCATTTTCAACAAGTCAATGGACTGCCTTTTTGGTCCATGGAATTGATTATACCGCTCTTTCGCTGGAGTTTGAGGGTGCCTCACCGGTGTCACAAGCCAGGTCTTGACCAAAGAACACTGTCATCCAGAGACCAATCATGCAGGTGTGAGGGGGCCTCAAAGAGCTGTGGATCCAGGGAGTGGCATAAAATATAAGCATCATGAGAGCTCCCTGGGAACTCCCTGAGCACACACATGGAGGATACATCTTCTGTGGTTGCACACCAATTGCACATTAATGGAGTGGAAACCTCTTTCTGTTGTTAAATGCTGCAGGCTGGGACCAGGGAACCCTGATTACCACATGTGTGCAATTGAAAGCCCCACACTGTGGGAAGTCTGCAATGGCTCCAAAGCCCATAGATCTTTTGACCTGGCTCTAGGGCCTATCCTGTATTGTACAAACTCTCTGATCCTCTCGAACAAGGCATTTGTCATTTTCTTGGTGCAACAATGAGTGGCTGCCTGGGAAATGCCGCACATTTCCCCAGTTGACCCCTGGAATGAGCCGCTGGTATAGAAGTTTAATGCCACTGTGACTTTCAAAGCAACGGCAAATGTGTTCCTTCTGAGTCCCAGGGGCCGCATGTCATCCAGCAGAGCACACAGGTCCCCGATGGACTCCTGAGACATCCGCAATCCACATTGACATTGTCTCTGTAACATTTGAAGGCAGTTGAGGCCACATCTTTATACTCTGGGATGTGGAAATAATATTTGTCTGACTGGCCCTTATTTGGTTCCCTTTTGATTGCCCTCAGTGTTTGAACCAGCCACAGGCCTGAATTTTACCTTTGGTGGGTGCACACGATCTGCAGGCCCGGGAGTAGCCGGGGAACAGACCACTGATCTCAATCAGACCCCAACCACGATTTCACGCTGGGGGGGAAGACAGCAGGCAATGACATCACCACGGGCATGGGTGAGTGCTGCGAGAGAGCTCCTGAAGGCAGACGGCTATCTCAGGGAGCTGCAGACCTGAAAATGATGAACTAAAGGTTTAAAAAGCTGCAAAAAAAAGTGGCCATGCAGCACAATCAAGCACCCAAAATAATACCTCATAGCAATACCATCCACAGATATTTAGTTTTATTTTATTTCATAGCGGAGATTTCATCCCGCCCTAGGATGAGGTTTGATGAAAAATGTAAAGGCCGCCTGGCCAATTCACCCATCCACCAACCATAAGGCTGGACAGGCCACGAAAAATCAGAGACAGTTTCCCCATTAATGGTCTTAATTTCCCACTGAATTGGCAGTGGGCACACTTCTGACTTTAGTGCGCACCAGCCAAGCGAAATATTACATGAGTGCGCGATAAAGTGCTCGGTAATCTTCCTCTACCCAGGGCTCCTGGAACACGAGCAGGAATTTTATGTTCTCTCCCATGATGTATTGGAGGTGGGGAGTGTTGGATTAGGGTGTTCAGGATGAAAAGGCTTAATGTTGGACTCGGGAAACAGTACTGCCCACATGATGATGTAAAGGGAGTCATGTGACTAGTAGCCTAGATGGTGAAAGCTCACTGAAGAAGCCAACTGTCTTGTTTATCTGTACATACTTATATTCTACAAAAAATAGTTACTGTTCAGACTCTATGTGCGGAATTGTCTGGTCCTGTTGGCAGCGGGCATCATGGCGGGTGGGGGGGGTTGGTGGGGGAGAATATTGCGAGCAGGCTGTCATGAAACCTGTTTGCAATTGTCCGCTCCACCTGTCAATGGTGGGCCGCATTTCCCAGCACCGCATGTCGGGAACCTAATTTCAATACTTTAGCATCTCATTATAAGCCCCGCTTACCGGAATCATCCATCTACATCAAACTTACCACCTACGTAGGTATGACTTCAGAACAACATTCATGACTGCCTTTAAAAGGCGTGCACTTGGCGACCTGAACTTCGAGGGGAATTCGGAGGTGAGTGCATACAAACTTGAGCAGCACTTGTGAGCATCACAAGTATGACATCAAGGAAGAGGTGCTGTGCATTTGCTAGGGGTGCAGGCAAGTCACTTTTTCCTGGCTGGCTTTCAATGCGGTGCCAGGGCAAGGGCTCCAATGTGGGTCAGGCCGGGGGGTGGGGAATGGGGGGCATGGCAGCACAGACTGAAGGAAGTACACAAGCACACACTTGTGGGTGGGGGAGTGGGGGTGGAGGGTGAGGGAAGTGGCCAAACACTTATACAAAAACACTCGGCCCCTCGAGCCTGCTCCACCATTCAATAAGATCATGGCTGATCTAATTATAATTGCAACCTCACATTCCTGCCTATCCCCGATAACCTGTCACCCCCATGTTAATCAAGAATCTATGTAGCTCTGCCTTAAAAATATTCAAAGACTCTGCTTCCATCACCTTTTGAGGAAGAGAGTTCTAAAGACTCACAACCCTCTGAAAGAAAAAATTTCCCCTCATCTTTGTCTTAAATGTGCGACTACTCATTTTTAAACAGTGACCCCTAGTTCTAGATTCTCCCACAGGACGAAACATCCTCTCCACAGGATCTTAAAGGTTTCAATTAAGTTGCCTCTTATTCTTCTAAATTCCAGTGAATACAAGCCTAACCTGCCCAGCCTTACCCCATAAGACAACCCACCCATTCCTGGTATTAGTATTATGTATTATATGAACTGCTTCTAATGCATTTATGGGCAGAATCTTTGGGTCAGCGAGTGGGGGTGGGCCCCGCTCACTGATGCATAAAATGATGTGCGGTGACATCGGGCGTGCGACCCGACATCACCGTGTGTCATTCAGATATTCAGTTTGGTGGTCGCGCACCAGAGTCGGCTGCACACCCGCTGAACTGTCAAAGGCCATTTAAATATCAATTAACATTCTTAACTGAGCTGTTCATCCAAACTTAAGGTTAGCGGGCAGGTGAAGAGCCCAGGTGGCCTTCACATTTATCATGAATCCTCATCCACGGGTGGGATGAAGTTTCATGAAGGTTTTTAAAGTTTAATAAAATTTTTCAATAAAATTCATTGACATGTCTCAGCTCATGTGACACTGTTATATGAGGGGACATGTCTTAAATGTTTTTTTCTGTCTTTATTAAAATTTTTAAAGATCAAACTAATCTCCCTGAGGCAGCTCTTTGCCTCAGGGGGATTTCTGTACTCTTTCACGCTCATGTGCAAAAGAGCGCAGGCCCTGACTCAGCCTACTCCCCTCACCCGCACAGGGAGCGCACAGCATCTCTGGATGCACATCACGCTGGGTGGGACTTAATCGGCCCACCCACGTAAAATGGCGGCACGTAGCTGATCAACCGTGGCAATCGGCTGCATGCCCGCCCACACCCTCTCCCATCCAACCCCCCTGACACGGAGAAAATTCTCCCCTATATCTTTCTTTAAATAAGGAGACCAGTACTGTACACAATACTCCAGATGTGGTTTCATCAATGCCCTGTACAACTGAAGCATCATCTCTCTCCTTTTGTAATCAATTCCCCTCACAATAAATGATAACATTCTTTTAGCTTTCCTAATTACCTGCTGTACCTAATTACCTGCGCACTAACCTTTTATGATTCATGCAATAGGACACTCAAACCCTTCTGAATCTCAGGGCTCTGCAGTCTGTCACCATTTAGATAATTAGCTTATTTTTTATTCTTCCTGCCAAAATGAACAATTTCACATTTGCCGACCATATACTCCATTTGCCAGATCTTTGCCCACTCACTTAAACTATTTATGTCACTTTGCAGCCTCTTTATGTCCTCTTCACAATTTACTTTCCTACCTATCTTTGTGTCGTCAGCAAGTTTAGCCACCATTCCTTCGGTCCCTTCATCCAAACATTTATACAAATTATAAAAAATTGAGGCCCCAGCACTGATCCCTATGGCACACCACTGTGGTATATCCTGCCAACCAGAAAAAGACCCATTTATGCCAACTGTCTGCTTCCTGTTAGCTAGCCAATCTTCTATCCATACCAATATGTTATCCCCAACACCGAGATTTTATTTTCTGCAATAACTTTTCGTGTGGCACTTTATCAAATGCCTTATGGAAATCTAAGTACAATACATCCACCAGCTCCCCTTTATCCACATCACATGTGACCCCTTTAAAGAACTCCAATAAATTGCTAAAACATGATTTCCCTTACACAAAACTCTGCCTGATAGCCTTGAGTTTTTCTAAGTGCCCTAGTATAACATCTTTAATAATACCTTCTAACATTGTCCCTATGACAGACATTAGGCTAATTGGCCTATAGTTTCCTGCTTTGTGTCTCCCTCCTTTTTTGAATAAAGGAGTTATATTTGTTATTTTCCAATCTAATGCAACCTTCCCTGAATCTAGGGGCAGGATTTTATGTTCTGCGGGCGTGCACACGCCTAACCCAATCGGGCACAAAATTGTGTCGATGCGTCGGGCGAGCGTCCTGATGTCATCACGCACTCGCGCGATATTTCAGTCAGCGGTCACGTACAAGAGTTGACGGGTGGGCGAATCAGCCAGGAGGATTTTGGATTTTTGATGAAACCTCATCCATGGGCACAATAGGGTTTCCAACAGTAATTTAGAAAAAAACATAAAAATTTTTAGACATCATTTTTAATATGTCCCTGTTCATGTGATTGAGTCATATGGGGGCAGGTTTCTCTCATTTTTAAAATCATCATTTCTGTTTCAACAAATCTTCAGCTCCCTGAGGCAGCTCCCTGCCTTTAGGAAGCTTTTGGTGCGCACTCCCCTGCGCTTGCACAGACTTCGCACTCGCCCTCCTCCTGCCCCCACCCCAGCAGCGCCGAGCTTCTTAGCGCGCCTTTCACGCAGGCTGGCCGGCTGGCTGTTAATTGGCCAGCCAGCGTGAAATCACGGTTGGGGGCCGATCACGGGTGGCAGGCTGTTTCGCAGCCGCTCCCGAGCCTGCCCCCCCGACGACCAGAAAATCCTGCCCTAGGGAATTTTGTAAAATTAAAACCAGTGCATCAATTATCTAACTAGCCACTTCTTTCAAGACCTTAGGGTGAAGCCCACCCGGACCTGGGGATTTGTCAGCCCGCAGTCCCAACAATTTGCTCAATTCCACTTCTCTGGTGATTCTAATTTTCCTGAGTTCCTCTCTCCCTTCCATTTCCTGATTTACAGCTATTTCCAGGATGTTACTTGTGTCCCCTATAGTGAAGACTGAAGCAAAATACCTTAATTCATCCGCCATCTCCCTACTTTCCATTATCAATTCCCCAGATGCATTCTCTATAGGACCAATGCTCACTTTGTTAACTCCTTTCTTATTTAAATATCTATAGAAACTCTTACTATCCATCTTTATATTACTAGCTAGCTTTCTCTCGTTCTCTAATTTTTCCCTCCTTATTAATCTTTTTGTCATTCTTTGCTATTCTTTATGTTCTTCCCAATCTTCTGATCTGCAACCAGTCTTTGTGTCATTATATGTTTTTTCTTTAAGTTTGATACTGTCTTTAATATTTTTAGTTAACCACAGATGGTGGACCCTCCCCCGGAAATTTCTTTCTCATTATATATTCTGTGCATTCTGAAATATCCCTTTAAATGTCTGCCACCGAACTTTTATTGACATATCCCTTAACATCATTTGCCAGTTCACTTCAGCTAGCTCTGCTCTTATGGCCTCATAATTACCCTTAATTAAGTTTAAAATACTAGTCTTGGACACACTCATTTCTCTCTCAAAATTCAATATCATGATCCCTGCTACCTAGGGGTACCTTCACTCAGAGATTATCAATTAATCCTATCTCGTTGCTCAATACCAGGTCTAATTATAGCCTGCTCCCTGATGGGCTCCAGAAAATGCTGTTCTAAGAAACTATCCCGAAAACATTCCATGAACTCCTCATCTATGCTACCTTTGTCCATATGATTTTTCCAGTCTCTACATAGATTAAAATGCCCCATGATTATTGCTGTACCTTTCTGGCAAGCTCCCATTATCTCCTTTTTTATATTCTGTCCTACCCTGTTGTTACAATTAGGGGGCCTGCATACCATTCCCACAAGTGACTTCTTGCCTTTATCATTCCTCATCTCAACTCAAACCGCCTCTACATCCCATTTCCTGAACTTAGGTCATCCCTCTCTAATGTGCTAATACATCATTAATTAACAGACCCACCCCTCCACCTTTTCCTAACTTCCTGTCCTTCCTAAATGTCACGTACCCTTCAATATTCATGTCCCAATCCATGTCATCCTGTACCCATGTCACTGTAATGGCTATCAGATCATACAGATTTATTTCTAATTGTGCTATCAGTTCATCTGTTTTGTTTCGATTGCTATGTGCTTGTAGATGCAGAGCCATTAGTTTTGTCCTTTTATTATTTTTGTAGCATCCAGCCTTATCTGTTGATTTACTCATAGATTTGTACTGTCTGCCCCTTCCTGTCATGGTCGTTTGGTTCTGAGGTTCTGCTTCTTAATTTGGTGCCTAGCTCCTCATAATGACTATGCAGAGCCTTCTTCCTCATCCTGCCTATGTCATTGGTACCTACATGGACTACGACCACTGGATCCATGCCTCCCACTGCAAGTTCCTGTCCAGCCCTGAGCAGATGTCCCAAGCCCTGCACCGGCAGGCCACAAAGCCGTCTGGACTGTGTCAATCCCCCTCCTTATACTGTCCCCTACACCATTGCATTCCTTTTCGCTCCCCCACTTCGGTGGCTTCCTGTACCATGGTGCTGTGGTCAGTTTGCACATCCAGCCTGTAGCCCCTATTCTCATCCAAACAAGTTTAGAGAACCTCAAACCTGTCGGGCAATTGCAGAGGCTCACACTCCTGCCTTCCTGTCCTCTGGGTCTCCTTGTGTGGTGTCCTGTGAGAGGTCCCCAAGTGGTGGCCAGCACTCTCCTGCATGCATGAAGGGGCCTTCAGACTTAACCAAAAGGGGTCCTTAGGACACATATGCTAACCCACACGTCTCTCTCTTTGATCCTAGAGGAGAAGAACATCTGGATCATGAAGCCTGGTGATTAAGCCGTATGCCTCATGGTTACAGGGAGCAGAGGAGAAGAGGAAAAATACAGTGGAGGGGCCTGGCTCGGCAAAGGGAGGAGCACCATCCCCAAGATGAAGGGGCAGCAGGGCCTGCTGTGCACACGCAGCTGAAAATCCACAGGGAGTCATCACTCCTAAGCACTTTGTGAGACACAGGGTCTATAGATGACACTTGTCATTCCTGCAGGTAACTGACAACCAGTGTTGCCAAAGACTCTGCATCTCCTCCAATGAGGAGGATGTTGAAGGGGATAACAATAATGAAGTCCTCGAAGGTGAGGATGCCAGCGATGAAGCCATCGCACTGGCCAGACAAGGCAGGCCCGCTCAGGAGGCCCTCATAGTAGCAAGATTTGTGGAAGATAATGACAAGATGCAATGAGGACAGCTCTAACATGTTTGACTTCTGTCTGGCTGATGGCAGCACACATACCCTCAGTGCTCAGGCTCATGTTATGGAGATGCAGCAGAGGCCCTAATAGTCACTAGATTCCAGGAGGATAATGATGTCATGCAATGAGGACACTCCATTGATCTTCACATAGCCTCTGTGCATGTCTGACCCCTGTCTGGCTGAGGGCAGCTGGCTCGTGCTTTGTGAACAGGGTCATAATCATGGAGACGCAATTGTGAAGCTTTAAATGTACCTGATTCCTTGTCAGCTCTCAGCACCCTGACCTTTCAGGAGCATAGTGTCACCGGTTACAGATGCTGAAGAGATGGGGGTCAGCCCCACCTCAAAGATGCTAAGAGCGCAAGGAGAGAATGACAGAACTCGGTGACACCTGCCCACAACATTCTGGCAACAATGACAAGCACTGTCAAGGTGCAGGCATCACTAATGAGTTCAGTGAGTGTGAAGCTGGACCATCACTTTGGTCTGAAGGTTACACACGGCACAAGGAAGAGGCTCTGGACTGAGACACCTGCCTTTATCTTGTGCAGGAACCAAGGTTTCATATCTGAATGACACGAACACTGCTCATCATAACAAGGAGCCATAGGCAAGGAGATATTCTGTGGAATTTATTTACAATAGTGAACTTTTTAAAAATTCATTCATAGGATGTGGGCTTCGCTGGCTGGGCCAGCATTTATTGCCCATCTCTAGTTGTCCTTGAGAAGGTGGTGGTGAGCTGCCTTCTTGAACTGCTGCAGTCCATGTGGTGTAGGTATACCCACAGTGCTGTCACAAAGGGAGTTCCAGGATTTTGACCCAGCAACAGTGAAGGAATAGTAATATATTTCCAAGTCAGAATGGTAAGTGGCTTGGAGGGGAACTTCCAGGTGGTGGTGTTCCCATCTAACTGCTGCCCTTGTCCTTCTAGATGGTAGTGGTCGTGGGTTTGGAAGGTGCTGTCAAAGGAGCCTTGGTGAATTCCTGCAGTGCATCTTGTAGATGGTATACATTGTTGCTACTATGCATTGGTGATGGAGGGAATGAATGTTTGTGGATGTGGTGCCAATCAAGTGGGCTGTTTTTTCCTGGATGGTGTCAAGCTTCTTGAGTGTTGTGGGAGCTGCACTCATCCAGGCAAGTGACAGTATTCCATCAAACTCCTGATTTGTGCCTTGTCAATGGTGTATAGGCTTTGGGGAGTCGGGAAATGTGTTACTTGCCACAGGATTCCTAGCCTCTGATCTGCTTTATATGGCTAGTCCAGTTCAGCTTTTAGTTGGTAATGGTAACCCCCAGAATGTTGATAGTGGGGGATTCAGTGAAAGTAAAGTCATTGAATGTCAAGGAGTGATGATTAGATTCTCTCTTGTTGGAGATGGTCATTGACACTTGTGTGGCACAAATGTTACTTGCCACTTGTCAGCCCAAGCCTGGATATTGTCCAAGTCCTGCTGCAATTGCACAAGGACTACTTCAGTATCTGAGGAGTCATGAAAGGTGCTGAGCATTGTGAAATCCCCATTTTTGACCTTATGATGGAAGGAAGGTCATTGATGAAGCAGCTGAAGATGGTTGGGCTGAGGACACTACTCTGAGGAACTCCTGCAGTGATGTCCTGGAGATGACTGACCTTCAACAACCACAACTATCTTCCTTTGTGCTCAGTATGACTCCAACCAGTGGAGAGTTTTCCCCTGCTTCCCATTGACACCAGTTTTGCCAGGGCTCCTTGATATCACACTCAGTCAAATGCGGGCTTGATGTCAAGGGCAGTCATTTCCCCTCACCTCAGAAGTTCAGCTCTTTTGTCTATGATTGAATCAAGGCTGCAATGAGATCAGGAGCTGAGTAGTCCTAGCAGAACCAAAATTGGGCGCCAGTGAGCAGGTTATCACTAAGAAAGTGCCACTTGATAGCACTGTTGATGACCCCTGCCATTACTTTACTGATGATCGAGAGTAGACTGATGGGGCAGGGCTGGATTTGTCATGCTTTTTGTGTACAAGACATACCTGGGCAATTTTCCACATAGCCGGGTAGATGCCAGTGTCGTAGCTGTACTGGAACAGCTTGGCTAGGGACACAGCAAGTTCTGGAGCACAAGTCTGCAGTGCTATTATGTTCAAGTGATTAACACCTGTGCCCAGGCCATGCAGCTACATGTTCTTAACCTTTCTAACCCTGCCACTACATCTTTGTGCTCCCCGACATCCACAGCAGAGGTGCAGGTGGCCTGCTGACTGCTACGCCCTGTTGTCTGTGATGACATTTGCGGGCATCCTCTGGAGGGCCAAGACCTGGGGGGCCTTGGCCTGCTTTCGGGATCCTGCTGTGTGGCAGTGGCATCCCCCTTGGTTTGTGGATCTGGAGCTGCTGGGATCACAGCAAGATCGGATTTGAATGGGCCAGACACTCCCGGAATCACCTGGATGGCTGGTCCTGAGGGTATACACCTGCTGATCCACCTCCCTATGAGTACTCAAGGGCCCCTGGCTAATTCCTTGAGAGGAAGGGGCAGCTGGAGTGAGCTCCAGATGTCCTGCCTACCCCTCTCGCATTGGCACTGATGGATGGCTGCAAATGCCTCAGCGATGGAGTGCATCTCCTGCAGCAGTCCAGGACCAATGTCCTGGTGGCCGCCATCCTACCAGTGTTAACCTCAGTGCATTGGTATGCCGGGGCTATCACCTCATACCGAAGGCGGACAGACTCCTTCATTGTACCTTGCAATCTGAGGAGTGTAGCGGACATCCCTTCCTGATGTTCCCGAGCTTGCCTTTGCAGCTCCAGCAACTGAGGTATGACCAATTCCAGAGGCTCCTCATCTGACTCAGGCTCAGCAGATTTCTGCCCTCCAGAAGTCCTCCAAATGCTGGAAACCTGGGAAGTCCCTGGCTCCACCTGCTGTGGATCAGACAGTGTGATATGCTCACCAGATTGTGACCCCAAGGCTACTCTAGAACTAGGCCCCACCAAGGTGTGCGCCTCTGCGCTGGTGGTCTTCATCCAGAGTAGAGGTAGAGGATTTCACAGTGAGCCTCTGCTGCATCCAATTCGCACTCAAGGGAGGCGTCGGTAAATTTGGGGGCAGCATGTTTTCTCCCTTTGGCAGCCATGACTTTCTAGCAGCTTCTGATGCTTTTAGGAACTTTACCTTGGTGCAGCAACAGCCTTTAAATATGGTGCCCGGATTACTGAAGGCCTGAGGTGACACGGGTGGGTGAATCAGAGGCCGCTCTGCCAGCGATCTGGTGTGTTCCCCCTGAATACATTATTAATGAGGTGGTACGGGTCAGGTAGGGGACGATATTTTGTGAAAATTCGCCACTGCGGCCAGCGGGTAAAACATCAATTTTCCCGCTTGCTACCGTACTTAGTGCAAATCTGGGACAATTCTGCCCTATTCTTTTGAACCTCCTTTTCAGACAACCACAACAACATACGTAAGGGAGGGCATTTAATTAGGCAGGAAGGAGGCATGGGACCACCCCACCACCTTCCCATCTCCAATAAAATTAAGTTCATATGGGAAGACCCATGGTCGGGCTTCCTCTCTCTTGGCTAATTGAGGCCCTTTAGGTAGACAATTAATGACCACTTAAAGGCCTCATCCTGCTGCCGCTAGTATTACCCCAGCAGTGGGCAAGCCTCTCGCAACACAGGGAGTATGACAAGCAAACCTGTGCAGGCTGCTAATGATCCCCCAGGCGAGTAGAGGGGGTGGTGTGGGTCTGTCATTCCAAAGCACTTAGTGCCTGATCAAGGGACCGAGTATTAGGAAGGGGTGGATAGCTGAGAGCCACCCCAAAGCCCTTCTTTCCAACTCCCATCCCTCCCACCATGACTTACCTCTGGGTTGCTCCTCAATCTGAGTTTCTGGTCGCTGTCGTTCTGGCAGCTGCCACCGCCTCCCCAGTGACGCTGGTCAGCATAAGAGCTGCCGGCCATTGATTGGTCTTTGTTTGGGTTTCATCCACGGGGTCCTTGAACTGGTGTCTCGTCGGCTCTCTAGCCAGCAGGCGAGACGCCCACCACCTCCCCCCGAATGATTGGACAAGTACATGAGGTCGGCAAAAGCTCCACAAATGACAAGACCCTGGCAAGGGTATGTCCTCCACTGAGACTCTGGGCTTCAGAAAATGCCTGACCCCTATGTTTGAAGCGCTTTGTCCACAGTCACCAAGCTCCTACAGCCTGTTAAATCCACCATTGTCCCTCTCTAAGATGGCCCTTCACCATCCCGCAGTGACCCTTGACCTCTGTGAACTAGCCCTTCACCTCCCCACTGTGACCCTTGATCTCCCGACAATTACCTGTCCTTCCACTCAATGAACTGCTTCCTCTTCGAAGAAAATTTCTGATTTGTGGCCGGCTGCTCCAAGTGACTCGTCTTCCCCTCATAGACTGCTTCACATTCTCACCATCAGCTTTAAACCACCAGGAAACTGAAGGCCCATGTTCCCTGTGCGCCTCACGCTTAATTTCAAAGGTATCATTTGTTCCCAAAAGGTTTCATGCCAATAAGTCATAACGATATGCCAAAGCAGTAAAATTGCCCTCCCACTCCATGGCATCAGTACTATGGCCGCTTCCTCCCCACCGCAGGGATAATTTAGACCTTTGATTCCCGACATTGGAGATCTGCCACAGTGACTCCCGTGCGATGCATCGTCTACCCCCCTCCACTGGCCTCATTCCAGGCTCCCTTGTTTAGGATTAAATTATGCTTCCAGAATCTTTATTCCAGTAAGATATTTGATCCTTGAAGGGATTGGTTACATATATTATGGTCCTGAACTTCCTCAGAGAGGCAATCAGCATTGGATTGCCACTCTATGTCCAATTACTTATGTCAAATTTTTGTTATCCTATCGTGCCCAACCTTCTGACTCAAGCTGGGCGAGATCCAAGCAGTGTGGTGCATCCTCAAGGCCCAACGTCGAAGTCCAGGAGAGTAGAAGGGAAGGAGACCATGCCCCCTTTTCACAACAATAATTGCTGTGAACCAGGTAAGTTTAAAGGTCCATTGAAAATTAAAGGTCCATGACAGGCCATGGAGAAGGTAAGTGTCCATGGTAATTAATAAGATTTGGGGGATTGAATGTCAGCCTGTGGGGAACCAGAGTTCCGGGAGGTCGGAGGTCAGTGGGGTTGGAAGTCAGGAGATCAGAGGTCGGGTAGGGTGTAGGATTTTGTGGGTAGAGTGTCAAGCCTCAGTGGGGGGTTCTCGGGCCTCAGGGGGGAGGGTGCCAAGGCTGGGGGGTGCCGGTGATTGGGGGGGGGGGGGGGGGGGGGGGTGGGGGGGCTGGTTGCCAGGGGTGTGTCAGGCCTCGGAGAGGGTGTTGAGCCTCGGGAGGGGTGGGGGTGTCAGTACCCGGGTCAGGTCAGCTCAGGCCTGCGGCAGAGTTGGGGGGAGTGTTTTATGCCTGCTGAGGGGCATTGCCATGGGGGTGGTAGTGGAGACCCCTGAGGGGTTGTGGGGGGGTGGGGAAGTACCATGGGTGGGGTAGTTGGGGGTTGGGGGAGTTTCATGGGGGTTCGGGGGATGTGAGGGGTGTCCCCTGGGAGGGTTGGTCTGGGTCTGGATCTGTGCAATAGTTACCCAGAGTTAGAAGAGGTTTTAATTCTTCTAACTTTTTCTGGGTAACTGTTGGTGTAACCCAGTCAGAACTATCCAAAGTTTACGATTTAAATCACATCTTCAGATGGTTCCAAGTGCAGGGTAATTGCCCAGAGGAAGTTTGCATTTCTGGGCAATTGCCTTGTAAATCTTACCTGTGGGCATCCGAAGGGGATTCCCCAATGCATCTTTGGGGTGCCCTCCCAATCCGACACTGGTGAGCTCCTGAAAGAACAGAGGAGCATTGATTAGTCCACTCTCTACCTTCAGGGAGCTGCCTCTGCCAATATTAAAGCACCCACCAGGTCGCCATTGGACATGGTGCCCGACACATCCCCGCCCCCAGCCAGCCCTTCCCAACCATTCAGAAGACGTGTTTCACGCTGGGCAGGCCTTAATTGGTCAGCCAGCATGAAATCGTGGTCGGGGACCAATCAAGGGCAGGGGCCCGTTTCCTGACCGCTCCTGGGCCCGGCAATCACACGTGCCCGATGAGGGAAAAGTTCAGGCCCTGGTGAAGAGCAGAAGCAAGCCGTGGGAATCTTACAGCCAATGTTTGTGTATTGTCTGGCTCTGCCAGATTCATACACTGCTATAATGTGGCTTTACCATATCTATGTGTTTAGATTTGTAGTTCTGAAGGCCTATGACTCAGCCTATTATCCAATCTGAAATAGCATGCATTTATCTTGTAATTTCTCAGTTATCATTTATTTGTTGACATTAAAGCTGACACCATTCACTATAAGTATTCTTCACAAAAAGGTTTCTAGTTTTGAATACAACTCACAGGATGATTAAAAAACATTACAATTGAGGATAAATAATTAAGAAAGCTTAAACTTTAGATTCAAATATCTCCTTCAAAGAAGTTCTGATTCTCTGAAAACAGAACTTGAAAACCAACGTGCCAATGCTGAGTGGCATTACAAGCTGGCCAACAAACACAAACATTTCTCCCAGCCCATACTCTACTCACCACCCCATAATAAATCATATTGGAAATGTTTTCAGCCTCCAAAATCAGTATGAGATTAAGTCCATGCACCTTCTCTAGACAATAAGTTATTCAAGCAAACCCTGGATAGAAAACCTACTTAAAAACCAGAATTGCTCATTCTCTTGACATTGATTTCAGAAATCCACTCCCACATCCCTGTGCTATCAACTTTTGTGAACAAGCCATCCAAACAGCATTCGCCTCCATCTCATAAATGTCATATTCCTACTTGCAACAGATAGCTTTGAAACTCCATGGGCCTCCAATTGTTCATGCTACCTGGTCTTTTGCAAAAGAGATGGTTGAAACTATTGCACTCATAGAAAACTGCTCAGCCAACCACTAAAAAAGACTGATGAAGAAAAATGTGCTCCATCCTTTCTGTAAAGTGAGATTAGTGACCGAAGTGCGCCACAATGCAATCCCACCCCAACCCCTATTGAGTAGGAAAATTGGTGGACAGAAGTGTAGCAAACACATTCATCAACATGCCTCCTCCAACTCCTGCCATGTTGATGGCAGGATTTCGCCTCTAAAGTTGGGAATCCAATGTTAGAACCTTTTCCAGTTCCAACCTCCCACCGATTGTGTGGGGAAGGGGCAGTCACAGCCTGTGACTTGGCCCCATGTCAGCTCCTAATTGGATGGAGGGCGGGCTTTGAGCTCAAACATGTTGCCCATGTCCTTACCCAGATGAAGACCAATTCGCCCATCATCAACGCGCATAATGACCCTCAACACCTCTCAGTTAAGCAACACCTTGATTGCAAAATTTTCATCTTGTTTTCAAATTTTTCCATGGCCTTGCCTCTCTCTATCTCTTTGACCTCTTCCAGACCTCAACCCTCCAAGGTATGTGTGCTACTCTAATTCTGGCCTTTTGACCATTTCCGACATTAATCACTCCAGCATTGGTGATTGGACCTTTAACTTCCTAGGCCCTCAGCTCTGGAATTCCCTCCATAACTCTTTTTGACAAAGTTTTGGTCATCCTCATGAACATCTCCTTCAGTGACTTGGTTCCATCATTTGTTTTATAACACTCCTGTGAAGTACCTTGGGAAGTTTTATTACATTAAAGGCACAATGTAGATTGGGGAATTTCAAACCTTAGTGAGTTATGCCCAAAACCATTTACTCTCATGTTGTCCATGTCTTTTGCATTGGGTCAAGATTCAATGTGCCCAAATCAAGCTCCACCCAGAAAAGTGGCCACAGCCCCAGGTCAAAATTATGAGGTTGTTGTGATTTGGGAAGATTCGTCAAATTGTACTTTTTTTTGGCACACAGACACTAGTGGTCATATTTTAAAAGTATTTGGATAGAAAAAAATATGAAAATGACTAATATACACCTATGAAACGACTAAATGGTTCAGTATTGTATTTTTAGTCATTTACTGTGACTTTAAATCAGATTACCCAAAGGCGGAATATGCCTTAATAAAAGTTGTCTTTTGGCGATAAACACATTTTCAGTGGTATTTATAAAACTGCATCAGGCTACTACTCACAAATACATCAGGAATACCTTTTAATGGAAAAAAATATAGAAACAATTGTATTCCATTTGACTGACCGATTGCGCAGATTACATGTAAGTTTTACATTTGTGATTACGCACGTGAATTTTAGCAGAAATTTGAAGTCTCTCCTAACCATTATCTTTCAAATTCAAAACAGCTGCCAATCAAACATTGAAACAAATCACCTGAGGTGTTTGTATGGTCTTTACACATTTTGCCTTCTCCCTCAGGCATTAAGACTTTTGCATAACACCTCATAACTGGATCTTTCTATGGTGTAACCCTTGAACTGTTCTGAGCATTCAGACTTGTGGAACTAATTTTGTTGAACCATGTTTCAAAATCACAAAGACATGAATAGCACATGGATAGCTGATGAACAGGCAAATAACATCAAGTAGGACCTATCAATGAAAAGAAAACTCATAAACAACCTCTTTCAGTTCCATTGCGTCCATTTTATAAATATCACACAGAAAGTGAATCCTTCTAATCCAGTTCATGTTTTACCTTTTAAATTACAGGACAACTGGCCTCTTTCATCCAGCTCCCTGTCTTACTTTAAACTATAAGATCAAAGGTTTACACATCCAGTTATCTGGATGAAGCTTTCACACAGTCCCCAGCCTTGACCCTCAATCTCTACTTTTTTACTTTAGCCCAGAGAAAAACTACTGGTCTCTTTCATCCAGGCCTTCTGCTCTTAACTCAACCAGGAGACTAAAGGTTACATGCTCCCTGAATAATACTCACAATATTCTAGTTCCTGTTCACACATGGAGCACTGATCAGGTGCCCAGGGGATAAGATATAACTTCAGATGTATTGGCCTACATACAGTCAGGAACAAAGGAAAGGTGCATCTTTGTTATACCCCACTGTACATGTGTTCAAAAGCTGTGGCAATCAGAGATGAGTTACTCCCTGCATGATCAACTATGTGAGTTGTCAAAGGCGATGATACCCCTCATGGACAGAATCCCTATGAATTATTTGAAAATATATTTTCTGACTGTTAGAAGAGCTCCAAACATTCCAAATATTTGATAAGCATCACAGAGGTGTATCTTCACACTGTTTCAAGGTTTCTCACTCCCCTGACCACGATGATGACCCCATGAAATCAGAAGAAGTTTCAATATTTTCTTAATGAGATTCTTCCTGTGTGTCATGAAAATCACAGATTTTTTTAAATTAATTTACAGGATGCCATCATTTATTACTCATCCCTAATTGGCCTTGAGAAGGTGGTGATGAACTGCCTTCTTGAACCACTGCAGTCCATGTGGTGTAAGTACACCCACAGTGTTGTTAGGAAGGGAGTTCCAGGATCTTGACCCAGAGACAGTGAAGGAACATCGAAATATTTCCAAGCCAGGAAAGTGAGTGGCTTGGAGGAGAACTTCCAGGTGGTGGTCTTCCCATGTATCTGCTGCCCTTGTCCTTCTAAATGGTAGTGGTCATGGGTTTGGAAAGTGCTGCCTAAGGAGCCTTGGTGAGTTTCTGCAGTGCATCTTGTAGATGGTACACACTGCTGCCATTGTTCATCGGTGGTGGAGGGGATGAGTATTTGTGGAATGAGTGCCATTCAAGCAGGCTGCTTTGTCCTGGATGGTGTCAATCCTCTTGAGTGTTGTTGGAGCTGTGCTCATCCAGGCAAGTGGAGAGTATTCCATCACATTCCTGATTTGTGCCTTGTAGATGGTGGGCAGGATTTGGGGAGTCAGGAGGTGAGTTACTCACAGCTCTAGCCTATTTTTGTAGCCACAGTATTTATATGGCTCGTCCAGTTCAGTTTCTGGTCAATGGATATTAATAGTGGGGGGATTCAGCAATGGTAATGCCATTGAATGTCAAGAGGTGAATAGTTAGATTCTCTCTTGTGGAGGTGTCATTGTCTGGCACTTCTGTGGCATGAATGTTACTTGCCACTTGTCAGCCCAAGCCTGGCACCATTGGAACGTTATAGTTATAGGTTTTTCGATCATTTTATTGCATATATCCTACATTTCTGTTTAAGTGTTTGCTTTACATGTGAATCACTATTTTTCACTCACTTAACCCTTAATCCACAAAGATCAAGGTAGCAAGCTCAACAGTGGCAAATTTGACTTGATCCCATTGTGTCTTATGTACATTCTCATAGCACAAGCATAACTATTTCACAATATGCAACTGAAAATTAATCAATTGCATTGTCAATTCAGGTTCAAGTATTTATTCAATTTCCCCTTAAAATAAGCAAGTCTCTGCCTCAGCCATTCCCTGTGTTAATGCATTCCATGATCTAATAGCCGTGCATGTAAAAGAGCTTCTCCTCCCTCTCGCTTAGTGATGTTTTTAAATACGCATTGATATGGCAACAAACCTGTTAAAGATATGCTGAAACATTCATCCTTGAATAAAATTGATTTCAATCCCTTATAAACTATGATATCTTCCTGCTTCTGCATCATTATCTCTGGTGGCTGCCAAGGACCTATCCTTGCCCCCTTCTATTTCTTATTTACATGTGCCCCTTGGCAACATCATCTGATTGCACACTGTTAGCTTTGACATATTCATTAATGACACTCAGCTCTACCTCACCACTACCTCTCTCGACTCCTCCACTATTGCTAAATTATTAGACTGGTTATCTGACGCCCAGTACTGGATGAGCAAGAATTAACTCCAATTAAATATTGACAAGACTGAAGCCATTGTTTTCGGTCTCCTCCAAACTCCGTTCCCTAACTTTCAACTCCATCCCTCTCCTTGGTAATAGACTGAGGTAAAGTCAATCTGTTCACAACCTTTGTGTCACTTTTGATCCAAAGATCACCTTCAGCCTCGCTCATATTTGCACCATCACTAAGACCACCATAACATCGCTCAACCTTGCCCCTGTCTCAGCTCATCTGCCACTGAAACTTTCATTCATGCCTTAATTTCCTTTACTATTCCAATGCACGCCTGGCTGGTCTCCCATATTCTATCCTCTGTAAACTTGAGGTCACCCAAAATCCCATTTCCCCATCACCCTTGTGCCCACTGATCTACATTGGCTCCTGGTCAAACAATATCTTGATTTTAAAATTCCCATCCTTGTTTTCAAATCCTTCCCTTTCTCTGTCATCTGTCATCTGTCATCTCTGTCATCTCCTCCAACCCCACAACCCTCCAAGATACCTGTGCTTCTTTTCTGGTCTCTTCTGCATTCCCAATCATAACTTCTCCAGCATTGGTGGCCTTGCTTTTATTAGCATAGGCCCCAAGCCCTGGAATTCCCTCCCTATACCTTTACACCTCTCTACCTCGCTTTCCTCCTTTGAGACACTTCTTTGATATCACTTGACCTAATGTCTCCCTATGTGGTTTGGTGTGATACTTTGTTTTATAATGCTCCTGTGAAGGGTCTTGGGACATTTCATTATGTTAAAGGTGCCGTATAAATATATTGGTTGTTCATAGAATTATTGAAGCCAATGAAAGTTTAGGACAGGAGGAGGCTCATATGACCCTTTTAGGCCAACTGAGCAATTGACTTTGGAAGATAAATCTTGACAATTACCTCGTACATTAATTGTTGGAAACTGCCTGGTCTCAATGTTATTGCTGTGTCCCCATAAAAAGGAGTCATCAAAATGTTAATGTTGGCAGCCATAAATAGACATCACACAACTCTGTCTATTGGTGACAGTTTACTGCAGAATAATGATCCAATTTAATTCAGAGCTACCTAACTGGATGAATAATGACAAATCATTTATAATGCTGGCAATGCATTGAAAATGAATTGAACTGAATCAAAACCATAGAACAGCAGAATGAAGCCATTCAGTCTGCCATGTCTGATCTGATTCTTCAGTAGAACAATACATACCTAACCCTACTACCCTGCTCTCCCCTTTTCTTTATTTAAACTATTTATCTATTTTTTCCCTTAAAAGAAGCAACATTATCTGCTTCAACAATTCCCTGTGGCAAAGCATTCCATGCTCCAAAAACTGAGTAAAGAAATTTCTCCTATCCTCGCTCCTCACACTTTTTTTTTAAATTGATGATTCCTTCAACATCAACTGCTTAACAAGAGAAAATAATGTCTCCCTATTTACTCTAATAGAATTGTTTTTTTTTAAATCTTGATTAATTTCCCTCAAACTTCCTTGCTCCTCTTTAAATAGTCCTGGAGATGTTATTCATCTTGCTGTCACCCCAGCAGTGGGGCGACAATTGAAGCACAAAGGAGAAGTGAAAATTAGTTCAGCAGATTCCTGCCTGGTTAAGGCCCTGCTTGATTCTGGGCTGAACAAACAGGAGAAAGCTTTAACATATGCAAAATGGGACAAGAAAGGGCTGCACCATTTTCAGTCCCAGACATGCTGGACACCAAATATCCAGCACACTGGTAAAACCTAATGGGGAGCAAGGCTTCCAGCAGCTCGACATGCAGAAGAGTATTTAAAGGGCCTATACATTTTCATTGGGGCTTTTTGCAGTAATTTTTGTTTTAGTCTTATTTCCAACGCGCTTTTAAACTTTCATGAGTCTTCAGCAAGGTACAGCTATTTGCATATTTATTTTTTTCTCCCGAGCTACTGTATTGGCATCACAAGGTCCCTTTAAGAATTAACGGTTAGGCCTCCTAATATCTGGATGAAGAGGGACTAGCATGTTTATGAGTCATCAGTAAGTTGAGACTGTGCTCCCTAAATGCAAGTCAGTATCATTTATACAGACCAAAAACAAAGATGGACCCAGTACTGGTTAATTATGCCCTTTTGCACAGTTTTCAGTTTTAGACACAACCTTAGGAAAGATATGTTTCCCACTGAAGGAGTGCCGTGCAGTTTCATCAGAATGACGCTCAGACTTAAAGAGTTAAACTATAAAGACCGGTTGTGGTACATTGGTCCCAGATTTTTGTCCCAGGCTGGGTTTGCAGAGTTGGGAGATTTCCCGACTCGGTGATCCTAACCTTTAAACGTGGTCACCCTCAAGTCGGATTTTTGATTGGGAGGGGTGGGGGGGGGTGGGCTGAAATAGGATTCGGGGTGGGCGACCATGGAACGAGTGCAGAGGCTGCCAGGTGCGGAGGCAGGCTAGGCGCAAGACCTGCCATGTGCTCAGGCACTTCGTTTAAATTAAATTAAATTTGTTTAAATTGAAGTTTATTAATTAATTAAAAAGGGAGCCCCCTCCAACATTACTGTGCATAAACTGAGCTAGGAGCACAACACATCATGCAGAAAAGGCAGGACATTGCAAGGGAAGTTTATAAAAATATTGGGCAGCTGTCATTCATTAACGACCCAAAATGGTTCCGTAAATTTTTGGGACCATGTCCAACAATCTGAAATATGATCTTATGAGCGTTACATCCAGGAATACACCAAGACTTGCAATCATACAGAAACCTGAATATTGTGTTTAGATTGCAGTATATATCATGACCTTCTATACCTTGCAAAGCTATAAACATTTCATCAGATCATGCTTTGGTCCAGAAAGTATGGATGAACTTGATAAAAAGTAACAGGAAAGCAGTAGCAATAGACACACAACAGAGTGCAAATGTTAATAGAACTCATCTCGAAGTTATGAGCGTACTGAGGTCTGAATTGTACATGCCACCCCCTTTGCAAATGGGTTTGAGCTAACGTAATTTCCCATTGGTGTGACGCAAGTTTGGAAGGCTTGACAAGATTTCAGCAAGCAGCTGTTCTAATGAGCATTCATGAGATGTTAATGAAAGCTAATGCCGTTCACACCACTAGTCAGCGGGATAACCAACCCGCCATCAGGAGGCACCTTCAGGATGTAAGAAAGAAATAACTTGCACATTTTATTATCACATGATGTCCCAGCCTTACAGGCAATTAAGTGCTTGTGAAGTGTAGTCACTGTTATAATGTAGAAAATGCAGTAACTAATTTGAACACAGAAAAGTCCCACAAATAGCAAGGTAATAATAACCAAATAGTCTGTTTTATTTAGTGATGTTGGTTGAGGTGTAAAGCCATCAGGGAAACTCCTCTACTCTTCTTCAAAATAGCACCTAAGGATCTTGAAAATTCACCTGAGACGGCAGATGGAGCCTTGGTTTAATGTTTCATTTACAAGAGGCATCTTTAACACAGCACTCTGTCAGTATAGCCGTTAAGTGTCACAAGGACACAAGAACGTAAGAAATAGGAGCCCATCAAATCTGCTCCAGCAATCGAAAAGATCATGGTTGATCTCGGGCTTCAAATCCACTGCCCCACCCCTATTCACATTCCCCATATCCCTTGATTCCCTGATCATCCACAGTGCTATGTTCATATCTCACCTTTGAACATGTTCTACTTACAATAAGGTTGTTGGGTGTTGCATAATTGGGCATCTCCCTGAGTTGACACTGATTTCTGCATAATGTCAGTCCACTTGGTGTCACCACTTCATCCAAACTCAGCTCTCAACAAACCTTAGCTATTTCACCTGGAAACCAGGTTCCCTCTGTGAGGTGTAGAATCCAAACATTTTGTCAAACAAGGCACCAAATAAATCAATACGCATCTCTCACACTTCTTTCAACAACAAAAACAACAACAACATGATACCTTTAATGTAGGAAATGTTCACAAGGCACGGCACAGGATTTTAATCCAATGAAAAGTGACACTGAAGAAAAAGAAAAAGATATCAGAAGAGGTGACTAGAAGCTAGCTAAAATAGGTATGTTTTTAAGGAGGATCTTAAGGGAGGACAGAGAGGTAGAAAGATGGAGGGGTTTAGGGAAGAAATTCCAGAGCTTGGAACTTGAACGACTGAAGGCATGGCCATTAATGGCAGAACAAAGGGATTGGGGGATGAGTAGGAAATAGACATCCATAGGATATAAATATTATGCTTGCTTGTTGGCTGAGTGTATTGTTCTACTGCCCTTTGAAGTTAAAGCCTTGGATATAGGAGGACAAAACTGACAATCCAGTGATCTGTCCAATTCAATAGGTTGATATTGATTACATAATATACAGCTAACAGGAGATATTTTCAAAAACCCTAAATTGGAAAAGCTCAGATCTGTTTGTCACCAAGTTGTAAAATCTCATAAGGCTCTATAGGCTCAATGGATTCTGCACAAAACAAAACAAGCAGGTAAACAAGGTTGTGATGATAACATTAATAATTTTACGCCTTCTTGACTGAAAGAGTAATTTCTGTGGGGACAATAGTCCTGCTTTTGATGCTGTATTATCATGCCAGAGGCCGACATCAAGCCTACATACTAACAAGGCTACATGCAAGGCACATCAAGGTTCAAAATATATAGCTGAAGAACCCAAGCACTGCTCCAGTTGTTAAATACCCATTTGGAATTGGTGATTCAGGAAAAGCCGCACTGCAGAATATATACGTTTCTTCTGGTACCCCTCTCATTACCAATACCCAATAACTGCCATCAAACTGCTGCAGATGCTGGAAAAAGCTCATCACCCTGAATTGTTACCATAACTCATTTAGTCTCTTCAAAAATGCTGCCTAACCAGCTGAGTATTTCCAGTATTTTTTATCTTTTTAAACAAGAGCTGTCACCTAGTCAGGCAGTGGTAAAGGAGCATCAAGTGGAAGAGTAACAAATCACTGATGATGAAGAAACGCCGTCACTTGACTCAAAATGTGCAGTGAATAGATCAGGTGCTGACACGTTGCATAATTTCGAGGTGAGTGTAGAGGCTTTGCATGTCATGAGACACTTACATGCTACTCTGCCAGTGTCCTGGGTGTTGCCTGTCAACCAGCCAGCCCAGCTTACTGCCACCATGCCAAGGTAGTGCAGTCCAAAACCAGGCCTTTTGGACCCAGAGCTGTTCAGTGTCATCCTCCAAGGCCATCTGCAGTCTCCTTCACTGATAATCATCAGTCTTTCACCAGCTATGTTGCAGCCACTGGGGTAGCAATACGTAGGTGCACCAGGACAGGCAAAATTAAACAGAAGACTGGCATTAAGGAAATCACAAGGGTGATTGGTTTATGCCTTTATGCAATATGGCATGATTTGAAAAGTATAAGGATCTAGCACAAATAGGGTTAATGTGGGACTGGGTATAGTAATGCCTATACAGTGATGTAAGAGAGCACATGAGCCACACCCAGGGTCAGTCGCTTGGTAGACAGAGCCTTGTGTATCAGCAAGCATGGAGACAGCTCCTAGCTTTTGCCCTTTACTGTATACTTGTAAATAGTTCTAAGAGCAACAAAGACTTACAGTTAAACTACGTATGACTACAAAACTACCAAACCAACACCCTGTAACATGGGGGCAGCTTGTGGAAAAACCAAAGAACTTGCAGAAGATGCAGAGAAAAACAAAAATATTGGAAGACTGAGAAAAAATTCAGCAAAGTTTGACCTAAAAAGAAGCTCCAGAAGCACAGATGCAGAGGAAAACCTCCAAAGAAAGGCTTGAAAGCTGAAGGCAGAGATTTTAAATTTGTTACTGCAGTAGAAGGCTTCATTACACCTCCTTTGGAAGTCCAGTTTCAAATCACAGAGCTGAGTCAGCAGACCTAGCAAGGGTGACCTAAGGGTGAAATCATCCCTGATTTGCATTAAGCATAATAGCAGGAGGGAAATAGTTTTACCTGCTGGCCGCAATGGCGGCTTTTCACATCGTATCATCCCTAATCCCGCCTCATTAATCATGTGTTCTGGGAAAACATGCCATTTCGATGGCGGGCAGGCTCTCATTTGCCTGCGATGCCATCACATCACTGCTTCCTCACGCCGAATGTCATATTTGCACACCTCTCAGTACTTCCAGCCCAAAACTGCTGCACAGAAGACATGGCCCTGAATGGCAAGAAGACTGTAGCCCCCCACATAATTCAGTGATGCATCCCTGGGATGCCTTTTGGACACTGTGGAGGCCTGCCTTGAGGTCCTCTACCCCTGCCCTGACTGCAAGAGGTCCAGACATCTCACCACTCCAGCTTGATAGGCGATGACATTGGTGATCAGTGTCAATGCTGCACAGAAAAGGTTGGCCATCCAATGCAGAAAAAGGATGAATGATCTCATCTGTGCAGCCAGGGTAAGGAACCATCTCATCGTTCTAAACTTACACGCATTCACTAGCATCTCACTCACTGCCAGCTCATGGAATATCACCATTCACTCTCTCACACACACCCTCACATGTCTATCTGGCCTCATCTCCTATGGAGACAGCCTCCTTAGTGCTCACCATATTGAGGCCACTTGCACAGATCAACTTGTGCCCCCACACATACCCTGGGATACCCCCCCTTCACCAGTACAGCCCTCGCCCTGAAGCCTCTTCCCTTGCCTGAGGTCACTTCTCCCCCTTCCCCAAGCAAGCCTTTGCCCTGCAACTGGTGAAAAGCCACCCCTGCCCCCGCCCACCGCCATCTTTTGACTGGTCAGGTAGGTAGAGACCTGCATGTAAACCCCCCTAAAATTGATGTGGTGCTGCCTGCGAAGCCTGGCGCTGATAATCATGAGTGCTGCCTGAAGCAAGATGGGCAAACAAACCTCGAAGTCCCAAGTGAAGCACAGCCCGCCAGGTGCATGTCGCTTATGTATAGCTGTGAAACTATGTGCAATCTGCTGATGTGCCAGGATGATCCAGCATGGGGCAATGATTCTGGCGAGCTAGGCTTAAAAGGATATGTAGAAGTATTACAATGAAGTTTCTGATGTCTGACAGCAGGAAATGCGGCCTGCCATTGATGGGCTAAGTGGATGATTGCAAACTGGTTTGATGACATTGTGAAACTGATTTTTGGCCTTCTTGCCATATTGTCCACTGACGCCATCAAACATGCCCAAGGTCAAATGGCACGGAAAATTCCACCCTAAATCTTTTTAAATTCCAGGCTACAGCAACTCCTGGCAAAGCTTTAAAAGTTTCAGTCAGAAGTGCAGTTTGATAAAAGTTGTCGCTAAAAATCCGATCCCTGAGTTGGAGCCGAGCTTGGTCTGAAAAAATTGATAAATGATTAATTGAATACACTGGGCAAATCACAACTTTTTAAACCCAGCTAAATGCAAGAAAAAGCCAGAATTTGATGAATTCATGACTTTGAACATAAATGCTGAGCTAGTGAACTCTGCAGGCATCCGTTCCAGGGACACATTGTTGAGAACCTTTTTTGTCAACCTGAGCATAATCACCATTGCGACAGAGCCCACCAAAACTGGCAAATGTAGGAAATTCCCTTTGTCTCCAAGTGAAATTCAGAAAGTTGCGGCAATGGGTCCACAGCCAGTACAAGGTGGCCAAGCGTGACTGAACGAGAAAAAGAAATTTTAAAACTGAAGGCACAGCTTAAAAATCGCCTTCTGGTATATTTTCTCTGATTTACAAATCGACTAGATTGCCCAAGCTTCTTATTTGAAAGGTTTCCTGCAGAGAAAATAAATTTAAAAAGCTGGCCTGTTAGCATAATGGGAGCCCACTGAAACCTGGCCAGCACAGGAAGAGAAAAATAACAGATATTGCAGTGCTGCCTTGGAAGGAAAAAATTTGAAGAGGTACTCACCTTTATGTAAAGCCACCACAGGCAGGAAACTAATACTACAACACCAATTTAAGCTAAAGCAAACCCAAAATTGAGTGTCATGGAGAAGATCATTTTAAGATTCCAGGAGTACATCAGGATTAAGTCAGAAATCAGGAAAAGTACAAGTTAATACATTTTTATACTTGTTTGGTGAACGTAAGGATGAAGAAATCCTAATGTGAGGCATTGATGAATCCTCAACCAGTTTTGATGAAATATTAAAAGCTTTTGATGAATATCTTTAATCTTCAAGTTTTGGAATGCACAGACCTTAAAAATGATAGAAAACCCCGAGTAAAGCTATGAATATTGAAAAAACATTACCTGAACAATCTACATGAGGTTGTCAGAGAGGCAAAGAACTTTCCAAAAGCCCAAAATTATATATTTTGAGAAACCTTGATACATTGCCCAAACTGCAGCAGTAAGTGGCAGTGCGGAGCAAGCAGCTGACTGTGAATGAAGGAAAGCTATCTGATGAAGTCCAAAACACATAAACCCTGCAAAAGGAAAATGAAATAACGTGAAAACATTCACATCATAGCTGAATTGGAAGATTTGAAACACAGAATTCAATCTAAGTATATAGATTTGAAAAGACACAATAAACTAAAGTCTTCAATAAACCAAACTGATCCAGATCCAAACAAACATATCTCTGAGGCGTCACAAAGGAAGACATAAGAACTCTGATTCCATTGTTGGAAAAACAAAGTGGGAGTTGGGAAATTGAAGCTGATGTACAACCAGGTACAATAGCAGGCATTCAAAGAAGTTGCGGCCTTGAAAGACTCTTTGAGGAACCAATATGTGCCCTGGGAAAGCATGAGGAGTTAAAAAAGAAGTTGAATACTTCTTCAGAAAAAGCTGCATTGAAACCATCAGTAGTAACAAAGCAATGCACTAAAGTGCAGAGTGAAAAGACAAGGGCTGAACAGAAAAATAAACAGTTGAAAAAACAGCTAACTGTCCTTCAAGATTAAATTCATTACCAATACAAAACCTTTCAGTGACATGAAAGGTTTGTGCCACACAATGCCCATCTCCAGAGAATCTAACCATCGCCCCTTGACATTCAATAGCATTACTATCTCTGAAACCCCCACTATCAACACTCTGGAGGTTACCATTGACCAGGAACTGAACTGGACCAGCCATACAAACATTATGGCTATAAGAGCAGGCCAGGCTAGGAATCCTGTAGCAAGTAACTCACCTCCTGACTCCCCAAAGCCTGTTCACCATCTATAAGACACAAGTCAGGAGTGTGATGGAATACTCCCCACTTGCCTGGATGAGTGTATCTCCAGCAACACTAGAGAAGTTTGACACCATCCAGGATGAAGTAGCCCTCTTGATTGGCACCACATCCACAAACATTCACTCCCTCCACCACTAACCCACAGTAGCAGCAGTGTGTAACATCGACAAGATGCACTGGCGGAACTCACCAAATCTCCTTCAGTAGCACTTCCAAACCCAAGACCACTACCATCAAGAAGGACAAATGCAACAAGCACATGGGAGCACCACCACCTGGAAGTTCCCCTTCAAGCCACACACCATCCTGACTTGGAAATATATCGCCCTTCCTTCACTGTCGCTGGGTCAAAATCCTGGACCTCCCTCCCTAACAGCACTGTGGGTGTACCTACACCACATAGAGTGCATTGATTCAAGAAGGCAGTTCACCACCACCTTCTCAAGGCCAATTAGGGGTAGGCAATAAATACTGGCCTAGCCAGCAATGTCCACATCCTGTGAATGAATAAAAAAAGGTAGGTAACAACATTGTTGTTCACTTGGGGATCTTTGTTCAAAGGAAAGCATACAGATGAAAGTTTCATTGCTCTGAAATTTGTGCAGCTGCCTCCAATTTTCTCAAGAGAATACATTGTGTATTCAGATCATCTGTACAAAATGGGTGTTCATGATTAGGAACAGTTTGGGCTGAGTATCTTTTCAAAGGGAAAGCAGCATATTTGGACCAAATGAAAATAGACTTGCAATTTGAGTTTGTGATAGCTGAATTGTTGGATATTTAGCCTTTGGCATTTTGTTCATTTTCAGAGGTTTTTGCCACAGATTTTTGCCAGACTCACCATTGCTACAAGCAAAATTTTGCATGTGAAGATATAAAAGGGATCTACTCTTTTTCATCTGTGTGGAGGAGAAGAAAATTGAGAAAGGATGTTCGGGAGCGTTGCTTGCACCTGAAGCTGCTCATGTCCATCTAAAACAACGCAGGCATGTCTATAGCCCCAAGGACTACCCTAATCAGGAATGACCATTACAGGTTATGCTTCATCAAGAAATCAGTAATGGAGCTGTGACATTTGCTTGAAGCTGACATTACAGATAACCTCCACCATCTAGATGGCACTGCCAATGGCAAATAAGGTTAAAAGACCCCTGATCTTTTATTCCTCAGGTACATTACAAGTTTTCATAGAGATCTCAGCAAATCAGTTAATGAGTAATGCAGCAAAGCAGTGCCAACAAATGCATTACTTTCTCCCCCTGCAAACCCATATGAGCAAATTTCCCATTTTGCACAGCAAAAATGGGAGATGGGAGGAATCTGCAGCCCTTTAGCAATCGAGTCACTTTGACATGTGATATTCCTGCTCTTCGGCTTACCCACCAATGGGAGGGAAAACCATGTAATTAGACTGTGGATTTCATTAAATATAGCTTGGTATATCAAAACTATACACAGAGCAGAGCAGGATTATATTGTGAAGAAAGATTTTACATTGATATAGTACCTTTCACAACCTTGGGACATGCCAAAGTGCTTCTCAGTTAACAAAGTACTTTTGAAGTGTAGCAATGTAGGAAACGTGGTGGCCAATTTGCATTCAGCAAGGTTATATAAATAGCGATCTGATAATGACCAGATAAATTGGGTTTTGCTTATAAGTCATGTTGGTTGAAGGATAAGTATTACATTGGGTGAACTCATGTGCTTTTCTTCTAAAATAGTACCATGGGATCTTTCACATCAACCCGAAAAGGCAAACAGGAGTTTAGTTTAACATTTCATCTGAAAGATAGCACCTTTAGCAGAGCAGCACTGCAATAGAATGTTTGGCTGGATCTAATGTAGGCTGTCAGATTGAGCTAGGTTATACAGGCCTGTATAACTGTGGGAGAAACTGAGCATCCCATTCCCACCGGTGGGAAAACTCATCCCGCCCATTAAGTCAGTGGCAGGAATACATTCCCTTTGTTATGGAGCAGCATGTAACTCTTTCGAGTACAAACACGTTTCCATCTGTTCCTATTCAGATGAAGTTACATTATTTCACAGTTTGCCATTGTGAGATTTGAACTCTTGATAATCTTTTAAATGAAAACAATTAAACCAAATCAACAAAATTGGGATAAATCAGGCACAGCCCCTAATTCAGGTCAGCTGTAAAACCAAGGACAAAAATTTAAAGGAACCTTACAAACTTTAAATCAAAATGTGATTAAAGGGGTCAACAAAACACCCCAGTCCCCGCAGTGCCCACCGAGCATGGAAGGCCTCGAGCGTGTCAGCAGACACCACGTGCTCCCTCTCCAGGGACATCCGGCAGCGAACGTAGCCGCAGAAGAGGGACAAACAATCGGGCGGGACTCCCCCATCGATCGCCCGCTGCCTGGACCTGTTAATGGCCAACTTGGCCAGGCCCAGGAGCAGGTTCACGAGGAGGTCCTCCTCCTTTCTGACCCCCTTCTGCACCGGGTGCCCATAGATCAGGAGAGTGGGGCTGAAGTGCAAGCAAGACATCAATAAAAGGTTTTTCAAATAACTGAAAAGGGAGTGCAGCCTACAACACCCTATATATACATGGTCCACGGACTCCACAAGACCGCAAAAAGGGCACGTGTCCTGAGAATCCGTGAACCTATGCATCCTCTTATTATATGGGACTGCTGCATGCAACACCCTCCAAACCAGGTCTTTTAAGCTTGGAGTCAGTGGCAGGAATAACTCTTTCAAGTACAAACATGTTTCCATCTGTCATTTCAGATGAAGTTACATTGTTTCATAGTCTGCCATTGTGAGATTTGAACTCTTGATCTTGGGGTTACAAACCCAGTACCATAACCACTTGACTATTTAGGCCAAGTTTGGAACCAGTGGCAGGAATAGGCTAACAAGGGGAACATGCCTGCTAATTAGGCTCATTAATGAACCACTTAAAGGTCATTATCCCTCAGCCCATAGGTTGCTCAGTTTAGTGGTTGCTCAGGGATTCCCCCAAACTGGCATGGGATCCCCTTGCCTTTTAAAGGCAGTCCAGCAAACCTATTGGGTTTGCCAGCAGCCTCCAAGGGGTTGCCACTTTCAAAGGCATTTTGAAATGATCTCTGGTCATGGTCTCACTCAAGTACTGGCAGCAGCTACAGCTCCCAGTGGCATTGTCTTTACTAGAGAGTGGACAGCAGCTCTTGGTGGGTGGGATTTCCGTTACCAAGGTCCTAAATTCCAGGGAAG
Organism: Carcharodon carcharias; assembly: GCF_017639515.1. Taxonomy (NCBI): domain Eukaryota; kingdom Metazoa; phylum Chordata; class Chondrichthyes; order Lamniformes; family Lamnidae; genus Carcharodon; species Carcharodon carcharias. Next base: position 71,883,644 of record NC_054478.1, read on the forward strand.
TCTGACTTTGACCACTTAAGTGCCTGTCATGCACTTAATCCTGTTGCGCCTCCTCCACCAAAGAGACACAGGTGTCCCATTGGTTCTCCAATAGTTGGGTGGGACCCCCATCGGAAAAACTAAATGCATTCCGTTATCCTTAGATTTTGTTCTCAAGCTTCTAAGTGGGACTTGATCCCAAAACTTCTGACTCAAAGACAAGAATTCCATCACTGAGCCACTGCTAGTATCTTACGTATCTACAAACGATTTTATCTGAAGTCAAAACATACCAGCATGTAGCTAATGTTCATCTCTATTTTGTGTCCACCAATTTTGCTGCACTGAATGGACCAGATGGCAAAGCATTTCCTTCCAACCAGATGGTCACAGTTTTAGGCTCCAAAACTACTTGTCACTGGAGTTTGCCTGTCACTGTTGGCAGTCTGTTACTTCACTCTTAGCCAAATCACCAGATGGAGTGTTCTGTTTTACAGAGCTACTACAATTCTAAATCCTTAACAAATTGTAGATGAGAATAAGATTTAGGAATTATTCACCTGCTCACCAACAGTCTTCCAACACCTTTCTTTCTAACCATTTTCTTGCATTTAGGATAAAATAGAGTTGTACATCTATCAGATATAACAGCTGAAAAAGAATGCACCTTTAGTAAAATAAAACAGTAAGGATGGAAGACCAACACAGCAAATTAAGAACTCAGTGGTCATATTGGAAGAAAAATTACAAATTTGATCCTAACTCTCATTTCAGGTGAATCAACCAAAGCGTTGAAAGTGCTTGAAAAGTGATAATTACATGGAAAGTGAAATCTGAAGCCCAAATTGACTTTTTCTGGTCATGAGTAATGGCTAAATCTTACACCTAAGTATAAACAGTGTCCCAGGATTTGCTGGAGAGAGGCATCTCACGCCATACCCTGTTTGCTATCTTTGTTCCTGCACATTACAGCTTAAAAAGGTTTTGCCAACAAAGTTGTTCAAGTGTGAGCTTATATCGGCATAATGAGACAATATGATACCTGGGACTTTGGTGAATGACAGGACAGGGTGTCCCCTTAACCAATGAGATTTAAGGACTGAAAAATAAACTGAGACAGGACTGAGAAGGAAGGTTATTTAGACTGGGTGAATTCAATGTCTAATCTGGTACAGAAAGACAAGCAAAGAGGTAGAAAGTTTGGATTAAGAAAGAGAAAAAAAGAGAGCAATGAAAATTAAGAATTTTTTCAAATTTTAAATCTGAGATTTTTAATATCTCCGAAAACAAGTCACTTTCTGCAAGAATATGCCTCCAAGCTTTTAATTGCTTACTTTCTGGAAAAGAAGGTTTGATTGGCAGTCATTAACAATTATCAGGCTGTATTTAACGGATACAGTGGTGGGCCCGTATACCAGCTGGAGAGCTGGTGGCAACCACTCCATAGTCATTTCTGGGAGCCCTATGGGGATTAAATCCCAATTAGGCAGCCAATAAGAAGCCAGCGGCTCTACAGTATAGGCAGCGCTATCAGGACCGGTGACCAGGGCTGGAACTACAGGAGGCCCAAGGATAAAGATCATCGCTGGAGCCCTGGACAGAGGTGATTGACATCACTTAACTCTGTCCCTGCCTCAGTTCATCTGCTACTGAAACTCTCAACATTGCCTATGATACTTTAGATGGCCAACCACTCACATTCTACTCTCTCTAAACTTGAAGACATCCAAAAAATCTGCTGCCCCTGTCCTTATTCACACCAAGTCCCATTTGCCCATCACTCACTGGCTTATATTGGCTTCCCAGTTCAGCAACATCTCAATCTTAATATTCTCATCATTGATTTCAAATCTCTCAATGGCCTTTCCCCTTGCTATCTTGAGAATCACCTCCAGCCCGTAGCTCTCCAAGATACCTGCACTCCTCTCATTCTGGCACTCTGAGCATTCCTGAATTTAATTGCTCCACCATTGGTGGGGGCGCTTTTAGATTCCTGGAAAATAATCTCTGGAATTCCTCGCTAAATCTCCCCACCTCTCTAACTCCGTTTTCTCCATTAAGACATTCCTTGAACCCTATTTTTTTGACCAAAGGTTTTGGTGTTTTTCCATAATATATCTCCTTATGTGGCTTGGTGTTAAATTTCACTTTTTAACCTCCCAGGGAAGTGCCTTGAGATGTTTTATTACATTAAAGGTGCTATATAAATACAAGTTGCTATTGTTCATTTTCATAATAAAAGTATTCAGTGTTGAAAATTTTAAAATTTCTTTCTTTCAAAATTTTTCCATAGCCCTAATTGATGTACAACTTAATAACACATATAACCTTTTCTTATTTCTGAAATTTGATTGAATAGACAGCTGACCTGTTTTTGATTATTTCAAGCAATTAAATATTTTAGCCATTTGGCAGCATGTGTCTCTTTCGTGTGTTTTTCATCAAATTTATGAATGAACAGAGCTACGCAATGTTTACAATAATGAAATAGCTGACAGGTGGAATTCTCCCAAAATGAAACTAAGTGCGATGGCAGGCAGTTTCAGGAGCGCCCAGCCCACCATCCGTAATGGTGGCAACTCACACCCGATCCTGCGCTTGGAGCCTCATTAATTATGCAGAGGCGCGTTTCGCTCTGAATCATCCGGCGGGTTGGGAGCTGATTCACCCGCCTGCTGTCAGCTGGCAGGTTCGAAGGTCCGGGCGCCATATTTAAACACCAGTCCAACACACAATCTCAATTGCTCCAGCCCACCTGAGATGTCTGCAACCCGTAAGGGAAGGGCCGAGAGCCTCAGGACGAAGTCTGCACCCCCACTTCACCCACCAGGAAATCCAGGCCTTGGTCAGGGGAGTGCAGGGACAACGGCACGTGCTCTACCCCAGGGATGGCTACAGGGAGCAGAGCAGCCTCACCTCTCAGGCCTGGGACACTGTAGCGGAGCAGGTCAGCAGCTCTTCAGGGGTTTCATGTAATCATTAGCAGGGGACACATGTCAACACTCGCTCTCTCACCGTTCACATTGCCACCATCCCAACTATTATGTTGCTCACACTCCATTCACTGCCCTTCTGGGGAGGGCTCACCACACACAGGAGACATGCATCTCGCCCACCCTCTGCTCCATCCCTTCTCAACACATCCCTTTCTTTCTTCTTCATACAGGCAAAGCTGGCACAAAACAGGCACGAGAGATTGCAGACCTGGAGAGGGACAGCAGACATCCTCACCCTCAGTGAATTTGAGGAGGCTTCAGCCGAGCTGGCTGGGGAGGATAGGGATCGTCCTGTGGGGAAGGGGAGATCAGCTTCTCCCAGCAATCTAGTATGGATCACAGCTCCAACACCTCATCAAATCCTGATGATCACAATGAGTCACATACAGTCTTATCAAGCTCATGCTCATTAACTGAAACTTTCTTTTTTATTTTCTAGGCACAAGCTCATCGAGGCCCTCAAGCCAGTGCAGCACCACCAGTGTGAGACCCCCGACCTCATCCAGGGACAAAGCTCCAGAAGATTGTTATGGTGCTAACACACACCCTCCACCAGCTCAGGGACACAAAAGTCGCTGGGGCACAGATGTCGATTAGATTTGGGCTCACTTTCTGGGGAACACCTCACTGACACGTCCCAGTAGCAATTGGAGGCAGGGTCAGCCCAGGTTTCCGGCACTCAGAGGGCTGCTGGAGGCCAGCCACCCACTAGGCCCATGTCAGGTGATAAGCCTCTGGATGCGGCCGCCAAATCTATGCTGGAGATGCAACGACAGGCAGTGGAACATCAGGCAGAGATTCGACAGTCACTCTGCAGACTAGAGTGAACAATGGGAGAATCCATCTGCGTAATGTCCAATCTCATGGTTCCAACATTCAAGCACCTCAAGGTCACCATGGGAAGGCTGGGAACCACCATGGAGACCTTGGTCCAGCAGGTCTTGCCGGATTTGCACTTGGCCCTGCACTCCGTAGTCACACACCAATGGACATCATCAGGATGTAGGCAACATGGCTACGAGGCACCTTGACCTCCCTCCAGGTGCACCATCTCCTCGGGCATCCACAGGGAAGATGAGTGTCAGCCGGACACCCTAGGTGCCTCCTCTCAGGACACTCCAAGGGTGTGCAACCGCTCACAGCCCCCTTTGCCTATGACCCCATCCACTCCAGCTTTTCAAGCCACCAAGGTCAATTTTGCCCCTTAGCAGGTGACCCTAATCAGGCCTCAGGCCACCAGAGGACATTCGCCAAGGTCATCACAGACATCAGGATGTAGCAGCCTCCACCTCTGCTGCGGATGTCAGGGCTGCACCCAGGCGTGGTGCTGGAGTTAGGAAAGTTAAGAAAAACTGATGTCACTTCTGGGTCACAGGTGTGCTAGACATGCAACTAAATTGCACTTCTGTTAAAACATTTGATGGTTATGTGAATGTTCCTGTCAACTAAAGGCGTTGTGATCTTGCACTTTGGAGTCCTCTAATTTCGAGGTTTAGCTATCCTCCCACTCAGTAATAGTGTCCCTCCGTGAGATTCATATTCCTGTGATGTCAACTTCAGTTGAACTACAATTGCACTCCTTTTGTAATGTCAGGGAGATGTGTTTAAATCTTTATTGGAAATGTGTGATGTGAGTGTTTCTCACCCTTCTTCCTCAAAGAACACTATTGAGGGCAGCTCATCAGCATTGATAATCTAGCAGCATTTGTGTCTGCTCAGTGGTAGTGGCATAAGAAAAGACATGCACAGGAGGAGGAGATCCCTAGGCATGTCCACATCTCAGGCGCAGCAGTGTTTGCATCATTAGGTGGCGGCGAAGGCTTCAAGTCTTCTCTCGCATCGATCTTGTCGCTAAGTGGACTCTCAGTTCCTAGAGTGAGCTCACTCACAGGGTACCATGGACCTAAGCAAAAATCATGGCCTGACAATTCATGAGGTCAGAACACACAAGTGTGAATGGGGGCCTCGTTCTCGCTGCAAGTGAGTGGACAACCCCTGAGTTGAAAGAAGATGGCATTGAGGGCTAGGAGAGATGTGGCCATATTCCCTCACTTAACTTTACTCTTCACGGAACCTGTCAGCAATTAACGTATCTCGGGCACATCTCCCACGTCTTCCTCCCTCTGTGCTGACCCTCTGCAGCCTCCTGAGGTTCCTAGGCCTCCAGATCTTCATCCTCCAATGAGCTCTCATCCTCCTCCATGTCTTCCTCTGGCTGGAGGTCACCTCTTTCCACAGCCAGATTGTGAAGGGTACAACACACTGTGATGATGCAGGAAGCCTTGTCAGGAGTGTCGTGTAGTGAGTCACCTGAGCGGTCCAAGCACCTGAAATGCATCTTCAGGAGCTCTATGATCTGCTCTCTAAGGGAGCCTGTGGAGCTGTGAGCAATGTTGTACCTTTCCTCAGAACAACTCTGAGGGTGATGCATCAGTGTCACCAGCCAGCGCTTCAGTGGGTACCCCTTAGCCCCAAGCAGCCATTACTGCAGATATAATGGTCCCTCGAAAATCTCAGGCACCGGGGAGTGGTTCAGGATGTAGGAGTCATGGCAACTCCCAGGGTACAGTGCTGAAAGGCACAGTATGTGTTTTGTGGATCACACACCAGTTGTATGGTGATGGAATGATAGCCCTTGCAGGTTATAAACATTAGGGCCTGCTACCATGGAGCTCATATAGCCACATGGGTGTAGCCTATAGCACCCTGCACTCTTGAGGAACCTGAGATGGCGGTGAAGCCAGTGACTCTCGCAGCCTGGCTATCTTCTCCCAGAACAAACCTGACATAATGATGGACCTTCCTGTAAAAGGCGTCTGTGACCTCCTTTATGTATCGATGTGTTGTGGACTGATAGATGCCGCACAGGTTCCCTGTTGATCCTCGGAAAGAACCAGAAGCCAAGAAATTGAGAGCAGCAGTCACCTTCAAAGCCACTGGCAGGGGATACCCTCCAACTCCACATGGTGTCAGGTCTTCACGAAGATTATGATATATGTGATGTACCAGAGCTCGGGACAAGTGCAGACCTGCATGGCTTTGCCTCTCACTCATTTGCAAATAGAAGACTCTTGGACGATAAGACCTAGGTCTGGTGAGTCGTCCCATTGTCTGGGTCTCTCCTCCTGTTCATGCTGTGGCTCTGTTTTGCCATATCCCTCTGCTGAAACTGCACACAGAGTTGCCTCTCCCTCCTTCACCTCCTCTATTGCATTAGGACCCTGACAAAGGCAGCATTGACCGCTGGATCCATATCTGCCATTGCCTTCTCTCTGAAAGGAAACATTGAAGACATTAATGATTCAAGGGGTAAGAAAGCCAAGCTCAGAGGATGAAACGCATGGAAACTGTAAGGGTCCATAGTTTTTCCTGCCCTACTTGCTTGGTGGTTGATGCTGCCTTGTCCCTGAGACATTAGCACACACATCGAGGTGACCAAAGTAGTATCGCAGATATGTAACATCTTGAGCCCTGCATGGGATGCTAAAGTTTAAGTGAGAGGAGTGACCCAACCTAGCTCTGTGCTCCAATCTCTGATGTGGCATATTAATGACTAATCAGTTGTTTATGGTCCCTTCAGGAGCGTCACATCTGGTGAACACGTGACAGGCCTTCATTGATGGAATGCCATATATAATACAGCTCTGTCTCTGTCACTAATGCCTGCATTTCCAAATTCTACATTCCTATGTCTTACACTTGAGATGCAGTGACTGTGATATGAAGCCACTGAGTTCTGAGTAGCCCTTTACCAGCTCTAATGAAGCCATTGGCTTTAACTGGCTTTCATTTCAAGGAGGTCTTCTTCCTTTCTTTCTAAGCAGACTCCTGCTCACTCTGGTGGCAAAAAGAGTTTAGAGGGTGACCTCAGAAAGTCTCCCTGTTTGCCCTTCCCCCTAACGGCCATTCCACAGCCTTCCCACCCCATTTCCCTCCTTGCTTTTTATGATTCATTCACGGGATGTGGGCTTCGCTGGCTGGGCCAGCATTAATTGCCCATCCCTAGTTGCCCTTGAGAAGGTGGTGGTGAGCTGCCTTCTTGAACTGCTGCAGTCCACGTGGTGCAGGTACATCCACAGTGCTGTTAGGAAGGGGGTTCCAGGATTTTAGCCCAGTGACAGTGAAGGAACGGTGATATATTTCCAAGTCAGGATGGTGAGTGACTTGGAGGGGAACTTCCAGGTGGTGGTGTTCCCATTTATCTGCTGCCCTTGTCCTTCTAGGTGGTAGTGGTTGTGGGTTTGGAAGGTGCTGTCAAAGGAGCCTTGGTGAATTCCTGCAGTGCATCTAGTAGATGGTACATACTGCTGCTATTGTGCATCAGTGGTGGAGGGAGTGAATGTTTGTGGATTTGGTGCCAATCAAGCAGACTGCTTTGTCCTGGATGGTGTCCAGTTTCTTCAGTGTTGTAGGAGCTGCACTCATCCAGGCAAATGGGGAGCATTCCATCACATTCCTGACTTGTGCCTTGTTGATGGTGGACAGGTTTTGAGGAGTCAGGAGGTGAGTTACTTCTCGCACAAATCCTAGCCTCTGACCTGCTCTTGTAGCCACTGTATTTAAATGGCTAGTCCAGTTCAGTTTCTGGTCAATGGTAACCCCCAGGATGTTGATAGTGGGGGATTCAGTGATGGTAATGCCATTGAACATGGCTGGGTTCTCTCTTGTTAGAGATGGTCATTGCCTGGCACTTATGTGGTGCAAATGTTGCTTGCCACTTGTCAGCCCAAGCCTGGGTACTGTCCAGGTCTTGCTGCATTTGGACATGGACTGCTTCAGTATCTCAGGAGTAGCAGATGGTGCTGAACATTGTTCAATCATCAGTGAACATCAGTGAACTTCTGACCTTATGATGGAAGGTAGGCCATTGGTGAAGCAGCTGAAGATGGTTGGGCCTAGGACGCTACGCTGCGGAACTCATGCAGTGATGTCCTGGAGCTGAGATGACTGAATTCCAACAACCACAACCATCTTCCTTTGTGTTAGATGTGACTCCAACCAGGAGAGTGTTTTCCCCCTGATTCCCATTGACTGCAGTTTTGCTAGGGCTCCTTGGTGCCACACTTGGTCAAATGCTGCCTTGATTTCAAGGGCAGTCACTCTCACCTCACCTTGGGAGTTCAGCTCTTTTGTCCATGTTTGAACCAAGGCTGTAATGAGGTCAGGAGCTGCGTGACCCTCTTGCAACCAAACTGGGCATCAGTGAGCAGGTTATTGCTAAGCTAAGTTTTACTACAGCGGGTTCCCAATTTTTTGCCTCCCGCTGGATTCTCCACTCCTGCACGCCACAAAACCTATTGCAGATGGGATGGAAGAATTCTGCCCGATGTGACCATAATATTGGAATATAGGTTCTCGGGACTGTTGTTGGAAAGAAGTCACAATTTCAGCGAATGTGGATATATAAAGAATCAAATAAAATTTCTAGAAACCACATTAATGATTGATTTACGTCTAGCATATGTGAATTTACTCCACAAAATCAAATCACTAGAGTGACAATATGCATCATGTGAATTATGTAATTTAAATTTAGTGAGAAATAGAAGAATTGGGTGGAATTGGTGGGGCCATAAAATGCAATGGGCCATTCATTGACTTTGGCAGCACCGGAAGATCCGGGCAGTGGGAGGGGCCATAAAATTCCGGCCATTCTTTAAAATGTCTATCATAAGCAGAGGTCAAGAAAAACATAGTTGAAAGAAGTGAAGTTCACTTTCTAAGAATGGGGTTGGCTATAATTCTGGGAGGCAGTCACCATATCGCCAACAGGATCGTGGATGGTCAGGTGTGTATGCAATCCAGGGTGATTTAGGGAATAAAGGAGATCCACATCTTATTAATTTGTCTATGCCTATTAATTAATATAGCTGCTATATACAATTTACTTTTAAATAATGTATATTGGCTGCACAGCATGAATTATATCAATAAAATTACTGGCATGTAACACCACTGGTGTAAAACTGGTATCTAGGCTTGGAAATGATTTGAATATCATTGAATGAAAGCTTAGCACATTTGTATCAAATTTCTCTCTGTTCTTTTAAATGAGGTATTAACTCATTTCAAAAGGATTAATGGAAAGAAAAAAAGGAACCTGTATTTTTATGGTATATTTTATGTCTTCACGATACACCGAAGTACTTCATCGTTAATTAAGTACTTTTTGTGTAAATGTAATCACTGTTGCAATGTAGGTAAAGGTAGTATCCAATTTGTGTAAAGCAAGGTCCCGCAAACAACAATGAGATAAATGACCAGATAATCTATTATCTAGTAGGATTGATTGAGGGATAAATATTGACTAGAACCTAGGATAGTTCCCCAGCTTTTTTTGGCATAATATCATAGGATCTTTTACATCAATCTGAGGGGCAGATGGTGTCTATTTATAAACTCTCATTTAAAAGACAGCAGTTCCAACAGCGCAACACTGCTTCAACACTACACTAAAGTGTCAGCTTAGATTATGGGTAGAACTTTCGGGTTGGCGGGCAGCCGCGATCAACAGGCCCAGGAGCAAACAGGGAACGGACCGCCGATCCCATTCAGCCCCTGGCCACGATTTCACGGTGGCTGGCCAATTAACGGGCAGCCAGCCCGAGAGGTGCTCTGAAAGGCTCAGTGCTGCCGGGAAGGAGGCAGGAGGAGGGTGAGCTCTGAAGTCAGGAGGGCATGGGGAGCACGGAAGGAAAGCTCCCTGAAGGCAGAGAGCTTCAGAATCCCGCCCTTAATCCCACTCTTGAATGAGGTTCCTCAAAAAAGCAAAGGTTGCCTGGCCGATTCACCCGCCCGCCAACCGGAACATTGCACAGGCAGTGAAAAGCCGCCGTCAATTGCTACTTTAATGGCCTTCGTAGGCCTCTTAATTGTCAGCAGGTGTGCTGTCAAGTCTCACACGCGCCCGCTGACTGAAATATCGCACGCTATTTCAAGCCCGAGTCTGTCGAGCACGTGCCCACACGCTGAGCAAAAAATTCTACCCTATATGTTCAAGACTCAGACTAAAGGTGAGTGCGCTACCACTAAGCCAAGGCTAACACCTCCATTAAAACAGAGACAAGAGGCTATGAATGCATGAAGTATTTGTACAATAACGTCATTGGCATTAATTTTTAGGCTCTCATGTTAGTGATGCAATGCTAAAGTAAAACAACTTGCCTGCAAATTATATGGTTATCTTCGTAAAAAACATTATAAGGAGCAAAAAGTAGGTTTCAGTTTTGATGTGGAAAGAGGTCTGCAAAGGAACCGACCTAGGCTGCAATGTTCAGAAAAACTGACTTCAATCTGTAATTAAAAACTTTTGAGCTTACAATGACTTTAACCCCCAAAACATACATTGATATTTCATAGAAAACCTCTTATCTGGCTATCATCAGTAATTTGTAGCCTGGAGTATGGCTTTTACATTTAAACACAAGTTCAAACAGTTGTGCATTGTAGCTACATTCAGGGAGCTTTCATTTGGCCAGTATCTGTCACAATGCAATTCTAGAAAATGTTGCTGTTAGATTTTAAAATGAAGCTTGAATTAAATTAGACACATTACTATAATAGTGTTATCAATATTAAATGTATGAAATAAATTGAGCTTTGTTCCTTACCAATTGCTGATCATAAAGAAAATGGTCCGGCAGCAACAGTAATAATTAAATTACCATCCTACTGAAAATTTAGCTACTATCATCTGCATTCAACACTATCACATGCTACTGACTGTACAGAACTACTACTATGACTCAGGGGAAAGGATAGGTTGGCCAACAATAATAGTGATCAGCAGTACTAGCTTGTTTCCAACCTCCACCCCTCCAATCCCACCAATGACAGACACAATACTTTTGCCACAGGACTGAATATGTTGACAGCCGTACAACTCTCAAAAGAAAATTATTTTCCTTTTGTGTGGCAGCAGTAAATGCTTTACTATCCCAAAAAGAAAACTGACATCCACGGAACATTATATTGAATCTACAGCACAGATACAGGCGATTCAACCCAACCAATTTGTGCTGACATTTCTGCGCCATTCAAGCCTCCTCCCATCTTTCCACATCTAAATCTATCATTGTAACCCTCTATTCCCTTCTCCTTCATATAGTGTTGAGCTTTCCCTTAAATGCATCTATACTGTTCACTTCAACCACTCTCTGTGGCATTGAGTGGAAAAGTGGAGACTATACTGCTAATTTAGAAATAGAGACAGAAGAATGACCCAGGAACTATAAACTTGCAGGCTTGATGTATGTAGTGGGTGAAATGACAAAACATTCTGAAAGGCAGCAGAGTGATAGTCAAAAGAAACACAGACCAGAGTTAGAAGACCACTCAGTTAGTAGAGGTTTAGCATGTATTTGAACTCAGCACTGAGGTATAGGTAGTTTGATCCTTTGGGTCCATTTATTGTAGCATGGCAGTGAAAGCCAGTATTGCATTGAACTTTTTGGAATTCTTGAGCCTTTGCGACAACAAAATGTATTACCTCGCATTTATTTGAGCTGAACTTGTAAATTTTCTGTTCATTTTGCAAGTTTATTCATGTTCTCCTGTAACTTGTTGCAACCCTCCTCATTTTTGACTTCCCAATTTGGCATCATCCACAAGTTAGAAATTCTATTTTTTATTCCAATGTCCAAATCATTAATGTAGATTGTGGACAGCAGTGGTACCAGCATTGATCCAGCTTGTGGAATGCTGCTTTCCTTCTGCCATACTGAATGAATATCCTTTACCCCCACTCTCTACTTTCTGTCTTGAACCCAGCTGGAAATTCATTCTGCCACTTGTCCCCTGACTCTTCATTCTCTGACATTATTTATTAAGCTATCGTGGGGCACATTGTCAAAAGTCTTTGGAAAACTCAGATAAATTACATGTACTATGTTACCATTACCTACTCTCTCTGTTACCTCCTCAAAAAATTCAATATGGCTGGTCAAGCAAGTCCTTTTTTTCTATCCATGCTGATTATTCACTATCATAGTATTTTTTTTTTCCATAGCTGTTCTTCTATTCTCTGCCTTAGTAAGGATTCCATTATTTTTCCTACACTTAAAGCCAACTGATTTATAATTCCCTGTGCATGTTCTAACAAATTATCAAATGTGTTTAGTAATACCTTTGCTAGTTCTCCCTCAAATTATTTAAAAATACGTTAATGAATCCATCTGGATCAGGGGTTTTATCCTTTTTGAGTTTGATTAGTTTATTCAATACATCCTTTTTTACTTTAAAAACACATCTCATTGCTCGACTCATTATCTCATTATGATCTATCTTCTGGGTAAATATTGAAGCAAAATAACTATTTGGCATTTCTGCTATTTCTCTACCATTACCTGTTGTTTATTCTGTATATCTCTTAATGGTCCTATTCCCATCCCAGCCTTATTTTTATTAATGTACCTGTGAAATATTTTACTCTTTTGTATAATGTTCCTTAATAATTTAATTTCATATTTCATCTTTGCCTTCTTAATTGTTCTTTTTACTTTTCTCCTAATCTCTTCACATTCTTTCTTATCATGCACTCCTCTGCTGTCTAGGTACCTAACGCATGCTTTTGTCCTAACCCTCACTTGCTCTCTTATGTCTTTATTCATATGTGGAATTCCACAACAAATGGATCAGATTGAAGCCCTGCAGTCCTGCCACATTCAGTCGTGAATAGGGGTGGACAATTAAACATCTCACTGGAGGAGCAGGCTCCACAAATATCCCCATTCTGAATGATGGGGGACCCTAGCACATCAGTGAAAATACAAGGCTGAAGCATTTGCAACCATCTTCAGCCAGAACTGCCAGATGCATCTTAGCCTCCTCATAAGATGTCCAGCTTCACATATGCCAGTCTTCAAGCCAAGTTGATTCACTTCGCGTGATATGAAGAAACAGCTGAAGGCACTGGATACTGCAGAGGCCATGGGCCATAACAACATTCCAGCAATAGTACTGAAGACTTGTGCTCCAGAACTAGCCATGGCCATAGCCAAGCTGTTCCAGTACAGCTACAACACTGGCATTTACCTGACAATATGTAAAAGTGCCCAGGTATGTCATGTCCTCAAAAAGCAGGACAAATCCAACATAGCCAATTACCACCCACCAATCTACTCTTGATCAACAGCAAAATAGTGAAAGTGTGGCATTGACAGTGCTATCAGGCAGCACTTACTCAGAAATAACCTGGTCACTAATGCTCAGTTTGGGTTCCACTTGGGCCATAGAGTTCCTGACCTCATTACAGCTGTGGTCCAAACATAGACAAAAGAGTTTAACTCAAGAGGTGAGATGAGAGTGATTGCACTTGAAATTAAGGCAACATTTGACCGAGTGTGGCATCAAGGAGCTCTTGCAAAACTGAAGATTAATGAAAATCAGGGGGAAAGATGTCCACTGCTTGGCGTCATCCCTAGCACAAAGGAAGATGGTTGTGGTTATTGGAGGTCAATCATCCCAGTTCCAGGACATCACTGCAGGAGTTCCGCAGGGTAGTGCATAGGCCCAGTCATCTTCAGCTGCTTCATCATTGACTCTCCCTCCATCATAAGGTCAGAAGTGCGATGTGTGCTGGTGATTGCACAATGTTCAGCACCATTCAAGACTTCTCAGTTACCAAAACATTCCATGTCCAAATGCAGCAAAACCTGAACAATACCCAGGCTTAGGCTGACAAATGGCAACATTCATGGCACACAAGTGCCAGGCAATCACCACCTCCAACAGAGAGAATCTAGCCATCTTCCCTTGACATTCAATGGCATTACCATTGCTGAATCCCCCACTATCAACATCCTGGAGGCTACCATTGACCAGAAACTGAATTGGACTAGCAGTATAAATACCGTGGCTACTAAAGCAGGTCAGAGGCCGGGAATTCTGAGTCAAGTACTTCACCTCCTGCCTGTCCACCATCCACATGGCACAAGTCAGGAATGTGATGGAATACTGCCCACTTGCCTGGATGACTGCAGCTCCAACAACACTCAAGAAGCTTGACACCATCCAGGACAAAGCAGCCCACCTGATTGGCACCCCGTCCACCATCCTTCAACATTCACTCCCTCCACCACCTATGCACAGTAGCAGCAACGTGTACCATTTACAAGGTGCACTGCAGCAACTCACCAAGATTCCTTAGGCAGCATCTTCCAAACCTAGAAGGACAAAGGGCAGCAGATGAATGGGAACACCACCAACTGGAAGTTCCCCTCCAGGCCACCCACTATCCTAAATTGGAAATTTACACCATGCCTTCACTGCTGTTGGGTCAAAATCCTGGAACTCACTCCCTACAGCACTGTGGGTGTACCTGCACCACATGGACTGCAGCATTTCAAGAAAGCGGCGCACCACCACCTTCTCAAATATCCATGGGCAATAAATGCTGACCTGGCCAGGGACGCCCACATCCTGTGAATGAATAAATTTTTAAAAAACTAGTGTTTTGTTTGTTCTTTCCTTTTAGCAGAATATATTATCCCTGCACTGCATTGAAAACCATTTTCTATGTTTCCCATTGTTGTTTCATGTTGTTGTTTGCCAATATTGTTGACCATCCCGTATGATGAAAGCCTACGAAACCAAAGCACAATGGGCAGAATCGTCCCAGGTTTGCACAGAGTGCGATAGCAGACGGGAGAAAGGATATTTTACCCGACGGCCGCCATGGCGGATTTTCGCGCCATGTCATCCCATTCCCGAAGAATCCCGCCTCATTAATAATGCCTTCATGGGAAACACGCCAGATTGCTGGCAGGTGGGTTCAGATTTGCCCGCCACGCCGTGACCTCAGCGCTTCCTCACCCCGGATGCCATATTTAAAGTGCACCAGAGCGTATGCCTACTTCATGTCTTCAGAACAGGACCGCCCCAGGTGACAGATGGCCCTGAAAACAAAAAAGACAGCAGCCAACAAATTTAGTGCTGCCTCCCTGGGGCGCCTGCTGGACGCAATGGAAGGCCCTTGGGATCTCTTCTACCCCACACTGGCCATAGGAGGTCCACAGAGTCACCAGTCCAGCCTGGGAGGTGGTGGCAGCAGCGGTCAGTACCAATGGAGCACAGAGGAGGTCATCCATCCGGTGCAGGAAGAGGATGAATGCTCTCATCTGTTCTGCCAGGGTAAGTCAACCAACGCATCACTCCCAACTCACACAATCCCAAATCCATCACACATCCACAGGGATCTCACACCTCAAGGGACAACACCACTAACTCTCACACACACACCCTCACATCTCCATCAGGCTCATATCCTCTGGATCTCACATTCTCATCCCATCTGTGGCTCCACTCTCCAAACAAACATTCCACACAGTGCCATGTGTCCTGCTCACACTCTTTCCGTCTGTTTTCAAGGAGGAGAAGCTGGCTCAAGGACCCTCACTCACTTTGAGGAGTGTGCCATCATGCTGACTGGTGAGGACGTTGAACCTGCCTGTGACATCAGAGAGGTCAGCAGCGAAAATCCACGTGAGGATCCTGCACCACATCATCCTTATCGACACAAATGTGAATGCACTTGCTCCTGCTTTTCAGTCTGCTGCCAAGTACTAATTATCTCAGCTTTGGTTCACAGGGAGTTCTGCCAAGTGACTGGTGCCCTCAGCCAGCCTGTCTCTCAGCTCCATCCAGGTCCTCACCTCCAGGCAAGAGGATTCCTCCTCCATTGAAGAGCTAGAAATAAGCAGCCTGGAAGACCCGTCACAGTGCTTACCAACACCTTGCACCAGCACAGAGACATACACCTCAGTGGGACCCAGATCTAGAACAGGCTCAGTTCACAATCTTGTGGTCAATGCACAGACACATGTCCACACCAGGAGGAGGCAGGTTCAGCCAAGCTCCCTGGCGCTCAGAGGACTGCTGGGGAAGAGACATCTGTGAGGTCTGAGTCAGGTGATGAGCCTTTGGATTCAGCCTTCCAACTCATCCTCGAGAGTCAGCAGAAGGTGGGGGGACATCACGCAGAGCTGTTGAAAGCCCTCAACAGAGTGGCACGCAAGTCTGGGGAGTGCGCCCGCCTGCTTTCTAATGAAGTGGTACCCACATGTGCGCATATAGAGGCCTCCATGGGAAGGATGACAGATGTCTTGGAGACCCTGTTCCAGCAAATCACGGAGATGTACGCAGACTTGCACTCCATTGTGGTAGCCATGTGTGAGTTCTTGCATTGGTAATATGAGAGGGAAATGGGGCCCTTCAACATCCCTCCAGGTGCTCCTTCCCTTCAAGGAGCCAGGCTGGGACCCTCGGGCACCTGAGGGGAGGAGGAGCAGCAGCTGGACAACCCTGGGTCATTCACTCAGGAATCTCAGAGGCTGTCCTCTCCCTACGAGCTCACTTTGCCTGTGACCCCGTCAACCTCATTCCCTGTCACCACAGAGGGAGCAGCTGGCCCACAGGAGGAAAGCCAAAGCAAGCTGGGCCCACAAGGCCTCAGCTCTCCAGAGGACCCACACTGAAGTCATCAAAGGCAACAGGGCCAACCATTGCACAAGATGTCTCTGCTCCTGCTGTGGATGTCAGGGCAGCACCTAAAAGAAATGGCAGGCCTAGAAAAGTTAAGAAATTCTGATCACAAGTGGTTGCAGGGTGAACGCATTTTATCACTTTATAATCTGAAAATATATTTGCTTTCACTGAATAATGTATAATGTTGTCCTTCAGTTTCAGTTACAGACTTTGGGAATGCTCCCCCGCATCCACCCCCCACAAGCAGTTCAGCTGCATGCAGCTGGACCACGAGTGATTCTGGAGGGGGAAGTGGGTGTGTGGCAGGGCTTTTCAGAGCTTCGTACAAGCGCTCTCCCACGCATGGGGAGTCTTCATCAATCACACTCATTTCCTTGTCCTGAGCATTTTCAATGCTGCCTGCTGGGGTTGGCTTTCAGTTGTCCATCTGAGCTGAGCTGCATCTCCGCCCACCCACTGATCACACTCCCATGCAGCACCTGTGCCCATCCAATATGAGGCTCCGCTCACTTTTGATTTCGACAGCCATGGTAGTCATTAAGTTTCTCATCAGTTCCCCATCTTTTCCCCTCCCCGAGTCGCCCATGTCCTTTCCCCCATCACTGCTGACCCCCTTGGCATCACCTTCCATTTCCCCACCATCACCTACCAACCTGAACCCTTTTCTTTCCCAGATGTCCATGTGCATGTTCCCTATCTTCCTGAGATTCTCACCCACGTCGACAGTGACCTCCCCAACCTCCTCTTTCCCAACCCAAGAATCCATGTCTGCCTCCAAGTCCCCACCAACCACCCTCATCACGCCTTCTACAGCTACCAGCACACCCTCATCCTCCCACCCTCCTGGCTCATTCTGCCCCCTGTCATACTCACTATTCCTTCCTACCACGCCCACCCTCAGTTTGCTCCACAGGAAGCAGTCACATATCCCTCCCTCGCACGTTCATGTGAACATTCCCCCCTTACTTCCTCCTACACCCTTACTCCCTCCTCCCCCATACTCCCTGCTATCCCTTTCCAACATCGCCCCTGACCTTCCAACCTCACCACCCCCCACCCCGCCGCCTGCCTTGACACCCGACGCCAATGGGGCCAGAAAATTCTGGCCTGGATATCTGAAATAAAAACAGAAAATGCTGGAAATACTCTGCAGGTTGGGCAGCACCTGTGGAGAGAGAAACAGATTTAAAGCTTTAGTTCATTAACACCAGAATTGATGAAAGGTCATTGATGACCGTGTCAGAAGTGCTTGGGTATTTTTAACATTTTCTGTTTATAAAGGACGTCTCCTTTAACAGTGCAACATTAGCCACCTGAAACCGTGCCTCATTCTATCTATTACTCAATCCCTTATACATGCCTTAGTCACCTCCGGACATGACTATTGCAGTGTTCCCCCAATCTTGAAAATCCAACTTACCCAAATCACTGCGGTCCATGTTCTATTCCATTCCAATTCTGCTCATCCATAACTCCTACCCTCACTGATATACATTGACTTACATTTTTCTAAGACCTTGAATTTAAAATTCTCATTCTTGTATTTCAATCCCTCCAAACAGTAAAATCCAGATAAATTGAATCTCAGGAGATCCACCCACAAGCAGAGATTTGTGATAATCAAGGAGGCCCCATACCCACATGAATGTGTCTCTCTGTAACCCAATATGCCTAGAAATGTGGGCTATGACAAAAACAACAGATTCAAATGCCAAATGAAAACACATTAAAGCAGCAAACGTGTGAAAAAGCCTTTATTCACACCTGTTCACACCATACGATGACACAACCTTGTAAAAATCCCATGCTTTGTATTGAAAAATGTCAGGCGTTATATCTGGAAAAACTCCATTATCATTTTCTACTTAGCATGCTGTCTTCATACGTGCATGACACAGTCCACCATGTCACCTCCCTTCCCTCCCTTCGACATACATATGTGCCATTCTCTTGAATTGTCTCCCTAAATCTTTGCATTTTGTACTCCCTCTTGCCCTTTAAAATCTTAAAATTTACCTCTTTGATTAAGCTTTTGATCTCTCCTCCTATGCCTCTCCTTCCTCGGCTCAGTGTTTCCTTTACAACTCTGCAAAGCAACTTGGGGATGTTTCCGATGTTAAAATCATTAAATAAAAGCAGGTTACTGTGTTTAGTTGAGTATCATGACAATACCATCACTGCAATGACATTCATTATGTGTCAGTTTGATAGCAGAAACCAGAGAGTGCGAAAACAAAGATCGGGCCCTTTAAAAATATTTGTTTAAGATAAATTGAAATGTGAAAGATTTCATATCACTGACATTGTCAATTTGAAAGCAGATGTGTAAGCTTTAGGTAGTAGCGTTGTATCAGCCATAAGTGACCTAATATAGAGAATGCTCAGTACATGTTGACTTAAATGAGGCCCTGACTTTTCATTAAATTATGTAAGTTACTCTAGTTAATTATTTGCATTGAAGTATTTTTCTGTACCTATGCATTAGCTGCTATTTTATCATTAACTGCATGCTAGTCGAGCAGCTACAAGAACAGTTTAGATGAATAATGTTTTTAAATGATAAAGGGTTTTAGAGATGGGTCATGAAAAATAAATGCAGCAGAAAGATAAACCATACTTATATGAGCTGCATGAAAATATTCGAATAAATGCATGTAAGTCCCCGTGCATCCTTGCACTGTGACACCTTGCCTAACTGAGAAGTAAATAACATGTTTCTCAATCTCCGCTTAATTTCCGTGCGCCTTTTCGTTAACAGTATGCAATTGTAATAGTAAGTGTTGCATCTATCAATGTTTTCATCTCTCTCAGCCTAAGAGTTCAGCCCATGTTGAACTCCAGGCCTTGCTGGACTGTCTTCTGAAAATTGTACAGAAGATTCTAGGCTTTAACTCTAAAGAACTTCGAGCTCCTCCATTCCATCTTCAAACAGCTTTAGAGACTGTCTCTTGTTAACATACACTTCAAGAAAAGCATTCCATTCTTATTGAGGATGGTCATGTGTTAAATGTATGGATGATGAATATTATCAGATTGCTCAAAAGAATGCAGCAAAATAGTTCCAAGAGCAGCTAACATATTTAGGAAAAACTACTCTAAAAGAGTAGCTGCGACAATTTCTGTAACTGAATGTTCATCATTTAATTTTTACATAATTCCTTGCAAAAATATAACTGCAATTTATGTACTTTAGTGTGGTTGGCAGCACAATTGGTTTCCAATGAATGGTATCAGTAGGATTCAGGAGATCAACATGTCGAACCTCAAACAGTTACAATGGCACGTTAATCTACAGCAATTAGCAGCATGAATGGAGCAATAGAATAGAAGAGCCAGATAGTATTCCTGATAGACTCTGTACAGATGATACACAGGACTAGAGTAACTAGTTCAATACAGTTCGCAAAATTAGTTGCAGCACAATAACACCAAAATGTTCTCATCAATGCTTACATTAAAGAGACTTACACCAGTGACTTGTACAGAATTAAATGCTATAAACTGCCTGGCTCCCTTAAATTGTCAATCCTTTATGATTAAGAGTCAGGATCACAAGACTGTTCATGAAAAGGGAAATATGCTGCAATGCATGATATTAAGAACTTGCTTTTGTGTAAATTTCATCATCAAGAGCTTGTTGGCAAGACACCACATTAATAAAAATGTCATATGTGGAGAATTAAGAGTGGATTATACTATACAAACATAAAACTCAAGGAAGCAATAAATTTGGCTGAGCTGGGCTCGGAGAGACATGGATAGCATGGATATTGATGCTGTCCATTACAGGAATCCTTCACATTCATGATCATCAGAGTTTTGGAGAAGGACCTAACTGACCACTTAATGGGGTTATGAAATAGGTAGAATGGACATGATAGCTGAATAAGCAGTGCTAAAAACTGAGAAAATTATGGGTAGGTCATATTTAGTATCATCTGGTAGTTTGACCAGTTGCCTGAATCGGAAATGCAACTTAACATCAAACAGGAAAACTGAAGGTAAATAGTCTCCTCAGGAATGCTTCTTGTCAGTTGATTCATTTGGCAAATAAATCCCAAAGCAGCAGGAAACAACTCCAGATAGGATAGCCTAAATGTAAACATACCAACCAAAAGTCGAGCAAGAAAGGAATTCTTGAATCTGCCTTGTTTTAGATTGTCTATAATTAACTGAAAATAATAAAACATAATTGCTTAAATACTAGAAAGTCAGGTGGACTAAAATAATTTGACTGTAAATATTTTTATATTCTTTGTAGATACTTAACCAATAGAGTTCAAACATTTTATTGAACCACATCATCAAATAGTACTTTCATATCATTTACAGAATAAAGATATCACTTTTAAAAATAGTGCAATAATATTTGTAACTTTAGATGCCAAACAAAAGGATGGTCATCAAGAAAGTTGGAATATATCCTAAAAATCCAAGTTCACTCCAGATAATAGCAACGTGATTTTAATTTAGCACACTGACAGGTTGCCACAAGGGATCAGATACTGTCCTTTTACTTCTTGGCTTTGAGAGATTGAAAAGCTCCTCTAATGGCTAGAAGACACAGAACAACACATCAATTGGCCATCTTCTGATAATGTTGGATTGCTAAAGATCACATTTGTTTGAAATTAAGGCTAAGGCATAAAAGTTTCTTTTACTTAGAATTTAGGAATGCTTCAGGTCACAAGACCTATGTTACCCAGACATGACATTTCTTACAAAACAAAAACAGAATTAACTGGAAAAACTCAGCAGGTCTGACAGCATCGGCGGAGAAGAAAAGAGTTGACGTTTCAAGTCCTCATGACCCTTCAACAGAACTAGGTGAATCCAAGGAAGGGGTGAAATATAAGCTGGTTTAAGTTGTGTGTGTGTGTGTGAGTGTGTGTGTGTTGGGGGGGGGTGGCGGTTGGGTTGGGGGAGAGAAGTGGAAGTGGGTGGTGCGGTTGTAGGGACAAGCAAGCAGTGATAGAAGCAGATCATCAAAAGATGTCACAGACAAAAGAACAAAAGAAGACATAGGTGTTGAAGTTGGTGATATTATCTAAATGAATGTGCTAATTAAGAATGGATGGTAGGGCACTCAAGGTATAGCTCTAGTGGGGGGGGGGGAGCATAAAAGATTTAAAAATATTTTAAAATAATGGAAATAGGTGGGAAAAGATAAATCTATATAATTTATTGGAAAAAACAAAAGGAAGGGGGAAGAAACAGAAGGGGGGTGGGGATGGAGGATGCAGTTCAAGACCTAAAGTTGTTGAATTCAATATTCAGTCCGGAAGGCTGTAAAGTGCCTAGTCAGAAGATGAGGTGCTGTTCCTCCAGTTTGCGTTGGGCTTCACTGGAACAATGTAGCAAGCCAAGAACAGATATGTGGTCAAGAGAGCAGGGTGGAGTGTTAAAATGGCAAGCGACTGGGAGGTTTGGGTCATTCTTGTGGACACCCAAACCTCCCTGTCGCTTGCCATTTTAACACTCCACCCTGCTCTCTTGTCCACATGTCTGTCCTTGGCTTGCTGCATTGTTTGCTTGTCCCTACAACCACACCATCCACCTCCACTTCTCTCCACCCCCCCACCCCCCCACCCCACCACACACACCTTAAACCAGCTTATATTTCACCCCTTCCTTGGATTCACCTAATTCTGTTGAAGGGTCATGAGGACTCGAAACATCAACTCTTTTCTTCTCCACCGATGCTGCCAGACCTGCTAAGTTTTTCCAGGTAATTCTGTTTTTGTTTTGGATTTCCAGTACCCACAGTTTTTTGTTTTTATGACATTTTTTAATTGGATGAACAGAAAAAAAATGTCAAAATGATTTTTGCATGATTAGTAACCATTCTTAATAAAAGAAAATCTTTAAGGCAGAAAGTCATCCAAACGGTTTATTAGAGAGACTAGAGGGTCCCCGGACCTGATGGCCTGCATCCTAAAGTCTTAAAAGAAGTGACTGCAGAGATAGAGGATGCATTGGTTGTTATCTTCTAAAATTCCCTAGATTCTAGAAAGAGCCCAGCAGGTTGGAAAACTGCAATTGTAACACCTCTATTCAAGAAAGGAGGGAAACAGAAAGCAGGGATCTATAGGCCAGTTAGCCTAACATTTGTCATTGGGAAATTACTTTAAGGAAGATTCATTATTAAGGAAGTAGTAGCAGGACCTTTAGAAAATCATTACACAATTAGGCAGAGTCGACATGATAAAATAAAAACAGAAAATTCTGGAAAAATTCATCAGGCAGAATTTTCCATTTTTGAGACTAAGGACAGGGTTTTCCGACCCCACCTGCCATCGGGATCATCCGGTCCCACCAAAAGTCAATGGACGTTTGGCTGGCCTGCTGCATCACTCGCAGTGGATCCCGCCAAGGTGGGGCTGGAAAATCCCAGCCTAAGGGTGTGGCAGGCGGGTTTCATGGCGCATTCCCACCAGGTAGCATTGTGGGATCGCACTCGATATCGCATTCAAAAGTTCATTAATTATGGCATAGGTGAGTTTCTCTACCAACTACATGGGAACTCATTTGCACCCCACCCCCGGCCCCCCCCCCCCCCCCCCCCACCCCCACACACAGCTGTCACCTAATAGGCTTGAAGGTCCGCGTTCCATATTTAAACGTCGCCTCACTCCAGCCCAGCTTTGATAAGGAGACATCTCAAAATGGCTGCGGCAAAGAAGGGAGTTGCTCCAAAGTTTAACAATGTTTCCCTGGTGGTGTTCATCAATGGTGTGCAGCAACACCAGGGTATTATTTACGAAACGTTGTGGCTCGAGGAAGCCCACCAACCTCACCTCACCTGCCTGGAAGTCCATTGCGAGGCTGGTCAGTGCAGCAGGTAACTGCCCTAGAAACGGCACCACAAGTCGGAAGATAGGGAATGATCTCATCTCCTCTGCCTGGCTAAGTCAACCTTCTCCTCACTCCAATCTCACAATCTTATCATGGCATCATGCACTCAAAAGGTTACACCGTTCAGTGATCTCACACAATGTTAACGGGGGAGATATTCACTGATTTCCTCACAGGCACTTAAACATCTCAAGTGTCTCATCTATCATGCTGCACAAATTCCATTCTCACCCCTTTCTGGGAAGGCTTAGCATACACAGTGGGCAGACATGCTTCCCAACCTCTCCTCCATCTCTTCTCATCATATTCCATCCATTTGTCTTCATCCAGGCCAAGCTTGCGCACAACAAGAAGAGAGATCCCAGACTGGAGGAGGGAGGTCTGATATCGAGGTCTGTCTGGACCTGCCGCTGAGATGGCAGTGGAGGACAGGGAGCACTTCTGTAGGGAAGGCGAGATTTGTCTCTCCCAGCAAGCCAGTGCTGATGGGTCCTCTATGAGTTGATCATATCTTGACATTTTCATTGAGTGGCATACAATGTTGTATTCAGTCTGTTCCTGAACTAAATCTAACTGCTGTCTCTTCCAGGCACTAGCAGATCCGGAAAGACCTCGAGACCCAACATAAGCCCCAGCCCCCAGGCCATCTCAGACAAGGAAGCTGAGGATCCATTGGAAGAAGACCTGTGAATGCATTCAACTGCACCCTCCACCAGCTCAGAGACACATACCTCAGTGGGTCCTGGCTATAGAGTAGGCTCAGGGTCACAGTCTAGGGAACATCTCACTGACATGCCTCCATAGCAATCAGAGGCAGTGTCAGCCCAGGCCTTTGGCACTCAGAGGACTGCTGGAGATCAGGCACCTTCTGAGTCTAAGTCAAATGATGCACCTCTGGAAACGATCATTTCAAACATGCTGGAGATGCAACGACAAGTGGGAGAAAATCAGGTAGAGTTGTGATAGGCACTCAACAGAGCAGAACAAAAGATGAAGGAGTCCGTCTGCATTGTTTCTGATGTTGTGCCTCCAACATGCAAGCATCTCAAGGTCTCCACAGGAAGGGTGGCAACCAGCCTGCAGACCTTAATCCAGCAGATCCAGCTGGACTTGTGCTCTGACCTGCACTCCATCTCTATATGCATTGATGGAATCCATCAGTGGCAAGGCAAAAGTCAAGGGGTGCAGGATACCTTCACCTCCCAGCAGGTGCTTCTTCTCCTCAGGGAATCAGGCAGGGGCCCTCGGGCACCCACAGGGAGGAGACCCCAGAGTCATCCACTCAGGCAATTCTAAGAGAATCCAGTTGATCCCAATTTCCTCTGCCTGTGACCCCATCACCTCCAGCTGTACAGGCTGAGAATGTTGTGCCTGCCCCAAAGCAGGACACCCAAAGCAGGCTGGGGCCCTCCGGCTCCCAACCCTCTAGAAGACAGCCGCCAAAGTCATCAAAGACAACAGGGTGTATCAGTCAGCAGGCTGCCTCCACCTCTGCTGTGGATGTTGGGGATGCAGCTACACCTGGCGGTAGGGTTAGAAAAATTAAGAAGCTTTGAACTCACTGTATCACGGGTGTTCAATCACTGTAAATATAATGCACCTTTGTAAATACATTTGCTGTTCATGAGAATGGTGTAGACATTTGAAAGTGTTGTGCATATGCATCTCTGAGCAGGATTTTTAGGTCGGCATGTGGGCATGATCGGTGGGCCCGGAAGTGGACAGGGAATGGACTGCCACCCGTGATGTGCTCCTGACCGTGATTTCATGCTGGCTGGCCAATTCTCAGTCAGCCAGCATGAAGCATGCGCTGAAATGCTCAGTGCTGCCAGGGTGGGGGCAGGAGCAAGGTGGGCGCTGTTGTAAGCATGGGCATGGGGGAGTGATGAATGAAAGCTCCCTGAAGGCAGAGAGCTGCCTCAGGGAGCTGAAGAATTTAAAACCAATAAATAAAGTTTTTCAAATCTGGAAAAAAATGTCCATGCAACACAATCAGTCACCTGAACATATACATGATTAAAAATTCTGCCCATACATTTTTTTTAATTTAATGACGGAAACCTCATCCCACCCTTGGATGAGGTTTCATCAAAAATGTAAAATCTGCTGGCAGATTCGTCTGTTTACCAACTGTCAGGTTGGACGGACCACGAGAAATCGGGAACAATTGGAACTTTAACAACTTTAATTGTCTTCTTAATCGTTGGCGGGCATGCTTCCAACACTCATGTGCACCCGCCAACTGAAATATTGCACGAGCACGAGATGACATTGGGACAATCGCCTGATGTCGTCATGCGTGATTTCACATCCAATCGGGTCGGGCATGCACCCGCATGCCAACCTAAAAATCCTGCCCTATGTGCTCTCTTATTGCGAGAGTGATCCATGCCTGCACTGAGTGTTCACTCCTCTGTGTAAGCCTCACATTCAGGTGATGGGTAGCTGACTCATGATACCTATTCTACCCTGTGTTATGTCAGGGAGATATGTCAAACTCTTGAGTGAAGAGTCTGAAAAATGTGCTAGTAACCATGCTCCTTACAAGACTACATGGAGTTAGGCCCTCACTAGCCTTGGAGGGGTAGCTGTAATTGTCTCTCCAATGGAGA
Source organism: Carcharodon carcharias (assembly GCF_017639515.1). Classification (NCBI taxonomy): domain Eukaryota; kingdom Metazoa; phylum Chordata; class Chondrichthyes; order Lamniformes; family Lamnidae; genus Carcharodon; species Carcharodon carcharias. The sequence continues at coordinate 71,909,568 of NC_054478.1, forward strand.
AGACTGCCTTCATTGGTCTGCAGCTGTGATGTTCTCTCCAACCATGCGCACATCTCAGCATCTGCAAAAAGTTTCTCATAAAGATGGCCATCACAGCAGCAAGTCTTTAGATGCAGTGTTGTCGCTGTTGTGGTGACAATCACTTCCCAGAGCGCACCACTAGAGGGTTCATCACTGACCTTTGTAACGAACAGGGCCGAGTGGATCACGAGGGCTGAATGTGCAAGGTCGAATAATGAGAATATTCTTGATGTCATTGGTTGTAAAGGGCTTTCAGTCCCCTGGAATGGCTGGAATGGTTGGAAAGAATGTAGCTGCGTCCCATTTCCTGTAAATTGATCATCTTGAAATCAGTGGCTATCAGTGTGTCATGGGCACATCTTCCATATCGTACTTCTTCGAGGGCATCCTCACACGGATGCAGAACCCTCATCTCCCCATTTAGGTTCCTGCCCTTCCTGTTCTTCATCATCAGGTTGACACTGCTCCCTGAAATGGGCCCAAGTGCAGCCCTGGGCTCCTCCCACCCTGACCCTGACCTTTCCCATCCAGGTTCTTTTCCACTTTCAATTAGTCACTGCGCCATTACTTCGCACTGGCAAGATGGTGATGTTAAGATTTTATTTTGAGACCAGCTACGAGCCTCCCTCTGTTAGTGTTAGTGTACCTCCAATCCTCCTGAAATTCCATGGTGTGCAGGTAGAAATCCATCCCACTATTCTCCAGCCTCCCCCACTAGCCCCCCCGCCATAATCCTGGAGCCCATAGTCATGATGGTTGATCTTCCAGCCCTCCCTACTGAACCCATAGTTGTTGGTATCCCAATGCCCAATGTGGGCCTCACCTCTCACCATCTTGAGGCTGTGTGCACAGTCACACACAGAGGAAGTGGTGAGAGCCTGGAGTGGCGCTGTTGCAGGTAGACTTTGCATGTTGCACTCATCTCAAAGTCAGAAGCGAACTTAAGGTGGACAGCTGCACGCCACATATGTCCAAATGTTTTTTCAGACTGGTCTAATTTGCCGCTCACATGGCACAAGACTGGGAGGCACTATGTGATTCCAGCGAGTGGCATTTCTAATGGGCACTCTTGACATGGTAATGCACGCCAATGGGGTTCTCACCATGGTCAGCGGGAAGCCCGACCTGACATCAGCCCACCATGAAAGTGCTGAGGGGGAAATGTCAAACTGTTTTCCTGTTGGCGGGTTTCCGATTTTTGGCCTCTCTCCGAATTTTACAGTCCCGCCTGCTACGAAACTCACCGGAGGCCAGAGGGGAAAATTCCGCCCATTAGGTCTGGCAGCATCTGTAGAAAGAGAAACAGAGTTAATGGATGGAATCATACAGCCCTGTCGGGGCAGGGGTGGGATCCGCATAATTAAAAAACCCTTTGACTTTGGCGGGACTGGAAGATCCCACCAGCGGGAGGGGCCATAAAATTCTATCCCACATTTTGAGTCCAATATGACTCTGCTTCACTCCTTTTGGGCAGGAAGTGGGGGAGGTACTTCCTTTGGGGGAGGGTCCCCTGTGCCCATCACGGCCGATCCCCAAGATTGTATCTCCCCTTTACCCCTCTCCCCTTGGACTCTAAAACCCAAATCCTCCTCCTTCCCCTCGCTGGGGTCTGCCAGGCAGGCCCAACCAAAACACCTAACTAAGCTGAAGTCCAGGATGTTTTGCTTTGTGGAGAGATTGCAGTCCCAGCAGTGGTCACTATTTGATTCTGATGCTGCTGGAACTGCAGAACTGCTGGACAATCAGATTGAACAGGATTTCCTCCCAGATTGGGGTGGAGGTCACACTCTGAAACAATTAAGGCTTCCCCCAGCATAATATTTCCGGTCGGCATGGTGCCAATGGACCTTTCAGTCAGAGGGACTGGGTAACCCATCCGCCATAAAATCCATCCCAAAGAGTCTGCAAAGGGATATAGATAGTTAAATGAGTGAGCAAAAACTTAGCAAAACTAGGGAAAATTTGAGGTTGTCCACTTTGTCGGGAAGACTAGACAAGCAGAATATTACTTAAATTGAGAGAGATAGCAGAATGCTGTGATACAGAAGAACCTGGGTGTCCTTGGACATAAATCACAAAAAATTAGCACGCAGGTAAAGCAAGTAATTAGGAAGGCAAATGGAATTTTGGCCCTTATTGCAAGGGGGAAGGATCAATGAAGTAGTTGGGAGAATTGGGGGTAGTCAGGGGATGGTGGGGGGGCAGTCGCAGGTGGGTAGTTGGGACAGAAGGTATAGTCAGGGGTGGGTGGTAGTTGGGGTGGATAGTCGTGAGGTGGGGTATGGGTGGGCATTCGGGTGGGGTTAAGGGGGTTGGGGTATTCAGGGGAAGGGAATATGGGGGTGGAGGTAGTTAGGGGTATAGTAGGAGGAGGGGCCGATGCGGTCGTCAGGTAGTTGGAGGGGTGCAGTAATCGGGGGTAGGGGGGCAGAGGGTTGGGGGTGGAGCCTGAAGTTAGGGAGGTAGTCAGGGGTGGGAGTGGTCATTGGGGGGATGAAGGGATGGTGGAGTATTCAAGGACTGGGACTGTTGCAGTAGTCAGAGTTCGGGGATGAATGGGGCAATCTGGAGGTTGGGTAGTCAATGGGGAAATTAAGGTGGTTGGTTAGTCAGGGTGGGTAGTTGTGGGGTTGGGGAGTAGTTGGGGGTGGGGGCTTTGGGCCAAGTAGCAAATGGGTTAGGGGTGTAGTCGGGAATTGGGGGTAGTTGGGTGTTGGAGCATAGTTGCAGTGCAGGATGAGGGAGCAGTTAGGAGTAGGGAGGATGGGATGTCAGTTGAGGATGGGGATAGTTATGGGGGGGGTGTTGGGAATGTAGTAGGGATGGGGGGTTCTGGGTGGTAGTTGAGGTTGGGAGGTAGTCGGGCAGTTGGGGTGGTACTCAGGGGTGCGGGAGGTAGTCGGCTGGTAAGGAGGGTCTTCAGGGATACAGGAGGTAGTTGGGTGGTGGGGGTGTAGTCGGGGGTGGGGGTAGTTGGGGGCTGGGGTGTTTCAGGGGCGGTCAGAGGTGGGAGGGTAGTCGAGTGCAGGGGATGGGGTGTTGGGAGGTTTGTGGGGTAGGGACATAGTCAGGGTGGGGTAGCAGCCAGGGTGTGAGGGGCTAGTCAGCAGGTCCAGTGAGGTGGTGGTCGGGTGTGCAGGGGATTACAAGTATAGTTACTCAGGAGTTACAACTGGTTATAATCCTTCTAACATTTCCTGGTTAACTGTTCAGGTAAGCGAGTTGAAACCAGCCAAAGTCTCTGACTTTAAATCGGAGTTTCAGTGGGAGGTTTCAGACACAGGGGAATTGTTCAACAGAAGCTGAAACTTCCCAGGCAATTCCTGTGTAGTCAGTGCATGTGGAGGAGGGAGACAGAGTATCTCCGGGAAACTGAAGATCTGGGCTGAAACGTTTTTCAATATTTAATAGTTATAAAAGGTGCCTTATTCAAAGGTGCCCAGTTTAATTTTACGACTTTCTCAAAGTCCTGCTAATGGATGCAATTAGTGGAAACCTGCCATTGTAACTAATTTGATGGTCAGTTTTGTGAATGGGTCAAACTTCCACTGCAATGCATTTTAAACTTGGCACAAAAGATTGCAGAAATTCAATTTACCTTAAACGTAACTTACACTTGAAATTCTGTGATCTCTTGCACTGGTTTGGTTGACTTAGGTGAATATTGTGGAAACTCTACCACCTGATGTTGACAGAAATGGCTATGAAAAGAATAATTGTGCATTTTAACATTATGCCTCTGCCAATTTGCGGGTTTGTTCATTTTTCCTAATAGCTTCTGAGAAAACTTTACTGATTACTAGTCTCATCTACATTTTGCTGTGGTTCACACTTATCACACTGTACCACTTATGTCAAGCACATAGAGATTACTGTAGGCGTATTATACTCTCATTGATTCTGGTTCCAGAAGGATATGTAATCTTCCAAATGGGCATTAACACCAGAATAGAAAGTAAAAGTATTTGCAAGAAAAATGCACACTTTGCAAGTTGCTGATTTTTTTAATGTAGCATTCAAATGTTAGCTGCAAGTTGCAGAAAGTGAAATGGAATTTGCATGAGCAAAACTGACCTAAAATACAAAACCCAACAGAGCTTAAACATAGAAATATAGAAAATAGGAGCAGGAGTAGGTCATTCGGCCCTTCAAGCCTGCTCCCCCATTCAATATGATCATGGCTGATCCTCTATCTCACACCATACTCCCGCTCTCTCCCCATACCCCTTGACGCCTTTAGAGTCCAGAAATCTATTTCCTTCTTAAGTATATTCAGTGACTTGGCCTCCACAGCCTTCTGTGGTAGAGAATTCCACAGGTTCACCACCCTCTGAGTGAAGAGGTTTCTCCTCATCTCAGTCCAAAATGATCTACCCTGTATCCTGAAAATGTGATCCCTTGTTTTAGACCCCCCAGCCAGAGGAAACATCATCCCTGTATCCAGTCTGTCCAGCCCTGATAGAATTTTATACATTTCAATGAGATCCCCTCTTATTCTTCTAAACTCCAGTGAATACAGGGCTGGTCAACCCAATCTCTCCTCATACTACAATCCTGCCATCCCAGGAATCAGTCTGGTGAAACTTCGCTGCACTCCCTCTGTGGCAAGTATATCCTTTCTTAGGTAAGGAGACCAAAACTACACACAATACTCCAGGTGTGGTCTCACCAAGGCCCTGAACAGGGGCTGTAAGACATCCTTGCCCCTGCACTCAAATCTTCTTGCAATGAAAGCCAACATACCATTTGCCTTCTTAACTGCTTGCTGAACCTGCATGCTTGCTTTCACTGACTTGTGTACAAGGACACCCAGGCTCCTTTGTACATCAACATTTCCCAATCTATCACCATTTAAATAATACTCTGCCGTTCTGTTTTTCTTCCCGAAGTGGATAACCTCACACTTATCCACCTGCCATGTATTTGCTCACTCAACCTGTCTAAACCACCTTGAAGCCTCTTAACACCCTCCCCACCACTCACATTCCCACAAATTAAGTCTACTCTGGAATTCTTAACAATCTGCCTTATCATTTATCCACCCATTGATGACAGTAGAAAAATATTATTAGTTTAAGAACCGTATATATTTGTTTTCTTCATTTGTTATTTTCCCCTGTATATCTCTCATTCTCTACCTAAGGGAATAAACAAATATACTGATTCCAAGTCTTTGACTGTTCTGTTGTACAACCAACCCTGTAAATGGGCCTAAGCAATGTTGATTACTCTATCTTCCTTGCTGAAAGGACATGCCTATCAGCCTCTATCAGTACACTCACCTACCCTTTGGAGTCTCATCAGCATGCGCCATCTTCCAGAGATCAATGAAGTCTTTCGTAAGGTCTCCCATGAGTGGTAGTATATTTGGATCAACAGAGACTGAACATTTGGCCAACTTGAAGGGGGTGCTAAGAAGGTTCATGGAAGCTGGCATATGGTTAAAGATGGAAAAATGCACATTTCAAGCACCAGAAGTCACTTGTCTAGGTCACAGGGTGGATGCCGTGGATGCCAGTAGAAGATAAAAGCAATAAAAAATGTACCATCACCATCCAATGTAACAGAACTCAAGTCCTTCCTGGGCATGATCAAATACCATAGCCACTTCTTACCAACCTGTCAACTGTTTTGGTACCACTACACTCACTGCTAAAAAAGAACAACCGTTGGTCATGGGGTTCACAAGAGGAAGAAGCCTTTGTGAAAGCAAAGAAATTGCTGCATTTGAAAGAACTGATATTAACATGTGATGCTTCTCCTTAAGGTATAGGAGCCATGTTATCACATAAAGTGGAAAATGGATCAGAAAGGCCAAGAACCTTTTCCCATGCCACGGAGGGCTATTCTCAGTAAGAAAAAGAAGGATTATCAGTAATACTCAGTGTAAAAAAATTTCACCAGGAACTATATGGACAACATTTGACCATTGTGTCAGACCTGTGGTATTCTGAGGTGCAATACACCTTTAATAGAAAATGGGCAGATTGACCACGTGACTGTATTAACCAATTGCTTTGTTGCGTGAGCTACAATATTTAATCAGTAGTTTAGAACAGGGTTCTCTGGTTTGAGAAGCGCACAGGTGTTAGTGTTTTGTTACTTGTGTTAATTAACAGCATGTGTTTCATTTTACATTGGTCTCGGCATCTGCAGTATCTTGTTTACCAACTCACTCACCGGTTGATAGGTATAAAACCATGTTCGCAACCCGACAGAAGGAACATAACAACTGGTGATGAGGCAAAATACAACCAGTCGACGACACAAAGAAAGCCACGGAAATTCTAAAGAAGTAAATCACCCGTGCCTTGCAAGGTGTTTGTAAGTACAGCCTTCATCATAGTTGTCCAAGATATCTCCCTCCAGTATGCCACAGTTTGGCTGCATTGAACCATTTGATCAGACCACTGATGACTGGTCACATTATATTGAACGCCTTGCATTCTTCTTTTTGGCCAATGACATATCGGGGGAGGAGGAGAGGCGAGTGATCCTCTTACCAACGTGTGGCAGTAAAACTTAAGGCCTAATTGGTAAACTAACGGCATCCAACGCCCCAGATTCCAAGAGCTTTGATGAGTTGGTGAATCTTGTGAAAAGCCACTTTCAGCTGAAACCCTCGGTAACAACACAGCGTTTTAAATTCAATTCAAGGTGTTGTGCCCTTGGAGAGACAGGGGCATGTAGCAGCCTTAAAACAACTGACAGAGCACTGTGAGTTCAGGACATCAATTAGCAACATGTTAAGAGACCAATTAGTATGTGGGATTAATGAAGAGGCCATTCAAAAAAGGTTGTTGTCAGAAATGAATTTAGACTTCAATAAAGCAGTGGAGTTGGCGCTCGCAATGGAGAGCACAGTCAGGGATTCAGAAGCAATTAAGAGAGCACAAAATGGCGCCGTCCCTCGCGTCAGCAGGGAGGCACCGGTTAGAAATGGTGAGGAAGCGTTGGGCTCCACAAGAAGGTAGGAAACAGCCACCATTAACAGACCAGCAAAAAGCAATGGTTTAACAGAGAAAACCCACAATAATGATGGCAGAAATGGAACCAGACAGCCTGCAAGTGAATAACAATTTTTAAAATTCTAGTGTTTCTACTACTGTCGTAAAGGGTACATTATGAGATATTGTAAAGACAGATTAAGACAAAACTTTAAGCAAAAGGGTAGAAATCGTGAAAATCCACATAATAGAGGAAGCAGAAGAAACAGAGCCAGATATTTACTCACTACACAACTTAAAAATGGGTAAAACAGAATCAAGCTACGTGACAGTGGAAGTCAACGGGAAACCCAGCTGAATAGAGGTGGATACAGGGGCATCCACGACACTTATAGGGGAATATACATTCAAATATCTGAAGGAAGGAGACCACTCATTAAGTCTGGAAAATTCAGATGCTAGATTAAAGATGTATAATGGCAAAAACATAAGTAAGAGGTAAATGCAAGGTTCCAGTACAGCATGGAAATTAGTCTGTTAATCTACCTCTAACAGTGATAGCAGGCAGAAGATGGAGTCTCCTTGGAAGAAACTGGTTAAAAGAGATTAATCTTGAGAGACTACTGAGATCTCAATTAGAAGGAGGAAATGTTGCTGTTTGGAAAAAGGAATATGTAAAGACTCAACAAAAGGAACTCATAGAGGTGATGCTTCAGGGCAGTGTTTGAGTTGAAGTCAATAACCCCCAAAAGAAAAAGAAAACCTGCTGAAGGACTTTTGCATATTTCAAGATTCCCTCAGATCCCAATTTGTACCAATAAGAAGGTATGAGGAAGAATAGAAAGAATTCAGCATATCTCTGGCCGAGATGAAGAATAAATTAGCTGAGAAAACACAACAATGCTTAACTCTCCAGGAAACAACTAACACATATAAACATGAAGTGGAAGAGCTGAAGAATCAGCTATGTGGAAGCCAAAAAGCTTTAAAAATAGACACCCCTGAGTTTTCAAGGAACTGACAGATGAGGAAGTGCTGGAAGACTCAACCACTGAGTTCACTCAAGTTGAGTTCATACCTGAGCCTAGTTTGGCTAATAGGGAAATTGAAGAGGAGGCCAAGATTAAAGTTAGCGCTGCCAAGAAGAAAACTCATCAAAAGAAGACACGTAGGAAGAAAAAGTGGAATTACTAATGAGGCCCCGAATTTTGTTTTTACATAACAGGAAGCTGATCATACCATGTTAAATTCAGCCTTGCCCAACATCATGATTTTGAGAACCTTCCTGATGGTTGACCTTCATATTGTTGAATTTGGAGGGGAAGAACAGCAGGAGTGCATGCAAATGGGCCCAAAAGAGAGTGAAAGCATTCCCGTTGGACTCTACACCACATGTAGAAGGAATTCCATTTGGTTTGGAAGTGCCCATAGGATCCGTTGAGCCTGAGACAGTCAAAGAGACAAACTTACAGGTTTCTACTGGAGAGCCTAGTGGACAGATAACTCCTGAGAGGAAGGCCTCGGATAAACCATCCAAAGTCGTAGAACTAAGCCATTCCACATGTTTGAAGAAGCCTCCAGATAGACTGAATTTGTAAATAGTTTCTTTATGTAAATAGTTGATATATTGTTAAGGTTGTAAATTGTACTTTCATGTAAAGGGCGAGGGATGTGGTAATCTGAGATGCTATACACCTTTAACAGAATGTGAGCAGATTGACCGCATGACTGTATTACCCAATTGCTGTGTAGCACAGGCTACAATGTTAATCAGTAGTTTAGAATAGGGTCTGATTTGAGAAGCACACATGTTTTATTGCCCTGTTACTTGTGTTAATAAACAGCATGTGCTTCAACTTACATTGGTCTCTGCATCTGAAGTATCTTGTTTACCAACTTACTAACCAGTAGACAGGCATAAAACCATGTTCGCTGAGCAAAGCAACCCAGCAGAAGGAACATAACAGACCATAAACCATTAATGAGATTATTCAGCAAGGATAAGGCCAGTCCACCAACAGCATCACCAAGAATACAACGCAGGGCTCTAACATTATTTGCATATGAGTATACTTTCATGAACTTGGTCTACACATTGAAAATACAGATGCACTTAGTCACCTCCCGTTACCAGATAGTATGGTAAATATTGCTGTTCCACAAGAATTAGTGCTATTACTGAAATTCTTAGATTCTTCACCTGTCTGTGCAAAACAAATTAGAAATTGGGCCAACAGAGATCCAACATTGTCGAACGTCAGAGACTTTGTTTTGCAGGATGGCCAAACTCACCTGTATCTGAAGAAGAGACCATTCCATGTCAGAAATTCAGAATTAAGCTGTCGAGACGGAATTGTATTTTGGGGTTCAAGAGTTGGTCATACTATCACAAGGTAGAGAGTCACTCTTGACAGAGCCCCACAGTGCACATCCAAGCATATCAAAGATGAAAGTGCTTGTGCAAAGCTATGTATTGTGGCTAGGCATTGACAGTGACAGTGAAAGCATGGTCAAGCACTGTCCCCACAGAAGTTGCCTGTTTCAGCTCCCCTGCATCCGTGAGAGTGGCCTGGGTCAACCATGGGTTTGACTACATATCGATTATGTGGACCATTCTTAGGTACCATGTTCGTGTTAATTGTAGATGCACATTCAAAATGGATGGATGTGTACGAAGACAAATCGCCAACATCGAGCATAACTATCAAGAAACTCTTTCAGCATACATGGCCTCCCTGAAATTGTCATTTCTGATAATGGTACAGCCTTTACCAGCACCGAGTTTCAGAAATTTATGGATCTGAATGGAATCCGACATATTAAAATAGCTCCTTAGCACCCCTCATCGAATGGTCTGGCTGAGGGGGCTATACAAACTTTTAATTCTGGTATGAAAAAGGAATCTCGACTTTCCCGGTTTCTCTTCAGTTATCGTACAACATGACATTCAACCACGGGTTCAACACAGTTGGAGTTATTAGTGAAATGCCGTCAGCGTGCATGTTTACACTTGGTGTTTCTGAATTTGGAGGGGAAGGTAGTGCAGAACCAGAGTAATCAGAAATTTAACCATGAGATATACAGTAAGGATCGCACATTCAGTGTAGGTGACAATGTAAACCTGCAAAATCCCAGCAGCAGACCCTGCTGGTCTCTGGGAGCCATTGTTTCAGAGACTGGTCCATTATCTTTCCAAATACAAGTGGAAGATAGAATCGTCCGTAAACACACAGGTCTCATCCATGCCAGAGAGTCATTCCAACAATTAACTGATCAACCTGTGATTAACGCTGAACCATCGACTTTTGAGGTGTGTGATGGACCTAGAACAGACTCCAGATGTTTCAGAAGGGCTGCCAAATTCTGAACTGCTCAGTTCTAATGATGTGTCTCACAGTGCAACTCCAGATCCTGTTGATTCTGTCCAGGAATCTCCAATGGTAGAATTACACAGCTCCAGCCGTATAACAGGAATACCTCAGAGACTTGATTTATAATCACCTGAAATTGCATATATCTTTGTTGGATTGTTTAAATGTTTTTCTATAAAGAGTAATTGTAAAAAAACTAAAGGGGGAGGAAATGTGGTAACTGGATGTATAGTCCCTCCCTCCTGTCAGTCACGGTGATGTACTACAGGAGTTCTTAGTGTGGGCTAACCACAGGGCGGGGTTTTTCCGATGAGCGACCTGGTCAAGAGTGCAAGCCCTGAAAATGTCTCTGTAATAAAGTTTAACTGTTTCTTGATGAAACCTGCCTGCTCCACAGAGTCATCACAACTACTGACCTGGTTTCCTTCAGACAGTATTCTCTTCCACCCCAGCAGCAGAGGAACAATTACATCCCATGAAGTATTTGATATTTAAGTCTATACTTACTCTTTTAACCACAAATTCCATTCATAACAAGATAGCTCACTAAGTTCTTGGTCAAGTATTAATTGATTCCACTTCCTCCATTTCTTCTACAGTCTGTTCTTCATATCAACTATTTGGAGGGGAGGAGTTTCTCTTTGTCTCAGTTGAAGCTTATTTTGTGAGGATGAAATTGTTCTCCATTGGCCCTGCTTTCCAGGCCTATGTGTGCAGCCCGATCAGCTTTGCAGGCATCCCTGGCACCTGCCTAAATCATGTCAGAGGGCCCTTATTTATTGTAAATACCTGTTTTATGTCCAATTACAAAGATTAGATTGGAGTGAACAAAATAGAAGATGAGCCTGTATTCCTTAGGATTTTCAAACAGTTCTGGTGGTCTCCAAAAACTTAGGGCAGAATTTTCCATTCTAGAGACTAAGTCCGATAGCAGAAGCAAAAGTCGGAGTGACTTCCGCTGGAAAGTGGAATGGCTGAACACCTGCAATCTCGCGGAGAAAGAGAGAGAGAGGGAGAGAGGGAGAGATCTGTTCCAAGTACCAATTGGAAGAGGGGGAGGCCGGTATCCTCCACTGAAGAAAGCCACATTCCCCAGGCCACCTTGGAGGAGGAAGAAGATGCTCTTACACCTATAGAGCTGTCACAGCATTCACCTGAACCCTCCACCAGTGCGGAGGCACACACATCGGTGGGTCATAGTTCTAAAGTAGGCTCGGGGTCACTTATTAGTGGTCACTTCATGGACACGTGTCCATAGCAGGCAGAGGCAGTGACAGCTGAGTTCTCTGGCACTTAGATGACTGAAGGAGAACAGGCCTCTGCAAAGTGCAAGTCAGATGATGAGCCTCCGCATCGGCCCTCAGACACATGCTGGAGATGTATGTAAACAGATGCTGGGTAACATCAGGCAGGGTAGTCAGAGGACCTCAACAGAGTGGGACGAGAGATGGAGGACTCCATCTGCGTTCTCTCTGATGTTATGGCTCCAGCATGCGAGTCCTTCTCCATGAGAAGGGTGGCAGCCACCTTGGAGACCCAGGTCCAGAAGATTCTGCTGGATTTGAGCTCAGATCTGTACATCATCGCTCTAGCCATGAGTACATTTCAGCAGTGGCTGGGTGGGAGGGGAAAGGGATATGTCAACCTTCCTCCAGATGCCCCTTCCTCTCAAGGAATCAGGGAGAGGCACTTAGACACCCAAAGGGAGGAGGACCATCAGCCAGGCACCCCGGAGTCATCCGCCTAGGACACTCCAAGGGTTCCTGCCGCTCCGAATCTGCTCTGCCCATGACCCCAAGAACTCCAGCTGATCAGGCCAAGAAAGGTTTACCTGCCCCAGAGCAGGAGACCTTTAGCAGACTAGGGCCCTTCAGGCCTTGGGCCTCCAGGGGATGTCCGTCAAAGTCATTTGAGACAACAGAGCATAGCAGTCCACAGGCTGCCTTTAGCTCTCAAAGTGGTAGTGTAAGAAAAAATAACAAGATTTGAATGCCCACTGGTGGCACAGGTGCACAAGCATTGCATATAGTTTTGGCACTTGTAAATATATGTTCAATTGCGCTGTTTGGAAGTCTCCTGGGTTCCATCCTGCAGCTAGCTGTTTTAATGGTCACGCACACTCCACCCCTTACAGGTGAAGGACATCCTGGGGGACCAAGTATGGGTGTTCATCCCTCTAATACATGCCTGCACATTGAGACATCACTCTTTGGCAAGGGTGATGAGAGCCATATGTGAGAAGCCTCCCTCTGACACTAGTCCACTTGCTTCCACTGCCCTCAAGCTCTTTAGAGAGACCTTTGCTTTGGAATCACAGAAAAACTAATCAAATGAGCTCTTGTCAGGCATTACCATTCACCCAGTAAGATGGAGGCTTGGAGTCAAAAGTTGACCAGCCATGTCCCTTTTACATATCCACCCCACTCTATTCCTTCATCCCTACCTTGAACTGCAGTTGATGGCAAATGTCTCAGAATGAACAGCAGCTCAACATTTTGCTAGGATCTCGATGTTATGAGAACACACTGGCCCAGATCTGCTGCCATGTGGGCTTCACCAGAGGGCGAGGATCTCAACTGGCCGTAGCTCTCATACGGTTTCCCCATGATTATTAGAGTCTCCCTTTAGTTGACCAACTTTGCTGACATTGAGCTCCTTGGAATATGAGAAGACCCACATGAGAAGACCCTTCTCCCACCTCGATGTACCGCAGTTTGACATTGAGGACGTTGCCTTGCTGCAGTAGAGATGGTGCACATCTCCTTCCAAACCTGCTCCACCACCTTTTATCTTCCCCCTTCATCTACCAACTTCCCCCTAACACCATTGACCTGCCCAATGTGACCGTTACTCTCCCCTCTGTCATCCATGAACTTCCCCCCGTTACCCTGGACCTCATCACAATCAACTGCCACATGCCTTCCCTCTCCTCAGAGCCGACATCCGCTACCAATCCCACCCTGATCCTGCCTTCTCCTGTTTGCCGTGCCACTATTTTTCTGCCCTCAATGACCCACCCAATGACACCTACACTCACCAAACACACTCTCTGACCCTCCCACTCTGCCTCATCCCACTTCCACCTCCCACTGTCACTGTTTCCTCTTACCATCAGTATCCAGAGTTCTCCCCCCAGGACCCCACCCTCAAAAAGACACTGACCTCCTTCCCTGGATACTCCATCCTGCCTTCCAGCCTTTCTCCCACTTCCATCCGCCACCCTCCTTCCAGCCCTCAACCAGCAGCACCCCCCAACCCTTTAAGCCTTCCAGTCTTCCAATTCCTCTTTGTGAGTTCCATCCCCGCTTTGTACCTTCCAACCCACCCCTTTGTGTCTTCCACCCTCCCCTTTCATGCCTTCCTCCTCCCTTCCTGTATATGTACCATCTCCTGCAATGGTGTCTCCTAGCACTTGAGAGTGGTCTTCGACAATGGGGAAGGCAGCGTCGATTGCCCAGTAAGTCCAGGAAGTCTCCCTCACCAGGTGCACACCGCTTATATAGTGTCTTGAAACAGAACAGTCAAAGCTCCCACTGGTAGGGTGGAAAATTTAAAGGGGGAGCAAGATTCCCGTCTGCTGAACTTTTAATGCGCATTCATGAGATGCAAAATCTCATCATACATACATCAGCAGGAAAGTCAACCCAACATTAACGCGCCATAAATGTTGGGAAAACAAGATTACAAACCAATTTTCTGACATAGGGGAAGTGTATTTTTCATTCTCCCCAGATCTTATGCCCCCGCCCACCACAATTCCCACATTGTTGTTGTTGGGGCACAATCCTGTAAGTCTATCCTTAAAAGATTCACCCTAGGTTTTTTTAAATGTTCCTGTGGAGCCCCCAGCAGGCAACCAATTCATTTCGATCTTTCACAACCTAATCACATAAAAATAATAGTTTTTGTTTTATTCATTCTTGATACTTGAGTATCATTGGCTAGGCCAGCATTTATTGCCCATCACTAATTGTCCTTGAATAGGTGGTGGTGAGCTGCCTTCTTGAACTTCTGCAGTCCATGCGGCGTAGGAACAGTGCTCTTAGGAAGGGAGTTCCAGGATTTTGACCCAGCGATAGTGAAGGAGCTGCAATATATTTCCAAGTCAGGATGGTGTCTGGCTTGGAGGGGAACATGAAGGTGGTGGTGTTCCCATGCATCGACTGTCCCTGTCCTTCCAGGTGGTAGGGGTCATGGGTTTGGAAAGTGTTATCCAAGAGGCCTTGGTGAATTGCTGCAGTGCATCTTGTAGATGGTGCACAATGCTGCCGCTACACATATGTACTGGAGAGAGTGAATGTTTAAGGTGGTGGATGGTGTGCCAATCAAGTGGGCTGCTTTGTCCAGAATGGTGTCAATCTCCTTGTGTTGTTGGAGCCGCACTTATTCATGCAAGTGGAGAGTATTCCATCACATTCCTGACTTATGCCTTGTAGTTGGTGGACAGGCTTTGGGGAGTTAGGAGGTTAATTACTTGTCACAGGATTCTCAGCCTCTGATCTGCTCTTGTAGCCACAGTATTTATATTGTTAGTCCAGTTCCATTTCTGGTCAATGGTAACTCCCAGGATATTGATAGTGGATTCAGCAATGGTAATACCATTGACTGTCAAGGGGCAATGGCTAGACTCTCTCTTGTTAGAGGTGATCATTGCCTGGCATTTGTGTGTTGTGAATGTTACTTGCCACCTATGAGCCCAAGCCTGGATATTGTCCAGATCTTGCTGCATACGGACACGGACTGCTTCAGTATCTGAGTCGTCGTGAATAGTGCTGAATATTGTACAACCATCAGTGTGCAATCATCAGTGAACGTCCCCATTTCTGACCTTATGATGAAAGGAAGATCATTGATGTAGGAGCTGTAGATGTTTGAGCCTAGGCCACTACCCTGAGGAACTCCTGCAGTGATGTCCTGAGACTATGACTGGCCTCCAAAAGCCACTGTCATGATCCCACACAGGACCAGCAATTGTTACGACCTTAGTAGAGACCAATAACATGTTCATTTATTTTTTGAGAATCCAAAAGCCTAGGTATTTACTAAAAGAATGGAGCCACAGGATTCACGGTTTAGATCAAAAGAATTTTACTAAACAAAAATCAAAAGAACATGAATATTCATAACAACACTCTATCTTAAGTAGTCAGTTACATTAAAGATATTAAAAGTACAATGAACTCAGTTATTCATTTTCTAAACCAAACTTCTTAACTCAACTTTCCTTCTACACCCATTTGATTTATAGTCCCAAAATTCCAGCCAGACATTCATCAAAATTTGGAAAATTAACCACTTGGTCTGAGTACTGCTTCTAAGGTTTGTATAAGGGTTGAGATCTCTTGAGCCTCCCTCTTACTTCCAGTAATTTTTTGCCTTCGAATCTCCTCCAATCATATCACGGTCGTTGATTCCCACTTTAACATAGGCATAGCTAGCTTCTTAAGCATAGCCACCTCTCGTCAGAACTCCCTTAGTTCTGGGAGTCCAGATTTAGAACATTCAAGAATCTTGGCCGCATCCAAGAGAAAGAGGCCTCCTGGATTGGCACCCATCTTCCACCTTAAATATTCACTCCCTCCATTACGGGCACACATTGGTAGCAGTGTGTACCACCTACAAGATGCATTGCAGTAACTTGCCAATGCTCCTTAAACAGCACCTTCCAAGCCTGTGACCTCTTCCTTGGTGCCTAGAGGACAAATGCAGTCTTGTGTCCAGAGCTCCCATTCTTTCTCTTCTCAGCTTCGCTATCCCTAGTGTCTAACACATTTAGGAATCCTTCTGTTAATAAGGGGTTTAAACTCTTAAAAGAGTTCAGCTCACCAAATTTCAAATGAACTCTGTTGGAAAGAGATGGTCTTTGCTCTGCAGGCAGTTTGTTGTAAATCTAAAACTCCTGCTTGAGACAACAGCTATAATTAAAATCTACTCACCCCTGTAATGAACCTGTTGTTGACCCCTTCACTAATCTATAGTTTATCTCCCAGACAACCTGATCACATGATCATTTAATGGAAACCAGGTGCTTTACCAAAAATCAGCTATTAGAGGAAACTAGTTCTTAAAGAGACCAACACTTTAACATAAAATATAGTGTTTTTAATCCAAAAGTATATGGGCTATCACAATTAACTATATAACAATTGCAGGAAGGTGGTGGCTTAGTGGTATTGTCACTGGACTAGTAATCCAGAGACCCAATTTAATGCTCTGGGGGACTGGGCAGGATGGACCAACCAGAGCTGGTGGCACAATAGTATACAGTCAGCGAGGAGTTGCCCTAGGAGTCCTCAACATCGACTCCGGACACCATGACGTCTCAGGTCAAGCATGGATAAGGAAATCTCCTGCTGATTATAACATACTGCCCCCCTCAGCTGATAAATCAGTATTCCTCCATGTTGAACACCACTTACCAGAAGCACAGGGTGCGGCAAAGGCGCAGAATGTACTCTGGTTGGGGAACTTCAATGTCCATCACCAAGAGTGGCTCACTAGCACCACTACTGACCAAGCTGGCTGAATCCTAAAGGACATATCTGCTAGACTGGGTCTTCGGCAGGTGTTAATGGAACCAACAAGAGGGAAAAATATACTTGACCTCATCCTCACCATCCTGCCTGCCGCAGATGCATCTGTCCATGAAAATATCAGTAGGAGTGACCACCGTACAGTCCTTATGGAGACGAAGTCCCATCTTCACATTGAGGATACCCTCCATTGTGTTGTGTGGCACAAGCAAATGGGATAGATTTTGAACAGATCTTGCAACTCAAGACTGGGCAATCATGAGGCGCCATGAGCAACAGCAGAATTATATTCAACCACACTCACTAACCTCATGGCCTGGCATATTCCCCACTGTACCATTACCATCAAGCCAGGGGATCAACTCTGGTTCAATAAAGAGTGCAGGAGGGCATGCCAATAGCAGCACCAGGCTTACCTAAAAATGAGGTGTCAACCTGATGAAGCTACAACACAAGACTACTAATGTGCCAAACAGTGTAAGCAGCAATAATAGACAGAGCTAAGTGATTCCACAATAAATGGATCAGCTCTAAGATCTGCAGTCCTGCCACATCCAGTCATGAATGGCGGTGGACAACTAAACAACTCACTGGAGGAGGGGTCTCCACAAATATCCCCATCCTCAATGATGGGGCAGCCCAGCACATCTGTACAAAAGATAAGGCTGAAGCATTTTCAGGGATCTTCAGCCAGAAGTGCCAAGTGGATGATCCAACTCAGCCTCCGCCTCAGAGGTCCACAACATCACAGATGACAGTGTTCAGCCAATTCAATTTACTCCATGTGATATCAAGAAGTGGCTATTGGCCCTGACAATATTCCAGCAATAGTACTGAAGACTTGTGCTCTAGAACTTGCTGTGGCCCTAGCCAAGTTGTTCCAGTGAAACTATAACACCAACATCTACCAAGCAATGTGGTAAATTGCCCAGGAATGACCTGTACACAAAAAGCAGGACAAATCCAACTCAGTCAATTACTAACCCATCAATCTACTCTCGATAAACATTATACTCATGGAAAGGGTCATCAGCAGTGCTATCAAGTGGCACTTGCTTAGCAATAACCTGCCCCCGGTGCTCAGTTTGGGTTCCATGAGGGTCATTCAGCTCCTGACCTCATTACAGCCTTGGTTCAAACATACACAAGGAGCTGAACTCCAGAGGTGAGGCAAGAGTAACTGTTCTTCTTATCAAGGCACTATTTGATCGAGTCTGGCTTCAAGAAGCTGGAGTCAATGGGAATCAGGGGGAAAACTCTCCACTAGTTGGAGTCATACCTAGCACAAAGGAAGATGGTTATGGTTGTTGGACGTCAATCATCTCAGCTCCAGGACATCACTGCAGGAGTTCCTCAGGTTAGTGTCCTCGGCCCAACCATATTCAGCTGCTTCATCAATCACCTTCCTTCCATGATAAGGTCAGAAGTGGGGATATTTGCTGAAGATTGCATAATTTTCAGCACCATTTGTGATTCCTCAGATACTGAAGCAGTCTAATGCAGCAAGACCTGGACAATATCCAGGCTTGAGCTGACAAATGGCAAGTAAGATTTTGCCACACACCAGTGCCAGGCAATGACCATATCCAACAAGAGAGAATCTAACCATCATCCCTTGACATTCAATGGCATTACCGTCAATGAATTCCGCACTACCAGCATCCTGTGGGTTACCAGAAACTAAACTGGACTATCCATATAAATACTGTGACTCCAAGAGCAGGTCAGAGGCTAGGAATCCTGTGGCAAGTAACTTATCTCCTGACTCCCCAAAGCCTGCCCACCATCTACAAGGCACAAGTCAGTAGTGTGATGGAATACTCCCCACTTGCCTGGATGAGTGCAGCTCCCACAACACTCAAAAAAATTGACATCACCCACTATAAAGCAGGCCTGTTGATTGGCATGCCATCCACCACCTTAAACATTCATTATCTCCACCACCAAAGCACAGTGGCAGCAGTGTGTACCATCTACAAGATGCACCGCAGGAACTCACAAAGGCTCCTTCAACAGCACCTGCCAAATCCACAACAGCCCTGTAGGACAAGTGCAGCAGACACATGGGAGCATCACCACCTGGAAGTTCTCCTCCAAGCCACGCAACATCCTGACTTGGAAATATATCACTGTTCCTTCACTGTTGCTGGATCAAAATCCTGGAACTCCCTCCCTAACACTTCTGTGAGTGTACCTACACCACATGGACTGCAGTGGTTCAGGAAGGCAGCTCACTACCACTGTCTCAAGGGTAATTAGGGATGGGCAATAAATGCTGGCCTTGCCAGCAATGCCCACATCCCGTGAATGAAGGGGGGGAAAAAACCACAATCAAATTCCTTGTGCTAGGTATGATTCCAACTAGCAGAGAACTCTCCCCCCACCCATGATTTCCATTTCCATGAATTTAGGTAAGGATCCTTGATACAACACCCAGTAAAATGTTGCCTTGATGTCAAGGGCAGTCACTCTAACCTCACCTCTGGAGTTCAGCTTTTTTTGTGCATGTTTGGACCCAGGATATAAAGCAATCAGGAACCTGCTGATCAGTGGCCCTGGTGGAACCTAAATTAGCATTGGTGAACAAATTATTGCTGAGTAAATGCAGTTTGCTCATGATTGAAAGTAGCCTGTTGATCCAGTAATTGATTGCTTTGGATTTGTCCTGCTTTTTGTGGACAACACATAGCTAAGAAATTTCCCACATTGTTGGGTGGATCTAATATTGTAGTTGTACTGGAACAGCTTGTCTGAGGGGATGGATGGTTCTGGATCACAAGTCTTCAGTACTACAACCCAGATGTTGTCAGAGCCAATTACTTTTGCAGCATCCAGTGCCTATAGCGGTTTCTTAATATCACTTGGAGTGAATTGAATTGGTTGTAGACTGTCATCTGTGGTGATGGGGACCCCAGGAATAGGCCAAGGTCAACCATCCAGTTGGCACTTCTGGCTGTATATGATTGCAAATGCTTCAGCCTTGACTTCTGCACTGTCATATTTGGCTCTGCCATTATTGAGTATGGGGATATTTATGGAGCCTTTCCTTCTCCAGTTGGTTATTTAATTGTTGCCACCATTCTAACTGGATGTGGCAGGACTGCAGATCTGATCCGCTGGTTGTGGGATCACTTATCTCTGCCCACGCATGCTGCTTCCACTGTTTGGCATGCATGTGGTCCTATGTTACAGCTTCATCAGCGTGGTACCTCATTTTTAGATACTGCTCCTGGAATGTTCTCCTTTACTCCTCACTAAACCAGGGTCAGTCCCCTGACTTGATGGTAATGGTAGAGTAAGGGATATGCCAGACCATAAGTGTAGTAACTAAATGTATTGTCCCTCCCTCCTGTCAACCACTTATCATGTAATGCAATTATGGGGGGCTTTGACCAATAAGCTTATTGCGAGGGTATTCCAGTGAGCAGGGTTTCTAACAGAGAGATTGCGTCTAGCGTGCAAGCGCCTCTACATATCTCCTAAATAAAGTTAAGCCTTTTCTTCACCAAACCTGCTGTTCCATCAAGTTATTACCATGTGGTTACAGATTGTGGTTGGGTAGACTTCTGCTGCTGCTGATGGCCCACAGCACCTCATGGAAGCCCAATTTTGGCTGCTAGATCTGTTCTGAATGTACACCATTAGCACGTTGGTCATGACACACAACACAATGGAGCATGTTCTCAGTGTGAATAAAGGACTTCATCCCGACTAGAATCGTGGGGTGGGCACTCCAACTAATACTGTCAAAGACAGATTCATCTACGACAGGTAGTTTAGTGAGAACAAGCCAAGTAGATATTCCCTCTTGTTAGTGTCATCAATAAAACAGTGCACAACAACTAAGTATCAAACTCACCAAGGAATATTTTAACCTGGGTGTCACTTTCCATTGACTTCACTGGAAAATACTATCGGACGGAGATAAAATGAAATGCCAATCTGATGTGGGTTACCAGGAGGATCAGGTTAAATATTCAAACACCATTTCACCTAACATATGAGACATCACATGGTGCTTTGCAAAGAACCATAAGGGGAAAGAAAGTGAAGATATACATTGAACTGCTTTTCTGTGGAAAGATATGACACCAATGTGTCCTCACAATTAGTGCTGATGTCACTGGTGTTTACAATTAGAAAATAGTGACAGAGAGAAAGATGCCGAACAAACTGGGTGCAGTTCCACGTACCAGGGAACATGTCAACAAGAGGCAAAGGGATTAGGACGCAAAAAGTGGCAAATATAATAATGTGGATAATTGGAAAGTACTGAATTTAAGAAAGTTAAAAAAGCATTGGAAATATTAATTAAATTGCATTACTTGATATCTGGAACACACAGAAATTCAAGTCGAAATGCAAGTCAAGGCCAATTAGAGGGTGAAAAGTAATTGGACCAAATTTGAAATAAGATTACAAAGAAAAATGGCAAGAATGGGGCAGAGGAGAAAGGCTGATGCAGTTGGGATAAGGTTCTGGTTGTCCGAGTGACATAAAAGGAGGCACATTGAGGTTAAAGTGTGGAAGATGGTACAATATAGTGAGGGCCAATCAAGGAGAATTAGAGGTCTTTGAGGGGGGAGAAACAGTAATCACTGAATGCCATCAGAATGGGGTTGAAGGCCAATGGAAGCAACTGTAGCATTGGAAGTAATAACACAAGTACTTTAAGGGGGCAGGGGTGGGGCACAGAGGAGAAGAGTAAGAGAAAGGAAGTAAGGAGGAGAATCAGGGAAAGATAGATGGAGGGAAAAGAGGTGGCAAGTGTTGAGAAGTTAGGAAATGAGGAGAGGATGGGTAAAAGGGGAGAGAGGGGGAAACAATGAGGAGCTGAAAAGAGGTTAGGAGGGAAAGTGGAGAGAAGAAAGAGATGGAGATGAATATGGAAAAGGGAAAAGTCAGGGGAAGGAAAAGAGGACATGTCAGGGGGGAAAGGTCATAGAGGTCATAGAGAGGATAAAGGAGGGTGGAGAGGAGCAAGATGGCACTGCCAAAAAAAAACATAGAAAATGAATTAAAATGATGATGAATGATTAATGAAATAAAAGCAACACTGCACAGAAATGAAAGAAACAGCACTAAAAAAAAAGTAAAAAATTAAGTTGGCAAAGATGGGAATAAATCAATTTCAAAAAAGGAGAGAAATTTGACAAAGTTAGTCAGACAAAGGTACATTAGTAAATTGAAAGGGACCGAACACTTCAGCACCATTCTTTAAAACAAGGACTTGAGTTTCAGCCAACAAAATTTAATAAAGATTGGGTCTTCACTGGGGAAAAATTATTAAATTGGGGCTTCAGTCAATAAAATTAATTAAAGATCAGAACTTCACTAGGAAAAGTTAATTAAAGAATGAACTTGCATTTATATGGTACCTTTGACCTCCAGATGGCCGAAAGCACTTCACAGCTAATAAATAATAGTGAAGTGTAGCTGCTATCATAATGCAGGGAAAAGTGACAGCCAATGTGTACCCTGCAAAGTTCCACAAACAACGATATGATAAATGACTATAACATTTGTTTTTGGAAGTGTTGGCTGAACATTGCATGTTTGCCAGGACGCTGCTCTTCTTGAAATAGAACCATGGGATCATTCATACCAAACTGGGGAGACAGATTGGATCTCGGTTTAACATTTAATTTGAAGGCAGCAACCATGACTACGCAACACTCCCTGGCACTGCAATGTCTTCCTAGATTATGTGCTCGTGGGAGAATTTCAAAAGGGAGTTAGATAAATACACGAGAAAAAAGTTGCAGATCAATGGGGAAGGAGTGGGAAATGTTGGATCACTCGACCAAAGAGCCAGTGCAGGCACAATGGGCCACTTGTCCTTCTGTGCTGTATCACTCTATGATTCTATGTCCTGGAGCGGGGTTTGTAGCTTTCTAACTCAGCAGTAAGAGTGATATCAAAGAGCCAAGGAGCAGATCAATAACAGAACTGACCTGTACACAGTGGGGTAGCAAACATGTCAGGAACATGTTTGATCTGTCAGCAGGCTTTGTTGTGGCTCTTTAACTAAGTCACAGCATTAACATCCTGCTTCCGGATTTCCCAGTTGATCAGTAGAAGGATGTGCCAAATCTATCGAAGGAAGGATTTCTAGTTTAAGGTATCCTGACAGAGTTCAGAATGACTGAGCTGTACATTGATTCCTGTGGCTTCAACAGCCACAGGAATAGAAAGGAAACTGGGAAGGCTGTCTCCACATCTCACACTCTTCCCGCGATGTCATGCCGTAGGATCTGAGAGACTGAAATGAGATGATGTTTGCCAAGGATGGGAGGGAGAGGCCAGCCTCTCCAACCATTACTCATGGATGGAAGTGGCTGAGGAAGTGAATAGCAGGAGTGGGAGTCCTCGGTCCTAAGTACAGTGGCACAAGAATTTCAAGGACCTCAAGAGGGCAGGAAAGGTGAGTGGCATAATAATTTCAGTTGCCAAACCCCACACTCTGACTTTCCCAGTATTCTCCTGCACAACACGCCTCAAACCAATGCACCTTGCAGCTCCACTCATTCCTCCCTCTCCAGGCACTTCCTCATATTTACCTGCATAGCCAACACTCACACTGACCTTTGTGCCATTCCTATCCATACCTCACAGACACCCTCCAAAAGTGTTGTCATTCCCTCCTCTTCACACAATCCATTTCTCACATTCACAACTCTCAGCCTTCTCTCAGTGCAGCCAAAGAGAGTGAAAAATTCCAGCGTGAGGCAGAGAGCTGGGGGTGGTGGTGGTGGGGAGCGGGGAGATCGTGGGGCAGGGTCCTCCAGTGATAGCCACCTTGGTAGCGTCGGCAATGCATGTCCACTTGGTCCAATGGGAAGACTGTCATGTTCTTGGAGGCTGCAGATGTCAACTGCTGTGAGAGCCTGAGCCTCATGCAGCACTGGCCCTCAGCCACGATGAGAGAGCTGATCCTCTGCCTGTAGACCCTGTGTTCATGGGTTTCTTCTCCTTCCAGCTGGAACTCTATGTCCGTCCCCTTTGCACCATGGAGCGGCATGTGGCTGAGGAGAAGGCAGCTGCAGCTAGTGTTGCTTATGCTGCCTCTAGTGCTGTTGTTGGTGGTATTTTTGCTCCTCTTGTTCCTTATCAGAGTTCCAAGGTAGAGCTGCATAAGCTGCTCCCATGCCGCATAGATGGCTGACAGCAGAGAATGCAAATCAAGGTGGGTGAACTCCAAGGAAGGCTTCCAAGAAATTGTGAATTATCTGTCAAATAGTAAGATCACATTCTCAGAAGAAATGTTGTGAGTAGCAGCCTCTCACCTTGGCATTGCTGCAGCTATTCAGTTTCATTGTTTGCAGGTTTCCCAGACTCTCACTTTCACTGTGGTAGCACTCCACTCTGTGCTCTCATTTGGTTGACCCTGATGAATTCCACAAAGTTTGGGAAACCCATGTGCTTGCTCTTAAAGCCAGAATGTTCAATTAAACCCTGACATAGTTGTCTGTTTGCATACGTTAAACACTCACCAACAGCTCCACAGGAGTCCCCACTTGCCTCCAACCCTGCCCGGGTTAAACCTAGAAGTGGGTGGGATCCTGTCAGGTCCCCAGCCCTATGCCACTGGTCAGGACGTTAACCCTGAGCCTGCACCTAAGGAAATTATAATTTGATACAGTCACAAAATCTGCATGAATATGCTAAAAGCTAGCTCTGAGAAGAGGAAAGATTCGGTATCATAAACATTTTTTAAATTTTTACTCTGTATTTGAATATCCAAGTCATTTGTATATATCAAAAAAGCAGTCTTCCTGCAATGAACCTTGGGGAACACAACCATCTCCCATTCCTCAGTCTAAAAAACAACCATTTACCATGACGCACTGTTTCTGTCCATAAGCCAGTTTCTATCCAAACCTTCTTATTATGTGAAACTAATTTTGGTATGTACATTACCCACTTTGTCCCTAAAAGGATCACTCCACCTTTTACCACATGTTTACTATTTACTTGCTGATAGAAGATGTTTAGGCCCCCTTTTATGTTAACTGCCATTCTATTTTCATCTTCTCTCTATACTTCTACACATCACCTCTTAAATTATTGTGTCTGGTCTAGTTCTTCCTTGAAGAATACACCTGACATGCATTGTTTGGATCTCTTGTTCATTATGAAAAGGGGGCTGTTTGGGTTTTGAAATGCAACAGTACTACATGTCCTATCAGGCTTGCTGTAGTCAAGTGACCTCTGCCATAAGGGAATCTCTATGAGCTGCTATTTTCCATCAGTTCAATAAAGACCTCGCACGGAGATAGACACTGAGGAAGCACAGCAGTGTCTGAACTCAAAACAAAACACATACCATTACAGTCAACCATAAGTCTGTTCTTATCCCTGGTGCGGAAAAGCACATATAGTACAAGGCAAAGAATGATGACTGGAGGTTGTCCTCCACAGATTTCCCATTGATAGATGCAGAGGGGAAGTGCTGAAGATCAGTAGGAGCTTTATGTCCCTGACCGTCAGAGATGAAGAAATTGGACCCTCGCAGTTACCTGGTGACAGAAGTAAATACCAATGACACACATGTTATTAAACACCCAGCTATGCTGCATAGTGGTTCTATGCAGTCTCAGCTGTGGCTCAGTTGGTAGCACTCTCACCTCTGAGTCACAAGGTTCTCAGTCAATTCATATTGCAGGTTTTGAGCACAAAAATCAAGGCTGACATTCCAGTGCAGTGCTGAGGGAGTGCTGCAGTCTTGGAGGTGCCTCCTTTTGCGTGAGATGTTACACCATGGCCACGTCTACCTGTTCAGGTAGATGTAACAGATTCTATGGAACTATTTCGAAGAAGAGCAGTGGAGTTATCCCTAGTGTCCTGGCCTCAATCAGCGTTACAAAAAAGACAGGATATCTGGTCATTACCACATTGCTGTGGGAGCTTCCTGTGTGCAAATTGACTTCTCTGTTTTCTACATTGCAGTGCGCTTCAATGGTACTTCAATACTGGAAAGTGCTTTAAGATGTCCAGTTGTCATGAAAAGTGCTAAATGCAAGCCTTTTTAAAATTTCAACAGTAAGTGATATATGATTATCTTCATAATGACAAATTGCAACATTCTTACCTTGATGGTACTGATTCATATTTTTCTCTCTGCCAGGCCTTCATGGGTGTAGCAGCAACTGGTGGAACTCCCAGGCAATTAATTCTCAGAGGTGTTGATTCCTTCTGAGGCTGCACTATAATGAAAGTCATGTTTAGCAGGCACTGACATAATATTCATATTCTGGTGGTCCAATTGGACAGTGGACTGAGACTTCTTGCTCCTTCTTCTTGCCCGCCTCTCATCTTCTCCCTTTCACCTCCCCCTCCCCCTTCATCTCCTCTTCCTCCTACTTTCATGGTTGATATGTTCTCAGAGCTTTGTTCCTCCTACAACTTCAAACTTCACTGGTGTGCAAAGCACAGCATACCATGGCCATTCTGGAGACCCTGGCTGGTGAGTACTGAAGAGCTCCACCAGGGCTATCCAGGTACCTGAAGTGCATCTTGAACATGCCAATTGCTTGCTCAGTGACACATTTGGCAGTCATACTGGCTGTCGTACTGCTGTTGGGCTTTATTGGTGGGGTTTCTCAGATCAGGTTTGAGGTAGGTATCCTTTATCTCTTGCAGATACCTTTTAAGTTCGATTGCAGTTCCAAAGAGGTTAGGGAGCTTGGACTGATGGAGGATGAAAGCATCCTGGCAATTTCCTGGAAATCTGGTGCACACCCATGTAATTTTTTCCTGTGGCTGGACAGCAACTAAGCATTAATGGAAGTTAGGGAAGGGAAAAAAGGGAGATGGGGTGGCAGTATTGATTAGGGAAGACATTGTATTGTTTGAAAGGGAGATAATCCAGCTGGTTAGAACTGAGAAGAAAAAAGGTATGAACACGTTCCTGGGGGCATTTTATGGGCCTCCGAATAGAGAGAGAGAGGGACAGAGAGAGATCAAGGAGCAAATCTGCAGTGAACTCACAGAGATATACAGGGGCTATAGAGTGGTGATATTGAGTGACTTTATTTACTCAAATGTCAACTGGAATAGTCTTAACTTAAAATGATAAAGAGGGGGAGGAATTTTTTGAAATCTGTTCAGGAAAACTTCCTTAACCAGTATGTTCTTGAACCAACTAGGAAGGAGGCATTGCTTTATCTAGTGCTTGGGAATGAGGTGGGTTAAGTGGAGCAGGTATCTGTGGCAGAAGACTGGATTGAGGGTGAACATCCTAAAATAAATTTAAATTAGTAATGGAGAACTGTAGGAACAATCTAAAGCAGGACCTTTGAATTGGAAGAGGACTAAATTCAATAGGATGTGAGGGGATCCAGGCAGGCTAAATAGAACCAAAGAATAACAGGAAAAACTGTAACTGAACAATGGGTATTCTTAAGGAGGAGATAATTCAGGACATTTCAACAAGAGGGAAAGCCAGGGCTCACTGAATGATGAGAGAAATAGAGAATATGATGAATCAAAAAATCAAGAGGGTGTATGATGCATGTTTCATGTTCAAAGACAACAGTGGTTTATCAGTGTCTGTCTCGGTGAGAGGTCTTTAGTGAGTTTGACTTTACGAAATGGCAGCTTACAGAGCTTCCTTCATGGTAGAGGTCACATGACTACACCAAGCCAAATAGGACACACATTTCAAAGCCAAATATCCCCCTTCTCAGAATGAACAAAAGATCCAAACATCCCCTTTTTTCCTAATGAACAAAAGACACGCATGTCTCATTTTCCTAATGAACAAAAGACAAATTTGCATGCACAATCCTGTGCAACTGTGAGTTACCCAAGTTACTCACTATACACCCACTGATTTCATGCATTAACAACTGTTTGTTCTATTAGTCAGTCTCTGCACCTGCATTGCATGCTTAGTCTTTAAACCGTGCAGATCTCTTAATGGTACGCTTGCGTGTTTGTCATTGGCTGTTCGTTTGTTCCTTGCCAGAGAGTGTTGTTCCCCGGCACTTGTTGTTATGGTAACTGCTGTTGTTCCATTGTCATTGTTGGGGCCTCTAGACCTCTGGGATTGATGTTAGCTTTGTACTCAGTGCAGGTGGTGAGCTCCCATCTTCCTGACTGGCTGACTGCAGTAAAGGAACAGCTTCGCTATTTGTTCATATATGCCTGCGGTCATTCACTTCCACCATGTAAGATTGAGGTGACAATTTCTCTATGCATGTCCCAAGTTGTCTCATGGGCAGACTCCTGTTTGATGCTTTCCTTAACTTCTTTAGTTAACCATAGATGGTGGGCCCCTCCTTAAAATTGTTCTTTATAGTAGGAATGTATTTATTCTGAATATTTTGAAACATCCCCTTAAACATCTGCCACTGCTTCTCTACTGATCTATCCCCTAGCCTAGTATCTCAGTTCACTTCAGTCAGCTCAGCTTTCATGCCCACATAGTTTCCCCTATTTAAGTTTAAAGTACTAGTCTTAGACCTACTCTTCTCCCTTTTAAACTGGATGTAAAATTATATTGTGGTCGCTGCTACCTAGGTGTTCCTTTACTCTGAGGTCATTAATTAATCCTGTCACATTACACAATACCAAGTCTATTATAACCTGCTCTCTGGTTGGTTCCAGAACATGCTGCTCTAAGAATCTATCTTGAACGCATTCTATGAACTCTTCATCCAGGCTATTACTGCCAATCTGATTTTTCCAATTTATATGTAGATTAAAATCACTAATGATTATTGCTGTCCCTTTACCACAAACACCCAGTATTCCTTCTTGTATACTTTATCCTACATTGTGGTTACTGTTAGTGGGCCTGTAGACCACTCTCACTAGTGACTTCTTTCCCCTACTATTCTTCATCTCCACCCAAATTGACTCGACATCCTGATCTCCTAAACCAAGGTCATCTCTAATTATTGAACCAATGCCATCCTTGATTAACAGCACTACCCCTCCACCTTTACCTAGCTTCCTATTCTTCTTGAATGTCATACACCCCTCCATAATCAAGCCCCAATCCTTGTCACACTGCAGCCATGTTTCTGTAATGGCTATCAGGGCATATTTATTTACCTTAATGTGTGCAATCAATTCATTTATTTTGTAATGAACGCTATGCACCTTCAGATACAGAGCCTTTAGTTTTGTCTTTTTGTTATCTTTGTAACATCAAGTCTTGAGTGTTGGTGTATTCTTTGGTTTTATCTCTCTGTCCCTTCCTGCCATTCTCTGACCCTCATTTCCCATATTGCTGTTTTGCTCTTTTGCTTGACTCCACCCCTTGATTTGCTACATCTACCCAAGCTTGATCCCTCACCCTCCTTGTTTAGTTTAAAGCTCTCTCTATTTCCCTAGCTATGCAGCTAGCAAGAACACTGGTCCCAGCATGGTTCAGGTATAGGCCATCCCAACGGTATAGCCCCCACTTTCGCCAGTACTAATGCCAGTGCCCAATGAACCAGAACCCACTTCTCTCACAACAGTCTTTGAGCCAAGCATTCATCTCTCTAATCTTATTTGTCCTAAGCCAATTTGCATGTGGCTCAGGTAATAATCCAAAGTACATTACCTTTAAAGTTCTGCTTCTTAATCTGGTACCCAGCTCCTCATAATGACTATGTAGAAACTCTTTCCTTGTCCTGCCTATGTCATTGGTACCTACATGGACCATGACAACTGGATCCTCTTCCTCCCTCTGCAAGTTCCTCTCCCACCCTGAGCAGATATCCTGAGCCCTGGCACTGGGCAGGCAACACAGCCTCTGGACTCTCATTCATTGCTGCAGAGAACAGTGTCAATCCCCTTCACTGTACTATAATAAAAGCAAAATACTGCGGATGCTGGAAATCTGAAACAAAAACAAAAATAACTGGAAAAATTTAGCAGGTCTGACAGCATTTGTGGAGAGGAACATAGTTAACGTTTCGAGTCCATATGACTCTTCATCAGAACTAAGAAATATAGAAACATGGTGAAATTTAAGCTGGTTGAGGGGGGTGGGACAAGTAGAGCTGGATAGCAGGCCAGTGAGGTGGAGGCAAAGAAGAGATTGACAAAGATGTCATAGACAGAAGGACAAAGGGGTGTTGACGGTGGTGATATTAGCTATGGAATGTGCTAATGGTGACATTAGGGGTAGAAAGCAGGACGAGCAAGTGACAGGTGGCCATTGTAGGGGTGGAGTGGGGGGAAGGGATCAAAATAAGCTAAAAGGTGGAGATAAAACAATGCATGGAAATACATTTAAAAATAATGGAAATAGGTGGGAAAAAAATATATTTAAAAAATTATAAATTATTGGAAAAAGGGGGATTGGAAAGGGGGTGGGGATGGAGGAAAGAGTTCATGATCTAAAATTGTTGAACTCAATGTTCAGTTCAGAAGGCTGTAAAGTGCCTAACCGGAAGATGAGGAGCTGTTCCTCCAGTTTGCGTTGAGCTTCACTGGAACATTGCAGCAGGCCAACAATAGACGTGTGGGCATGAGAGCAGGATAGTGTGTTGAAACGGCAAGCGACAATGAGGTCTGGGTCATGCTTGCGGACAGACCAAAGGTGTTCCGCAAAACGGTCACCCAGTCTGCATTTGGTCTCTCCAATGTAGAGGAGATCACATTGGGAGCAGCGAATGCAGTAGACTAAATTGAGGGAAGTGCAAGTGAAATGCTGCTTCACTTGAAAAGGAGTGTTTGGGCCCTTGGACAGTGAGGAGAGGGGAAGTAAAGGGGCAGGTGTTGCACCTTCTGCGGTTGCATGGGAAGGTGCCGTGGGAGGGGGTTGAGGTGTAGGGGGTGATAGAGGAGTGGACCAGGGTGTCCCGGAGGGAGCAATCCCTGCAGAATGCCGCGGGGGGGTGGGGGGGTGGGGGGGGGGGGGGGGGGGCGGTGGTGGGGGGGCTGGTGGTGAAGGGAAGATGTGTTTGGTGGTGGCATCATGCTGGAGTTGGCAGAAATGGCGGAGGATGATCCTTTGAATGCAGAGGCTGGTGGGGTGATAAGTGAGGACAAGGTGGACCCTACCATGGTTCTGGGAGGGAGGGGAAGGACTGAGGGCAGATGCGCGGGAGATGGGCCGGACACGGTTGAGGGCCCTGTTAACCACCGTGGATGGAAAATCTCAGTTAAGGAAGAAGGAAGACATGTCAGACGAACTATTTTGGAAAGTGGCGTCATCAGAACAGATGTGATGGAGGCGAAGGAACTGACAGAACTGGATGGAATTCTTACAGGAAGTGGGGTGTGAGGAGCTGTAGTCGAGGTAGCTGTGGGAGTCGGTAGGCTTGTAATGAATATTGGTGGACAGTCTATCACCAGAAATTGAGACAGAGAGGTCAAGGAAGGGAAGGGAAGTGTCAGTGATGGACCATGTGAAAATGATGGAGGGGTGGAAATTGGAAGCAAAATTAATAATTTTTTCCAGGTCTATGACATCTTTGGCAATCTGTTCTTTGCCTCCACCTATCACTGGCCTTCTATCCAGCTCTACCTGTCCCACCCCCCTCAACCAGCTTATATTTCACCTCATTTCTATATTAGTTCTGAAGGAAGAGTTATACGGACTCGAAACGTTATCTGTGATCCTCTCCGCAGATGCTGTCAGACCTGTTGAGTTCTTCCAGCTATTTTTGTTTTTGTTTCCCTTCACTGTACTGTTCCCTACTACCACTACATTCCTGTTTGCTCCCTCTGCTTGACTGGCTTCCTGTACCACGGTGCCATGGCCAGCCTACTCATCCACCTTGTAGACCTCACTTTCGTCCACCCGGGTTGTGAGCACCTCAAACCTGTTCGACAAGTACAAAGTCTGAGGCTCCTCTACTACCGTCTACTTGGCCCCTTTACCTACCATGGTCACATCCTCCTGTCCCACACTGCTGACTAAAACAGATGACCTTATTCTAAGGGGTGTGACCATCTTCTGGATTAAAGTGTCCAGGTATTTCTCCCCCTGCTTTATGTTATGCAGTGTCTGCAGTTCAGCATCCAGATCAATAATCCTGATCCAGAATTCCTCTAACTGCTAACACTTCCTGCAAATGTACTTGTCATGGATCGTCTTTGCATCCAAAAACTGCCACATTCCACAGCTTCAATGTAACACCTATCCTACCATTGTTACTTATGTTATTTAGTTAACATAATTTAATTACCTTCTTAATTAACTTAGAATAATTCCTATGTATACTACACATCTTTCTCCTGGGCACCGAATTCCCTCGTGAACCTCATTTGCTACTCACTTGGTCTCCATCTCACTCAGGCATTGTCTCCTGTCTCCTCACGCGCTCCTTACTAATCATCAAGCTACACCTTGGTGCTTGTTTGAAAGTTCTAGTGATGAGGCATTCTGCCAAATAACTTTGACAGTCTGCCCAAGGAACCATTTGATAGGATGTTATGTGCGGACCACTGTCTGATGGACTTGTGGTCAAAGGTGTTTTTCTGCATAAATGTTTCCACGAGGGACAGGTGATATGGCACGGTCCAGCTGAATGGAGCATTCCATGGCAACGTAGAACCATCCTTTGCAATACAAGGACAGGTAAAACCTCGGCACATAGTGAAATTTGGATCTGGATTTTTGCAATGATGGAGAGCCTCCTGCCAACATCACTGGTTTAGGAATGTGCCTGGGTTATGTTTCATTTTGTAGATGCATATACCCATATAAATCAACAGCTTCCTCTACTCATGTCTAACCTTGGTGACCCAAGTGTATGAAACATAACGTGCACAGGTTAGACCTGGTAGAAGCAGGCCTGAATTTTGTGGAGTCCTTTGTAAAGGTGGGGTCCCCTTTTGAAGAGGTACCGTAACCCTTTGGATATGGTCCTGGGACACCTTTGGAGCAGATGGGGTGCCCTTTGGGGAATGCCCTTTGGGAGAGGTAAGATGTCCATTGCGATTGTTAAAAATAGACAAGAATTGCATAAATAGTGCATAAACTCCTTAACAAGCTCATTGGAACTGTCA
The DNA here is from genome assembly GCF_017639515.1 of Carcharodon carcharias. NCBI lineage: Eukaryota > Metazoa > Chordata > Chondrichthyes > Lamniformes > Lamnidae > Carcharodon > Carcharodon carcharias. Next base: position 71,942,397 of record NC_054478.1, read on the forward strand.
AAAGTTTCCAAAGGAACTGTCAGTCAACTGTAAAGCTGTCAGGACATTTTAAACTCCTGCCCTTTAAATATTTGAAAAAATGTCTGGAGTGTGAAAAATATAATTGATTTCTATTTAATTCTGCCTGTTACCATAAGATTGAGGTTTACTATTATAGAATTAGTGTTGTATGACTTATTTCACAACCTTCCATTGTCACAGCAAGGTACCTGCCACTTCATATATATAAAAACAAAAAAACTGCGGATGCTGGAAATCCAAAACAAAAACAGAATTACCTGGAAAAACTCAGCAGGTCTAGCAGCATCGGCGGAGAAGAAAAGAGTTGACGTTTCGAGTCCTCATGACCCTTCGACAGAACTTGCGTTCGAGTCCAAGAAAGAGTTGAAATATAAGCTGGTTTAAGGTGTGTGTGTGGGGGGCGGAGAGATAGAGAGACCACTTCACAGTTTGCTAGACAGCTCCATATGGTTACAGACTCTTTGAGGTGGGATTATGAATTCTAATGCTTATCTTCATAAGGAATTATGCACATGAATGAAATATTTGTTCTTATAAGGGATTATGTAGTTGAAGGAATTTAAATGTACTAAGTGTAGTTTTTATGGATGAGTGTTTAAAAAAAAAAAACAAGCTGCAATAGCCAGAACATTATGTTATTTAATCTCAGCATGGGTCATAGGGTCTGTTCATGGTTGATAATGGGTGAGTTGGCATTGTAGATGTAAGATCATCATGGCTATAAATTGTCATGAGGCTAGGCAGAGGGGCATAGGTTGGCCTGAGGGTATGAGAGGCCATGGGGACAGGTTAGGAACAGGGGCATATGTTGGCATGGAGGGTGTTAGGGGCCTTGGGGGGTTTTGTGGGTGGAATGAGTTGGCATGGATGGTATGGGGGCCATGGCAGAGGGGCATAGGTTGCCATGGAGAGTATAAAGGAACATGGGGGTGGTCAAAGGGGCATACTTTGGCATGGAGTGTATGGGGGCCAAGGGGTGGGTGGGGGCATAGGTTAGTATCGGTGGAGCATGAGGAGTGTGTGGAGGGTTGAGAGGGTGTCAGTGGTGAGGGCTGGAGGGCTGTTTTATTGTTTATCTTAATAGTTCAACACAATGTCAGAGCCACAAGGAAAGTCTTCCGTCCAGCCCACCTCAGCACCCAGCAGCCTCCATGCTCATTCTGGGATCACATAGGAACATTGGAAAATAGGACTTAGAAGCAGGAGTAGGCCATTCAGCCCTTTGAGCTTGCTCCGCCATTCAATAAAATCATGGCCAATCTGGCTGTGGTCTTAACTCCACTTTGTCGTCAGTGCCCCCATAACCCTTGTCTCCCTTGTCTATCAAAAATCTATCTGAATCTGCGTTGAATAAATTCAATTACCCAGCCTCCACTGCTATCTGGAGAAGAGAATTCCACATACTAACGACCCTCTGAGAGAAAAAAACATCCTCTTCATCTCTGTCTTAAATGGTAGACCTCTTATTCTTAAACTGTGTCCGCTAGTTCTAGTCTCTCCCACAAATAGAAACATCCTCCTGGTATCTCAGGACCTTATGTTTCAATAAGACCACCTCTCATTCTTCAAAACACCAGTGGGTATAGGCCCAACCTATTCAACCTTTCATCATAAGATAAGCCCCCCAACCCGAATGAGTCGAGTGAACCTTCTCTGAACTGCTTCTAAAGCAATTATATACTTTTTTAAATAAGGAGACCAAAGCTGTACACAGAACTCGAGATGCGGTCTCACAAAGGCTCTGTATAGCTGCAGTAAAAGTTCCCTGCTTTTATATTCCATTCCCCTTGCAGTAAATGCCAACATTCCATTTGCTTTCCTAATTGCTTGCTGTACCTGCATACTCACCTGGCCTGACTCCCAGAGAACCCTGCCACCCCAGAACAAAAATCCTAACTTCCAGGACACTTTCTCCCAGGTCGGGCTTGTGGAGCTGGGCAATATCCCCCCACTTAGGCTCCCAACCCAGGAGCAAAAACCCAGGACTTGGTGTTTGCATACCAAAGGTCCCCTCCAGCTTGATGCAGCTGCACACAAAGGTAGCCATCAGAATGAAGGCAATGTTGGCTACATTTTACCCCCTTATTTGGAGGCTTGTACATGATGTCCCTGTGGGCATTTTTTATCTCCAGATAAAGTGGAAGATGGTTTGAGTGTACAGCATGGTGCAGGAGTGCACATACAGCAACACCAGGTGTGCCTCGCATCTGATGACCAGGTTCATACCCACAATAGGGAAGGAGTGTTGCTCCCGGGTGCCCATTGTTTTACCATGGCTATATGCTCCTTCCAGTGCCCGCCCTGCCCCCTCCAAACCATATCTCAAGCACCTTCAAGTAGGCTGACCTGATGGTGCAGGGGACAAAGGATTGGTCTGCTCAGTTGCCAAAGAACATGGTCTCATTCTTGCCAAAATTTACTTTGGCTCCTGAGACCAGTTCAAATGAGTCACGGATGCTCATCACTCTGCAATCAACAGCGGATCCCAGCAGAAGATGGCGAGATCATCCATGCACAGGGAGGCTTTGACCTGAGTGCCTCTGCTACCTAGGATGTCACCCCTCTTATACTCACATCTTTCCTGATGGACTTGGCAAAACGTTTGATACAACACATGAACAAGACAGGGGAGAAAGGATAGCCCTGCCTGAATTCAGATTCAATCAGAAAGTTTTCCAACTTTCCCCCATTGATTGAAACTGCACTAATGATGTTTGTGTACAGCAGTTGGATTCAATTGTGGATTCCTTCCCCAAACACCATATTGGAGAGCTTATCCATCCTGTGATATCATGGGATATTCTGTCAAAGGCCTTCTCCTGGTCCAAGCCTATGAGGCAGCAGTCCACCCTCTGTGCCATATATAGGCAATCAGAGATCTCCTGGGTGCAGCATAGTCTTGTCAAGGTGAATCACCATCCAAGAGCAGACTTGACTCAACTGGCAATGACTTTGGATAGAATTTCGTTGCCCATGTTAAGCTATGAAATGGTTTGCCAATTTCTGATTTACTCCCTTTCCATTCCACTTGTAGTTGAGGGTGATGATGCCTTTCCTCACGGAATCTGACTTGCTGCTGAACAAAATTATAGTAATTATGGCTTTAGTTAGAGTGAAATGTACCTTTAAGAATAATATTTGTTAAGGAAGATTACATATTCTGTAGCAACCAACAGGAGAGCATCGCAGGCTACCTTAGCAGTCAATGCAGAGATTCAGTAAGAGTTGAAAGCACATGTGCAGTTGCTGCTGAGTATATTGTAAAGAAACTTAATGTTCCCACCCAAGAAATGTTTGCAGATCAACTCTATCATTAATCAGCCACCCTACAACAAATTGGTGATGAGGATAAAACAGGATTGAATAGAAGAAATCAAGTTAGACAGAAATCGGCACTGTACCTTGCCCCGTGATTGTAAGCAGCAAGCTCAGTTAGAATTAAAGAAGTTATCCTCTCTCAAAATGCCATAATTTGGTAGAATTGATTCTTTTTGAACCTGCCACAGACAATTGGTCTCAATACATAGAATGCCTCACGTTCTTTTTTCAAGCGAGCAAGATTATGGGAGAAGAGAAGAGGCGAGCGATCCTCTTGAGTACTTGTGGGAACAAAATCTACAGCCTGATTCGAAGCTTGATGGCACCCAGTGCCCCAGATTCAAATAATTTTGATGAGTTGGTCGGCCTTGTGAAGGTTCACTTTCAACCCAGGCCCTCAGTCACGATGCAGAGGTTTAGGTTTAGTTCATGAAGTAGAGTCCCAGGTGAGACAATTGCATGCTACGTAGCAAATGTGAAGCAGCTAATGGAACATTGTGAGTTCGATATGACCCTGAGCAACATGCTCAGAGGTTGTTTAGTGTGTGATGTGAAAGAGGACACTATTCAGAAAAGATTATTGTTCAAAGTGAATCTGGATTTCAAGAAGGTGCTATAGATAGCATTGGCGATGGAAAGCGCAGTAAAAGATTCAAAAGCAATACAGTGTGCACAAAATAGCACCATCTCCACATTGGGTAAGAAACCTCAGCCGAAAGAAGCATGAAAAAGCGAGACTCCACTGAGAGGCAGGAAACAATACCCGCTAGCCCAAGAATAAAGAAAAATAACGGCAGCAAAATCAAAGAATAATTTGAATAGAGGTGGAAATAATCAGTCTTTTAGTGATTGGCAGTTTAAAAAAATCGAATGCTACTATTGTCATAGAAATGGACATATAATGAAGCAGTGCAAGGAAAGATTCAAGCAGGCTTGTAAACAAAAGAAGAAGCCTAATGAAATCTACAATGTAGAAGAGGCTGAAACAACAAATTCAGACAGTCAGTCGTTGTTTACTCTGAAAATTGAAAAGACAGAACCAATATTTGTTTCAGTGAAAGTAAATGGCAAACTTGTTAGAATGGACATGGACATGGGAGCTTCCAATACAGTAACTGGGGAACGTACCTTCGGGCTTTTGAATAATGGTGAACACCAATTAAGTTCAGAACAAACAGATGCCAAGCTAAAACCATATAAGAGTGAAGATATTCAAGTAAAAGGCATAAGCCTAGCAACCATCCATTTTGGAAGCCAAGTAGCAAAGCTACCCTTGATGCAGGTGAAGGGCCAAGCTGCCTGGAGCGAAATTGGCTAAAGGAGATTAAGTTAGAATGGGCTGAAATTTTCCAGTTGAGAGCAAATGGCCTACCAGAGCTACTTAGAAAGCATGCCACCGTCTTTAAGGGCAAACTGAGGAAATCCAGGGCCTGCAGGCCAAACGTCATGTGGATCCAGAAGCAATCCCTCACTTCATGAAGGCGAGACCCGTGCCATGTGCCTTGCAAGAAAAAGTCAACATTGAGCTGAACAGATGAGAGAAATTGGGCGTTATATAACCTGTTCAGTTCTCAGGATGGGCAGCACCCATAGTCCCCGTCCTTAAACCCAACCAAAGCGTCTAAATTTGTGGAGACTACAAACTGATGGTTAATGAAGTAGCTAAGCTGGACAGGCACCCCATTCCAAAAACCGAAGAGCTATATGCCAAGTTGGCAGGAGGGACAACGTACACAAACCTTGACATGAGTCATGCTTTTCAACAACTAGAGCTGGCTAATGCCTCCCAGGAATTTGTCACAATTAATACCCATAAATGGTTGCGCCAATATATATGATTGCCTTTTCGTGTCTCCCCTGCTTGTACCATCATTCAGAGAAAAATGGAACACATACTGCAGGGACTGCCCCAGGTTGTAGTCTACTTGGATGATGTATTGGTGACAGGAATCACTGAAAAAGAGCATTTGGCAAACTTAGAAGAAGTCTTAAGACATTTCTAGCAATCTGGAACGTGTTTAAAAAAAGAAAAGTGCATGTTCCAAGTGAGGAAGTTAATCTATCTGGGCCACTGGGTAGATTCACAGAGCCTCCACCCAGTTGAAGAGAAAGTGAGAGCCATAAGAGAGGCACTTGCATGAAAGAACGCCTCAGATCTCAAATCATTCATAGGAATGATCAACTATTATGGGTGGTTCTTACCCAATTTGTCTACAATGCTGGTCCCCTATATTCTCTACTCAAAAAGAACCAACATTGGTCTTGGGAGGCGCCCAGAAAGAAGCTTTCATAAAGGTGAAACAATTGTTGCACTTGTCCAATCTACTAATGCATTATGACCAGACGAAAGAATTGGAGCTGACATGTGTCACATCTCCCCATGGAGTGGTAGAAGTGCCTTCTCATCGGATGGATGATGGCACTGAATGGCCAATAGGTTAGGTATCAAGAATGCTCACCACAGCGGAAAAGGGATACACGCAGGTAGAAAAAGAAGACCTATCTATCATCTTTGGTGTCAAGAAATTTTACCAGTACGTAAATGGACATCATTTTACAAGTTTCAGACCAGAAACCATTGCTAGGATTATTTAGTGAGGACAAGGCTATACCACCCACAGTCTCAGCAAGAATACAACAATGGGCCTTAATTCTGGCAGCATATGAATATACTTTCGTATATAGGCCTGGCAATCAAATTGCAAATACCGATGCCCTTAGTCGTTTGCTCTTACAAGACAATGATAAGCATGTCTTAGTTCCACAGGAACTTGTGTTATGTTAAATTTCTTAGATTCCTGGCCGGTGTGTGCTCGACAGATGAGAGACTTGACAAGTCAGGACCCAGTCCTAACTCAAGTACAAGAACAATTACTGCATGGTTAGTCACAGGAGCCCGTATCTGACGAAATAAAACCGTACTTCAACAGAAGACATGAAATAATCAGCCAGGATGGCATCTTATTGTGGGGACCATGAGCGATAGTTCCTCCGAAGGGAAGGGAACCACCTTTACTTGAACTACACAGTGCCCATCCAGGAATTTCCCAAATAAAGACCATAGCATGCAACTATCTATGGTGGCCTGGGATGGATGGCAAAATAGAGAGTTTAGTGACACACTGTGTGCAATATCAGCAACTGCAAAAGTTGCCAGTGACAGATCTATCATACCCAAGAGAGTGGCCAGATAAACGTGGGTGTGATTACACATTGACTACGTTGGACCTTTCTTGGGAACAATGTTTCTGCTCATTGCCGATGCCCATTCAAAATGGAGGGATGTCTATTAGGTGAAGTCACCAACGTTAGCCGTTAGACTTGAGAAACTACGTTAGAGTTTGCCATTCATGCATTACCAGAAGTAGTCGTTTCAGATAACGGCACGGCACTTACGAGTGCTGAGTCTCTATGTTTTTTCAGCCTCAATGATATCACTCATGTGAAAACTCCACTGTACCACCCTTCCTCAAATGGACTGGCTGAAAGGGCGGTTCAAACATTCAAGAAAGACATGAAAAATCTAACTGGCGATTCCTTGGTATCCAAGCTAGCACGCTTTCTTTTTCATTACAGGACTACTCCTCACACAAGAATAGGTGTCACACCTGCGGAGTTATTGTTGAAAAGCCGTCTCAGGATGAGATTGAGCTTAATAATGTCAAATTTAGAAGGGAAGGTGGAAAGGAGTCAGGGAAGCCAGGAAACTAGACACGACTGGCATGGTCATGAGAGGCAATTTATGTGAAAATCTTCAGGGAAAAACCAAAGTGGTTACCAGATGAAATAAGTGTGGTGACTGGACCTCTAACTTACCACGTGGAGGTGGAAGACCAGATCAGCCATAAACATGTTGACCATTTAAGGAAGAGAGAGACAAATCACCAAAATTTGGTTCCACAAGTGATCATGATCAGGTCTGCATTTCCTGTCGAGGCTACTCAACCCAGGACAAGCATGTCTGATGTTCCTGTAAGAGTTGAGGATACAGAACTGCAAGTGCCCACCAAAGCACCAGATGTTCAGGCAACTCTGGAAAAGGAGGTTACAGGCAAGGAATCTGAAGTTGAGGAGCTGTAGTGTTCCACAAGTACCAGGAAACCACCTGAAAGACTGAATTTGTAAATTCCTTACACAGTGTAAATATTATGTTGCCTTGAAAAATATATACTTGTAAATATAATATGTATAGCTGAGTTAAAGTGGAGGAATGTAATAATTATGGTTTGATTCAGAGTGTATTGTACCTTTAAGAATAATGCTTGTTAAGGGAGATCACATGATCTGTAATAACCAACAGGAGAGTAGCGAAGGCTACCTCAGCAGTCAGTGCAGAGATAAAGTTGGAGCTGAAAGCACACATGTAGCTGCTGCTGAGTATATTGTAAATAAACTTAATGTTTCCACCCAAGAAGTGTCTGCAGATCAACTCTATCATTAATAGTACAACTCAGCCACCTTACAACAAAAAGCATACTCTCATACACTTCTAGCAGGTCTGGTACGATCCTGTCCAATGAGTCAAATACAACTCTGCTGGTAAGCTATTCCTTCAGGGAGTCTTACTCATCTCTAAGGACCTGATGGCCTTTGTCAGCTCATCTAGAGTTAGTGGTTTGTCCAGACTCTCACTCGTACTGTAATCTAAGACCTCCATGATTGAGGACAGGAAGCCTGGAAGTCCATACTGTCTATGGCTTTACATCATATAGTCCGGTAAAAAAGGGTTTGTGGTCCTTTGTGTGCCAGACTGAAATCTTATTACCAAGCTGTCTCCTTTCTTCAGGCTGCTGATCGCAGAGCTCTCTCTCTGTGTACCTTTTGGAAGAAGAAACACAAGCACGTCTCCTGCTCCACAAGTGGACTCAGCTGGACCAGAAGGTGATCTTGGAAGTCGCCACAGCAAAGAGTGGGGCCTGTTGGCTCTTCACCTCTTGGAGATCCTCCTTGCAATCGAGCCCCACCCCCCTAGTGACTGCAGTAGATTCAGCATTCTTTCTGGATTTGGGACATTTCCTTCTGTCTCTCTCTCTCTCTTTCGCCTTCCGAGCTTATACTAAAATATCACAGACTGACATATTGAAAGTTCAGAGTTTCCTGCCCAACATCGTGCCCCTTCCCCCGACTCTCCACTCTGAATACACCATAGGGTTATTATCAGGCCCAAAGTAGTTTATGGTTTTTATGGCTTTGAAAGCAACCTAATGGATCAGAATAGGGTTTGCAAAACATATACAATCTTATGTTCTTATGAATCATTGTGTACAGCAACAGTAGATATAGAAAATAAGTAATTAATAATATATTCCAATAGCTCATTGGTTATAAAAATCACCATTTGGCATTGCTCCTAATCCAAGCTATGGTCTTGGGAGAGCAAGAAAACACTTATTTCAGCCTGCTGTTGGAATTACTTAGTGAATGAGTTAAATGAGTGCTTGTCACAGGCAAAAGGCTGGCATGTTAGATTTATAATTGATTCACTTTGGTGTGAAATTTAATTAAGTATGCACTAATGAAACCTGTGTTATCAGTCATCTGAATTATACAACCAACTTTCAATCAAGGCCACTTGGTCTCAGTCGTGATATTTTTATTTTCTGCTGATGGTGGCAGTGAGCCAAATAACAAATACAAATGAATATGTTTATGCAGGCAGACGTGATGTTAGGATAATTAACTAAGTTGAATAATTATCTTAGCGAAATCTTTTTTTTACTTTAGATGTAGATAAGCTATTCACTAATATCTTTATATTCAAAATTATTCCTACTTAAAATATTCTATTAATAGAAACCACATTATCATTTATGAGCCACATGTATGCCAGAAGTGTTTTTGCCCCACAACAACATTTATATGACATCTCTAATGTACAAAACATTCCAAGTAACCTTACAGAGTGGTAGGAAAAAAAACACTGAGCCGATGGAAAGAATTTAGGAGGAATTATTGAATGTATCAGCAAAATAATACATTTTGAGAGACTTTTAGAGGAGGAAAGAAAAGTAGAGAGCTAGAGAGGTTCAGAGAAGTAATTGCAGGCAACAGTGATAAAGGAACCTAGTGAGAAAACTGATTGATCAAGAGGGACAGTAACTCTTGGAGAGTTGCAGAGATACGGTGGAGTGAAAGCATGTGATGATTTGAAGATGAAAATGTGAATTATAAAATTTAATGCACTGGGGGGACAAGGAGACAGTGTAGATCTGTGATGATGGGAGCGATTAGCAAGGAGGCCTCACTATAGGACCAATACTCAAAGCTCCATTAAGAACAAGTTAGCATTTATGGAGCTTAGGCTAAAGAAGGCCAGCAAAAAGACTATTGGGATAATCAAGAATGGAGGTGACTCAAAAGTATTTCAGTGGTTGGTGGAGGCCCAAATGAGCAGGGATCCAAACAAAGAATTTTGAACAATGTTACAGAGATGGAAATAATAGGTAAAACAGAAAATGCTGGAAATAATCAGCAGGTCAGGCAGCGTCAGTGGACTGAGAAACAGAATTAATATTTCAGGTCAATTACTTTTTATCACAATTGGGAATAGTTAGAAATATAGGTTTTAACTAAGTGAATGGGATGGGAGTTTGGAAAAAGAATTAAAGGGAAGGTCTTTGATGGGTTGGAAGATGAAGGAGATTAAATGACAAAAGAGTTAGTCATACAGAACCACAGGGAACAATAATGGTCAAGTATATAAACAAAAGATATTTCTAGGAAAGGCATGAATTGCAGGCTGATTAACAGCTGCTGTCCAAAAACAAAAACAAGGGAAAACTTAGATTAAGACTGAGGGCTTCAAGGAATAAGCAAACAAAATTTTGTTTTTTATTTTGGGTGGCAGCTGTTCATCATTTGCCATTGACACCTTTTCTAGAAACATCTTTTGTTTCTTTTCTTGTCCCATTGTCATTCCCTTTGGCACTGTACCAATAATTCTTTTGTCATTTAATAGCTCCTGTCTTCCATCCTTTCATAGACCTTCACTTTTATTGCTGAAATGACAGACATGTTGCTGAATCTTTGCACCATGAACTCATCAGAACAAACACAAGAATGTTAATTTTCAAATGATTACAACCATTTCTACAGCAGGAGAAAAAGGGTGCTAATTGGTTGGCAAGTTGACTCTGATTGGTCGAAGCATTGCCATGGAAAAACTAACAGAGAACTGTGTGCTCCCAATGTCCCAGGTAATTCAAAAATTGTACAAGTCTAGAACATATTCCTTTGTTTATAGAGCATGGGTCCCTGCGTTTCAATCTATGTCAGTTCTAGCAAATGTAAATGAGCCACATTACAAACTTGACTAATTGTCTTAAATTGGTTGCTACTGTAGCAATTAGCACACTCAGGATTGTTCAGCAAGTACTGCCCAATCGTGAAATCACATTTAACAGCAGATATTTTGTTTTAGGTTTTTGCAAGCATAGGCTTGTTGACTATAGCCAGAGGAACATTGTATCTGATTCAATCAGCCAGTGGCTGAAATGTACAGCTTATGCACCTGGCGTTGAACCAGCACTGAAATTCATACATAACATCACTCAATTATGTGGTAGGCAGAATGCATTTTTGGACTGACAGCACCATCCTACTAATGGAAAATCCAGTGTTGGTATGATATGATGTTAGGTGTATCGACCATACATTGCAAGGAATATCTGATCGAATCAAACAACATGTTCCTCCGGCTGTTGATAATAGGCAGATTACAGACTGTACTCAACAGCCTGCATTTGCAAAATCCAAAACAAAATATCTTTTATTATATGTGATTCTGTGATTGGGCAGCACTTGCTGAGCAATCCTGAGTGTGCTAATAGCTATGTTAACAACCAATTTTAGATAATCTGGCGAGCTCACATTTTGGCTCATTTACTAGAAGTGACATACACAGGGACCCATTCTTTTCAAACAATGGAAGTATGTTTAAGCCTTGTGCCTTTTTTGAATTATCTGGAAGCATGGGGAGCCTATAGTTCCCTGTTTCTTTCTCCATGGAAACACCTCAGCCAATCATAGTCAATTGACAACCAGTCAGTACCCCTTTTCTCCTCTGGTACAAATTTGAAATTTGTCATTCTTATGTTTGTCCTGATGAGTGCAAGACGAAAAGCTTCAGCAACATGTCTCACTCTTCAGCAATATTCAAGTTTCATACTGTCAGGTGACTGTTCATATACCTTCCCTTTTGTTCTTTTACATTCTGCCCCCCACCACTTTCACTTGCTTAAAACCTATTACATTTCTAACTGGCCCCAGTTCCAATGAGAGGTAATTGACCTGAAATATTAAGTCTAGTTTCTCTCTCCACAGCTGCTGTCAGGCCTGCTGAGTATTTGTAGCATTTTTTGCTTATGTTTCAGATTTCCAGCATCCTCAATATTTTGTTTTTAGCGGAAATAAGAGCTACTGGTGTTAAAAGGGACACAGAGTTTGACACATTGTTCAAGGTTGCACCAAGTGGCAAAGTCTTATGCCATCTTTATCAACATAAGTGAGAGGCCAGGTAAATGTATAAAATCAGGGAGTGGAATTTGTCATGGGCTCTGAGAATATATGGTTAGGTTTTCCCATATGAATAGGCAACATACAAATCAGGAGCAGGATTAGGCCACTGGGCCCTCCAAACCTGCTCCACCTTTCAGTAGGATCATGGCTGATCTGATTGTAACCTCCACTCCACATTCCCAGCTACCCCTGATAACTTTTCACTCCCTTATTTATCGAGAATCTATCTAGCTCTTTCTTAAAAATATGCAAAGACTCTGTTTCCACTGCCTTTTGAGGAAGAGAGTTCCAAAGCCTCATGATCCCCTGAGAGAAAAACATTACTCTTCATCCCTGTCTTAAATGAGCAACCACTTATTTTTAAATAGTGACAGCTAGTTCTAGATTCTCCCACAAGAGGAAACATCCTCTCCACATCCATTCTGTCAAGACCCATCAGGACCTTAAACATTTCAATAAAGTCGCCTCTTATACTTCTAAACTCCAATGAATGCAAGCCTTACCTATCCAATATTTCCTCATAAGACAACCCGCCCATTCCTGGTATTAGTCTAGTAAAGCTCCTCTGAACTGCTTCTAATGCATTTACATCCTTCCTTAAATAAGGAGACCAATGCTGTACACAGTACTCCAGATGTGGTCACAACCGTACCCTGTATAACTGAAGCATAACCTCCCTATTTTTGTAATCAATTCCCCTCACAATAAATGATAACATTTTATTAGCTTTCCTAATTACTTGCTGTACCTGTATACTGACCTTTTGTGCTCGGATTCATTGATTCATGTACTCGGATACCTAGATCACTCTGAATCTCAGAGCTTTGCAACCCCCTCACCATTTAGATAATATGCTTCTTTTTTATTCTTCCTGCCAAAATGGACAATTTCATATTGTGCTCCATTTGCCAGATCTTTGCCCACTCACTTAAACTATCTATATCACATTGTAGCCTCCTTACATCCTCTTCACAACTTACTTTCCTACCTATCTTTGTGTCATCAGCCATACTTTCAGTCCCTTCATCCAAGTCATCTATATAAACTGTTGATCCCTTTGACACACCACTAATTACATCCCGCCATTCAGAAAAAGACCCATTTAAGGCTACCCTCTGATTCCTGTTAGGTAGCCAATCTTCTATCCATGCCAATATGTTACCCCCTTGTTATAACACAGAGGATGGTAAATTCCAAGATGCTCAAATCCCAGAGTGAAACTTGAAACAGCTGCCACAATTGTTTTGCAATTTGCATTTTATTTTGAAATTGCTACTGAATTCAAGGTACGCATAAGTCCACCAACACTTAGAGGTCTTTTACAAAACTAAATTGAACATTTATTAATAAAACAAAAGATTTTAAGCACATACACAGGTCTACTACTATAATAACTCTTAACTCCCCTAATTAAACTGGCTCCCAGTTACGCCTCCATTAAGGCAACAGTAAAACAAAATAGATTTCAACAGACCCAGGCAAAGCACACAAACCCCTTGGCAATAATATTCAAAGTGAATTTTCTTAGCCTCAATTCCTGTAGACAGCAACTTGATGCACAGAGGCTGGAAGCATTTCACACTTGTGTTAGATCTTAGAATGCCTTTCCCATGCACATAACCTCATCTCCTTTATACATGTTTCTCCCTTTTAATGTAAATTCCATTGTTCCCATATGTCTTTGCAACTTTACTTTTCTCATAACATAAATCTTTCATAGTACTCGTATTATCAGTAACCTTTGGGAAAAATAAATGTGCTGTTTGGCTTAGCTTCTTTGAGGTGTATCATCCTACCATCTCTTTGAAATTCAAACTAACCTAATTTATCTAAAAACGTAAATGTTCCTCACATCTCACATTCTAAGACTTCAGCCATTTTTACGTATTTAGCATTTCAAACATAGCTTCCCTTTTGATAACTTAATAGCTCCAGACCAGCTGTCTCCGATTCAATTAAATCCGCCCCCCGCCACCCCACACAGCCACAGAGAAACTAATCCAAACCTCACTATTAACCTATTTTTACAATAAATCACAATAATATTCTGAAAATTATTATATCACCCTACACCATGAGCTTTTATTTCACGCAATAACCTTTACTGTGGCACCTTATCAAATGCCTTCTGGAAATGTAAGTTCAGTACATCCACCGGTTCCCCTTTATACAAAACATATGCCTTCAAAGAGCTCCAATAAATTGGTTAAACATGATTTCCCTTTAGAAAACCATGTTGACCAAAGGTTAAAGAAGTTGTTACTCATTCTTGACTCTGTGTCAGACATGGAGGTGGTCAGCTTTGAAAGAAATAGTATACAGGTAGGTCTAAATATCATCATAATACAGGTGGAAGCTGACCTGATGTCACTGAATGACAATGCTGAGGAGCAACATGCAGATGAGAAAAAGGTGGGCTAGATGGATAGATCCTTGTGAGATTGCAAAGAACATTGTGTAAGGAAGGGAAGAAGAAAACAATAACTAGATATGCATTTGCTGTGTCAAACTAGGTAGGAATAGAACAATGTGAAGGCAGTCCCACTGAAATGGACAACAGAAGAAAGGCAACATGCCTCTCCTATGTATCAGATATGATTAACTTAGTTCTGAGTCAGAATTTGTTGGTTTTAGCACTGCTCCAAAGACTTGAGTACATGATCTAGGCTGACACTCCTGTGCAGTACTGAGGGAGTGTTGCATTGTGGGAGGTGCCATCTTTTAGATGGGATGGTAAACTGAGGCCCTCTCATGATGGTAGATGATAAAGATCCCTTGGTACTATTCAAGTAAGAGCAAAGGAGCTCCACATGGAGTCCTGGCCAATATTTATCTCTCAACCAACACCACCAAAAAAAATTATCATTATCATGTTGCTCTTTGTGTGAGATTTCTATACACAAATTGTTTGCTGCTTTTCCTATATTACAACATTGACCATACTTCACAAGTACTTCATTGGCTAAAAAGCACTTTGGGACATCCTGAGATTGTGAAAAGCTTTGTATAAATGCAAGTGTTCTTTCTTCTGTGAGGCAGGGCTGCGATCAATTGTGGATCAAATAATGTGGAAACATTAACAAATATGGAGCAGGAGGAAGAATTCGTCATAGTCACAGTCACAGAGGATGTCATTCTTCAGTGGCCTCAGTTCTGTGATATGTAATGAAGTTGCTTTGCAGAGATTCAAACAAAAAATTTTTGGAGAAATGGGCAAGGAATTGTGAGGAAACAATGTTACCAAGAACCCTAAACAGGAAAGATAATTAAAGGTGGAGTAAAGGTTAGAGAGGACAGATAGTTTCAGCATGAGTATTTTGAGGTGGCAAGTGATTTTGACAGGGAGACAAATAGTGCCTGAGAAAATGGAACCATTAACAGTCAGACAGATTGGTAGTACCTGAATGGTCAGATGTTGGCTCGGAGAGCAGCAAGAGAGGATGTGTTACGAATATCTAGTTCAGGATTCATGTTGATATTTTAGAGATAATGTTTGGCTCTGGGAAAATTATTGTTATGAAGGTAAGGTAACTAGAATGCTAGGCTTTAAAGATTGCCAGAACACCTAAAAGAACATGACAATGCAGAAAGTTACCTATGTTTGTTTAATAGGGTCAGAACAGAAGAGATGAAGCCATAAAACAGCAGGTGGGATTACTTAGCTGGAGAAATTGTAGAGGAGGGATAATTGGCTTGGAGATCAGTTTGTGGATACACCAGAGCAGGCTACATCGCCATGGAGATGGATGGAGATCTCTGGTTTCGATTTATCTGTGTTCTGCACAGGGGAAGGTGTTATACCAAAAGGGTGCTGCTGTTAGAATGATCTAAGCAGTTAGGTCCCAGAAAAGCTCTGGGAGCCATCTGGTGCAGCTGACAGCTGCAGTTTAGACCTTGTATGGTTTGCAGCTCACAGATGAGCCCTGGGAGCAATTTGATGCACTTAGGGCTCAGGAGAAGTCCTGGAAAGATGAGAAGGTGGCAGACAGTTGCTGATTCCATGCTGGGGAGGGTTAGGGCTCAGAAGAAGCCCTGGTAGCCATTTTTACCTCAGTACAGCTGGGAGACAGAAGTTCAGAGAAACCCAGGGCAGTGCCAGCTTATTCAAGCTAGTAGTCTGTGAAAGAGTTGGAAGTGTGCCAGTAATTAAAGTGGGAGTACTGTTTTGATTCCCATGGAACATATTTTTAGGTGGAGAAATTGGACCAATGTGAGGTAACCAGTCATTGAAGCAGTCTGAGTAGGAACGGCTTTTGTGCAAATTCAGAGGCTATGTCTTCAAAAGTAAAGAATTGAAATCCCTTGTGAGGGAAACAGGGCTTTAATTAGATTTTGTGACTTACAGTGTTATCTGATGTCTGGATAGGTGGCTGAAAAATCCATGAGATCTGACTTGGTTGCATCTGCCATTTAATGTGCTGTGCGATGTGTTCAACCACAGTTTGTCTGTTAATTCATATTTACCTTATGTTATTTCTGAATATTTGAGTATAAGATAACTATTGTAAATTGCTTTACAATTAATGGGTAACTAGGATTTCAAACTTTGTCTACATTAAACAAAAAGTTAATGGTCCCTAACCAGATCATAACAGATGGAAGGAAAGCATTTAGAGAAAGCTTGCAGGGAGATAGGGGAGAAACAATAAACTGACAGGGCAGGAAAAGGCAGATCATGTTTAGTCTCAATCTTAAGAAGCAAAGAACTACATCAGTTCTTTGAATTGGTATTGGGGTGAGGGTGATGTGAGCAGAAGAAGAGAATTTGAGAAGAGAGCCATCCATGATGATTTTGGAATGGTAAGCAATTTTGCAGAAAAAAGCTGGAGAGCAACAGAGGTGAGACTATGATCTACTTGCTGGGAAAGAGTGCCAAATATAGGGGTATGGGAGTAGTTTCACGGATTGTCTGAAGCAGCATATCATGTCAGATGGAAGACCAAGGATGAGGGAGCTAGGGCACAGGCAAATAATAAGGGTAGTGGGATTCGAGGAAGGTTTGGGAATGTAGGCAGTAAGTGAGATGCAGAATGGTCATTGAAACCATCGGGCAGAATCACCCCAGATTTGCACTAAGTGCAGTAGCGGGGGAGATGTGCTGGGAGAAAGATCATTATACCCACCAGTCGCAATGGTAGCTTTTCATGCCATATCATCCCAAACCCGCCTCATTAATCATGTAATCCAGGGAAACACGCCGTTTCAATGGCGGGCAGGTTCTCATTCGCCTGCCGCTCTGTCATCCCAGCGCTTCCTCAAGCCGGATGCCATAATTAAAGTGTAGCCATGCACACACCCCTCAGTGCTTCCAGCCCAGGACTGCTGCACAGAAGATATAGCCCTAAAAGGCAAAAAGACTGCAACCCCCCCAATTCAGTGACACGTGCCTGGAGCACTTTTTGGACACTGTGGAGGCGCGCCGTGATGACTTCTACGCCACTCTGGCTGCAGGAGGGACAGCAACATCACCAATCTGGCTTGGGAGGCAGTGACAATGGTGATCAGTGCCAACGCCCTACAAAAGAGGACAGCTACCTAGTACCAAAAGAGGATGAATGATCTCCTCTGTTCCATCAGGGTGAGTCATTCTTCTCATCACTCTAAACTCAGGTGCTCACAAACTCATCACACATCCAGAGGGCCCTCACTCACTGCCAGTTCAAAGCACATCATCATTCTCTCTCTCACACACACCCTCATTGTCTTCATCCTGTCCATGGGACCACTCACCACCCACAAATGCCAGCCATCCTTATCATCTGGCCTGGCAGACATCCTGCTTACACTCTCTCCATCTCTATTCATGCAGGACAAGCTGGCACACAACAAGAGGGAGAGAAATGCCTGAAATCAAGGTCCTCATAGGCTTTGAAAATAGAGTCATCCAGCTGGCCAGCGAAGATCAGAACATTCCTGTGCTGACGGTGAGATCAACTGTGATCAACCAAGCGCAACCAACAGTGCAACATCCATCAGGCAACCATGCTGCGAGTGATGTATCCTGCTGCACAGGCCACTGCCAAGCACTAATTATCTCTCCTTGCTTTCCCAGGCATATCTGGGAAACAGCAGCAGGAGTCCATGACCCAGGTCCTCAACTCAAGCTCCAACAACACCTTGGAAGAGGAATCTGCTGAAACCCCTATTGAAGTCCCATCACAGTGCACACCACACTCTCCACCAGCACAGAGACACACACCTCGGTGGTACCTTGTTCTAGGGTCACAGTCTGGTTAGCACATTGCACAGTCTGATCCACAGCAGGCAGAAGTAGGGACTTCCCAGGTTTCTGGCACTCAGATGGCTGCTGGATGCCAGAAATCTGCTGAGTCCAAATCAGATGACGAGCCTCTGGACTCAGTCATACCTTAGTTGCTGGAGCTGCAAAGGCAAGCTCGGAAACATCAGGAAGGGATGTCTGCTGTACTCCTCAGAATGCAAGGCACGATGGAGGAGTCTATTTGCCTTTACTCTGAGTTGATAATGCCGGCATGCCAATGCACCAAGGTCAACACTAGAAGGGGGGCGGCCATCATGGAGACCTTGGTCCAGGGCATCAGCCCTGCATGGCTGCGCGGGCCGAACTCCATCACTGACGCCGTAGTTGGCCTCCAAAAGTGTCAACACGAAAGGAGTGCGTGGCCACTCCATCTCACTCCAGCTTCCCCTTCTCCTCAAGGAGTCAGCCAGGGGCCCTGGGGCACCCATCAGGAGGAGGATCAGGAGGTGCACACCCTGGGGCCATCAACCCATGTGACTCCGGGCATGTCTGGCCCATCCAAATCCCCTCTTCCTATGATCCCAACAGCTCCAGCTCCACAGGCCAAGGAGGATGTCACACCGCAGGGCTGCAAAAGCAGGCTGAGACCTGCCCTCCAGGTCATCACAGACAGGGCGTAGCAGTCTGCAGACTGCCTCCACCCCTGTGGATGTCGGGGGGAGCACCAATTTAGCAGCAGGGTTATGAAGGTTAAGAAGATATAATTGCACAGCCTGGGCACAGGCATTAATCACATGAACATAATGACCACTTAGCTCCATAAGCTCCAAAGAATGTCTCCTTGCCTATGGCTCCTTGTTCTGATGAGCAGTGTTTGTGACACTCAGGTGTAAAACATTGGTTTTTGCACAAGGTAAAGGCAGGTGTCTCAGTCCAGGGCGTCTTCCCTGTGCAGTGTGTAACCTTCAGACCAAAGTGATGGTCCAGCTTCACACTCACTGGACATATTAGTGATGCCTGCATCTTGATGGTGCTTGTCATTGCTGCCAGAATACCGTAGGCAGGTGTCACAGAGATCTCTTTCTGTGCTCTCAGCACCTTTGAGGTGGGGCTGAGCCAGCGCTCTCTTCAGCATCTGTGACCAGTGACACTGTGCTCCTGAAGGGCTCAGGTGCTGAATGCTGACAAAGGATCAGGTGCATTTAAAATTTCATGGCTCCATCTCCATTATATGACCCTGATCACAGAGCAAAAGCAAGCTGCCCTAAGCTGGACAGGAGTCAGTCATTCACAGAGACTATGTAAAGATCTATGGAGGGTCCTCACTGCATGTTGTCATCATCATCCTCCTTGAATCTGCTGTGTCTCTATGACAGGAGCATTATCACAGAGGGTATGTGCACTGTCATCAGCCAGCCTGGAGTCAAACGTTCACAGATGCAATATGAGGATCTGTGGTGTCTCCTTGCTGTATGTTGTCATCATCGTCCACAAATCTAGCAGCTATGAGGGCCTCCCAAATGCGCCTGCCTCGCCTGGCCTTTGCAATCGCCTCATCGCCAGTATCCTCGCCTTTGAGAGCCTCCTCACTCTCATCCCCATCGGCGTCCTCCTCATCAGAGGAGACCTCCAGCTCCTTCATCTCTTCCTCAGACAGCTCCTCTCTTTGCAGCATCAGGTTGTAAAGGGCACAGCAGACGACGATAATCCGTGACACCCTCCATGGACTATATTGCAGGGCTCCACAAGACCGGTCCAGGCACAGGAACTGTTTTTGCAGCATCCCAATGGTTTGCTCCACCAAGGTGCCGGTTGCAGCATTAGCCTTGTTGCAGCTTCTCTCTGCTACACTCTGAAGCTGCTGCACAGGCGTCATCAGCCACCGTCTCTGCGAGTAGCCCTGGTCTCTGAGGAGCCAACCCTGCACCTTCTGCAGACCCTGGAAGACGTCAGGGATCTGAGACCTGCTATGGATGTAGGAGTCATGGACACTCCTTGGGAACTGTGTGCCGACCTGCAGGATGTGATCACACACCAGCTGAATATTCAGCAAATGGAAGCCCTTGCGATTGACATAGTTGACCGTGTGTTGCGACGGAGATCTAAGTAGCTTGTGAGTGCAGTCAATGGCACCCTGCGCCTGTGGGAATCCTGAGATCTGGGCAAATCCCAGTGTTCTTGCATCCTAGCTTTCCTGATCCCCAGCAAAATGCACAAAGTTGTGTGCCTTCATGAAGATGGCATCCGTGACCTAATGGATGCATTTGTGGATGGAGGCTTGTGAGATCCCACAGAGGTCACCTGTGGAGCACTGAAAAGAGCCACTGGCATAGAAATTGAGCACCACAGTCACTTTCACAGCCACTGGCAGTGGATGCCCTCCATGCCCTTGTGGCGCTAAATCCTGCAGCAAGTGGCAGATGTAACTGACCAGCGCAGTCTTCGGCGACACTGGTTCTCAGTCATCTGCAGGAATGAAAGGCAGCGTCTATGGACTCTGGGTCTAGCTAGGTGCCAACCAATGACAGCTCACTGTGGTTCTTCAGCAGTGTGTGGGGGTGCCCCAGCCTCCCATTCCTCCTGAGGATTCTGCTCCTACCTCTACCCAGCCAGGTGCCTCCATCACTCTCTTCTCCTTCATCTCTACTCTCTGAAAGCCATGAGGCATTCAGCTAGGTCACCAGCCTCCATGCTCCTGCTGTACTCCTTTTGCAGGATGAAAGACAGAGATGTGTTTGTTAGCATGGGTGTACTAAAAACCTCTCCTGGTTAAGTCTGAAGGCCCCTTATGCATCCCAGAGAGTGTTGGCATCCACTTGAATGGCCAGAGTTTAGTGCACTGCATGGCTGCTTGAAACCCCACCCACCTCTGCCCCACTCCACCTGGCCAACTAGCGGCAGCTTCAGCCATTGGACTGCATGCTGTGCTCTCAGCTCAGACACAGGCATTCTCCTAACCCGCGCTGCAAGGCTGCGCTGTTAGTTTGAACCATGGGGGAGACTGGTTCAAACCTGAATGATGACATTGCAAGAGGGCGTGAGTGCCTTCACCAGTGACTGCTCCATAGCCAGCTTTAGCAAGGAGATTGTACAACTTGCGCAGTCATCCAGCTGTTCTGCAGTCCACTAAAATGCTCATTATTTTGCAGTCTGTGCCTGATGGGTGAAAATCTCTGGAGCGTTTGGTGGCACTTTCAGTCCTCTGCATTGTTTCAGTGGGCAGATAAACATAAGGCCCGACTCCAATCTGTGCCTGAACCGCCTCAGCTACGGAGGAATGCTCACTTTACACAAAGTTTCCCTAATGCGTGGCCACTTCCATCCCCCCAAACCGCACATGCTTGTGCACTGTCATCAAGTGCAGGGAATCCGTTGCCACCCCGCCAACTCACCTCAACCACAGGACAGCCCTTACAACCCCCCACCCCCGCAACTTGCCTCAACCACAGGGCAGCCCTTGCTCCCCTGCTCAATCTGCCTCAACCGCGGGGCAGCCCTTGCTTCGTCAGCCAGCCGGGAAAAAGTGACTTGTCTGTGCCCTTGCCTGAACACGCAGCGCCCCAACCTTGAGGTCCAATAGGCACGTTACTATGCACTCGCCTCTGAGTTCCCCTCGAAGTGCAGCTCACTAGCTGCATGCCTTATAAACGCTGCTGTGAAACGCTAATATGCTTAGATGATCCAGACCTGGGGGATGATTACAGTGAACTGGGCTTATAATGATATAGAGATACATAACAATGAAATTCCTGATGTTCAGCGATGGGAAATGTGTCCCGCCAATGACGGGCAGAGCAGACAGTTGCAAACATGTTTCACGATGGCGTGAAACCGATTTTTGGCCTTCCAGCCGTATTGTCCGCTCATGCCCACCTGATGCCAGTGGGCATGGAAAATTCTGCCCTGTGTCAGTGATTCAAACCTCAAATGTAGAAATACCAAAAATGGTCAAAAATATCATGCTATAGAAGTTATGTTCATGAGTAAGAAGAAACCCTAAACCACTCAACATATTCAGAACATAAAACAGATCTAAAAAAGTATATGCAAAATTAGATGAGTTCCCATGCCCTTCTGGAATCAGTTTCCATTTAAGTCGAAAGCCAGTGCCCTCAGAGCTAATTCATTATACTGTGCTCTGAAGTCATTTACAATGTTTAAAAAAAATTGCATGGAGAGTTAGATGTTTTGTGGTCAGGGAGAGAACATTGTCTATTGGTGCAATTACCATGGAGCAATTTCAGATACTCCATAAATCATTTGCAATGGTGAACATATCTTACAAAATTAAGTAAATTCAGCAGTTAGTTCAACTTTGAGCCAAGCCTGAACAACATGCAAATCACAGAGACAGCACTTTGGCCCAGACTCCTTTTGAGTGAGATTCATTGCTGGGAGCACAGGATTGCTAAATTTGCTCTTACATGACTGACAATTTTCCTGAAAAGATACGTACTACAACAAAGTATTCTTAATTTCCCAGTATTAGATTTTCAATGCCCTTCCAAGTGCATTTGTAATAATTACACCATATGGTAGGGCAATTTTGTGTTATGCATTTGTGTCCATGGGCTGGGTTGGGGAGGGTGCATGAAAAATATGTTCAATGGCTAGCCCACCACTTTCCCACCCACCCCCGACCTAGTGCCCATAATATGGGAGGTGGATAAGCCTGCCCTTAGGCCTATTAAGAGTCCAGACTAGCCAATAATTGCCACATTATTGGCAGTGGCAGGCTGGTGAGAGTGAGAAGGCCTTTTTTAACAACTATGGTGAAAAGGCAGAAAGGAAGGAGGGCACAGCATTCAGGGAGTGCCCCATGTGCATCGGAGACATCTCCTCCCCAAGATGTTTGCCCTTCGCCTCCCCCTCTTTGTGCTTACCGTCTGGCCTCCAAAACCCAACCCTACTTCCCTCTCCCCTATCCCTATGGTACCTGAACCCTCCCCACCCTAAAAGCCTGGGGCTTACCTGGCTCTGGTATCCATCTTCGGTCTCTGTGAGCCTCCTTGCAGTTTCAGCAATGCCCACACTGAGTTTTGGCACTGCTGGGACCTCTAAAACATATTATCACTGTGTGGCAGAGGAGGGAGGGGCTTCTTTCAAGTCGGACAGTTTAGAATCAACTTTTCTTCCGGGGCTGGGGAGGGATGGTGATGAGCAGTATGGTTCCATGTAAAAACCAGCTCCACATCTCTTTAAGAATGGACAAAAAAACGGCTTTTCATCCCATCTTTCTGGGCTGTCGTCATTCTGGTTTCAGGGGTTAAAAGAGAATACTCCAATTCACTGCACATCTCAAGTGCTTTAACTGATGACAAATGCTAAACTGATGAATGTGCATATCCAACCAATTTCGAACATTATGGCAGTTAATCACTTTCGCTATATCTTGAAACCTGGTTTAATTGGTTTGGCTGGGATATTTGCATGTTGACAAGAAAAATGATTCAACTTAATAAATTGAAAATACTTCTTCATTAATTTATATTATTATAGCAGGCTCCCTTGCGTATTTTTATTCTGCTCATAAAATAAGTTCTGATTTACTCCATTGTCCACATTGTACCTGAAATGCACTGTGTAATTCTGGACAAAATGTACTTAGTGTTATGTGAAAAGCAATTTATTGTAATAAATTATCTGCAAACTTGGCAAATTGACCATTAAAAGAATTTGTAAAATAATAATTTTATGGTTTTAGTTTCATAAATTTAGGAGTATTGATTTAAAAACATTTTAATTTTAAAAAATAGTTTTCAAAAGAATACCACCAGGTCTTTAACTTCCTTACTCCCATTCTCCTTGAGCCGAATCATCCGTAGAGTGACAACCACAATCGGATTGCCACTCCGCTCCTTTTTACTTACCCTAGACTGGAGCTGCACATTTCTCTGACCTGGGCCTGCTGAGAAATGTGCAGTGTTAGCTGCTCCTGAAGTACCTCTGTGCAGTACAGGGTCATCGGGGGAAGTGAAGCCAAGTCCCCTTTTTACAGGATTAGATGCCATAAACCGGAAAGTTTAAATGTCCCAGCCACTTTGAAAGGAGAGAAGTAAATGTGTAAGGTAAGTAGGTAGGATGGGTCAGGGGTGGGGGAGGGGGTGTGGTCAGTGATCGGGGGTGGGGGGGCGGTCAGGTGATCCTGATGGAATTATTTGAGGAGATAATGGATGTAGTGTTTGAGGGAAATGCAGCAGATGTTTTGTATGTCGAGTTTCAGAAAACCTTCGACAGGGTACCACACAGAAGAGTACTGGAGAAGATTAAAGGTCATAGAATTAGAGATGGATAACAAGTTGGATTAAAAACTAGTTAGAAGGGAGTAAACAGAGTTAAAGGCATTTTCATACCATGGCTAGAATTGATTGGCGATGTCACATAGGCTTCTGTTATGGGACTGCTTATGTTCACTGTCTACATCAATGATTTTGATAGTAGGGTTAGAAGAAGCTTTGCCCAAATTTGAAGATAATACTTAAGTAGGAGACATAATAATTAATCCTGAGGACTAAAGGAAGCTGCCAGATTATATTGATATGGTGAAAAAACAAAAAAGTGGCAGATGGATTTCAATTTGTTAAGCTCATTGCATCCACCTCCACTTTTTAGGGTTCTTCCTACCATGATAGCCAAATAGCAAAGATGTTGTTACATTTCCTTGACAATCATGTACTCATGAACATTTAAGTGAAAAAAAACAGAACATTAAATTAATACTCTCACAGTACTGCTGAAAACTCATTTTGTCACAATTAAATGAACAAAATTGAGTCAGGCTTGATTCTGTTCTGTCGAAGGGTCAAGAGGACTCGAAACGTCAACTCTTTTCTTCTCCGCCGATGCTGCCAGACCTGCTGAGTTTTTCCAGGTAATTCTGTTTTTGTTTTGGATTTCCAGCATCCGCAGTTTTTTTGTTTTTATCTCATAAAGGTGCATAATACTAGTAACAGTTTCTCTTTTCTTGCAGCAGAAAACAAGCTAATATATATTGATGCTTTAAGTGTCACATTTTTACATATATTCTCAAGCATTTATTTCCAAAATGATTGACTTAGCCTCAATGGCTAGTCAAACAATCTCATCATAATTCCATAAGCACTCTGTTGTGCTTGACTGGATTTTTGCTGCAGACAACTGGTTCTGTTTAGCAGTATGCAACATCTTCCAACTCTGATTTCTGCTGAAGCATTTCTTGAGCCATTACTGTGCCATTTCTTTAAAGATGAGTGAATACAGTAAGCTACTTTTATTAAATATGAAGTGATTATAAGAACAGTCATGACTGTGCACAATTCCCTGAAGGTCCACAGGCTGTCAGGAGGTATTGCTCTGATTTATATTTTCTAGTTGTTAGTCAGGCTGTAGAAAATGACTCCACTGGGAGGTAATCAACGATGGTCAGGACATTTGAGAAAATCAATGCAGTTCCCAAAACAATGGAGAGACTTTGGTTTAGATTTTATTTTTAATGCGCTTGGGAAAACCCCATGATATTTCCACATTTAAGAAACAGTATCAGAACTAGTAGAATCTTACATAAACCTACGAGCACACCACCAGTCCACTGACATATCAGGTTCAGCTGCCTACCTTAAGTACGTCAGCTGCCATTTTCAGGGTCTCATTAAAAGGATTCTGACCAATTTCCACACACATTAATGTCACTTCTTGGGGAAAATTCCTTTAAAACTTCCCTCATTTTCTCACGTACCTCATTAAAGCTTGCAGCAGTTTCCAGTGATTGCAGTGGATTGACAGATTGGAAACAACTGGCTCTTAGCATCTTTTTCCCCAACTATTATTAATTGAGCACCTTTTTGAAGAAGTATCAAGTCAAAGGAGAAGAGTGAATCTTTTAGCTAATGATTTTTGACAACAGTATTCTAGTCATATTGGTATAAATACTTGCAATATGCTTACCATTACAATGATAAGTATATGTATTAATATATCAGCCTACTAAATAGATTCTCTTCAATTTCATGCAACTGTAATTGTGCAGGTACTTCACTTGCTTTAACATCATCATGAACAGCTTGCATAATTTTATTGTTACTGTTCGTGGCCTGTGATCAGCACATTTCTAAATATAGGTAATTTACTTTTGTTCTTCTGCAGCAGTGTTGTGCTCATTTAAGGGAATATACAGTAATCACAGAAATATTTTCCTTTTTACGCCCAGTAACAATGTCAACCCTCCCTTATTCAGGTATAGCCGGGGTTAGATTTAATGTCAACAAGCAATAACCATGATTGGTCAAATTGTATAATTTGATACTATTGGAAAGGATCCACATATCATATAAAACAAAAACAAAAGTGCTGGAGAAACTCAGCAGGTCTGATAGCATGTGTGGAGAGAGAACCAGGATTAATGGGCGGAATTCTCCCATCCAGGACTAAGTCCCGTAGTGGGGAGTGTTTCCCGCTACAGAGGCCACTGGGAATTCACGCGGTATTGTGCAACCTCGGCATCATTAATTATGCAATGAGGGGTTTCCTGATGTGCCACACAGTGGGGCAGGCTGGATGGCACACTCTCCTCAATCATATCCGGGTGTCATATTTAAAGGCGCCTGGACAGCAACTTACTCACACGCTGATTGAAATGGCAAGAAAGGGATGGAGGCCCCCGGCACCAAAGTTTAGTGATGCCTCCCTGGGTGTCCTCCTCAATGAAGTGGAGGCCAGGAGGTACATCCTCTTTCCAGCAGATGGGAGGAGGAGGCCAAGCAGGAAGACCAACCCTGCATGGGAATGAGTCTGGAGGGCAGACAGTGTCCAGGGCCTCTAGCACAGGTCAGCCCTCCAATGCCACAAAGGGATGAATGATCTCATCCATGCTGCCAGAGTAAGTGAACCCTCAGCTGCTCATACTCACCTCAATGAATGGTTCAAGGGTCATAGGCCTCAGAGGCAATGGGATAAGGTCATGCCTCATAGCCCCACTGTAGCCCACCCACTCTGCAGGTAGAGTGGCTACTGTGGCTCCCTCAATCTTCCACACAGAGAGTTATCCTTATACCTGGATGGGCTCACTGCTCTGGAGGATGCTGGCACAGAACCCTTCTGGACAGCATGCAGTGCTTCAGTCACATGCCACACAATCCAGTGGGTTATTTTGAAGACTGGAAGCATGAGAGAGGTACATGAAATTGCTATGTAAAATTGGATGCTATATACAATTGCTCTCATTCCATCTTCTCTCTTGTCCTTGCACAGGAGAGGTTGAGCCATAATCACTGAGGGAGGGAGAAGATGGGAGGGGGGTCAGCCACACTTAAAAGAAGTCGCTGAATTTGAGGAGCAGGCAGCCCAGTTAGCAGGGGTGGACTGAGACAGGGCCATCGGCAAGGGGGAGATTGGTGATTGGCCTCAATCTGCTAAGGATCCATGCATGTCATTGAAACCTCAGGGCCAAAGGTGCCTCTAATTTGGAGGCAGCTCATGTAGTCACTCGCTCTTTCCTCTCTTACTTACAGGTACCACCAGGAAGAGGGCAAGGCGCAAGCCACTGGAAACCCTGTCCATCTCCAACACAAGCCTGTAGAGGAGCAAGGGCATTGCAAATGACCAAAGTGCACTTATAGAGGTGTCACAGTAGACACCTGCATCCTCCACCAGCCCAGAGACCTCATTGGGTATTAGTTCTAGTGTAGGAAGGTTCTCACATTCTGGTGGTCAGTACACGGGCATGTATCTGCAGCAGGAGGAGGCAGATTCAGCCGAACTCACCAGCACTTGGGGGAGTGCTGGGGATGAGACATCTGCGAGGTCTGAGGCCGATGACAGGCCTCTGCAATCGCCCTTCAAACTGATGGTGGAGGGTCAGCAAGAGACTGGGGAACATCAGGCAGAGGTGGGGAAGGCTGTCAACAGGGTGGCATGCGAGGCAGAGGAGGCTGTCTGCCTGCTAGCTGATAATGTGGTGCCAACACATTCACACATGGAGATCTCCATGGGTAGGGTGGCGGACTCCATGGAGATCCTAGTCCAGCAGATTTTGCCGGAGATGCACGCAGACCTGCAATCCACCACATTAGCCATGGGTGAGCTTCTGCAGTGACTAAGCGAGAGGGGCACGGAGCGCCTCGACCTCCCTCCAAGTGTCCCTTCCCCTCAAAGAATTTGGCAAGTGCCTTTGGGCACCCAAATGAAGCAGGACGGGCTGCTGCACACCCCTGGACCTCCACTCAAGACTCTCTGAGGTTGTCAGGCCCTTCGAAGTTCACTTTGCCTGTGGCCCCTTCAACCTCATCCTCTATGACTGCAGAGGGAGCAGCTGCCCCACAGCAAGGATAGCCAAAGTAAGCCGGGTCCCTCCAGGCCTCGGGTCTCCAGAAGGTGAACCCAAGGTCATCCAAGGCAACAGGGCCAATGGGTCAGCAAGCGGCCTCCACCCCTGCTGCAGATGTCAGGAGAGCACTTAGAAGAAGTGATATGGAGAGAAAAATTAAGAAGTACTGAATTCACAAGGGGTTGCACAGGCGCATTATTGATGTCACAGATATTAACATTTTGTAAATATATTCACTTGCACTTTAAACATGTCTAATGCAGTGTTTTGGCGATAGTCCTTAAGCACCCCTCTTCATTTTCATGGGGACACCCCCATCCCCCAGGCAGGGAGACAAAGATATTTGCCTGGCTTTGCAAGTCGTGTGCAAGCACCCTCCTGTGCACGCTGAGCCTTTGCCCTTCAAACTCTCATATGTCCCAGGGCCCTAGCATTGTGAAAACTATATGCGGGGGTTCCCCTTCAGTTGCCCAGTTGAGATGGCCTGCAACTCATCCTACCCCCAATGACCCAACTCCCATGCAGCATCTCAAGATCTCCACCACAAGGCTCTGCATATTTGTGATCAACCCGACTATGGTGGCAGTGACATTCTATCTATCCTCTAACACCTCTTCCCCTCCCCAGTCACCCACACCCTTTCGCCCATAACCATTGACACCCCCGGAGTCATGTTCGACCTCCCCACCATCATCCTTCAATGCTCCCCCATCACCTTCGGTAACATTCAGGACAGCGTAGAGGTCACCTTCCTCCCCAAGAATCCCACTCCCGTTACTATAGATCTGTCCACCCTCAATCTGCCCGCCCTCCCGAATCCAAGTCCATCATCACATCCTCCACCAATAACCCTCAGCGCCCTTCACGAGACATTGTCGCACTCTCACCATCCCACCCTACCTGTTCCCACTGCCCCCTTTAACCTACACCATCCCTCCCACCACTGTTACCCTCAGTTTTCATCCTAGAAATCCATCATTGACAACATTCCACCATCCACCATTGGCCCCTCCCTGTGGGACCCCTTCACATCTCTACATTACCTCCATACCCCTTTACACCTCTACACCCCACCATATCCCTTCATGCATCTACACAGCCCATAACCCTTCACACCTCTACATCCCCCCCATGCCACTTCAAACATGCACAACCCTCATCCCCAACATTCAACCCAAAATGGCCCTTCCCACCCTCCCGCTCTGTCCCAGCTGACCCATTGAAAGCCCCCCCTCTGATTCACTTCCCCCAGCACCCTCAACACTCCCCTGCCCATCTTTCACCTCCACCCCCACCCCCCGCCCCAACCCCCCCCACCCAAACCACAGACCTTTGCTGCCCATCAGTACCTCTTGCAGCCTTCCACCTGCAGCTGGAATAACCAATAAATCTGGAATGAAAAGCTAACACCAATAATAGTGACCAAGTAACCACAAGATTGTTGTTGCTGGATCCTGCTGGTGTGGATGATGGTAGGGCGGTGGGGGGGTTGGCGATTCCAGTCAAGCCTTCATCTGCATCCCATTAGCAGGATGAAAATAGGTTTCACAGTGGACTTTGGCGGGAACTGTGACCTGCCATAGCGACTGGGTGCAGATGATCCCGCCATCATTTTACGCCAGCAGGAAACCGATTTTTGAGATCCATTGCAACCCCCTTACCCCTCTCTACTTCTGCCATTAAACCCACCACGGAAGGAGTGGAAAATTCCACCCATAGTTCATTAAATCTTACATTTGATTGTTCTAAGTCTTCTCCAGCTTATTGCTAGCAGAGAAGTATGGTGGGCCATTAGAGAGATATTGGTGAAGGAGGCATGGAAATTGGGACTCTGCTCAGAGCAATTCCACTTCTCACCTTTTTCAAACTCATTGAAGCAAAAAAATAAGCCCCAAATTAGGTCATGGCTTGTTCACCATAAGTTGAGTTCTACTCAAATTTCCATTCCTCGCTACACCACTTATATTAATAATTGCATCTTTAGCTGCATTAACTCAGTGGTCTGGTATGCTAAAGGTATTAACTTGGAAATACATTTAACCAATTTCATTTATTTTCCAATCAGCCATATATCTACAGCATTAAACCGGCAATGAGGTGCTAGTTGGAGCAATCTAACACTGAAAGGACATAATGAAAAATTCCACCACATCAGCTGCAGAAATTAAATTCAGTTAATTAAATAAATTTGGAACGAAAAGCTAACACCAATAATAGTGGTTATGTAACCATCAGATTGTTGTACAAACCCAACTGGTTCACTAATGCGTTTTAGGAAAAGAGATTTGTCATCTTTACCCGGTCTGACTTATACGCTAATCTTGCAGTGGCACCCATATCCTGTGAACGAAAGAAAGGTTCAATATGGAGGTGAATATGGAGGTTTCTTAGGGTTTCATTTTTATTTGGCCCAAAAAACAGTAAGGTTTCATGGAAACCAAAGTTGATGCTGAGGACATATCACCACTAATAAGCAAAGTACACTAATGTACCTTGACCCACTCTTGTCTTGAAGCACCAAGAGTCTATCACAACTCCTTCCTTCCTTATTAGGTATTCATGAAGAATGGACACACCTGACCCACAAAAATTGTATATTGTCATATCTGCAAATATCAACCACTAGCTAGCGATAAACTTTTAGAATATGTATCTATTGTACAGATAGGCATTTTAGGGCCAATTTTCCTCTACATTCTGTGCATAGGTGCTCAACAGCCCTCCAAAGTCCATGTAAGTGAGCAACTGTTGCAATGGCTGCCTTGTTTCAGGCTTTCTGAATACTATTCAATGCCATCTCTCAGAAGGCCTCCTGAATCAACCCCCTTTCCAATTTTGCTGTGGTTTTTTTTTTGTAATTTTGACTGCACTTCTACAGCCATCCAATCAGAATGAGTAGAGGAAAAGGCCTAAAGTTCACTCCCTCATGGTGCCCCATTAAATAGTAGTCTACCAGTGACCATCCCATCAACATCACAAAACATAGCTGCCTATGCCTATGCTTTTTGTAGGTATAGGCAGTCTTATTTCTCCATGAGAAACCCTCAAAATCTCTGGGCACCATAGGACACTGGAAATCTAGTGTAATGGCTGTCCTGACATTTGTGCCTATACAGCATCTCTTGGAAGGCCAAATCCAGAGGTCTGTCATCAGACTCAAACCTTCCAGATGCCTCTTCCCCAGCACTCATCCAACTGCCGGTGAGTTCGGCTGAACCTGCTTCCTCCAGCTGCTGACAAGTGTCCGTGCAGTGACCGCCAGAAGGTGAGAACCTTCCACACTAGAACTAATATCCCCGAGATTGGTTTCTCTGGGCCAATGGAAGGTGCAGCTGTCTGCTGTGATGCTTCTACAGGTGCACTTTCTTCCTCTGCAATGTCCCTCGGTCCTCTCTGGGCTTGTATTTGAGCTGGACAGGGCTTGGCTTCCAGAATCTCGAGCCTTGTCCTCTTTCTGGTGGCATCTATAAGTGAGGGAGGAGAGAGCGAATGACTGCATGAGCTACTTCTAATTGACCCTGAGGTTTCTATGACATGAATGGATCCTAATTGGACGGAGGCCCCATCCAATCACTCCATCTCTGATTGATATGTCCCACCCCCCACCTGCCAGCTGGGTTGCCCGCTCCTCAAAGTCAGTGGACTCTTTCAACAGTGGCCGACCCCCTGGCGTCTTCTCCCTCTTTCTACGTTTATGGCTTAACTTCTCCTGCACAAAGAGAGAAGATTGAGTTGAGGGCAATTGTATTTAGCATTTAATTGCATATAGCAATTTCATGTATCCTTCTCATGCTTACAGTCTTACAAATAACCCACTGGATTGTGTGGCATATGATTGACGCACTGCACATTGTCCAGAAGGGTTCTGGGCCAGCACCCTACAGAGTGGTGAGCCCATGCAGATGAAAGGATAGGGCTCAGAAAAGCATGTTATTAGCAGTGCTTGCTGGAACCCTCAATGCCTGAGGCCCTTCCCCCCACCTTCCCCCCATTCCCCCTACTGATCCACCTCCTGCTTCCAGACAGCAGGTGAGCTCTCTGTGTGGGAGGATCAGGGAGCCAGCGTGGCCTCTCCACCTGCAAAGTGGGTGGGCTACAGTGGGGCTTGAGGCATGACCTTATCACAGTGTCACTGAAGCCTATGACCCCTGTGCCATTCATTGAGATGAATGTGAGCAGCTGAGGGTTCACTTACCTTGACGGTGTGGTTGATGTCACTCATCCCTTTGCAGCATTGGAAGGCAGCCCTTTGCTGCAGACCCTGGACACTGACTGCCCTGCAGATTTGCTTCCATGCAGTGTTGATCTCCCTGCTTGGCCTCCTCCTCTCATCCACTGGAAAGAGGACATCCTTCCTGGCCTCCACTTGGTCGAGGAAGATGCCCAGGGAGGCATCATTGAACTTTGGTGCCGGAGTTGAGTGTCCTCTTCTAGCCATTTCCTCAATCAGTGTGGTGGTAAGTTGCTGTCGGGTCACCTTTTAAATATGGCACTGGTACATGACAGCCAGGCATGCGTCATGCAGCCCACCCCAACATGTAAAAAGTCAGGAAACCCCTGACTGCAAAATTAATGAGGCCAGGGTCGCGTGATGTAGCACAAGTTCCCAGCGGCCTCTGTGGTGGGAAACACACCCGTTCCCGCCCCCACCACTGGACTTAGTCCTAGAAGGAAAAGTTTTGCCCTATATTTCAGGTGGTGTGCAAGCCATTGGTGAGGTCCTGTGTGTGAACATTTGGTTGATACATTTGATACTTCATGCAGCTGGCCACCCTTCCATGGACAAAAACATCATCACAAAGGCTTGTGCGACATCATGGCAATCATGCTTGAGAGGCACACTTCTAATCTCTCTGCAAGTGTGCATAGTGTCAGTGCTCCAGAAGTTTCCTCTTTGTCAATGGTCCCAAGGTTCAGCAACTGCACTCATCTAAGCAAGTGCTTGGTATGCTCTCCAATCTCCTACATAAACTCTTCACTGCTGTCCCTGTCTCCACCATTTGTTTTTGCTCACTTGTTATGTTTGAGTCACCATGTGAAAACTCAAATATATGTCCCACCAAAGTGTAAGTATCTGAGCCGGTGACTGGTCTGCATGAGTCCTGTGACAGTGCACCCTCAGAGTGAATGACCTTACTTAAAGAATTGTCATTGTCCTCCTGCATCACATCCTGGGGAACAGTTGAAGGCCCTGTGGAAGATTATAGACATGAAATAGAACTGTCAAGGTAAAAATGTTTTAAGCACATAATGAAATTTCACAAGCGACTGACATCAAATCATGTTGTATACCATGTGATCCTCTGATATTCAGTTCCATCACCAGGTAACTGGAGGTCCCCATCTCTCCATCTCCAATGGCCAGGCATGCCAAGACTCCATTTAAGTTCAGCAGTTCCTCCTCTACAGCTATTAGTTGTGAGATGGTTGAAGGAACACTTCCAGTTCTCTGCCTCTCTGTCGCATTCTATACTCTCTTCCCCTGCAAGAAGAGTGAGAGTGATTTCCTGTGTTGAATTGATGGAGAGTATTTTTGAAGGTGAAAATGAGGGCGAGGCATGCCATAGCATAAAGATAAGGGTGAGTGTTAGTGGTGAATGGACAGATGGAGATGTGAGGCAGTGCGTGGATAGAGAAGGAAGGGTGTACCTGCATGGTCAATTATAATGTGAAATAAAGTGCTAGAGTAGGCTTAAAAAGACACAGTGAGGGTGTTGGGATAGTACATACATCAGAATGTAGGTGAATATGCCACTGTACTCACCTTTCCAGCCCTACTTAAGTCATTAAACCATTTTTAACATTAAATTGTGGGAGTGGCACCACGCTCTTGCTGCTGACCTTATCAATAACCTCCAGCCACACCTTCTTTGCTTCACTGGCAAGCTTCTTCCTCCTGTCAGTAGGGATTAGCCTCGCCCTGTCCATCAACATCACATTTAGGGAGGTGTTCATAAAATTAAATGAAGCTTTGAACAAGTGCACTCTATTCTGCCATAATCCATTGTTTTCTGCTCCCAACTCCAGAATCTATCAAATTTCATGTTTGCAATGCCCCTTTCAATACTGGTGTTGAAGTTGACTCATTGAAGGTCATCACCACACCCACTCAAGCTAATTAGTCATGAAATCTGGAAATAATGTAGTAATATAGTGGCTGGGTAAAAATGTCACTGACAAGCACACTGCAATTACTTGTGAGATTGTTGTTTGCTACCGAACCCCAATCTAGGGCTTAAAATCCAGGAAATTGAGTCAACAGCAGAGAAATAGACTATTCCGTACAATTGGTCTTTGCCATGTTTATAGTGCAAACAGTTTAGGGAAAGTAGATGTTACACAGCATGCTAAAAATATATATATGGGCCTAGAAACTCCATATCAGTTTTTCATCAGCAAATAAGGTGCCTAAGCTGTGTCAAAGAAGGTTACCATATTGGTTTCCTTTGCCTCTATCCAGTTTGGCCATCTCCCTCTTGACCACTTTTGCCTCCCCTGATCATACCTATCTATCCCAGGACAAAGCTTTATGGCACAAAATGGAAATCCTCTTGGTGATGAGCTATCTGAGATGCCCAACAGAAGACAACAGCTCACTGAACTTATGGAAGTAAGGCCTGAGGCACACTAGATAGTTGGTCTCAGACCTGCATATTCCAGGGATTCTTCTCTATGCCCCAGTCATGTGGCAAGGTGTTCTCTTGATCGGCTGATTGAATTTCAGCAAAGATTGGGCAAAAGTAATTTTACACATCCACCTGGTGTTTCCTGAGAAACTAGTTTCAAGTAAGTGATTTCACTGTTTGGAAGAAAGGAGCTAATGCAGTGTTTGGGTATTAGAGAAATATCGGTAGCATATCTGCTTCATTTGCAATAACATTTTCATTGTAGATTATCCCATCCATAGTGATTTTTATTTTCTTGCTCATCAAGGCGAGGGATGTGACTGTTGGAGCCTGAAATGTTTTCGCCCAGGTGAGGTATAACACAGCCAGATATCAAGTAAAGCTCTCTCTCTCTCTCCCTTTTTAGTCTGTCCCAACTGCATACAAAAACCAATACATTTCCAAGTAATTAAATACATAATCCAAGAAATTAAATCTCCCTGCACTAAAATCATTTGTTGTTATTTAGTAGAACATTTCCTTCCTGTTTACTTATGATTTGCATTCAGTATTGTGATAACATTTCAAATGCATATTGATAGTCTGAATTATTTGTCTAACAACCAGTGGAATATGGGTCAATAAATTAAAGTAATTGTCAGGTGGGTGGACATATATAAGAAATGTTAAGATTTTCAGCTTAACATAAGGAAAGAAAACCTAATAAACCTGGGTTATGCCACCTTCCCATTCCCCACCTGTAGTGTATTGAAAATTGCATTGTACATGTTGTCCACTTAAGGCTACCAAAAGCAAAATACTGCAGATACTGGAAATCTGAAATAAGGACAAAAATTGCTGGGAAAACCCAACTAGTCAGGCAGCATCTGTGAAGAGAAACGCAGCTATTGTTTCAGGTCGATGACGTTTCGTCAGATCAGTTCTGATGAAGCATCATTGATGTGAAACATTAACTCTTCTCTTATTTCAACATTTCTAAGCTCTCATTTGTTTTATTTTCTAGCTAATTTGATCTACTGAACCTTTCTAGCATTTTCTATTTTTACTTCAGATTTCTAGCATTTGCTGCATTTATGTTTTTCTATAAGGCATACATTCTACTTCTAGATATTGGATTAATTGGGTGGAATCTTCCCAGGCAAGGGTCCTGTGTACAGTGGGGAACCCCCTCTGGTCTGTCAGGAAATTAATTGAGACAATTAAAAGGACAATTCATTCCTTCTTTAATCCTGCATTCTGCCTTTTCCTGCCACTGCATGGATTTCAAGCTGCTTCAACACTTCGTCAAGTTGGAGGAGGCAAGTGCACAGCAGGAAGCCATTGTTAACTGAAACTGACCTGCTACCTGCAGTATAAATGCTGAAATTGGCAAACTTGTGGTCAGTGATAGTGAAAGGCTAGAACTGACAGGGGCAGTTCTTTCAGTGAATTTGTGACTTTCTTTAGGAATGTCACTTTTATCCATTTACTTTTAAGTGTCATTGAGTCTACTGAGCTGAATCCCAACTTCCTACCTGTGAGGTTTCCCTGCAGTACGGAGACTGATATGTTGCAGTAGTTTGAAGGTCTGAACAAGGGCACAACTCATTCCAGCCCAGCAGTGACAGTGACAGGGGCAGCAACTCTGCGCTTTCAGCTGCGCTGGATTGAGGCAGCAGTGCATTCCCCTGCTTTGATATGTGGGATTCATGTACCAAGGCACCCAGACCCCTTTGTACCTCAGAGTTCTGCAA
The DNA here is from genome assembly GCF_017639515.1 of Carcharodon carcharias. Classification (NCBI taxonomy): domain Eukaryota; kingdom Metazoa; phylum Chordata; class Chondrichthyes; order Lamniformes; family Lamnidae; genus Carcharodon; species Carcharodon carcharias. Next base: position 71,979,132 of record NC_054478.1, read on the forward strand.
TCTCTGTCCATTTAGATAATGTGCTGCTTTTCTAATCTTCCTGCCAAAACAGACAAGTTCACATTTTCCCACTTTATACTCCATCTAGCAATTTTTTGCCCACTCACTTAACCGATCTATGTACTTTTGGTTTTGGACTCCATTAGGGCCCTGCCAAAGAGGATCCCACCTGCACCCGTGCAGGTGCAGACTCGATCATCAGGGCAGGAGGCAGCATGTGGTGCTCTGTTTGGTAGGGGTTGGGGGGAGCAGGGACTGAGAAGTGGGGGTGTCTTCAGAAGAATCCCCACTGCCATCAGCCCTTTTTCCAACTTCCATCTCAGGGTATGCCTACAGTTCCCTGCTAACCAAGAGCAGGAGAGCTCTTGGCTGCATGTCAGCATAGCATTCAGCCACAAAGATGAGGCATTGTTTGATCTTCTGTAAACCGGTAGCCAGAGTGTAGGTCAGTGCTAGTCAGTGCCAACATGCACTCAATTGCCTGCCCCATCTGATTCTCCATGAGGTTGGCCACTCATTCAATGGACGGGATCATCAGCTTAACTGCCTGAGACATCAAGCTCTCTTACTAGAGATGGATTCCTCGATTCTCTTTGCAAGAGTGTGCACTGCCTCTGGAAATGTTGACAGAAATGCACACATTACCCATTGCTGCTGCACAATTTCACCTTTCGTTAGTGATTCCTAGGGCTCATCATCTATATCCTCTGAGCAGAGCTTGGGGCATTTTGCACCCTCTGATGAGGACCCTCCACTGCTGTCCCTGTCTATCTATCTGTAATGCTGCACTCTTGAGGTGTGTGTAACTGTGCTGGTGTATGGTAGAGTGTCATGTTATGGTGCATTCTCAGAGTGCTTAACCTTCTCTGAAAACTCCTTGGATTCCCCCTTCATCTCCTCCAGCAGGACCTGTGATGGCCCTGTCAAGATGAAAGACACAAGTTACTGCTGAAACTAGGTGAAAAATGGTACAACGTTGTCATAGTCCAGATCATGATATTTCATCAATTCAACATGAATGAGAATTAAGTGCCAAAGGCAGTATTTCAAATGGTGCTGACATGAAGTCTCTGGGCCTCCCTCATCTCTCCATACAAACGGCCAGTACTGGGCTATTCTGCTGATCTTCAGGGCATTCAAGAAACTCATGACCTTCTGAGACAAAAAAATTCTCCCCACCTCTGACTTAAATGGGAGACTCTTTATTTTTAAACAACATCCCCTAGTTCTGGTCTCTCGCACAAGGGGAAACATCCTTTCATCATCTATTCTGTCAAACCCCCTCAGGATCTTAAATATTTCAATAAGCTCATTCAGTTAATTCCAATGGATACAGGCCCAGCCTGTTCAACCTTTCCTCATAATATAACACCCCCATCTCAGAAATCATTCGAGTGAACCTTTTCTGAATTGCTTCTAATGCAGTTGTGTCCTTTCTTAAATGAAAAGATCAAAACTGTACACAACACTCTAGGCCTCACCAATGCCCTTTGCAACTGTAGCAAAACATCCCTATTTTTATATTCCATCCCCCTCCCATTAAACAAAAATATTCCATTTGCCTTCCTAATCACAGTTGCACCTACATACTAAATTTTTGTGATTCATGTACCAAGGCACCCAGACCCCTTTGTACCTCAGAGTTCTGCAATCTCTGTCCCTTTAGATAATGTGCTGCTTTTCTATTCTTCCTGCCAAAACAGACAAGTTCACATTTTCCCACTTTATACTCCGTCTAGCAAATTTTTGCCCACTCACTTAACTGATCTATAATCCCTTTGCAGACCCCTGATGTTCTTTTCATGACTTACTTTCCCCCTTATTTTTATGACATAGAGAGTGAGGAGGAAGTGTTACCCTGCGTGTGGGGCACTGTGCAGCTGTGTTTGCAATTCTCTCCCCACAGCGAGCAGTGGACAGTGCCTCATTCAGATTTTTGATTGACTAGGGAGTCAAGGGATAGGGGGGACAGGCAAAAAAGTGGAGTTAAGGCCATATCAGATCAGCCATGATCTTATTGATTGGTGCAGCACACTTAAGGGGCTAAATGGCCTACTCCTGCTCCTATTTCTTGCGCTCTTGTGTTGCTCTGGCTGAGATTAGTGGTGAAGCTGATAGAATGTGGCATTTGAAGTCCATGATCCTGAATGAGCTTGGCCTCTTGGTTGAAATCATTAAGCTTCTTGCAATATCCAGATCACCAGGACTAAATTCCTGGCATTGGCTTCCGTGGTTTTAAGCTCCCAATGTCTTCTCACTGTGTTCAGGGCTTCTTGCTCCCCTGCCATTCAGGGCCATTCTCTCGGACTTTCCACCTTTAACACCAAGGCTCTTAATGCATCATTGGAAAACCTGGGTGCCTGCTCTCTCCCTTGTTCAGCCATTTTTCTGTCTTTTCCAAGTCAGACTCAACTTCCACAAGACTCCCAGGGCCTTTTATAGCCACAAGCATCTCCTTTTCAAAAGTCGCAGACAATCTTTAAGTAGTGCTAACAGGTCTCAAATGTGAGCCCCCTACTGCTTCACTCAGTTAATCAATAGTGTATTAAGCAATTACTGCATGTGGAAATCATGTAAATGAGCAAGCAATTCAAATATGGCATCCAGTCAGCATTACATCCAACAAGCGTAGATTAATCGCGCACACGATCCTCATGCGAGTTTTCAGAAGCTATCCAATTTAGTCTCTTGACATGCATGAGAAAAAATGTCTGTCCACATTTTGTGATGGTCTTCTTCATAGTAACTTATTTTTAAGTGACTAAATTCCTTCCATTTCACAAAGTGCAATCTCTGCTTGGGCCAAGTGCGTAGGAATCTTAGTAAAGCTCACATAAAGTCAGCTCTCTACACTACCTATACATTATATATACGATGAGCTACAGTGTCATCAGCACTAAATAATTAACTCTGTATTTTCCAAATGGCAACAGTAATTTCTTACATATAGCAACAGAAAAAAATATTGCTCTGGTCACCCATATGTAATCAGGTAAAGCACCAACCTTAGTTATGCACCAACCAATTCAAGAAGGCAACAGATTGGTCCTCGACCCCACTCCTCTGCAAATAAATTTGCTTAATTGTCTCTCATTTTTGTTACAATATATATTTCTTTCCACAAAATCCACAGTATATACTTTGTTCAATGCAAAATAATGGACTTCTTTTATTGTAGGCTAGAAATAACTAGAAAATAGAAAACCCGTACATGCTCCCATTCAAATGTAACTTATCCATTTGTGACAAGAGTTACAGATAGACAAAGGGAGATTTGTTAAGTATTGTACCCAATCATTGTTGATCAGCAATCTTAAGCTTCAGAATGTGATAACGCAAGTGTCACAGACACTTTGAGCCAAGTAGTTATTGATAGTAGATTGTGTTTTGTGTATGTTCTTGAGGGCTTCTAAATATTAACAGTGAATATTTTCTCAGCTGCATGATACTCAGGTAGCCAGTGGCTATGGCAAATCCTGGAAGTAAGTTTGTTTAAATAGGAAAACTCACAATCCAAATGGCATTGCATATGGAACCCTAGCTCTAAATGGTGAATCCCAATCCAATTCTTCCTGTTGTAGCTTTAATTCAATTCTTCCTTCACCCACTTAAAACTTATGGAAAGTGCAGTTGGAAAGCATCTGACTGGGGTATAAATCTGGAGATTCTCTCAATGTGCCTTATTTCAATAACAAAAGAAGGGTAATAGAAAATGTACAATATGTATTTTTTCAGAGTAATGTTTTTGTTCAGCTGCAACCGCTGGAAGACTTGTGGTTATCATGGTACCATATTTCACATTTTCTGAAAGAAATGTAATATTCATCCATTTTTGGCAACAAATTTTTAAAGGAAATGTAAAATGTGAAACAGCAGATAAATACAGCGCAATAAATCCACGACTGGATAATTCCCTCAATATACATACAGACATCTTCACATTTAACCCATTAACTGGTAGCCCTCTAATGTGTTTCGTTGCTCAGATTAATGTCTTTAGCCTTCCTATGATTTCTTATGCTCATCGGTGTCAGCAATTGATTTAAGATATTGCCAAAATAAAGAGGGTTTTCAATATTTTTAACTGGAGTTCCTATCTCAGATACTGTAAATTTTATTCCTCTCTTACATGTTACTAAAAGAATAAGAAGATAGGACTGAATTTCCTCCTGTTAACTCTAATATTTAGGTGTGGGCATTGGTAATTGGACAACAAAGTGAAAATCATCATGTTGATTCTTTGTCCATTTCAGGCATCATACATAATTCTGGTGGACAAATGGATTGATGTCAAAAATTCTTATGCAGTAAACACCTACCTGAAACAATTGAAACCTCCATCAATTTAATTATGTTTCCCCCGAGACATAATTTAGATATCCATGCAATTTTCTGACTGTTAAGTCATCCAGAGATTAGAATAGGCATCCAGAGGTACATATGAATTTAATTTCCCCAGAAGAACACTGGAAGAATACCCTTTGTACAATTTCCATTGAAATTAGTGGAAAGGAAAAATGGCTGGGGTGTATTGAAGACAGCCAATCTGCTGCTACCCATTTTACGGCCCAACTGAAATAGAATTTCACATCCACAATAATTACTGTCACCTCACTGTTTTGGCATATTATTATTCTAATATAAACAGTTTAAAATCATGAACACAAAACTAAACTGAAAGGCATGTGACATTGTCAGAGTATAGTCACTATCTCGAAAACTCTGATAACTCAATTTAACCAATGTTACAGTGCATCTGCTTGTAGTAGACTCAATTTCATATTATACTAAGAATCATCAGTAAGTTATTCTAGTCTTAGGACTAAAAATTGGATTGCTCCTGTTTTCAAGTCTGCGGTTGTCACAATTCACAATTTACCCTGTGCCATGTATGGCTGAGGCATACATGTAAACTTCATGCCGTCTCCTAATTTCAGTGATTTCAACATGTAGCCCAGCACCAAACATGCTGTTGGTGGGCGTGATGCTCAAAAGAGGACCCAGCATCATGCTAGCCTGCTCATTTTAAAGAGAGACCACCTAATGATAAAGAAGCAGCTGTTAACTGACTGCAGGAACTGCCTGCAAGGAGAAGCACCCCAAATGGAATTACAGCTTTTGGAGCACCCTAAGTAGAGGAACAGCATGAGAGAGAGCCCCCAAGTTTTCTGATGCACTGTTGGGGGCATTAGTACAGGAGGTGGAAACAGGAAAAGAGCAATGTTATGCGATGGGCCAGGAGGTCCTCAAGGCACACCCTGGGAAGGAACTGGGAGCAGGAAGTTCCATTCCCGAGAACCAGGCAGCAACGTTGCAAGAAGTTCAATGACCTCACAGAGGTGATCAAAGTGAGTGAATGCATCTTCAAAGAACATCTTCTACCCATTGCATCGCCAGCCTTCCAAGCTGCTCAATGCATCATGCCCCTATCCATTCACCCATTAGCAATCTCCAACAATCAGAACTCAGGCCTAACATTTAGATATTTCAGCTCACTCTCAAGACACTTTTCATTGATGTCAGCCTCATTCCCAGCTCTAGCTGCTTCCACATTCAGCTATTCAACCATGGCAGACACATCACCCAAATATGATCACTGGTGTTCTTCTTTCAATATTGGAGGTAAAGGTGACCCCTAATAGGAGGGACCAGAAGCAAAAGGGGAAGTCTCACCTGCATCACATGAACCCTCTGGAGAAGACAGTGCGCCGCATCATGGGGATAATTGTTTCAAAGCCCATTGCATCCAGCATCACTGAGAACATTCAGGATGATGGTGTGTTCCCGTCTTATGATCCTTCTCAAATCCCATCTTTTTTTAATTCATTCACGGGATGTGGGCTTCACTGGCTGGGCCAGCATTTTTTGCCCATCCCTAGTTGTCCTTGAGAAGGTGGTGGTGAGCTGCCTTCTTGGGCTGCTGCGGTCTACGTGATGTAGCTACACCCACAACACTGATAGGAAGGGAGTTCCACGATTTTGACCCAGCGACAGTGAAGGAAAGGCAACATATTTCCAAGGCCAGGATGGTGAGTGACTGTCAATCCTGCAATCTGGTATGAAGTGAAAGCGGCAGATGGGATGAACATGGATTTCTGTTTTCCAGCACAACACCAACCTTTCCTCAAACCAAACTTCCATTCTGCATTTATGCTTTCAGCTACCCAAGCCAGCCACTGCAGTCTCATAAGGAAATGTAAGAGATGCACCTGACCTCTGATGAAGAAACACTGTCATTTTATCTGACGCTTGCAGCCACAGGCACGGATGTTAGTAATTCAAGTGCCTTAGATGCTTATATAAAGTCAGGATTTGCATGTGGTGAGTTACTTGGCACTTATGGGCTACAGCCAAGCCTGGCTGAAAGGACAGTACATGCACCATTTTCCCAGAGGGCGAGGTCACAGATAAGTTTGACCCAGGATACTCAGATGAGAATATTGATGTCACATTGTGCAGGATAATGCTGACGAGCACGTTTACGAGATACTTGATACATTGGCAGCCCTGCAACAGAGCCTTCTGTTGCTGTCAAAGGGCATGGGGTAGTCCAACCCCAACATGGCACAAGGAATTGTGCAGAGCATGGAGCCCATTCTTTAGAAGTGGTGTTCAGTTTCATGATAGGCCTTGTGAACCAACTCGTGATGCAGTGTTTGGTGCCCACTGTTTCAGCTTCCACAGCAACACAGGCAGAAGCCATCCAATGTCACAGAGCTGCCTTGGAAGTTCAGACTGATATCATAATATCTGTGTGTCAACCAGGACTCAGTTGGTAGCATTCTCACCTCTGAACCAGAGGTTCTGGGTTCAAGACCCTCTCCAGAGACTTAAGCACAAAAATCTAGGCAGACACTCCAGTGCAGTGCTGAGGGAATGTTGCACTGTTGAAGGTGCCATCTTTTGGGTGAGACATTAAATATACATCCTTCTTTCCTTCTATGGCTATTGCCTATGCAAATTCAGACAGCTGCTATCATGGCTGTGGATTTTAGTGTTCAAAGGGGCACACAGGCTTTCACAGCCGTCTAGCAATCTGTCCTCCAACACTTTACTGGGATTGCAGAGGCATCACACTTTGGGGGTGGCAGTGGCCCCGTGGTGCACAAAGCAGGTGTCCTCTTTCAGGAAGACACCATTCATCTTCCCACCAATGCTATTTCACCAGTACCCTTGGTGTTAACCTGTCACCCAGCCATCCCAGACTGCTGCTGCCCATGCTGAGGCGGTGCAGTCCAAAGCCAGTTGCTTGATGATCTTCTCCACGATGTTTAATGTGGCTGCGTGGCTCTCATTATAGGCACATTATCCTAGGGTGGCCATCTGGTGGCGGAGAGTTACAAGTCACGTATACAGAGGGTATCCCTTGTAGTCAAGCAACCAGCCTCATTGTGGTGGGCCAAAGACTCAGGATGAAGGTGCCAGGATAGTGGGCTTTCACCAGCAGAATGTTCTGTGCGTGGGCACTCACCAGCTGCATATTGATGGAGTGGAAACCGCTGCGAGTCCTCTACCTCTCCTCTTTTACATGTGGGGCCTGCAGAGTCACATACATGGAGCTGGTTGCAGCTGGGAATTCTGCAGCCCTGGCACATCTACCTGCTTCTGAAGGGGAAGAAAATGAAGTCCCCTCCCCAGCATACAGAGCCTCTACCAACTCCCTGATGCAGGGGTAAATGGCAAACTAGGATATGTTGAAATTGTTGCCTGCTTCTGCCTGGAAGGGTACATTTCCATAGAAGATAAGGTCGATGGTAACGATGACAGCCACTAACAAAGTGCCATCCTCTCCCTGCTGGTAACTCTAGATTCTGTAAAGGAGGTAGCATAGTTCAGTGACCACCTTCTTGCTGAATCATAGGTGTCTCAGGTGTTACTCCTGGCTGAGGTAGAGGTAGTAGAAATGCTCCCTAAAAACCCTTAATGGGCAGGGCCTCCTCCTGCTCCTCCTTCTCCCTCTGAGTACACCTTCCTCTTTCTGCAGCCTGTGCTCATTGTTCCTGTCAATTTTCAGACCAGGGGAACTGTAACTATAACCCTTTAACCTCAAACAAATTTTTGCAAACAGGGCTGAAAACTCCTCTGACCTCCTTGGCAGGGTGCAGCAACACTCCCTGCAAAATCCAATTAGTCACCAAAACTCCTCAAAGCACAGGCCATAGTACTTCCGCAAACTTTGAAATGGCAAAAGTAAGTCAAAAGCGAGTTGGGTGGCTGGCCTTTTAAATAATGCTAGTAGAAGATCTGTCATGTGGCTGAGTGCACATTTAGGATAAGGCATTCACTGGACCTGCATTCTCAATCAGCAGAGTTTCCATCAAATCAGCCTGAGAGACCGTTTAACATCCCATTCTGCACACTGAAAGCTTCTGATGCACACACGACAAGGCCACGCTCATACTCTTAGTAGAATGGCACACTATTTGGACAGCACGACAAGTAGATGGAAGCAGTGCAACCACTATCCAACAGCAACACAGCTGAATTTTTCATCAGCTGGCATTCCATTCCATGTGCGATTGTAGCCTCGCAGAACTATTACACTCATTTTATAGTCTTATATAGCTTGTAAAAGATTTGAGGTGTCAAACCAGATTTGTTTAATTGTGACATAACACTTTCCTGTGAAAGAATGGAGGTTGAAAAATGCATGTTTATTTAAATGCCACTAATTAATGGAATTCTTTTCCTAAAAGAATTAAGTGATGTGGTAATATTTTCATATTCTGGAGAGATTTTCACGAATAACAAGCAATTGCTTATGAATATAGCCACCAGCTAATTCAGCTTTAATTAGAGTTTTTCAGTTGCATTTTACCATTTTAATTTTGAAGATTTAATCTGTTTCAGAAGTAATTTTAATTGAAAGGATTTTAAATTTGGTGTGACCCAAATGCACACAATAGTAAGTTAAACCTTGTGCCAAGTAACAATTTTGCTTGTACACTTTATGTGTTATACTAAGACTAATAAGGAGTTCACTTTCCATATAAAACGGAACTGCATTAGTACAATGCATTCACCAATTATTCAATTATTGTCAAGAAAGTAGGATTAGTGGGAACTATGACAAAGCAGTGGTTTAATAACAGAGCTGGGGGTAACTGGTTCAGTAGTAGTAAGCTACTTATGATGTCTAACATGAACAATTACAGATCATCTGCAGGTATTGTGATCTTATCACACAGTCACGAATATTTGTTCAATCAGAAACAAAATGAGCCTGGTAAAAGAGCACATTCTCTTGTGGTATAATAGCCAAGGACTCTTGCCATTGACCTGATGGACGTTACAGGGTTAGGATCGGGGTTCCCTACATAGCCTAACAATGTCAGCCACCTTTGTCACAATGGGACCATTTGGAGTGCCCAGCATAGGTAACATACAGAAAGGTCCGGTGAGGAAATTGGATTAACCAGGTTGGGGGGAGTTCAGCAATCCCCTCCTGAAAAGTTGTTATAAGTACCAATGTTGCCTGGTTTGTAAGGAGACCATTATATCAATAAAGTTACGATGGGTGAATGCCAGAAAGGCCAGAAATTCTTGGGGCCATTGTGTTTCTTCTTCTAACCTTCTATTATTTTCTTCATAACTTATTAATCTATCACATTATGTAAACTATTATTTCACGAAAGGCAATTAATAGAACCCAAAGAAAAAACGATATTTGTTAAGCACAATTTATTATTCCTGGGCGAAATCATCCCAGATTTGCACAAAATGTGATAGTGGGTGGGAAAAAGGATATTTTACTCGCCGGCTACAATAGTGGGTTTTCACGCCATATCGTCCCCTTCCCAGCGCCTCTTGTCTCATTGATAATGTATTCTTGGAAAACATGCCAGGTCACTGGTGGGGCGGCCTCTGATTTGCCAGCCTTGCCATCACCTCAGGCCTTCAGTAATCAGGGCACGATATTTAAAGGGCGCTTCTGCACAGAGCTAGATCTCTCTAAGGCATCGGAAGCTGCTGTAAAGTCATGGCTGCCAAAGGGAAGAAACAGGCTGCCCCCATATTTAGCAATGCCTCCCTCAGGCACCTACTGGATGCAGTGGAGGCCTGCTGTAAAGTGCTTTAGCCCAGTTTGGGCAAAGACCAGCAAACAAGGTCACCAACCCAGCATGGGAAGCAGTGGCAGCGGCAGTCAGCGCCAAAGCCCTGCAAAAGAGGACAGCCACCCAGTGCCAAAAGAGGATGAATGATCTCCTCCGCTCTGCCAGGGTAAGTCATTCTTCTCATCACTTTCAACTCACACGCTCACAAACTCATCACACATCCACAGGGAACTCAGTCACTGCCAGATCAAACGACATCACCATTCACTCTCTCATAAACACCATCATCAGCCCTGCAGATTGTGTACTTATTCCATTCATGGGTCCACTCACCACCCACACATGCCAGGCATCCTTCTCATCTGCCTGGTAGGCGTCCTGCTTACACTCTCTCCATCTGTCTTCATGTAGGACAAGCTGTCACATAACAAAAGGGAGAGGCTGCAGACTGGTGAAGGGATTGGTGACATCAAGGTCCTCACAGACTTTGAAAATAGAGCCATCCAGCTCACCAGTGAAGATCTGGACCATTCCTGTGCTGACGGTGAGGTCGGCAGTGCTCAACCAAGTGAGGATCCAGCAATGATGCCACATCCATCAGACAAACATGCTGTGAGTCAGTTCCCCTGTTCTACAGACCTCTGCGATGCACCAATTATCTCTCCTTACTTTTCCAGGCACATCTGGGAAGTAGCTGAGGGGGCCCATGAACCAGATCTTTGACTCAAGCCCCAAAGATACGTCGGATAAAGAATCTGATGACACCCTAATTGAAGACCCATCACAGCATCACCCATACCCTCCACCAGTGCAGAGACACACACCTTGGTGGGTGGGACCTCGTTCTACAGTAGTCTCGGGGTCACAATCTGGTGAGCACTTTGCACTGTCTAATCCACAGCAGATGAAGGCAGGGACTTTCTAGGTTTCCAACACTCAGGGGACTGCTGGAGGCCAGAAATCTGCTGAGTCCAAGTCAGATGATGAGCCTCTGGACCCAATTGTACCTCAGTTGCTGGAGCTGCAAAGACAAGCTCAGGAACATCAGGAAGGGATGACCGCTTCATTCCTCAGATTGCAAATCACGATGGAGGAGTCCATCCGCCTTCACTCTGAGATGAAAGTGCCAGCATGCCAACACACTAAGCTCAATACTGGTAGGATGGTGGCCGTCATGGACACCTTGGTCCGGGGCATTAGTCCTGTGCTACTGAACAGGCTGAACTCCATTGCTGATGCCATAGTTGGCCTCCAACAGTGTCAACATGAGAGGGATGCAGGCCGGCTCCATCTTAGGCCAGCTTCCCCTTCTCCTCAAGGAGGCAGTCAGGGGACCTCGAGCACCCATAGGGAGGAGGATCAGCAGTGGCACACCCCAGGGCCATCCACCCTGGTGACTCAGGGAGTGTCCAGCCTTTCCGAATGCCCCCTTCCTGTGTCCCTAGTAGCTCCGGCTCCATAGGCCAAGGATAGTGCCACTGCCACACAGCAGGCCCCCAAAAGCAGCCTGGGGCCCCCTAGGTCTTGGCCTTCCAGAGGATGCCCATCAAAGTCAGCACGGACAGGGTATAGCAGTCAGCAGGCTGCTTCCACCTCTGCTGTGGATATCAGGGGAGCACCAAGACAGGGTTAGGAAGGTTAAGAAGATGTAGTTGCATAGCCTGGGCACTTGTATTAATCACTTGTACATAATGTTCATTATTGTAAATAAACTCCCAAGAATATCTCCTTGCCTATGGCTCGTTGTTCTGATGAGCAGTGTTCGTGTCACTCAGATGTGAAACCTTGGTTCCTACACAAAAGGCAGGTGTCTCAGTCCAGGGCCTCTTCCCTGTGCTTTATGCAGCCTTCAGGCCAAAGTGATGGTCCAGCCCCACACTCACTGGACACATTACTGATGTCTGCACCTCAATAGTGCTTGCCAGAATATCGTGGGCAGGTGTCACAGCGTTTCGTCATTCTCTCAGTGTCTCTCAGCACCTTAGAGGCGGGGCTGGCCCCCATCTCTTCAGCATCTGTGACCAGTAACACTGTGCTTCCAAGGGGGTCAGGTGCTGAAGGCTGACAAAGGATTAGGTGCTTTTAAAGTTTCACGGCTGTGTCTCTATGATATGACCCTGATCACAGAGCACAAGCGAGCTGCCCTCAGTCAGACAGGAATCAGCCATTCACAGAGGCAATGTGAAGATCTATGGAACGCCCTCATTGCATGTTGTCATCATCCTCCTGGAATCTAGCGACTATTAGGGCTTCCACTGCATCTCCAAGTCATGAACCTGAGCTCTGAGGGTAGCGCACTGCCATCAGCCACACAGGAGTCAAATGTTCACAGGTGCAAGGTGAGGATGTTGGGACTGTCCTCACTGCATCTTGTCATCATCCTCCATGGAATTGTGGCTATATGAGGACCTCCCGAGCGCGCCTGCCTTGTCTGGCCAGAATCTAGCCACTGGCCTCATCATCGGCATCCTTGCCTTTGAGGATCTCATCATCATCATCCCCTTGGACATCCTCCTCATCAGAGGATATGTGCAGCTCCTCCATCTCCTCCTCAGCCATGTCCTCCCACCGTTGCAGTGCCAGGTTGCAAAGCATGCAGCAAGTGATGATAATGCGCAACTCCCTAGGTAGATTGTATTACAGTCCTCCCCCGTATCTGTTAGGGCACCAGTTCCTCATTTATAAAATGTCTCTGGTTTGCTCCACCAAAGTCCAGGTCGCGGCATGAGCCTCATTATACCATCGCCCTGCTGCAGTCTGAGGCCACCACATGGGCATCATCAGCCACGTCCTTTATGGGTAGCCCTTGTCCCCAAGGGGCTACAGCCCCTGTGGACACTGGAAGATGTCAAGGACCTGATACCTGCTAAGAATATAAGAGTTGTGGACACTCCATGGGAATCATGCACAGACCTATAGGATGCATTTGTGGTGGGCACACACCAGCTGAACATTCAGCGAGTGGAAGCCCTTACGGTTGACATTGTTGACTGTTTTTACCATGGAGATCTAAGCGTCATGTAAGAGCAGTTGCTGGCACCCTGAACCTGTGGAAAACCTGAGCTCTTGCTTCCAGGTTTTCTTGATCCCGGTTGCACAGTTCTGTGCCTTTGCAAAGATGGCGCCCATGACCTCTTGGATACTTGTGTGTGGAAACTTGCCAGATCTCACACAGGTCACCTGTAGAGCCCTGAAAGGACTCACTGACATAAAAATTGTGTGCTGCAGTCACTTTCAAGGCCACTGGCAGTGGATGCCCTCCATGTCCCAGTGGCTCTAAATCCTGCAGCATGTGGTATATGTAACCGACCGGTTCCCTAGATATGCAGAGTCTTCAGCAACACTAGTTCTCAGTCATCTGCAGTAATGACAAGCAGCATCTAAAGACCCTGGGTCTTGCAAGGTACCTATGAGTGACGGCTCTCTGGATCTTCAGCTGCGTGCACAGCAGACCCTTCCTCCCCTTCATTCCCTTCATCTTGAGGGAGGTGCCCTTCCCTTTGACAAGCCAGGTGCTCTGCTGCTCTCTTCTTCTTCTCTGCTCCCTGTATGCCATGAGGCATACCGCTAAATCACCAGGCTCCAAGATTCTGATATTCTCCTCCTCCAGGATCAAGAAGAAAGACATGTGGATTAGTATGGGGGCACTAAGAACCTCTCTTGCTTAAGTCTGAAGGCCCCTTCATGCATGTTGGAGAGTGCTGGCCACCACTTGGATGGCCAATGTGTAGTGCACTCACTGGCTGTCTGAAACCCCACCCACCTCCGCCCCACTTCATTTGACCAATTGGCGGCAGCTTTGGACATTGGGCTTCATGCTGTGTTCTCAGCTCAGGCACAGGCATTCTCCTAATCCACACTGTAAGGCTCTGTTGGCTTGAACCATAACAGATACTGATCCAAACCTTAATAAAGTGGCTGTGAGCACCACCACCAGTGACTGCACCATGGCCACCTTTCACAAGGGGGTTGTACTACTTGCCCAGACAGTCAATTTTTTTTTTAATTTATGGGATGTGGACATCACTAGCCAGGCCAGCATTTATTGCCCATCCCTAAATTAAGAGTCAACCACATTGCTGTGGATCTGGTGTCACATGTAGGCCAGGCCAGGTAATGCCTAAAGGTCATTAGTGAACCAGATGGGTTTTTACAGCAATTGACAATGGTTTCATGGTCATCATTAGACCTCGAATTCCAAATTTTTATTGAATTCAAATTCCACCATTTGCTGTGGTAGGATTTGAACCCAGGTCCCCCAAGCATCACCCTGGGCCTCTGGATTACTAGTCCAGCAACAACACCACCACGCCATCACCTCTGCTGCCCCCCTAAAATGCACATTAATTTGCAGTGTGCACCCAAGGGGTAAAACGTTCTGGAGCATTTGGTGGCACTTTCATGCTTTTGTGTTGTTTGAGTGGGCAGAAAAGCTTCAGAGGCCCGAACCCAGGCATGTCAATGGAGCTGCAAGTGAATGGCCTGACCTTCAGAAGAATGTTCACTTTTGAAAACCTTTTCCAAGTGTGCAGCCCTTTCCCTCGCTAACCCCCCACCTTCCCCCTCGTGTGCCTGAGTCTTTCCTCCAGTCTGTCTCTGCTGCCTTGCCTCCTAAACTCCATCCTGGCATGTCCTTGAGTATTTCCTTCAGTCTACCTGTGCTGCTTTGCCCCACACCCTACCAACGCCTGGCCTAACCCACACTGGTCCTTTGCCCCAGCACCACACTGAAAGTCAGCTGGGCAAAAGCGACTTGTCTGTGCCCCTGCGAATGCGCAGTGCCTCTTCCTTGATGTCCTACGGACGATGCTGGTTGTGTGCTCTCACCTCTGAGTTCCCCTCAAAGTTCAGCTCGCCTGGTCCACACCTTTTAAAGGCAGTCATGAAGCACACCATTCTAAGGTCACGCTGACATGGGCCATAAATTTGATGTGAGGCGACGATTCCGACAAGCAGGGCTTATAATTACATGCAAATGTATTAAAATGACATCTCCGATGTGCGGTGCCAGGAAACATTGCCTGCTGTTGACAGGCTCTAGTCTTATCAGTGTAAATTGAGACAAAATAAAGGCTGAGGTATCTCTAGCTTTCCATTGTACTATCAGAATATTAAACCATGATCAGAAAACGAAAGCCAACACAGCCAACCCAAACATAAAATGTAAGTATCATTTTTCAGCCATCTTATGATAGAAGTAGTGAGCTTTATGATAAAGCACTTTAATTTGAATATGTGTGCATTATTTTTATTATGTGTTGTCCACCACCCCTTTCTTACAACTGCTGCTTCTTATGGTAAGCTTCCATCTTCAATAGGAAAAACAGGGTGATCTGGACTTTTCCAGTTAGTTTTTTGACAGGAAAACTATGGTGTGAAAATCTATGAGTCCTTATAAAATTGACTGTAGTGCTGAACATTTGTATTCCCAAACTAGCCAGGCCCCTAGCCAAGCTCTTCCAGTACAGCTACAACACTAGCATCTACACGGCAATGTGAAAAATTGTCATATCCATGAAAAGGAGGACAAATCCAATCAAGACAATTACCAGCCCATCAGTCTAATCTCAATCATGAGGAAACTGATGGAAGGTGTCATTGACTGTGCTATCAAGTGGCACTTGTTCAATAATAACCTGCTCACCGCTGCTCAATTTGGGTTCTACCTGGGCCACTCAGCTCCCAATCTCATTACAGGCTTGGCTCAAACATGAACAAAAGAGCTGGATTTCAGAGGTGAGGCAATAGTGACTGCTCTTGATATCAAGTTGGCATTTGACTGCGTGTGGCATCAAGGAGCCCTAGTGAAATTGAAGTCAATCGGAATCAGGGGAAAAGCTCTCCACTGACTAGAGTCTAGTGAAGATGGTTGTTGTTGCTGGAGGCCGATCATTTCAACTTCAGTGTATTACTGCAGGAAGCCCAAACATCTTCAGCTGCTTTGTTAATGGTCTTCCCTCCATCATAAAGTTAGAACAGGGAATGTTCACAGATGATTGCAGTGTTCAGTACCATTTATAACTTCACAGATAATGAAGAGGTTCATTCCTGATGCAACAACTCCTGGACAATATTTAGGCTTGTACTGATAAGTGACAAGTAATTTTCACGCCACAGAAGTACCAGGTCATGACCATCTCCAACAAGAAAGAATCTAACCGTCTCCCCTTGATATTAAAGAGCATTGCCATCACTGAATTCCCCTATCATCAACATCTTGGGGATCACCATTGACCAGAAAATTAACTGTACCAGCCATATAAATACTGTGACTACAACAACAGGTCAGATATTGGGAATTCTGCAACAAGTCACCCCCTGACTCGATCCCCAAAGCCTGTACAACATCTACAAGGCACAATTCAGGACTGTGATGAAATATTTCCCACTTGCCTGGATAAGTGCAGTTCAAGAAGCTTGACACCACGGAAGACAAAGCAGCCCACTTGACTGCCAGCCCATCCACTATCTTAAATAGTAATAGGTACTATCTACAAGATGCACTGCAACAACTTGCCAAGATTCCTTTGGCAGCACATCCAAGCCCATGTCCTCTACAAGCTAGAAGAACAAGTATAGCTGGCACATGGGAACACCACTACCTGCAAGTAATATGCCATCCTGACTTGGAAATACATTGCCATTCCCACATTGTCACTGAATCAAAATCCTGGAACTCTCTCCCTAACAACACTATGGATGTATCTACACCACAGGGACTTCAGCAGTTCAAGCAGGCAGCTTACCACCATTACTCAAGGGTAATTAGGGATGGGCAATAAATGCTGGCCCTGTCAACAATGCGTATATCTCATTAACAAACATTTAAAAAGGCTTTTTTGCAAGCTCTCACGAGTGTGCTGTTAAGGTAAAACTCTCTAGCGATTCATTACTTGATCTCATAGGCCTTCTGAAATTTGCTTACTTGAGGATAGGGATTTAAATGACAGATGAAAATATAATTCAGGCTTTCAGACTTTTCACAGTGAGTTCAGAGGCCTGCCATTATGATTGGCAAGGCAACCCAACTTTCAGCCAATGCCCAGTGATTAACTGAATTCTTTTCTGAATAATTCTGTCAACGTAATACACTGCAGTGGGAGTTAATTAGACATGCAGGTCAATTAAATGTAATCTAAGATTATTTCAACCGAACCTATGAAATGCAGAATTAGCACAGTTTGCTAAAGCACTATTGACTTGTTTATTTTAACAGCAATAGGAAAGCATGGCTAATTGGAGTTGAGATATTTCTATCCAAACAGCCTTGAAGAAGGGAAGGAAATCTATATCATTCTAAGTCTGCATTAAAAAACTGCAATGTTTGCTCAATGGTACAAAGAAATTTTTTGAGAGTTTGTACTTCATTTCAAATCATTCACATCTTGGAATTGACTGCCTGGCCACACTTCAAGGAGGCCAAACTGTTTTTTTGGATTATGCAACTAAGCAGAAAAAACCCCATGTAACTATCAGCAAATAACCTAGGTCTCATTTTATGTTGTACTTTGATCATGATCAAGTTCAAACAAGTAACTAATTGGTTGGAAAAATGCTCAAGAAAATCAATTTAAATACTGGAACTGTCTTCAACCCCTCTAGGCTATCATACAATTTACTCAGTGTAATTGCTCAGACTGTAAGACAGTTGTGCATGTTCCTTCTAAAGCAATGTAAAACAAATTGAAATCTTGCTTCTTAAAAGCAACTGAAAACAAGAAGTTATGAAATATTTCTATACAATATATATGTATGTATATATATATATTTATATATATATGTAAATGTGTATGAAGTGCCTGGAGTCCTATATGAATGTTGTAGAGTCATAGAACCACCGAATTGTTATGGCACAGAAGGAGGCATTTGGCCCTTCGAATCTCTGCTGGCACTCTGCACAAGCAACACAGCTAGTCCCACTCCACTGCCCTTTCTCCATGCCCCTGCAATTTTTTTTTTGCTTCAAGTGCTTTTCCAATTACCTTTTGAAAGCCACAATTGAAACTGCCTCTACTAGCCTTTCAGGTAGTGCATTCTAAATCATAACCACTCACAGTGTTAAGAAAAAACATGTTGTCTTTGGCTCTTTTGCCAATCACTTTAAATCTGTGTCCTCCAGTTCTCCACAATTTTGCCAATGGGAACAGTTCCTCTATCTACTTTGCCCAGGCTCCTTATGATTTTGAACACCTCTATCAAACCTCTTCGCAACGTTCTCTTCTCTAAGGAGAATGACCCCAGCTTCTCCACATAACTGAGGTCCAATGGCCCTGGAACCATTCAAGTAAATCTTCTCTAAAACCTTCAGCTTCCCAAAGCATAGTGTCCGGAATTGAACACAATCCTCCAGTGGAGGTTGAACCAATGTTTTATAAATGTTCATCATAATTTCCAAGCTTTTGCATTTCACACCTCTATTTATAAAGCCCATTTGCCTTTTTAATCACCTTCTGAACAATTTGTGCACATATACTCCAGCTCTCTCTATACCGACACCCACTTTAGAATTGTACCCTTTAGTTTACGTTGCCTCTCCTTGTTCTTCCTACCAAAATATATCACTTCACATATCTCTGCATTAAGTTGCATCCATCATATGTCTGCCATTCCACCAGGCTGTCTATATTCTCTTGAAGCCTGTCACCAACCTTTTCAAAGGTCACAATGCTTACAATTCTTGTGCTGTCTGCAAATTTTGAAATTGTGTCATGTAGACCCATGACTAGGTCATTAATGTAATGTGTGCTCTGCTCAAAGGCAGGTCCTTGGATCATAGTCTGATGATGCTTCATCCTGAGCTGTTTTCTCAGCAGATTTTTTTTGTCAGTGGTGATTTTCCTTTGCCTTCCACTCTCAGGATGAGGAGGCAGGTCCCAAGTCTACCTCAGCTGCAATGGGAATTGAACCCACACTGTTAGCATTATTCTGAATCTTTTGCTTGCCATCTAACCAACTGAGCTAGCTGTCCCCCCAAAGTCAATAATATAGATCATGAAAAGTAGTGGTCCTAATACTGGCACTTGGGCATCCCCACTGTAGAACTTCCTCCAGCCTGAGAAATAACTGTTCACTACTACATTTTATTTCCTGTCACTCAGCCAACTTCATGTCTATGCTGCCACTATCTGTTTTATTCCATAGGCTTCAATACTGACAAGTCTGTTGTGCAGCACTTAATTCAATGTCTCATGGAAGTCCATACACACCACATCAACTCTATTAGCCTCATCAATTTTCTTTCATACTTCATTAAAATAGTCCATCAAGTTAATGAAATACAATTTTCCTTAAACAAATTCATGTTGGTTCACTTACACCTGTCCAAATGATTGCAATCCTCCAGCCATCTGGCAACATTCTAATAACTATTGGAAGATCGTGGCCAATACATTTGTAATATCCACCCTTACTTTATCAGCACCTTTGGATGCATCCCATCAGTCCTAGTGACTTATCATTTTAAGTACAGCTAGTACTTCTGATTTAACAATTTTTATCCCATCCAAAATCTCAACCAGCTCCTCTTTATTTTGACAGTATCCTCTCCCTCAATAAAGGTATATGCTCATTTAGCACCTCAGTCATATCCTCTTCTTCCTGCATAGATCTTCTTTTTGGTTCCTTGTCAGCCCTACTCCCCCTCTTATGACCCTTTTAGTATTTACAGCCTATGGAAGACTTTTGGATTCCCTTTTATGTTAACTGCCAATCTCTTCTCCTACTGTCTCTTTCCCCCACATTTCTTTTTGCACTTCCCCTCTGAAATTTCTAGCCTATTTTTGCACTTCTCTGTAATTTCCTTGAAAGTTTACTCCTCCATATATTTCCCATTAGTTGGTGGCTTCTAGAATGTGATGTAATGGTACATCTGTTTATAATTAATTCCAAACAAGTAGATTCTGTCCTTGACTACTCCAGGACTCTAATATTCTCCTTAATCAATAACCCTCCTCCTTCTTTCTTGCCCTAACTTTCTTGAATTCCTTGTAATCAGGAATATTTGGTCCCCAGTTTTGCCCTTTGTCGAGCCAGGTCTCCATTATCACCATACCATCATATCTACACCTGCAGCCCACCAACCATATTTATTACACTTCATGCATTTACATGGCCTTATTGTCTTCTCTTTAGTCTTGACTAATATTTGATTTAATTTTGTTTAACTTCAGTAAAGACAAAATGCTATCTAAAAACCTTTATCTTCGACCCAGTGGAGAGGGTGCACCATAAGTGAATAGAACCAAACAGGGAAGATGCGTGTTAAAACTCTTAACAGGGTCTCCCAGATGTATCAAACAAATGTGTATTCCTTCCAACTACAACTGCAATACAACAGCACTCTAACAACATGCTTACTCAACTTAACTAATTTACTGTTCAAGAAAACTTTTTTATAAAATTCGAGGAGAAAGATGTTGGAGCCAGTTTTGATGCAGTTAAAGCTAATGTTATCTAGTGATATGCAGTTTATCTAGTGTGCAGGCACAGTTTCTATTCTCCACAAGCTACAAAATGACCACAGTGTGTGTGATTTTAGGCTCTTGAATCTCCTTCCAAAAAAATTGATACCAAAATGAAATAGAGACAGCACAAATAGAGAAAGTCATTTCATAAAGTACAGCTTTCAGCTTTTACAGACTAGGTATACCACACAGTCGGTGTTCAATGGACCACATGGGAATCTTTCAAGTTAATTTTTAATGCTTTACACTTAATAGAAGGTTCTCTCAGCACTAAAATTGAACAGGCATTTGAAAGCTGGTGAGCATGTAGAAAGGTCTATTGCCCTTGGGTGTAAAGTAACATGAGATGCAGAGTGCAACTCAACTCGACAAGCTTTTAGGAATTCAAAACAGATGTTTCTATTGTGACAATGTCCTTAGGTTCGATATAAGGTCAGGAATATGATTGGATACTTTAATGTTGACACCACTAAAGTGGAGAAAATCCAATTATGTTACACTGTAGCCCCAATTGTAACTCTGGATGGGTATTGGGTGGGTGGAACTGTGGTGTGAGGCCTGATGGCAGTGTGAGGTCATTTTCTCTACACAATTTCTGGCAGGCTGGTCAAGGCCTTGAGTCCTACAACCTTCAGAGAGATCTGTACTCCTCCAATTCAGGCCTGTTGTGCATCCCGTATTTTAATCACTTCCCCTTTGGCGACTGTGCCTTTTACTGCACAGATTCTGAACTCTGGAATTCCCTCTCTAAACCTCTCTGCCTCTTTAACGCTTTCTCCTCCTTTAAGATGCTCCTTAAAATCTACCTCTTTGACCAAACTTTTGGTCACCTGTCCTAATATCTCTTCATGGAGTTTGGTGTTGAATTTTGTTTGATAATGCTTCCTGTGAAGCGCCATGTTTTACTACATTAAAGGCACTGTATAAATATTGTTATTGTTGTTATTGTGTTAACATGAGAATACACTTCTTACAACAAGTTTGTATTCCTTGCTTTGAGATGTTGTTCTCATACTGCCATAAGGTGAAGAATTTCAGAAATGAGTCAGAGAGCCACCCAAGGTTTTTAAATGCCTCCCTGGAGGGCCTGGTGGAGAAGGTCAGGACAAGAAGAGAAACTGTTCCTCAGTAACATCAGGGCCATACCAAGGTCGCAGGCCGACTAACCAGCAGGTCTTAATAAAAGTAGCTGAAAGGTTCACTGCCAGCAACATCATCCCCAGGACCTAGTTCAATGCAAAAAGATGTTCGATAACCTTCACCATCAGCCTCAGCAAACCCCTCCCCTCCATCATATACTTCAGCATACAATTGAATGTTTGGTGGAACTGCAAACGGCTGCCCTGAAGGCTTTGGACTCCACCTTGAATAGACTGGTGGACAAATTCAAGCTGCCACTCGCTGTCTTCAGCTTGTTCTCCTGCAGATTGTTGTAAGTGTGCCAGGATTGGCAGTGGCACTATGGGGGGAGTGTGTATTGCTGATCTCAGGATGTTAGCATGTCCACCCTTTCACCATCCACACAAACAATAGCATCCACGGTGCCAGAAAGCAAGCTGGACCAGACTATCCTGTTCATAGCCAATGTGCCACAGTCGGACTCACAAAGGCTCAAGCATGCCAACACCAGCAGTAACAGCCTTGCAGCTTTGCTAAGGGTACTGGAGGTCACTGGGAAATAATACAGTTGGTAAACTTTCTAACATTGGTGGACACTAGGCTGAGAAATTAATTCAAGGCAATTATTGTATTTGACATTAAATTCATCATCCTAATCACAATTGGCACCTTGCTTGGCAGGATGGTTTTAAAGCAATGTCTGAATATGTAATTTTGTCTTATGTTTAGTAATTATAATGTGAATATTTATTATGTGCTGTTATGACTTATATTTTCTGTGAAGTCTCTAATGTAATTAGTACACTCAATCTTCCAGTTAGGATGTGCTAGTTATATTTATATTGTGAAGCAAAGCATTTGCCACGTGACAAATTAAGTCATTAGTCCATTCCCTGATCTGTTTAATTTTATAAAAGCAAAATACTACGGATGCTGAAAATCTGAAACAAAAACAAAAATAGCTGGAAAAACTCAGCAGGTCTGACAGCACCTGCGGAGTGGAACACAGTTAACGCTTCAAGTCCGTATGACTCTTCATCAGAGCTAAGAAATATGGAAATAAGGTGAAATATAAGCTGGTTGAGGGGGTGTGGGACAGGAGAGCTTGATAGAGGGCCAGTGGCAGGTGAAGGCAAAGAAGAGATTGCCAAAGATGTCATAGACAAAAGGACAAAGGGGTGTTGACGGTGGTGATATTAGCTAAGGAATGTGCTAATGATGACATGAAGGGTAGAAAGCAGGACGAGCAAGTGACAGTTAGCCCTAGTAGGGATGGGATGGGGGGAAGGGATCAAAATAGGCTAAAAGGTGAGATAAAACAATGCACGGAAATACATTTAAAAATAATGGAAATAGGTGGGAAAAGAAAAATATATATTTTTTAAATTATAAGTTATTGGAAAAAGGGGGATCGGAAAAGGGTGGGGATGGACAGTTCATGATCTGAAGTTGTGGAACTCAATGTTAAGTCCGGAAGGCTGCATGGTGCCTAGTCGAAAGATGAGGTGCTGTTCCTCCAGTTTGCGTTGAGCTTCACTGGAACATTGCAGCAGGCCAAGGACGGACATGTGGGCATGAGAGCAGGATGGTGTGTTGAAATGGCAAGCCAGGGAAGTCTGGATCATGCTTGTGGACAGACCGAAGGTGCTCTGCAAAGTGGTCACCCAGTCTGCTTTTCGTCCCTCCAATGTAGAGGAGATCGCATTGGGAGCAGCGAATACAGTTGACTAAATTGAGGGAAGTGCAAGTGAAGCGCTGCTTCACTTGAAAGGAGTGTTTGGGCCCTTGGACGGTGAGGAGAGGGGAAGTAAAGGGGCAGGTGTTGCACCTTCTGCAGTTGCATGGGAAGGTGCCGTGGGAGGGGGTTGAGGTGTAGAGGGTGATGGAGGAGTGGACCAGGGTATCCCAGAGGGAATGATCCCTGCGGAATGCCGCCGGGGGGTTGAAGGGAAGATCTGTTTGGTATGGCATCAAGCTGGAGTTGGCGGAAATGGTGGAGGATGATCCTTTGAATGCAAAGGCTGATGGGGTAATAAGTGAGGACAAGGGGACCCTATCATGGTTCTGGGAGAGAGAGGAAGGTGTAAGGGAGGATGCGCGGGAGATGCGCCAGACACGGTTGAGGGCCCTGTCAACCACCGTGGGTGGAAAACCTCGGTTAAGGAAGAAGGAAGATATATCAGACAAACTGCTTTGGAAAGTGGCATCATCAGAACAGATGCGACAGAGGCGAAGGAACTGAGAGAATGGGATGGGGTCCTTACAGGAAGCGGGGTGTGAGGAGCTGTAGTCGAGGTAGCTGTGGGAGTCGGGAGGCTTGTAATGAATTTTGTCTATCACCAGAATTGAGACTGAGAGGTCAAGGAAGGGAAGTGTCAGTGATGGACCATGTGAAAATGAAGGAGGGGTGGAAATTTGAAACAAAATTAATACATTTTTCCAGGTCCCGACGAGAGCATGAAGCGGCAACAAAGCAGTCATCGATGTAACGGAGAAAGAGTTGTGGGAGGGAGCCTCAGTAGGACTGGAACAAGGAATGTTCCACATACCCCATAAACAGACGGCATAACTGGGACCCATAGCCACACCTTTTATTTGGAGGAAGTGAGATGAGTTTAAGGAGAAATTGTTCAGTGAGAGAACAAGTTCAGCCAGACAAAGTAGAGTAGTGGTGGATGGGGTTTGTTCGGGCCTCAGTTTGAGGGAGAAGCGGAGAGCCATCAACCATCCCAGTGGGGGATGGAGGTGTAGAGGCATTGGACGTCCAAGGTGAAGAGGGGGTGGTTGGGGCCAGGGAACTGGAAATTGTTGATATGATGTAGGGCATCAGAGGAATCGCGGATGTAGGTGGGAAGAGACTGGACAAGGGGAGAGAGAACGGAGTCAAGATAGCAAGAAATGAGTTCCTTGGGGCAGGATTGGTCTGCCAGGACAGTCCTGTTTGTGGATTTTGGGTAGGAGGTCGAAGCGGGCCATCCAAGTTTGGGAGGCAATGAGGTTGGAAGTTGTGGAAGGAAGACCTCCAGAGGAGATGAGGTCAGTAACAGTCTTGGAAACAATGGCTTGATGTTCAGTGGTGGGCTCATGGTCCAGGGAGAGGTACAAGGAAGTGTCTGCGAGTTGATGCTCAGCCTCTGCGAGGGAGAGGTCAGTGCGCCAGACAACAACAGCACCACCCTTGTCAGCAGGTTTGATGACAAAGTCAGGGTTGGACCTGAGAGAACAGAGTGCAGCAAGTTCAGAAAGAGACAGGTTAGAGTGGGTGAGAGAAGCAGAGAAATTGAGGCGACTGATGCCACACCAATAGTTCCCAATGAAAAGATCAAGAGCAGGTAAGAGTCCAGGGGGAGGGGTCCAGGTGGAGGGAGAATATTGGAGGCGGGTAAAAGGATCCATTGAACGGGGAGAGGACTCCTGCCCAAAGAAGTGAGCACGGAGTCGAAGGAGGCGGAAGAAGAGTTCAGCATCATGCCAAGCCCAAAACTAATTGAGATGAGAGCGTAAGGGTATGCAACTGAGTCCTTTGCTGAGCACTGAATGTTCAGCATCAGAGAGGGGAAGATCCGTGCATATGGTGAATACACGGCCAGGGCTGGGATTGGAAGATGGGATGGGGTCAGAGACACAAGCAGGGGTGGAGGGTCCTGGATGGGCGTTGATGTCGATGAGTTGGTGGAGCTTGCGTTCCTTTACACCTGAAAGAAAGAGACAAAGCTTCTTGTTGAGGTGTCGGATGAGACGAAGATTAAAAAGAAACTGGGGGCAAGGACAGCTTAGAGATAGGGTGAGTCGATGCATCTCGAGGGGGAGATCGAGTGTGTTCACATGGTGGCGCAAGGCACTGATTGTGGATCGCAGGGTGCGATGAAAGCAGCAGTTTAATTTTATACTTGTGCAGGCTTATGCAGTTTGCAACAAGAACAGAAAATGCTGGAACTGTAGAACAAGTCTGGAAAGAAAGACAGGTTAATGTTTTGAATGAATGGACATGCTGAAAAGGACATCTTATGGGTGGAATTTTGCCAGCATTGCGGAGACGGTCTGGGAGGCAGGAGGTATGGCAAAATGGCAGTGGATGGAGCAGGAGGGATGCTTGACACGTTTATGCTACTAGTTGTTATCCCGGAGGCAGCCAGGCTGGTGGGTGGAGGTAGGAAGGTAACTAAGCCTGTTGAACAGCCAGTTAATGGCGATTTGCCAGTTTTTTAGAATTTTGCAATTTTGCATGAGAACAATGAAGCTTCAGGGTCTCACCCGCTATAAGGGGCAGAAGCTCAGTGGAAGGTCAGTCTTGGTTGCACTCGGCAATCATTGCAGGGATAGCGTGCTATTGTAGGGAGGGTAATAGTCAATAAATAGTGGCAGTAGCAATGTGGAGGTACCCAAACTTGGCAAGCACAGTGGAAGCATTCAGGTTGATTGTTGTCTCTGATTTGACACTCGTCTGTGCAGAGTAAATGGGGTGTGAAGTAATTTTCAATGGGGCTCCAGTGAGGAAAAGTATCACAGAGGGAGAGAACTGCAGCCAACAGGAGCAGGGCTGCAGCACCCAGAGGGGCACCAGAATCATTAGACTGGAAGGGGCCAGGGAGATGAGGAAGACATAGTGAGGTGCACAACAAGCCACTTGCACACAGATGACACTACCCAATAGAGGGAGTCTCCCATTAGAGGCTCTCTTCCCTGCAGATATCAGAGCAGCAGTTTTGCTGAAGATTGCAACTCTCCAGGAAAACAGTCACTAAGCTATGTGCCATGATGGAGGATGAGCTGAACTGAATGGGAAGTGGTGGGCACCCACTGTCTTTGGTGGCGAAGATCACCACCGTGGCTCTGAATTTCTATGCCTCTGGAGCCATCCAGGGATCTTATAGAGATATGTGTGGGATCTCCCAGCATGCGGTTCATCATGTCATCAAAATGTAATCAATTCCATGTTCAAGAGGGCCAGCCAATATGTGCAGTTTTGCACCAATCCCCAGTCAGACTGAGGAGGCAGTAAGTTTTGGAGCCATCACTGGATTCCCCCAGTTGCAGCATGTCACCAACTGTACACATGTAGCCAACAAGGCAGTAGCCCCACAGACCAGGCAGTAGTCTTCATCAACACAAAGGGCTTCCACTTACTCGGTGTGCAATTGGTCTATGACCACTGCAAACAGGACCTTCAGGTGTGTTGCTGGCAGCCTAACTGTCCAGCAGGATGCCACTTGCATGTGCCCTTTCAGTATAGGCAGCGCAGAAGTCAACACTAACTGACCTGTGTCCTCCACAGAGAGGATACCACGCATGTAGCAGCTAATGCTGATGTCCAGACATTGCCACTGACTGGATGGGCACATTTTTCTCCAAATTCATACTCATCTTTAGTCACAATTATGCTTAATATTATGCATTGTACTCAACTTGCCAGAATGTATCAGGTCATTGAATCTCCTTTAACACTGACTCATGGCTGCTCACCACCTCTGCTCTTTAGCTGGTGAGCTGGTCTCCTCATCCTGTCCCCCGGTAATGGGACTTCCCTCCAAACTCATGGAACCTGGAGCTGCATCTCCAGGTTCTCAGGTGATGAGAACTTGGGCACTTCCCTTGCTCTGCTTTTTGCCTTTTCCCGATGTCTCCAATTGCCAGGGCTCCCATTCCATTTCCTCTTGTGCTGCTGCCTTTATATACTACTGATTGTCTTTTACAGATTGAGTCAGTTTCGCCTGAGCTGGTACTTCCTCTTACCTAACTGGCCGGCTCCCATTCTTGTTGACCATTAACTGGGCAGCCCTGAGAATATAGCTCTCTCACACCTCCCCCGTCTATGTGGTCACACACCCGCTTTAGGTCCCAACTTCATTGCTGCCAGTAAAATCCCAGCCTACTTTTTTTTTCAGATGATGATTGATCCACTACATGCTCCATTTTGATTGTTAATCTCCAGTATTTATGTTTTCTCCTCTTATTTGGCAGTCCATTTTATTGCACTTGTATCTTGATTTGACTGGCTAGAAAGTAAATTGAATACCCCTCATCCGAGGGCAACTTGCCCCCTACTAAATTTAGGCCAATTTATTTATTTGCTCTAGCAACAGAAATAAAAGCAAGCTGAAAAATATCAAGGCTGTAGTATTATCAAACCACAATAGGAACACTCATTAGCCCAGCTTTTTTGAGCTTCCTCATATAGCTGGAGGGCTGCAAGTAGTTTGCTGCCTGTACAACATCCAACATGGGTTCTGATTAATAAGGTATCAAACCAGCTTCTGAGAACAGAAATATATAGACTAATAAAAGCATATGCAGAGATGGGGAAAGATTTATGGAAGGGAAAATCAATGTTAATTTGCTCTCAGTATGATCAATACTGTAAGTAGTTTTAAAGGCTACTAATAGGCATTTGATATCTGCCTGGTCTTTATTAATGCTTGTCCAATACATTTTTAATTTAACATTGGGTGAGGCCTTTAGTACAAATTTTAAACAATAGCTTTTGCTGTGTTTTGCCTTCACCTAAACTCAACAGTTATATAATGTCAATGTATAAGATAAAATATCTAACAACCTATTTATGCGGAGAACACCTTCCACTGGACAGATTATAGTGGATCATTACAATCAGACCAAATTAAGCTGCATTTGTCCAGAGAATAAAAATCATATTTGACAAACCAGTAATAACTGAACATGTGTCTTTTAGATATTAATGCATGCTCTGATTGTCAATGGCAAACAGCAGACTAGTAAAAACACAGGGACCTGATAGTTTCATATCCAACAATCTCAAGGAAAGCTAGGGAAGAAATGAAGGAGAAACAGACTAAATTTTTTTCAAAATTATGTAGAATCTTACAGTTTATAACATAATGTGTAATCCACTAAGCACTTAGAGAAATCTAACCTATCCAGAGCCAGTCAGCATGGATTTTGAAAAGTCAAGTTATGCTTGAACAAGTTTACAGTATTTTTTAGAGTAATGGATTAGTTAAAGGAATTACAGTGGATGTTGTTTCTATGGAATTTCTCAAAGGCACAGTATACAGTATAAGCACTATGGCAAAAACATTGACACAATGAATTAAGTACAGTGAAGCAACATAGAGGAACGACTGGAGGACAGAAAGAAAGAGTGAAAAGAAAACTTTCCTGGCTAGAAAAATGTGCTGACTGGTGTTCCAGGGCTTTGTTTTAGGCCTCCTCTTTTTCAAAATAAACATAAGTGGCTTTAAGAATTGAGGCAATAATTTTGACATTTATTGGCAATTCATTGTGAGAAAAATGTGGAAAACTACAGGAGGATATAGATGAATTATTATGTTGGGATGATAGATAATAGCTGCTATAATGCCTTTCAAGAGGAGGACCTAGTTCCTGCTGTTTGCCTAGTAAGGGCTCAAACTTGTGCTTGTTAGTTATCTAATGAGCAACGAGTAGCCAGTCCTCTTGGTGACGGTGATGCTGTGTTGTGGTAAGTCAGGTGACACATCTGGTGATGGAAGATTTGAAATAAGTCAATTCCTGGTCAGATTTAGTGATCCAATATCTGGGTTAGACAGGTTATTAGTACTCCAAAGCACTGTTAATGACTGATAAAGCAGCATAGCTTATTAATAACACCTGCAGTGGCCAATCTCCCACTGTGGGATGAGGTTCTTTCAACTCAGCCACAGGTAATTCTGCAAACCAATGCATTAATATCTAAAGTGATCCTGGCAGAACAAGTAGTAGGAAGCCTATCTGTGCTGTTAATATTAACTAGTTATGTTTGTGCATGTTGCTTGGAGTTTCTAGCTCTTGTCAACCACTGCCCACTAGATTTAAGTAAATAGGGTGTTTCCCTATAGGAACAAAGGCCATAAAATTGGGCTCTATATTGATACCACTTCCAGCGTGGGCCACGTGGCAATGCATGCTGGACATAGGCCATACATGCACAAGAAGCATCAATAATGTTTGGATCGTGATGTCAATCCGCCATTCCAGCTGATTTGACTATAAACTATGTTGGTTCAGTGACACATCTACTAAACACTCTCAGCTGAACACACCCCATTAATACTAGTTATAGAGAAAGGCAAAAAACTTACAGATAAGATGCTTTTGACCTACTTCTGCTAAGGAAAATTTTGTGGCAGTACTGTGAGTTTTTTTTTGGAGGTCTTTTAATGGGTTTATGCACAGCCACAGGGAAGACAGAGTATCATGTCACCTGTACCCAGCAACTCTGTAGGAGGCCTTGGACTGTAGTTGCAGTGATCCCAGATCTGCAACATTATCAACAATGGAAAAGAGGTTGCAGAGAGGGGAAGAGGAGGAAGCCTGCCCTCAGAAGACCCTATTCATCTTGGCTTTACAGAGAGCATTTCTCATACCTTCAACTCACCCAGGACCCAACGTGTGAGGCAATTCAAATTCAAAAAAGAGCTGATCACAGAGCTTCAAGGGGACATGCAGCCTCACACCAGGGTGACGATGCAGCCACCAATGACTGTAAAGGTCACAGTCACATTAAACTACTACACAAACATCTCCCAGTATGTTGCCTATCAATGCATCTGACAGATGACAGAAGACCTATGTGTGAAGAGTTGCAATTTCATCATACTCTCTCTAAGCAGAAAGAAACAGGATGAGTGGGCATTTGGATCTCTCAGGACAGCAGCATTCCTAATGGTACAGAGAGCACAGGACTGCAGGCCCCACATGTCAACAGAGAAATGTACCAGAACAGTAAAGGATTTCAACCATCAGTGTGAAGTTGGCATGCAACCATGCCCAAACCGTCTGTTGGCGAATGCCCACTATCCTGGCAGCAGCCACAATGCCTACATCTTGAGGCAATTTATCATTCCCATCATCTTCACATCTCTAAGAAGAACCAGAGGGTGGCAACTCGGAGATAAGGGCTTATCCATTTCACCTGGCTGATGACCCCCATCTCCACCACTCAATCACAGAGGACAACAGACATTTAATGAAAGCCATGCAATTCAGAATATCATGGAGCAAGCTATCAACATGCAACGGCTCCACTGCCTAGACTGCTCAGTATAGAGGGAGAAAAGCTCTACAATATTTTGACTGAGCTAGCTGAAGTGAATTGGGATACTAGGCTAGAGGATAGATCAATAAAGAAGCAGTGGCAGACATGTAAGGGGACATTTCAGACTATTCAGAATAAGTATATTCCTAATTTTAAGAAAAATTCTAAACGGAGGACCCACCATTCATGGTGAACTACAGAAGTTAAGGAAAGCATCATACTGAAAGAAAAAGCATATAATTGCACAAAGATTATTGGACAGAACGTAAAGAGCTGCAGAGAATGACTAAAATGTTAACCAGGAGAAAGAAATTGGAGTACGAGAGGAAGCTAGCTGTAAAAGTAAAAACGGATAGCAAGAAATTGTATAGGATTTAACAAAGAAAAGAGTAAGTAAAGTGAGTGTTGGTCCTATACAGAGTTACAGTGGGGAGTTAATGGTAGATAATAAGGAAATGGCGGAAGAAATGAACAAATATTTTGCTTCCATGTTCAGTATAGAGGATACAAAAAACATTCCAGTGATAGCTGTAAATCAGGAAGTGAATGGGAGAAAGGAACTTGGTGAAATTGTAATCACTAGGGAAACAGTACTGAGCAAATTGATGAAGCTGTGGGCTGACAAGTCTCCAGGTTCAGATGGACTTCATCCTAGGGTCTTAAAAGAGGTGATTAATGGGGTAGTTGATGCGTTGGTGTTAATTTTCCAAAATTCACTAGATTCTGGAAAGGTTCCATCAGACTGGAAAGTAGCGAATATAACCCCTCTATTCAAGAAGGGTGGGGGAGGCAGAAAACAGGAAACTATTTGCCAGTTAGCTTGACATCCATCATAGGAAGTTCTTAGAGTCGATCATTAAGGAAGTTATAGTTGGGCACTTAGGAAAGCTCAAGGTAATCAAGAAGAGTCAGCATGGTTTTGTGAAAGGAAAATCATGTTTAACCAATTTATTGGAGTTTTTTGAAGCAGTAACATGCGCTGTGGATAAAGGGGAGCCTGTAGACATATGGTACTTGGATTTCCAGGAGCCATTTGATAAGGTGCCATATCAAATATTATTAGAGAAAATTAAAGCTCATCAATTTGTGGGTAACATATTAGCATGGATAGAAGATTGGCTGGCTGGCAGAAAGCAGGTAGTAAGCATAAATGGGTCTTTTTCTGAAAGACAGGATGTGATGAATGGAGTCCCTTAGGAGTCTGTACTGAGGCCTCAACTTTTTACAATTTACATCCATTACTTAGATAAGGGGAGCCAAGACATGGGGCAGAATTTTGCCCTTGGTGGGCAGGCGGGACCCACCGGCTCGACGGCGGGCGGGCAGTCGACCCCTACCGCCAAAACGGGGCCCGCCGCCATTTTGAGTGGGTGGGCCAATTAAGACCCGCCCAGTGGGCTGCCCGATGGGAAGCACTACACACTTCCTGTGTCGGGGGGAGGGATTCTCCAACTGTCATAGTGTACATTTTCACGCATGCGCGCGAAAGAGCACACTGCTTTCTGAGACTAAGCGCTGTCTCAGGGAGATTACTGACAGTCTAAAAAACTTTAAAAATAGAAAAATTAAAATATTATTAACATGTCCCCCTCATGTGACAATGTCACACGAGATGGGACATGTTAATAAGAAGCACAGAAACTTTATTAAAGTTTTTAAAAACAGACATGAAACCTCATCCCGCCAGTCAATGAGGTATCATGTTTTTTCAGAAGCCCACTGGGTCTCCTAGCCTGCCCGCCAGCCTTAAGATTGGACGGGCAGGGTCTTTAATTATCTTAATTATCCTATCAATGGCCTCATTTGGCCATTGACAGGTTGGCGGATGGACAGCTGATTTCACTGTCCGCCCGCCTTCCTGAATATTTAAATATTCTGCGTCATCCCGCGTCGGCAATCGGGCCGTGCCCCCATCTTGCCGACGAGAAAATTCTGGCCATGGTAGCTAAAATTGCAGATGACACATAGATAGGTAGGAAAGTATGTTGTGAAGAGGACATAAGGAGGCTGCCAAATGGATATAGAAAAGTTGAGTGAATGGGCAAATATCTAGTAAATGGGGTTTAATGTGAGAAAAAGTGAAGTTGTTCACTTTGGCAGGAAGAATGATAAAGCTGAGTATTACTTAAATGGAGAACATCTGCATAATTCTGAGGTGCAGAGGGATCTAGGTGTTCTAGTACAAGTCACAAAAGGTTAATATGCAGGTACAGCAAGTAATTAAGAAGAATAATGGAATGCTATCCTTCATTACAAGAGAATTGAACATAAAAGTAAGGGTGTTATGCTTCAGGTACATAGGGCATTGGTTAGACTGCATCTCAAATACTGTGTGCAGTTTTGTCTCCTTATTTAAGGAAGGATGTAAATGCATTGGAGGCAGTTCAAAGGAGGTTTACTAGATTGATACCTGGAATGAGTGGGTTGTCTTATGAAGGAATGTTGGACAGACTGGGCTCGTTTCCACTGGAGTTTAGAAGAGTAAGGGGTGACTTGATTGAAATACATAATATCCTGAATGATCTTGACAAGGTGGACATGGAAAGGGTGTTTCCTCTTGTGGGTGAGTCCTGAACTAGGGGACACTGTTTTAAAATTAGGGGCCATCCTTTTTGGACAGAGATGAGGAGAAATATTTTCTCTCGGAGGGTTTTGGAACTTTGGAACTCTGCCTCAGAATGTGGTGGAAGCGGGGTAATTGAATATTTTTAAGGCAGAGGTAGATAGATTTTTGTTAGGCAAGGGAATCAAAGGTTATCGGGGGTAGACGGGAATGTGGAACTTGAAACACAAACAGATCAGCCTTGATTTTATTGAATGATGGAGCAGGCTTGAAGGGCCGAATGGTATACTCATGTTACTATTTCTGTTTATGTTCCTATTTTTGATCTTGTTTTAGAGGACTCGAAATGTCAACTGTGCTCTTCTCTGCCAATGTTGCCAGACCTGCTGAGGTTTTCCTGGTAATTCTGTTTTTGTTTTGGATTTCTAGCATCCACAGTTTTTTGTTTTTATTCCTTTTTCTTATGTTTCTTATGTTCCTTATATAATATTCACTACAGAATATCTCCAAGCTCCTGGTCTGCTGCAACCTCCACAACTTCTCCATCATGAGGCTGCAGCTATTGCCACTAGGCATTCAGATGTTAACTTAAGAGGAGGAGGTTGAGGAGGAGGAGGAAGAGAATGAGGCAGGAGAGATGTACCTGGGATCCCTTCAAAGGTCTGTCTGAGACTGTCTGCTCAGACTCCATTTCCCTTCGGAAACATCTCTTCACTACCCTCACCCATCATTCCCTGCCTTACCACCAATATAGGGCACTCTATCACAACATTCCCATGGCTAAGATCCTGCAATAAAACTCTGCAACAAAACCTTTGCAAAACATCTTTATCCAAGAACACATTCACATATACAAACAAAAATCCACTGTTCACCCTTGTGCATTCCCCTCGTGTCTGTCCTGCTGGTTGCTGGTGCTTTTGTGTGCCCTCCTATTCCTACACATTGCTGCCCCAGTGGCTACAACATGACTAGTGGAAGGCCATAGACTTTCAGTGGAGGAGGCAGCAAATGGCCTTGCCAATGACCTGGAGTAGCTGTGAACCTCAAAGACCTAGTTTCAGACTGCGCCATTTCAGCAAGGGTGGCAGAATTCTGGGTTGGTTGGTTGTGGGGCAACAGCAAGGCCTCTGGTGGAGTGGCAGTGGGGGGAGCATGAATGCTGTCATCCTGAAAAAGGACAGTAGGTTCATGCTCTGCCATTCCCATAGATGGTACAATGCAAGCCCCTTTGAACATTGAGATCCACAGCCATAATGACAACAGGTTGAAACTGTGTAGCAGCAATCATGGTTCTCATGTTACTTTTCTGAGCTCCCACTGCAGCACTGAAACTTCTGGTGAATTCTGCTTGTGTGCAGTGCAAGCTGAGGCAGCAACCACTAGACACTGCGTCGCAGTTAGATCCACAAGTGTTGTAATGAACCACTTCCATGCTGGAAAGGATCGACTTCAAGTCCTGCATGATGCCCTGCTCCACATTGGAGCTGGATTCCTTCATGTTCTTTAACAGTGACTGGAGGCTGTCAGGCAGGGCTGCCAGTGCACCACGCATCAAGGTGTGCATCTTTATTAGCGTTCTCCTATATGTCTTGCTATCAAAATCCTCATCTAAGTCACTTGTAGCAGAACCCAACTGTGACATCACACTCTGGTGAGTTAACAAGCAAACCATTGTTTCTCCTTGGCCTTGTTGCAGTTCACACATGCCCAGCAGCCCACTGTGTGCTCAGCTCAACTCCATACTATCCTCTAAAATTCATGCAGTGCCTATCTGAGCTGGTGGCTGCAAGTGTCAGAACAAGTAATGATGCTTCTTCATCAGTGGTGCAGTGTTGCTCTCACCTTTCTTCCTGGGGCTGCTGTGACTGGGAAGTTGTCAGTTCTTGGGTATCTAAAAGCAGAAAACCAGAAGGGAAATGCTGGGATGAGGGAAATGATATAAGGTGTAAAGCAAATTGTCCCCATGGTCACACCACCTGCAGCTAACACTTCATGCCAGATAGCAGAGTATGGGCAAGGTGGGAGTTGAGGAGGGGCAAAGGGCAGTAACATACCATCATTTTCAATGGTCTCGGCAACACTGGATAAAACAGGGTCAGTCGCATACAGACCCATGGTGTGGAGCTCTATCTCCCCTGTAGGGCTCAAGCGATGCAGGCATGCCTGCCACCACCACTTCTGCTCTGCTCACTGCTATCATGTGCCACCTTGTCCAGTAAAGGGAGAGTTTGGGTGATGTGCCTGCCATAGATGAAAGCTGGAGGTATGCGGAGGCAGCCAGAGGTTGGTGTGAGGCTAGCGTCATTGGAACATGTAAGACAATGGGGGACAATGTCTGAGTGTAAGGCCTAAGTCCTGAGTGCTAGGGGGTCCTGCTGGCTAAGTGAAGGGTACCCGGTGCATTGAGCAGTATGTGAGGTTTGTGTTGCAACAGGTAGGATCTGGCATTTGAAGATGCATTCATGGACCATGACCACCCATGTGAGGTCAATGAACCTTCTCCAGCACAGCTGCCAGAGCCCCATGGTCAGGCACTGGGCAATGACCTCCCTGACAACCTGCTCCCATTCCCTTTGGAGGGTACGCATTAATGACCGCCTGGCTGACCCCCCGCACCCCCCCCACCGCCTTCCCCCCCACCCCCATCACCACCCACCCTTGGAAACATATGGCCTTCCCCTCTGGTCTACCTCCATGACTAAGGCCTCCATTGCTTCATCTGTGAGTCTGGGAGCCTTCTCTCTGCCCTGCTATGCTCCATTTCCTTTGTTTCCAATTGCAGCACTGGCACTCAGCAGCAGCTTCATTTCAATCAGTGCAGCTGCTTTTATGAGGAACAGATTGCATTGAAGAGCTGGAGACAAGCTTGAGCACGTGCACTAGTCTTACACAATGTTAGGCCCCCTGTTGAGCACGCAGCCAGTAGGCAGCGTGGGTCACACTGAGCCACATACTGAAATTATTTTAATGAGGATACAGAAGTTCGTGTGCTGTCTCCCTCAACAAGAATGGGCGGATCATGAGTCACAAGCCCCTGTACCCAAAACACAATGAATTTACTTGCCCTTTCTCAAGTTGGCCCTGAATTTTGACTGAAACTGAGAAATTACTGAAAATAATACAATAGGGCAAATGATTTTCTTTGCTATTTTACAACGCATGTCCATACATTTAGGCCTAAGATTTCTTGTTTTATTCCCACTAGGGAAGTTGCCTAACTTGGGAGAAAATGATGCCATTTTCAAGTGACGGCAGAAAATCTGCATTGTGCTGGCACCACCACAAATTTACACCAAGTTTGACTAATTACCTTCATTCTCTCAAAACCTTTGATGAATTTAAAACTAATGAGACAGCACAGCTGTCACTGGGAAACATGCTTGGATGCATCCACATATCAGAGCCAAAAAAGATAATAAATATCTGTTTGTATATGCTCAATTCTTGCTTTCCATATTCACCAATTGAGTTCATGCCCCAAATAAATGCGGCTTGCGTAGAAAAGCAAATAATACATAAACATTGAATTACTTTAGTTATACTGAGTATTGAAAGGTTTAACAGTACTGCACATGTCCAATGGTGTATCACTTAGAATTATTTTTAGCTGAATCTACTACGGACATGCAGCATGAACCTAATTTTAAATTAAATTAAAGGAGTATGGAAAACAGGCCAGATTTTAGGCTGGGATCTGGACATGTATGTTCCTGACCATTCTTGCACGATTCTATGGGGACCTGTTTGCTGTGGGTTTGCTGTCAATTCCACGCAAGGACATGGTGTCAGGGTGAGCAAGGCTGCAGGGAGGAGATTCACAGTTTCTGTGTCTCCAGCCTAGAAGAACGTCATCAGACAAGTACATTTCTGTAATTATTCCAGGGCATCATTGTAACCTTCTTCAATGGAGTAGTGACACTCCATCACGCTTTGCAGCCTCCTCTGTCTGCTAAGTGCTGAGATGCACTTCCAGTGGTATGGGCACTACAAGCAACGTAATTAAACAAAGTGACCTCCTCGTAACCTTACACACTTTGCTTTTGATAAGCACTGGAAGTCACAACAAGGTTAATTCTGCCAATTATGTCTGGATAGATGGTCGATGGATTTTCCATCCCTTAATAATACCAGTATGAGCCTGATCAACTCCCAAATAACATTTGCTGTTGTGACGACCATGGCAACATGATCCTAACCAATAATAATAAGAAGAAACTAATATGCAACATAATGAGCAGCTGAAATCACACCATTAACCTGCTTTCCCAATCTTTCCACCACAAAACACAACTAAAAATGGATTTCAAAATAAATGATAGTTCACCGCAGGAATGCTATGCTGAAATAAATATTACATGTTAAACAATAGCACAATATTGAATGAGCAAGTACACTACAAAGAGCAGCAAGTATAAAGTTTGTACAAAAATAAAACCATCTCAGGAGTACAACAATAAACAAAATGAAATATATTAGTCAAGTATTACCCTCATGAACAAAGAGGGAAAATATAAGAATAGCTAGAGCCTTGAACACAACAGCCTGAAAATAAATGGACAAATAAACAAGACACAAACAAGCAATTACATTTTTGAATAATAACAAAAAAGTGAATTTAAAAATTCACATAAAAAGTGAATATAATACTAGACAAAATATAATATTGCTTGGTCATATAACATATTATGATTAATCAGCAGCCAATTTCATAGACACCAACATTACCATTCCAGGGTAAGTCCTGTCCCATCAACGGGACAGACCCAGCAGAGGTGATGGCAAAGCAGTATACAGTCAGGATGGAGTTGCCCTGGGAGTCCTCAACATTGAATATGGACACCATGAAGTCTCAGGATACTAGGTCAAATATGGGCAAGGAAAACCTCCTACTGATTACACCTACCCCTCAGTATTCCTCCACGTAGAATTCGCTTGAGGGTGGCAACAGTACAGAATATACTCTGGGTGTGGGGCTTCAATGTCCATCACCAAGAGTGGCTCAATTGCACCACTACTGACCGAGCTGGGCGAGTCCTGAAGGACATTTTGGCAGACTGGGACTATGGCAGGTGATGAGGGAACCAATAAGACAGTAAAACATACTACTCCTTGTCCTCATTAATCTATCTGCTGCACACGGACCTGTCCATGACAGTACATGTAGGAGTGAACACTTGTGAAGAAAAAGTCCCAGCTCCACACTAAGCATCAAATTGTGTGAGAATACCATGGTGCTAAATGGGATAGAATCAGGACAGATGTAGCAGCTCAAAACTGGGCATCCATGAGGTGTTGTGCAGTATCAGCAGCAGCAGAACTGTATTCAACCACAATCTCAAATTTCATGACTGTCACTCTACCATTACCATCAAGTTGGGGGCGATCAACCCTGGTTCACTGAAGAGTGCAGGAGGGCATGCCAGGGGTAGCACTAGGCATACCTAAAGATGAGGTGTCAGCCTGGTGAAGCTACAACACAGGGCTACTTGTATGCCACACAGCATGGGCAACATGCAATAGACAGAGCTAAGCAGTCCCACAGCTAATGGATCATGTCAAATCTCTGCAGTTCTGACACATCCAGACATGAATGATGGTGGACAATTAAACAACTAATAGAAGGAGGAGGAAGCGCCACAAATATCCCCATCCTCAATGATAGGAAAGTCCTGCATGTGAAGGTAAAAGACAAGACTGAAGTATTCGTAACCATCTTCAGCTAGAAGTGCCGTTTGAATGATTCATCTCAATGGGTCCTCAGCATCACAAATGCCAGTCTTCAGCCAATTTGATTCAATTCACATGATGGCAAGAAACATCTGAAGGCACTGGTTACTACAAAGACTAAGGACTCTGAGAACATCCCGGCAA
Source organism: Carcharodon carcharias (assembly GCF_017639515.1). Taxonomy (NCBI): domain Eukaryota; kingdom Metazoa; phylum Chordata; class Chondrichthyes; order Lamniformes; family Lamnidae; genus Carcharodon; species Carcharodon carcharias. The sequence continues at coordinate 72,018,237 of NC_054478.1, forward strand.
TAGAATTGACTTGTGCTCCAGAGCTAGCCTCGCCCGGCCAAGCAGTTCCTGTACAACTACAACACTGGTAGCTACCTAATAATGTGGAAAATTAACTGGATATGTCCTGTCTACAAAAAGCAGGACAAATGCAGTCCTGCCAGTTACGGCCCCATTAGTCTACTCTTGATCATCAGCAAAGTGATGGAAAGTGTTATTGACAATGCTATCAAGCAGCTCTTACACAGTAATAACCTGCTCACTGATGCTCAGTTTGGGTTCCACCAGAGCCATTCAGCTCTTGACCTCATTACAGCCTTTGTCCCATATGGACAAAAGAGCTGAACTCAAGTGGTTGGAGGGGGGGGTGGGGGGGGCAGTGTTGGTGACAGATACTGTCCTTGATATCAAGACAGCAATTAATCCAATGTGGCATCAAGGATCCTTGGTAAAATTTAAGTCAATGGGAATCAGGGGGAAAACTCATCACTTGCTGGAGTCATGCCAAAGACAAAGGAAAATTGTGGATGTCACCCATGTCCTAGGACATCACTGCAGCAGTGTCTCAGATAGTATCCTAGGCCCAACCATCTTCAGCTGCCTCATCAATCTCCTTCCCCCTTTCATAAGGTCAGAAGTGGGTATGTTCACTGAAGATTTCACAATGATCAATACCATTTGTGACTCCTCCGATAATGAAGCAGTCTGTGTCCATATGCAACAAGACCTGGACAATATTCAGGCTCGGGCTGAAATCCGGCAAGTAACATTCACACCCCATCTCCAAAAAAAGAGAATCTAGCCATCTCTCCTTGACATTCAATGGTGTTACCATTGCTGAATCTGCCACTATCAACATCCTGGGAGTTACCATTGACCATAAACTGAACTGGACTAGACATATAAATACTGTGGCTACAAGAGCAGGTCCAAGGCTGCAAATTCTGTGGAGAGTAACTCATCTCCTGGCTACCAAAGGCGTGTCCAACATCAACAGGGCACAAGTTCCTTCACTGTTGCTCCCTTTCTAACAGCACTGAGGGTGTACCTACACCACATGTACTGCAGCAGTTCAAGAGGGGGGCTTGCCACCACCTTCTCAAGGTCAATTAGGGATAAGTATCCCATGAAAGAATAAAAAAAAAGTCAGTAGTGTGATAGAATATTCTCCACTTGCCTTAATGATTGCGACTCCAACAACATTCAAGAAGCTCAATACCATACAGGACAAAGCAGCTCACATGGTCGGCACCCCATCCACCAACTTAAATATTCACTCCCTCCGCCACTGATGCACTATATATAAGAATCACTGCAGCAACTCACCAAGGCTCCTACGACAGTATCTTCCAAAATCCATGACCTCTACCACCTGGAAGGACAACGACAGCAGATGATTGGGAATACCACCACCTCCAAATTCACTTCCAAGCCACATATCGTCCTCACTTGGAATTTTATTTCCATTCCTTCACTGTTGTTGGAAAAAAAATCATGAAGTTTCCTTTCCAAACTGCACTGAGGGAGAAGCCGCTCCAGATGGACGGAATGGTTCCAGAAGGCAGCTCACCACCACCTTCTCAAGGAATTAGGGATGGGCAATAAAAATGCTGGCCTAGCCAGCGACACCCACATCCTGTGAAAGAATTTTAAAAATCATAGAATGATTACAGCATGGAAGGAGGCCATTTGGCCTGTTGTGTTTGTGCTGGTGCTCTGAAGGAGCAATTCCCCTGCCTTTTCCCCGTCGCCCTGCAAATGTTTCCTTTTCAGAATATAACCCAACATTTGATGTGTAGGTACACCGTCAGTGCTGTTAGGAAGAGAGTTTCAGGATTTTGACCCAGCGACAGTGAAGGAACGGCAATATAGTTCCAATTCAGGGAGGGCATTAAATTCTGCACACTGTCTTTCCGATGAGATGTTACAGTTAGTTCTCATATAGCAAAGGCAAAAGCCTTTAGCTACATTTCCTGGTGAGCTTAAAAAATTCCATGGCCCAAGTCAAAAATGAACGGGAGATACATTCTATTGTTTCAACTAGAATTTTATTTTAATTTATTTAGAAGAATCCATTTGCATTTTCCAATCATTAAAGTGAATGTGCAGTCAAAAGAATTTAAGAGTTTCTTGAATTGATTTATCAATTATCACCATAGCATGATTTTGCATTAGTCCAAACACTCTTGCAGGCTTGAGGAGGCTGCAACTTAAACTAATTTCAATTCAGATGACTGCCGTTTGGCTACACCACATTTGTGTTGCTAAGTGTAATGCTCTGCTCCTCAGAAGTAAGTTTTTTTATTATGATTAGAAAACATTTTAGAAATGAAAGATTTGTAGCATAACAATCTTTTGTGGATCAAGTTTGATTTGCCTTTAGGAATAATTTCTGTATGCATCACTATATATTGTTTAACCCATGGGTTCTGAGACCACACTGTGGTATAATGATTTGATATCAATCTCCTTCAGAGCTTCACGGTTTCAACTCTCTCAAATAGCAGGAGGTTAAACATCTGCAAAGATTAACTATTTATTTTTCAGTGATAGCTGCAGAATCTTGGTTTAATTTTGCCTTTAGACTTTGGTTGCAACATTTTCCTTACAGCAGTTGCCTCATGATGAATTACTTACATTTCTTATGCTTTGCTTGCATTATTTAAAATAAATAGCCAAAGTTCTAATTTCCAATTCATAACAATTGGAGAATTATTATTGCAAACCCTTTGGGAGTATTTTTATCATTTAGTTGATATCCTGGTGGAGAAGAGTACCGCACATTTTAGATTCTGCCTGATTTTTATTCCACTGAAGTAAACCATGTTCTCACCAAAGTGATGAAATTGAAAATTATCTCCTACTGAAATGGATGCTAACTTAGAACAATGGAATTTACTTTTGCTTTTGGTATTAAAAGGAATAATCTATAGGAATGGGGCTGGGTGGTAATTATTGGTGGGATCACTTATTGAAGTTGAAAGTTAGGCTAATTTGGCCTCTGATTAAATCGGTTTCAACCAATACTCAGTGTGACACTCTTGCCTCTGAGTCTTAAGGTTTTGGGTTCAAGTCCCACTCGAAAACGGCTGAGACTACAGTGTAGTACTGAGGGAAGGCTGTACTGTCAGAGTTGTTATCTTTCAGATAATATGTTAAATTGAGACCATGTCCACATTCCCAGGTGGACATAAAAGATCCCATGGCACTATTCAAAGAGCAGGGGAGTAATCCCTGGGTGACCTAACCAATACTTATCCTTCAATCAATATAACTAAAACAGATTATGGTCATTATCACATTTTTGTTTGTGGGAGCTTGCTGTGTACAAAATGGCTTTTGTCTTTCCTACGTTACAGTAGCGGGCATTCTTCAAAAGTACTTCACTGGCTGTAAAGCACTTTGGAACATCCTCAGGTCATGAAACGTGCTATGTAAATGCAAGCCTTTCCTTCCTTTTTAATTATTAGTTTGTTAATTTGGAATGAATCTTATTTCCACTGTAATTGCTGCCTCTTAAGATCACTTTCCCTCTGCATTACTACAGTAAAGGTACATCTAATCTTTTTCTATCTTGGTTGTCCTTAAATGAGAAATTATTTTGAGTTATGTTAACTGTTGATGTTTTCTAACAATTTAATCTCTGAATAATTTTAGAAGTAATCAAACGCTTTGAATTTTCCAATTCATTATAAGATTTTAGCAAAAAAGGATGCCAGTTTACATCAACTAGTTACATGGTTGGGAAACTAATATTGCAATGTTTGACAAGGCTTGTGCAAGACTGACATTTTGCTTTGAATTATTTCCTGTTTTGGAGCAGATTTGGGAGAGTAAGTGGAGTAAAATGGGGTCTTAGAGGCCACCTCCACCAACCAGACTCTTATAACTAGAGTTAAAGGGGATGGTTTAACCTGTCCAACTCCATGTCCTCCAACTTTCACTCCAAACCCAATCCCAATTATTAACAGCCATTATATAATTTGTGGTAGTGCATCTCCTGGGTCAGGCTATTACGTTAAAGAGGCTGTCCTGCAACAGAACATTGGTGTTACTATTCCTGTAATATCAATTTCTTCAGTGCTTGGGGGTTCATTTGGGACTGTAGCTAGTTTTAGTCATCTCTACTCAAAACTCTGCCATGCACTGGGACATGAATTTCCCAATGAACATTATCTACAAATTACAACATGGAATTAAGCTATTTATTTGCACATATGTGTTTATTCTTCACATGAGAAGTTAACTGCATTCCGTCTGCTTGCTATTTTCTATAGTTGGAGGTGAGTGATCCCAAAACTACCAGATCATATCAAAGCTCTGCAGACCTGCCAAATTCCAGTCAAGAATCGTGATGAGCAATTAAACAACCAATGGGAGGAAGATGCTCTACAGATATTCCCATCCTAAATGATGGGGAAGCCCAGCACATCAGTGTAAAAGACAAGGCTGAAGCATTTGCAACCATCTTCAGCCAGAAGTGTTGAGTGGATGATCCATCTCAGCCTCCTCCTGAGGTCCCCAGCATCACAGATGCCAGTCTTCATATAATTTGATTCACTGTACATGAAAGCAAGGAATTGATGAACACACTGGATACAGCAAAGCCAATGGGCCCTGAAAACATCCCAGTTGTGATGATGAAGACTTGTGTTCCAGAACTAGCCGCACTGCTTGCCAAATTGTTCCAGTACAGCTACAACAGTGACATCTTCCATCTGCGGAAAGTTGCCCAGGTATGTCATGTCCACAAAAAGCAGGACAAATGCAATCCAGCCAATTACTGACCCAACGGTTTGTTCTCAATCATCAGAAAAGTGATGGACAGTGTCATCAACAGTGCGATCATACAATTCCTACTCAGCAATAACCTGCTCCCCAAGGGCAGCTTGAGTTCCACTAGGGCTGCTTGGCTCCAGACCTCATGACAGCCTTGGTCCAAATGTAGACAAAAGAGCTGAATTCCTGGAAGTGAGGTGTGAATGATTGCCCTTGGCATCAAGGCAGCATTTGACCTAGTGTGGCATCAAAGGTGCCCGAGCAAAACTGAAGTCAATAGAAATAGGGAGGTGGGGGAAAGTTCTTCACTGGCTGAAGTCATACCTAGCACAAAGAAAGATGGTTGTGGTTGTTGGAGGTCAGTCACCTAAGTTCCAGGGTACTGCTGAAGGAGTTTCTCAGGATATGTCCTAGGCATAACTATCTTCAGCTACTTCATCAAAGACCTTCATCAAATACCTTTCCTCCATCTTAAGGTCAGAAGTGTGGCTGTTCACTGATCATTGCATGGTTTCCAGTGCCAGTCATAACTCCTAAGATACTGCAGCAGTCTGTGCCCACAAGCAGCAAGACCTTGAGGATATTCAGGCTAAGGCTATAGGAGGCAAGTAACATTTGCACCACACAAGTGCCAGGCAAAGACTATCTCCAACAAGGGAGAATATAACCATCTCCCCTCAATGTTCAATGGCATTACCATTGCTAAATTCCCAACTATCAACATCTTGAGGGGGTTACCATTGACCAGAAACTGTATTGACCATATAAATACTGTAGCTACAAGAGCAGGTCAGAGGCTTGGAATTCTACAATGAATAACTCACCACTTGACCCCTCCCCCACCCCCACCAAAGTCTGTCTACTATCTAAAGGCACAAGTCAGGACTGTGCTGGAATACTCTCCACTTGTCTGGCTGAGTGGAGCACCAACAACACTCAAGAAGCCTAACACTATCCAGGACAAATCAGCCTGCTAGATCACCATCCCATCCACCACCTTAGATACTTATTCCCTTTTCCACTGGCTCACACTGGCAGCTGTGTGTATCATTTACAAGATGAACTGCAGCTCCTTGCCAAGCTGATTTGACAGCACCTTCCAACACCCAGACGGACAAGAGCAGCAGACGCATCAGAATGACACCAGCTGCAAGTTCCTCTCCAAGTCACCCACCATCCTGACTTGGAGCTAGGTTGCCATTCCATCAATGTCACTGGATCAAGATCCTGGAAATCCCTCTCTAACAGCACTGTCGGTGTACCTACACCACACAGACTGCAGTAGTTCAAGAAGGCAGCTCACCACCACCTACCCAAGGGCAATAAGGGATGGTCAATAAATGTTGGATTTGCCAGTGTCACCAATATCCCATGAACAAATATTTTTTTTGAAATCCCTTTCTTCTCTTTCTCTTTATCTGCGTATCTGACTTATTTTAAAATATTGCCATGGGGGAGGTGGAATGTGGCTGTGATTTGAGATAGCCTATCCATGGAAACTAGGTGACTATGCAGCTGAAGTGCTCCAATTTACTTACCCATCCTGAAATCGCCAGGCTCAACCATCTGCACATTTAAGCTGCCCTCCCCAGACCTACCAGACTTCTTCCATGCATATCCACCATCAGGGCCAAATAGTTTGAACTAGGTTCTGATTGGACATGCTGCTGTAATCTCCCCTCTGGACTGAAGCAAGTCAGAAGGGGAGTGAGAAGTGAAGAGGGCCTGAAAAGTAATTTTTTTTTATCTCCTGGATTGGGTTAGTAGAAGCATGAATGCCCCTTGGGGTGTCACAGTGAGCCATAGGCTTCTCCCACCCAGATCTCTCCCCAGAATTGAAATTAGGGCAATGCACACTGTGCCCAAAACATATCTTGCCACCTCTCTTCTTTCAGTGGGCGGATACTATGCTATGGAATTTTCAGCTCCTTCCCACTGACTTCTCACTTATTCCCATTGGAAAGTTAGCCAGCAGGGTGAGATGTGATCATTAAAGTTATCTGGATTTCATTTTACCTTGGGTACATTGGAAATTAACTCACACTGAAAAATGCAAGACCTGGACAGGGATTTTACCAGGAATGGTGGCCAGTCTCCACAGCCAGTCACCGGACCAACAAGCAGGCCCAGAGTTCAATTAATTGGGGTCAATGATCTCCGGAGACAATTGGGTAGGCCCTGGAGAGGGTGGAGGGTTGGGGGGAGGACGCTTACGAGAAAGGGAGTGTGCTTCCTGCAGGGATGGTCCTTGCTGCCTGAGCAGGGGGGAGGAGCCACCATGCCCAGTTAGGAGGGTTCACCCTCCCCTCACCCCAGACCCTGTAAGCAAGCTACCAGCTTGAAATAGGCAGCCTCTGCAGGTGGCAAAGTGCCCACATCACTGAAAAAATACCAGCGGTGGAGAGAAGATGCTCTTAAGTGAACCTTAATTGGTTATTTTTAAGGGCCTCAATTGGCTGAAGGGCAGGCAGACCACCCACCACCTTCTCTGCTACTGGTAAAATACCAGCGGTGGCAGGAAGGTGACAGGCATGGCACTCGTTGCCATCCCAGCCGATTTTACGTTCCCCTCCCCTGACCTCAGCCTCCAAGCCGGCTGCTGGTGTGGAGATGTGGGCTTTATACTTTCAGCCATGACCTCTGCTTCAATCACTAACTCTGATAGTGGATTCCACGAAATCATAGGGCAGAATTTTCCACTCGTCAGGCAGGCACATGTCCAACCAGAATGAGCGTAAAATGATGTACAATGACATTGGGCAAGAGTCCTGATGGCATTGCGCACTCGTGTGATATTTCACTCAGGGGGCACATGGGGGAGTCAGAGCCGTGACCGCCATTAATTAACAGGCCAGTTAAGGCTCTTGACAACCCAACTGATGGAGATTTAGTGTTGCCCATACGATTTTTCGCTCATTGTGCAGGTAAAATGGGCAGGCGGGCAGCCCACAATTTGCAAAACCTCATCAATGGGAAGGATAAAAAGGGTCAGCAGCATTGCCAGTGTGAGTAGTGAGAAGTTTTGGTTTGCAGTGCTTCTCGGTACTTGTTCGGGGCTTCATTCTTATCATTTCCAGGCTTCGTTTCAGAACGCATTGATGTCTCCAAGGCCCCCTGAGGATTCAATCCGTGTGGACCCTTTCAGGTATCAGACAGCATTCCTTTATCCTGGTATTGCAGATTGTGGTCTCTGCTGGAGGCACCTCCTCTGAGGAGGAAGAGAGGGGCATAAGGGAGAGGAGGCCACATACCCCAATGCAGCCTCCAGGGGAGGGACCTGTGGGAAGAGAGGTGCAGGCATAAGGGGCGCAAGGCTGAAGGGACTAGAAAACACCACTATCCTGTTGCCAGGTTTACAGGCAGTGATGCAGCTACTTCAATATGCCTAACGTGAAATGCCAAAGGAGGCTCCACCTCTCAAGGGAGACAGTGGCCTCCATCTGTCAGAGGATCCGTCCTGAGATTAGCTCTGACTTTGTGGGTGGATACCCCATACCAATGGCTCTGAAGGTCACAGTGGCCTTCGACTTCTATGCCACTGGTTCCTTCCAGTGTTCAGTGGTTGATCTATGTGGAGTCTCCCAATCAGCTGTCCACAGCTGCGTCAAACTGGTGTCAAGTTCTATTCAGGTGGGTAATGACATTGATTCATTTCCACATGGATGAGGCCAGCCAGGCTGAGCCAGCCAGAGGCTTTGCAGCGATTGCTGTTTTTCCCCACGTCCAGAGTTCAATAGACTGCACAAATGTAACCATCAAGGTGCCAGCGGGTCAGTCGGATGCCTTCGTCATCAGGAAGGGATTCCACTCCATGAACGTACAGATAGTGTGTGACCACAGGATGCTGATTCTGCAAGTCTGTGCAAGGCACCCTGGCAGCTCGCATGGTGCTTACATCCTCAGACACTCCCAGGTCCCCAGGCTCTTCAGTTCTCCAGCCCGACTGGATGGATAGCTGCTGGGTGACAAGGGCTATCACTTGAAAAGGTGGCTTATGACGCCTCTCCACCATCCAAGAACAGAGGCTGAGCAGCGGTACAACAGGATCCATGTCTCCACAAGGGCGGTGGTAGAGAGAACCATAGGTCTTCTCATGATGTTATTCCGATGCCTGGACTGTTCAGGGGGTGCACAGCAATACCCTCCAGAGTGGGTGTGCCTGATAGTGGTTGCATTCTGCGCTCTCCACAATCTGGCACTGGCAAGGGGGAACCCACTGGAGGAGGAGGATCTTGACGCAGCTCCACAGTCCACAGATGATGAATCTAGTGGTGAGTCAGAGGAGGAGCGCAGTGAGGAGAACACTGAGTGTGTGGAGCCAGACCTCAGTAGCCTCCAAAGAGGCAGGGACACCAGGGAAACCTTGATCCAATGGTCCTTCAGCTAGGCTGCCAAATAAGTGCTACAACCTCATGCTAGAACTGCTACCACCATCCTGGATCTCAGAAATGACCCTTTCCTTGCCCCCCAAGATACACTCAGTGCCTGTGCAACAACGTTTCAAGCCACCAACCTCCATCATTACATAATGGCCTATCCTGCACCTGCAAACAAATGAAGCATACTCAGGCCAATAACACAAAAGCAGATGTAATATAATGCTGGCACTCACAGATTATGAACAGAACAATATCAGGTATTGATGAAAAACAGAAAAAAAAAAGGGAGAACAAAAGATCAACCATGACCAGTCCCTCTTAAGCTTAAGGTGCTTTAAACTTACATTTGTGGGTGCTACGTCTAGGTGCTCCCACCTTGCTGGCACTGGTATTGGAGACAGCCTGCTGACTCTGGTGTCTTGTTGGCCTTGATGACCTAGGCATTCATCCTCTGGCCAGTGGAGACTGTGCTGGCCCCACCGGGAAGGGAGCGGGCAGTGCCATGGCTGGCAACTGCCCAGTCACCACAGCCTCATCAGATGCCACTGTCACTGGCAAAGGGATGGAGAGTTGCTACCATCACCCAGAGCACCCTTAGAGGAACCCACAGAGATGACAAGCAGCTCGTATGCCAATGTGAGGTCGCTCTGGACCTCCCTGCTTGCCATTGATGGATGGGCACCTAGCTGAGATACTGGATGCCTCATCCATCTCACACACGGACACTGACCACCTGAGGTCAGTGCCTGTGTGAGGGCTTGCAGGTCCGAGCGCAGCCGCAGAAACCCTGATTCTGTTCCTGGAGCAGCCTCTCCATGAGAGTCACCATTCTCTCAATGGAAGAGGCAGTGCACTTGGCCATGAGGGTCAACGCAGTGCTGATGTACCTCATGGACTCCTCCGCAACAGAGGCCATGGCATGCATACCCTCATGGATCTCTGCCAGATCCTCCTGTACACCCGGTTGGACATCCAGCACCTGCTGTCTGACGGACGACTCCAGAGGCTCATCATCAGCCTTCGGCTGAGCATCATCCTGGTTCCCAGCAGTCCTCTGACTGCCAACACCCTGGGTACTGTCTGCCTCCGCCTGCACCTCAAGTGAGTGTGAAGTGCCCTCACCAATGTGCATCGAGACATTAGCCGCCAAACTAATGCCTACCTAGATGCTGGTATCTGCGCTGCTGCCTGCTTCAGAGATTGGGTGCTTCTGGAGCATGGTGGTCCTCCAGGGTCAGGGGTAACTCCTGAAGGTCCTGCACTTGGCTGCTTGGTGGCGGATCAGGGAGGAGAAGGACATGTCATTAGTTTAAGTCATCACACTGTCACTCTGCATGCCAGGCACCCTGGTGAGGCAATGGAGGTTTGCATCTAAGGAAAGATATGCTGGCATTGGAGGCAGTCCAGAGAAGGTACATTAGGTTGATCCCTGGGATGGAGCGATCTTCTCATGAGGAGAGGTTGAGTTATTTGGGCCTGTACTCATCGGAGTTTAGAAGAATGAGAAGCATCTATTTGAAACCTATAAGATTCTTATGGGGCTTGACAGGGTAGATGCTGAGAGGTTGTTTCTCCCTGTGGGAGAATCTAGGACCAGAGGGCATAACCTCAGAGTAAGAGGGCACCCCACATAAAACAGAGATGAGGAGGAATTTCTTCTCTCAGAAGGTAGTTAATCTGTGGAATTCTTTGCCACAGAGGGCTGTAGAGGCTGGGTCGTTAAGTAAATTCAAGGCTGAGATAGACACATTTTTAATCAGTAAGGGAATCAAGGGTTATGGGGAAAAGGCAGGAAAGTGGAGTTGAGGATTATCTGGTCAGCCATGATCTCATTTAATGGCGGAGCAGACTCGATGGGCCAAATGCCCTACTTCTGCTCCTACATCTTATGGTGTTATGCAATCATCTTTCAATGATCATTGAGGGATCCAGTCTGGAGGCTTCCATCAAGAATATTTGTAGCATCCGAAACTCCCACCTGACTACATTGCACTCTTACCTTTGTCTGGCACCCCAGCCTTTCCGCGGCCAGTTCATTGAGGTGCATGGTGCCTCTTGAGCTCCAAGGTCTCCTGCTCGTGTCTGGAGAGGATGAGGAGGTGTGGGGTCCTCCACCAGTCCTTGACCTCTAAATATTGTTATGGGATGTCTTCTCCTGAAAGGACAGAGGAGCATTGATTAGTCCACTCTCTACTTGCAGCGCCATTGCAGCCTGGCCAACCCCATCTGAGGAACACCTTGCACAGTATATCTGAGTTGTGTCCCTCGAGCTGCAAGGCATTCAGTCCAAGCAGCCAGGGCTCAGCCCCTTGGCCAACTCCGGCATGATTGCCAGCTGGCACTCAGACTCTAACACCCCTGAGCTCCATGGGGGGATGGCCAGCCCAAAACACTGATCCATGCCAACATGGTACTCACCCTTCCTGAGCGCAGAAGGTCGTTAAATCTCTTCCGGCACTGCACCTAGGTGCACCGCACCACATCTTCACTGCTCACCAAGGCTGCCACCTCCTCCCATGCCCTCTTTGTGAGGTGCGGTGGCCTCCTCCTCTTTTCTCTGGGGACAAGGGTGTCCCTTCTGGCAGCCACCTCCTCTAAGATGGTGGCAAGGCACTCATTGCAAAAACATGGTGCCGAATGCCCAGCCGACCTCACCTCCCATCTAGCGTCTACACCTTCATTTGCAGCCATGCCATTGCAGCAACTTCAGTGAGGGCAGCCTCCCTGGGGCTGCCTGCACCGCTTTTGAACTGGCCACCGGGTCACCATTGGACCAGACGGCCGACAGGACCCCATCGCCACCCACATCTTCTCGAGCATTCTGCAGCCAGCTTTCACACTGGGCAGGGCTTAATGGGCCAGCCAGCGTGAAATTGTGGCTGTGGCCCAATTGCAGGCAGCAGTCGGCTACTGCATTGCTCCTGCTCACCCTGCCTGACCAGGGCAAAATTTTGGCAATAATATTCTGTTTAAAAAGTTTTTTCCTGCCGCCGAACCTAAATCTCTTCTATTTAATTTTACATCAATGTCTCCTCATTCTTAACACCTCAAACAATGTATGTTTCCACCTACCCTTCATAATTTTTAGAATCTATATCAAATCATCTATAATCTCTATTCTAATGAAACCAGTCCCTACTTTTCAAGCGCTCTTCATATTTGTGTTTGCTAACACCTGACTTAATCCTAGGCCAGGATTTTACGGTCCCACTGAGCTGATTGGAGATTTAAATGGCTTGCCACATCCACTAGGGGTAGACACGCCATGGCAGGGCCATACAATTCTGGCCCTACTAATTCTCCATTGTGCTCTCTCTACTGCCTCTTCCACGCATGGTGTGGAGTCCAAATCATACTCAGTACTCCAACTTTGGTCTTACAAAGATTTTAGGTTTTTTTCTTGGTCCTTCATGGAATGTAGACATCACCAGCAAGGCTAGCATTTATTGCCCATATCTAATTTCCCTTAAACTAAAACAAAAATAAAAATACCTGGAAAAACTCAGCAGGTCTGGCAGCATCTGCAGAGAGGAACACAGTTAACGTTTCGAGTCCATATGACTCTTCAACAGAACTAAGTAAAAATAGAAAAGAGGTGAAATATAAGCTGGTTTAAGTGTGAATGGGACAGGTAGAGCTGGATAGAGTGCCAGTGATAGGTGAAGATAGCCAAAAAATGTCATAGACAAAAGGACAAAGAGGTGTTGAAGGTGGTGATATTATCTAAGGAATGTGCTAATTAAGGGTAGAAAGCAGACAAGCAAGGTACAGCTCTAGTGGGGGTGGGGTGAAGGGAAGGGATCGCAATAGGCTAAAAGGTAGAGATAAAACAATGGATGGAAATACATTTAAAAATAATGGAAATAGGTAGGAAAAGAAAAATCTATATAAATTATTAGAAAAAAAAGGGGAATCAGAAAGGGGGTGGGGATGGAGGAGAGAGTTCATGATCTAAAATTGTTGAACTCAATGTTCAGTCAGGAAGGCTGTAAAATGCCTAGCTGGAAGATGAGGTGCTGTTCCTCCAGTTTGCGTTGAGCTTCACTGGAACAATGCAGCAAGCCAAGGACGGACATGTGATTATGAGAGCAGGATGGAGTGTTGAAATGGCAAGCGACGGGGAGGTCTGGGTAATGCTTGTGGACAGACCGAAGGTGTTCTGCAAAGTGGTCACAAAGTCTGCGTTTCGTCTCTCCAATGTAGAGGAAACTGCATTGGGAGCAGCAAATGCAGTAGACTAAATTGAGTGAAGTGCAAGTGAAATGCTGCTTCACTTGAAAGGAGTGTTCAGGACCTTGGACGGTGAGGAGTGGGGAAGTAAAGGGGCAGGTGTTGCACCTTCTGCGGTTGCATGGGAAGGTGCCATGGGAAGGGGCTTGAGGTGTAGGGGGTGATGGAGGAGTGGACCAGGGTGTCCCGGAGGGAACGATCCCTGTGGAATGCTGCCAGGGGGGTGAAGGAAGGTGTGTTTGGTGGTGGCATCATGCTGGAGTTGGCGGAAATGGCAGAGGATGATCCTTTGAATGCCAAGGCTGGTGGGGTGATAAGTGAGGACAAAGGGGACCCTATCATGGTTCTGGGAGGGAGAGGAAGGTGTGAGGGCAGATACGCAGGAGATAGGCCGGACACAGTTGAGGGCCCTGTCAACCATCGTGGTGGAAAACCTCGCTTAAGGAAGAAGGAAGACATGTCAGAGGAACTGTTTTTGAAAGTGATATCATCGGAACAGATGTGACAGAGGTGAAGGAACTGAGAGAATGGAATGGGTTCCTTACAGGAAGCAGGGTGTGAGGAGCTGTAGTCGAGGTAGCTGTGGGAGTCGGTAGGCTTGTAATGAATATTGGTGGACATTTTTTGTGAGAAGGCCAATTAAGGCCTGCCGGGAAGCGCTATGCACTCCCTGTGCAGGTGGGGGGGAATTTCTAAAATCGAGAGTGTGCTCTTTCGCGCAAGCGCACGAAATAGCACACTCATCTCCTTGAGGCTAAGTGCAGCCCCAGGGAGATCACCTGGACTTTTAAAAATATTAAAAATAGAGAAAAGAAAAATCCCTTACATGTCCCCTCAGGTCACAATGTCACATGTGTTGGGACATGTTCATATTTTACATAACCACTTTATTAAAATTTTTAAAACCCTACATGAAACCTCATCCCACCACTGGATGGGGTTTCATGTTTTTTCTAGTTGCCACCGGGGCTCCAGGCCTGCCCATCAACCTTAAGGTTGGACGGGCAGGTCCTTCAATTGCTTAATTGATCCTGTCAATGGCCTCAAGTGGCCATTGACAGGTCAGCCGGCCCGCAGTTGATTTTGCTGCGCCCCTGCCTTCCTGAAAATTTAAATGGGGCGGGGTGACTTTGGGGGTTCCACCCGATGTCATCCTACGTCATTTTCCACGTCGGCAAGCGGGCCCCACCCCCTGTTCGCCGACAGTAAAATTCTGCCCAATATATTCCATGCTTTTTTTGCTATAAAACCTCATATTCCTTTAGTCTTTTCTAAAGCTTTACATAATTGAAATTTTGATTTTAAAGTCTTGTAAACTTAAATCCCCAAAGCCTTCTGCCATTCCACATCATTCCATGCAATATATTATTATTATTACCTTTTTTAACCAATGAGTGCTATCTCATGCTTATTGACATTAAATTTTACCTGCCACTTTTTTGGTCCATTCTATCAACTTATCAATATTCCCTTACAGCTTTATTTGGTCCTCAAGATTATTTACTATTCTCCGTATTTTAACATCAGCTGTAAATTTAGGCACCACTCCTCCGACCTCTACATTTAAATCAGTGGTGCACACAATGAATATAGGCAGTTCCTGGGAGCAAACATTAAGAACTTTCAACCATTTTACAAAATTGCCCTTAACTTCTACTTGTGTTCCTTCCCTTCTACCGAGCTTTTTAATTTAGTTTGCTACCGTCACCCAATGCTGTTCAGTAATCTTCCATATTGTACCTTGTTGAAAGCTTTCTGAAAGTTCATACACACCGCAGCCACTGCATTTCCCACATCAACCATATTGGTTGTCTCTTCAAAGAAATCTATCAAGTTTATCACACATCTGCTTTCAAATGCAATTATGAAGAGGAAAATGAAAATAGATGGCAGAAGTTCAGAGAAGATATTTCTTCCCTGCACATACTCATTCGCCTTACTTAATTTTACTTATACTTTTCTGACTGCTAATGCCTTAGAAGGCTGTGCTTTCCTCCTATTGCCCTACCCCCAGGTCCCCCACCCCACCCAATTCCTGACACACACACATACATCAGCTGCAGCTCATTTCCACAAGGAGAACAAAACTACAAAACTGACAGACCAGTCAAGGTTGTCATAGCCTAAATCTCTTTGTGACCAAATCCTTCCAGTTAGCATCTGGTGACATTTGCCGCACAAAGTTCCCTGGTACTCTATTCAAGAGGACAGTAATGTACACACAAAACAAGTGAGAAAGAGAAAAAGGTATTCGGTTCAACAAATTGGCAGCGTTCCCACAGGTTCAAGAAACAATCGACAAATGCATGTAGTACTCGAAGGCCCAAAAGGCCATTCATGGGAATTGTATGAATAGGAAAATATTTTGTCTATTAATGTTCAGCTAGTGTGCAGTGTTGATCAGCTTATCTTACACATCAATGCCAAATAGCCAGGAAAAAGCCATTTTGCCTGGCAAAGGCAATTAGCCCATACCATGTGTATTCCTTTACAGATTCTTTTACCTTTTCTTGAGATAGAGAATGAGGGCAAAATTGTTCAACACAGTGAAAGGGACCACAGATGAGTCAGAAAGAAAAGCACAACATTTTGACTTTCCACCACAAAATGATCAATAATTCAGAAAAAAAGCCTGATGATGAGTATTAGGATTTATAAAGTTCCATGTGATTCAGGTGCCTTGAGGCCCATTCGTTGACCAGAAATGGGCATCACACATGGAAAGCACACACCAAAAGACAAATTGAAATTGGGCTTCAGGGCTCATTATCATTACTTGGTTGAGTTGCCACTGCCAGTCATGCACATTGTCAACGGGTAAATTTAGTCTGCCTACATCACTGATAATGTTCACCAGGTAAATTACCAGGTGGGGAAGGACAATAGGGTCAGTCATGGGCCAGAAATATAACCTCTGGAGTGCTGCCCCACATCCAACTTGCATAAAACTTTCTTTATTTTTGGTGGTAACTGCTTGCTAGTTTTATATTCAAACCTGAAAGGGGCAAGTCCAGTCCCTGTTCCATTAGTAGCAGACAATTTCTGAAGCACAGACCCTTCATTAGCATATATAACTGTTTTAAGTGGCCACACAAATGTCTGAAAAATAGCCCAACCCAGTATTGCATCGGTTGTCTTTAAGGCATTCTTGGAGCATAGGCTTGGTCACTGAAACTGCTCCTCATTGTGTCTATTTCACACTCATAAAACAGGTACAACATGCCCTGCGAGAGGTCCCTGGTTCATTTCCCGGACAAGCCCCCAGGGCTCCCCTTCGATAGCTCAGCTGGTACAGCGGAGGACTGTAGGTGGCTGTAAAACTGTTGCTCACAGCCATACTAGTCTGAAACATCTGATCTTTGAAGCTAAGCAGACTCAAGCCTGGTTAGTACTTGGATGGAAGATTGCTTGGGAATATCAGGTGCAGTAGGCTTAAAAGGGGTTTCTGCTGTGAATAGGTTGCGCTTTATCCATGCGGCATCGATATCAAGAGATTTCAGAAGCACAATTTTTGTTTCTTGGAGCTGTTGGTGATCGTTTGTCTCAGCGCTCCGAAAAAATATATGCCCTGAGGCCACTTCTGAAGCTGGACATTGTGAAGAAATGCAGAAAGCAGTTCATTCATCACCAGTCAGATTGCTATGTGAAGATTGCGCGTAACTGGTGTGAACCCAGAGGGATTGACAACCGAGTGCGCAGGAGGCTTAAGGGTCAGATTCTGATGCCTAACATCGGTTATGGCAGCAACAAGACCAAACACATGCTGGGCCTCGGGATTCAAGAAATTCTTGTTTCACAATGTCAAGGAGCTGGAAGTCCTAATGATGAGCAACAAAACTTGCTGTACTAAGATCGCTCACAATGTCCTATCCAAAAACCACAAGGCAATAGTGGAGAGGGCAGCCCAGCTTGCACTCAAGGTCACTAATCTCAACACCAGAACATGCAATGAAGAGAATGAATAAAGTTTCCTGGCATAGCTACATCTCTTTCATAAAGGTTTAAAGTACAAACAAAAATCCAACTTCTACCTCCAAGAGTATTCCATGCGCTTACTCTGTGCCAAGATTATGCAACCTGTTTTTGTACAGATGGTCAGTGCTGAGATTGCTGGAAGCTCTGACTGCAGGTGTGTAAAAGTTTCATCAAGTTTTCAATAATTATGTAAATTAAGCCTGTATTTATCTACACGGTATTTTATATAGAGTGCCTCAGAAATGTGGCAGTTGCAAAACTGAGTTTGCAAACATGATTGATGGCCTTTTAGAGTACATTTAGCCCATTTGTGAATGCATGCAAGCTAGGTTTGCATTTAGTTTGGTTTAGTTTATTTTTGTTTATTTTTTTTTATTCCTTACCTTGTTTCCTCACACATCAGCATTGAAATTATTGGCCTAGAAATTTGGACATGCAACAGTCTCCAATATTGCAGGGAGGAAATGCATACTAAATACAAGCTGAAAGTGCACCATGGCAGTAAAGGCCAAGATATCAGCAACTAGGGTTCATGCGTGTAGCAGACATTTATCCCTCTGGAGATGCAAATAAAGGGCCTACCATCTGTCTGAGACCCCCACTGCAAGATTGGTTTGTCCTGAGGCAGTCAGCATTAGCATTCAGTAAAAACAGACCTACGTGAGGTATAATTAATGGGGGATCCTTAAAGAGACCTCTCAAAAATTGCAGGCCGCTGTTAGCTCCCCCACTGATCCGCACCACTTAAAGGATATGCTGTTGGTGCCATTACAGAAACCGAGATAAAAGCTGGGCATGATATATCATCCATGCTTATTCTTGTGCCCTCCAGTTAGGTTAACCGTCATAATAATAACAGATTTGGGGAAAAAATCTATAAAAGGAATCTTTTAATAACAACTAACTGGCTTCTGAATCCATTTCCATTAAAAATCTTTACAGATGGGGCTTGTTCTGACACTGCGGGTTTATTTCATGAAGTGTTCTGACATGTGTTGCCTTGGTAACCATAAGATTTCTAATGCATCAAACAAAATCTGTATTTAAATGAATTCCTTCTGGTTTTATGATTATAAAACACTAACAATTAGGTACTATTTAAATTTTAAGAAAAAACAAAGTGCACTTACGGGTGAAGGGTTTTAGAAATCTGAGGGTAGAGAGAAATGTGGTCCAATTGTTTCCTGGTCCTTTTAGGAATGTGCCTCTTCCTTCCAAAAATGGCATTGTCTTCCCCACCCCCCAGCCATTTTAAGGCAGGCAGTAAACCCTTCCAACCAGACCATTAACATGCTCACTATTGATAGACCCCAAATACCCAAACTATCAGACCCATCCCCTAGTTCTACAATACATAGTGACACTTGTATTGTTATCCCACAACACCTTCTCCACTCCTGAATCAGAGGATTTTTCCCCATATTTCTGCACCTCATATCACCCAAACAAAAAAGCTTCCCAGATTCTGCAATACTCCCTCTTATTATTAGCCAAAGACTTATGCACTTATACCACATCGTAATATAACTGCCCTTGCTCCCAAATATGGTTTGCTGTCAAGTGCTCCCAGATTACTGTCCTCCTGGCTCTCTCACCCCTGCATCTCGAATATTCTGACATTCATGACCAGTGCTTCAGTCTGTCATCTTGCCAGCACAACCCAAGTCCATCATCACTAATACTCATTAATCCTTCTTCTCAACACTAATACTCACCTCCCAATGGTTCCATGCCATAAGAGCACTCTCCCAACACTACCAAATCATCAAGCTATATCCGTTCCCCAGTACTGATGCATAAACTCTCTACAAACTACCTCTTACCTATGATAAAAGCAAAAAACTGCGGATGCAGGAATCCAAAACAAAAACAATACCTGGAAAAACACAGCAGATCTGGCAGCATCAGCGGAGAGGAGCACAGTTAACATTCCGAGTCCGAATGACCCTTCAACAGAACTAAGTAAAAATAGAAGAGAGGTGAAATATAAGCTGGTTTAAGGGGGGTGGGACAAGTAGAGCTGGATAGAGGGCCAGTGATAGATGGAGATGTCACAGACAAAAGGACAAAGAGGTATTGAAGGTGGTGATATTATCTAAGGAATGTGCTAATTAAGGGTAGAAAGCAGGTCAAGCAAGGTACAGATAGCCCTAGTGGGGGTTGGGTGGGGTGGAATGAAGGAATCAAAAAAGGCTAAAAGGTAGAGATAAAACAATGGATGGAAATACATTTAAAAATAATGGAAGTAGGTGGGAAAAGAAAAATCTGTATAAATTATTGGGGGAAAAAATGGGGTTGAATCGGAAAGGGGGAGAGGATGGAGGAGAGAGTTCATGATGTAAAATTGTTGAATTCAATATTCAGTGTGGAAGGCTGTAAAGTGCCTAGTCAGAAGATGAGGTGCTTTGAGCTTCACTGGAACAATGCAACAAGCCAAGGACGGACATGTGGGCATGAGAGCAGGGTGGAGTGTTGAAATAGCAAGCGACAGGGAGGTCTGGGTAATGCTTGCGGACAAACTGAAGGTGTTCTGCAAAGCGGTCACCCAGTCTACGTTTGGTCTCTCCAATGTAGAGGAAACCGCATTGGGAGCAATGAAAGCAGTAGACTAAATTGAGGGAAGTGCAAGTGAAATACTGCTTCACTTGAAAGGAGTGTTTGGGCCCTTGGATGGTGAGGAGAGGGGAAGTAAAGGGGAAGGTGTTGCACCTTCTGCGGTTGCATGGGAATGTGCCATGGGAGAGGATTGAGGTGTAGGAGGTGATGGAGGAGTGGACCAGGGTGTCCTGAAGGGAACGATCCCTGTGGAATGCCGCCGGGGTGGGAGTGGGGGGGGTGTGGTGAAAATGGTGGAGGATGATCCTTTGAATGCGTAGGCTGGTGGAGTGATAAGTGAGGACAAGGGGGACCCCATCATGGTTCTGGGAGGGAGAAGAGGGTTGAGAGTGGATGTGCGAGAGATGGGCCGGACACATTTGAGGGCCCTGTCAACCACCGTGGGTGGAAAACCTCGGTTAAGGAAGAAGGAAGACATGTCAGAGGAACTGTTTTTGATAGTGGCATCATCAGAACAGATGGCAAAGGAACTGAGAGAATAGCATGGAGTCCTTACAGGAAGTGGGGTGTGAGGAGCTGTAGTCAAGGCAGATGTGGGAGTCAGTAGGCTTGTAATGGATATTGGTGGACAGTCTATCACCAGAGATTGAGACAGAGAGGTCAAGGAAGGAGAGAGAAGTGTCAGAGTTGGACCACGTGAAAATGATGGAGGGGTGGAAATTGGAAACAAAATTAATAAATTTTTCCAGGTCCAGATGAGAGAATGAAGCAGCACCGAAGTAATCATTGATGTACCAGAGAAAGAGTTGTGGGAGGGGGCCGGAGTAGGACTGGAACAAGGAATGTTCCACATACCCCATAAAGAGACAGGCATAGCTTTGGCCCATGCGGGTACCCATAGCCACACCTTTTATTTGGAGGAAGTGAGAGGAGTTGAAGGAGAAATTGTTCAGTGTGAGAACAAGTTCAGCCAGACGGAGGAGAGCAGTGGTGGATGGGGATTGTTCGGGCCTCTGTTTGAGGAAGAAGCGGAGAGACATCAGACCATCCCGGTGGGGGATGGAGGTGTAGAGGGATTGGACGTCCATGGTGAAGAGGAGGTGGTTGGGGCCAGGGAACTGGAAATTTTTGATGTGATGTAGGGTGTCAGAGGAATCATGGATGTAGGTGAGAAGGGACTGGACGAGGGGAGAGAGAATGGAGTCAAGATAGCAAAAAATAAGTTCCATGGGGCAGGATCAGGCTGAAATGATCGGTCTGCCGGGACAGTCCTGTTTGTGGATTTTGGGTAGGAGGTAGAAGCGGGCCATCCGAGGTTGGGAGACTATCAGGTTGGAAGCTGTGGAAGGAAGATCTCCAGAGGAGATGAGGTCAGTAACAGTCCTGGAAACAATGGCTTGATGTTCAGTGGTGGGCTCATGGTCCAGGAGGAGGAAGGAGGAAGTGTCTGCAAGTTAACACTCAGCCTCTGCAAGACAACAACAGCACCACTCCAGTCAGTGGGTTTGGTGACAATGTCACGGTTGGACCTGAGAGAACGGAATGCAGCAAGTTCAGAGAGAGACAGGTTAGAGCGGGTGAGAGGAGCAGAGAAATTGAGACGACTAATGTCACGCCAACAGTTCTCAATGAAAAGATCAAGAGAAGGTAAGAATCCAGAGGGAGGGGTCCAGGTAGAGGGAGAATATTCGAGGTGGGTAAAAGGATCCGCTGAACAGGGGGAGGACTCCTGCCCAAAGAAGTGAGCATGGAGACGAAGGGGGCGGTGAAGAGTTCAACATCATGCCAAGCCCAAAATTCATTGAGATGGGGGTGTAAGGGTATGAAACTAAGTCCTTTGCTGAGCACTGAACGTTCAGCGTCGGAGAGGGGAAGGTCGGGGGTATAGTGAGTACCCGGTCGGGGCTGGCTGAAATAGTTCTCACACTGAACAATTTCTCCTTAAACTCCTCTCACTTCCTCCAAATAAAAGGTGTGGCTATGGGTACCCGCATGGCCCCCAGCTATGCCTGTCTCTTTATGGGGTTTGTAGAACATTCCTTGTTCCAGTCCTACTCCGGCCCCCTCCCACAACTCTTTCTCTGGTACATCGATGATTACTTCGGTGCTGCTTCATGCTCTTGTCTGGACCTGGAAAAATTTATTAATTTTGCATCCAATTTCCACCCCTCCATCATTTTCACATGGCCCATTTCTGACACTTCTCTCTCCTTCCTTGACCTCTCTGTCTCAATTTCTGGTGATAGATTGTCCACCAATATCCATTACAAGCCTACTGACTCCCACAGCTACCTTGACTACAGCTCCTCACACCCCACTTCCTGTAAGGACCCCATTCCATTCTCTCAGTTCCTTCGCCTCCGTCGCATCTGTTCTGATGATGCCACTTTCAAAAACAGCTCCTCTGACATGTCCTCCTTCTCCCTTAACCAAAGTTTTCCACCCATGGTGGTTGACAGGGCCATCAACCGTGTCTGGTCCATCTCCTGCGCATATGCCCTCACACCTTCTTCTCCCTCCCAGAAACACAATAGGGTCCCCCTTGTCCTCACTTATCACCTCACCAGCCTCCGCATTCAAAAGATCATCCTCCGCCATTTCCGCCAACTCCAGCATGATGCCACCACCAAACACGTCTTCCCTTCACACTCCCGGCGGCATTCCGCAGGGATCGTTCCCTCCAGGACACCCTGGTCCACTCCTCCATCACCCCCTACACCTCAACCCCCTCCCACGGCACCTTCCCTTGCAACCGCAGAAGAGGCAACACCTGCCCCTTTACTTCCCCTCTCCTCACCGTCCAAGGGCCCAAACACTCCTTTCAAGAGAAGCAGTATTTCACTTGCACTTCCCTCAATTTAGACTACTGCATTCGTTGCTCCGAATGCGGTTTCCTCTACATTGGAGAGACGAAACACAGACTGGATGACTGCTTTGCAGAACACCTTCGGTTTGTCCGCAAGCATTACCCAGACCTCCTTGTCGCTTGCTATTTCAACAGTCCACCCTGCTCTCATAACCACATGTCCGCCTTTGGCCTGCTGCATTGTTCCAGTGAAGCTCAACGCAAACTGGAGGAACAGCACCTCATCTTCCGACTAGGCACTTTACAACCTCCCGACTGAATATTGAATTCAACAATTTTACATCATGAACTCTCTCCTCCATCCCCTCCCCCTTTCCGATTCAACCCCCTTTTTTTTTCCAATAAGTTATATAGATTTTTCTTTTCCCACCTATTTCACCTCTCTTCTATTTTTACTTAGTGCTGTTGATGGGTCATTCGGACTCAAAATGTTAACTGTGCTTCTGTCCGCAGATGCTGCCAGACCAGGTATTTGGTAGAAATTTGCTGTTGACATGAAGCTTAGCACGAAAGCGAGAACAAATTTACATTTATGTAGTCCCTTTCATAATCGCAGGATGTCCCAAAGCGCATCACAGCCAATGAAGTACTTTTGAAGTGGAATTATTGTTTTACTGTCAGAATGCTGACAGTAATATCAACGTTTTTGTATCAGAGCTGCCAATAATGTAAAAACTAATCAATATCTTTATCCTGTAGAGTTGGAATTTATTCAGTACATCATTTATTGTGTTATAACTCAATTACACTAAAATACATGGGACATTTGGAATATTTTTGAATTAAATCATACAATGACCTTGAATTCAAACATTCATAGACACATAAGTGTTTCTATGTGACTACAAAGCACAGGGAATTCTGTAGATTATCTCAAGCATAATGAGAATTTAAATAATACATTCTGCTCTGTGTCTGGAACCTGCAGAATTCACACTATTGTATAATATTTTAGGAGTATGCAAGAGGATTGTTAAAATTCTAGGAGTTCAGATTTTATTTAGAATTTCACAAAGAGCATCCTTCCTCCCTCATACAATGGGCAAAATTAACCCAGGTGTTGGAGCCACGCACAATAGCCTTGTGTTGCCTCCTTCAGGGAAGGTCCACCATATTCAGTGCCATTCAGGTAATTAAGTGGCCAGCGGCAGGCCTCTGGGATCAAGAGATCAAGGACCCCAGGGGTGGAAACAGCACCACATAGAGCTGCTGATTAATCTCAGGCCAGCAGCTCCTCAATGCCATCAGTGCCATCAGGAGAACAGTGGTAGCTGCCAGCAATGCACCCATCAGAGGCCCAGGATCAGCGAGGGACACTGGCTACTGCTGAGTGAGGGATGTATGGAGGTCGCTGGCTTGAAAGGGAGAGAGTAGGTGAGTCAGAAGAAAGGGCAAGGGCACCTCTCAGAAGCTCCCACCCCAATCTTCTAATGCCGGGTCTCTCGATCAGGCACTGAATGAGGGACCCTCGCCCCGCCCCGGGAGCGATTTGCTTTCTGGGCTTCCCACGTGGCAACTGAACCACCTGCTGCTGGTTGAATACCAGCGACGGTGGGATGAGGCCCTTAAATGGACACTAATTGTCCACTTCAGGACCTCAGTGGGTGTTCAGGCAGGAAGGCTGTCCATGAGCCTTCCCGCCCTGGACTTAATTGGAGCGGAGGCAGGAATGTGGCTGGGTCCACGTCCAGGACAATTCTATCTGATTAAATGTCACTCCCATTTCCAAACACGCCCTGGGGAAGGGCATTAATTTCTAGTAATAATCTTAACAAATGGCTCAAATGATGCTATAAAACATGCTTCGAAGTTTCAGTAACAACGCTCATAATGAAGCCGCATGGGCCCCAACTAAGCCTGTCTCTTTATGGGGTATGTGGAACATTCCTTGTTCCAGTCCTACTCCGGCCCCCTCCCACAACTCTTTCTCCGGTACATCGATGATTACTTCGGTGCTGCTTCATGCTCTCGTCTGGACCTGGAAAAATTTATTAATTTTGCATCCAATTTTCACCCCTCCATCATTTTCACATGGTCCATCTCTGACACTTCTCTCTCCTTCCTTGACCTCTCTGTCTCAATCTCTGGTGATAGACTGTCCACCAATATTCATTACAAGCCTACCGGCTCCCACTGCTACCTTGACTACAGCTCTTCACACCCCACTTCCTGTAAGGACCCCATCCCATTCTCTCAATTCCTTCACCATCTGTTCTGATGATGCCACTTTCAAAAACAGCTCCTCTGACATGTCCTCCTTCTTCCTTAACCGAGGTTTTCCACCCACAATGGTTGACAGGGCCATCAACCGTGTCCGGCCCATCTCCCGCACATCCGCCCTCACACCTTCTTCTCCCTCCCAGAAACATGATAGGGTCCCACTTGTCCTAATTTATCACCCCACCAGCCTCTGCATTCAAATGATCATCCTCCACAAATTCCACCAACTCCAGCATGTTGCCACCACCAAATACGTCTTCCCTTCACGCCCCCCTGGTGGCATTCCGCAGGGATCGTTCCCTCCAGGACACCATGGTCCACTGCTCCATCACCCCCTACACCTCAACCCCCTCCCACTGCACCTTCCCATGCAACCACAGACACCTGCCCCTTTACTTCCCCTCTCCTCACCATCCAAGGGCCAAACACTCCTTTCAAATGAAGCAGCGTTTCACTTGAACTTCCTTCAATTTAGTCTACTGCATTCGTTGCTCCCAATGCGGTTTCCTCTACATTGGAGAGACCAAATGCAGACTGGGTGACCGCTTTGCAGAACACCTTCGGTCTGTCCGCAAGCATTACCCAGACCTCCCTGTCGCTTGCTATTTCAACACTCCACCCTGCTCGCATGCCCACATGTCCGTCCTTGGCCTGCTGCATTGTTCCAATGAAGCTCAACGCAAACTGGAGGAACAGCACCTCATCTTCCAACTAGGCACTTTACAGCCTTCCGGACTGAATATTGAGTTCAACAATTTTAGATCAGGAACTCTCTCCTCCATCCCACCCCTTTTCCGATTCCCCTTTTTTTTCCAATAATTTATATAGATTTTTCTTTTCCCACCTGTTTCCATTATTTTTAAATGTATTTCCATCCATTGTTTTATCTCTACCTTTTAGCCTTTTTTGATTCCTTCACCCCACTCCACCCCCACTCGGGCTATCTGTACCTTGCTTGTCCTGCTTTCTACCCTTAATTAGCACATTCCTTTGATAATATCACCACCTTCAACACCTCTTTGTCCTTTTGCCTGTGACATCTTTTGGTTATCTCCACCTATCACTGTCCATCTATCCAGCTTTAGTTGTTCCACCCCCCTTAAACCAACTTATATTTCATCTCTCTTCTATTTTTACTTAGTTCTGTTGAAGGGTCATTCGGACTCGAAACATTAACTGTGCTCCTCTCCGCAGATGCTGCCAGACCTGCTGAGTTTTTCCAAGTATGTTTGTTTTTGTACCTCTTACCTATTTTCAGCCAGAGCTATCTTTTTTACCATCTTCTTCTGTAATCTGCAATTCAATTGAAAAGTTAATAATAAAATTAACATACAATAAAAATGGTCTTGATTTATATTTTCCACAGAAATGTCATTGTGAAACGTGGGCCAGGATTTTTAGGATGGCGGGGTTTCCATTACCGCCATCTGAGGAGTCAGCAGAGTCACATGCCTGCCGATTCTGCCTGTCACTCAGTCATCTAACACTCCGAGTGTTAATTGGCTGGAGGTGGGACTTCTGCCCCTCGCTTGGGAGGAAGTCCCACCTTAGAGAACTGTTGGCTAATGTGATTGGCTGGCAGCTCTCTAGTCCCCGCAGCGCCATAAGCTGCAGTGGACAGGGCCAGGACTGCAAGCAGTGCTCACAGTCGAAGTGCCAGGGATCCAGAATCAGGCAAGTGTGGGGGGCTCAGAATGGGCAGAGCGTGGTTGGGAGATGAGGTTCAGTGGGGTGGGGATGTTGGTGGAGAGGCCAGAGGGGGAAGGACCACCTGTAATGGCCAGACCATTTTAGGGGGTGGGAGGAGGTGGTGCCCGATGTTACAAGGAGGGTGCTGATGGAGGCGCACCCTCATTTTACACCTGAGGCCGGAACAGGGTTGCTTCTAGGGCTTCCCCTTGTCCCTGAACTCCTCCCGCCAGCCTGAAAATTGATGCTGGGTCTGAAAAGGCCCTTCAGTTGTCTATGGTTGGCCACTTAGAGCCTCAATTGGGACAAGGACAAGTGGCCGGCCTAGTCCTCACCCATCTCAGCATAAAATTTGGAGAGCTCGGGGTGGGCAGGAGCCCGGTGGGAAGGCCATCCAAAGAATTTTATGTCCAATCCCTGCTTACAAGCCTGCCAGCTCTCCAGAGTTTGGAGCTCTTTAAAGGACCTGATGCCAGTTCCCCTTTTGTTGCAGATCCAGAGGTGGACTTGAAGAGAATGCTGGAACCCAGTAGCAGTGGTGGCCACAAATGGTCACATTTTACACAAGGCACACCGACGCACTAGCTCATCTCACAAACACAAGAGGGGTGGGAGAGAGAGAACTGCAGACAGGAACATAGATAAACATACATCGATAACTTTCTAACAAAAGTCAAAGCGTGTCGTGGTACTCCTCTTTAACCAGTATTTTTGATTAATCGGCACAATCCACAACCGAAGCTTGCCAGATAACGTCAATTTTACTGTAGTTGAGGTGTCCACTGACACATTCGTACTGAAACTTGATGTGGTTGTCAGACGAAAACTCAGCCCCATCATTTGTCCAAGGCCTGCCCAACTTGTTCCCAAGTGTGCCGCAAATGTGTGGTCACCGCTCCTGGCTGAACTGGGCAGGATCCTTATTTCAATTTTTGACTCAGG
This sequence comes from Carcharodon carcharias, assembly GCF_017639515.1. Lineage (NCBI taxonomy): Eukaryota > Metazoa > Chordata > Chondrichthyes > Lamniformes > Lamnidae > Carcharodon > Carcharodon carcharias. The sequence goes on from NC_054478.1 coordinate 72,045,852, forward strand.
GAATATGCTGGTTATAGGGCCCAAAGCCATTTTTGTGCACCGATAGGCAGAGTACATGCCATGGAGTGGAGGGGAGCGATGTGCAGGGGGAAGAGATGAAAAAGGGGATCGATCATGATGGAGGTAGTAGATATTTTCAAAAGTAATTGCTTTTCATGTACAGTGATTTTGCTGAGAATTTATAGTGTTAAGATATAAGATGAAACATATATTATGTTGCTTTTTTTTTGATTTGCTAGGAAGAGCATTTCCTCAGTGGGCTAAATGCTGGACCAGATTAATCATGGCTGTGGAATAAATAGGCTACATAACAACAGCCACAGCATTACAAAGTTAATTCATTTTGTGAAACATTTTCAGTCATTTGAACGTGATATGGTGTTACATAAAAATGCAAGGTAATTAATGGTCCTTTCTTGTTTCATGCTTTTTTATAATCTATTGACTGACAAAAGATATTCCATGACAACATTCATCTCATGTGGTGATAGAGAGCTGAGTTTTTCTCAGGAGCACCTTCATTTCTGAAGGATCAATACAGGGCCCAACCCCAACCACACTGTTGCTCTGAACCATTTGTCTGTGTATGATCTCATTAAATATAGATTATTAAATATAGAGGGCAGGCACCCAATGAGATTCTGCCAAAAATGGAAGGAAAATTCAGTAACTTCAGGAAGGGACACCCATTGCAACACATGAAGGAGGAACAGGAAATCTTAAAATGGATCAAAAGGGAAAGAAAATTCCAAACTAGTAGGCCTTGCTCTACTAACAGTGGAAATTGCAGGAATTCCACCTTAACCCTATGCGTTTTTGCCCTCTCTTGGAAATGCATGGAATATGGGAGAACTGGGCTAGAATTGAGCTGGCTTAGCCTGGCACCACTCTTATGCAGTCATATAAATGTGGCGGAGTGATCATGGAATGAGTAATTTATTCCTTTACTGTGTGCGTGTGTGTGTAGAGGTGGGGCAGGGGGGAGGGGGTGTGCATGGAGAACGGACAAAGTTTCTCCAAATGCTGGCAAGGGAGGGAATCTATTGATATTTGTACCATTTCCCTTCTCCCAGCACTATATCATTCACTTTTGGATAGTATAGCAGAGGAAAAATCACCCTCAGATGGAAATTAGTAGACAATATGATGAACTTACAGCAGCATCAGGAGCTTATGACCCATGCAACAGCGCCTGCCTCCCAGGACCCCCATAAAGCAAGCACTGCCACGGCTTTGAGGTGAGCCAATATTGACACTACAATGTGGGACCCTTAACTGTTAATTATTTAAAAGTTAATTGGCCAATCATACAAATTAAGCACACATTCTAACAGAAAATTTGAGATAGCTGGGGAAAGGCATTAACATAGCAGCTAACTGCACTGCTAACATTGGTAGAAATTTGCTGTTGACATGAAGCTTAGCACTAAAGCGAGAACAAATTTACATTTATATAGTCCCTTTCATAATCGCAGGATATCCCAAAGCGCATCACAGCCAATGAAGTACTTTTGAAGTGTAATTACTGTTTTACTGTCAGAATGCTGACAGTAATATCAACGCTTTTGTATCAGAGCTGCCAATATTGCTTTATAAAAACTAATCAATATCTTTATCCTGTAGAGTTGGAATTTATTCAATACCTTTATCCTGTAGAGTTGCGATTTATTCAGCACATCATTTATTGTGTTATAACTCAGTTACACTAAAATACATGGGACATTTGGAATATTTTTGAATTAAATCATACAATGACCTTGAATTCAAACATTCATAGACACATAAGTGTTTCTATGTGACTACAAAGCACAGGGAATTCTGTAGATTATCTCAAGCATAATGAGAATTTAAATAATACATTCTGCTCTGTGTCTGGAACCTGCAGACTTCACACTATTGTATAATATTTTAGGAGTATGCAAGAGGATTGTTAAAATTCTAGGAGTTCAGATTTTATTTAGAATTTCACAAAGAGCATCCTTCCTCCCTCACACAATGGGCAAAATTAATCCAGGTGATGGAGCCACGCACAATAGCCTTGTGTTGCCTCCTTCAGGGAAGGTCCACCATATTCAGTGCCATTCAGGTAATTAAGTGGCCAGCGGCAGGCCTCTGGATCAAGAGATCAAGGACCCCAGGGGTGGAAACAGCACCACATAGAGCTGCTGATTAATCTCAGGCCAGCAGCTCCTCAATGCCATCAGTGCCATCAGGAGAACAGTGGTAGCTGCCAGCAATGCACCCATCAGAGGCCCAGGATCAGCGAGGGACACTGGCTACTGCTGAGTGAGGGATGTATGGAGGTCGCTGGCTTGAAAGGGAGAGAGTAGGTGAGTCAGAAGAAAGGACAAGGGCACCTCTCAGAAGCTCCCACCCCAACCTTCTAATGCCAGGTCTCTCAACCAGGCACTGAATGAGGGACCCTCGCCCCGCCCCGGGAGCGATTTGCTTTCTGGGCTTCCCACGTGACAACTGAACCACCCGCTGCTGGTTGAATACCAGCGATGGTGGGATGAGGCCCTTAAATGGACACTAATTGTCCACTTAAGGACCTCAGTGAGTGTTCAGGCAGGAAGGCTGTCCATGAGCCTTCCCGCCCTGGACTTAATTGGAGCGGAGGCAGGAATGTGGCTGGGTCCACGTCCAGGACAACTCTATCTGATTAAATGTCACTCCCACTTCCAAACACACCTTGGGGAAGGGCATTAATTTCTGCCCAATGTAACTCATTCTCTCATTTAACGCCCACAATTGTGACCTATTTCAAATAAAATATTTGCTGCACAGAGAGGAATCATTACTTGAGGATGATTGCATAGTAATAATCTTAACAAATGACTCAAGCGATGCTATCAAACATGGTTTGAAGTTTCACTAAAAATGCTCATAATGAATTTCCATCCAAAGTTAGGTTGGCAACCAGTAGCATCCACCCAAATATTAGCAGCCATATGTAAATTCTATTTAAATGCAGGTGTGACATCACCATCATATCTCTCAACAGTTTCTGTGCGAAACCCTGCCTATTCCTACCAACACCTGTATTTATTTATTCATTGCCAGTGTCTATGAAGGATGGCACCACTCAGAATTTCTATCCCTCAGGGCATTTCAAGCTGTATCTGGAGACACTTGTGATATTAGCCAATCTATTATATACAAATACTTAAAACAAGTTACTGATACATTGAGGTGAATTTTATGTTTGGAAAGTCAATGCCCCGCACTTATATAAAATCTGGCATGATGACATTAGGTCAACAATCCGATGTCATCACGCCGGTCTCCAATAGTACTTAAGACGAATAGGCACTGAAATCGGCAGCCCACCCGCCATCTTTTAAAAACTAACTGACAAGATATTAATTTTGTTAACAACCCAATCCTCCACAATTTTATGTTGCCCGTTAGATATTTCTGGCGATGGATCTATAAAACTTTGGGAGTCTTTTATTTTTGGAGCTAAAATGAGGCAGCACAGGGGTGGCAGACAGTGTCTGGGACCATGGATGAATGTCCAGCAGATTCTGCTGGTGAAGGTGACAGTTTTTTGTTTTGTTGGACTTTCATTTTAAACATCTGTATGATCTTGAATGACATTTTTGTAAAATCCTTTTGAGCCTTCAAAAGGATTAATAAACACCGCTTCTGAGAGCAGGGGGACTTTATGGTCTTGACCACCAGCTGTGTGAGGCTAAGCCTTCTGAGGCATTGCCGTTCAGAAAAGTTGAGTAAGCTGAGCCTTGGTCTGTAAACTGTGGAGTGAGAGTAATTGTTGTAATATGCCTTCAAGGGCTTGCAGCATGACATCACTAGAAGGAAGTGTGTCATGCAATCCAGTTTTAGTTCCACTTTTGATTTTAAGCAGAGCACACAGGCAGCCCTGCTGCTGGTGTCTTCAAGCTTTATACCCATATATGTCTGTTCTTACATGCCTCAAATTAATATATGGCCTCACAATCCATTTGTTTGTACAATCCATTATGAGCTATTGGTACTTTTTATATCATTATATCACAACACAACATGGTGTGCATCAGTGGTTCCTTCCAAACGACATGATGCTCAGCCTGGCCAAGATTCAATACAGGTACGACATGGTGAACAGCCTTAGATCATGCTACATGGCATGAGATAACCCTTGACATACTCGTCAGTCACAATGAAACCACAGTGTTGGGGAGTGTTGAAATCACAGCTTGGTGACTGCACAGAAGAGCTTTGAAAATACAGTGCAGAAATAGTGTTCAAGTAAAGAGCTAGTAAGAAAACAAATCCCTCACGGTGAGATTGCAGCGCATAGCCTGTCAGTTCAGTGAGTGGGACAGTATGTTGAGAGGTCGAGCACCAGGTTAGCTCAATTTGGAAGGGCGAGTGACCAGTGTGTGGTCCAGATCAATAGCGAGTGAGGGAAAGTCCAACAAAACAAAAAACAAACAAAATAAGGCATAACAATTGGACCAGAGAAGGTAGAAACTGTAATGGCCTGAGCTTCGGAAAAGTGTGTGAAAGCGGCCACAGTGACATTCGGCCCAGGTACTGTAGGGAAAGGAAGGTCAAAAGGATGTAGTCAAAATATTCGCAAAATTCCCCAGTCTGAATTGGGATGCATCTGACTTAGCATCCGAATTTAGAATGTTCAAACAGTGTACAGAGCTCTGGTTTCTTGATTCAGGTGTGTCTGAACTAGGCAAGTAAGCCATAAAAATTCACCTAGCATTTGGAAATTAAGATCTACACAGGCTGAACACATCATGTTAACAGCAGAAGGGCTAAAAGATCCCTAAAAGATATGGACTACATTGGAAAAGCAGCTCAGATTCAAGTTAAACTTCCATATTCATCAACTAGAGTTCACATCATTTCAACAACAGCCTACAAAATCCATAGACCACTTTGTCAGCAGAGAAAAGAGTACGTAGCATGATATTTCAAATGCAGAGCTGGTAAACAGATTGTTGAGTCGGCAATTGTACCTACTCCCATGAAAGCATTCCAGAAAGATCTGCTAGACATGGTCAAACCAGAAAATTATGATGAGGTGCACAACGAGACAAAGAACAGTGAACACAGGTTTCACACTGTCAACGTCATGGAAAACATAAACACCATCACACGGTCCTAAGTGTTTGCCAAGATTCAAATCATCTTCCCTAAGAAAGCTGGTAACTACTTGTCATTGGTCAAGATTGACATGTGTCAACATACTATCTCTGCAAATTCTAAAAGACATGTATCCACAGATATGGAAGGCCATGGCAAAACCTACTACTGTGAAACTTTCAGCATGTAACGATTCACTGTGGGGCAGCCGATTTATTGTCAGCGAGGTGTTCAACTGAGTTTTATGTTGGGGTGGAGCGGGCAATCCATAAGATCCACAATAAAATCCACCCCATTGTTTTTTATTTTTCTAAAGAAGCTTAACTATTATAATTTGTTCATTTCAGCTCTCTTATAAAACATTTCAAATAGAAACTGAACTTGTAAGAAATACAAATGGCTCATAAAGTTCATATTGTAGGGGAAGTTTCTGCATCATTGAGTAAAAGAAAGTACCCCTAGTTACAGACAGCATTGCTTGCTCTCTCATACTGTATTTTAAAGTTAGGCAACAGCAGGAAAACAGTAGACAATACTATTTTTGTCAATGCTATTCTGTCATGATAAATTATGCAATTGGTCCAAAAACTATATGGGCAGAATTTTTCCCTTGTCAGACGGGCATGCTCCCAACCCGAACAAGAGTAAAATAGTGCACAATGGCATCGGACAAGTGTCCTGACACATCACACACTCTCACGATATTTTGCTCGGTAGGCCTATTAAGGCCCTTAAACAATTAATTAGATCAGGTTTTTCGCTGCCCATCCAACCATTCGGTTGGTGGGCAGGCAAAAAGCCCAAAGGGCCTTCGGATTTTTGAGGAAACCTCATCCACGGACGGGATGAGGTTTCCGATGTTAATTAAAAATAAAATCAAAATGTTTAAGTCTGATCTATAACATATCCCTGATCATGTGGCAGAGTCACAAGAGGGGACATGTTTATCTTATTTTTTAAATCTTTATTTGTAATGCTATAAATCTTCAGCTACCTGAGGCAGCTCTGTGCCTTCAGAGAGCTATCAGTGCGTGCACACCCGCACACATGTGCAAATGTCCACGCTCGCTCTCCTCCCGCCCCCACCCTAGCAGCGCTGAGCATTGCAGCGCCTAATTCATGCTGACTGGCTGTCAACTGGCCAGCCAGTGTGAAATCGCAGTCGGGGTCCGATCGCGGGCGGCAGTCGGGTTCGCTGCCGCTCCTGGACCAGCCCGCTGCACCTGCTCACTGAGGTAAACATCCTGCCCTACAAAATTATTCTGGTTATTATTATTAATAATGCTGTATTAATGCATTATTACCTGAAAAAAAATTAGGATTGCAGAACCTGGTGTATTTGGAGACACTACTAAAATCATTTTAAGTTTAATTGCATTGTCAAAACATAAAATGCACTCTAAATATTTTCAGTTGTACCATTTGAAAAATGTTAAACACAAAGATTATAATTTTGCAGCTGACATATTATTCCCTTGTATATAAAAACGTAGAACTATTATTGTGACAGCTAATTTGTTTCTGTGGCATCTTGACAGATACTGATGTTCAGCTAGAGTGGCATGACTGCCTCAGGCAAGCATAAGCTTCCAGGTGTCCATGACTTTTATCTCTGATATAGCAAACTAAGGTATTGGGTAATTAGTTTGACAAAGGCTCGAGACTTTTGACTGTCCGCTATTTTGTCACTTCTTTGAATTTAGGAAATATCTGTCAACAAGGATGTCATGTTGCAAGAGTGTTGGATGTGCATGAATGTTGTACATGGCCAATGCAATTAGCTGTTCTCACTAAGAAAACTGCATCCTCCTATTGCCAATTGCATCACCAACATGACTTACTTTGATGGTAAAATCGAACAAAAGTTACTTCACATCCAGTGAGTGTAACACCATTTATTTATTAAAATGGTTTTTGAACTCCAAGAAAATACCTTTGGAACGAAAATAATTTGAACATGCTCAAAACGTTCATTCATCTGACATGATGAAACTAAGAGAACAAAATCTAAATTAAGAAAAATGTCCCAAAACATGTTTTTCTCTGCAATTAATGGCCTATTAATGAAACCATGAACATGTTGAGCTTTGCAATATGGTGTTTTTGAAAATACCATTTTGTTAGTGGATCTGTAATCACAACCACAGAGTCATTCTCCTATTTTTGAATTGGAATTTCACCCCCAAGTGTCTTGATTGTGGTTATGCTTCATAAGAAATAGGAGCAGAAGTAGGTCATTCGGCCCCTCAACCCTGCTCCACATTCCAATAAGATCATGGCTGATCTGATTGTGGCCTTTACTCCACTTTCTTGCCTGTCTCCCTTAGTCCTTGACTCCTTCGTCAATTAAAAATCTGTCCAGTTCAGCCTCGAATATAGTCAATGACCCAGCCTCCACTGCTCTATGAGGTACAGAATTAAAACACTAACAACCTTCTGAGAGAAGAAATTCTTCCTTGTCTCCATCTCAAATAGGAGAGCCCTTGGGCAGGAATTTATGTCCTGCGAGTGGGCAAGTGCCCACCCCGATCAGCCGTAAAATAGCACATGATGATGTAGAGCATCCCGATGTCATCGCACACTCGAGCAGTATTTCGATTGGCGGGCGCACACAAGAGTCAGCAGTGCACACGCCATCAATTAAAAGGCCTATTAAGGCCCTTAATCAATTAACTGAAAGCAATTTTTCGCTGCCTGTCCAACCTTCCAGTTAGCAGGTGGGCAAATCGGCCAGGCGGCCTTTGGGTTTTTACAAAGCCTCATCCACGGGCAGGATGAGGTTTCCAACAATAATTTTTTTTTTTAATTTATACTTAATTTTTATTATGTTTCTGCTATTGTTGCTGAGTTCCACATCAGGACGTGTTTTTAACATTCTAAAAATCTTTCTTTTTGATTGTACAATGCTTCAGTTCCCTAAGGCTGCTCCATGCCTTTGGGAGTTTTCAGTGCATGCTCCCCTGTGCATGCGCAAACTTTTGCGCATGTGCTACTCCCAACCCCACACTGGCAGCACTGAGCTCCTCAGCGCGCCTTTCACACTAGTCGGCTGTTAATCGTGCTTGGGGTCCGATTGTGGGCGACGGATGGTTTCACGGCCGCTCCCAGGCCTGCCCAGAATGCCCGCCCAACGACCAGAAAATTCTGCCCCTTATTTTTAAACTGTGCCCCCCTAGTTCTAGATTTCCCCAGGAGGCAAAGTATCCTCTCAGCATTGACCCTGTCAATTCCCCTCAGAATCTTATGGACAGAATTTTGCCCTCGGATGGCGGGCAGGCCCCACCGGCTCAGTGGCGGGCGGGCAGCCGACCCCCACTACTGAAATGGAGCCGCCGCCATTTTAAGTGGGCGGGCCAATTAAGGCCCACCCAGCGGCCTGCCCGACAGGAAACGCTGTGCATTTCCTGTGTGGGGGTGGGGGGGAAGGGAATTCCCATCTGTCAAAGTGCGCTCTTTTGTGCTCTCTGAAACTAAGTGTTGTCTCAGGGACATTAAAGACAGGTAAGAAAAGTCAAAAAATAGAAAAATTAAAAAATTAACATGTCCCCCTAATGTTACAATGTCACACGAGATGGGACATGTTAATAAAAAGAACATAAACCATAAACTTTATTAGACTTTTTAAAAACGGACATGAAACCTCATCCCGCCAGCAGATGAGGTTTCATGTATTATCAGAAGCCCGCTGGGGCTCCTGGCCTGCCCGCCAGCCTTAAGGTTGGACGGGCAGGTCTTTAATTATCTTAATTAGCCTGTCAGTAGCCTCAATTGGCCATTGACAGTTCGGCAGGCAAACAGCTGATTTCGCTGTCCGCCTGCCTTTCGAAAAATTTAAAGGGACCAGGATGACATCGAGGGTTCCTCCCAACATCATCCCGCATCATTTTCCCATCGGCGAGCGGGTCCCGCCCCCAAATTGCCAACTGGAAAATTCAGGCTTATATGTTTTAATAAAATCTCATTCTTCTAAACACCAATGAGTATAGTCCCAACCTACTCAACCTTTCCTCCTAATACAATCCCTTCATCCCAGAAATCAATCTGGTGAACTTTCTTTGAACAGCTTCCAATGCAAGTATATCACTCCTTAAGTAAGGAGATCAAATTTCTACACTGTACTCTAGGTGCAGCTTCACCAATGCCCTGTGCAGTTAAAGCAAAACTTACCTAAATTATCCTGAATACCACTTACAATAAATGCCAGCATTCAATTTGCCTTTCTAAGTACTTGATGTACCAACATATTAACTTTCTGTAATTTATGTACAAGGACACCCAGATCCCTCGTACCGCAGCATTCTGCAGTCTCTCTCCATTTAAGTAATATTCTGTCTTATACTCCATCTGCCAAACTTTTGCCACCCACTTAACCTATGTATATCCCTTTGCAAATTCTTTGTATGCACCTCACAATTTGCTTTCCTGCCTATCTTTGTGTTGTCAGCAAATCTGGCTACAATACAGTCAGTCCCTTCATCCAAGTCATTTATACATATTGTAAATAGTTGAGGCCCCAGCACTGATCCCTGTGGTGCTCCACTCGTTAAGTTTGCCAGCCTGAAAATGATCCATTTATCCAGGCTCTCTGTTTCCTATTAGTTAGCCAATCCTCTAATATACCATCCCCAACACCATGGCCAGGATTTTCCAGTCATTGGGCAAGCTTGGCGGGAGTGGGTGGGGACGGCCATGGAGCCAAATGCCGCCCGCGATCAGCTCCACACTGTGATTTCACGCGGGTGGGTGAATTAAGGCCCACCCTGTGTGGATCATGAGCAGTAGCACTGAACGCTGCCTGTGCGGGTGGGGGGAGGAGGGAGAGTCGGGTCCAGCGCTCTTTCGCGTGCATGAGCACGAAAGAGCACTTCAATCTCCCTGAGTCATGGAGCTGCCTCGGAGATTGAAGCTCTTTTTAAAAAAGTATATAAGGACATTAAAAATTTAATGAAACATGTCCCCTCATGTTACTGTGTCACATGAGATGGGACATAGTTTTATTTTCTAAATGCAGTTTTTATTTCGTCAGTATTAGCTTTACCTCATCGTGCTCCTGGATGAGGTTTCCTAAATAACGTAAAGGCCGCTTGGCCTTTTCGCCTGCCCGCTAACCGTAAGGTTGGATGGGTAGTGCAATATTCAACTTAATTACCTAGTTAATGGCCTTAACAGGCTTTTCAATTATCGGTGGGCACGCAGCCGACTCCAGGCTGCGCCCACCAAACGAAATATCGTGCAAGCTCGCGATGATGTCGGGATGCACGACCAACGTTCACCACGTTCTGGCATGTCAGGCGTGCACCCACACATCGAATGTAAAATTCTGCCTCATGTGTTCTTATCTTATGCAATAACCTTTTATGTGGCACATTATCAAATGCCTTTTGGACATCCGAATGCATTGTATCTCTTGGTACCCCTTTATCCACCCTGCTTGTCACAAACATTTTACAGATTTAAAGAAAAATGAAACAACATTCAACAAGTTGAATGGCCTTCAGCACACAATTTCTGCAAATAATTGAAGACCATATTTGACAGAAAACCAACTTTCTGTGTAATAATAATATTGAAGTAGTTGACATTAAATAATTAAAACATCTTTGTTTGGTAAAGCAAAGTAATTGGTTAACTAATATTGGTCTTGGATTTTTCAGGTGAAAATTATACATTTTAAATAAAAATGCACAAAATGCTTAACTGTCTACTGAAAAAAAATCCATTAAAATTTGAGACTTTAGTGCATGTATTGAAAGCAAATAGTTTGTCTTCCAAAGATAGAAATCTTTCTTTAACAAGTAATATGAACAGGTATGATAGGTGCAAGGGTTGTGCACCCCTACCCATGTACCAATGCAAGTACTCATCTCTGGAAACTTATTGGGCTGAATTAAGTTGAAGGGCGGGTGTGTACAGGAGCACTTCCGATCGGCGCCCCCAATCGGAGGTGCACCGCCATTTTATGTGGGTGGGCCAGTTAAGGCCCGCCCAGCGTGATGTCAGTACAGAAGCGCTATGCGTTCCCTGTGCTGGCGGGAGGGGGAATTCTAAAATCGAGAGTGTGCTCTTTCACGCATGCACACGAAAGAGCACACTCATCTCCCTCAGGCTAAGTGCTGCCTCAGGGAGATCCGCTGTACATGTAAAAAAGATAAAAATACAAAAATAAAATTTCCCTAACATGTCCCCTCATGTCACACTGTCACATGAGTTGGGACATGTTCATAATTTTTACAAAATCTTTATTAAAATTTTTAAAAACCTACATGAAACCTCATCCCGCCCGTGGATGAGGTTTCGTGTTTTTTCTACTTCCCCCCGGAGCTCCTGGCCTGCCCGTCAATCTTAAGGTTGGACAGGCAGGTCCTTTAATTACTTAATTGACTCTGTCAATGGCCTCAACTGGTCATTGACAGGTCGGCGGACACACAGCTGATTTCACTGCATTCCCGCCTTCCTGAAAATTTAAATTGGGCGCAGTGACATCGTGAGTTCCCCCTGACATCACCGCGCATCATTTTATGTGTCAGTGAGTGGGCCCCGCTCGCTGACTCGTAAAATTCTGCCCATTGGATTAAAACCTTTTGGGTAGCGTAAAAAATAAAGAAAATGGTTTTTTTTGTGGGTATTCCTTTAAATAGTTTGGCATTGGAATGTTTCATTAAAAATTTACAAGACACTTACATTAATTTTAATGCAAACTATAATTGTAAAATAATCTACATTTGAACATCAAGCAACTCTTTATAGAAAATGTAATTTAGTAAAGCAATAAATAAAATATCTGCCACATTTTGTTTCCGTTTCCTTTTCTGGCTTTGATTCTTTTCTCTCGTTGTTTCTCATCTGTTTTTCTTTTCTTTTCCCATGGGCAGCTGTTCATGATTCTGCCATTTACATCTCCTCTAGATACAGCTTTTGTTTCTTTTCTTGTCCCCTTACCTCTCCCTTAGGCCTTACACCATCAACCCTTTTGTCATTTAATCTCTCTTGCCTTACACCCTATCACATATCTTCCCTCTTGCTCTTTTTCCTCTTCCTCCCCCCTCACTTCCTTAAAAAATATTAAATCTTTAACTTTTCCCAGTTCTGATAAAAGATCATCCATGTTAAATGTTGTCATTGCTTCTCTCTCTGACCATACCTGCTGAGTGTTTCCAGCATTTTCTTGTTTTATTTGGGTAGGTTGACTGTGAGGCATCTAAGTGAGATGGCACAAAGATGAGGGTGAATGTGAGTGTTCGCTGTTCAATTAGGAATGTGAGAAGGTGCATGGAGAGAGGAATGTGTGGAGCTGAAAACTGCTTTGGTCTGAGTTTAGTCTCAGAAATTTGCCAGGAAGAGGAATTGAGTCAGTAGTCAGAGAATGGAGTTTGGAGCAGGGACTGAAAACAATAGCTTCAATTTTTATTTAATTGGAGGAAATTTCTGCTTATCCAGTACTGGATGTCAGATAAGCAGTCTGATAACTTAATGACAGTGGAGGAGTCAAGGGAGGTGATGGTGAGGTAGAGCAGAGTGTCATCAGTGTACACTTGAAAATTAACATTGTGCTTTCAAAAGATATTGCCTTGAGAAATAGGAACAGACCAATGATAAATCTTTAAAAGGCCAGAGGTACTAGTATGGGAGCAGGAAGAGAAACTATTACAAGTGATATTGTGGCTATGATTGGATAGATAGGAATAGAACCAGGCAAGAGCAGTCCCACCAAGCTGGACAGCAACGGAGAGGCAGTGAAGGAAGGTGGCGTGGTTAACCATCCGCTCTATCCACTATATCCAGACCCCTCATATGTTTTACATACTTCAATTAACTCTCTCTCAACCTCCTCCATTCCAAAGAATACAACCCCAGCCTATCCAATCTTTCCCTATAGCTAAAGTTTTCCAACCAACGCAACATTCCTGTACCTCTTCTCTGTACCCTCTCTAGTGCAATCACATCCTTCCTATTAATGTAGTGACAAGTGCTATATGCAGTACCCTGGTTGCTGCCTAACTAGTGTTTTATACAGTTCTAGAACAACCTCCCTGCTCTTATATTTTATGCTTAGGTTTATAATGGAAAGTATCTTGTATGCCTTCTTAACAAACCTATCTACATGTCCTGTGACATTCGAGAATCTGTGGATATGCACTCCAAGGTCTCACTGCTCCTCTACACTCCTCAGTAACCTACCATTTATTGTGTATTCCCATGCCTCCTTTGCCCTCCATAAATGTGTTACTTCACACTTCTCCAGATTGATTTCTATTTGCCAATTTTCTGCCCACCCAATCAATTCATTGATATCTTTCTGCAGTCCACAGCTTCCTTCCTTAATATTGCATGATCATTTTTTGTATAATTCGCCAACTCCTTAATCATGCCAGTTGTATTTAAGCCTAAATCATTTGATAGGTATCACAAAAAGCAAGGCACCTAGTACTGAGTCCTGTGAAAAGAAACAGCCTTTCAGTCACAAAAACACTCAATACCCTTTGCTTCATGACAAAAAGTCAATTTTGGATCTAATTTTTCATTTCACCTTGGTTTCAATGGGCTTTTACTTTTCTGACCAGTTGCCATGTGGGACCTTGCCAAAGCCTTGCTCGAATCCATGTCAACTACATTGAATACGCTACCCCCATCAACTCTGCTTGTCATCTCCTCAAAACATTCAACCAGCTAAGTCAGATACAATCTTCCCTTAACAAATGCATGCCATCTGCTCTTGATTAATCCATGCCTTTCGAAATGACAATTTAGAAGTTGAGCCCCTCAGAATTTTTTCCAAAAATGTGCCCACCTCCGAGGATAGGCTGACTGGCCTATAATTACTTGGTCTATCCCTTTCTCCCTCACTTAACATCAACAATGGAGGGTGATAATGTTCAGAAAATTAGGAGCATGATTCTAATTTCACTTCCTAGTTTATTTTTAAATATAGCAAGGAAAACTATTAATAGTTTTGATGTGCAAAATAAAGCAAAACTAATTTTCAAAAAAAACTGAGACTAATGTCCTTCAGCATAGAGCACAAGATTTTTTTGTGCAGTTTAATAATATATAACAGAATGAAAAATATCAATTTCATAGCACTGAAAACAAATAAATGCAGAAGTAGTCTGCAATTTGGTTTAATAAAAATGTAGGGCAGAATCTTGCCCTTGTTGGGTGGACTCAGCAGGGCAGGTGAGGGCAGTTGGGAAGCCAATCACCGCCTGCGATCGAAGCTGGAAGGCAATTTCATGCTGGAGGGCCAATTAAGGCCTTCCCCCCACCCCCCATGTGAAACACAAGTGGCAGCGCTCAGTGCTGCCTGTGCAGGCAGAGTGAAGAGGGGAGTGCTTGTGGATGAGCGCGAACTTCATTCATGCGTGCGAGTGAGCGTTGCATAATCTCCCTAAGGCAAAGAGCTGCCTCAGAAAGATGAAGCATCTTTTTTAAAAAAAAAACAAAACAAATAATATAATAAAACATGACGCCTCACATGACTTTGTCAAATGAGCCGGGACACGTTATTAATTAAACTTAACATTTTAAATTTTATTTTTATTTGCTTTAGGGAACCTCATCCCACCAATGGATGAAGTCTCCTAAAAAGCGCAAAGGATACTTGGCCTTTTTGCCTGCCTGCCAACCGTAAGGTTGGGTGAGCAGCGGAAAATTTAATTTAATTATCTTGTTAGTGGCCTTAAAAGGCCTTTTAATTGTCAGCGGCTGCGCTGCCAACTCCGGCGCGCGCCCGCTGAATGAAATATCACACCACTGGATGTTGACATCGGGATGCTCGCCGAATCTCAACACGCATCATTTCATGCTCAAGCGGATCGGGTGCACCCCCGTCTGCTGAGCTAAAAATTTTGCCCATAATTACTACTTATGTATATTTCTTTCCTGATTCTGAGGAACAGAATGTACTTTAGCTTAAGAAAGATGCCCTTATGGTGTTCTGATGAAAGTTCATCAACCTAAAACATCAACTCTGTTTCTTTCTAACAGTTGCTGCCCAATATGTTGAGTATTCCCAACATTTTCTGCTCTTATTTCAGATTTCCAGCATCTGCAGTATTTTGTTTTTGTGTGGCCATTATGGCTAACTGGATCTGCTTAAAAATATAATCTGAAAGTCTACAGGAAGCATTCAATCATCTGCCAGAAAATTGGTAGAACTGCTGGAAAATTGGCTCTTCGCAGACTATGTTTTGGTGGAACTGGGAAACATACCGGATTTGACAATAGGAAGTCAAAATTCCAATAGGCCTTTCTGCCAACAAGTGCAGTGGTACTGGACCTAAGTCTACCGACTGATAAGAATGCAAACCCAGCCCCAAATGTTAGGCTCAGGGTGGTTAACATGGTCAATGAAGGCCATTCATGCTTTAAGAGGTTCATCCAAGGTGTCCAACTTGGTCCACTTGTGAAGGTGAAGTAGCCCAAAGCCATTCCACTGGGGAATCCTGAGGCCATTCTTGGGCCTGCAAAAAAATAAATTAGCAAAACTTTTTCAACTCTGAAAGAAGTAATTCTGCTTTTTTGAAAATGATAATTGTTTTTCAGTTCAGTTGATTATCTTACGCAGGATAAGGTCTACAGTGTTTCTTAGGGCCTCAATAGTAGTCTTGCAAACTGCAAGAGTATTGTAGAGGCCTTATGAGCATATACAATGCAAGATTCCCGAGATCGCACCTGAATTCCCTTAGACATTTCTCATTGACACAAGGGAAATAGATGAATAAAGGACTCATCCTTTCCGTGCCTCTTTAACACTTACTGGGCATGTTACATGGGGATGAATACTGGCGGAAATGGATTCTGGCCTCTGTTGGATTATTCCACAGACCCTTCACCCTGGCTGCAGATCGAAATTTCAAGGTCCAGTGTTTTAACCCTGGATTCAAATCCAGCCAGGTTGGCGGAATCAAAAGTTTTCTTAATCTATTGGCTGTGAGGGTCCGATATAAACTGAACACGGGCAGTGTAGCTCCTGCTGGGTGTGGGCCCATGTACAAAGCTATCTGTTGATTTGGCACTAATTATCAATCACAGATTGGTGTGGAAAATGAGAACATAGAATACGGATAAAGTAGGGGGTACTCTCTGAGTTTAGCACAGAGTAAAAGGAACTTAAAGGAGTAAAAGGAACATGGGGCAGAACTTTTCACTCGGCCAGTGCACGTGCGCCTGACCCGCTCGTGCATGAAATAACGCATGATGATTTCAGCCAAGTGCGCTGACGTCAATGCGAACTCACGGAATATTTCGCCAGGCGGGCGCGCGATGGAGACGGAGGCACAACTGCCATTAATTGAGAGGCCAGTTAAGGCAATTGAGACACCAGTTGCCTCAGAGTTTAAATAGCCCTTGCAATTATTCGGCCGCCGCATGCGCAAAACGGGCAGGCGGGCAGGCCACAATTAGCAAAAGCTCATCCATGAGCGGGATAAGAAGGGTCAGTGGCATTGTCAATTCAAGCAGTGAGGAGTTTTGTATCAAACTTGCTGCTGCTTGCTTCTGTGATCTGGAGAGCTTAATCTTACTTCAGAGCTGCATCCTGAGCATTTCTAGGCTTCATTTCAGGACTTATTGTTGTCTTCCAGGCCCCCGGAGGATTCAGGCCACGTGGGCCCTCCCAGATATCAGACAGCCTTCCCTTACCCTGGTAATGGAGATTGTGGCCTCCGCTGGAGGCACCTCCTCTGAGGAGGGTGAGAGGACCAGAAGGGGAAGGAGGCCAGGCATCCCTATGCAGCTGCCAGGGGAGTGACCTGTGGGAGGAGAGGCATAGGCACAAGGGGCGCAAGGCCTACAGGAAGCCCAGGTGAAGGGGCCACAGAAGATGTCACTATCCTGCTGCCAGGGTTTACAGGTGGTGATGCAGCTACCTCAATATGTCTGAGGCACAATGCTGTAGGAGGCTCCATCTCTCAAGGGAGACAATAACCTCCATTTGTCACAGGTTCGGGCCTGAGATCAGCTCTGACTGTGTGGGTGAACACCCCATGCCAGTAGCGCTGAAGGTCACAGTGGCCCTCAACTTCTATGCCTCCGGTTCTTTCCAAGGGATGGTGGGGGATCTGTGTGGAGTCTCCCAGTCAGCTGTCCACAGTTGCTTCAAGCTGGTGACAGAAGCTCTGTTCAGGTGGGTATTGACTTTCATTCCTGACTGTACAGATCAGGCCAGCCAGCCAGAGTGAGCCAGAGACTTTGCAGCGATTGCTGAATTCCCCTGCACCCAGGTGCAATCGACTGCACACATGTGGCCAGTGGGTGAGCGGGGTGCCTTTGTCAACAGGAAGGGATTCCATTCCATTAACGTGCAGATAGTGTGCGAACACAAGATGCAGATTGTGCAAATGTGTGCAAGATACCCTGGTAGCTCCCGTGACGCTTCCATCCTGAGGAACTCCCAGGTGCCGGGGCTCTTCAGCGCTCTAGCCCGAATGGATGGATGGCTGCTGGGTAACAAGGGTTATCTCCTCAAAAGGTGGCTCATGACGTCTCTCCACCACCAAAGAACAGATGCCGAGCAGTGGTACAATAGGAGCCATGCCTCAACTAGCGCTGTGGTAGAGAGAACCATAGGTCTTCTCAAGGTGCGCTTCCAATGCCTGGACCATTCAGGGGGCCACCACAATACCCCCCAGATCGTGTGTCACTGATAGTGGTTGCATGCTGCGCTCTCCACAATCTGGCACTGGCAAGGGGAGATACAGTGGAGGAAGAAGATTTTGATGCAACTGCACAGGCAACAGAATGAAGCATACAGAGCCCAATAGCACAAAATAACATCTAATTTAATTGTGAACATGAAACAGAGCTCAAATGAACTTTAACCGGTGATTTTAATCACACAATGAAAAAATTCAAACCAAAATGGGGAAATAAAATATCGCCCATGATAAGTCCATATTGTGCTTAAGGTGCTTTCATTTACATTTATGGGTGCTACGTCTAGGTGCTCCCCCCTCACTGGCAGTGGCATTGGAGACAGCCTGCTGACTCTGCTGTCTTGTTGGCCTTGATGACCTTGGCAGTCATCTTCTGGCCTGTGGACCCTGTGAAGGCCCCACCTGGGAGGGATCGACCAGTGCCAAGGTTGGCATCTCCCCAGTCGCCCCAGCCTCAGCAGATGCCACGGTCATTGGCAGAGGGGTGGAGGAGCTGCTGCTGTCATCCGGAACACCCTGGGGGGAGCCCACAGAGACGTTAGGCAGCTCGTGCACCAATGTAAGGTCGCATTTGACCTCCCTGCTCGCCATTAATGGCCAAGCACCTAGTTGGGATGCTCCATTCCTCGCATTGACTCTGACCAGCTGAGGTCATTGCCGGTGAGTGGGCCTGCAGGTCCGAGTGCATCCCAAAGGATCCCTGATTGAGTCCCTGGAGGAGCCTCTCCATGAGAGTCGCCACTCTCTCCATGGAGGAGGCATTGTGCTTTGCCATGAAGGTCAATGCAGTGCTTATGCTCCAGAGGGATTCCTCCACAATGGACACTATGGCACGCATTCCCTCATGTATCTCTGCCAGATCCTCCCAAACGCCCCACTGGACTTCCAGCATCTGCTACCAAATGGACAACTCAAGAGGCCCATCATCAGCCATCGACTGAGCATTGTCCTGGTCCCCAGCAGTCCTCCAACTGCTGGCACCCTGGGCACTCTCTGCCTCCACCTGCATCTCAAGTGAGTGCGAAGTGCCATCACCAATGTGCACCGAGATACTAGACTACCACCGAGGTGCTGGAATCTGCGCTGGTGCCTGCTTGACAGAGAGGGTGTGACACTGGTGCATGCTCAGCATGGTGGTCCTCTGGGGTCAGGTGTGGGCCTTCAGACCCCTCATTGTTATCATCTGCTGGTAAGCCTAAAAGGGACAAGAAGGGCATGTCATTAGTTTAAGTCATGACACTGTCACTGTGCATGCCAGGCACCCTGGTGAGACAGATATGCATCATGATGCCCTTGTCTTTCTATTATCAGTGGGGACTCCAGGTATGAGGGTCACATTAATATAAAGACTACACTAGAATGATTGCAATAACCGACATTCTCACCTCAGTGCACTGCACTCTTAACTTCACCTGGCACCCCAACCTCAGCACGGCTGCTTAACTGAGGTGCATGGCGCCTCTCCAGCTCCAGGGCCTTCTGCTTGTAACACATGAGAATTAAGGGGTGTGGTTGTCCCCTGCCAGTCCGCAACCTCTCAACATTGTTATGAGATGTCCTCTCCTGATTAGCCCTGCAGCGCCACTGCAGCCTGGCCAACCCCAGCCAAGGAACACCTTGCAGGGTTCAGTCAATTCATGACTCTGGAGACACAAGGCACTCAGTCCATGCAGCCAGGACTCACCCGCCTTGGCCAGCTCCTATCTAATTGACATTTGCCACTCACAATCTACCACCTCTGAGGTCCATGGGGGACGGGCAGCTCTTAACTTTTCTGTTAAGTGGCCTTTCCCAACACGGTACTCACCCTTCCTGATCACAGGAGATCGTTAAAGCACTTCCGGCACTGCACTCATGTGTGCCTCACCATGTCGTGGCTGCTGACCATGGATGCCATATCCTACCTCCTCCCAGGCCTTTTTGTTGAGGTGTGAGGGCCTCCCCCTCCCATCTCTGGGGACAAGGGTTTCCCTCCTGGCTGCAACCTCCTCCAGGAGGGCTGTGAGGCACTCATCTGAGAAACGTGGGGCCGACTGCCCTGCGGACCTGCCCTCCTGCCTGCCGTGTTCAAACGCAACGGGATCCATCTTCACTCCTGCATCCTTCAGTGGCAGCCTTCCAGGCCTGCCTGAGCTGATTTTGAGTCGGCCACCGGGTCGCCATTGGACCCGGCTGACATAACGCCTCTGCCCCCGCCCGCCCCTTCTCGCTGATTCCCCAGCTGCCTTTCACGCTGGACGGGCCTTAATTGACCCGCCAGCGTGAAATTGCGGTATACTGCCAATCACGGGCAGCGGTCAGCTTCCTGACCACCACCGCCTGCCCCTGCCGAGCACAAGCCAATGGTAAAATTCTGTCCATAGTGTTTTATTCCTAATCGATGCACTGGATGCTGACAATGGGGAGGCCCTGCTCCAAATCACCTACATCTCCCAGATAAATCAGCACAAAAAATTCACCTTACAATTCAATATGCATAATAAAGCAAAAAAAACACTAAACTTTTAAAATTTAAAAATGTATTCCTGCAATAAGAACGCTAGTGCAAAAATAAAACTTTGAAGAATTATTTTGCAAAGGGGCCACACTGATCCATAACCTCTTCACTTCAACTCCTCATCAAAGAATCATCTGTAAAACCACCACTTTCACCCAGGAGATGTTAGATGCCTCTATATGGTTTACTGAACAGTCTTACACATGAACCAATTTGAATTACATGAATTTACTCTTTCTTTCCAACTCTTCAAAAAGGAAGTTAGACTATCAAGTCATGTAATAGCATTTAAGAATGAATATCTTATGATATCAATTATTAATTACATAAATTAGTTAATAGGTATGGTTAACTGTTCGAGTGAATAATTGAAGTTCTAAAGTCGTTCAGCTATCTCACAATAATTCAGAGTTATCTGATTTGTTGATCACAAACTGATGGTTCAGTTCACTTTCTGAGATTGATACAAATTGCTGAGAATAGTTTATGATTATATTCCTTCCAGATGAAAGATTGACAGCATTAGATAGTAAATGAATTGGATATATTAAAGTCTAATTAATTCAGCATGTTACTGAACATGGCAGTTTAAGCAAAGATTCCAGAAACTTATACAAGCACATCCTTCTGAGTTGATGCAGTGGGTGTCTTTATCTTACTTGTGGGCTGATGGTGTTAATCTCCTGGGAAAATGCTGAATTCCTGTACATTGATGTGTTACCTGTTCCTTCCTAGATCCTCCGTCCTGTGTACACCTATTTTACATTCTGGTAGCTGAATTTGGACTAGTTAGCTCAAATCTCACTTCTCCTCATATAATGAAACCGATTGTATACAAGTAACATTCCTAATATCTGTCTGCATAATGTTATACACCCATAAAAATTCAGTAGACTCTTCTGGCCTATCAGACAATAAACTAGCTTTTTCCAGGGATCTATGTTTTTTTACTTAGACACCCTTATGTACACACTAGACAGAGAATTCCATGACTATAATATTTTAATACTACTGCCCTGTTCGGTGTCAACCACTTTAGATGGCCATGTTTAGAAGCATGAAGGTTAAACTATGAGAGTGAAAATACATCAGATGCATCAGGTAGCAATTTCACTCCCTTATCTTTTCAATCTTTTAATGGAAAGGAACTCCATGACTTTGGATAAGGAACAATATATCTGTAATCTGTTAACATGCTGCATTTGAGCTGTGGCCTTAATAACTTGGGCATACAGGATTTGATGAAAAATGATTTGTTTCAAGAAAACATTCATAGTTCAATTTGGCACTTGCTTTTTCTTTCAGTTTCCCAGATGTACTTGAGTACTGAAACTTCATGTTGAGGACATGTTTAGGCAGTTTTTTTTAGAATAAAACATAACATCCAGTTTCAAATTTGAATCTGATTGCTATGTTTTCACGAGGAGATCTTCAATTTGCTAAACCAACATGAACTATTTTGAAATCGAAAAATGCAATTATCTTTTTAATAAATTTCTTCCTTGCAACAACATATCTTAGGTCTTAATAAAATAATGACAAAACTTTCTCTCGCTGAATCTTACGCATGAGACTGAAAGTCTTTTGAGCGTGACAATACTTGAAAATGTTGAGTGTATTTAATTTTTTAAATTTTACTTTCAAGAAGTTAAAATATTTTAGTGGAGTTTTAATTCAGGCCATATAGAGTCAACTTTGGCTTTTAAAAAATATTCTTTGGAAGCACTTTTCAGAATGGAAAAGAGCTCAACATTTTTCTTGGTATAAACCAATGAAAAGATTAGAGTTATGGATGAAGCAGCTGAGTTGGTTGGTCAACTATAACTAGAGTCACTAGAAGACTTTCCTATTGCCCTCGCCAACATCAAACTGAATATCAGCAAGTATGTTATGGGTTGATGTTACTTAATAACCATCACTAAGACCTACTAGTTCCACCTCCGTAACATTGCCCAACTGCCACTGTCTCAGCACATCTGCTGATAAAACCCTCATTCATGCCTCCATTACCTCTAGACTCAACTATTCAATGCACTCCTGGTTGGTCTCCCACATTCTATCCTCCGTAAACTTCAGGTCATCCAAAACTCTGCTGCCTGTGGATTAATTTGCAGCAAGTCCCATTCCACTCACACTCATTTGCTTGCTGACCTACGTTGGCTCCCAGTCAAGCAATTACTTGGTTTTAAAATTCTTATGCTTATTTTCAAATCTTCCCATAGCCTTGCCCCTCCCTATCTCTGTAATCTCTTCTATCCCCACAACCCTCTGAGATATCTGCACTCCTCTCATTCTGGCCTCTTGTGCATTCCTAATTATAATCACTGCACCAATGGTGGCCATGCCTTCGGTTGTGAA
This sequence comes from Carcharodon carcharias, assembly GCF_017639515.1. Lineage (NCBI taxonomy): Eukaryota > Metazoa > Chordata > Chondrichthyes > Lamniformes > Lamnidae > Carcharodon > Carcharodon carcharias. The sequence continues at coordinate 72,068,463 of NC_054478.1, forward strand.
GGTCCTAACCTCTGGAATTTTCTCCCCAAACCTCCCTGCCTTACTTTCCTCCTTTAAGACATTCCTTAAAACATACCTCTTCAACCAAGGTTTTGATCATCTAACCTAAAAAGAATAAATGGATAAAACTAAAAGCTATGTATCTGAATGCACATAGCATTCAAAACAAAACAGATGAACTGGGAGCGCACATAGAAATAACTAATTACAATTTGATAACTATTACAAAGACATGGCCGCAGGAGGATATAGATTAGGACCTGAATATTGAAGGGTACAGGATATTTAGGAAGGACAGGAAGTGAAGAAAAGGTGGAGGGGTGGCTCTGTTAGTTAATGATAGTAATAGCACAATAGAGAGGGATGACCTAAGTTCAGGAAGCCAGGATGTGGAAACCATTTGGGTAGAGATGAGAAATGATAAACGCAAGAAGTCACTTGTGGCAGTCGTGTACAAGCCCCCTAACAGTAACCACATGGTAGGGTTGAGCATAAAGGAAGAAACAATTGGAGCTTGTCAGAAGCTTGTCAGCAATAATCATAGGGGATTTTAATTTACATATAGACTGGACACATCATATGAGCAAAGATAGCCTAAAAGAGGAGTATATTGAATGTTTTCAGGACAGTTTCTTAGGACAGCATGTTCTGGAGCCAAGCAGAGAGCAGGCTATACCAGGCCTGGTATTGTGCAATGAGATCAGAGTAATTAATAGTCTCATAGTGAAGGTGCCCCTAGGTAGCAGTGACAATAATATGATTGAATTTTACATTCAGTTTGCGGGAGAGAGATTAAGCTTTTAAACTTAAATAAGGGCAATTAAGAGGGCATGAAAGCTGAGCTGGCGAAAGTGAATTGGCAAATTAGGTTAAGGGATAGTCAATAAAGATGCAATGGCAAATATTTAAGGGGATATTTCAGAATACACAGAATAGATACATTCCAATGAGTAAGAAAAAGTCCAAGGGATGGACACACCATCCATGATTAACTAGAAAGGTAAAGGATAGTATCAAACTTAAAGAAAATCATATAATTGTGCAAAGATAGGTGGAAGTCCAGAAGATTGGACAGAATATAAGGAACAGCAAAGAATGACTAAAAGACTAATAAGGAGGGAAAAAGGAGAGAGTACGAGAGAAAGCTAGCCAGAAATATAAAAACAGACAGTAAGAGTTTTATAAACGTTTAAAAAAGAAAAGTTAACGAAGTGAGCGTTGGTCCTATAGAAAGTGAGTCTGGAGAATTGATGATGGAAAACAAGGAGATGGCAGATGAATGAAAGAGGTATCTTGCATCAGTTTTCACCATAGAGGATATAAGTAACATCCCAGAAGCAGGGAAGTGGGGAATGAAGTCAGGAAAATTGCAGTCACCAGAGAAGTATTACTGAGTAAATTGTTGGAGCTACAGGCTGACAAGAGCACAGGTGGGGTTGGACTTCATCCTAGGGTCTTAAAAGAAGTGTCTAGTTGATTTTAATTTCCCAAAATTCCCTAGATTCAGGGAAGGTCCCATTAGATTGGAAGAAAGCAAATGTGACTCCATTATTCAAAAAGGGGAGACGGAAAGCAGGAAACTAAAGGCCAGTTAGCTTAACATCTGTCAAAGGGAAAATGTTAGAAGCTATTATTAGAGAAGTTATAGCAGGGCACTTGGATAAGCTCAAGGTCATCAGGCAGAGTAAACATGGTTTTGTGAAAGGGGAATCATGTTCTTTGAGGAAGTAACTATAGATAAAGGTGGATGTATTGTACTCAGATTTCCAGAAGGCATTTGATAAAGTGCCACATCAAATGTTATTGCAGAAAATAAAAGCTCATGGTTTAGGGGGTAACATATTGGCATGGGTAGAAGATTGGCTGGCTAACAGGAAGCAGAGAGTAGACATAATTGGGTCTTTTTCAGGTTGGCAAGATGTAACGAGTGGTGTGCCACAGGGAACAATTGCTGGGTCCTCAATTGTTTACAATTTATATAAAGACTTGGATGAAGGGATTGAAGGGATGGTTGGCAAATTTGATGATGGTACAAAGACAGGTAGGAAAGCAAGTTGTGAAGAGAACATAGGGAGGCTACAAACAGATATAAATAGGTTAAGTGAGTGGACAAAGAGATGGCAGATGGTGTATAATGTGGGAAAATATGAAATTGTCCATTTTGGCAGGAATAATAAAAGAGAAGCACATTATTTAAATGGTGAGAGATTGCAGAGCTCTGAGGTGTAGAGGGATCTGAGTGTCCTAGTGCATGAATTACAAAAGGCTAGTATGCAAGTGCAGCAAGTAATTAGAAAAGCTAATTGTATGTTATCATTTATTGTGAGGGGAGTTGAACACAAAGGTAGGGAGGTTATGCCTCAGTTGCACAGGGCACTAGTGAGACAACATTTAGAGTACTGTGTTCAGTATTGGTCACCTTATTTAAGAAAGGATGTAAATGTGTTGGAAGCAATTCAATGAAGGTTTACCTGACTAATACCTGCAATGGTTGGGTAGTCTTTTGGGTAAATATTGGGCAGACTAGGTTTGTATCCGCTGGAGTTTGGAAGAGTAAGAGGCAACTTGATTGAAACACATAAGATCCTGAGGGGTCTTGACAGGGCAGATGTAGGAGAATCTAGAACTAGGGGTCACTGTTTAAAAATAAGGGATCGCCCATTTAAAACAGAGATGAGGTGAAATGTTTTTCGCTCAGAGGGCTGCGAATCTTTGGAACTCTCTGAAAGTTGGTGGAAGCAGAGTCTTTGAATTTTTAAGGCAGAGATAGATAGATTCTTGGTAAGCAACGGGGTGATAGGTTATTGGCGGTGGGTGGGATGCAGATTTCAGGCTACTACCAGATCAGCATGATCTTATTAAATAGTGAAGCAGGCTCGAGGGGCTGAATGGCCTACTCCTGCTCCTAGTTCGTATGTTTGTAATATCTCCTTATGTAGCTTGGTGTCATACAGTTTTTCAATAGTGCTCCTGTGAAATGCCTTGGATTACTTCATTATATTAAAGGCTGCATATAAATATAAGTTGTTGTTGTTGATAGAATATGAATGTTCAGATTAAATGTGAGTGATTTAGGACAGAGAACAGAGAAAAACCCTTTTTACAAAGAGGAGTCTGAGGCTTTGAATACACTACTGGAGTTAATGTTTAAAGCAAAAACTATGGCCTGGATTTTCACAGATTCGGGATGACTATGGAGCCATTTAAAATGGTGAGCAGGGCATAATTCCAGGTGTCCTGCCACTATTCCTGGTGCCAGCAATTTCAGCCAGTGCAGCATAAGGGTGTGGGTAGTGAGCACACTCAAACCTGGGTAGGCATCTCCTACCTCCCTGTAATTTTCATGGAGTTGGGCTAGCTTTTCCATGACTTGTGGTTCACAGGTCCTAAGAGGAGGGTTGCCAATCAAGCAGCCTACTTTTCTCTGGATGGTGTCAAGCTTTTTGAGTGGTGTTGGAGCTGCAAGCGGAGAGTATTCCATCGCACTCCTGAATTGTGCCCCGTAGATGGTGGACAGGCTTTAGGGAGTTAGGAGGTGAGTTACTCACCACAAGATTCCTAGCCCCTGACCTGATCTTGTAGCTACAGTATTTATGTGGCTAGTCCAATTCAGTTTCTGGTCAATGGTAACCCCCAGGATGTTGATAGCGGGGTGTTCAGCAATGGTAATGCCATTGAATGTCAAGGGACAATGGTTAGACTCTCTCGCTGGAGATGGTCATTACCTGGCACCTGTGTGGCATTAATGTTACTTGCCACTTGTCAGCCCAAGCCTGGGTATTGTCCAGATCTTGCTGTATTTGGATATTGGCTGCTTCAGTACCTGAGGGGTCACGAATGGTGCTGAGCATTGTGCAGTCATCAACAAACATCCCCACTTCTGACCTTATGATGGAAGGAAGGTCATTGATGTAGCAGCTGAAAATGGTTGGGCCCAGGACACAATCCTGAGGAACTCCTGCACTGATATCCTGAAACTGAGATGGTTGACCTCCAACAATGTCAACCATCTTCCTTTGCGCTAGGTGTAATTCTATCCAGTGCAGAGCTTTCCCCCTGATTCCTATTGACTCCAGCTTTGCTAGTGCTCCTTCATGCCACATTCAGTCAAATGCTGCTTTGATGTCAAGGACAGCCACTCACACTTCAACTCTGGAGTTCAGCTCTTTTGTCCATGTTGAACGAAGGCTGTAATGAGGCCAGGAGCTGAGTAACCCTGGCCAAACCCAAAGTGGGCATCAGTGAGCAGGTTATTGCTAAATATGTGCCACTTGATAGCACTGTTGATGACCCCTTCCTTCACTTTACCGATGACTGAGGTAGATGTCAGTGCTGTAGCTGCAACAGCTTGGTTAAGGGTGTGGCAAGCTGTGGAGCACAAATCTTCAGTTGTATTGCCGGAATTTTGTCAGGGCCCATAGCCTTTGCAGTATCCAATGCCTTTTGCCATTTCTTGATATCACGTAGAGTGAATCGAATTGGCTGAAGACTGGCATCTGTGATGCTGGGGACCTCCGGAGGAGGCCGAGATGGATCATCCACTCAGCACTTCTGGCTGAAGATTGTTGCAAATGCTTCAGCCTTATCTTTTGTACTGATGTGTTGGGCTCCTCCATCATTAAGGATGGGGATATTTGTGGAGCCTCCTCCTCCAGTGAATTGTTTAGATCTGATCTGTTGGTTATGGATTCACTTCACTATGTCTATTGCTTGCTGCATATTGTGTGGCACGCAAGTAGTCCTGTGTTGACACCTGGCAGGTGGGTGAGTGGGTGGGAGGTGGTGGCGTAGGTGTAGTGGCATTGTCACTGGACTAGTCATCCAGAGACCCCGGGTAATGCTCTGTGGATCCGGGTTCAAATCTCACCACAGCAGATGTTGAAATTTGAAATCAATAAAAATCTGCAATTAAAAGTCTAATGATGACCATGACACTACTGTTGGTTGTCATAAAAACCCATCTGGTTCACTGGTGTCCCTTAGGGAGGGAAATCTGCTGTCCTTATCTCATCTGGCCGACATGTAACTCCAGATCCACAGCAATGTGGTTGATTCTTAACTGCCCTCTGAAATGCCCTAGCAAGCCACTCAGTTGTATCATGCCGCTAAAAAGTGAATAAGGAATGAAACCGGCATCGACCTGGGCACCAGAAATGACCACGGCAAACTCAGGCCTGTCGACCCTGCAAAATCCTCCTTATTAACATCTGGGGGCTTTTGCCAAAATTGGGAGAGCTATCTCACAGAGTAGTTAAGCAACAGCCTGGCAGGACAGACCTACTGACAGGACAGACCCAGCAGACGTGGTGGTACAGTGGTATACAGTCAGGAGGGAGCTCTCCTGGGAGTCCTCAACATCAAATCCGGACTCCATGAAGTCTAATGGCATCAGGTCAAAGACGGGCAAGGAAACCTCTTGCTGATTACCACATACCACATCCCATAGCTCAGCCCCCTCCTTAGATGATGAATCAGTATTTCTCCATATTGAACACCACTTGGTGGAAGCACTGAAGGTAGCATGGGTGCAGAATGTGCTTTGAATGGGGGGCTTCAATGTCCATCACCAAGAGTGGCTTGGTAGCACAAATACAGACCAAACTGATCAAGTCCTAAAGGACACCGATTAATAGCTGCTAGGCTGGGTCTGCAGCAGTTATTGAGAGAACCAAAAAGAGGGAAGAAACATACTTGACCTCATCCTCACCAAACTGCCTGCTGCAGATGCATCTGTCCATGACAGTATCGGTCGGAGTGACCACTGCACAGTCCTTGTGGAGACGAAGCTCCGTCTTCACATTGAGGATACCCTCCATCGTGTTGTGTGGCACTACCATCATGCTAAATGGGATAGATTTCGAAATATCTAGCAACTCAAGACTGGGCAGTCATGAGGTGCAGTGAGCTATCAGCAGCAGCAGAATTGCACTCAACCACAGTCTGTAACTTCATGGTCTGGAATGTTGCCCACTCTACAATTACCACCAAACCAGAGGATCAACTCTGATTCAATGAAGAGTGCAGGAGGGTATGCCAGCTTTCTTGTAGATGAATATCTGGCAGGTTGGTTCTCAGGTGAATTTTTAAACTGGAACAGGTTAAGTGCTTTGGTTGCTTGATGACTTACAGTTAATTTCAGTGACTGGTTCTCAGACCGACTGATGACTGATGGTTTGGATAGATCTTCTGAGTCCTGGGTTAATAATGGTACAATCCCTGAAACTAACTTCAATCGCATGACTGCTGGGTTAACATTTCTGAGGACCCCCCCGCCCACCCCCATCAGTCTAGTCTAGTTTGGATGGGGAGGCCATTGTGATACAATGGGAATTTGATAGTAACTGTTGATTTTTGACCTTCCATTACGTCCAGTATGACACGTGGAGAGAGGCAGTCTTGAAACTCCATAGTCTTTAAGGGTTGGCCCATCCTTTGTCGAAATGAATTCCACAAATGGCTGTGAGATACTCTCGCCTATGTCCATATTTAATTGGCTATCCACTAGTGACTCAATACTGTCTGTAATCCATATGCCAAAAGTCACATGATTTATGGCAGCCATCGATCTTAACAGCTTGTTTGTGTTTAATTTTTTAAAGTATTTACTGAAAGTTCATAATACAACATGCCTTTACTGGGCATGACACTGTTTATACCAGCAATATTGGATAGAGAAATTAGTTCTTTGTGATCAGCCATGGCAAGCTGTTCACTTCCTTTGTAAAAGGATCCATAGACGTAGTATTCATTGCGTTGTGTGGGATGGTGGTGGTGCTGAGGGCGGTGGGGGGTGAGGGGGGGCGGTGGTGGGGGAGGTGGGGTGCTGTGTGGGCAGATTGTTCTTGTTAAACTTACATAGCAAAATTTTAAAAGGTTAATAGATATCCCATGACATTTCTCAGAGTCAGTCAAATGAAATCTGGAATATTGCTTTGGTCATACATTCTACAATGCAAATGTATTATTTTGCAGATGCCCAAGCTGCAAAATTTGGCACAGTAGGGTCTACAGTTTTGGCACTACAGGTGCTGTCTTGATTCCAAAATGGCGTCCATGCTGTGCTTGCATGGATGCCATTTTGGGAGGGTCAATCGCGTAGCCATTAGGCACAAGAGCAGCAATTATGCAGAATAGGCAGATAATGATGTCAATCAACATGCAACACTGATTTCATGTCAGCACTGCCACTTTCAACATCACAACTCCATCTAACACACTCTCTTAAATATGCACAACTGAACACGTGATCAGCAGGAGGAAGGACTCGATCCCACCCCACCACCAATGCTATTTAAAGGGATCATCAATCCCTTTCAGGTTAGTTGCTGACTAATTTCTACTGACTCCGTCTGAGTTTGCAGAAGTATTTGGTGGTTATCAGACTTGTTTAAAGTTTGTGAAGTTGAGTAGTGGTGCACAGGAAAAATACTTTTGTTCTGACTTCAAGGATGCTGGTCAGGGCATTTGCTCGCAGTCACGGGTGCTATAATTACCATCCCCTTTGGACTGTAGAAGGAGAGGGCGATGGAGCAGAGGTAGCAAAGAAGAGGTCAAGCTGCTCACAAATAAAGGAGGATGAAGAAAAGTACGCCTCAGGTTTTCTGGGAGCATTTCTCTTACCTCACCTAAGCCAGAAGCACTGAGTGTATCATCATCACTTTACGAACAAGCGCATATGGAACTCTGCCACGTCTTAGAACCAGACCTTTAACCTCAGAACTTGGTAGCAATGCCCATAGCTGTGAAGGTGACCGAGGCACTGAATGTCTCTGTGTTAGGATTACTCCAGTTTGGAGCAGGCAATATATGTTACATCTCCCAATTTGCCCATTCATTGCTGCATCAGAGAGGTGATAGACACATTGTCTACCAGGAGAGGGGAATTCATTGTGTTTTCACAATGAGAAGCAGGCTGAACATGCATGTGCCTTTGTCAGGACAGTGGGCTTCCCCACGTTTAGAGTGCCATCATCTGTGCATGGTTTTGTGGGTGCCACATCTTAACACAAAGATGTAATGTGAATGCAATGGTTATCACTCTCTGAATGCACGGTCAATATGAGACCATGCCCAGCATACTATGCTGGTGATTGTTAGCCATTCCAGCAGCAGTAATGATGCTATCATTTCATGGCAGTCTGCTGTTCCTCACACTGAATATCCACCATGTAACAGTGAGTTAAGCACATGGACTGCACAAAGGTTAAAGAAAAAAGGTTCCTTTGTTCCACTGGTATCAAGGCTGTATAACCTCCCAAAGGATAGCTTAACCTCAAGAAACAAAATATTTACAGAGAATATTCAGGGCCAATGCTCCAGATTTCTGCTCTATTTGTGGCCTCAGCTCCGCACCAGTCTTGAACTGCTGCTCCAACTCCTGGCTGCAGTCCTTTTCTCCTCTCTCTCCACAAGACTCTCAGACTCAACAGTACTGCCAGTCAGTCTGACTAGATCTTCAATTCCCCTTCCTGGCTCTTAGCTACACTCAAGGGCTTCAAGCTGCTCGATTCATGGCCTTGGCTGCTTCCTCACTACCACTCACAAGTCCTAGACTTGTCCTTGCTGCTTTCTCCCTTGTCTCATGGTCTCTGGCTCCACCCCTCCATCTGCCAAAGACACTGCTTCCTGCAGGAGGGGCCAACCAGTTCCCCTGCTCAGTGCTCTTCCCCACTGTCACCAACTGCTGCCAGAAGCCCCACTACATGCTTCCCTGCTTGACAGTTGCTGTCCTGGCAACTAGACATATCACACGGTAATTGTTTAGAGAGCAATCGCGTGATCAGCAGGTTTGATTGAGCTAGGACAGTTAGCATATTCGACCCCACATAGGTGGCAGCATTCCCTTCATGCATCATCTATCTAGGCAAATGGTGTGGGTTGGGATGATATCTAGCATTTGTTCAAGATGACCTTCTCCACTGCTCCCCCAAACTGGTACTTTCAATGGAATATAGGCTTTGTGCTGGGTCAGGCATGAAGGGTCCAGATTGGTCACATTTCCAGGGACCGTATGATCAACAGCACTGGTTGCTCCAGTTGCAGCCTCCCTGCCTGACATCTCAGCATCTCCTTCCAGCATCGGAGTTGGCTTCCTCACACTGGATGCACCCCCGGAATCCCTGACATACACATTCCAGTATTCACCATCACTGTCCCACTCCTCTTCGCTAGGCCACTGCCAGCTGACAATTCAGGTTCCACTATGCTGTTAAGTATGCTGCTTGCATTGACCTTTGGCATTGAGCAATTCCTCTCTGGGAACGGTTCTGAGGTTGTTCTCCAGCTACAAATTTGATGGCATAGGTGTGACCACCAGTGCCGATCTGCTTCCCTGCTTTCCCCAAAGTATACCTCTCACAGTTCTGAAAGTAGTTGGCAATATCGGCAGCCATCCCTGGCCAGTAACACCACCTTCGTATCAATGCAGATGTCTTATTCGATGCTTGATGTCCCGTGTGAAACGAACTGTGGTCAACACTTGACATTTGAGACTGCCAGGCAGGATGAGTTGCTTCATCTCTCCCATTGTTATAAACCTGCCGATAGAGAACTCCACCTTCCTCCCTGATCCTGTTCCAGCACTTCAGCAGTTTATGTACCCATTTGGACTTTCATTATTGGGACAGTGGGCGTTTAGTCTTCCAGTAGAAGTGAAATCTACCGTTGTCTTCATCGCCTGGTTGAAGCTGCCCGAGGCCCTTTTTTGAGATGGATGGCTCTACCCCTCTGGCTTGGGTTTGGATCTCCCTCATAAGCATATTTGGTGATACTTTGATGACTCACCGCCCGGATTCCCCAGGGGCTTGAGGTGTGAATGCTACTGTGTGCTTGAAGCATGGGCATGGAATCACAATTCTCTTTAAACTGGCTAAAGTGAGTTGCCTTCCATGGTTAATCTTCCCGCTGAGGGCCTCAGCGTCTCCATTTCCTTTACTGGGCCTGTACCTCCTCTGGTGAGGGAGGAGGATCGGAGTTGCACTGGACGGGGAAGCCATATCTGATGCCTGTGGCATTTGTGGTTGTTGAGGACAGTCTTGTTGGAAGTGGCCAAATCTGTGACAATTCCAGCACCTCTTTAGAGTTTCCTTTGGACAGGCTCAGTGCAAGGTTTATTGTCAAGATAGGACAGCAAGGATTGGATTTGTGCTTGCTGTCTGCAGCTATCTGTTCTGCCTGCCTCTTCAGTCTGTGGCCTACATCCCCATCCATGCCGAGAATCACCCTGATGGTGGCCTCCTTTCTGGCCTTGGGAGCCCAGTCATCCCCCATGATCCTGATGATGTAATCTCACACATTGGGGTTTGTCACTGTTAAGTCTCCTCAACTCCCTCTGGATGTTTTCATCCTTCACCGCTTCAGCTAGACAATTTTTCAGCTAAATGTACCCATTTGATTTGAAGGAGGGATCCATGAAGATGATGTGGTCAAAAAACTTTACAAGCTCCAGGGATACAGAGACCAGGTCCTCTCCTTTGGCTTGTTTGTACTCAGAAAACCTCTGTTGCAGTTGTGGCAGGCTACTGCTGTTCCCAAAGATCTGCTGTGGACTTCTTTGAACATCAGTTCCTCTGCTGGGTATTTCCCAGCATGCTTTCCCACACAGAAGTTCAATCACAAATGCTGCCTGCTCCCTCTCATTGAGGCCCCTGGATGCCATGTGCATCCTCAATCCTGTCCTCAGTCATCAGGTCATTGGACATCTTCGGTCTTCCACCTTCCAGCTTCCTACCTGTATACAGGTGTAATATCTGTGACAGGATATTCTGTCCTTCCCCTATTCCATTAAAGGACAGCACACTGGAAGCCCCTTCCTACTTTGACCCTCAGCTTCATCCTGTGAAGCCTGTGTCTCTGCTAGAGCTGCAGCTACTTTGGCCTCCCTTGCTGACATGGACAGCTTCAGTTCTTTCATTATCCATTCCATCTCAGCTAGGCACCCTTCCATTTCGTCCACCATGATTCAAACCCTGTGCTGTGGAATCCCACTTCTGACTCCAACATGTAATGTGTGATTTAAGAACACGGACTGCACAAAGGTTGAAAAAATAATATTCCTTTATTCCACCAGCACCAAGGCTGTATAAACTCTCAAGGGAAAGCATAACTTCGAGGAATGAACTATTTACAGAGAATATTCATGGCCGATGCTCCAGATCTTTGCCCTATTCATGGCCTTGACTCCACACCAATCTTGAACTGCTGCTCCAGCTCCCGGCTGCAGTCCTTTTCCCCTCTCTCTACAAGGCTTTTCAGACTCAGTGGTGCTGGCAGCCTGTCTGACTAGGTTTTCAATTCCCCTTCCGACACTCTAGCTACCCTCAGAGACTTCAAGCTGCCCTATTCATGGCCTTGGCTGCTTCCACACTGCCACTCACAAGTCCTAGTCTTGTCTTTGCTGATTTCTCCCTTGCCTCATGGCCTCTGGCTCCACCCTTCAGTCTGCCAAAAACACTGCTCCCTGCAGGGAGGGACCAGTTCCCCTGCTTGGTGCTCTCCCACAACATCGCCATCTGCTGCCAAAGGCCCAGCTACAAGTGCAGCACTCAGATGTTGGGTGGCTTCTGCCTGTGTTGAGGCATCAGCCATCAGACACTGCATCGATGTTTTGTTTCACAAGTGATGATAGCCACCATTGCCAACCTAGATCAGATGATCTCCAAACTCTGCATAAAACCCTCTGCCAATGTTGGTGTGCCAACAACACCACCCTCACCCCACAACCGTGTGAGGAGGCTGACCGTCTGGTGAACGCCAGCAGCCTTCCCATAGAGCAGATGGGCCCTTCTAATCAGACACTCTATGGCTTATGGAGGACCTCCCCCTCCCCCACCCCCACTATGACAATAGCAGCCCCCATGGCCCATCAAACCTTACTCACACTGTTGCGAGAACACCCTCTCAGCTGGGTGCAGTGCCAGCAGTGGCCACTGCTTCCGCTTCTCCTGGTGGCATTACTGAAACTGAATTACTGGGTGTCCGATTAACTGGCAGTTCTTGGAGGCTGGCTCTTGCCCCTTTAAAGGGAGGGGAGCCCCAATGGCAACTACCTGGATGCTGGATGAACCTAAAATGCAAGCAAGTGTCCCTCAAATGGTTGGGACAGCATTGCCGACAGCTTTCGGGACTGTCACCTGGGACCCCGCCACCCTGACTAAATTTGGCCCACTATGCACAGATCCCACCGCTATGCTACACCCTAAAATGTGTGCAGTCCTGTGAGTGTGACATCGAGTGATGGTATTTATCTATCATCAGTGCCCTTCCCCGTCTTAGACTTCTTGGTTCCACAACACTGCTTGACCAGTTGGCAGTTAGTGGGTTTCTGAAACAAGGCACAATGATAGGGTTGTGGTGAGGGAAAGTGGGATGGGGGAGGTGCATGGTTACACCAGCCGCAGGTTGGATATCAGAATAGATTGTGGGCTGAAGCAGAAGTGAGATTTGAGAAGGTGGATTAGGTAGGAATATACTTCTATGGTTTCTTCTATGGGTTGAGCCCTGCCACTGGCTACAGCCTCAGTTATGGCCTCTCCAATGATAAGCAGCACTGTCTCCTCCATTGGGGTGATGGTAGGCAGCCTGTTCCTCAGGTGCTGCTATGTCTGGTTATGTAGCACTTTGTCCTGCAAGAGACAGAAAAGTGTGTGTAATATGTCAATAAGTGCAGTTCAATATGTTTGGGTGAAGTGCCTCTCATAATTGTGTGCAAGCAGTGAGATGTTGGTGTGGGGTTTGCAGCACTGTTAAATGTGTGAGGGTGAAGTGAGCTTTTGAATGTTCGGGATGAGTCATGCTTGCAGAGGCTGTTGGTAGTTAAGTGAAGGGTAGGTGGTTGTGCAAAGCTAGTGGTTCATTTGTGAGGATATGGCATTTGAAGATGCATTTACTGACCTTGGCCACTCATATGAGTCATTAAACTTCTTCTTGCACTACACCCAGGTTCTCACAGCTAGGCTGCTTGCATTGGCAGTGATGACGATCTGCACCCACTGCCTTCTCAGTGTCTTGTTGTGGGGTCTCCTGCATGCTGCCTGCACTGCAATGATTGAGGGAGTGGGTTAATTGTGCATTTGGATCCCAGTGCCTGTTTTCGGGCCTTATCCAATTTTCCTCCCCTAGCCTCTAATCCTAAAAGTCTAATCTCTGTAATTAAATGCACCTTGAACTGAATCCAATTTTAACTGATGTTTGGTGAGGGAAGCTTCTTGTTTGAAAGGAGTGTCTGGCTGCAGATCAGAAAAAAATTATTACTTTTCTTTCTCTTTGAAGTGAATTTTAACAGCGTGTGTATTGAGGTTGGGTGAAATGCTAAAATTTTAAAAATCTCAGACATGACCCACAACCTACTCACTTCTAGAGGCAGGACAGGCTCGAATTTATCTTCCCTTATTAACTTCCCTCATCGGTATGCCCCTGGCTGATAAGGTTTTACCAGGCCCCAGAAACCCAGCTACTCAAGGAAAGCACTGCTTGTGGGTCAGGAGGAGAGGGGTGGCTTTCTCCCGGCCCCTCAGGCATACCTGCTTCCTAGGGTTGGAGCCTTTGGCCCCTGCATCGCCCCTACTGGGACCCTGATTTGAGGATCGGGCATCCTCTGAGGCTTGAACCCCCTCCTTGGGGTCAGAGTTTGGACCCCACTGGATCAGACCACAACAACAGGCCACCCCCTCCCAACCTTCCCCATGCTCCTATTAACATTGCAGGCTCCTTATCAATGGCTGGGGCAAGCTCAGGAGTGTTCCCTGCCCAACTGGAAGCCAAGCCTATCAATTAGGCTGACTTCCAGACTGGAATCCTGTCCAAAAGAACACACACCGTGAAGCCAAAAAATGGACTTTCTGGTTTTCCATCTAAAATTCCATCTCTTCCCCCAGTCCTAATATCAAAGCCCTGGGGGAGGTTGGGGGGGGGGTGTTGGGTGGTCACACTGAAGTGTGCAAATTGCTGCCAAAACTTTTATATAGATAGATGCATATGTCATTACTCAACATACTGAGAGTCCTACTTTACAGCTGTGGGAATTATCAACTGAATACTTATATGCAGGGACCAGTCCTCTGGATGCAAAATGTCCAGACATTGTGCTTTTTTTGAATTAAACAAAGAGTAATTAATGAATTTACTTCGTAATGTATTGGCTTATTTGGGTACTTTGAAATCTTGCATCTTTAGAAGTACTGAATGGGAAGTGATAAATTTTTATATCTGATTTGAGAAAGCAAACACATGTAAGTATTCTAGTACCTCTAAAATCACAGATTACAATTTACTGGTCTGCTAATCAGGTTTTCACACATGTGTCTGGCTATGTGTTTACAATATCCTACTGAACCAAAAAAATCAGTCAGCATTGTAGTGTGGTAAATCAACTTGCCATTGACAAATTTTGAATATCATTAAATCAAGTTTACTGTTGTCAGTTATCCTGACTAGAAGTTTACAGGAGTGAAAGTCAAAATCAACAAAGATTCAAGAAATAAGAAAACTATATAAATAGCAAACGTTAGAAATGTACACTTTATTCACAGAATATCTGATAGCATAATCACAGGATTAGACACAAAGATATATATTTAAATCTGAATGAAGCAACACCTGAAAGAAAACAGTTTTTGTGCAATATCTTTTATGAAATTCATTACTGATAAAACATTTTGCAAGAATTAGTTATTTAATATACAAAGGTGCAGCCACCTTTAAAAATGTATGTTTCAAAAATTTAGAACTTAAATATATTTTCATTTTTTCTATTAATTGCTGTTGATTTTTCAATATTTTTTTGTTTGAACAGTCAGTTCCATTGATGTGACTAGTTACTGGCCTGGGATATGTGACTTAATCCAACTGTTTGAGTGAACAGAATGAAATACAGTGTAATCTGCTTAGATCTGTGCAAGCCTGATTTCTCTGGTTATTATGATATCCATTAAAAGCAAACAAGGAAGGCAACCTTCTTTCTTTCATCTTTCAAAAGTTTGTGTTTTCCCAGAGATGCAACTGTTATGGGCATAACCCAAAAGGCATGGAGATAGAGAATGCAAGACAAGAAGCCAGGACCAGGAGCCAGAAAGACCGGGCTTGAACAGAAATCCAAATCTGGAGAGTATGGTGGGAGACTAAACTCTGAGTTGGAAAACATGAGAGGGTTCTAGACTCAAGAGTTAGGGAATATTGGGTAGGGATCCATGACTGAGAACCAAAAGAGGACCAGGCAAGGAACCACGACCCAGAAATGCAAAGCACAAAAGACTAGAAACTAGAACTGGAGGCAGCACTGAAGTAAAGGCCCTGACATTTTGCAGCTATGCGACTAGTGGAGCCCCAAGCAAGTAGCAAAAACAATTCTGAATGGGCATTTACATGTTTCATAGGGTTTTCAATGGTCTCCTGCTGGTATTTCAGCCAGTAGAATGCCTGCAGAAACTCTGGGACAAGGTATAAAAATTGTTTTCAAAGTTGTACGAGTACAAGAGATTGCTCCCAGTATTTGTTCAGTTAGCTGATTACACCTGTACAAAATATTTTTTTCAGGCAGATTTGGATTGTTCAGTTTAGCTGATTCTCTAGGCAGACAGTATTCAAGACAGATATACAACAATGTCCAGTGACTAACTAGCTTCAAATGTATTGTTAATACAATTCTTTTAATTATTTCACTCAATAATTAATCCAAATGAGTTCTGCCTGTGATTTATTTCAAGGATGCCTGTACTTTAAATTACCACACAGAGAAACAGATTTACCTTTCTCGGTTAATAAAGGCTGATCCTAAATTTGGGTGATCTCACAATTTGTGTTAGTTGATTTTAGCCGAGACAGCACCGGGAGGAAAAAATTAACCAAGGTTACTGTATCCATACAATGAGATCTCCCAGAAACTGTGCATGTGGACATCACGGTTAGATATCCTGCCAACACTCACCATCCAGGCTCTAACACAAAGGGGGCTATTTTGGTAATTGATGATAGTTTCAAACAAGTGATATTGGCTGGACCAGGCTTATCCAATTCATGGCCCGTGGGATGCATTGTGGACCTGAAGACTAGGGACTCAGCCCTACAAACTTGCTGGGCATTCAATTGATTTATATTTGAAAAATACTGTAAAGCTGCTCAGCCAAACATAGGCTGGTTCCACCCTGCATTTGCTGCTGATAGGCTCACTAGTGCAGAGAGAAACGAGCCTGAGATTGGACAAGCAGGAAATAGTGGGAAGGTAAGTTTTTAAGGTAAGTTCCAGGGCCCGGAGAGCAAGGGCAGGGAGTAGGGTGCAAGAGAGGTGGAGTGGGGCCCAGGCGAGCCAAAGCAGGACCCAGGCAAGATGCAGCAGGGCCTAGGTGAGCCGGAGCAGGGCTCAGGTGAGCCAGAGCAGGCAAGAGTGAGCTGGAGTGAGGTGCAAGGGAACTGGAGTGGGGCCCAGGCAAACCAGAGCAGGGCCCATTAGCATCTGAATGAGTGAGTGGAGACTGTGAGAGAGTGAGGAGGGAGAGAGAGCATGGGGGAAGAGAGATAATGTGGTGGGGGGGGTGAAGAGACAGTGTGAGGGGGGAGAGAGTGTGAGGGGGAGGGAGTGTGTGGGAGGAGTGAGAAAGAGTGTGTGGGGGTGGGTAGAGAATGAGGATGGAGAGAGACGGAGAGTTTGAGGGGGTAGAGAGAAAGTCTAGGGGAGAGAGAGAGTGTGGGGAGAGGAGAGTGGGGAGAGAGACAGTATGTGTGGAGAGGTGTGAGGGAGAGAGAGAGAGCCTGAGGAGGTTGAGAGAGAATCAGGGGTGAGAGAGAATTTGATGGGGGAGAGAGTGTGTGTGGGATGTGAGAACATGGGGGCTGAGAGAGCGAGAGTGTGTGAGGGGGAGAGGGAGAGAGTATGAGAGGAGAGAGAGAGTGTGTGGGAGAATAGAAAGAAAGTGTGGGGGGAGAGAAAGTGTATGAGTGGGAAAGAGGAAGAGAGAGTTTGAGGGGGAGAGAAAGTGTGTGGGGGAGGAGAGAGGGAGAGAAAGAGTGTGAGGTGAGAGACAGGGAAAGTGAGGGGGAGACAGGGAGGGGGAGGGTGTGTGAGAGCATGTGTGGGGGATAGTGTGTGTGTAAGTCTGGCTCACTCCCAGTCTCAGACTTCTCATTCACCCTCACCCCCACACATACCAACAGGCACTCTCATCCACTTTCATAGTGGATGCTTGTGAGTGAGTGAGCACCCTGAGACTGGGGGTGAGCTGGACACACACACTCTCACCCTTTCACGGTCTAATACTTATCTTTATTTATTACTAATTTTTTTCATCAGTTCATTGCTTTGACATTGCTTATTTTTTTTTTGGTCAGCAAGTTGTTTCTTTCCAAACCTCTTTTTTTGAAATTCATGTTTAATATCATGCCAAACTTCATCTTTCTGAAATTTTGTTCGTCGGCCCTTGAGTGAGAAAACCTTTGAAAGGTGGCCCCCCCCCATGTGAGAAGGTTGGACAAGCCTGGGCTAGACCATCTAGATATGTTAAGCACTTTTCCTGATTTCCATTGACTTCAATGAGAACAGAATATCAGGAGACATGTTTAATGTGAGGCTGAGCTATTATCGCTTGTTTTATACTATTATCCAAAGTCAAAATTACTTCTAAAGAATGGTTATTATAGCATCCAAAATGGCATATTTCAGCATGAATTACTGACTTCAGAAGGGATGAAACTTAAGGGAAAAACAGTCAAAACGAATCACAATTATTTGTGCCTATGAGATTTTTTTACTAAGCGATGCTAATGATGATTCACTCTTTAAAGAAGCAGAAAAAAATTACAACTGCATCAGAAATAGTAAGCAATACTGTTATATGGTCATGATAGTTAATAGTTGAACTTGATAGTGAACAGAAACCAAGTAGCTTTAATCCTGCAAAATGACAGCCAATGTTTAATGAGCTCATCCTTCCTAGGAGGCTGAAGATTTAACCTAGAATTTGACAGGATACTCAAAACTTAATATTTTTTTCGTCTCCTACTGAATATTTCAGGTTCTGTGAGCAAATTAAGCTCTCGCTTAATTTATTAGTTTCTCTAAAGTATCTGCTCTTCTTGCTTTTATCCTATATCTATTCCTGGACAGATAATGTATTTCTATTTTTACAGCAACCACCTTTATTTGTAGATCAATGGAATTCAATAAACAATGATTCTTAGTACAACTTCTAGCATTTGTTACAGAAGTATAAATTTACCTATAAGCACATCATTGTATACATTTCCATTTAGAAATGTTCTTTGTAAAAGGTAGATTGACTTTTCCCAGGTAGATTGACTTTTGTGTGCACATTTACATTCAAATTGTTTTCAGTGAGCAGCTCAATCTCTTAACCCACCTAAATAAAATTATTTGAAATCCACACATCACATACCTCACTACAGGAGTTCAACAGAATACATCATAAGATGTGATCACTATCATTCTGGGAACCTCAGTTTCATCTTGGAAAGCACTTGTTTAGGCCCCATGTCATTAATCTACCCTAAATCTAAAGTTACAATCGCAGTAAATAATCTATCATCATTATGCAACTGTAGTGGATATTACAATTTCAGTAAACTGGAAAGTAAATAGGGTTACGATGTGAACAATTAATATTGGAGGTGGGGAAAAAAGACAGGTGATTAAAACAAAATGTCTTCCTTGTTCTGGACAAAAGACAATCCATCGTTGATGGAAGCAAAAGAAGAGTACTTAGATAACAACTTTCATATACATTAGTATGGTTGAAACTAGTTTGACTATTTTGCATAGTAGCTAAAGACTTTAAAATATATTTTAACAAAAGTCTGATGCAAAAGCTATCATACATTATTGACAAAGGACACTGTAGTCAGTAAAAATGAAACAGCATAAACAGTTGAAAAATTTACTATAGTTTCAGCTAAAAACTGAGGCTGCAGTAGGAATAAATACAAGTATTCCATATTCCCTTGGTAATTCAAATAAACTTATGTTTATACACATAAAGTCTGCATGCCTGAAGATGCTCCTAGTTTGGTAACATGTTTGACGTTATACAGTTCATAGTATGGCGCAGGCTGAAGTAAAATAGTATTATTTGAGATGATTAAACACAGACCTGCTGTGCAGTCTTGTTACCATAATACATCTTTTCTATTCCCTCATCCTTACTGCTGCCAGCACCACCACCTTCGCTGTCTGCATACACTCCAAAAATACAATATTTCAAAACAAAGCAAAAAAAAGTGACACCAATAAAACACAAAACAGGAAGATATCAGATTATTTAAGGCTAAAACTTTCTGATAAGAGCTTTGTACGCTCTGTATTGCCTATAGCCTTCTCTAATTTTGTAAGCAAAACATGCATTGAAAAGGACTAGTTTAAAGAGAACATATTATAATTTGATATACATAAGTATCGAAGATAATGGTCATCTTAATTTTAATTTAAAGTGTGAAATCAATCTTCAAAAAATATCCACTCTCCTTTAGGAATACACTCTGCTGGACTTTAATATCCTATTCTGTAATACATTTTATGAGGCATAGCAAAACCTCTTTTTATATATATTTTTTGCTACTACTGAATAAATACAAATTTAATGTGAATCATGCCATAAAACTATATGCAAGAGTTGCACATCATTATTGCATGCTATTTGTGATACTACATGCTAGTCGATGGTAACATTACAATGAATTTAAAATGGCTGAGGTCTTGTATCAAAGCAATAAACATTACATTTCACTACAGCTGGTAAATTAACATCTCAGAATGCATGTAGTGCTAATGAAACTTTGCCCTATTTTGTAAATATTAAATGCTGTATATTTGTCCCTTTAAACTTTGAAAATTACAGTAGAATTGTCTTTGATCAAAAATTAGATTTTAGTGTCCATCAAAAAGTTCCTGAAGTTACGTAAAACGATCAGAATTCATTTTCCTCAGTTTGGGAGGAAGGTTTCCCTCAATCCTTGAACCACCTGCTAATCTCTGTAGCTTTGGTGGCAGCTCTGCCACAGATTGGCTCATTGGGTCACAGGTCACCTTACTGGTCTTTGGCACCAGTTTTTCCTCAGAATTTCCAGGAACTGAGCTGATTCTTTGGAGCTTCATTGGCAGATCTCCCATACTGTATGCTTTCTCTGAGGTGGTAGAACTCATTCTTAGTAATTTTTTTGGTAGGTCTTCCCTCCCTGTGATCTTCTGCAGCTTCAGCGGTATCCTGGTACTTAGATCATCCAGACTATCGAAGCAGTCCACAGAATCATTTCTATCTGGTATAGTACCCCTGCTGTTGTTAACAGCTGGGGCCATCAAAGGAGAGGTCATAAACAGCATTTCCTCTTGTTCTTTCACACTGTACGGTGGTGTTGGAATTTCAAATGTTGCATGAAATTGTGAGTAGTCTACTTTGAAGAATCCTTCTTCCAAAGAAATAACTGGGAAAAAACGGTTACCCCAGAGAACTTCATCTTCTGTGTATGATGTCCTTGCTTGGCATGTCATGCCTAAAGGGAAAATACAAATGTAAGTAAATAATTATGTCAGAATTTAAACTAGACATGTATTAATCTGATAATTTGATTCTTAAAATTTGATGTGTGGATAATTTATAACAAGTTCTTAGAGTCAAAAATCAGGCACCTAATTAACATCCCATCAACAACCTTATGTAAATCAATTGGAAACAGAACCCTGGATTGTTGCATGCCAGTAAACAAAATCCCCTCCCCACAAGTATTATCAGTCACAAAACTCAATCACTGCTGAACACATCACTGGTATTTAAATCTATTCCATATAAAAAACTGACACATTGGGTGGAATTTAATCTAGGTGACATGGGGCTTTCCCCATGGTTGGAGAGTTGGTGAGAGCCCAGCATCGCCCCCATTGGGGAAGGTCTGCCATTTTAAGTGCCTATCAGGTGCACTACTGGATACTGTCAGGCTTTCCCTGGAATTAAAGACCCTGGTGGCAGAAATTCCACCCCAAGAACTGCCAGCCAATCAGAGGCTGGCAGGTCTCCATTGCAGGCAGCACCATCAGGAGAGGTCGCAGCTGCCGGCAATGCACCCACCAGAGGGACCCGAGGCAAAAAGTGCGGGCAGGATGGGGGTCACCAGATGAGGGTCACGAGAAAGCAGGATGCAAGGGCAGGGAGGGCTTTCAGTGTGCAGTGCCACCCGCACCCCCCCCACACCAATGCCAAGTCCCTCGATCAAGCACTGTGCCTTTGAATGAGGGAACCCCCCCGCCTCCACCCCAGCAGTCCACAAGCAACTATGACAAGGGTTAGCTTTATGGGCTTCCCACATGGTGAGTTCCTCGCCTGCTGTTGCTTGAATACCGGTGGTGTGAAGATGAGGCCCCTAAGTGGGTATTAATTGCCCACATTAGAGCCTCTATCAGTGTCCGGGTAGGAAGGCCATCCACTAGCCTTCCTGCCCCAGACGCAATCAGGAGGAGTTGGGAAGGCAGTGGGGTTCCCATTTAATGCTCTCACACCTGATTAAATAATCCCTGCCTCTAAACTCGTTGATAGTGGTCATTAAAAAAAGCCCATTGCTGTATCATCAGAAGCTGTATGACCTATAATTGAAATATCTCTGCTCAAGTCAGAAAAGTAACCCGAACTGGATAGATACATCCTAGGTTATTTGGGAAGTAAGGGTGGAAACTTCAGGCACAATCTTCCAATCCTCCTCAGCTATGGGAGTGGGTGCTAGAGAATTGGAGGACTGTAAATGTTACATGCTTGCTTAAAAAGGGGGACAGGGATAAACCTTGCAAATCAGTTAATCTAGCGTCACTGGTGAAAAAGCTTTCAGAGGCAATAATCCACAAGAACACAAGAATTAGGAGCAGCAGTAGGAAATTTGGCCCCTCGAGCCTGGTCACCATCCAATAAGATCACGGCTGATCTGACTCTGGCTGCAAGTCCACTTTCCTGTCTGCCTCATAATCCTTAAATCCCTTGTCGATCGAAACTCTATCTTTCTCAGGCTTGAATATATCACAAAACTCAATCACTGCTGAACACATCACTGGTATTTAAATCTATTCCATACAGATATAAAAAACTGACACATTGGTTGGAATTTAATTCAGGTGACATGTATATTCAATGACCCAGCCTTCACTGCTCTCTGGGGAAGAGAATTCCACAGACTAACAAACTTCTGAGAGAAAAAAATGTTCCTCATCTCAGTCTTAAATGTCCTAATTTTTAAACTGTCCCCTAGTTCTAGATTTCTCCACAATGGGAAACATCGTCTCAGCATCCACCCTGTCAAGAACCCTGAGGATCTTAATGTTTCAGTAAGGTTACCTCTCATTCTTCTAAACTTCAATGGGTATACACCCAACCTGCTCAACCTCTACTCATAAGACAACCCATTCATCCCAGGAATCAGTCGAGTGAACCTTCTCTGAACTGCTTCCACTGCAATTATATTCTTTCTTAAGGAGACCAAAATTGTACACAATATTCCAGATCCTGGACAAAATTAACTGACATTTGGAAAAATATGGGTTAATAAATGAAAATCAGCACAGATAAAGTCAAATTATGTTTCACTAACTTGATGGAGTTATTTGATAAAGTAATGGAGAGGATTGCTGAGGGTAGTGCAGTTAATGTTGTGAACATGGTTTTTCATATTGACTTTATTAATAGAGGCGGAGAGTACAAAAATGAGAACGTTATGCTAAATCTTTATAAAACACTGGCTTGACCTCAGCTGAAGTATTTGCAGAGATGTACTACAGAGAGGCTTCTTTAGTTGAACAATGAACTTTATTTACAGAGCTGTTGGATTAGCTGCCTGCTTCTAGCAAGGCTACGATACAATCTCCTGATTAGGAAAACTCCACCCACTTATGAGATTCCCCACGCTCAGTGTTGGTTGGCTGTTCTGACCACGTGACCCTTACATAGTAAGGCTAGCTTTAAAGCAACAATCACCAAATCCCTCCCCCTTTAATTCCTTGTGTTACATTCCTTACCCAAATTACTTTATACAGGTGAATAGAAAACAATATCAAAAATTTGAGAAATAATCACACTTATACTTTGTCATGAATTCAGATTATACACTTATACACTTTGGACCAGCAATTACGAATCAACTTGTTGAAGGGGTTTCCTGTTCCGGGTAAAGCGGTATAATTCTATAGCCTGAGGCTCTCCTACAGTTTACTAACAGGATCTGCAATAACAGGTACCTCTCTTGGCACAAGCAGTTCATTACTATTTGATGCAATGGAGACATCAGTTATGTCTATATCAGGTCGATCAGGTACTTCGGTGCTTATGAGTTCGATAACACTCCTTGATGGCTACACTGACTGTGGAAGCTTCTCCCTGCTCCTCAGGTGATCCACGTGTTTACAAACAATCTGGCCTTCCATGTCTACTTGGTATGAAAGGGGTCCGGTCTCACAGTCCATAACCCAGCTTGGACCGCTACTTAAGTTTCTTACCTATACAGCTTCATTCACCATAAATTTCCGGGCTCCACTATGCAAGTTGTGGCTTGTTCACTGATTGCCTTGGCTATTCTCTACCCTCCCTGGAAAATTTGGAAATATGGGGCTCTGCCTCCTTCTGAGACGATGTTTCATAAGCAGTTCTGCTGGTGGAATTTTCGTTGTTGCATGCAGAGTCATGCGGCAGATGAGAAGGGAGCATGAGATTTGGTTTTGGCAAGGAGGCCAGTACAGTCAATAAGTTGTGTAAAAGTTGCCAGTAGTAGTTTACTATACCTAAAAATAGTTTGAGTTCAGTGATATTTGTGAGGGAAGGCACCTCCTTTATCGCCTTAACCTTTTCTTCCATGGGGTGTAATCCTTGTTCCCCAGATAAGTAACCTTGGTGACTTGGAAAGCGCATTTCTCCATTTTTAGGTGAACTCCCACTTCCAGAAATCTTTTTAATACCTCCTCTAAATTTGCTAGATGCTCGGCACCTGTCGATCAAATCATGAGGATATAGTCAAGGCATACTACAATCTGTGGTAACCCCTGTAGCAAACTCTCCATCATCCTTTGAAATATTGCACATGCCGAAGGCACACCAAAAAGGGGGCGTGTATACTAGAATAGGCCTTCGTATGTGTTTATTGTGACATACCCCAGGGGTGTGTTATCTAACTCAACTTGCATGGTATGCATGGCTCATATCCAACTTAGTGTAGGATTGACCACCTGCCAACTTTGCGTACAAGTCTTCAATTCTTGGAATTGAATATTTATCCAACTTGGCAGCCTGATTAACTGTTAGCTTATAATCATTGCAAATGTGGACGTTATTATCCAGTTTCAATATGGGGACGATAGGTGCTGCCCATTCTGAAAATTGAACCAGCTGTATGATGACTAGTTCCTCCAACCTGTTTAACTCAGCATCCATTTTTTCTCTTAAGGCATAGGGTACCGGTCTTGACTTTAAAAAAAATAAGGGAGTTGCCTCTAGATCAACATAAATCTTGGCTTGCAAGCCTTTAATTTTTCCTAATTCATTGCAAAAGATGCTGTCGTATTTTTTGAACAATTCTAGCAGTCCTCCTGCATGCACTTGAAAAGTCTCAGACAATTTAACCTGATTTCTTTTAGCCAGTCATGGCCCAGAAGGCTTGGTCCTTCCTCAGTCATTATTATTACTGGGAGCTGGGCTGACTACTTGCCGGTGCATTTTACTCTTATTGCTTCTCCCATGTAAATCTTCAACAGGGCAGATGTTCTCTCCGGGCTCAAAGATTGGGTACCTTCTCTCAGGTACTAAAATGTATGCCATCCATCACTGTGGCTGATGCCTCTGTATCTACCTCCATTACTAGAGGCTTCTTGTTTACGTGGAGCGTGACAGTAATAGGGTCTGCCTTGACTGCATTAAGATTAAAAAGTGAGTGAATGTCAGAATCAGTTACTTCAGGCTCTTTCACATTATGTACTTTTAACATCTTCTCTGGCTGGTTACTTAGCAGTCCGAACTTAGCTCAGCACTGCTTTGTCAAATGCCTTCTTTTTCAACAGTAATAGCACTCAGCCTCCTTAAATTTACATGTTTCGGGAGTGTGGTTATCCCCACATCGGTAACATTTTAACTTCAGGATCACTGTCTGATTGCCTCTGGTATTCTTTCTGATTTCTGGGTAATTGGGAATGACTTCTGCTCCGCAGCTCTTCAGTGGTTTTGGTGCCACACCTGGCTGCAGGTTCCCTCCCTAACTGGTAAACGCCACCATTTTGCAAGCTCCGTAGCTCCTGCAAGTCTTTTGCAGTGCCTTCCATGGCCAGCGCTATCTCCATTGTTCATTTAAAAGTTATATCGACTTCTGCAAGCAATCGGCACTGAATGGCAAGGTTGTGCACGCCACAAACGTTCAGATCCTGTACCATGTCGTTCAAGGTCACTCTGAAATCACAATGCTCTGACAATTGCTTCAACTTAGGAATATAAGTTACGATTGATTCACCTGGGGCCCTCACCCTCATATTAAATTTGAATCTTTGCGTAATGACTGATGATTTGGGCTGAAAATCATTAAATTCACGAGCTCACTGAACGATTTGGAGTGAGGCGTGCTTCAGGCTGTAGACTGCGAATAAGGTTGTAGGTTTGACTCCCACAGATGCTCAGGAGAATTGCTTTGTGCTTCGCCTCCTTCCCTATTTCATTAGCCTGAAAATAAAATCTGAGGCATTTGATGTATTGACTCCAGTCCTCCATGGAGGAGTCAAATAGGTCGATCCTCCCGAAGAGAAGCATCCTGGTGAGTATATGTTTTTTTCTTTCTTTCCTTCTTTAAAATGAAATACTCACAGTTGTAGGGTGAGAGGCAGCACCAGGATCATTTATCCTCAACGCCAGATGTAGATATGTAATCCGAGAGGCTTCTTTAGTTGAACAATGAACTTTATCAACAGAGCTGTTGGAATAGCTGCAGGGCTCTCGCAAGGCTACAACATGTGTTCTATCATTCTATGGGCTGGATTTTACAGTGGGGTGTATTGCTTGCTCACCTGGTAGAAAAGCCGGCCATGAGCCGAACAACTTCAAAAGAGGCTGCCCTACTGAGGACGGCCCTAACAGGTGAGTGTGGAACATCTGCCCCTCAGAGACAGGAAGTCCTGTCCTCCAAAGCTGCCGGCCAATCTGATTGGCTGACAGTTGAGTAGTCCCAGAAGTGCCAGAAGCAAGCAGTGGATGCCTTTGGGA
Organism: Carcharodon carcharias; assembly: GCF_017639515.1. Lineage (NCBI taxonomy): Eukaryota > Metazoa > Chordata > Chondrichthyes > Lamniformes > Lamnidae > Carcharodon > Carcharodon carcharias. Next base: position 72,094,667 of record NC_054478.1, read on the forward strand.
CTACAACGGAGTCCCTGGGGAGAAGTGTCATGGGTGCCAGAGTAAGATAAGTTGGGCCTTTGTGTGTGTGTTTTCCAGGATGAGGGGAGGTCAAAGGGTGGGGGTAACATCTTGGGAGGGGTGTGCCAATAGGCATTGAGCAACCCCAAAGGAAGTGAACCTCTTCCTTCTCGCCCTTTCACCAGAGTTGGTGAAAAAGCAGCCTGCTCACTCTCCTCCACCCACCTGTATTATGGCAGCCGAGGCAGAATCGGGCCCTTAACTTGCCCTTAATTGGCCTGTTAAAGGCCTCAACAGGTCTAAGGGTGGGTGAGCTGGCAGATTCTTACCTGCCCATTGTATTATGGGGGACAGCTTGGGGGTGGGCATAAGGCGATGGGCTAGCCACCCATTCTACTTTATGTGACCCTCCCCCTCTCCCAGCCTCTCCTCCTCCCTCCGCCCCCCTCAAGCAAGCCTGGTGGGTGCCATGAAATTCAGCCCGATGATAAGTGGCCTTCTGTATGCCTCTTCACGGTTAGATTTATGTTTTTGTTTTACTCTGGAGTGTCATTAATCTAGAAATTAAACATTATTACACTGTAAGGTCACGTCAATATAAAATATAAGATCTCAGCAACAACCCAACCTAATTATTACTGTAGTATAATTCATCTTCTCTAAGTGTCAACAAACATGAACTAGATGATTAGGGCTTTAAAATTTGGCTTTTTGATACAGTACATTTCACATGCCCTGACTGTACTACACTAAATTTACTATTTAAGAAATGTTAAATCTGTGTGCACCTGCTGTGTGCACACTTGGGTCAGAATTTTACCTTCACCAAGCAGGCAAGCAGCAGGCCTGACCTTTTGCGAAATGGGGCGTGATGACATCTGGAGGGCGTCCAACATCATTGCGTATTCTCACGACATCTTGGTCAGTGGGCACACGTGGAAATCAGAAGCAAGCCCGCCAACTGTTAAAGGGGCATTAAGCCCATTAAATCCCCAATTGACTGTGATTTTAAGTAGCCTGTGTGCTTTTATGCTCGATGAACAGGCCAATCGGCCAGGCTGCCTTCTTGTTTGTCATTCATTCTAACTCCAGGGCAGATAAAAGGCCTGAAGATGTTGGTAAGGTGAGGAATTGGAAATCTTCGCTGTGAGTTGTTTGTTGTTGGATTAGAGATTGTTTCTGGCATTTTTTGGTTGATTTTGATCATTCTAGGATTGATAAGCATTTAAAAGGCTTCCTGCAGAAATGCCCCTTCAGTGCAGAAACCTGTACAACCATCTGGACATACATGGGGATTGTGTACTCAGCTGGAGGGCCCTCCTCAGAAGAGGAGGAGAGGGACAGAAAGGAGAAGAGGCCAGTTGCCTGCAGGTGCCACTCCAGGGTCTGCCCTCTGGACCGAGAGGCACAGACAGAAAAAATGGAGGGTCAGCAGGATTTGCAAGGCAAAAGGGTCCGGAGAGGGTGTCAATGCCCAGCAGGCAGAGTGTAGAGCCAGTGATTATGCTATCTGGAAATGACAGAGGTTCAGAGCCGAAGAAGGCACCACCTTTCTAGGAAAACTGTCACCTCTATCTGTTACATGAATGGCTCCAAAATAGCCTCCAACTGTGTAGGTGGCCACCCTGTGCCAGTGGCTCTGAGGGTGACAGTGGCCCTGAACTTTTATGCCTCAGGATTGTTCCAGAGGAGTCTGTGGAGTTTTATGATCCATTGCCCACAGCTGCATGAAGTTGGTCACAGATGCACTGTTCTGAAGGGTCAACACCTTCATTCACTTCAGGACAGATGAGGCCAGCCAGGCTGAGTGAGCCAAAGGATTCATTGCAATTGCAGGATTTCCCCAAATTCAGGGAGCCATTGGCTGCATACCTGTCCAAAAAGGTGCCAGTGGAGAAGCCAGGTGCCTTGTCAATAGAAAGGGCTTCTACCCTCTAAATGTCCAGATTGTGTGTGACCACAAAAGTGAGATCCTCCGACTGCTGGCACCCTGGGGACTCTCTGCCTCTGCCAGCTCATCAGGCGAATATGACATGCCTTCCCCAGTGCATACTGCCATCTACTCCAAAACACCGATGTGCCTGCATGTGCGCTGGTGCATGGTGCAGAGGGAGGATGCATCTAGCTGCTGGTCATCCAATGATATCAAGGGAGGGTCCTCGGGGTCCTTCTGAGGTCTAAATATTCTATCTGAGGGAGGGGAAAAAATGTAAATCTCGAACAGCAGACTGGCTCCGGGCATTTCCATCCCACCTGGCATGGGGTCCGGGTACGGGTGACATTTTCCAGACACAACGGACAATACAAGATATAAAAAAAGTAGCCAGACCCCTGGAAAATCACAGTAGTGCCCTGACGCAGTTGCACAATGGTTGTCAGCCTTCAGGGAGCTCCAAATAAACCCCTTGCTCACACCCTGCTTTGTCCCAATGCCCGCCCTTTTCCCTCACCCCCGCAGCAATGAGCCTCTAGCAGCGTGCCTTTCACACTGGCTGGCAGTTAATTGTCCTGCCAGTGCGAAATCACTGTCGGGAGCCGAAAGCAGCCGGCCTTGGTTTCCAAATTTTCACACTTTTTTGTTCACCATTTTCCTATTACAAATTCATGTGTCTAGGTTTGTAATGGATTTTGCCTATGTAACCTCTTCATTGTGATTGCACAACTTGGAGACCTGGTTCCCACACATTGAGCTGAATTTTACAGACCCCTGCAGGGCATGTTTGAGGAAGAGGCACCACTTTCTTGTCCACCCCCGAGCTGAACCCCTTAATACATCTGCCATCCCACCTGCCCTTGGGCCTTTTGAGGCCCTTAACTGGCCAACTAATGGTCAGTTAAAGGCCTAATTCTCCCTCCGCTGTCATAATACGATGGGTGGTGGAAGATGGAGGAGAGTGGGCAGGCCGTATTTTCACTAACACTGGTGAAAAGGCATGAAGGAAGGGGGTTACCTCCTTTGGGCGGTGCCCTCTCCCCGTTGGGGGCACTCCCCCAAGTTGTTACCCTGCCCTCCCACTTTGTGCCTCCAAATCCTGACACCCCACTTCACTTTCACGCCCCCCTTCCCTGTCCCTAGGGTCCTCAATCTCTCCCTGCCCAAAAAATCCTGACTTCCCTTAGTCCGGCATCAGTGACACATCTTTCTGGGGACTCTTTTGTAATCCCAGCAGCGCCCACTACTTGCTTTAGCTGCTGCTAGGACTACTCAACTGTCAGGAATCAGACTGGCCGGCAGTTCCTGAGGACAGGGTTTTCTGTCTCTGAGGGGCAGGAGTCCCACACTCACCTTGTTAAGGCCGCCCGCAGCGTATTGCCACTGTGAGGCAGCCTTTTTTAAAGTTGGTCGGTTCCAGCTGATTTTTCTACATGGTTAGGGGATTGGTGAGAAAAATGGCTCATGTGAAATCCAGCCCATTGATTAAAATGTTTCCTGACATTTTTCTTCAAACCCTATTTGATTCTCACTAACTAAAATAGGTATTGCCTGAAAATCAAATCCAAAAGCTACATATTCCACAATTATATGATTAAATTTGTCAATTTAATGGCCTTTGTGTCTTTTAATACTTTCAATAAATATTTTGCTTGCAAGTATCATCCCGTTTTAAAAGCATGGGCTTGAACTTAGTAAGAATGATTGTAACCCTGCATTTTGGGCAATGAGGCTAAAATAAAAAATTGGAGGCGTGATCCAAGCCCAATTCTGGTTTTATTCAAAGCATGTTGATTGCTGGGCAACCATGCTACTCTCCTGATATGGGTGTGTCCTTAAAATATCTGAAAGAGGCTCCTTGCCTGAAATTTAACCTGTCAGCTGGAGGAAAGTAAAAATAGCTGGATGGAAGAGTCCTTCTGCCAGTTTGTGGGCCAAATGGACAGGAACCTTTTCTACAAGTCTATCATGCTACTCTGCAATCCAATCTGCTGGGTCGATTAAACAACGCCCTCCCTCCTGCCCCACCATCAGAGTTGAATTGTCCTCCTTCCACCCCCCCCCCCCCCCCCCAATATCTTGGTGCCTGATATTTGGCTCACTTCCTGTCTTCTGATGTCAACTACCCATCCTGACTTTCAATGCCCAACAACCACTGACCCCCACACCTCTGATATCCAACTTCTCCTTTGACCTTCAATATCCAACAAAACTTGAATACAAGTGACGATCCAGGTTAGAGGAACATCAGATGAGTTCAAAACCCTGGAGGTGGACGCTTGTGGAAAGCATCCGAGAGAAAGCATCATTTGGGAGAAGATTCTAAGGCAGGTTTTTATGGAGTGGAGTTTGGGAACCCTTGTGTGAAAGATGGAGTTCAGTGAGGCTGGTTGACTCACAGTGTGACATGCGCCTGGGGGGAGTTGATGAGAGATCTATAGCATCTGTTTGGGGGTGGCATCTTGGTTTCAGAGAGTGGTGTGCCTGACCACAGGTTGCCTATTGGTTTACATGGACAGTGTACTTACTGTGAACATTAGAGTACAAGATAGCTTTTGTAACTTGTTATCCTTACAAATCTGCATATACCTGTAAAGGCATAGTTGTGGGTGAAGGAGTATTGTCATACAGTTAATCTTCTCTTGTTTAATAAATATTTTATTCTTTTGTTAAAAGTTCATCAGCTGACTCCTGTGATTCTGTTCAGTAGCCACTCTCTATGTTTCTAAACTAAAAATAAAAGTTAGGATCTATTGAGCCGGGTTCCACCCTGGGATCTGACTTTTCTCGTAGTGACATCAGCTGGGATCATAACAACAGGGAGTGGTGTGGGTTTGCTGAAGGATTTTGTCCTGATTTCAAGGCTTTTGCACCAATTAGTTCCTCCCAGACCTGGGTACAATAGTAGGCATTTCCTTTTGGGAGACAGCATGACAGGGAGGATCTGCAGAGCTGGTTCAAAGCAAAGAAAGCTGTTGGAAGAGGGAAGTGAAGGTGAAGGGGGAGCAGGGCTTTCAGCAGAAGGTTATATCCGTCCAGGGTGTTCAGGGAGCAATTCTCTGACCTGAACCTTGGCAGGAAACATTGTGTGAAACACCTGCACTTCAATAAGGACATCCTCACTGAAATCTGGCAACTACTGTACCCTCAACTGCAACTTCACCAACAGTACCACTCATTACCTTCTCTTGGTTAATGGCCATCATAGCAGCTGCATGGTCACAATGCAAAAATAAAAACTAACACAAAATTAACACTTCAAGCTATATAAATCAAAGCATGCTATACTGCATGCAAATATAAATGAAACTCTTAGTACCAGTCTTGTGGGCACCTTTTCCTGTCCTAATGCTGCTACACAGTGCTACCCCAGTGGCTGCAGCATGGCTGGTGGAAGGCTGCTGACTTTCACAGGGGAGACTGCAGTTGCTCTTGCAAGAGAACTTTGAGTAGGTCTGGCTCTTAAATGCCCTGCTTCAGATTCCACCACCTCAGCATGAGCAGCAGCAGTCCGGGCTGGCTAACCAGCAAGAGCAAGGGTACGTGGTACAGGTGGAAGCATAAATGATGTCATTCTGGAGAACAGCAGGTTGTGCTCCACAGTACCACCATCTCTCTCCTGGGGTTGGGTGGGGGGGTGCTATTGTCTCAGCAATACTAGTAATCTGTTGGAGGACACATTATTGGACTACTGTGATGCTCCATAAACATCTTTGAACACTGACATCCACAATCTTTATAGCAAAAGTCTTACCTTCCACTTCAGCACTGAGATATCATGCTGCAATGGAAGCTAAGCCATCAGTCATCAGACACTGCATTATGATTTGGTCCACAAGTGTACCTTTGGAGTTTGCCATGCTGAAAATGATAGGATTCAAGTTCAGCACAAATCCCTGTGCAAAATTGGTGCTGGACTCCTCAATGCTCCTTAATATTGCACACAGGTTTTCTGGCAGGCTTCCAATGCACCAAGCATTTTGTTGTGCATTGTTAGCAGCCCTGTTCTTTAGGTTACCCCAGCAAAGTGCTCATCTGAGGACTCTGCACAGAACTCGTGTGTAGTCTCATCCTTGACCTGACACCTTGTGCCTGGTGAATTGACACCTCATGGATTTCTGAATGGAGAAAGGCACAAGGGTAAGATTGTGGAGCAGAGATGGTGAAGGGAAGCAAGAAGTGAACGTGTACATTATCTGCACCTGTAAATCAGAAGCTTTTGTGGGATGAGGGGGGAAGTGAGATGTGAGAAGAGATATGAGGATACTCTCATCTTCTGTGATTTTAGTCCCACTGCTGGCTCAATGGTGACATTCCAATGATAACAAGCATGGTCTCCTCGCTGTGGGTAAGAACATGAAGTCATGCCTGTCCTGCTGCCTGGGGTTATGTGCCACCTTGTCCTGCAAGAGAGAAGGAAGCGTGTCAATGAGTGTTGTGCAATTTGTCTGTTTGATGTGGCTGTCATGGTTGAATAACTGGTAGTGTGTACAAACTATGAGATATAGTTGCAACATTGCTAAGGGTGAGGTGCAGCTATGAATGCTAGGTATGAGTCCTGTTTGATGGAACGAGGAGGGTGTGGTGCACTGAGGAGTGTGTGAGGCTAGTGGCGCAACTGGTGGGATATGGCATTTGAGGATGAATTCAGAAACTGTGACCACTCATGTGATGTCACTGAACATTTTGCCACATTGTGCCCAGGCCCTTGGGCCTTGACTTCTAGCATTGACTTCTACGGTTATCGGAGTGATCTCCTGGGTCCCTGTGGGTATAGCACTGCTCCTCTCCTTTCCAGCTCCTTTAGCATGGCCTCCAGTGCAACACCAATAACCTTGGATCAAGATCCCTCCCATATTGTGCCATTATTCAGTCTTTTTCCATGTCTTGTACACGGACCTCTGCCATCTGTTGTAGCCACGATGTGCTACCCCTTTGAGAGCTGCAGGCTGGTTTTAAGTCATGTTGCCCTTTCATGATTTTGGACCCCCTACTGAGGTGTGAAGCAATCAACAACGTGGTTAGCACTGGTTGGATGTTTCAATCCTGGTAATGAGGAGGCAGCACAAATTTGCATGAATGCTGCCTGGATTACACAATGGGCATAGGGTAATCGCGTTTCATGATCCCATGCCCACTTTCACAAGGTGTCCTATTTAGCCCGCTGTATTTCTATTATCTTTAAGACAGCATAGGAGAAAGACAAAGAAACAGAGAACAAGATAAAAATGGAGATAAATGCAATAAGGTAGTTCCTTTCCTCAACCTTTGATTTTTAAAAGAAACAAGTTGGATTTTAAAAACAAAGTTTCTTTGAGAGAAAATATGAGAAGAAGGGGAAGAGGGGGATGGTTGCAGAGGAGGGAACTTTATTATGAGTGATAAAACATCTGACCTCTTGCTATTATCCTTTGGGGGCCTAAGTGAGAGTGGGAGAGAATGGATGAGGTAAGGGTTGGGGAATTGACAGCAAAGAAAAAGAAATATGGAGCATACAGAAGTTAAGTGGGTTGTTGCAAGTTGAAGAAATAGAGCTAGTGTTAGGAATAAAGGATGGTAGGAAGAGAAATGGGTAAGGTGAAGAGGTAGGGGATATCATGAGAGTGAGGTAGCACAGTGACTGAGAAAGGAACAGAATGGGTGTCTCTGAGGGCCACAACTTGCCTCACATAGCTTGCCCAAAATGCAGTCTGCAGCCATTGGCTACATCTTAATACTACCAAACAATATGTCCCATTTACCAACAGCCCCACTCCTCGAACAGCCAGCCAATCTCTTAAACTGCCTGGCTGCCAATCAGGTAAGAAGAAGACAAAATTCAAATGAGGTGCTGACAAATTAAGCAAGACCTTCACCATATCAGCTTTTCCAAGCCACTGTGACCATCCCCATCTACCCTCTCAAGTGTAGGGGTGAATGGGTCTGCCTTGTGGATCTCTTCTACACTCCCTCCAGTCAAAACATGAACGTTTTGTTTCTGCCCCAGTGACCAAAAATTGTCACAGTACTTGTGGCCTGTCTTTCCCTGATTTATGTTCTTTCTGTTTTACATTTTTAGTTTAACACACTCTTTTGTTAATTGTGGCTCTGCTGTGATTTGACATGCCAAGCATCTAGATAACTATCAACTCAATTTCCATGTATTTACACAAGGAGTACATAAGGTTGTCATTCTTCCTTTCTTTTTTGTGGTACTCTGCACTTGTCCACATTAAATTTTATTTGCCATTGCTCTGTCCATTGGCTTGTGTAAATCACTCTGTACTTTCTGAGTTGCCTCTGTAATTCCACTGTCCCCTCTGCAAGCCCTTGATTTGCATTGGGTTTCTGAACTCAAGTCATTGATGTAAATTGGAAACATTAGATGTTCCAACACCAATCTCTGGGATCTCTCATTTAATGCTTTTTCTCATGGCATTGTAACTTCTGTAACAAATACTTATTATTTTCAACCTGCCAAATTCCTTATCACTCCCCAAGATTTACTCTGCATTCCTCCAACTTTGAACTTAACTAACAGTCTATTGTGTGGAATATTGTCAAATTCCTATTGGAAGCCTAGTGTACCTATTATGTGTAGGGCCTCCATGGTTCCCTTGTGTTGTCAGTTCCTTGAAGAAGTCAAAGAGATGGTCATCCTGGCTATTTATCTTATGACTCCTGTTTACTAGGTTATTTTATTGTATACTTAATTATTGAGTTTGCCCCTAATAATTAAACCCTTTATTTTTACATAGAACAGAAGACTTGTTTGTGGTTGCCTTTGTTTTGTTGATCTTCTTGAACATAGGCACATATTGGCACACTTCCAAGTTGCTGGCTGCGGTCGCTTCCCTGTTGCACTGTCAAGAAACAGTTATGCTTTGCATTTATTAAATTTGACTCTAGAAACAATTGGGTTAACTGAATCCACCCATTAAAATAATCTTCCTGTTCTCTGTCCTTTTCTCATACTTTATTCATTTATCTCTAGATTTCCCATCCACAAAACTATGCCTGCTTTTTTTCTGTCCATTCCTTTCTGAATACTCTATACCCCCAGAATATTATATTCATTACCATACTCTTGACTAAGCCATGTTTCAGATATTCCTACATTATTTTTTCCTACGATCACAATAGCTGCATCTGTCATCTTATTTCTGATTTTTTGAGCAGGCTTGTCATGTTTTGCCTTCTTTCATGACCTCAAGTTTCCTGGTCTCAAATTCATTTAGGTCTCTGCGTTTCTGGTCCTAAAATTTCTTCTGATTTACACTGAACTGGGCGAGTTACAGTGGTGGGTGAAGCAGAAATAAGGTGGGGCCTCTTAATTTTGGCTATTCACATATTGAAATTACAGACATCTCCACAGAGATTTCCTGCAAACCTATAAACAGAAAGAGGATTGGATCATGTGGAGTGTCCAACACACTGAAATATTTGGGGCATTAAACCACCCTTGTCCCTTTTTTGATGTTCAGCTGCTTCCTTGGGTGTTTGGTGGACACGGTGGGTCGTGGTTGTGGTTATTTCATCTGTCTCTTGTACAGCTGTCATCAGAGATGGAAACAGCACTGGGTGAGATGATGCAAATATTGGATTTCTTGCCAGTTTTGTCTCTGGAAACCCTGGTTTATTTCACACTTGCATAAAGTATCACATCGTGGAAGTAAGATCCAAATTTGAAATGGACAATTTTCTTATGGCAGTCAGTCATTTGGCTACTTAAGGCCTTTCTGTTATAGAGACAAATTTGTATTTTAAAAAAAATCTTTTATCACCTGGACCTGTCAGCACTCCTCCTGTGACTTGGCACTTCCAGCAATTTCCTACCTCCCCCAACCAAAATAATGCATGCAAGTTATTCAAGTTTGATGGGGGTTGTTGGGGTCAACACACATCCTAACCTATCATGGGTATGGCGGCAGAGCAGTGTTGCAGATTCATCTGTCAGAAATGAGGGCGCATGTTCTGGTGCCGGTGGTGGGGATGGGCCGGGGGGTGGTGGGGTGGGGGGGATGATCACCCAAATATTCTAGCATGTTGGACATCCAACATGATTCAACTCACTTCCGGTTTTTACCAGGGCACATTTATAGGTGTGCAGGAAACCCTTGTGGAGATGCCTGTAAATTCAATATGTGAATAGCCAATTAGTTGTGCATTATGCCCAGCATTTTGACTTTTACAGCCAGTCGATGAATTTTCCAAGCTGTGCGAAACATGCCAGAATCAACAAGTGTGTGCTTTCGCTGTTTTTAAGGTGATTTCTGATCTTTTGTAAGTCATTTCATCTATCTTACACTTTCTCCACCTTGATCTGCACTTCCTTGTTGTTAGCTTTCAAGGCAGCACCGGAACAGCCTATGCAGCTCTACTTTGGGCCACTGATGAGGAGCAAGAGGAGCAGCGATACCAAAGCTAGCAGCTGGAGGAACACCTACAGCATGCAGCAGCTGCATTCTCCTCAGCCTTATGCTGCTCTACAGGACACAGAGGAGGTGTTCAGCTTGAACTAAGTGATACCTCCAGCACCAGGTAAACAGGCGGAAATGAACTTGCCCAATATGAGCACCAGTGCCTCGGGAGACTCAAGCTTTCAGAGCAGGTTACTGCTGACATCTGCAGCCTCCTGAAGCAAGTCCTCCTTCCTAGTGAACCAAGGGGGCACACATTGCCAGTGACTGTCAAGATAACCACAGCCCTGAATTTCTTCATCTCCAGTTTGTTTCAGGGATCTGCTTGTGTGATCTACAGAATTTCACAATCTGCTGCCCACAAGTACATTTTCCAGGTGACTTATGCTAAGGTGGCCAGGGTTGCAAGTTATATCCACTTTGGCACTAATGAGGACAGTCAGAACCAGAGGACTCTCACATTTTCTGGATTCCCACAGGTACAGATTCATCGAATGGGATTTTCATACACCCCAACCCCGCACCCCCCACCCCCCACCCACAGTCCGTCGCCAGGATCGCCCAGTCCTGCCAAAAGTCAATGGACTTTTGGCTGGGCCACCAAATTTCCCGTAGCGGGTCCTGACATGGTGGTGCCAGAAAATCCCGGTCATAGGCTGCACATGTGGCTGGTAACACCCAAGAGGATTCCTACCACTGATGCAGAGGAAAGGTATGTTAAATAAGCACAAGAATACTCATACAGCAAGCTATTGTGTTGCTGAAGAGGTGATTCAGGTGCTTGCACAGATCTTCCACATCAATTTGCACCTGGAAGGGCCTCCTGAGTGATAATGGTCTGCTGTGCCTTGTACAACATTGTGCTGAGGAATGGACTGGAGCTGTAGGAGGAGGAAGATGAGGACCACATTGCATCCTCAGAAGAGGAGGAGGAGCAAGATGAGGAGGAACCTGAAGCGGTTGCCAGAGAAGCCCATGAAGAACTCATCCAGGCATGTCTCAGATATCCTGACTATGTGAAGCCAATATGGCACAACAATGTGAAACTCATTGCCCTGCATATCCCCTAAACACAAATCATTCCCACAGTCAGAAATCTCTCCATCTGATTCAGATCCTTTGCCCATCTTTCACTCTGGTCACCCATTCTCCTAAAGACTAATGTCTTTTTGGAGAGGAGGCAATAATGGAGATGAATGGGCAGTGGAAACTTAAAATAAAGTGTCTGCCTCATTTACATTTTGCAGTAAATTAAAGCATTAACATTTTTATGATTACCCAAGTGAATCCCTTGTGCAACATAAAAAGTCTTTCCTTTTGTCTTCTGATTATCTCTATGTGGTGCTACCATTGTAGCTTTGGTAAAGCTAGAGGCTGGCTGCTCATTCCTCTACTCTTGTCAGCTGAGATGCACATGCCATCCATCCTTGCGGCGGATTTAAACTAAATTGGCAGGGGGATGGGATCCTGAAAAGTAGCTCAGAGGGGAGAGAAGCTGAGATGAATTAGAAGTTAAAATGTTAGTAAGTGAGTCTGGAAGGTAGAGGAAACAGGCTAGATAAGAAAGAAGTGAGTTTAGCTAGGTTAAATGGTTTACATTTTAATGCAAGGAGCCTGAGGAATAAGATAAATGAGCTGAGGGCCCAGATAGGCACGTGAGAGTATGATATCATAATTATGACTGAGACTTAGCTAAAAGTGCAGGTTTGGCAGCTCAACATTCCTGGTTATAGGGTATTCAGATGAGATAGAGAGGGGGATAGGATTGGGGGGGGGGGGCGGGGCGGGGTTGCAATATTGATCAAGAGATCAATTATAGCAGTGAGGAGGGATGATATCTTGAAAGGATCATCAAATGAAGCCATATGGGTAGAAGTAAAAAACACAAAAGGGGAAGACACGCTGTTGGGTGTGTACTATAGGCCCCCAAACAGTCAGGGAGAGAGAAAGGATCAAATATGTAATCAAAGTTCTGGACCTAATATTTGGAAATGAGCCCAGGCAGGTGGAAGGCATATCAGTAGGGGAGCATATTGGAGCTAGTGACCATAACTCAGTTAGATTTAGGATAGTTATGGAAAAGGATAAGGCTGGGCCAGGAATAAATGTTCTAAACTGGGGAAAGGCTAATTTTACTAAAATGAGATGCGATTAGGCCCAAGTGGACAGGGAGTAGTTACTTGCAGATAAAACTGTCAGAGCAGTGGAAGGATTCAAGGAGGAAACATTGAGAGTACAGGGCAAATATATTCCTGTGAAGACAAAGGATGGGGGGGACCAAGTCTGCAGAACCCTGAATGTCAAGGGACATAAAGGTTAGGATTAAGGAAAAAAGAGAAGCTAATGGCAGATACCAAGGGCTCAATATGGCCGAGTCCTTTGAGGAATATAAAAGTGCAGAGGGGAACTGAAGTAGGAAATTAGAAAAGCTAAGAGAATGCATGAAAAAGCAGTGGTGGGTAGAACAAAGGAAAACCCAACCGGGTTTTTAAAATACAAAAGGAGCAAGAAAATAACAAGGGAAAGAGTAGGGCCATATAGGGACCATAGAGGTAATCTGCGTGTGGGCCCAGAAGACGTGGGTGCAGTCTTCAATGAATACTTTGCGTTGGTCTCCAGAATGGAAAAGGACAACGCTGCTACAGACATCAGGGTGGAGGACTGTGAAATATTAGAGGAAATTAACATTAGAGAGAGAGAGAGGAGATACAAGCAGGTTTAGCAGCCTTAAAAGTGGATAAATCCATAGGCCCGGATGAGATGTATCCCAGGCTGTTGAGGGAGGCAAGGGAAGAGATATCAGGGGCCCTGGCAGTAATTTTCAAAACCTCTTCGGCCACAGGTGAGGTGCCAGAAGACTGGAGGGCTACTAACATTGTCCCAGTATTAAAAAAAGGAGGAAGGGATAGACCAGGAAATTGCAGGCCAATCAGTCTAACCTCGGTTGGAGGGACATTACTAGAAAGAATTCTGAGACACAGAATATATCTACACTTGGAGACACACAAATTAATCAGGGATAGTCAGCATAGATTTGTTAAGGGATGGTCGTGTTTGACAAATATGATCGAATTTTTTGAGGAGGTAACCAGGAGTGTTGGTGACGGTGATGCATTTGATGTGGTCGACATGGGCTTTAGCACAGCTTTTGATAAGGTCCCTCATGGCAGTCTGGTCAAGAAAGTAAGAGCCCATGGGATCCAAGGCAAAGTGGCACATTGGATCCAAAATTGGCTGAGAGACAGGAAAAAGACAGGGATGGCAGAGGGATGTTTCTGTGATTGGAAGTCTGTTTCCACTGGGGTTCTGCAGGGCTCAGTGCTGGGCCCCTTGCTGTTTGTGGTGTACATAAATGATTTGGACTTAAATGTAGGGGGTATGATCAAGAAGTTCACAGATGAGATGAGAATTGGTAGGTGGTAAATAGTGAGGAGGAAAGGCGTCAACTGCAGGAGGATATCAATGGACTGGTCAGGTAGGCAGAGCAATGGCAAATGGAAGTCAACCTAGAAAAATTTGAGGTAATGCACTTGGGGAGGGCTAACAAAGCAAGGGATTACACGATGAATGGTAGGACCCTGGAAAGTACTGAAGATCAAAGGGACCTTGGTGTGCATATCCACAGATCCCTGAAGGTAGCAGGGCAGGTAAATAAGGTGGTTAAGAAGGCATATGGGATACTTGCCTTTATTAGCTGAGGCATAGAATACAAGAGCAGGGGGGTTATGCTGGAAATGCATAAAACGTTGGTTAGGCCACAACTGGAGTACTGCGTGCAGTTCTGGTCACCACATTATAGAAAGTATGTGATTGCACTGGAGTGGGTGGAGAGGAAATTCACCAGGATGGTGCCTAGGCTGGAGGGTCTGAGCTATGAAGAAAGATTGGATAGGCTGGGGTTGTTTACTTTGGAGCAACAAAGGTTGAGAGGGGACCTGATAGAGGTATATGAGATTATGAGGGATTTAGATAGGGTGGATAGGAAGGCACTTTTTCCATTAGAGGGGTCAATAACCGGGGGCAGAGATTTAAGGTAAGAGGTAGAATACTAAGAGGGGAGCTGAGGAGAAATTTTTTCACCAGAGGGCGGTGGGAATCTGGACTCACTGCCTGAAAGCGTGGTCGAGGCAGAAACTCTCATAACATTTAAGAAGTATTTAGATAGTCACTTGCATTGCCACAGCCTCCAGGGCCAAGTGCTGGAAAATTGGATTAGTGTAGTCAGATCTTTGTTGACTGGCGCAGACACGATGGGCTGAATGGCCTCCTTCTGTGCTGTGGACATCTATGTGTTCTTCAGGTTTTGGGTCCTCTGAGTTAGGTATCATGTCCTACCTTCACCTGTGCAGGGGCAAGGTTTAGTCATTGGGGCAGGAGTCAGCATTTGGGGCTTTGATTGAGAGGCAGAGGACAAGGGATGATGCCTTAAGCAGCGTTTCCACTCTCATGTGTCCTTTCTCCATCTTCTCTCTCATGGTCCAAGAGCACTTCACTGCACTTCAGTGAGGCGCTGAACAGCCAAGATAAGGCTTTTCTTCATCCCATTTAGTAACAGACTGTGTGCAGGCTATTGTGCTGGGCAAGCATGCACTTGCTTGTCTGCATCTAATTCTCCATGCAGCTGGGCACTCTTTCCATGGAAGTGGACGCCGTCGTTCTCTCTGAATGGTCCTCAGTGCCTCTGGAAATACCGAAAGAACCTCAGGCATTTTTTACTGCTGCCCCAGAATAGTCCTCTTCATGGATGACCCCTGAGTCTCTACATCTGCATCCAGCTGAGCACAGCGTGGTGTGTCCGACATCCTTCGACAGGAACTCTCCACTGCTGTCCCTGCATCCAACACCTGCTTCTGCTCACTTGTCATGCGCAGCTCACCATGAGACAACGTATCTATCTCCCTTGTAGTCCCCACTGAAGTGTGTGTATCTGAGTTGGTGGAGGGTGTGAATGGGTCATACAAATGTGCTTCCTCAGAGTACATGATCTCCTTTAAGGACTCCTCAGGCTCCTTCTGTTCTAGCTCCTGAGTCATGCCTGATGGATTTGTGGGAGGTGGAAATCGTGAATTAGAAATGACATGGGGAAAAGGTAAAATGTCACCATTGCGTAGAGGTTCACATTTCAAGTAGTGTTGACAGCAAATCAACCCTAATGATTGTTCCGTGCCAAGTTGCAATGTAATTTCTATTTCTGGCACCAGATTTCTGAGAGGCCTCCATCCTTTAATCATCACTGGCCATGTACCCCGCCACTCCGGTAATCTCCAAGGCCTCCGCAGAAGCAGCAGCAGTCAGGGTAGCTCTCACTGGAGGAGATGACAATATTTGTGAAACATTCAATTTCTCAAACCTTCAAATTTATATCTTGTATAATAAGCCTTTCCAATTATATTTTTAATCTTTGTATATCACATTTTGAAATCATTTTAGTACAATGCTGAAGATTATGTGTCATTTGTAGGAAAGAAGTGACAATATTTCTGAAGACTGAAGTGCAGGATAGATTATGCACTGGAACCAGGACTACATAATATTTGTCCCCTGAAGTTGCAGTACTGATTGTGACAAATTGATTGTGTGGAGAAGAGGGAATGACAACATTTGTGGAGAGTGACTATGAGAAATGGCATGACACAAAGTTGAGATGGAGTGTCAATGTTGTTTGTTTAGATGGTGAGATGAGAAAGTACCTCGAGGGTCTGAGGAGTGCTCTGCAGGAGAATGCTTAGGAAGTCAGAGTGTAGGGTTTAGCACCTAAGAATAGGACGCCAATCATCTTGTCTGACCTCATGTGGTCATTGAATCTCCTGGTGCATTGTACCCAGGTTCGACGAACCCTACTCCTGCTGCTCATTTCTGTAGCCACTCCTATCCATTCCTGCTTGTTTTAAAAGGCTGGCCTCTTCCTCCCATCTGTAGGAAACTGCTCTTCAATGCAGTCCTTCACAGCCTCCAACTCCAAAGAGTCAGAAAACGAGAAGACAGCCTTCCCACGTTTCACTGCCATTACTGTGGATGCTGAAGCACATGAATTAATGTAGAATTCAGCCATTGTGATTCCTGTCAGGGCCCCTTTAACTAGAAATTTTTCCATTGACAGGCAGGTATGCGTTGTCATCATGCCCACACTCTGTGATTGGTAGAGAAACTCAGAAGCAGGATGCTAATGCAATAGATGAGTTAAACAGCTATGCCAAAGACCACCACTGCAACAATCGGGTTCACAACCCACTGCCAGTGGCCCCACTGCGAGCACATCAGTTCCATTAAAATTCTGCCCACGGTGTCTCTATATCCATATCCGCCTGTTAGTTACTTTGTACCCTGCAATTAGTCTCGCCTGAGATCAGATTTCCTTCCTGCCCTTCCTCCACCTGTCGAGCACAAATGGTTATTGATCCCAGTCGGAACGTTCCTTACATGTTTCCTTGTTTCCTCTTCATTTAGGTGCGGTCTACCTGCTATTTGATAGACTTTTTATTCTGATAGTGTTCTTAGCTATTTATGAAAATAGAACTGTTGTTTTCTCACCAGATTGCCAATCACTCATTCAGATCCTCAAATTTCTTGGTAAAAGCCCTTCCTTTCCTTTAAATAAATGACATTTGCATGATTAATATTTAATTTACAAAAGGTATGACATACAACAAACATTCAAATTTATATCTTGTGTAATAAGCCTTTCCAATAAAATTTTTAATCTTTGTATATCACATTTTGAAGTCATTTTTAGTATAATGCTGAAGATTATTTGTCATTTGTAGGAAAGAAGATGACAATATTTCTGAAGACTGAAGCGCAGAATGGATTATACACTGTAACCTAGACTACATAATATTTCAAAGGGAGAGGGGTGATTTTCTTTTTTGTATGCTTGTCTGGTAATATATAACCACAACTATTCACTTTTAAAGTGATGCAACTGCATGGTACCACTGATTTGACAAAGTTCTTGTGGAAACCCAAGGAGAGAAATCAGGATGAAGAGGCGTAATACATATATTGAACTATATATTTACAAATAAGATGTGTATGTGCTCATGCGTTCAGTTCAGATCTAACTATCAATTCAAAATGAACTACCATGCAAATTTTATAGAATACTACTGATGTAGGAATTCTAATAACAGAACAAAGTACTGAAATATAATTCAGTACATGATCAGAAATGTAACTAAAATAATATATTTTTCTCTTCAAGCTACATTTATCATAATGAATATAAATGAGTACTACTCAGATTCAACCTTTGCTTATAATAGAAACTTCTGAACTTCATAATCTAAAAATTTGTAAGTTGGAGTATTAAGTGATAGGTAAATCTGTAGTGTTTTTGAATAAATATCATTAAGCTTGGAATTGTTAGATTCTCCGCTTTAGAAATTTCTGGCTTCTGAAGAAACAGGACACAAATTTCTGTCCGAATTCCGACAGGAATGGTAGGTGGAACTTTTTTCCTCTGTCCCTCTCCTATGCTTATATCAGAAGGGGAGCTGGAACTCCAAGTAGTTTTTTCTTTATTACCTCTGACATAAAGAATGCCTTTATGATGGTGTCCACCCTATTTCTGCTAATGGCCCATCTCAAGTATTTTGCATTTGTAGGGTGCTGAGGTAGTCTGGTGGGAGGAGACCTGCCCTACCCGCTGTACTTCCTGTGTGGCAAATCATAGATTTTTCTAGCAGCCCACCAGGCATTTTGAGGTTTACCCCGAATGTCACTTCTGTAAAATCAGCCCAAGCCCTAGCATTAAAACTGAAACATGAGAAGAACACACAGAAACAAAATTCACCGAAATGCACTATATTTAAAACTCTGTTTATCTTTATTTTTCACTTTTTGGCTATAACTTAGATTGCATTCTCTGCAGGTCCAAAGATTTTCTATATAGAAACTACTATACTATTTTCATATCAGGC
This sequence comes from Carcharodon carcharias, assembly GCF_017639515.1. Taxonomy (NCBI): domain Eukaryota; kingdom Metazoa; phylum Chordata; class Chondrichthyes; order Lamniformes; family Lamnidae; genus Carcharodon; species Carcharodon carcharias. The sequence continues at coordinate 72,112,918 of NC_054478.1, forward strand.
ATGAGATACTATATATAATTCTACTGATATATTAAATTGAATTGAAATTATTTTCCAAATTTCATATAAAATTGAACATAATGTACAACCTGGAATAATTTTTTTGAAATTGTGCCTGAAAAATGTAGTTAAATATCTAATAACCAATTCTGATTACTGATTATCACCTTTTTTTCTGTTGATGTCACATGATCAGTCAGACACTCCTTTTTGCAATCTTGTTGAACATGCTTTCCAAGTATGTTTTACAACAGCTCCTAAATGACAATGCCATTAATCTTAAGGCAAAAGTATTCGTTTTCTGAGTACATATCATTAATGGACTCTTTATTATTGAGACCAACTAGCAGTCCTTCATGAGTCAATTGGGCAATAATTTTGTGTGCCATTTAACAGTAAAAGCCATCAAGTCTGAACTTAATATTATTGTCATCATTCATAACAATCAAGGAGGCACTATGATTGGTGTCAAACTTCATTTGGTAATGTTCTGGCAAAATGATCTGGACATTTTATATGAATGCAAGTTCCACTACCTTCTCATCTGAGGTTGGTGAATTTAACATAGGCTGGGCTAAACTTGGCACCTCTTGTTCTGCATAGTAATTGAGTGAGGGGGACAAGGGACTCGGAACAAAAAGTGCATTATCGCACTGCCATTACACTCCTTGTTGTGATATAAAGAAACATTTAGGTCTTATTAAATTAAGCCATGCCTCACTCTATGAATACTGGCAAAAGTATTTATTACAGACATATGATTATGTATATTATTCTGAATATTGTCAATGTTTTGCTGTATTTTGGTGACCAGAGGCCTACCACGCCACTTACTAAATGCCTACTTCAATGGGATTTTCTCCAGTATGTTCAGTGCAACTGCACTTTGTTCCATTTTCCAAGCTCAGCAGAAGATTTGATGAGGCTTGCAGCAATCCCGAGGTTTTACCCTTTGGTTTGTAGACTCAGCACAATGTGTAAATAAGCCAGTCAACAGAAGCAGAAAGTGTTCGATTTTATTGCTAACGATACCATCGCATGGCACAGGCTTATTTTTTACTTGTCTTCAGCTTCAATAAAAATCAAATGTAGGCTTATGTATTGAATGGAAGATTTGAAGAAAACATGGCTCACATAACATTGGCCTGTAAATCAGCCAGTGGCCTTACTGTATAAATTGTTATCCTGATAATTATCCTGATTGTTATAAGCATCTTGATTATGACCAAGTTTGTCAATAGCATCAAATTTATCACAATATATCTTGAGAGAGGATGAGTAGAAATGAAACTGGAGGGAGAAATTCTACACGACTAAAACAATTTTTTTAATGTATTTTTTATAAAAAAATCTAAAATGATGCTATTAAATCAAATAAAAAATGGCAAACACTGGAAGTTTAAGAACATGAAATGCTGAAAACAATTGGCAGCTCAGTCAGCATCTGTGGATTATTCGGATCAGATACATAAAGAAATTAAAGGCATTAATGCATGAAAGCTGAAGGAGGGAAGGATAAGACTGGCTTGAATTGGGGGAATTTACGACATTGACCTTGAAATTTATTGCTGCCCCACCCATTAAACAGTTGCCTAAATCTTCAGTATGAAGGGAGAGGGTCAGGATGTGCATGCACAATATGAACCAGAAGCCTGCTGTATCGGTATATGCAAAACAATTGGCATCCAGACCCCAAGTCTAAAATGGGTATCAGCCTCTTTGTGTTTGCAAATAAGGAGTCTAATGCCTGTTTGAGTCGACCTGTGCAAAATTGGGTTATCATGTGGCCTAACCACAGGATACCGCAAAATTAACTTTGTTAAAAACACTGCCCCTCTGAAACCCCACATTAAAATTGCAAGCCACTGCCAGTCCTCACTGTCCAGGTATCGCAATTGTCCTTTGATCTGAACTTCCAAATTATCCTCTTCTAGATCGCCCCCAACCTTCCATTATCCCACTCCCAGTTCTGTTATCCCGACTGTCCTTTGTTCTGAAATCCTAACCTCCTGATTACCCCCTTCCATTTCTAACCCTTCTCCTTTAATGACCTACCTAAGAGCCATTAAATTCAGAAAATTATTGAGCAGTGAGCCACTTGGGAATGACAAACCTGTGTTTTTAGCTCACTGGGATCGTTTAAATGAGGTTCAATATCAGAGGTGTCTTGGGACTACCTGTTCAGGTGCAGGGATCATTTCACACTTTCAGTTTACACTGACCTGCCAGCAGTAAGAAATTTCTAAGGAAGCGTAAACATTTACAAGGCTATGGGAGTAAAGACAGGGGATGGAATAGTCTGGTCCCTTTGGCAGCGGGCGTCATGGTGGGTGTGAGCAGACAATATGGCGAGAAGGCCAAAAATCAGTCCAATGCATTGTAAAATCAATTTGCAATCGTCGCGCCACCTGTTAATAGCGGGCCGCATTTCCTGCAGCCACATGTCTGAAATCTAACTTCAATATTTAGCATCTCATTATAAGCCCTGCTCTCCGGAATCCACGCTGGATCATACGGGCACATCAGTGTGATTGCATGCCGATGTGTTTCACAACTATACATAAGCGACATGTATCTGGCGAACTGCACCTTGCTCAGGACTTCAAGATTTGTTTGCTATCCTGCTTCAAGCAGCACTCAAGGTCATCAACACCAGGCTTCGCAGGGAGTACCACATCATTTTTAGTGGGGGCTCACGGGTAGGTCTCTACCTACCAGATCAGCCATAAGGCTTTTCAACAGCTGCAGGCTAGGGTTTGCTTGGGGAAGCAGGAGAAATGGCCTCAGGCAAGGGACAAGGCTGCAGGTTGAGGACTATACTGGGGAAGCAGGGGCATCCCAGGGTGTGCGTGGGGGCACATGTTGATCTGTGCAAGTGGCCTCAAGGCGGTGAGGGCTGAGGAGGTAGTCTCCAGAGGAGATGAGGCCAGATGAAGATGTGAGAGTGTGTGTGAGCGAGTGGTGATGTCCCTTGATCTGACAGTGAGTGAGATGCCAGTGAATGTGTGATGGCCTTATGAGTGTGAGAGTTTAGAGTGATAAGATGGTTGCCTTATTCTGGTGGCACAGATGAGATCATTCTCATTTTTCTGCACTGGATGGTCAACCTCTTCTGTGCAGCATTGGCACTGACCACCACTCAAGCTGGAGTGGTGAGATTGCTGGACCTCCGGTGGCTAGAGCGGGGGTGGAGGACATCGCAGCAGGCCTCCAAAAGGCATTACAGTGATGGGTCACTGAACTCTTCTTGGCTTTCACTGGAGCAGTCCTGGGCTTCCAAGCATTGTGAAGTGTGGACACGTCTGCAGTTTAGATCTGGTACTCAGAGCGAGGAAATAGTGAGGTAATGGCGTGGTGGGCAATTCAGCGAGACGGCGTATTTCCTGTAGCTGCATAATTAATGAGGCGGGAAGTGGACGATATGGCGTGAAAACCCACCATTGTGGCTGGCGCGTAAAATGTTATTTTCCCACTCACTACCACGCAAGTACAAACCTGATTCCGCCCAGAGGGTAGGACTAGCTAAGCTGCTCTGGCAAAGAGCTAACAAGGACATGATGGGCCGAATGTTCCTCTTCAGTGCTGTAACCATTTTATTATTCTATGTCTTTGTCACTTCCCACCTTGGCTATTCCAATCCTTTCTTTGCCAGCCTCCCCTCCTCTATCCTCTGTAGACTTCATCTCATCCAAAAATCTGTTCCCAGGATGTTATCAGGCATCAAGTCCTAATTGCTCATCACCCCTATTCTCACTTACACTGGTTCCAGTTCCCCAATGCTTCATGTTGAAGTCCCTTCTTGACCTCACTTCTCCTGAACTCTGCACTCTCCTGCAGCTCTAAAACGTCCCCTGAACTCTCCATTCCTCTGATAACTGACTCTTTTCTATCTCGCCCTCCGTTTGCTCCACTATTGGCGGCTGAGCCTTCAGCTGCTTAGTACTTATATTCTAGATTTCCTTCCATAAATCCCCCCACCCACCACTTCTCCTTTAAACCACCCCTTAAAACCCACCTTATCACTTGTTCTAATCTCAGAATCAAATCTTGTTTGATGACAAAGGCAGGCCCTTGGCAATTATTCAATGAACCACGGCAACATGCCATGACTTTTTACTATGGGTAGGGTGAGGAAGCAGGCACCGAGCACACCCAGGTTCCTATTTCCACCTTGCCCTCCCAAAGAGTTTCTAGTGACCTCCTTGTGAACACTGTTTCAGTGCTCATAACTCATTGGAATATTCGAAATAAGGCCCACACATGAAAATTGGTCAGGGCTTTTACCAATTCCATTGGTGGACGGCAGGGTTACACCACCCACATCCCTCCCAATAGAATCAATGAATTGAAAATCACCCAGCTCTTAGATGGAAAGAATGCCTGAGGACAGAAACAGTGGTGAGGAAGAAGCCAATGGATAGGTGTGACTAAAGAGCATTTGAACGTGGCTGCAAAGAAATATAGAAAAAAGGAGGAAAAGTTAAAGCTCAATCACACAGAAAAGAAGAATGGGATGAATGGGATAGTCAAAGAACTTAGATTACATTGCATTTTTGCATTTATGATGGTAGATAGTATTACATAGCATTACATCAAAGAAAACATGTAGAAGAAAAGTTAGAATAGGGTGAAGATAAGCTCATATGGTCACAGGGAGTGTGCATAGTGACAAAAGCAAATTTTTTTTTGTAATAGTTACAATAAATCACTGGAATATTTATTGTGAAAATTACTTAGTATTTTCTTCAATCACATGACATAGCATTTATATCACAGGAAAAGGCCATTCAGCCCTACCAGTCCTCGCCAATGATAGTATTCCACACTAGTCTCCTCTAACCTTTCTCCAACTAACTGTTTCAATACATAACATCGGATTACATAGAATATACATAGAACAAAGACAGGCCATTTGGCCTAACCAGTCCATGCTGGTGTTTATGCACCATTCAAGCTCCTCTCATCTTTTCTTATCTAAATCTATCATTGTAACCCTTCTACTTCATATGCTTGTCAAGTTTTGGTTTAAGTGCATCTATACTTTTCCCTTAACCATTCCCTGAGTTAGCGAGTTCCATATTCTTCTATTCCTCTTTCTTTTATGTGTTCTAACTTCCGCATAAATGAATCTAGGCTATTGACTCCATCTAATCTCTGTGGTAGCATTCTAACTAATCTCTGGGTAAAGAAACTTCTCCTGATTTTCCTTTTGGATTTATTAATGGCTGTCTTATATTTATAGCTTCTATGATGGTCTAGCCCAAAAGTGGAAACATTTTCTCCATGTTTACCCTATCAAATCCTTTCATAATCTTATAGGCCACTATCAGTTCTAAAGAGAAGAGGCCCAGTCTGTTCAATCTTTCCTGACAGATATAATCTCACAACTTTGATATCATTCTCCTGAATTCTTTTTTGGACCTTCTCTGGTGTTTCTATATCCCAAACTGTTTATAATACTCCAAGTGTGGTCAAACCAATGCTCTATATAAGTTTAATGTAACTTCCTCTGCATTTTAATTCTATCTCCAGAAATGAAACCAAGGCTAGAATTTTTGGTTCGGCAAGCGGGGGCGGGGCCCACTTGCCAAGGCATAAAATGATGCACAGTGACGTTGGGCATGCGTCCCGACATCATCGCGCGTCATTTAGATTTTCAGTTTGTCGGGCACGCAGCCAAGTTGGCTGCGCACCCGCCAAACTGTCAAAGGCCCATTAAGGCCATTTAAAAACTAATTAAACCAATAAACTGAGCTGCCGTGCAACCTTAAGGTTTGTGGGCAAGGGAAGAGCCCGGGCGGCCTTCGCATTTCTCATGGAACCTCATCCACGGGCGGGATGAGGTTTCATGAAATGTTTATAAATTGAATAAAAATTTTTACAAAAATTCATTGACATGTCACAGCTCATGTGACACTGTCACATGAGGGGACTTCATAATTTTTTTTTCGACTTTATTTAAATTTTTGAAAGTTAAACTAACCACCCTGAGGCACAAATTTTGCGCTCTTTTGCACGCATGCAGCCCCGACTCAGGGAAACCTCCCCACCCCCCCCACACCCCCACCCACCGCCTGCACAAGGAGTGCTCAGTGCTTCTGGGCACATGTCACAGTTCACCTTAATTGGCCAGCCCATGCACAATGGTGGCGTGGACCCGATCGGGGGCGACGATTGCGTTCGTACCTGCCCCCGCACAACCACCCCCCCCACCAAGTGTTTTGTTTGCTTTTTAATGGTTGCAATAGCTTATGTTGCTACTTTTAGCGATTTATGTTTCTGAATCCCCAGAGTTTTCTGTTCCTTAACTCCATTTTGACATTTGCCATTTTCCAAGTAACATGTGCTCTCCCTATTCTTACTACCAAAATGCACCATGTCATACTTGCATATTAAAGTTCATTTATCAATCCCACAACCATACTGTGTTTATTAATGCATTCCTCTACACCCCAGTCTCCTCCATCCCTAATTTGGTGTCATGAAGAAATTTTCAAATTGTACTTTCTGCACAATATTCACTCCTCCACTACTGACACACAGTTGCTGCAGTGTGTGGCATCTACAAGGTGTACCGCAGCGATTTACCAAAGCTTCTTTGACAGCACCTTCCAAACTCTGGGCTGCTAATACTTGAGAGAGAAGGGAAAAAGACAAATGGGAATACCACCAGCTGTAACTTCCACTCCAAGTCACACAGTATCCTAACTTGGAAATATTTTGTCATTCCTTCATCATTGCTGGGTCAAAATCCTGGAACTCCCTACTTAACAGCACTATGGAGTACCTACACCACACAGGCTGCAGTTGCTCAAGGAGGCAGCTCACCACCACCTACTCATGGGGACTCAGGAACACATAATAAATGCTGGCCTTGTGACAAAACCCCACATCCTATGAACAAATAATATTTATAAAACCCTGAATCCAGAAAGTTTATGGAAATGGTGAACAACAGTTGTCCCAGCACTGGTCCTTGTGGAACAACACTTCCCATCTTTTGCCAATCTGAGTAATAAACTTTAACTTCTGACTTCTGTTTTGTAGATAGCTTATCATCCATAATGGAGTAAGAATTGAAACAGAAAGAAACACAATCAACCTATTCAACAAACTCTGATGAAGAGTCATACGGACTCGAAATGTTAACTCTGTCTTCCTCTCCACAGGTGCTGTCAGACCTGCTGAGTTTTTCCAGCTATTTTTGTTTTTGTATTCAAGAAACTGTTGCATTATCTCAAGAAAACTAATGGCAATCCTCTGGGTTACTATACACCATCAACACAAGAAAACAGAGAAGTCAAATGATATGCAATAATTAAGTTGGTCTCATGCTCTAGGCAAGAAAATATTCTAGAGATAAAAACAAAAAAACTGCGGATGCTGGAAATCCAAAACAAAAACAGAATTACCTGGAAAAACTCAGCAGGTCTGGCAGCATCGGCGGAGAAGAAAAGAGTTGACGTTTCGAGTCCTCATGACCCTTGGGTCATGAGGACTCGAAACGTCAACTCTTTTCTTCTCCGCCGATGCTGCCAGACCTGCTGAGTTTTTCCAGGTAATTCTGTTTTTGTTAAGAAAATATTCTAAGTGTGCTAACAGTTAAAGCTGATTAGAAAGTGATATTAGCAAGTATCAGGATATGTAAATGATCTTTTTCCATTATAGCAGCTTGCACTTCTTCTACCTAATGAATTGAAATGAGCTGTTACTTTCTATCATGCCAAGGACACAGGCTTTCCTGTCATAAGAAATAACAACTGGAAACCTACAAAGTGGACAGCTTAAACATTTTCAGTTATCACAGGCAATTCGGTAAAGGTATTTTGAGGCTCTAAGTCACATTGTAAGCAGGACGATTTGTATTTTAAACTTCTACTCTGGGTATAACAAATCACATGGAAACTACATTTCAGCTCTGGTCAAATGCCAACCTACACAAGATTAGGTGACACTATGTCCTCAGGTTTGAGTAACAATTATCAATTGCAGATGCCCTATTTGAACAAATGTATATTTTGTGGAATGGACCATTGTCTTTTTCGGATGGGTAGCCAAAGAAAGGAGCTCAACCATACCTTGATAAGTTTCTGTCCTTGGGTCATCCAGGTACAAATGGCTCTCAGAAGCTACTTGACTGTTTTCCAGTATATCTATGTTAATGGCACCCAAATCATCAGAAAAGGTTGCATTTTTCCATTAATGACCTAATGGGAGAAATATTACTGTCAATGAGAGTAAATGGGAGGGGCCTAAATCTACTTGTTTTTCCTCTCTGCTATTTCACTTGGTCCAAATAGAATTAACAAGTTCAGTAAAGCCAGACCTTAGGCTTTAGTCTTAGATATGATGAAGTGTATGATGTGCTTAATCATGTGTAGCTATATGAAGCAATTCATTTCTTAGATAATAAAAGGAAATTATTTGTTTGTAATGAATTTATATTAACAAACTGTATTTGGTTCCTAATACAAATTTGTCCAACCCAAGGAGGGGAGAGGATGGGTTAAGGGTTATTCTGTAAATAACACATGATCTAAAGCTTCTTAAGAAACTCTATTACAGCTTGTTAAATGGCCAGGTAGGATGAGAAAAAGGAAACGTCAAAAACTAAAGTGAGAAGAAATTGGAATTTATACTAACCTTAAAGTTACCACGAATAGAAAACTTTGGTGGACTGATCAAAGGCATAATTATTGGTGTAGCTGAAGTTTCTCTCACCAAATCAATATGTGGCTACTTAATGTTAAAATTATAGACTTTGCAACTCAGAAGGTGGTCATCCTTGTGTCTATGTTAGTACTAGTTCTTCACCAGGAGCTGTCCAATCAAATCACATTTAACTGTCCTTTCACTTTTTTCTTTAAAAATAGTTATTAAGTTCCATTTAACTCCATTTTAGATGCTGTTATAGTTCCTGCTTCATTCATCGCTTGTGATAAAGCAATCCATATAATCCTACATGAGGCCACTATTCTTAAAGCCATTATTCATTCCTTGAATCATTCTTGTGAATCTTCAATGGAAAAAGCATTTCTATTGTTCTAATATTCTTCTTATAATGGAGAGTCAAATACATGTAATCCAACTGCGGCCTAACAACTGACTTATACAAATTCAGCTTTGTTACCTTGTCTTTGTATTGAATGCCCAAATGCTGAATATCATGTCTTTTTCTTTTACAGCTTCAAAGATGCATCCCTATATTTTCTATTCTGTGGAAAGTTTTTGAAGTCAATGGAAATAAAAATTAGGACTTGCTAGCAGATATTTTACACTATTGCATAAAAAATAAAATCCACCACTGTGCGCAATTTGGGAACTCAACTAGCAATATATTACAAGTGTTGCATATAGAGCAAGCATTTTGAAAGCATCACACTTACTTCCTGTGACACTTCCACTTGCATTTTTCCCATTGCGCTTGTTGATAATATCCTGATTGTTATAAAACAGTATATCCTCTGACTCACAGTGAATAACACCATTGAGGATTTGCTAGTACATTATAAAAAAGGTACATTCTGCTGTCACACTCTGGAAATCACACTTTCTCAACCTAAATTCTAGAAAATGTCTCCCAGCAGACTGGTCAATTACTAATCAATCCCCCAAATGGGTATTCAAAATAAAATGTAGACCTGAGCTTAACAGAGGTGCGGTGTCGGGGGGGGGGGGGGGGGGGGGGGGGGGGGGGGGTGCAGGGTAGGCAGGGCGCACATAAAATCCAGTCTGCAGTCTCAAGGTAATAAGACTGCTGGAGAAGCAATGAGTGAAATACAGAAAATAAGGGCAATTGTATGTAAAATGAGAAAGAGGCAATAATAGAAATATTTTCTTTAAATCAGCCCCAACCCCAACATAAAAATAGATAAAAATATATAGTCTATAATAAAAAATGTCTTAATCCAGTATACAGAGTAATATATGATGATTTAGGGGTTGGAATGCATAAATTCAAGTCCAACTTCAGGGCATCAGTACATAATCTAACACTTCATTGCAGTATTGAAGGATTATCACATTATTAGATATATTAGGCCAGAGATCGCAACTTTGGCAAATCTTGTAGCAAACAAAGTTAATTGAATTCTTATGCTCACCACTGATATTGCACTGGTTTTTTTCCATAAATTGTTGGAATGTTAAAAGGACGTCAATCACTTCTGAGACCTCATGAATATCCTGCTCAAAGGTTTAATTCCTTAACCAACAACAACAATAACTTGTATTTAAATATAATGCCTTTAACATAGTAAACCATTCTAAGATGCTTCACAATGCACATAAAACAAAATATGTTACTGTGTTAAACAAGGAGATATCAAGGCTGCTGGTCAAAAGCTTGATCAAAGAATAAGGTTTTAAGGAGTTCTTGAAGGGGAAAAGTGAGATAGAGAGAAGTTTAGGGAGGGAATTCCAGGGCTTAGGCCATGGGCAGCTGAAGGCATGGCCCCAGTTGGTGGATCAATTTAAATTGGAGATCTCAAGAGACAAGAATTAAAGGACTACAGATATCTTGGAAGGTTGTAGGGTTGGAGGAAATTACAGAGATAGGTAGGGGCCAGGCCCTGGTGAGATTTGAAAACAAGGATGAGAATTTTAAAACCGAGGTATTGTTTAACTGGAAACCAGTGTAGGTGGTAGTGAGATGGAGCTAGGCGTCGTCAGCATACATGTGGAAAATGATGTGTTTTCAGATGATGTTGCCGGGTGACAGTGTGTAGATGAGAAATAAGAAGGGCCCAAGGATAGGGGGCATGAGAGGTAACTGTGTGGGAATGGGAAAAGTCATTAATCATGATACTCTGGCTACTATTAGATAGATAAGAATGAACTAGGGATAGGGGAGTTGATGGCCTAGTGGTATTGTCACTGGACTGGTAATCCAGAGACCCAGGGTAATGCTCTGAGGACCTGGGTTTGAATCTCACCTTGGCAGATGGCAGAATTTAAATTCAATAAAATATTTGGAATTAAAAGTCTAATGATGACCATGAAACCACCATCAATTGTTGTAAAAAAAAACCCATCTGGTTCACTAATGTCCTTTAGGGAGGGAAATCTGTTGTCTTTACCTGGTCTGGCTTACATGTGACTCCAGGCCCACAGCAATGTGGTTGACTCTTAAATGCCCTCTGAGCAAAGACAATTAGAGATGAGCAATAAATGCTGGCCTAGCCAGTGATACCCGCAACCTATGAATGAACAAAAAAAAAACCAGGTGAATGCAGTCCCACTCAGCTGGATGACAGTGGAGACGAATGGAAAAGGATGGTGTAATCAACTGTGTCAAAGGCTGCAGGCAGGTCAAAAAATGTCAAGGAGGGCCAATTTGCCTTTGTCACAATCACTTAGGATATAATTTGTGACTTTGATAAGACCTGTTTCAGTACTGTGGCAGGAACAGAAATGATTGGAAGAATTCAAAAATGGAACTCTGGGAAATTTGGGAGATGATAACATGTTTAAGGAGTTTGGAAGGAAAGGGAAGTTGGAGATAGGGCAGTAGTTTGCAAGGATAGAGAGGTTGGGGGTTGGTTTCTGAGGAGAGTGGTAATGATGGCAGATATGAAGAAGAGACAGAACCTGAAGAGAGACAAAAGTTAGCAATGTCAGCCAACATGGGAGCTAGAAAAGGAAGTTGGGTGGTCCGTAGATTAGTTGGAATAGGGTCGAGAGGAAAGGAGGTGGGTCTTATTGACAAGATGAACTTGGAGAGGGCTTGAAGGGAGATATCAGAGAAACTAGAGAAGGAAACACGTTCAGTGCTAGAGTGGGGGATCCCTACAGTAAGTTTGGTCCAGTGGGCTAGGAGATGGGAGAGAAGAGGCATAGACAGATGGTCAAATGGTCTCAAACTGTCGAGACAAAGAAATCCATCACTTGTCATTGGAGGTGAGGTACAGGAGATAGAAAAGAGGGGTTTATGAAGACTCCTGGCAGTAGAGAAAATAAGTTGGGGGTTATGTTTGCATTTCAAGATGAATCTGGAATAGTAAACATTAACAAATGAAAGGAAAGGATTAAGAAAGAAAGAGAATGACAACGAAGTAAATCGATTGAATTAAGACACCAGTAGAGGAATAAATAGAGAAAGGAAGAGAGTAGATTAAAAAAGACAGAAAAAATGAGATAGGAGAAATAAGAAAGAAATTAAAAACAGGAGAATAAGAGGACGCTGAAATCCAGTTCTGTTTGAAAATTGCTTTATTGGCCCTTGAGAGGCAAGTGAATAAATGACATGAAAGCTGTCTGAAATGTCCCCATGAAGTATAGGACCTTTCATGCTCAGGCATAATGCAATAGCCAGGAGGTAGTCCATTGCACAGCTTTATTAGGAACTTAGGAATTGATAGATGAAAAAAGACTAAGCTCCACCAAGCTCCCCTCTTACCATCATGGTAGTCAAATGTGTTACAACCGGGATGAGAGAAGTGCGCAGTTGATCTAGCCTCACTACTCTGCAGGTTGCACCATTTGTTTAAAAGTTTAAAACACTCAGCAAAATCGCCAATGATTATCTTTGCTACTGTTAAACCCAGAATGAAAGAATGTTTAACCAGGCTTCTTTCAATAAACTCGGAATGACTGATTTATTATAAAACAAAACTTATTTTTTAAAAACAATTTGCAAGAACTGCATAATTTGTAATCTGGAAATATGACACTCTAACCCTTTTAAAATTCCCAGCACACACACATAAACAAACAAACAAACGACAAATGGATAGGGTCTCTGCAGAGATGGGCAGTGGATGAAAATGCTTCATGGGCTGAATTTTTCAACCAGCATGCAGGCTTGTGCCCAACACGCACAAGTGTGAAATGGCATGGGATGACTTCGGGCGAGCATCCCAACATCATCGATGCACTTGCGCGATATTTAGTTCGGTGGGTGTGCACAAAGGTCAGCAGTGAGCCTGCCAACAATTAAAAAGCAGCTCTGTGCCTTCAAGAAGCTTTTTGTGAGTGCACCCATTCGCATGTGCTGACTTCCACACGTGCCCTCCTCTCCTCCCACCCAGGCAATGCTGAGCATTTCTGCACACTATTCACACCGGCTGGCCGTTAATTGGCCAGCCAGCATGAAATCGTGGTCAGGGCCCAATTGCAGGCAGTGGACCATTGCATGGCCGCTCCTGGGCCCGCCCGCCGCGGCCGCCTGACGAGGGGAAAATCCTCCCCCATAAAACAAAGGATAAAATTTGCATGGTTTTGACACTGTCAATCTAGAGCTCCCACATGTGAAGACAGATTGCTAGTCCCATTAGATGTCAGGAGGTTCTCACCAACTGAGCTTCGGCATGGAGGAAAATAGAGCTGGATCAAACCTCATCTCAGTCACTCAGGTTTCCAAAGACAGACAAGTTCCTCTGAGATTTGGATTCCTAGCTGGATATTGATAACCACTCTATTTTAGGCACGGTAAGGAGAGTGTGAACTGGGCAGCTTCATTTTCTCAGTTTATTCCCAATTGAGGTCAAAGAAAACAAGCTCAAAACATAAAGCTGCTGTGTCAGGGGATTTCCAATAAATCACCAGGCCTTTGCCTTTAAAACTGTTCTTTTTTCCCAACAATTAAAGTTATTGCGGTGCAAATAGCTCTGCTCCTCAAGTGCCAAGCAGACCAGGTGATTTGTTAAAGGCATGCTTGCTCACAGGCCAAGGTGAATTAATGAAAAAAACTTTTAAAAAAACCAAGTGTCCAAATAATGCAATGCCCTTCCAAATTTTCAAAGAAAAATACAGTTCTTGAAGATGTGGTTCTAACACATGATACAATAATAATGGAGCTGTTCACTAATTAAAGCTGTCATGGTCACTCCATATGTTTGAAAACCTAATTAGGAAGATGGTCACTTTGTTTTTGAAAGGAGCATAAACTATGGACAATTTACCTTAACAAAATGAGCTCCAGAGGGTGTTTTCTGCATAGATAGGTATTTTCTGCGTTTCTGCATAGATAGAGACAGACAGGTCTGGGCCTCTCTCTGGGAAATTACTTAAAATGGAAATTACCTTCCCAGGTGTTGATTGACTACCCCTCTTTATTTCAATTGAAGGGATTTAAAATGACAATGACTACTATAGTTGCTGGCCCATGAAGCTGGATTTTCAAATAAAGACATTTCAGAGGCTAATCATAGCTGGAATGTTGGTGGAATATTACTCATTCCCATTATGTGACAATTACATCTGCCATAAACACATTGTATGGACAATGGGAAACATCGATAACATAGAAATGGGGTTAAAAACAAAAAAACTGAGGATGCTGGAAATCCAAAACAAAAACAGAATTACCTGGAAAAACTCAGCAGGTCTGGCAGCATCGGCGGAGAAGAAAAGAGTTGACGTTTCGAGTCCTCATGACCCTTCGACAGAACTGTCTGTCGAAGGGTCATGGGGACTCGAAACGTCAACTCTTTTCTTCTCCGCCGATGCTGCCAGACTTGCTGAGTTTTTCCAGGTAATTCTGTTTTTGTTTTAGAAATGGGGTTAATTCATTTTAACTGCATTGTTATATTTCTTCACTACAGAGGTTTGACCACAACTTTGGCTGAAAAGCCAGGCACCTGTTATTACTTGGAGTACCACTGTGGGTTCGTCACCAGAAACCTCCAATCTTCATTTTCTCTTTCAGTTTGCTGAAGAAGATAATTTCCGGCCCTATAACATTTGCAACAACCATCTTGAAGGACTGAAGTATTACTGATGTTTTTGAACTTTTCTTAAGGATATCAGTGCATGCTGCCCTTTTTTGGTAATCATCTTTGCTTGTGTTTGTGCATGTGTGTGTGTCTGTGTGAATAAGGAGTGGGTGCTTGTGGCATTCATTTTGGAGTGTTGTAAGAAATAAATGTTTATCTGTTCTTTTGATTTAAATTTACCAGAAGGCCTGTTTTGTGTCTGATCTTAAAATCACAGAACTCAAAGGATTAAAACACCTCTTTTCTAAAATACATGCTGTTGTGGTTGGTTGAGGGATGGGAAAAAGGGAGAAATTATCCGACATTTCTCCCCTGTCCATAACAAAGCAATTAATCTCTATGAATTAGTCCACATCAGATGCAGTAATGACACAAGGAAAGCTCTGGCAAGGGAGAGCTTTGGGAACCTGGTCCAAAGTCATCTTTTTCCTCTAAAGCATGCTATACTTACATTGTTATATCTCAAATTACTCTTATACTGTATCCCCAAGTTACTTTCTGAAAGGAATCTGTCTAGTTTGCATTTTTGAGTGTTGGAACAGCTTTGCATCCTGAAAATTATTGCTGTCCGACATAAACAGGAGTATAAATGGTAAGACTGGACTAAAATATTGCCAGAATTGATAGATTGCTTAAAAACTCTCAAGGGGCAATTCACTGCTTTCTGGAGTGCAACTCCACAACTCCGTTTTTGCCTTTGTAGGCTTCCAAAGTTGAATGTCATGCTTGGACTGTGAAGACACCATTAACAGGATCATCTACAGCACTAAATGGTTGAGGCAGGAATAATGAAAATTAAAATTATAAATCTAGGAATTTCATGATCACTATTAAGTGCAAATGGAGTGCCTCACAGCAGTAACATACTTTAATCAGCTTTGGCAAAACTAATAGAAATTGTAGGGAGTTAGAACTCAAGGGCCTGAATGTCATGTTTGGCATGTGCGCCAGGTTGGCAGGCCAGGAAGCGGAGATGAAATGCGTTTCCGCCCGTGATCGGTCCCCGAATGCAATTTCACATTCGCTGGCCAATTAACGGTCTGAAGGTAGACAGTTGCTGCAGAGCTGCAGACCTGCACAGATTAAGTGACAAGAAAAAAATGCATCAAACTGTGTCTGTACAACACATTCAAGCACCTGACAGCAGAACTCAAAAATCATCAGTTCTCAGGCATCTTTTATTATGTTTCACACCGGACATTTCATCATGCACTTGGTGAGGTTTCATTAAAAAGGGGCTACCTGCCTGCCCATTTTGCCCGTGCGATGAGTGCAAAATCGCATGGACAATGTAAAATCGTGGACAATAGGGCTTTTAATGGCCTTAATTAGCCCTTCAATTGTTGTTGGGACTCCCACGCGCGTCTGCCAACCTCGATATTGCTGATGTGCGCAATGATGTCAGGACGCATGCCTGTCATTTTGTGCAATTTCATGTAAAACTCTGGCCAAGGTGTTTCTATTTAAAACTGAAAATTACTGAATTTTTTATGAAGTAATAATTGCAAGCTTCGTTAATATCTCAGGAATTTCTTGCCAATGCCTTTTGAGGTGAGCTGGTGAACTGAAGCCTCATCTGCCTATTAAGGGTCAGCTGAACAGTGTCAAGGCTTATTTCAATAAAAACATTAGAGTTACTTATGGAGCCCAGGCCAACATTTAGCCCTCAATCAAAACTACCAAAACATATTAACTGCTTATTTTTCTAATTTTTATTTGTATTTCTATACATATTTACAATGCTAGTACTTCAAAAGCCAATAATTGGTTGTGAAGCACTTTGGGGAATACTGAAAATATGAAAGGTGCCATATAAGTGCAAGTTCATTATTTTTCTTGCAGAACTGGCTTGGACATTTTATAAACACACAGCTTTACAGCTTTTGGCTATGAGACTAAAACTTACTGCAACTGGTCATAGATTGCAAATATAATTTTAGAATGAGAACTAATGGCAGCCCATGTTATCCATTTCAGAGGCTCTCGCCAATCAGTGACTCTACTCCGAAAAAAGTCTCAAACAACTGGCAATCAAAGTTACTACTTGTGGCTGGTATTCAGGTAGGTTTGAATACCCATGTAACTAAAACCAAAGCAGGGGACAACTATACCTCTTATCACTTCTCGTAAATATTAACAATTCATCCATATTGAGTGTAGGCAACAATTGAAAATAGCAAAGATGCTTGTCATCTGATGGCTTCAGCTGATTGATACCATGAACTCACTATTGTCCTCAGGCTTATCTGTTCCCAACTGTGAAGAATACATCAGCCACCTGGGGCTGATCTAAATTGTTTTCCTTTGAGAAGTCCTTAGTGTATTCTCGGGTGTAAACACCTTACATGCTGATTCCAGTAATAGAGAATAGAAGTTAAAATCATTGACAAAAAAAAAACCTTTAACACTAACTGTTTATAGAAAATGTACCATTTTCCAGTGGAAAGTCAAATATATCTGTTTATTTTACAGTTTGTTTCCATAAATGATTATGAACCTCAACAGAAGGTGGACTTGAAGTATTGAGTTGGGTTTTGCAAACTGGTTTTCTGTAAATGTTCTGATTCTTACTAATCAGTTCATGCTGCATCATTAGAGCAAGCTCCAAATGTTGTTAAGGATATTTGTCTTCTGAATAGAATGAACATTGATCATGTTTGCAATCTCAAACCCATACATTTGACTGGGAAAAAACAGGCAGAATGTAAGGAAATTTATTTTCTATTTTCGATTCAAGACATTAAAACAATGCAAGCAATGAGCTTTGGGACTGTTAACCAAAAAGGTATTTTCTGAGGAAAACTTCAGAAATTTTTCTGCCCAATTTGCTGCTTGCAAACACCAACTTTGAGCACTTTCCAGTTCTAGGGTAAAAGGAGGTAACAGAGATAGGGAGATGGGAGAAAAGAATTTAAATAAAAAGATGAGAATGTCAAATTGCAGGCAGCTGAGAACTGGGTCAATGATCTCAGGGGTGGTGAGTGCACGGCATTTGATGTGGGTTAGGATATGGGCAGCAGAAATTTGGATCGAGCCCAAATTCATGGATAATTGAGATGTAAGGCTGGTCAGAAGAGCACTAAAATAATCAAGTCTGGAGATGACAAAAGCATGATTGATGATTTTAGCAATGGGCTAAGGCAGCGGCAAGGTTGCAAGCAATCCGGTTTAGTTTGAGATAGTGGACAGGGATCATATGGAATCAGACAATGTCTTCAGTAATCTTCCCCATGTTTAGCTGAAGAAAGCTGCAGCTTATTCAGGGCCGAATGTTGGACAAGCAGTCTAATAACACAGAGGCAGTGCAGCGATTGAAAGAACAGTTGGATAGGTAGAGAACTGTCAGTGTACATGTGGAACTTGATGCCATGGTTTCAGATTATGTGAGCAAGGAGCAGAATGTAGAAAAGAAATAGGAAGAGGCAAATAATAGATCCATGGTGCAGAGGTGGGAAACAGAGGCAATTACAGAATATTCTCTGACTTGTGACTGGATATGCAAGAATGAAGTTAGGAGAGGGCAATTCCAATCAGCTGGTTAAGAAAGGAAAGGTGTTGGACAAGGGTGATGTGGTTGACTGTGTAAAAGGCAGCAGAATGGTCACAAAGGAGGGGGGATAGTGCATTATGGTCAGAGTCACAGAGGATGTCATTTGTGATGTTGATTTGGGGTATTTCAATGCTGTGGCAAGGGTGGAGACTTGATTGAAGATTATTGAGACATGAAGTTGTGGGAAAGATGGCATGGAATAGTAAAGTGAAAGCAAATTCACAGGCTTAGGAAGGGAAAAGAAATCGGTGATGGGGTGGTAGTGCACAAGGACAACAGGATCAGCAGTGGCTTTTTTGAGGGGCGGTGGTGATTACAGTTGAGAAAGGAAATTGGATAGTACCTGAGGTGATGGAACAGTTTACAATGTTAGCTAACATGAGGGCTGGGAAGGGAAATTAGTTGATCAGCAACTTAGTGGGAATAAAGTCGAAAGAGCTGGAGGTAGGTCTCGTAGACAAGAAAAGCTTGGAGAGGGTATGAGATGGGTTAGCAGAGAAACAGAACCAAATGTTAGGTCAGGGGAATCCTTTGATGAAGTTTGGCTTTTTGGGCAACAGAAAATGGGAAGATGCAACGGATGCAGCCGACGAATGGTCTCAGTTTAATGACTGAGAAATCTCAGGGGCTGCAGAAGGGAATAGTGGGCAGAAAAATTTATGTGCTTAGAGCCTGATTGTTGGAGAAACAAGAGGTTGACGGAAGTAGTGGATGGGGTGTGAAATGACAAAGGTGTTTAGAGATGGGTCAGTGTCGGAGGCAGCAAGTGACAACAGGATATGAGATTGACAAGAGGTAGCAAAAGAAAATGATAAGGCGAGCCATGCTATTAAATGCAAAATATTTTGAAAAGCTACTGAAATAATCAAGGCTTCTTAGCATAGCAGAGGGATGTGCTTTAGCAGCTGAATTTCAGTAGGCCAGCAGGAGAGGGGTACACATGCATCTCCTGAGCACTTTTGAAGAGATGGTGCTCTGTATCATAGGGCTGGTTGTGACTGAGGCCTTGCAATGAGTATTGCTGAGAACATACAGGAAGACAGTATGTTCCTGGCTTATACATCTTCTCAAATCCCACTTCACCCTCATTCTGCTATCTGGCTTGAAGTGCAAGCTGCAGATCGTGTGTGTGACTAAGGATGTGTGGCTGTCCACCCCTTCCCACTTCTCTCACCCGTCCCCTTCTGCATTTCTAATGTCAGATACCCAAGATTTTCCAGCTGGCCAAGCAGTGCAGACTCAAGCCAAAGGGCAAAGTAACACAAGGCCTCTGATGAATAAACACTGTCGTTTGATCTGACACTTATATTAGAACAGTGCATATCTTAGAGGGTAGCATATATTTGGGAACAGCATGTGGTAGGTCATCAAGCATGAGGGAGCTGCAGGGGAAAAGGAGAATTCATGGGCCAGCTTATACGAACGTACAAATAAGAACCAAGTGTAGGCCACACGGCCCCTCGAGCCTGCTCTGCTATTAAACAAGATCATGGCTGATCTGAATGTAACCTCAACCCCACATTCCTGCCTATCCCCGGTGACTTTTCACCCCCTTGTTGATCAAGAATCTATGTAGCTCTGCCTTAAAAATATTCAGACTCTGCTTCCACTGCCTTTTGAAGAAGACAGTTCCAAAGACTCACAACCCTCTGAGAGAAAAAAATTCTCCTCATCTCTGTCATAAATAAGTGACCCTTTATTTTTAAACAGTGACCTCTAGTTCTAGATTCTCTCCACAAGAGTAAACATCCTCTTCATATCCACCCTGTCAAGACCCCTCAGGATCTTAAAGGTTTCAATTAAGCCACCTTTTACTCTTCTAAATTCCAATGCATATAAGCCTAACCTGTCCAGTCTTTCTTCATAAGACAACCCACCCATTCCTGGTATTAGTCTAGTAAAGCTCCTCTGAACTGCTTCTAATGCATTTACATCTTACTTTAAATGAGATCAGTACTGTATATAGTACTCCAGATGTGGTCTCACCAATGCCCTGTACAACTGAAGCATAACCTCCCTACTTTTGTAATCAATTCCCCTCACAATAAATGATAGCAATCTATTAGATTCCCTAATTACCTGCTGTACTTGCATACTAACCTTTTTGTGATTCATGCAAAAGGACACCCAGATCCCTCTGAATCTCAGGGCTCTGCAAGCTCTCACCATTTAGATAATAAGCTTCTTTTTTATTCTTCCTGCCAGATCTTTACCCACTAACATAACCTATCTATGTCTCCTTGTAGCCTCCTTAACATTCTCTTCACAACTTACTTCCCCACCTATCTTTGTGTCATCAGCAAATTTAGCAATCACTCCTTCGGTCCTTTCATCTAAGTCATTTATATAAATTGTAAAAGGTTGAGGCCCCAACACTGATCCCTGTGTCACACCCACTCATCACATCCTGCCAACCAGATAAAGACCCATTTATGCCAACTCGCTGCTTCCTGTTAGCTAGCTAATCTTCTATCCATGCCAATATGTTACCCGCTACACCATGAGCTTTTATTTTCTGCAATAACCTTTGATGTGGCACTTTATCAAATGCCTTCTGGAAATCTAAATACAGTACATCACTGGTTGCTCTTTATCCTCAGCACATATAACTCCTTCAAAGAACTCCAATAAATTGGTTAAACATGATTTCCCTTGCACAAAACTATGTTGACTCTGTCTGATTGCCTTGAATTTTTCTGGGCAGGATTTTACGCGTCAGCGAGCGGGGGCGGAGCCTGCTCACCGACACATAAAAGGACATGCGGTGACATCGGGGGGAACTCCCGACATCACCGCGCCCCATTTAAATTTTCAGGAAGGCGGAGGCGCAGCAAAATCAGCTGCGCGCCTGCCGACCTGTCAAGGGCCAATTGAGGCCGTTGACAGAGTCAATTATGTAATTATAGGACCTGCCGGCCAACCTTAAGGTCATCCTCCAAGGCCATCTGCAGTCTTTCACAGTGAAGGTGAGCAGCCTTCCACCAGCCATGCTGCCACTGAGTAAGTACTACATAAGAGCACTAGGTCAGGCAGAACAAGTACTTAGGGAATACCCAGTTTTGTATGAATTATTGTAAGTGTTGTTGGATAAAGTTTTAATGGAATGGTCTTTCAGTGGTCACGTTTTTCCAGGATTTTGTCCAAGAAAGCGTTGTGGTGGAATATAGCAAATGGAAATGCCACCATGAACTTGAAGACATGCGTCGGGAAGTACTGGAGGGCTCCTCGCAAGCATTTGAAGCAGTGAAGCTGTTGCTTCAGGATGCTGATGGTTTACCCAAGACATGCTCAATGAGAGCTGTAGACATGCGGCCCATGCATGGTTAAATGATACACTGCAGTCATGAATCAGATGTGGAGCAGACATTCCTTGTCAGCCAGCAGCCAGCCTCTGTTTCTTCATGGTGGCTTAGAGATGGCAGGTATGCCTGATTGTCACAGGATGATTGGTGCCAAGATAGCAGGCATTGACCAGTAGGGTCTTCTGGGTATGGTCACACACCAACTGTGTGTTCATTGAGTGGTAGCCCTTGTGGTTGCAGTACATCTCCCCATTAACATGTCGGGCCTACAGAGTCGCAGGTGTGGTTAATTGCACCATGCGCCACTATGAATCCCATTAGCTTGGCAAAGCCTCTACTTGCTTCTCTTTGGTGAGCTTGAAGACAATGAAGACACCAGCAGCAGCACCAGGAGCTAAACCAAACAGGAGAAATCAATGATATCATAGTGGCATCACAATCAACGGAGAGCACGGGAAAACAGAAAGAAGCCAGAATGAGTTGAAAAAAAAGTCATACTGATCAGGAGGGCCTGGAAGTAGAGAGGTTTGGGAGAGTGGAAGTGGCAACCTGGAGGAGGGAAGTGGCAAACAGGAACTTTTCCCTTTGCATACCTGGAGGACAAGATCACACCTATGTCTGTGGCCCTCTAAGCCCTGCCATGCAGTGACTTTCAACATTAACAACAACATCATGAGCTAATGGCTAAAGGAGTAAATCCAAAAAAATCTGAAGTGCAGTCCCATTAGTTGGTGCTTCCCTCAGGTTAGCACCATCTGACAACTCATGCAACCGATTAGGCCCAAACGTATAGTTTTTTGTTTTTCCAGGTTCCCAGTCTGCAAGGTTGAGAGGGGGGTGCAGGTGCTAGGTAAGTTTCCACTCCCAAAAATATGCTTAGGCTACTACTCAAAGGATTGATTAGAACAGAAATTTAGGGCTACAGTGATCTTAAGGGCCACTGGCAGCCTTGTATTAGTCCTGTTGTGTGGCTATGGGTCTAGTTGCAAGAGGTGGTAAGCTTCGAGCACCAACAACTTGATGAAAAGCAGACTTCTCATACATTACACCTGGTTGACGTGAAGGTAGGAGAAGTGCTCTCTAAGTCACAGAATCACAGTGCAGAAGAGGCCTTTTGGCCCATCGAGTCTGCACCAATATGTGAGAAATACCTGACCTAACTACCTAATCCCATTTATCAGCACTGGCCCATAGCCTTGAATGTTATGATGTGCCAAGTGCTCATCCAGGTAATTTTTAAAGGATGTGAGGCAACCCGCCTCCATCACCCTCCCAGGCAGTGTGTTCCAGACCGTCACCAACCTCTGAGTAAAAAAGTTTTTCCTCACATCCCCCCTAAACTTCCTGCCCCTCACCTTGAACTTATGCCCCCTTGTGACTGACCCTTCAACTAAGGGGAACAGCATGGTAACATGGGCAATGCTATTGGACATCCACTGTTACTGTTACAAATTTAAAAGATTGGGCTGCGATTTGCAGTCATTAACCCTCTGAAACTGACCACAAATTTGGAATGTTGGATATGTGAAGATACTGAAGGTATGGTCTATCACTCGGGGTCCTGCCAAAGGCTGCACTGTTGACTCCCCACATATGGGAGTCGTGAATCTAATGAGAAATTCAACTTTTATGTCCCCAGATCGCCTTTTGAAACTCTTTAAAAAGTTAGAGCTTGTTCAATCAAGTATAACTGAGTTTTAATTATGATGTAATTAATAAAATTTGATAAACAACAAAACTGACCATCAAAAAAATTAATGTTATAATTGCAAAATGCTGTTAGATGTTTAATTAACAGGATTTTTAAGTTGGATCTTATTAAATAATAATTGTTTAAAAACTTT
Organism: Carcharodon carcharias; assembly: GCF_017639515.1. Classification (NCBI taxonomy): domain Eukaryota; kingdom Metazoa; phylum Chordata; class Chondrichthyes; order Lamniformes; family Lamnidae; genus Carcharodon; species Carcharodon carcharias. The sequence goes on from NC_054478.1 coordinate 72,136,328, forward strand.
TGGAAGAAAATTTGACTTTTCTCTTCAACCCATGTGTATGTCCCAGTCTTTAACTTTGCTCTATGTAAAAAAAGTTTAAGTGATTTTATTGAACCGATTTTTTTGTCTCCTGGTTGGATGTCTGTGAAGATTCTTTAATATGATTGGCTACTTAGGCAGCTCAATATTATTACTCCAGCTTTGAGCCAGGAATTCCACAGTAAAGAATGTTGCTATCAGTTGCAGTACTACTGCATGGCGACAGATGTGAAATTCTCACCAGAGAGATTTCTAGATCTTTCTGCAAGACTTACTTTGTGGTCAGCAATGAGTGCCCATGCTTTGTCGTTGGCAACAAAATCTGGACCAAAGTTGTGCCTTTAGTCCTCAGCTCACCAAACAGAATAATGTTGAAAAAAAAATATTGTAGAGCTAAAAGTAGCTTCATGCAAAAGGGCCAATTCAGCTTTGATACATGCTTTTTCAATATAAAATGATTTAAAAAGCACCAGAACCATGTCAAGTTTGGACATTCGCAGAACTGACCCATTTCTGTGGCTTATATCAGTAGTATCCTATGCTGTTTAGCCGTTAAACTTTCCTGGTATTATTTTTGTTTACTGCTGTTGAAAATCTTCAGAGCTTTTAAAAGATACAAGCCATTTTCATTTTAATTCCCTCGCTACAGAATTTCTTAGTAAATAGCATCAATTGAAGATATTTCACATATTATTCATGTAAAGAGTTGAACAGTTTTTAATGAGTCTCAATTGCTTTGTGAAGCATACTAAGCAGACAATATGAAAATGCATTCATTATTAAAAGACTCCTGTAAAAAGCTGCATATGTGGCTTTAATAATTATGGAGCATTGCTAACAAGGCTGCATAATGACATCCTGATTACAGCTTTCAGAATACTATAGAAATGGTGGACACCGCAGAGGTAGAGTTCATTTCATGGGGCTTCTGTGAGGATTTAATACAAACTCAAATGACAATGTACATTTTCTATTGCATAAATTACCAACAGGACCTTGTTTCTGTTCCAATCAATGTACTCTGTTTATTCTCTTTTTAACAATAAGGTCTTTAGTTTTGCCTTTTTGATCTACACAGTAAGAGACAAAATTATTAGGAAATCATCTGGAAATAATAATCCCAATTAGAATTGTAAATATTAGGAAAACACATCACTGCAAACTTAAACCGATCTGCAGGCAAAACTGCAGTGGCAGGTATTTTGCATAATCATAAGAAAAGCAGCAAGTTCTTTTAAAATTTAGAAGCAAATCTCCTGTGGCATTGTTCACAAGTACTTTTGAAACCTGGAGTGTGAATTTACTGAAGTGACTTAGACTGACACAAGAGGCTAGATTTTTGTGGAGGAAGCAGGAAGTTCAAGTAGGGAAACTTCCCAACCCAGCAGCCCCATCTCCTTTAAAAGGGGCCCACCCTCGCCATATTTTTGTTCTGTGGAGGCAGGGGTGAGATGGAGTTGGGCCCGCCACCTCCGGAGGTAGGCTGGGGTGATAACAGAGGTGGGCGGATGGCCACACCAGCAGGCTAGAACGCCCACCTTGTTTACTGGGACATCAGCCCAGTTTCAATGATGAACGTCAGGCCCTCAAACCCTCATCTCTCATCCCAACCATCCCCCCATGCTTACCCCATGCCCTCTCATACGCCAATGCTCCCTCTTACATGCCATCTCCAAGCTTCCTTTACCCCCATGCCCCCTCCATGGGCCCATGTATTTGCCGCAGGCACCTACCCAGTATCCATGATGCACACCTCAGGGTGTATCTGAAATAGACATTAAAAGATAAACCTCTAGCAATCTAATCTCCTTCAAACACACTATACTGAAAAAACGTCTTCAAAAAAAGCCAGTCCAAAAAAAAAATAAATGCCTTCAAGTGGTCAATCTATTGTAAAAACAAACAGACATCGATTTCACTAACCATATCAAAGACAGCTAATTCTTTAATAACCTCTTACAACCGTCAACCAAAATTTCTATATAGCACCCCAATGAGGTAAGTGGTTCTGGACCTTTTGAAACTCAACCAAGTGTTCATAATAATATTATATCAAAAATAATTTTTTAAAACCCTGGGAAATGTAAACAATGGAATCCATTGAAACAGAAAAAAAGATAGCCTTTATGTTTCCCGAGCTACATCAGAAGTCCTGTCAATCAAAGCAGTTGAGGAGCAGGTGTTTTCCTCTCAAGTACAAGCCACTGAAGGCTTTCCCTTCATTTTGAAAGATCTCTGGGTATTTAAGTCACTTTAAATTATTACACTAGAGATCCCAAGCAGTGCTTTCTTCGGTTTTGAATGCATAAGAATGGGAAAAGTGCTCATATGCATTCACCACTGCTTGGGATCTCTGGTTTAGTAATGGTCAATTTAACTTTGCAGGACAGAGCCCAATAATCAATCACTGCAGTAAAATCACATCTAACTTGCAACTTAGCATTAACTATTGAAACTGAAAGAAAATTTTTTGTGCGTATTTCGAAGCCTGTCAATGAAAGAGTTCCTGGAGCAGGTGACTTTTTTGTGGTTCCCAACTTGGAAATGGGGTTCCCCTGTGGTTCATATCTTCATTGAGAGGCTGTGAACCATGTCTACATGCAGAAGAGGCCATTAAAATTGAAAGGGTGTTTAAACTGCTTACCCCTGCAATGGAGCTGGCAAAGGTGGATGTGCTGCATGTGGGCAGGCTACCTGGATCCTTATCCCTTGCTGGCAAGAATGGCCAGAAACGGGAATGGGGGTGGAAATCCCAGAACTGGGTCCCATTCACCATGTTTAAAGGACTGCCGAATTGTCCTGACTCAGAGAAAGTCCGTGCTTAGGTTAAATATATTACACAGTTTACAGAGACGGAAAAATACAGGGCCTCACAGGCATGATGGGGATGATTTTCTTGAACTTTGCCCTTGGGGCATGTATATTTCCCAGATACAAAGAAAAGGAAAAGAGGAGGAGACCCTATAATTCCAAGTCTTCACTCCTTCGGGGTTTCTGTGACTTCACATTTCAGTATCATCCAGAAGCATGAGATCAGCTTCTGTTTGCATGTGGATGATATCTAGCTCTATCTCACCATCACATCCCCCCAACACTACAGCTACTTCCTGCTGTAGAAATACCTGTTATGGCTGAAAAACAATGTCTTCCAACTGAAGATCAAAAATATCAAACACATTGCTTTCAGAACATTGTTGCAAAATGTATTCCTTTGCTCTTGTCTTTAACCCCCTTTCTGGCAGTGAAGGGGCTACGGTAGAAACAGAGACAAATGATACGCAGGTCAACAAATGTGGAATACTACTTTCTCAGAATTTAGGTTAGCAGATTAAAAGATATCCTGCCCTGGCATCTGCTGCAATGACACCTGCAGCTGCTGTACAACATAGGCCTGACACATATAACAACAGTAATTGTCAGCTGTGGCCTGAAATTTTTCTCTACTTTCTTGCTAGCATATTCCAAAGTTAATCCATGGGATGATGCCCTGATGTTAAAATCTACAAAGCCCAGAGGTGAAGGACAGAACATGAACCAATATTTATACATTTTTATAGCATTTATTTACAGATTTACACATTGCAAACACGAACCTCTTCATTTAATAACCACAGTTCTAGTCTGATTTGATAGATATAATCCTGTAACCACTGCCTCCACAAGAGCCAGTGTTGTGGCAGCCAAAGTACTTTTCACAACCCTTCTTATTTTCTTAGCTTCCCAAGCTAAAGGACATTTCCCATTCTCCCCCATCAGAAATACTATCAAACCAGCTGTGCTAGAATATCCATTAGAAAAATTAGCATGTGAAGCATCGCCAAAAAAGGCTAGCTTCAAATTCGCTGGGTCACCTAAGATGGGAACTTAAGCACATATACATTTAAGTACACTTGATTAGCACCTCATCCACTACCTTAAACATTCACTACCTCCTCCATTGATGCATCATGACTGTAGTATGTACCACCTGTAAGATGCACTCGAGCAACTTGCCAAGGCTCCTTCGGCAGTGCCTTCTAGATCCATAACCTCTATCACCTGGAAGAACAAGTGCAGCAGGCACATGGTAACACCACCGCGTGGGAGTAACCCCCCGAAATCACACAGCACCCCAACTTGGAAAAATATTGCTATTACTTCATTGTTGCTGGGTCAAAATCTTGGAATTTCTGCCTTAACAGCACTATAGACATATCTATATCAGATAGATTGCAATGTTTCAATTAGACAGCTCATTATCACCTCCTCAAGGGCAATTATTGATCGGAAATAAATACTGCACTTACCAGCAATGTCCAGCCTACGGCCATACTAGTCTGAAAACGCCCGATCTCGTCTGATCTCGGAAGCTAAGCAGACTCAGGCCTGGTTAGTACTTGGATGGGAGACCGCCTGGGAATACCAGGTGCAGTAGGCTGAAAGCTTGGCCTAAATAGCCAAATGGTTATGGTACTGGGTTTGTAACCCCAAGATCAAGAATTCAAATCTCACAATGGCAAACTATGAAACCAATGTAACTTCATCTGAAACAGATGGAAACGGGTTTGTACTCGAAAGAGTTACCAGCAATGTGCATGAACAAATAAAAAAAATTATCCAGATTTAACTTTCTTAATGCTTTATTTACCCATAAAACTTTAGAGTGTTTCCCCATAGTACTTAACCTAACACATCAAAACTAGCATCTGGTCTAGTACAAATACACAACCAGCTCAACTGCTTTACAAATGCTCAAAGCTTTACAATTGCTTTGTTTCCTCTTTAGATATAACATCATCTTTCTGTGATAACCTTGTACAATTAACCGAGATGAGAGTTACACTATCTAAATAGGATTGATGATTTAAAGTTATTGAAACCCAGTTTGTTTAATAATTAATACATTTAAAAGCTCCACAAGCCTGACTCCTAGGGCAGGATTTCTAGGTCGGCGGGCAGGTGGGCAGGCCCAGGAAAGGACAGGGAACGGACCACTGAGCACAATTGGCCCCTGACCGCAATTTTACAACAGCTGGTCAATTAATGGCCAACCAGCGTGAAATGCGCACTGAGAAGCTCAGTGCTGCCGAGGTGGGGGTGGGAGGAAGGTGGGCGCTGATGTCAGCACGGGTGCCGGCAAGTACTGACAGAAACTTCCCTGAAAGCAGAGAGCTGCCTCAGGGAGCTGAGGACCTGAAAAGCATTAAATGAAGTTTTAAAAATCAGGAAAAAAATGTGCAAGCATCACGATCAGTCACCTTAACATATACATGATTAAAATGCTGTCCATGGATTTTTATTTTTCTTTCATTTAATAACCGAAACCTCATCCCGCCCTTGGGTGAGGTTTCATGAAAAATGCAAAGTCCACCTGGTCGACCCATCCATCCGCCAACAGTAAGGTTGGATGGACCATGAAACATTGGAGACAATTGCACCTTTACTTACCTTAATTGACCTCTTATTTGTCGGCAGGCGCTCTTCCGACTTTTGCAGCGCCCGCTGACTGAAATATCGCACAAGCGCGGGATAATGTCAGGACGCTCACCCGATGTCATCTTGTGTGATTGTGTGCAGCCAACCTACAAATTCTGCCCCTAATTTTAAATTCCTCTCTAATCTTATTAATAAAGCATTTCTCAAATTCCACTGTACCACCTCGTGAGAAATCATCAACATATATCATGAAGGTGCCTTAAACTTTCCCTTAATAATACTTGTTAAGAAACCCAAACTTACCTGTTCATTGGGGACAGAGGTCGAGAGCTTCAAGTCCTAACAGTCTCTGGAGTTCCCGTACATGCACAGGCCAGGAGCTGGCTGCACATGCACAGTTCAGACATTTCATGTTCTTCAGGCCCAGGATAGGCCCTGCGCATCGGCAAATAGGAAAAACCTGGGTCAGCTGACTGGCTGTGGAGCTCTATAGTAAAGTAAGTGTCACGGAGCGAGGAACCAGGGAGGGGGACAGGGAGAAGTTCCAAGAAGTGTCCCAGAGGCAGGGAAAAGAGATAGGGGATAGGAACAAGTCCCAGTTGAGTAAAGAAAAGGAGCAACTGTCTCCATTAAAGAAAGAGCTGCGGGTGGCAGGCTTTAAATGAAGTGGGCTCAGAGAAGCTCAGATGGTCAAAGAGGACTCAAGAGAAGCTCTGAAGATCCAAGAAGGCATCCGAAGGTTGGTGACACTGTGTTGCGGGCCACTGGAGCAAAAGTATCCCTTTAGAGCAGTGGCGTTCTGCTTGGTGCGGCCGAAGAGCGGAAATTGTGCTTGTAAGTCGATGCTTGAGTGTGCTCAAAAATCTAAGGGAGCAGAATCTTGGAAGGCGAGATTGAAACTTGCAAGGCGGGCCATCGGTGAAGCCATCTGAGTTGAGAGCACTTTTGGAAAGAATTCCAAGGTGAGATCTTCAAATGCGGAGATTGGAAACACTCGTGAGAAAGATGAAGTTTCAGTGAGATTGGTTGGCTCACTGTGTTACTGAAGTCTGGGAGGGTTATTGATAAATTCATGGAATGTGTTTTGGTTGCATTTGGCATTTGCTGGGCAGGGTGGTCTGTTTGACCATAGTTCGCCTGTTAATTTATATGCACTTCATGCTTACTCTGAATGTTAAGAGTATGTGATAGATATTGTAAATTGTGTTATCTTTCTAAACTTATAAAGTTTATTTTTGCTTGCTCCAAACCCATGGAATCTTGTGGCTTTTTCACTTAGAAAGTCAACAGTATCGTCCGTGCCCACTGGCATCTGGCATGCTCGGTGGCGTGAGAAGGGTGACAACATGGTGAGAAGGCCAGAAATCGGGAACCCCATTGTAATACATCTGCATAAGGCCAGCCCGTCAGTATCATCCACACCACCCCCGCCCCGCCCTCCCCCCCAGCTTGATGGTCCATCGAAGTCGGCACACCAACATGTTTCACAACAGCATATATAAGGCTTATAAGGCGGTTGATGGTAATGCACAAGGACGTGTGGGGTGGGGGTCGGGGGGGGGGGGGGGGGGGGGTGGGGGGTGGGGGGTGGGGGGGTGGTGTTGGGGGTGGCATTGGGAAGCAGCCACACATTAGGGAAACCTTGTATAAAGTGACCACTCTTCTGCAGCTGAAACAGTTCAGACACAGCCACATTGACATGTGTGGAGTTGGGCCTCTAGCTTATCTGCCCACTCAAGCAACACAGGGCATGCAAGTGCCACCAAGTGCTCCAGAGCATTTCACACCTTGGGCACAGGCTGAAAACTAATGAGCGTTTTAGTGGACTGTAAAACAGTTGGACAACCGGGCACATTGTAAAGCCTCCTTGCTAAAGCTGGCCGTGGAGCAGTCACTGGTGGAGGTGCTCACAGCCCCTTGCAATATCATCCCGGTTTGGACCAGTCACCCCATGGTTCAAGCTAACAGTGCAGCCTTGCACTGTGGTTTAGGAGAATGTCTGTGGCTGAGCTGAAAGCAAGCATGCAGTCCAATGAGCAAAGCTGCGACCAGGTTGAGTGGGGCAGAGGTCGTTGGGGTTTTGGGCAGCCATGCAGTGCACTTAACTCTAGCCATCCAAGTGCTGGCCAGCACTGTCCAGGATGCTTTAAGTGACCTTCAGATGTAACCAAGGGAGGTTCTTATATACCCAAGCTAACCCATGCATCATGCAACACCTTGGCTTGGACTCAGCAAATTTCTGGCCTCCAGCAGTGCTCCAAGTGCCGGGACCTGGAAATTCCCTGTCGCCGCCTGCTGTGGATCAAAGTGTGATCTGCTCACCAGATTGCGATCCTGAGGCTACTATAAAGCTTGGTCCCACTGAGGTGTATGTCTCTGCACTGGTGGAGGGTGTGGGTGAGCACTGTGATGAGTCTTCAGGGAGGGTTTCAGCGTATTCCCCTTCTGAGTTTCCCTTGGGCTTGATTGGGGACCCTGGGTTGTGGATTCTCTTGGCAGTTTCCTGGATGTGCCTGTGAAAGCAAGGAGAGATAATTAGTGCATGGCAGTGGCTTGTGAAACAGGACACATTGCTCACAGCATGGTTATCTGATGGATGTTGCACTGCTGGTCCCTCAATTGGTAGACCATAGGCAAACTCACCATCAGCATAGGAACGGTCCAGAACCTCGCCAGCCAGCTGGATGGCTGTTTTCAAAGTCCATGAGGACCTTGGTTTCAGACATTCCTCCACCAGTTTACGACCTCTCCCTCCTGGTGTGTGCCAGCTTGTCCTGCATGAATAGAGATGGAGACAGTGTAAGCAGGGTGCCTGCTAGGCCAGATGATAAATATGCCTAGCTTGCGTGGTTGGTGAGTGGTCCCATGGATGGGATGAGGACAATGACTGTGAATGTGAGAGAGTGAATGGTGATGTCCCTTGAACTGGCAGCGAATGAGGGCCCTGTGGGTGTGTGATGGGTTTGTGAGTGTGTGAGTTGAGAGCAAAGAGAAGAGTGACTTACCCTGGCGGAACGGAGGAGATCATTCATCCTCTTGTGGCACTGGGTGACTGTCCTTTTTTGCAGGGTTTTGGCGCAAACCACCACTACCACCACCTCCCAAGCCAGATTAGCGATGTTGCTGCCCATCCTGCGGCCAGAGCTGGGGTAGAGGATATCAAGGCGAGCCCCCACTGCATCCAAAAGGTGCTTGAAGGATGCGTCATTGAACCAGGGGACTGCAGTCTTCTTGCCTTTTGGCCATGTTTTCTTTTCAGCGGTCGTGGGCTGGAAGCATTGAGAGGTATGCATGTGGCTGCACTTTAAATATGGCACCTGGTGTGAAGAAACAGCGAGGTAATGGCATGGCAGGGGGATGAGAACCCACCCACCATGGAAACAACATGTTTTCTGGGAATGCATAATTAATGCGGCGTGTTCGAGACAATATGACATGAGAAGCCGCCATTGCAGCCAGCGGGTAAAATGTCATTTTACCCGCCCGCTACTGCACTTAGTGAAAATCTGGGATGATTCCACACCTGTGTCTTAAATCTCAAACTTTGTCTACCTTAAGCAAAAAGTTATTGGTCCCGAACCGGGTAAAGCCAGCAACTTGGGGGTCTGGCCAAGGATCATAACGTACTAATAAAACCACAAATGCATCAGAGACTGTCATGTCAGAATGAGGCTCCTGAGCCACACCAGGTAATGTTTGACACAGAGTTGACCATCATGGTGCAAACTATTTTCTCAGAAGACAGAAACTGCCTAGCCACACGACACCTATGGAATACAACCTACATTCAGCAAAACAAATCTCACAGAGAGAAAAAAAATAGTTATATTGCAAGGCTGTTCTGTGGCCTTGATTTCATTGTCTAATCTATTCAAGCTGCAGCCACTTTTATATGTGCTAGAACTGTTAGTGTGAGATCTCCCTTTCACACAATCAGAGGCTCTTTCTCCAAGATGTGATTGTGTTCTGACACACAAGTTATTTCTAAACTTACAGTCAGGACTTTCTTACTCTTCACTCTTCCACCCTACTCTGCCAGAAGGCCCTCACTTCTTGGCCATCATCCTAAACGTTCAATCAATATTCAAACTTGCCCACAGTTTTTCCTATGCATTCTACAATTTCCAAATCCCCCCATTCACTAGACCCCTCTGAAATATATGTCACCCAATTATCCAGTTGGGCTGTGGATGTGATCGCTCTTCCATGTATGTCGCAATCATTCATATTACCACTATCCAGCCCTTGATCTACAGTATTCTGTTCCTCAGTACCTTCATTACCACATTAACATTTGAGGTGTAAGGTGCCTTACACCTTACTTCTTTCAGCTGCTCAGAGCCTGAGATTTTGTAACTAATTCCGATTAATCGTAAGGAATGAACCTTAACAACTTGATTGCCATATTTGATAAATAGTGTCTTACCATCAAGCCTTTTACCTTACTAAGGCCTTTACAATTGTTATACCCCTTTCTTTTATACTATACCAAATCTCCTAAATTAAACTGTGTCTCAAATGGTGTGATGTGATACCTCAGTGCTCTCTGAATTTTCTCTGAGGTCTCCGCCTTAATGAAAGCCTGAGTCCATGCATGTAAAGCATTCAAATATGCAGAAAAAATTGGACCAATTGTGATACTTTATAGAGCAGGAAGTCTATCACACAGCACAGAAGACAATTTGGGATTTTGCCTCTAGTCTAATTGACAGGGACTTTATCCTCCAACCATCTGGAGTGAATTATTTGTATGAACTGCCCACTCCAGGGCAGTTGTCAGCTTGGTTGATCAGCTGAGAGTTTATGCAGCATTTCTTCTATCACTGCATGATTTCTTTCAGAGAGTCGATTGCTGAGAAGACTTTCAACTATGGTATTCATGACCATGATGTTCAGATTTTCACATGTCTCTAAACTTATCATTGCCAAATTCCCCTCCATTATCAATCAGGAACCTCACTGGTGTCCAAGTCTCTTTCCTACACGTTTCTCCATGAATCTGTCACTAATAATGCTTTTATATTCCTGAGTATTATTGTAGAAAGATTAAATCTGGTCGCCAGTTCTACAAAGTGTAGAATGAAAATATTTCTGTGTTTGTTCCATAAGCACGACTTAGTTAAGGTCACATTCCAATGCAAGATTCACAACAGGATGTGAAGGCACAGCTTACACAATTCTCATTAATCTCTTTTTTAGTTCTTTCTAGGGATGTGAATGTTGCTGGCAAGGCTAGCATTTATTGCCCATCCTTGTGTGGCTGGAAAGGCCACCTCAGAGGGCAGTTAAGAGTCAACCTCATTGCTGTGGATCTGGAGTCACACATAGGCAAGACCAGGTAAGGACAGCAGAGTTCCTCAACACTGTTTCTCTACACAGACACTGCCTGATCTGCTGTGTTCTTGCAGCATATTTTTGCTCTTACAGCAGATTTCCTCTGCTGAATTGAACCAGCTGGGTTTTTATGACAACCTGGTTGATTCATGACCATCATTACTGAGACTAGTGTTTTATCTCAGATTTATTTCATTAACTGAATCTAATTCTCCAGCTGTCATGGTGGACTTTGAGCTCATATCTCTAGAGCATTCACCGGGGCCTCTGTATTACTAGTCCAGTAACATTACCACTATGCTACTACCCCCTTTCTATTAGCCTTGCAACCATACCTACATATTTTAGCAGGACTTTTTACCTTTGTCAAGCAGGATGGACAAATTGTCCATGTAGCATAGGAACAAAGGAATATAGGGACAGAAAAAGGCCATTCAGCCTGTTGAGCCTGCTCCACCATTCAATACAATCATGGCTGATCGAACACTTCAATGCCTTTTACCAACACTAACCCCATAACCCTTTACATTATTTTGATAGCAATCACTACCTTAAATATACTCAATGACTGAGCTTCCACAACCCTCTGCGGTAGAGAATTCCAAAGATTCACAACCCTCTGAGGAAAGAAATTTCTCCTCATCTTGGTCCTAAGTGGCTTTCCCCTTATTTTGAAATTGTGTCCCCTGGTTTTAGACTCCCCAACCAAGGGAAACATCTTACCTGCATCTACCTGTCTATTCCTTTAAGTATTTTGTAGGTTTCAATGAGATCACCTCTCATTCTTCAAAATTCAAGAGAATACAGGCTCAGTTTTCCCAATCTCTCTTATAAGACAGTCCCACTATCGCTGGAACCTTTGTTGCACTCCCTCTATGGCAATAATGTTCTTTCTGAGATAAGGGGACCGAAACTGCGCACAGTATTCCAGGTGCAGTCTAACCAAGCTTCTCGCAATTGAAACAAGGCTTCACTACTTCTGTACTCAATTCCTCTTGTGATAAAGGCTAACGTTCCATTAGCCTTCCTAATTGCCTGCTGCACCTGCATGTTAGCTTTCAGTGACTTATGGACAGAGACAACCAGGTCTCTATGTACATCTACACTTTCTAATCTCTTACCATTTAGGAAATACTCTGTACATATGTTCTTTCTATCAAAGTGGATAACCTCACATTTTTCCACATTATATTCCATCTGCCATGTTCTTGCCCACTCACTCAGTCTGTCCAAATACTCCTGTAGCTGCTTTACATCTTCCTCACGACATACATTCCCACCTAGCTTTGTATCATCCACAAACTTGGAAAAATTACATTTGATCCACACATCCAAATCATTGAATAATATTGTGAACAGCTGGGGCCCAAGTATTGATCCTTGCGGTACCCGACTAGTCACAGCCTGCCAACGCGAGAATGGCCCGTTTTTTCCTGCTCTCTGTCTCCTGCCTGTTAGCCAATTTTTAATCCATGCCAGTATGTTGCCTCCCATCCCATGTGCTTTTATTTTGCTAATCATCCTCCTGTGGGGGACTTTATCAAAAGCCTTCTGAAAATCTAAGTATACTAAGGCCATCGACTCTCCTTTATCAATTTTGTTGGTAACTTCCTCACAAAACTCCGAGTTCGTCAAACATAATTTCCCTTTCGCAAATCCATGCTGACTATGGCCAATCAGGTCATGATTATCCAGGTATCCATTTATAACATCCTTTATACTAGATTCTAACATTTTCCTTCCTACTGATGTAAGTCTGTGGTTCCGTGTTTTCTCTCTCCCTCCGTTCTTAAATAGTGGGGTGACATTTGCTACCTTTCAACCTTCAGGAACCATTCCAGAATCTACAGAATTTTGGAAAATGATCACCAATGCATCCATTAGCTCTATAGCAGCTTTCTTCAACACTCTGGGATGCAGAATATCAGGTACCAGGGACTTATCAACTTTCAGTCCCATTAATTTCTCTAATACAACCTTCCTTCTTACACTAATTTCCTTCAACTCCTCATTCTCCCTCACCCCTTGGATCTCTAAATCTGGGAGATTTCCTATATCCTCCTCAGTGAAAACAGACATAAAGTAATCATTTAGCTTCTCTGCAATTTCTATATTCCCCATTATGAATTCTCCTACATCTGCCTGTAATGGACCCACATTTGTCTTAGTCAAACATTTTTTTTTACATGCCTATAGAAGATTTGAAAATGCGTTTTTATGTTTTTTGCTAGATTACATTCGAATTCTCCCTCCCCGACAGCACTAGCAAATCTTCCTGCGTATTATTCAATCCCAGTCCTGTTAAGATGTAACCCGTCCAGCTTGTACAGGTCCCACCTGCCCCACTGGTCCCAATGCCTCAGGAATCTGATGCCCTCCCTCCTATACCAGTTCTCCAGCTACATATTTAATCGATCAATCCTCCTATTCCTATGCTCACTAGCACATGGCACTGGGAGTAATCCTGAGATTACTGCTCTTGAGGTCCTACTTTTTAATTTTCTAACTCCCAAAATCTGCTTTCAGGACTTCATCTCTCTTCCTACCTATGTCACTGATACCAATGTGGACCATGACTTCTGGTCGATCCCCTCCACCGAAGGATGTCCTGCAGCGACTCCATGACATCCTGGCACCAGGGAGGCAATACGCCATCCTGGAGTCACGTTTACTGCCGCAGAAACGCCTGTCTGATCCTCTGACTATGGAGTCCCCTATCACAATTGCCCTTTCATTCTTCTTCCTCTGCCCTTGTATAGCTGAGCCGCCTATGGTGCCACAGGCTTGGCCCTGGCTGCACTTCCCTGAGGAACCATTGCCCTCATCAGTATCCAAAATGGAAAACCGATTAGCAAGCTGGATAGACTCAGGGGACTCTTGCATTACCTGCCTGGTTCTCTTAGACTGCCTAGCAGTCACCCATTTCCTCTCTGGCTGTACACTTCTGACCTGTGGTGTGACCACCTCTCTAAACATAGTCCTCTGCCTCGCAAATGCACAACAGTGACTCCAACCGTCGCTCAAATTTCGAAACCCAGAGCTCAAACTTGTGCATCTGGTGACATTTCCAACAGATGTATTTGTCAGGGACACATGGTGCGTCCACGACTTCACACATACCACAGGGTGTACACTCCACTCAGTTGAGCTGATCTGACCTTTCATCCCGTAGCTCTAAAAACTGTTTATTACACTTAAAGTAGAATGAGTAGAATAAACTACTAGGAACTAAACTTTGCTACACTTATGCTAACTTTATTTTACTTTGATTTAATTTATTACTTGATTTCACTTTGACTATAAAACAATTTTTTTCTCTCTGATTATTTTCACTTGAGCAATTAATATTCTTCTAACAGAATATATAACTTCACAGGTACCTCAATAGAGGCCATTAATGCTTGTAAAATGGCTTACTCCAGCAATCCGAAAATCTTTTCTTTTAGTTTCCAACCTCCATCTGTGGGCATCCATACTCCACCACCATACTATACTTCAAAAAGCCAGGTGATAAAGGATAGACCTACAGCCAACCTTTTCACATCTTTATAAACATTTATTTACTGATACACATTACAAAATGCATCTCCTCACACAACAACCACAATTTCATTCTGTTCCATTTTTTTTATGGAACGCTTCACGAATTTGCATGGCATTCTTGCGCAGGGGCCATGCTAATCTTCTCTGTATTGTTCCAATTTTAGTATATGTGCTACGGGCACAAGTGAATCCCCAGTTAATGAACATCACCTGCATACAATCAAATACAATTAATATAACATTAACAACAGAAAACCACTTCCACTTCAGAAATCATAATATAGATGAACTGATATTGGACTGTTCCATCATTTGCCTGCAAACTCATACCTGCACCTTGAGTTCCATTTCCCTCAATTTCCATGTCTCCTTTAGTCCTCTACTTTTTAAGCTTTTGCAAATATTGGTGGTGGGTTCAAATATCTGTTGAGGCTACATTTTGAGAAAATTACCCTCTTGATGTAGCACACCTCTTATGACATATATGTAATCTTATGCTCCCACCACAGGTCTAGATGTGTCCAAATCTACATCTGAAATACTGAACTGGAGAAAATATATGTACAGAACCCACTTCATGTCAATTTGCCTAAATGCTACCAACGGCTATTATGACAAAAATATTGCCAAGAAAATAAAATCGAGGCTACTAACATTGGCTGCAATGATCAAATACAGCATTAATGTCCATTTAACAACTCAAATAGAAAAACAAATTTCTAGCAACACCAATTAATAATTTTTTAAAAATTGCTTAAACTGTACAGAGGTTGAAATAATGATCATTTTTCAGTAAATCAAGCCTCACAATCGCTATTTACAAATTTTACACCTGGCTGTTAAAATGCAATATGGGTATTTAACCAATACTGAAATCCTCATCCATATTGTTTCCTCCAAACTTGACCGTTCCAGCACACTCCCGGCTGGCCTCCCACACTCTACCCTCTGTAATTTGAAGTCATTCGATGCGCTGCTGCCTGTGTCATAACTTGCATCAAGTCCTTGTACAGGTACAGAAACCCTTATGTGGCATCCAAACTCCAGTAGGGCCCAAAAATGGCTACTTTTGAAGCTGGTGCCCTGGGTAGCAATTTGAATAAAATGCTTTCATTTTTTATTTTTCACACTTAATATTACGTATTATAAGTATATGCTCTGCCTAGGACCCAAAATCCGTAAAATCCCCAAATCCGGCACAGTCCAATCCCAAGCTTCCCAGGTACAGGTCCGACAGCTATACTCACCAACCTATATTGCCCACTGCTTAAGCAGCACCTTCATTGTAAAATTCTCAAACTTGTTTCCAAATCCCTCCATGGCCTCACCTACCACCACCTTTGTAATCTCCTCCAACCCCAGGACTCCGAAATTCCTGCATTCCTCCAGTTCTGGCCTGTTGAGCATCTCTGATTTTAAATGCATCACCATTAAAAGCTGTGCATTCAGCTGCCAAGATCCTAAGCTCTGGAATTTCCTCCCTAAACCTCTCCACTTCTCCTGCTTTCTTCCTCTTTTAAGGCACGCCTTAAGACTCACTTCATTGACAAACTTATGGACATCTGCTCTAACATCCCCTTATATGACTCAGTGTCAAATTTCATTTGGTAACATTCATAGGATGTTTTACTATGTTAAAGGCACTATGCAAAATACAAGTAACTGTTGTTGTTTTTCTACAGAAACATAGTGAAAACTACAACTCGCATAAAATGATTCCCTGATGGGAACTCAAACTTTCCAGTACCCAAAACCAAGGAGAAATTTCCCCACTCTGAGCTGTATGTAATACTCCCCATGGCCATAAGAGGACAGGCCTAATATAGGATTACATGATACAAGAGATACAGCATAGAAACTAGCCATTCAGCCCAACCAGTCCTTGTCGATATTTATGCTCCACTCAAACCTCCTCCCATCTTCCCTCGTTTAACTCTATCATCGGAACCATCTATTCCCTTTTCCCTCTTATGCCTATCCAGTTTCCCATTAAATGCACCTATACTATTTGCTTCAACCACTCCATGGTAATGAGTTCCTCATTCTTACATTCTATGGATAAAGAAATTTCTCATTCGCCTGCCATGCCATCACCTCCCACTTTATCACGCCAGGCACCATATTTAAAGCCCAGCCGCGCACACACCTCTCAGTGCTTCCAGCCCACAACAGCTGCAAAGAAGACATAGCCATGAAAAGCAAGTAGACTGCAGCCCCCAGATTTACTCACGCATCCCTCCAATACCTTTTGGACGCAGTGGAGACTCGCCGTGTTGTCCTTTACCCTCGCTCTGGCCGCAGGACAGGCAGCAACATTACTAATCCGGCTTGGGAGGTAGTGGCAGTGGTGGTCAGCGCCAATACCCTGGAAAAGAGGACAGCTACCCAATGCTGCAAGAGGATGAATGATCTCCTTTGTTCCACCAGGGTAAGTTACTCTTGACTCACACAGTCACAAGCTCATCATGCATCCACAAGGCCCTCACTCACTGCCGGTTCAAGGGACATCACTATTCACTCTCACACACACCTTCATTGTCCTCATCCAGTCCATGGGACCAATCACCGCCATATGCTCGGCATACTTATCATCTGGCCTGGCAGGCATTTTGCTTACACTCTCTCCATCTCTATTCATGCAGGACAAACTGGCACACAAGAGGGAGAGGTTGCAGACTGATGGAGGAATGCCTGAAATCAAGTTCTTCATGGACTTTGAAAACAGAGCATCCAGCTGACTGGCTAGGATCTGGACCATTCCTGTGCTGATGATGAGGTTGGCACCACTCTACGAAGTGAGGATCCAGCAATGCAACATCCACCAGACAACCATGCTGTGGGTGATGTTTCCTGTTTCACAGGCCACTCCCATGCACTAATTATCTCCCCTTGCTTTCGTAGGCACGTCTGCCAAACAGCCGACAGATTCCATGACCCAGGGCCGCCAATCAAGCCCCGAAGAAACCTCTGAAGTGGAATCTGAAGGCACCCTCCTTGAAGTCCCATCACAGCGCTCACCCACACCCTCCACCAGCACACAGACACACGCCTCAGTGGGAACTAGCTTTAGAGTAGCCTCGGGATCACAATCTGGTGATCACATCACATTTCCTGATCCACAGCAAGTGGTGGCAGGGACTTCCCAGTTCTCTGGCACTCAGAGGATGGCTGGAGGCCAGAAATTTCCTAAGTCTGAGTCAGATGATGAGCCCCTGGACTCAGTCATGTCATAGTTGCTGGAGCTGCAAAGGAAAGCTCAGGAACATCAGGAAAGGTGGTCCGCTGCACACCACAGGTTGCAAGGCATGATGGAGGGCTCTGTCTGCCTTCAGTCTGAGGTGATAGCACTGGCATGCCAATGCACTGAGGTCAACACTGGCAGGATCGCAGGCGCCATGGACACTTTGATCCAGGATGTCACTCCTGCAATGCTGTGCGGGCTGAACTCCATCGCTGACGCCATCATTGGCCTCCAACACAGTGTATGCCAGAGGAGTGCAGGGCAGCTTGATCTTACTTCAGCTACCTCTTCTCCTCAAAGAGTCAGCGAGGGGCCCTTGGGTACCCATAGGGAGGAGGGTCAGTAGGTGCACGCCGCAGGGCCATCCACCCAGGTGACTCCGGGAGTGACTGGTCCATCCGAAACCCCTCTTCCTGTGACCTCAGCAGCTCCAGCTCCACAGGCTGAGGAAGGTGCCACTGTCACACAGCAGGCCCCTGAAAGCAGGCCGGGGCCTTCTAGGTCTCGGCCCTCCAGAGCATGCACATCAAGGTCATCACAGACAGGGTGTAGCAGTCAGCAGGCTGCCTCCACCTCCACTGTGGGTGTACAGGGAGCACCAAAATGTAGCGGCAAGGTTAGGAAGGTTAAGAAGATGTAGTTGCACATCCTGGGCAAGAGCATTAATCGCTTGTACATAATGTTCACTATTGTCATTAAATTCCCAAGAATATCTCTCTGCCTGATGAACAGTGCTCGTATTACTCAGATGTGGAACCTTTCTGCACAAGATAAAGGCAGGTGTCTCAATCTAGGACATCTTCCCTGTGATTTGTACAGCCTTCTCACCAAAGTGATGGTCCGGCCTCACACTCCCCAGACACATAACTGATGCCTGCACCTTGACAATGCTTGTCATTGCTGCCAGAATGTCATGGGCAGGTGTCACAGAGTTCTGTCATCCTCTGTAGCTCTCAGCACCTTTAAGGTGCGGCTGGCCCCCATCTCTTCAACATCTGTAACCAGTGACGCTGTGGAGGGCTCAGGTGCTGAAGGCGGACAAAGTTTCATGGCTGTGTCTCCATGATATGACCCTGATCACAGAGCGCAAGCAAGCTGCCCTCGGCCAGACAGGAGTCAGACATTCTCAGAGGCTATGTGAAAATCTATGGAGTATCCTCACTACATGTCGTCCTCATCGTCCTGCAATCGAGTGACTATTAGAGCCTTCCCTGGGTCTTTAAGACAGGAGCATTATCACAGAGGGTATGTGAGCTGCCATAAACCAGACTGGAGTCAAACATTGCAATATGTGGATCTTATAGTCTCTCTTCACTGCATGTCGTCATCATCCTCCACAAATCTAGCAGCTATTAAAGCCTCCCAAGGATGCCTGCCTGGTCTGGCCAATGCGAGGGCCTCATCACCATCATCATCACCTTCGAGGACATCCTCACCCACATCCCCATCGACGTCCTCCTCATCGGAGGAGACCTCCATCTCCTCGTCAACCAGCTCCTCTTAGTGTTGCAGTGCCAAGTTGTAAAGGGTGCAGCAGGCGACAATGATGTGTAACACCCTCTGTGGACTGTATTGCAGGGCTCCACCAGACTGGTCCAGGCACCAGAACATCATTTTCAGCATCCCAATGGTCTGCTCCACCAGGTTACGAGTTGCAGCATGAGCCTTGCTATACCTTCACTCTCCTGCACTCTGAAGCTGCCGCATGGGTGCCATCAGCCAGAGCCTCTGCGGGTAGCCCTCGTCCCTGAGGAACCATCCCTGCAGCTTCTGTGGACTCTGGAAGACGTCAGAGACCTGTGATCGACTGAGAATGTAGGCGTCGTAGATACTCCCTGGAAACCATGCACACACCTGCAGGATGCATTTGTGGTAGTCACACACCAGCTGCACATTCAGCGAATGGAACCCCTTGCAATTGACATGCGTGTTGCGATGGAGATCTGAGTGCCATACAAATGCAGTTGCTGGCACCCTGCACCTGCGGGAAACCCGAGATCTGGGCAAATACAATCACTTACATCCTGACTCTCCTGGTCCTGGGTGAATGCACAAAGTTGTGTGCCCTTGCGAAGATGGCATCCGTGACCTCATGGATGCATTTATGGGTGGAGGCTTGTGATATCCCATAGAGATCACCTGTGGAGCCCTGAAAGGAGCCACCGGCATAGAAATTGAACGTGGCTGTGACTTTTACAGCCACTGGCAGGGGATGCCGTATATGTCCACGTGGCACAAAATCCTGCAGTAGCTGGCAGATGTGACTGACGTGGTTCCTGACACCAGATGCCAGTGGGCATGGACCATTCCAGCCATTATTTGAGTAATTTGACTACTTTATTTTGAGTTTATTGTTTCCACATATCTTTTTAAACAAAATTATATTTTTGGGATACTTATTCATTGCCAATTGGTATCTCACAGAATCACAGTGCATGAGAGGCCCTTTGGCCCATAGAGTCTGCACCGACACGTGAGAAACACCTGACCTACCTACCTAATCCCATTTACCAGCCCTTTGGCCCATTACCTTGAATGTTATGATGTGCCAAGTGCTCATCCAGGCACTTTTTAAAGGATATGAGGCAACCTGCCTCCACCACCCTCCCAGGCAGCGCATTCCAGATCGTCACCACCTTCTGGGTAAAAAAGTTTTTCCTCACATACCCCCTAAACCTCCTGCCCCTCACCTTAAACTTATGACCCCTCATGACTGACCCTTCAACTAAGGGAAACAGTTGCTCCCTATCCACCCTGTCCATGCCCCTCATAATCTTGTACACCTCAATCTGGTCACCCCTCAGTTTTCTCTGCTCCAACGAAAACAACCCAAGTCTAATCCAACCTCTCTTCATAACTTAAATGTTTCATCCCAGGCAACATCCTGGTGAATCTCCTCTGCATCCCCTCTAGTGCAATCACATCCTTACTATAATGTGGTGACCAGAATTGCACACAGTACTCCAGCTGTGGCCTCACCAAAGTTCTATACAACTCCAACATGACCTCCCTACTTTTGTAATCTATGCCTCGATTGATAAAGGCAAGTGTCCCATATGCCTTTTTCACCACCCCACTAACATGCCCCTCTGTCTTCAGAGATCCATGGACACACACGCCAAGGTACCTTTGTTCCTCAGAACTTCCTAGTGTCATGCTGTTCATTGAATACTTCCTTGTCAAATTACTCCTTCCAAAGTGTATCACCTCACACTTTTCAGGGTTAAATTTCATCTGCCACTTATCTGCCCATTTGACCATCCCGTCTATATCTTCCTTTAGTCCAAGACATTCAACCTCACTGTTAACCACCAGGCCAATCTTTGTGTCATCCACAAATTTACTAATCCTACCCCCCACATAGTCATCTATGTTGTTTATATAAATGACAAATAATAGGGGACCCAGCACAGTGGTATGCCACTGGACACAGGCTTCCAGTCACTAAAGCATCCCTCTGTCATCACCCTCTGCCTCCTACAACTAAGTCAATTTTGAATCCACCTTATCAAATTACCCTGTATCCCATGTACATTTGCCTTCTTTATAAGTCTCCAATATGGGACCTTGTCAAAGGCTTTGCTGAAATCCATATAAACTACATCAACTGCACTACCCTCATCCACACACCTGGTCACCTCCTCAAAAAATTCAATCAAATTTGTTAGGCATGACCTCCCTCTAACAAAGCCATGCTGACTATCCCTGATCTTTCCTACCAGTTTTGTAAGTAGAAGTAATTTAATCAATGGAACAGTCTGCTTAGTATTATTAACTATAGTAATTTCCACCAATCATTAATTTTTCCCCTAGGTTTACAGGTGGCATTTTATGACTGCAGGATTTTACAGTTCCACTGAAGTCAATGAAGTTTAGAATCGTCGTCGCATTTTATGGACCCCATTCCCACCACGGCGGGGTCCTAAAATTCCAGCCTGTGAATCTGTGACTTACACTTTGTGATGTGGTGTGGCGTTTTGATGGAGACTTTGAGGTGCAAAACTCCACAGACCCTCTTAACATTTTTATAGATAAGTAAACCAATTGTAGACAAATAGTTGTAATGCCGGTTCTCTCAATGGAAGGCTGCATGAAATAAACCTTTTAAACACTTATTAATGATGGCAAAGATGAGGACAGAAAGCATATTAATCAACAATAAAAGTTTCACTATCCATGGCAATTTAAACAAGCCCACCACCCAAATAATCTACAATTGATACACAATCTAAACAGTCTAGTTGCTCAAGTTTTTACACAGTAAATGAAGGCAAATTAGCAAGGTGAATTCAGAACATGGTTTTCCAGTTTGTGGGTATAAGAAAGGGAACTGTAGCTTCATGTTTTTCTTATTTGGATGCTGTTTAACTGGTGACTTTTATTAGAGGCCTGAGTGTGAAAAGCCAACTTCTGCAATCAGCAATTATAATCAATTTACTTTTGTTCAAGTTGTCAGTCAAAATCTGCTAGAGAGATCACTGGAAGGTTGTTTTCGCTCATGCAATTATCATCTTTCCATAGGCCAGAAGCAATATCAGAAATGCCAAGTTTCACAAAGTCCAGCATAGGCTAGGCATGTCACTCTTAGGTTTCTCTTTTACATTTACCACAACTGCACACATTTATCAATCTGCTGCTGCACATAAATTATTAGACTTTATGGAATAGATCTCTCAAGACGTCAGTATTCCAATTGTCAGCTCAATAAAAATTTTAAAATGCCATTAACCAATGCAGCAGGGAGTTTCTCTGGACTCCAGTTACATGGTACTGACACAGCAGAGATGACTTAAATACAGGTACAGAAAAGGCAGGCAGCAGGTAACCCTGCCATTGCCCATTCTCTAGTGCTGAAGGCCTGAGGCACTCAGAAGTCTGCAGCTCACTTCTCTTCTGCCAATAAACTGCAAGCACCAAAATATCACCTTGCTGCAGCTCACCAATTTGGGAGGACAGGAACTTAGCCAGCTCCCCACTGAGTTACTGACAGTTGGAGCCCAGAAACTGAACTGGATGAGCCATATAAATGCTGTGGCTACAAGAGCAAGTCAGAGGCTAGGAATCATGCGACGAGTAACTCACCTCTTGACTTCCCAAAGCATCTACAAAGCACAAGTCAGTTGTGTGATGGAATACTCCCCACTTGCCTAGATCAGTGCAGCTCCCAGAGCACTCAAGAAGCTTAACACCATCCAGGACATAGCAGCTGCTCGATTGGCACCACATCCGCAAACATTCACTCCCTCCACCACTGACGCACAGTAGCAGCAGGTGCACTGCAGGAATTCACCAAGGCTCCTTAGACAGCACCTTCCAAACCCACGACCACTACCATCTACAAGAACAAAGGCAGCAGATAGATGGAAGCACCATCACCCGAAAGTTCCCCTCCAAGTCACTCAGCATCCTGACTTAGAAAGATATTACTGTTCCTTCACTGTCGGTGGGTCAAAATCCTGGAACTCCCTCCTTAACAGACCGGTGGGTGTACCTACACCACATGGACTACAGCAGTTCAAGAAGGCAGCTCACTACCACCTTCTCAAGGACAACTTAGGATGGGCAATAAATGTTAGCCCAGCCAGCAAAGCCCACATCCCGTGAATGAATAAAAAAAGATAAAAAGGTGGGAGGTGACAACAGCAGAGGTCATCCTGGGAAGCCTTGAATGTGCCAGAAGCGCCCCAGTGGGGCATGGCCCCACCAAAAATACATACTTCCTGGGCCATTCTGTGAATGTACAATGCCCATTTTTACCTCAAAATTGCATTCATGGTCACAGGACCCCAATTTTTATAATTTAATGAGACAGCTGCCAGATTCAGGCAGGAACCTAGGCACCTGGGTACATGCTCTGGGTAAAATGGCACGGAGCAGAGGGATGGGAACAGGGCACTAAGTGCAACATTTGGTCCTAGGGTCACTACCAGCTTTTCCAATCCTACTGACCAAGATAAAATCGGCTCTACAGTCTTCACTAAACACTGTTGATTGACAAAGTATAAATAAGAATGTGTAGCTTCCTAAGTGGCAGGCATTGATGTGCAAAATGATGTGACTGGCATTACACAACACTTGCATATTAATTGACTGGAATTTCTTCTGGATTAAAACTAAGTGGATTATCACAGCAGTCATTGCCACAGGAGTACAATCAATAGCACTCTATACCTGGGGAGTGCTGAAAGTCTAGAGGTTGACTGCTTGATTCTTCTGTTTTTCTGGGTCCATTGAGAATGTGATTAATTTAGATGTTTGCTTGAACAGGGCATCAATAATCTTCTTAATACACAGCTCACTGACTGATGTGACTGAAGTCACCCGAAGCAGACTGGAAGGAACCAGTTGCATATAAATTGAAGGCTGTAGTAATTTTTTGAGTCATTGATGTAGCCGAGCTCCTCACTGATGTGGGCTGATAGTCTTTTACAGCAGTTTATGTGAATCCTGTTACGACCGGGATAGGAGGAGTGCGCAGTTTATCTAGCCCCACTACTCCCCTGGTCACGCTATTTGTTTAAATGTTTAATTCACTCGCCAGAATGGCCAATTATTTACCTTTGTAACAGTTAGACCCAAAATAAAATACACTTTAACCAGGCTTCTTTCAATAAACTCAGAATTATTGATTCATTAGAAAACAAAACTTCCTTTTCAAAACAAGTTGCAAGAATTGGTTAACACACAATTGCAATCTGGAAGCATAACTATCTTTCTCTTTTAAAATTTCCCAACACACGTACACACACAAAGAAACAAAGGACAAACAGGTAGTGACTCTGCAGATAAAAACAAAAAACTGCAGATGCTGGAAGTCCAAAACAAAAACAAAAATACCTGGAAAAACTCAGCAGGTCTGGCAACATCTGTGGAGAGGAGCACAGTTAATGTTTCGAGTCCGCATGACTCTTCAACAGAACTAAGGAAAAATAGAAAAAGGGTGAAATATAAGTTGGTTTAAGGTGGGGGGGGGACAAGAAGAGCTGGATAGAGGGCCAGTGATAGGTGGAGATAACCAAAAGATGTCACAGACAAAAGGACAAAGAGGTGTTGAAGATGGTGATATTATCTAAAGGAATGTGCTAATTAAGGGTAGAAAGCAGAACGAGCAAGGTACAGATAGTCCTAGTGGGGGTGGGGTGGGCTGAAGGAATTGAAAAAGGCTAAAAGGTAGAGATAAAACAATGGATGGAAATACATTTAAAAATAATGGAAATAGGTGGGAAAAGAAAGATCTATATAAATTATGGGAAAAAACAAAAGGATGGTGAAAATCGGAGATGGGCTTTGGAGAATAGATGCTATCAAAGAGAAAGGATAAAGTTCATGGTGTTTCAACACTGTCGATCTGAAGTTCCCTCGTGTGAAGACAGATTGTTAGTCCCAGTAGAGTCCTGGAGGTTCTCATCAATGGTGCTTCGGCATGGAAGAAAATAGATCTGGATCAATCCTCATCTCAGCCTCTTGGTTTCCAAATATGGATAAGTTCCACTAATATGAGCTTTATTAGCTGGATATTGAAAATCACATGGTTTCAGGCATGGCAAAGGGAGTGCAAGCAGGGCAGCTTTTCACTTTCTCAGTTCAGTCCCAACTGAACTCAAAAACAAGTTCAAGACTTAAAGCTCATCCCTGTCATGTGATTTCTAGTAAATCACTAGCCTTTCCCTTTAAACCAGTTTTTATCCATCCATTGAACAATTGCAGAGCAAACAAGCAAACAGCTCTTCCTCCTCAAATACCATGCTGGTCAGATGATTTCTTGTAAAAGACATGCTTGCTCCCAGTCCAATAGTGACCCTTTTAAAAAAAATCCAGGTCAGCTTCCAAGTGACCAGATAATGCAGTGTCCTTCCATATTTTAAAGCAAATAGTTTTTAACAATCCCCAATTAGCTTCAGGGGAAGGTGGGTAAGCACGGCCGTCTAAATCATTGTTAGCCTGTGTATTTAGTCATGTCCTCCAAGACTGAGAAGCAGCTTGGGATGTTTCATTATATTAAAGATGCTGCATAAATGTACTTCTTCTAGACTCATTGGTACAGCACTTACATGCTTTGCTTATTTGCAGAACAAGTGTTCCACCCTATTGGCGGATCCATGGAAATTTCCACACAGTCCACAGGAAACACAGACCCAGCATCATGATCTTCTGCATCTTTTTACTTCTGCTTTTCACATGGGAGAAAACTCCTAGGTGCAAAGCAGAAAAAAGATGTTCTGCTTTACCTAATGACTTTTTCAATATAAAATACCTCAAACCACACTGGAGCTGAGAGAGGCTGTCCGCCATCTTCCATCAACCAAACAGTAGCAGAACCAGAGCTCTATCCAGCTTTAAATTGCCTGACCCTCATCTACACTGTTTCTATGAGAACTTCTAAAGTTCTGTCCAAGGCGACTCCAAGAATAATTCATCCCTGTAGCCCACCTCATAGTGGGTGTCATTTCTATTGGAAGAGCGTACTATCCAATCTCAGTCTTCAGTTGGTCAATTCTGAAAGCATGCTCCAGGATATGAAAGAGTACACTCATCTCCCTGAGGCTAGGTGCTGCCTCAGGGAAATCGGCACCAAATTTAAAAATGGTAAAGTTGCACAAACAAAATTTCCCTGACATGTCCCCTCATGAGACACTGTCACATGAGTTGGGACATGTCCATCACTTTAAATCAAACATTTATTAAATTTTTAAAAACCCTCATGAAACCCCATCCCGCCCATGGATGAGGTTTCATGTTTCTCCTGAAGCCCGCCAGGACTCCCGGCCTGCCTGCCCAACCTAAGGTTGGACGGGCAGGTCTATTAATTATGTCAATTACTTTTTAAATGGCCTTAATAAGCCGTTGACAGGGCACGCAGCTAATTCGGCTGCGCCCCCGCTGACCTGAAAATTGAAATGACGTGGGGAGTTCTGCCTGACATCATCCTGCATCATTTTGCCCCTCCCCACCCCCGCTTGCCGACCCAAAGATCCTTGCCCATGGCTGATCCGATGATAACCTCAAATCTACATCCAGCCTATCCCCCTTAACCTATCGCTCCTTTGCTTATCAAGGAGCTATCTACCTCTGCCTTATAAATATTGAAAGATTCTACTTCCACTGCCTTTTCAGAATGAGTTCCAAAGATTTACAAACCTCTGAGATAAAAATAAATTCACCTCATCTCTGTTTTAAATGGGTGGCCTCTTATTTTTACAGTGACCCCAAGTTCTAGATTCTCCCACAAGAGAAAACATCCGCTTCACATCCAGCCTGTCAAGTCTGCTCAGGATCTTACATGTTTCAATCAAGTCACCTCTTATTCTTCTAAACTCCAGCAGATACAAGCCTAGCTTGTCCAATGTTTCCTCATAAGACAACTGCCTATTCCAGATATTTGTCAGGTAAACCTTGTCTGAATTGCTTCCAATGTATTTACATCCTCCCTTAAATAAGCTGCCCAATACTGTACACAGTACTCCAGATGTGGTCTCACAAGTGCTCAGCATAACTGAAGCATAACCTCCCTAATTTTGTATTCAATTCCCCTCACAATAAATGATAACATTCTATTAGCTTTCCCAATTACCTGCTGTACCTGCATACTAGCCTTATGCGATTCATGCACTAAAACACCTAGATCCTTCTGCATCTCAGAGCTCTGCAATCTGTCATCATTTAGATAATATGCCTCTCTTTTATTCTTCCTGCCAAAATGGACAATTTCACATTTTCCCATATTATACTCCATTTGCCAATTTTTGCCCACTCACTTAACCTATCTATTACTTTTTGTAGCCTCTTTAAGTCCTCTTCACAAATTACTTTACTACCTACATTTGTGCCATCAGCAAATTTGGCAACCATCCCATCCATCCCTTCACCCAAGTCATTTATATAAATTGTAAACAACTGAGGTCCCAGCACTGATCCCTGTGATGCACCATTTGTTACATCTTGCCGACCTGAAAATACCCATTTATGCCTACTCTCTGCTTCCTGTTAGCCAGCCATTCTCCCGTTAGCCATGCCAATTTGTTACCCCCTACACCATGAGCTTTAACTTTATGCAATAACCTTCGATGTGGCACTTTATCAAATGCCTTCTGGAAATCTAAGTACAGTACATCCACTGGTTCCCCTTTATCAGCAGCACATGTTATTCCCTCAAAGAACTCCAGTAAGTTGGTTAAACTTGGTTTCCCCTGCACAAAATCATGTTGCCTCTGCCTGATTACCTTGAACTTATCCAAGTGCCCTGCTGTAGCTTCTTTAATAATAGTTTCAAACAGTTTCCCATGACAGATGTTAAGTTAATGGACCTCTGGTTTCCTGCTTTCTGTCTCCCTCCCTTTTTGAATAAAGGAGTTACATATCTTCAATCTAATGGAACCTTTCCCAAATCTGGGGAGTTTCAGAAAATTAAAAGCAATGCATCAACTATCTCACTTGCCTATTCTTTTAGAGCCTAGGATGACGTCTATCAGGACCTGGGCACTTGTCAACCTGTAGCTCCAACAATTTACTCAGTACCACTTTTCTGGTGGCTGTAATTTTCCTGAGTTCCTCCCTCCCTTCCATTTCCTAATTTATAGCTGCTCCTGGGATGTTACTCGTATCCTCTTGAGTGAAGACCGATGCAAAATTGCTGTTCAATTCATTTGCCATTTCCTTGTTTTCCATTACCAATTCTCCAGACTTACCAATGCTCACTTTGTTCACTTGTTTCTTTTTAAAATATTTATAGAAACTCTTATTATCTGTTTTTATATTTCTGGCTAGCTCTCGCTCATTCTCTAATTTTTCCCTCCTTTTTCATCTTTTAGTCATCCTTTGCAGTTTGTTATCTTCTGTCCAAGCTTCTGGTCTTCAATCCATCTTTGCCCAATTATAATTCTTTATTTTTCTTTAATACGATACTATCTTTAACTTTTTTAGCTAACCATGGGTTGGTGTGTCCGTCCTTTGGATTTTTACTTACTCATTGGAATATATCCATTCTATGTATTCTGAAATATCCCATTAAATGTTTGCTACTGCATCTCTATTGACGTATCCCTTAACCAAATTTGCCAATTCACTTTAGCCAGCTTCGCTCTCATGCCCTCATGATTGCCCTTATTTAAGTTTATAAACATAATCTTGGACCCATTCCTCTCTTCCTCAAACTGAATGTAAAATTCAAGCTTATTATTGTCGCTGCTACCTAGGGGTGCCTTCACTATGAGATCATTAAGTAATCCCATCTCATTGCACAATACCAGGTTTAGTAGAGCCTGCTCTCTGGCTGGCTCCAGGACATGCCTTTCTAAGAAACATTCCAGAAACATTCTATGAACTCCTCAACTACCACCTTTGCCCATCTGACTTTTCCAGTCTATATGTAGATTAAAATCTTCCATGATTATATGCCTTTCTGCCAAGCTCTCTTTAAATCTTCCTTTATTCACCATTCTACCATGTGGTGACTATTAGTGGGCCTGTACACGACTTCCACAAGTAACTTCTTGCCTTTACCATTTCTCATCTCTACCCAAGCCATTTCCACATCCTGGTTTCCTGAGCTTCGGTCATCCCTCTCTATTATGCTAATACCATCATTAACTAACAGAGCCACCCCTCCATCTTTTCCTCACTTCCTGTCCTTCCTAAATGTCCTATACCCTTTAATATTCAGGTCCCAATCCATGTCATCCTGCAGTCATGTCTCTGTAATCACTATCAAGTCATACTTATTTACTCCTATGTGCACTCTCAGTTCCTCTGTTTTGTCCTGAATGCTTCATGCATTCAGATACAGCACCTTTAGCTTTATCCTTTTATTCTTTTTATAGCCTCTAGTCTCATCTGTTGATTTACTGTTAGATTTGTACTCTCTATCCCTTCCTGTCACAGTCTGTTTTTAATTTCCCATAATAATACACAATAATACCTCATTTGCCTTGTCTCTACCCTTTGATTTACCACATCTTCCCAAATTTGTACCCTTGCTCCCATTATGAAGTTTAAAATCCTCTCCACTTCCCTAGTTATGTGGCTCACAATAACGCTGATCCCGGTACAGTTCAGGTGTAAACCATCCCAACAGTACAGATTCCACTTTCCCCAGTGTCAGTGCCCCACGAACCGGAACCCCCTTCTCCCACATCAGGCTTTGAGTCACTCATTCATCTCCCTAATCTGATTTGTCCTGTGCCAATTTGCACGTGGCTCAGGTAATAATCCAAAGTTTATGACCTTTGAGGTTCTGCTTCTTAATTTGGTGCCAGGCTCCTCATATTGACTATGCAGAACCTCCTTCTTTTTCCTGCCTATGTCATTAGTACCAACATGGACCACGACGACTGGGTCCTCTCCTTCCCACTGCAAGTTCCTCTCCAGCCCCAAGCAGATGTCCTGAACCCTGGCACCGAGAATGGTGTCAATCCCTCTGACTACACTGTCCCCTACTGCCACTATATTCTTTGTAACACCCTCCCCCCACAACTTCAATGGCTTCCTGTACCACAGTGCTATGGCCAGTTAGCTGATCCACCGTGAAGCCCCCACTCTCATTCAAACAAGCCGGAAAAACCTCAAACCTGTTGTACAATTGCAAGGGCCAAAGCTCCTGCACTCCTGCCCTCCTGGTCTCCTTATCTGCCTCACACCCTCCAGTTCCTGACCACTGACTAAATCAGAAGACTCCATCCTAAGGGGTGTGACTGCCACCTGGAATAAGTGTCCAAGTAACTTCGCTCCTCCTTGATACACCACAGTGCCTGCAGCTCAGCCTCCAGCTCAATAACTCGGAGCTGAAGTTCCTGCAGCCGCAAAGCCTTAATGCAGTTGTGTTTACCCTGGATCACACAGATATCAAGAAGCTCCCACAGCCTGCAATTGAGCACATCACCTGCCCAGCCATTTTGAATATGTGTTAATTAATTAATTATAATTAATAACATTTACACTTCCCAATAGGTTTTGGCATTGCCAGTAAACTTTACAATACTCATAAAAAATTATCAGCTACTGGTTTACCTGCTCCTTCTTCTGCACCAAAGTGGAAATCAAATACTGGAGGCTGAAAAAGAGTAGAAGAAAAAAAAGCACCTCCTTCATGGAACTCCCCACTCAGCACATGTTGCTTCTTACAGTAAACCTTACCCAAAGCACCTCTTTCCCCCATGCACCAAATTCCCACTTTGAACCAAATACCCAAACACACTAACTCTGTCTCTGTCTCACTCAGGCTGAAGTATGCCCCCTGTGACCATGCGCCGCTTACTGACACTAAAAAAAGAAAGGAAGCTAATGGGCAGGATCTATCTGTGGTCTCCAAATTTTGAAAAGTCATTGTTACTCCCTCTGTTTCTTTGGATTCTTCCATACTTTCTTTGGATAGTCTTTAACAGAACATTATGTATGATTCACAGAACATTATGTGTTGAATAACAGAATCAGAATTACAGAATTGTTACAGCACAAGTGGCCATTTGGCCCATCGTGTCTACATCAGCTCTTCCAATGACGAATGCACTTAGGGCCATTCTGCCACCTTTTCCCTGGAATCTTGCACATTCTTTCCTTTCATATAACAGTCTAATTCCCTTTCGAATGCTTCAGTTGAACCTGCCTCCACCACACACTCAGGCAGTGCATTCCAGGCATTAAACACTCGCTGTGTTTTTCTCATATTGCCTCTGCTTTTTTTGCCACTTACTTTAAAGCTATGCCCTTGCATTCTTGATCATGTGTTTAAACCATGTAAGAGCTGGAACAGACCAAGTATTAGACAATTCTTCTTTGCCAGAGAAGTGACCCTCTGGAATGCTTTGCTGCCTGGTGTGGTGAATGCTGGCTCTGTACACCTTCAAGAGGGAGCTGGTCTGGTTATTGGCTAGAGCAGAGGTCACGCCACATTCATAGAGGTGCTATTAAAAATATGATACAGCAATCTACTTTCCTTTTCCTTCCCACCTTTTCTCTCCTGAAGAATTTAATTGTATTATTTCATGGATGCTAACTTTCAGTAGCTGTCCCAAATGTTCATTATTTGTATGTGAATACTGGCAGGCAATATGACCAAAAACAAGACCAAACTTTTCCTTACCAAACATCTACACATTTGCACTTGTAGACACCAAACCATAGCCTAGCTGAGCTCAGTGATTCTCCATTTTAATTAAAATTTATATGTGAACTTTCTGAAAATACCTTTCAGCTGACAGTTTATGTTCAGATATCCAAATTAAAGGTATGAACAAAATTGAGAAGCTAGGGAAAACTTCAAAATGTTTATTCAAGTAAAATGTATATCATTGAAAAAGATCCTGAAAATATTCAATATGCTTCTATTTCACTGGATCCAGCTGACTGGAGGGATAACAGGAAATGTGAATGGGGTTGCAGGGGTTGCGATCTGTGGCCGGTCTTTCCAACTCAGCTTCCCAATTATATCCATTGTGAAGATAACAAGGTAAAAATGGTTGAGAAGGGTTATTCATTCCATCTAAGCTCATGCATCCAGAAATAACCTAATAGCCCCCATGACAGCCCCCAGTTTCTGCTTACATTATTCCATGGCTTTTGGCGTTACTCCTCCATTGAGAAGTTTATTTTATATGGTGATCACTCTTCATGTCCAGGACTTCTTGGAATCAATGTGATTTTGCCTTTTCCCAGTTTGTATCTGTGCTACTTTATCCTGTTTTCACTACTGAGTTAGTAGCAATTTTCCATACCATTTATGATTTGGACACCTCTGTACACCAGGTTTCAGGGACTTCCTTTCAAGACTAAAAAACACAAGAGTTTGCACTAAACAAAAACAGTTTGCACCTTTTGCTTAAGCCAGAGTTCTTTGATGCTTGGGGTCAACCTTTCCATGAACATCCTCCATGAAATTAATTTCTTCATTGTGGCTTAGAGACCAAACCCTGATGCAATACTCAGGAGGTGGTTTGATCAGAGGAAGACAGAGCTTGAGCATTAACTCCTTGGACTTGCACTCTAATATTTTGGCTATGTACAACTACAGAGGTTTATGGTACAGAAGAATACTATTCAGTACATTGTGAGTGTGCTGGCTATTTAAGAGGCCAATCTAAAACAAACGCTTACGCTTAAGTATTTTTCTCTGCTTCAAATATTTATTCATTTTCTCTTAAAATATGCATTAGCATCTGCCTCAACAGTGTCCTGTGGCAAAGTATGCAGTGCTCCAATAACATACTTTGTGTAAAGAGCTTTCTCCTAACTACACTCCTTACACTCTTTGTGAAACTTTTTAATCAATGACCTCTCATCACCATAATCAGGGGAAATACCATTTTCCTATTCATTCTATCAATGCCCTTCGTAATTTTTTTCTTACAATCTCATTAAATGTCTTCTTAGCTTTCTCTGCTCCAGTGTATCCTCTTAACTTTCTCTGCTCCAATGTATCCTCTTAGCTTTCTCTAATCCACTGGCAAAGTCCCTATCAGAAACTATATCCTCCACTCGGGGAGTCAGGAATGAGGGGACGTTTAACTTTATCACTAGAGCCAGGCCACTTAGAATGGAAATCAAGAGGCACTATTTGCACATGCAGGATTGTAAAAATATGGAATTCTCTACCCCAAAAGGCTCTGAATGCTAAGGCAATTAGAGTTTTCAAGAATGATAGCTCTTTGTTAGGGGTATTTGGTTGAAGTGATTAAATGAAGTTGAGGTACAGATCAGCTATGATTGAAAGAGTAGGCTTGAAGGGCTAAATGGCCTATACCTGTTCCTATGCTCCAGTATCTCAAACCTTTGCTCACAACTCTTGTTTCTTATTTATGTTATCATTCTGGTAACCCTGCCCTAAATGCTAAGTATTACTTTAATCTCCTTTCTGTAATAAGACACACAAAACTGCACACAGTACTAGAGCTTTAAGACAACATTGCATTACACACATGTATCACTGCTTCTTTGTTCCTGTACTTTATGCACCTATTTATAGATACAGAATGCTTTTGGCATCGCTATAGCTTTATCTACAGGTGCTTTCTTTTTCAGAAAATTATACTTTTGAACTCCTAGTTCCTGTCATCTGTTTCCTTAATTATCTTTCCATTCCTCGTCTGTCCTTGCTTTCCATTAAATTGCACCCCACAACTCATTTCATTAACCTATGTCTTTCTGAAGTCTTTTGCAGCCGTACTCACTGCCAAAGCAATTACTTTTATGTCATCAGCAAATTTCGATATTTTGCTCCCAACAGCAAATTTCAATAATGTGCTCCCTATGTCCAATTCCAAATCTATACATCAAAAACAAAAGCGGGCCCAGCATTGGCCCTAGAGGAAGACCACTTCAAACTCTGCTGTAATTTAATCCTGTAATCTTTGTCTCTTTTCCTTTTTTACTGTATTTTTGAGCTGGGCTTCAGAGTTTTACATAATGAATTGTATACAGAAGTAAGTTTATGAATCAATAAGAAGATTGGCAGAATATTAGGCTATTTGTCAATTGTTTTGCATTCTCCCCTCCTCCCTCCCCCACACCACTGTTGTCTTTAGGTTGTTAGGAGCCTTTGTGACAATTGTGTCTTTCTTTCCTCATAGCTTACTATGTGCTACAATGGCTATCCCTATGGAAATTTCAGTACATGTCTACCTTTGAAGGAAGAAGGATGTCAGGCAGGTCAGACAGCACCAAGGGGGCCTGCACTCACACACTGGTGCCCCCAAACCAGAATCTACAGAAACAGGAATATAAATCTGTATTGAATGTGATTTACCAAAGGATGCCATGACTGAGTTATGCTATACGCCATAATGAAACCAGCAGCCAACCTCAACAGGCAAGGTACTTCCAGTTAAGGTTGCCCTCTTCATGAGTTTTATGCTTCAGGATAATTTCAGGTTATCACTGGGAACATCGGTAATATAAATCAATCAGCTATCCAGGGATATATCAAGTGAATGACTGATATTTGCTCAGACAAGCAATTGTATCATACTCTCTAGTGAGAACCATCAGCAACATGAGAAGCATTCAATGCTGTGACCATGTTGTTCTATGACCTTCATTGCACAATGTTAGTGTCTTCATAAATAGACTTTGACTATATGATTTGTAACCAGATTGTGCATGTTCATTTTGCAAACAGCTGTCACAATTCATTCATTTCAAGACAGTCCATTGGCTCCATCATTATTTGATGGTGCAAGGCAAGACTCACGGTGAATCCCAGGAAATCAAAGTTATACTCGAGCCACAGTTCATGACAC
This sequence comes from Carcharodon carcharias, assembly GCF_017639515.1. Taxonomy (NCBI): domain Eukaryota; kingdom Metazoa; phylum Chordata; class Chondrichthyes; order Lamniformes; family Lamnidae; genus Carcharodon; species Carcharodon carcharias. The sequence continues at coordinate 72,171,104 of NC_054478.1, forward strand.
ATCTTCAGTATCACAGGAAAGCAGGTGAACAGAGGTACATTGAGCATTGGCATCCATCTGAGAAATCATCGCACCACTGGCATGTTGAAGCAGCGGTTCAGGTACATGGCTAAGATTTGGCTGCATCCTAAAATATAGCCCAACAAGTTTCATGGGTTTTTTTGATGCAAGCTGTGTGATTTATAATTTCACCCCGCAAATAGCATCAATAAGCCATCCTCTGCCCCAGAAAAAGATGTCCCCTGGCTCACTTAGGAGATGGCAAAAGGGAGTAGAAAAAGCATTAAAAGGGTATAGATCAGAACTCAATGCCATCTGCAAGAGCCATTCAACAAGATGGCATAGCAGCCAGTGATTATTAAATATATAAGGGGAACAGAAAATTACATGGGAAGACAATACTTAAAAGCAAAATATCTCAGATTGAACCACATCTTTTATCCTTGCAAAAATTAAAATCTATACATGTTAAAAAAAAATAAGGAAACCTCCAAATTCTTGTTCACCATCTGAATTCAGAGTCCATATGGGGCTTCAACCTTCAAATCCATGCTGACAATTACAATGCCATTAATCAAAAAGGTGCTTTCAATTATCTACAAATAGTTTCAAAGAATAAAACTTACAATCTCATGTTGACTGTTGTGTATATTCCTAAACAGATAACCCATGCATAGGATGGACCACCTGATTTATACCAAATGATAAACAGCCTAGCCAATGGTCCTTAAAGGAGCAAGGAAATTATTTTTGGTGAGGCCAGGAAGATCAGGCTCAGGTAAGTTCCTCCTGTGCTTAAAAAGAACTCTGGCTTGCTGCCAGCCCTTCCAATATCCCCACCCCTAACATCTCTGCCTTTTCTGGTTCAGCATGGGAGCAAACTGTTTGCTCAAACTCCCACAACCAGTGAGCTGCAGTTGAGCACATACTTGAAGCCGACAGCTTGAAATCCAACTGCAATTACAATCATAGCCGCTGTTTCTTTTGTAAACTTTGATATTTCTGCTCATATAAGAATTTTTTTTTATTATTTGGTCATGGGATGTGGACCTCACTGGCCAGGCCTGCATTTATTACCCATCCCTAGTTGCCCTCCTCCAAGGGCATTTAAGAGTCAACCACATTGCTGTGTGTCTGGAGTCACATGTAGGCCAGACTAGATAAGGGCAGCAGATTTCCTTCCTTAAAGGACATTAGTGAACCAGGTGGGTTTTCACAACAATCAATATTGGTTTCATGGTCATCATCAATCAATTCCAGATTTGTATTAAATTCAAATTCCACTATCTACCATGCCAGGATTTGAACCTAGGCTCTCAGATCATTACCCCAGATAACTAGTCCAGCAACCATACCTCTACACCATGACCTCTTTCAAAGGATTTGTACAGTTCTTAACATAAACTAATTCTGGTTATAATTTACAATCAAAAAATTTTAATCCACTCAAGTTCTCAATTACTTGGCAGATGCTTCGCTTATGTAAGTCACACATTTCGAATGAATGAGTGCAGATAGCAAGAGGCCTTTGTTTGTAGCCTCATATTTAAGATGTATTATACGCCTTGTTTAACCACTTACCTTTGTAACCAGAAAAAAGAAACAACTGCTGATCTGCATGCCATAGAGCAAAAGATATCCTTTGCTTTGCTTAGAGGGATAGAATGCAAAAGCAAAGAAGCAATGTTGAACTTATATCAAGCATTATTTAGGCTGCAGCTAGACAAAGGATGTATAGTTTTGAATATCCATTTATAGGAAGACTAGAAAATAAATGGGAACCACCCAAAGCAGAATCATTAAGATGGTGCCAACAATAATGAGCAGGGGTTGAGGGATGGGAGGTTATAGTTCTGAATTGAAACTTGAGAAGTTGCTACTAAGAAGGTTTAAGCATGATCTTATTTATGTTTTTGAAATTGTGGTCAGGTAGATATTAAAAGATCTCTTCTACTGTCTGGTAACTGGATGTTAAGAAAAGGGCAAAAATTTAAGGTTATGATTAAAAAAAAGAACTAAAAGGAAGGTTAAAATTAATTATTTGAACAGAATGTGGTTATTATGTTGAAGTATACTCCAGAGACTTGAACACAAAAATCAGTGCAGTACTGAGGGAGTGCTGTATTGTTGGAGGTGCAGTCTTTCAGATGAGATATTAAATCAAAGCCATGTCTGTTCACTTAAGTTGGCATAAAATAGCACTATTTCAAAGGAGGGCAGTGGAGCTCTCCCCAGTGCATTGGCCAATATTTGTCCCTCATTTAGCATTGCGAGAAACTGTTTACCCGGCCATCATCACATTGCTGTTTCTAGGAGCTTGTTGCGCAATAGGTAAACAAGAGGAAAATTACATTTGGTAATTGTAATACCAAATTTCACCTTAGGTTTTATGTAAAGCCAGATTTTGTCTTAATCTCCCTGATTCCCTTGTATGTAGTGGCTCATTATAATGTCAAGTTTTATCTTTTTTAGCTGTGTGTCCTATGTACACTTGTACCCAAATATGGGGCAGAATTTTAGACATGGCGCGCCATTCTCAACGGCAAAACAAGAATTGAGGGCCACTTCTTCTCTCTTGCTCTTTGCTGGTTCCCACATGATTACAATTAAAATTTAAAGTGCCAGTGGCATGTATGGGAGACACATTCGATCAGGCAGTGGGAGAAGCAGGGAGACTCTTCCTCACGGCCACAACTGTCCTGGCACAGGTGTTTAATCAATTTTACATTTCACTTGTAAATATTTCACATTACATTGGTTTCACTTAGTTTAGTCAGAGAGCTAAATGTACTGGCATGCCTCATGGTTGACATGTATTGATGGATACAGGAAAGTTAGAGGCATTTCTTTATTGTGGGAGAAACAATGATGTGTTTTTGCATTCACTCTTTATTGAATATTCATGTTGGTGTCCAGTGTTGTAATTGCCACTCTGTGGGACATGGCTGAACTTGCAGGCCCAGCTGACCCTCTCTTCTATGAATTTTAAAGGGCATTGTAGGTGAACTCAAAGCCCTCTAAGGGCTCTGACAGCCAACAACCTGAGTTGGACACTCATTTGGACAGTACTGACATCACCCTTTGGGCCCCTCATTTTCTCATCTTGACTGAATGCACTCCCCCCCCCCACCCCCCCATCACACCCAGGAGGCCAGACCCCTCCCTCCTTCACTTCTCCATTCCCCCAACCCCATTCCACACCACCACTGACTCAGCCTTGCCGATCCCGAGACTCCATGCAAGCTGCCATTCTCCTGCTCCCCGTCCCCAGCCCAATGTGGTGCCAGAGCTCAAAACAGAAAACTGCTGATCTTTGACAACTGCACAAAGCTGACTGTTGCACACCACCTTTAAATGAACATGAATTGGGTGCCACAAGACTCTCATGTGCCGCTGACTTTATCTTGAAGATAGGACGTATTTTTTCAAAGTTTTACACTAATGAGTATCCATAACATGCAAATGTATTACAAGTGGGAACTCGCCACAGGGTGGCGTGAGCCCCAACATGCCACAAACACGCCACAACCTAATTCCTGCATCTCAATCCACCACTGAAATTTTGGATCCTGCCTAATTCAGAAATCTCGCATGCCACGTTTCCCACTCTGGCAGACTCCATAAAATCCACTCTCCGACAGTTTTAGGTTACAACCAGATTAGCTCGTTGTTCTTTCTCACTTGTGACCTTTGTGATGACTGTTGATATGCCAGGTTTCAATACATATTAAGTCATTTATACTGGTACATTTATGTCTATTAAACTTTTATGTGTATGTTAATGTAAAAGGAGATTTAGTGAATCTGAATAGGTTAAATTCCTTACATAATTCCGTTAGCTAAGGCAAGCTTCTGCCTCCTGATCAGTTGGGTCCAAAAGATTTACTGATAATAAAGGTTTTTAGAGACTGATAACTTTTCTCAACAGATATTAGTGTAAAGCAAAATTGCCTGAGTTATTTAGATGAAACAATATACCTTGCAGACATGCCAACTCTCATGAATATTTTGCACAAGATTTGATTTTTAAGTAAAATTAAACCTCACTTATGATCCTGTGATAGAACTCTCAAACCTCAGCTGGCTTTCCTGCATGCAGCATCTGGCTAAGCCCCTTTCTCTCTCTCTGTCACCAGTAATAAATGGAATAACTAAATGAAAATTTCCACACCATGACCCCACCGCCTCTAGTAGCCCTGGAGAATTAAAACAAATAAATAAAATTAATCCAAGGGCAGGAGGATGGCCAATTACACTCCACCGACAAATATGGAGCTGGAGATAGGGGTCATAAATTAGAATTTGTGAGTTGATTCTTGCTGGCCTCCATTTTGACCGGCATTGAAAACGTAGCGGGTCTTGACCCGATGCTCATCTGAACTGATGTTGGATCATCTATAATAATGCCTACTGCAATTTTTAACTTAATTGCCTCTGAGATTCTGAGCAAAGTGGGTGCATTCCTGAAGCTTGTATGACTCAGGTCAGTGACTCTTGAACAGTGGGGAAGCCTCTAGTGGAATCGGGAACTTTCGGACAGCTAAAAAATACTGTATGATAAGTTAAGTCTGTTTTTAATGTCGTGATTGGTGATAGGACTCTATTCTTACAAGGTAAATGACCATTAAATTGAGGAGCATTGTGAAAATGTTCAGATGAATTACAGTATATTATTCTGTGCATAAAGGGCTCTTCTGCTTTGCAAGGAATGAGAATCAGATTGTCATGTGTCATCTGGACCCTGTGCTTTGATCTTTACATTGATTCACTGTGCAGTTATCTGTTGAGACTTCAAAAACCTGAACAGGTGGCTGATTCCTTTAAGGCCAGCCATCTGTTCAGGAAGCTTCAAAGGCTTTAATGTATTCAGCTCCAGAGGTTTTGTTGACAGAGTTGTGCAATGGAAGCTCATTATGACTGATAGGCTGAGTTTCAAAGCCATTAATGGATTCAGATCAACAGGGGTTGTTGACACAATAAGGGAACTGTGAGTTTTATTTGAAAGTTTTGGGAACACTTAATAGGATTCTGTTTTTGAAGTGGTTTTTGAATGGCTGTGCTTTGATTGACAGCTTTATGTAGTTCTTAGAGAAATAAGTTTTATTTAATATGGAATTTCAATGGATGTTTGTCATTTTGATAGATTCATCAGTATTTCAAATACTTCCCACTGTTATTATTGAATTCATGAATTCTGTACATAGTGGATACTGAGTGAGTAGGTATGGAGAGGGCATGGGGTATGGAGGATGCATGGGGATGATGCACGGGGCATGGGGTATAGAGGGGATGTGAAGGTGAGTAGGGAATGAGGGTAGGTTAAGGGTGAGGGCGAGTGGGCTTAACAGTCATGAGCAGAACTGGGCCGATTTCCCAGCAAATGGGTGGGAGGCTCCCGGTGATCACATTGCCACGGTCCAGACAGTTTTCTGTCTGCCTCAGCCTTTGCCCACATTGACTCTTGCCCCAAGTTAAAATCAGGGCTAAAATATTAGCAACAAAATGGGAAAGAAGACTGAAAACAATCTAGAAAATAATTGATGACTCATCAAAATTACAAGCCGGCTAAGCCAGGATTTTACAGTCGGTGTGCGGGGGCAGGCCCAACATGCCAGCACATAAAATGACGCATGATGACATCGGGTGTGCGTCCCGATGTTACCGTGCACCCTCGCGATATTTTGGAAGGCGGGTATGCTATGAAGACAGAAGCGCGCCCGCCATTAGTTAACGGGCCAGTTAATGCCCTTGAGGCACCAATTGAAATCGATTTTGCGCAACCCGTGTGATTTTCAGGCATTGCTTGGGCACAACGGGCAAGTGGGTAGGCCACATTTTCAAAAACCTCATCCGTGGGCGGGATAAGAGGAGGTGAGTGGGCTCGCTAATGCGAGCTGTTTGCACTTTATATTATAGCTTACTGCTACTTGCTGTGTTAACAGGGCAACTTCATTTCGCTTCAGAGCTGCTTTTACAGAAATAACAGGCTTCAGTTCAGGACTCCGGAGGAGTCATAACACTTGGGGCCTTCCAGGTATCAGTCAGCCTTGCCTTACCCTGGGAACGAGGATTGTGGTCTCTGCTGGAAGCACCTCCTCTGAGGAGGAAGAGAGCACCAGAAGCGGGAGGAGGCCAGGTGTCCCTATTCAAACTCCAGGGGAATGACTTGTGGGAGGAGAGGCACAGGCACAAGGGACGTAGGGCCAACAGGAAGTCTAAGACAGAAGGGGCCGCAGAAGATGCCACTATCCTGCTGCCAGAGTTTACAGGCGGCGATGCAGCTACCTCAATATGTCTGAGGTGCAATGCTGAAGGAGGCTCCGTTTCTCGAGGGAGACAGCGGCCTCCATCTGTCAGATGATTGGCCCTGAGATCAGCTCCAACTGTGTGGGTGGACACTTCATGCCAGTGGCGCTGAAGGTCACTGTGGCCCTCAACTTCTATGCCCCCGGCTCTTTCCAGGGGTCATCGGGTTATCTTTGTGGTATCTCCCAATCAACTGTCCACAGTTGTGTCAAGCTGGTGACTGACACTCTGTTCAGGCTTGCATTGAATTTCATTGCCACATGGACGAGGCCAGCCAGGCAGAGCGAGCCAGAGGCTTTGCAGCGATTGCTGGGGTCCCCCGCATCCAGAATGCAATTGACTGCACACATGTGGCCACCAAGGCGCCAGCGGGTGAGCCGGGAGCCTTCATCATCAGGAAGGGATTCCACTCCAAGAACGTGTAGATGGTGTGTGATCACAGGATGCAGATTCTACAAGTCTGTGCGAGGCACCCAGGCAGCTCCCCTGATGCTTATATCCTGAGACACTCCCAGATGCCGAGGTTCTTCAGTGCTCCAGCCTGACTGGATGGATGGCTGCTAGCTGACAAGGGTTATCCTCTCAAAAGGTGGCTCATGCAAGAACAGAGGCCGAGCAATGGTACAATAGGAGCCATGCCTCCACAAGGGCTGTGGTAGAGAGAGCTATAGGTCTTCTCAAGATGCACTTCCGATGCCTGGACTGTTTGGGGGGCTACCGCAATACCCCCCAGATCATGTCTCATTGATAGTGGTTGCATGCTGCACTCTCCAAAATCTGGAGCTGTAAAGCGGGGACGCAGTGGAGGGAGAAGATGTTGATGCAGCTGCTCTGGCAGAGACAATGAATCCAGAAATAAGCCCAAGGACGAGCACGCTCAGGAGAATGCTGAGGGGATAGACATAGACTTGGGCACCCTCAAGGGAGGCAGGGCCACCCGGAAGGATTTGATCCAATGCTCCTTCGGCTAGCCTATCAAATAAGAACCATTACCACATGCCAGGGCTGCAGGCTCCATGCTCGATAACTGACAGGAACATTTGCTTGGTGAACAACATGCACTATGTGCCATTTCAATAAAGTTCAATGACAAGTCACTCATAACATCATGGGTTACCCTGCACCTGCAGAACTAATGAAGCACTCAGAGGCTTGTTGAAAACAAACACATTTACTGGTGTGGAGCCTGGCATACATAAATCAAATTAAATGTAAAGGTGTTCTCCATCACACCAACTTATTAAGAACTTAAAAGTGGGGCAAAAACAAACACCAGTGATAAGCTTGTGTTGTGTCTAAGGTGATTTATGTTTGCGTTTATGGGTGCTACGTCTAGATGCTTCCCCCTCGCTGGCACCAGCAATGGATACAGCCTGCTCACTCTGCTGTCCTGTTGGCCTTGATGACCTTGGCAGGTGTCCTCTGGCCCGTGGAGCCTGGGAGGGAGCGGGTAGGGGCATGGCTGGCCTCTCCCCAGTCACTGCAGCCTTATTGGATGCCATGGTCACTGGCAGAGGGGCGGAGGAGCTGCAGCGCTCATCTGGAGTGCCTCAAGAGGAGCCTGCAGAGACAACAGGCAGCTCTTGCGCCAATGTGAGGTCGCTTTGGACTTCCCTGCTCACCATTGATGGATGGGCACCTAGCTGGGATACTGGGTACCCAATCCATCTCCCACACTTACAGTGACTACTTGAGGTCATTGCTGGTGTGAGGGTTTGCAGGTCAGAGCGCATCCCCAGGAAGCCCTGACTGAGCTCCTGGAGCAGTCTTTCCATGAGTCACCACTCTCTCCATGGAAGAGGCAGTCCACTCGGCGATGAGGGTCATTGCATTGCACATGCTCTGCACAGACACCTCCACAACGTAGACCATGGCACGTATTCCCTCATGTATCTCCGCCAGTTCCTCCCGCACACTCTGCTGGACTTCCAGCATCTGCTGCCTCAGGGACATCTCCAGAGGCACATCATCAGCTGCCGACCGAGCATGTTCCTGGTCCCCAGCAGTCCTCTGACTGCCGGCGCTCTGGGTACTCTCTACTTCCACCTGCACCTCAAGTGAGTGTGAAGTGCCCTCACCGTTGTGCACCGAGGTACTAGCCGACAATCTTATTCCCACTGAAGTGCTGGTATCTACGCTGGTGCCTGCCTGGCTGAGAGGGTGTGACACTGGTGTGTTTATATCCTTTGTGTCCTCTGGGGTGAGTGGCGGGTCTTTAGGCTCCTGAACTCAAGGGTCTTCTGGTGAGCCTGAAAGGAAGAACAAGGACATGTCATTAGTTGATGTCGTTACACTGTTACTATGCATGCCTGGCACCCGATCAGGGTGCCCTTTTCTTTCCATTATCAATGGGGATTCCATGTTGGAGGCTTACATCAATATAGAGACAACAGTGGAATGGTTGCTATGACAGACATTCTGACCTCAGTGCACTGCACTTTTATTTCCCTGTGGCACCCAAACTCACTGCAGCCGGGTGCTTCCTGCTCGTATCTGGTCAAAATTAGAAGATGGAGCAGTCCTCCGCCAGTCCGCAGCCTCTCAGTGTTATTGTGGGCTGTCTTCTCCTGAAAGAAAAAAGGAGTGTTGATTAGTCCACCCTGTACCTGCATTGCCATTGCAGCCTGGCCAAACCCAGCTGAGGAAAACCTTGCAGGGTTCAGCTGATTTGTGACCCTGGAGCCACAAAACACTCATTCCAAGCAGACAGGGCTCACCCCTTTGCCCAGATTCTGCCTCATTGACATTTACCACTCACACTCTAAGAACTTTGAGCTCCAGCGGGGGATTGGGGGGTGCTCCTGACTACTGAGCTAAGTGACCCAACCCAACACTGTACTCACCCTTCCCGATCGCAGGAGATCATTAAAGTGCTTATGGCACTGCACCAATGTGTGCCTCACCACATCATGGGAGCTGACCCTGGATGCCACCTGCTCCCAGGCATTTTTGGTGGAGGGGCCTCCTCCTCCTGCCCCTTGGGATAAGGATATCCCAGCATGCTGCCACCTCCTCCAGGAGGGCAGCGAGACACTTGTCAGAAAACCTCGGGGCTGACTGCCCTCCCTCCTGCCCTGTCCTGCAACGGCGTTCTGCATTGCTAGTGTACTGCAAAGTCAATGGCAGTCTTCGCATGGCTCCCTGCGCCATTTTTCAATAGGCCACTGGGTTGCCATTGGATCCAGCGGGCATTGAGCTCCTGTCCTTGCCTGCCCCTTCATGCTGATCCCAGAGATGCACATTATGCTGATTATGCATAAAGTGGCGGTGTGCAACGAATCGCGGGCAGCGGTCAGGTTCCCGACCATCCCCACTGGCTCCCGCCAAGCCCGCCCGACGCAAGAAAAATTCTGCTTTGATCAAAACAACTGTACATCTTTATTCTAAAATCACTGAAGTCATGGACCCAAACATAACCTGAAACGTATAATGCAAAAGGCTCATTTTAACAAACGTACTGTAATTATCACATTTAAGGCTGAAATAAGAGTTGTGTTGGAATGAGCTTAACCAACATATTCCCTTAATTCTAAAATCAAAGCATGTGTTGTTTGTGATGATTACATTGGCAGTCATATAATGTTCAGTTGCAAAGAAGCAGCAAAAAACAAGCTGATAATGCACCAGCCATCCAAACTGTAGGTGATATACTTTTGGCTTACTTTTGATTTTGCACAGTTTGAGGAAATATTGTCCTATTTCCTTGGAGGCATTTTGATGACTTGTTGGATATCAGAATGTTGTAACATCCTAACAGTGGGGTTGGGGGAGTTTTCTGTCTTGTATACAGAAAGTCTGCTGGGGTTTTGGGTTTTAGTTGCATTCCCTCTTAGCATGCAATAGGGATATGGGGCACAGGCTGCAGAGTGGGTAAATCCTGGGCAGAGGGAGAAGGAGAAGGGCTCTGCGTGGAAGATCCTACCTACCAAGAGTTTTTAGAGAGCATTTAAACAGCAAATGCTGGAAAAGCTCAGCAGGCCTGGCAACATTTGTGGAGAGAGAAACAGAGTTAATGTATCAAGTCCAATATGATTCTTCTTCAGAACTCATCTCCATATTGGAATCTAAATGTTAACTCTTGTTTCTCTCTCCAACATTGCTGCCAGACCTAGTGAGTTTTTCCACCACTTTCTGTTTTTATTTCAGATTTCCACCATCTGCAGTATTTTGCTTTTATTTCCAGAGAGCATGTCTCCTGCTTCCAACTCAGCCAGGACTAATGCATAAATTGACTTTAATTTACCAAGGAGAAAGCCTGTGCCATCTGCTTCTGGAGCCACACAACAGGAAAAGGATGGCACTGTCAGTGGTCATCAAGGTCACAAGTGCCCTCAACTTCCTTGGAAGTAGATCCTTCCAGGTGGGAGTTGGCAACAAGTCAACATTTCTTAGCTCACCATCACTACCAATGAGGTGACAAAGACCAAGTATGTCAGGAAAGGGGACTTAATCATCTTTTCTCTAGCCAGAGAAAAGCAGAAATAGTGAGCATGTGGCTTTGCCAGAGTAGTGAGGTTCCGAATGGTGCAGGGACCAGTGTCTGTACATACATGGCTCTGTGGGCACCACATGCAAATAGGAAGAAGCACAGGAGCCACAAGAATTACCATTATATCAGCCTTGCACAAAGCACCATGTGAGTGCCCATTATCCTGGCAGCAGCCACGTCACCTCATCCTGGAACAATCTCCCATTCCTGGTGTCTTTGGGCCACCATGATGATTGCTTGCTGACAAGGGATATCCTTTGTACGCCTGGCTCATGACTTCATTCTGCAAATCCACCACACAAGTACAATGCACTAATAGCATCCAGGGTGCCTTTGCTTCAGATGGGCTGTCTATGAATGGTTATTCAGATTCAGTTTCTCCAAAGACCTCATCTCATTACTCTCCACCAAGCCCACCACCCCCACTAATTTTCAATCTATTTGTTATGTCCCATCAAAGCATTTCTGCTACGTCCCATCAAAACGTCTCCCTGGCCACCTGCAATAAAAGAACCAACAAAAAACCTTTTCATAGCAACTTAATCCAACAACAGTTCGAATAATATATATAAAACAGAGCTAATCACCCTCATGCGCTGCCTTAGTGCCTGGCTTGCAGGTGCCTTTGCCTTTATTAGCACTCTTACACAGAGCTATCCCAGAGGCTGCAGCATGGCTGCTGGAAGGCCATTGACCTTCACTGGGGGAGATTGCAGGTAGTCTTCCAAAATGACCACAAGCAAATCTGGGCCGTTGAGAGCCTGGCTTCAGACTATCGCTTCAGCATGAGTGGCAATAGTCTGGACTGACTGGCTGAGAGGCATCAGCAAGGACACTGGCCAATAGGTATGGTACGAGCACTCCCAATCTGTTGAAGAACAGATTGCTGGACTGCTGCAAGAGCCTGCATTTCCCTTTGAGCACTGAGATACACAGCCATGATGGGAACAATTTAAGCCTGCATGGCAAAAGACATGGATCTCATGACCTCCACTGAAACTTCCATTGCAGCACTGGAACACTGGATGGCCACCAGTCACTGCAGCTTAGTTGTTATGGCTACATTGTCCTGCAAGAGACAGAAAAAAATGCCATTGATTCTGTTTGGCTGAATAGCTGGAGGAATGTGGAAGTAGCAAAAGATCAGTGTCAGCCTGGCAGCATTGGAGTATATGTGAGGGTGAAGCTAAGTATCATAATGTTAGGCCTGAATCCTGGTTGTTAGAAATTGGTGATAGTAAAGATGAAAATGTAGTGCACTGTGCAGTGTGAGAGGTTGTTGAAGTGATATGTATGAGATCGCCTTTGAAGATGCACCCACTTACCCTGATCACTGTGTAAGGTCATTGACCCTCTTTTGGCAATAGTACCAGGTCCTCGGGGTAAGACTCTAAGAGCCGACCTGCTCTCATCCCTTCTGAGCATTTGCCTTGAGAGTCTCTTGACCCAATGCGAAAACATTGCTTCCTTCTTCCTTTTGACTTTGTGCACTGATGCTACCAGGGCCACTTGGAAAACATGTGAAGCCTCACTCATGTCTGTTGTTCTACTTGGAATGCTTCTCTTTGCAACCAATTCCTGCACAGTCAACAACAGTTTCCTTATAATGAGTGCAACTCCTCTTCAAGAGAGGCAGTGGGTTTCTGAAACATGTGCTAGCCATGCATGTTGCTGTGGGTTCTGCTTGGCTGAATGCTACAATTGCCCACGTGAGAAGGCATAATGACTTTTGAGTGCGGCCAGCCTCAACAAATTCAATTTGCAACCCCCATGTTTAGTCTTTAAATATCTGTATACTGTTAAATCAGGAAGTAAAATGAAAAACAAAATGAATGGTTAGGTCCAAATATTTAGGTACAAAATTTCTCCATTTGATAAACTTATTGGAGAAAGCACGTATTCATAAAAGTCATGGAATTATATGAAGTATATTAAGAGATTGCTTGTCCATATTTAGGCTTTTCAGAGAATTTCTACTCCTCCAAAAATGGATTAAATAACTTTATTGAAGATAGTACAAAAAAAAAGTTTCTTGCATGTTCAGAGAGGCAAATCAAGGAGAGCTTGTTTAAAATTACAAATCATTAGAAGCTTGTTTAAAAAGTGATAATGTGTTTTTCTGATCGTTGGCTGAGTAGATAGTGCAATCTAGCTCAAAAAAATTTAAACAGCAGGTCACATCTGCTGCAAGTCAGTTTAATGATGAGAAGATTTCAAAGTATCACCCAAGAATAATTAGAGATAATCATTGATTATAATGATAGTTTATTAAATGTTCCATGATACATAAAATATATTTTGCTTTTATGTTGGGAGAGTATTCTACTACTTATTCTCAGTAGATGACTGTCAAAGCTGACTGCTAAGATTACTTTCTAGATATAGCAGTGTATTATATTGATACAGCATTATCTCTGACAGATGATTTAAATTCTTTTCATCAGTTTTACTGAATGTTCCAAGCCCAACTTCACAGTAAATGTGCAGCATCATACAATATTCTATTTAGCTTGATCTCTACAAATCTGCACATGCTATATATAAAACCTCTTGGTGGATAATAGAAATGAATTTATGTCCACACAAGCAGAAAATTAAAATAATAAATTATTTTGAAGCTTCCACATTTAAGAATTTACACAAAACCATGGTGAATCTAGTTTTAGATGATTGAAACAGCTTGCAAGTTCTGGTTTAACAAAATGTTATTATGTTATTAAAAGAGAATCAAAATAAACACTGGACAATTGAACCCTATAAGTTAGAAGTTCCAGGTTTGATCGACAGTCAGTGCTAAATTGGAAGAAAATGAAGAACAATTGCATTTATATAGCATCTTTCGCAACTCAAGACATCCTAAGCTACTATTCAGCCAATGAAGTACTTCTAAAGTGTAATCATTGTTGCAACGTAGGAAGCACAACAGCCATTTGCACAGCAAGGTGCTACAAATATCACTGTGATAATGATCAGATAATTATCTGGTTCAAATCCCACCATGGCAGATGGTAAAATTTGAGTTCAATAAAAAATCTGGAATTAAAAGTCTGATGATGACTACGAAACCATTGCCAATTGTTGTAAAAACCCATCTGGTTCACTAATGTTCTTTAGGGCAGGGAATCTGCTGTCCTTACCTGGTCTGGCCTACGTGTGACTCCAGGCCCACAGCAATGTGGTTGACTCTTAAATGCTCCCTGAGCAAGGGCAACTAGGGACAGGCAATAAATGCTGGCCTAGCAAGCATCACCCGCATCCCATGATTGAATAAAAAAAAAATCTGTTTTACCGGTTTTCATCGAAGAATGAATATTGGCCAGGACTTAGAAGAAGAACTCAGCTGGTCCTCTTCAAAATAGTATAATGGGGTCTTCTACGTTCACCTGTTTAATGCCTCATTAGAAACATAGAATAGTTTCTGTTAGCCAGGGCAACAAAGGTGGCTTTATGCCTTAGCTAAATGCCTGTCATGGGCAATGGAGAAGAAAGAAAACACTTGTTCAGAGTTTTGAGCTACTGATCACTATTCAGCAAGTTTCCTCTGGAACAATGTACTCATGGTAGGATCATGTTTGGCTATATCACAAGAATAACAAATACTTTATGACGTACTGAGAGTAGCCTACTCATGTGGCACTATAACCTAGTAAGGAGTCAATATCATCAGAAGAAAAGAAAGAAGAAAATTGACAAAGAAAAATTGCCATATAAAACAAAATGGACATTACCCAGCATATCATGACAGTGCTATCCAATTAATATTAAATCATTATTTTCACATATCCTGTCTTTCTTGGGCATGTAGTCTCCTTTAATTTTCATTCCACTTAGCTCTGTTCTTCTGCAGTTTCTTCTGCTGATGTAGAACTTGAAGAGAAGTAACAGCCCCCTGTTACCTCATAATATTGTAAGGATAGAATGAAAAAAGGCATTTTAAACCAGTAAGTTCTCATTTTTTTCACAAAACATGTACAAATCATTTGAACATAGACTTCCCAATTCATTTAATCTCCTGAGGAATGGTTTAGTAAACGTTATTCCTCTTCTTTCCCCTAAAGATATGCTAAGCAAAACTCTGGAATTTAATATCTGACCTTACATCCTACATTATTGATGGTTAGTCAGTTGCCTTCTTTGGCATTATTCTTCCAAGTTGGTAGCAACATCACATTTAATATCATTGCCTAAGTTTATGCTTATAATATTCAATTCTGTTTAGAATCAGATACTTAGGTAGCTCTTTTTTATGGTAGCAAATACACACTAATGTTATACATTAACTAACAGCACTAACATAAGCAAAACACAGCAGATGCTGGAAATCTGAAATAAAAACAGAAAATGCTGGAAGTGCTCAGCAGGTCAGACTGCATCTGTGGAGAAAGAAACAGAGTTACATTTCATGTAAATTACCCTTCTATTTCCCTCTATTGATGCTGCCTGCCCTGCTGAATATTTCTAGCATTTCCTATTTTAGTGAATACAGTATTCATGCACATTTCCTACCATAGAGAAAAAAAATCTTAGAATCTTGAGTATTGCTTACAGCATGTTAATTTGATATTCATGCACTCCATAGCATAATTATTCTTAATAAGTAATAAATATTATAAGAAAAAATAAGTAGCGACACTTCCATGTTTCATAAAATGAATGATACATGTAACCTAATCTACAAACATAATCTGATATTTCAAATAAAAGTCCACAGGAAATATACCCCACAATTTCCACAATACAGTTCACCAATGGATGTGAATGCCAGTTTTAAGGAATACTTCCTTTTCTGACCAAATAGTGATTAATTTTCTATGTATCCAACAGCATTATAAGGGTAACAATGTTAACGGAAGAACTGAAGAGGCACTGCATTAAGATACTTCTTTAATAATACATTGATTATAAAATAGAATGAATGTCGAAAACTATAGTCATCGAGCATTGGTCACTGTTCAGACACAGAAAATCAAACAAAAGTGCAACAGTCACATCTGCTTCATGGTCTCCGTTTATTACCAAGCTAACAAATTACAGAAATATATTTTAGATATTGATTTCTTTGAGTGATGGCTAGGATCTACATGATAAAATACTCTTAATATTGTGTTTCAGTACAATAAATGGCCAACAACAATTTCTAATAGGAATTGCCAGATTGGATATTCCTATCAGTTGCATCCAATAAATACAAATAATCAATTAAAAAGTAGGCAAAGATCTGTTACACCAGATTTTCATCCATTTAGCATCCATTCAATTCTCCATTTGGGTTTTGTAACTGTGTCACAGTTGTCCAATGCTTTTCACTTAATTATATTACCTAATTTAGGCAGCCGCTCAATTTATCAGCGTTTACATTATTATAGCACTTAGACATCCATCTGTTCAAATAAAATGGCTGTTGCAGGCACAATGGTTATGGAATTCCATTTAATTTCTATATTAAGCTTTATAGTCCCATTTTGAGGCTCTGGGCAAATTTTTCCTGGCCCCAGAGTGGCAGGCTTAGAGGTGGATAGGCCAGGAAAATAGTGTGCAACAGTGTCAGGACGACTTCCTGACACATTCCCACTGACAGGAACGTTTCCTCAGAGGTGGGCCACGATGTGGATTGGCTGCCCACTGAATGGCGAAGGGTCACCAATTTAAATAATTAAGGCCCCAACTAGCACTGATTAAGTGGGTTCACTAGTACTTTTGCCAGTGGCAGAATGGGCACCACCCCAAGGCCCTCTCATGGGGAGGTCTCCAGCTTCCCTATGGCAGGCTGTGGGATCATCGGATCTGGAGACTCCACCCCTAAAAAGTGTGCTGCCAGCAGGAAAGACTGTGCCCACGGTCAAAACATTATTGCTGGGGTTAGGGGAGGGGAGGAAGGTTTCCTTCTGCTCTGCAAGGTCTGCTTGCTTGGCCCCTCTGAATTTATAGCTTTAATTTATGTCTCTGAAGGTACCTCTGTCTTGAAGGGCTGCCACAGCTCATGCATGCAATGGGCTTGCAATGGAGTCGGCAGCATTGAGAACCCATCTGCCATCCTTAAAGGAGTGAGCACGGAGGCAGCCAATTAGGAGGCCACCTCCTGGAAAACAGCTCGTCCCATTTTGGCTCCTGGCAAGTGCAGGCTCAGGGCCTCATCTTTGGCCCCAGCATCAGGATCTTTAAGTCCACAGGAAAATTCTGCCCTATGTTGCAACTAATATATAATATACATCTGGCTCATTCAATGGAAGCAATGACTTGATACTATATTCTTTCGGGCATGATGTACTGCTGTTTTGTGAGGAAGGTGTACTAGAGCACTGAGCAAAGTCAATTTTCTTGCTACTTTGTCATTTCACACCAACTTCATTTCATCAGACATCATTGGAGTGTTGTTGTGCATTCCATCACGTAGCCATAGGTTTGGTTTTCTGTTTCCACATTCAAACTACCACCACTTAATTTTCTCAGCCATATATATTACCCCAACAGCTTTTGCAAAGGCTGAAATATATGCACTAACAGAATTGCCTACCTATTGCCTTTAACCATCTTCATATTTCAAAATTTATCCTTTGGCCTTTAAAGGCTGCTTACTCATCGTTTCCCTTCCTATTCCCTCTGGCAAGTTTCCATCACTAAACTCAACATGGTTGAGAACACGCCTACAGTCTGCAAATGAAACTGACTACACAAAATCAAGCAGGGTCAGCCCCCTAAGGGTCATAATACAATATTATTCAAATCAGTTCTGGTTCACGGTAACTTATTTTAACAAATGACAAGGCGATGTTAACAATTTATAGATACGACATTTGATTATTCTTCAGGTTTTGCAGAAAATAAAAATCTTTGGAAAATTGGTTCATAGGAGTAATTAAATACATACTGTATCATACCACTACAATATTACTACTAGGATTTTTGCTTTGAGTTTGAATGTTTGTAAAAATGCACATCAATCTTCAAAACCTTTTCTTAATGTCCTGTTAAGAAACGTGGCACCAATGTTAATTGATTTGTTTTTTTCACAGTTGCTGCTCAACTGCTCTTTCACATCTGTTAAAGCCAACCTAGTAACATGTGAAAATATCACAGCTCCTGATGAAAACTGCAATCTTCATTAACTTTGTGAAATACACTGTGTGATTAACTCACCTGGTGAAGTACCACAAGAAAATAGGAAGATAGATTTTAAAATCTGTGCAGCAAGGAAACCTCAGCTGTGAAATTTGATTATCCCTGAAAATGGAAATGGGAATCATGATGCACAATTAACCTGCACCCACTGCATTTGATGCAGGTAGTACACAAATTTTGTGCTGCCTGCTGATTTGCATGATAGATGCATGCAGCCACTGCTATGCAGCCATTGAGTGGCCTCAGCAGGGGTTGCAAAGCCATGAAAGGCTAAGACAAGTTCAAGTTAACCTGTACTACCTAAAGCCAGGCTGCATTTTGGCTGCAGCAGGTACTGAGTGCCATTCTAGGAGGGAATTTGACCTGGAAAAGATACAAGAATAGCACAATATGGCATGGGGCAGGCTCTATGATTGTCCAATGTTGTACTGGAGGCCTTGGTGCAGATGGCGAAGGCAAGGAGAGACTGATACAATAAAATCTCTAATAGAAATGACAGCCATTTGATAGAGGTCACATAGAGATACGATTAATGTTCGTAGATGGGAGGAACCAGACAGGGAGACAACTCAACCAGGACAAGTTTGGGGGAGCCAAGATTAAGGGCAGAATATTGCCCTCGATGGGCAGGCAGGCCCCACCGGCTCGGTGGCGGGCGGGCAGCCAATCGCCGCCGCTGAAACGGGCCCTGCCGCCATTTTGAGTGGGCGGGCCAATTAAGGGCCACCTAGTGGGCCACCCGACGGGAAGCGCTATGGGATTCCTGTGCAGGCGGGTGAAGGATTCCCCAACTGTCAAAGTGTGCTCTTTCGTGCATGCGCGCAAAAGAGTGCACATCTCTCTGAGACTAAGTGCTGTCTCAGGGAGAGCGCTGAAAGTGTTATAAACTTAAAAAGTAGAAAAATAAAAAAATTATTAACATGTCCCCCTCATGTGACAATGTCACACGGGATGGGACATGTTAATAAATATCACATAAAGTTTATTAAAGTTTTTTAAAACAGACATGAAACCTCATCCCGCCGCTGGATGAGGTTTCATGTTTTTTCTATTTGTCGCCAGGGCTCCTGGCCTGCCCGCTAACCTTAAGGTTGGACAGGCAGGGCCTTTAATTGGCTTAATTATCCTGTCAATGGTCCCAATTGGCCATTGACAGGTCGGCGGGGGGACAGCTGATTTTGCTGTCCGCCCGCCTCCCTCAATGTTTAAATGGGAGGGATGACATCGGGGGTTCCTCCTGACGTCATCCTGTGTCATTTTCGCATCTGCGAGTGGGCCCCACCCCCAACTCACCGATAGAAAAACTCTGGCCTAAGAGTTATCATAGAATAAGGCTTGAGGAAATTGGAGCCTAACATTTAAGAATGTTTGGAAGAGTTTAGGAATAGAGAAATATGGGGCCTGGGTGTATATTCCATAGGATATACAACACAGGATACAGCATTCAGCTTAACCAGTCCAAGCTAGCATTTAATGCTCTATTCAAGCCTCCTTCCATTTTCCACATCTAAATCTATCTTCGTAACCCTTTTCCCTCTTATACTTGCATAGTTCGCCTTAAATTAATCTATACTATTCGCTTCAGTCACTGTCGTTAGTAGCGAGTTCTAAATTCTTGTCACTCTTTGGTAAAGAAGTTTCTTCTGAGTTCCCCATTTGATTTTGTATACTGAAGGCCTTTAGTTATGCCCTTCCCCACAAAAGGAAACATTCTTTCTATGTCCACTCGATCAAAACCTTTCATAATTTTAAAGATCTCTATTAGGTCATCCCTCAGCCTTATTCTTTCAAGAGAAAAGAGATCCAGGCTGTTAACCCTTTGCTGATACATATACCCATGCATTTCTGGTATAATCCTTGTAAATTTTCTCTGTACCTTTTTTAGTGTTGCAAAACCGGTTTTATAACGTGCTGACCAGAACTGCACGTAGTACTCTTAAGTGCGGTCTAGCCAAATACAGGCTTAGCATAACATCCCTACTTTTCAATTCTATCCTTCTCGATAAAAAGCCTAGTGCTTGGTTTGCTTTTTAATGGCCTTGCTAACTTGTGCCACAACTTGTGGAGATTGATGTATTTGTACTCTGAGATTCATTTGTTCATCTACCCCGCCTAGACTTGCACCCTTCAAAGTCTTAAGTGACCTTCCTATTCTTCCTGCCAAAATTTACTACCTCAAATTATCTGAGGGCGGAACCATCCCAGAATTCCACTATGTGTGTAACGGGCGTGAGAAGCAACAATTTACCTGCCATCCACAATGGTGGGTTTTCACATCGTTTCATCCGCTTCACACCTCAATAATTACGCAGTCACAGGAAACACGCTGTTCGCTGGCAGGTGGTCTCTGAATCGCCCACCGTGCCGTTTCCTCACTCCAGGTAAACTGCAGCCATGCACACAGTTCTCAATGCCTGCAGCCCAGGACAGCTCCAGTGAACATATGGCCCTGAAAGCTAGGAAGAGTTTAGTGACCCGTCCCTAGAATGCTTTTTGGAGGCCCATCATGATGTCCTCCACCCTTGCTCTAGCCGCAGGAGGCCCAGCAATCTCACCACTCCAGCTTGGGAGGTGGGGGCAGTGATGGTCAGTGCCAATGCTGAGCAGAACAGGCTGGCCATCCAATGCAGAAAGAGGATGAATGATCTCATCTGTGCCGCCAACATAAGGCAATCGTCTAATCTCTCTAAACTCACACACTCACAAGGCCATCACACATTCACCGGCATCTCATTCACTGCCAGCTCAAGGGACATCACCACTCACTCTCTCACACACACCATCACATCTCCAACTGGCCTCATCTCCTCTGGAGACTGCCTCCTCAGCCCTCACCATTTTGAGGCCATTTGAACAGATCAACATGTACCCTCACACACTCTGGGATACCCCCTTCCCCAGTACAACCCTCACCCTGCAGCCTCTTCCCTTGCCTGAGGCCACTTCTTCCCCTTCCCCAAGCAAGGCCTAGCCCTGCAGCCACTGAAAAGCCACTCCCACCTTACCATCTGTCTGGTGGGTAGAGACCTGCCCGTGAGGCCCCCTAAAAGTGATTAGTGCTGACTGTGAAGCCTGGCGCTGATGACCGCGAGTGCTGCTCGAAGCAAGGTAGACAAACAAACCTCAAAGTCCTGAGTGAAGTGCAACTTGCCAGTGCACGTCACTTATGTACAGTTGTGAAACATGGCGGTGTGACCCAGGTGACCCAGTGTGAGGGAATGATTCCAGTGAGCAGGGCTTATAATGAGATGATAAAGTATTTAAATTAGGTCCCGATGTGCGGCAGCAGGGAATGTGGCCCATCTTGGATGGGTGGAGCAGACAATCGCAAACTAGTTTCACGATGGCATAAAACCGATTTTTGGCCTTCTCACCATATTGTCCCCTCACACTGCCAAACACGCCCAATGCCAACGGGAGCAGCAAACTCCAGCCTGAGTTGAACTTCATTACCCAATTATTTACCCATTCTGCAAGTTTATTAATGACCTCCTGTAATTTGATGCAATCCTCCTAAATTTGGCGTCATTCGCATGCGAATTTAGAAATTGTGTTTTTGATTACAAAATTCAAATCGTTAACGTGAATTGTGAGTAGCCGTGGTCCCAAAACTGATCCTTGTGGAACACCATCTTCTGCCACTTTGAATATACCTTTTACCCCAACTCTCTTCTTTCTGTCTTGAAGCCAGCTAGCAATCCATTCTGCCACTTGTCCCCTGACGCTGCATTCTCTGACCTGATTCATTAGTCTACTCTGGGGCACCTTACAGAAGACATTTTAAAAATCCAGATAAGTTGTGTCTACTGCATTACTATTGTCCACTCTCTGTTATCCACTCAAAGAAATTCAACAATATTGGTCAAGCAAGATTTTCCCATTTGAAACCCATGCTGACTATCAATTATTTAATTTTTGTTTTGAGATGTTCTTCTGTTTTCTTCTTTAATAGAAAGTCCATTATTTTTCCAATCACCAATATTAAGCTGACTGGTCTAATGCACATCAATTTTTGGAAAATGAGAACATCTGATGATCTGCAAGCCTCAGAGAGTCCCTAGGGGCACTGAGGCTGAGGCAGTGATCCCTTTGGCCTAGATTTTTGCTGTCGAGTCCAGAGTCGAGTCAGGAAAATACCCAACTCCACAAGCCCGACTTAGGCAAAAGTGCCTCGGATGGTCAGATTTTCATTCTGGGGTTGTGGGTGTTAACAGCAGTTGGGCCCACCTACCCCGGAAATAGTGCAGAGGCAGCCACAATGGTGCCGGGTGTGGAGAGAGCCTGAGTGAAAGGCCCATCTTGGTGATCCGGGACTTTGTCCCAGCTCTAAAGAGAATAAGAAAAAGAACCCATGAGCCCTCACCCCCCACACATTCCCCATGCCCTATCCATGCCACATCATGCACCCCAAACACTCTCAATGGCTCCTCTTACACTCCATGCAAACCTATGCCCCTCTGCTCACATCCAAGGCCTCTCATAACCTCCATGCCAACCTATACCCATCTACCCATACTCATGGCCCCTCATACCCTGCTGGCCAACATATGCACCCCTAGCCGCCACCTTTTGGCTTTACACCCTACAAGCCAACTTGCACAATTTCCACCATGGTTAAACCTCAAGAGCTATGCTGAGCTGAAATAAAATAAAATTCAAAGTGTCTATTGCAGACTTGATTTGAGAAAAAACACTCATCCATAAAAACCCATTAACTACATCTGAATTCCTCCAATTACTACTTAATCCTTTATAAAAACAAATATTTCATTCAAGTACCTAATCTTTTATAAAAACAAGCATTCATATTCATAGCCCCACTTCAAAGACGTTACAACCATTTGGAGCTGTCAATCAAACTATGACACACAGGCACCCCACTGTGATAATGATAGATTGTGAAATCAGTCATGTAGCATAAATTGTATGATAGCCTTCAGGCTTAAGTCAAAGACAGAGTGAAATAGCAAGCACTGATTTTTAACCCGCATTTAAATTTAAAGGGCATGAGATTTAAATGCTTTGACAGCTTGACAGTTCCAATGAGGATATCCACTTTTTACACACATGCACATCTGCCTTTAACAATCCCAAAGGACACTTGACCTGTTCAAAAGGACACTTGACCTCTCCCAAAGGGCACATAACCTTTCCCAAAGAATACCTTACCTCTCTCAAATCGGTCCTTGGACCTATCCAGAAGGGTCCCTTACCTCCCCAAAAGAATTATCTGCTTCTCTGAAGAACTCCAGTAAGTTTAGACATTCTCCTGAAAAGTGTAAAGCCCATGAGTTGTATTTCAGAAACCTGGATGATGAAAATTACCTCTGACTGAAGGCAGTTGCGCCTTAACATGTGCAGCTGCCTCTGTGAACCACAGATGTGCAATCTACAACCCACTCCTTTCTCACCCCCCATCACCAGTGAAAGTGATGGGCAGGACTTCAAGATTTGGGCCTCCAGCACTATTTTGACTAAGCTGGAGACCCTCTCCATTCTTGTGAAAATTCAGGCCTTGGACTCAGCAGGGATTTGGGAGAACATAGAACAATATAGATTTATAGCATAGTAAAGGCTTTTTAGCCCATCATGTCTATTCTGAGCCTTTGCTGGAGGAGTTCAAAACCAATCCAAATGCCCTGGAGTCCTCCCCTAGTTTTGAACTGTTCTCTACTTCAAATATTTATCCAATATTCCCATAAAAGATGCAATGGACTCTATCTCAATCATTCCCAATGACAAAGAATGCCATGCTTTAATAATCTGACACTGGCCTCCTCGCCTCCATTTTTGCCTCAGGCCCTGGATTGAACAGCACCTGCGCCTCCTGTGCGTTAACTGGATGGCCCCTGTGTTTTCCATGCTTTAAGTGGATGGCCCCCGCACTGCATGCTCCTTAATTGGCCAACCACCATGAAATAGGCATGCGGCTGGCCACCTATCTCACAAAAAAGGCACCTGCTTCTGGTGTCACTGCTATGACCCATGCCATCGGAACAAAATCCAGCCCATGGCTTTTCCTTATTCATTCTATCAGAACTATCATAATTTTAAAAACCTATAAATCTGCCCTTAAATCTTTTCTGCTCTAGTGGAAATAGCCCCAGAAACTTAAGATGTTCCCATTTGCAACTCCTCAAATACTGAAGCAGCCTGTGTCCATATGCAGCAAGATCTGGGCAACATTCAGGCTCGGGCTGATAAGTGACAAGCAACGTCTGCACTACACAAATGCCAGGTAATGATCATTTCCAACAGGAGAAAATCTAACCATCTCTCTTTGACATTTAATGGCATTACCATTGCTGAATCCCCAACATCAATATCATTACCATTGGCCAGAAACATAACTGGGCTAGCCACATAAATAATGTGCCTATAAAAACAGATCAGAGATTGGGGTTCTGCAGTAAGTATCTGACCTGCAGACTCTCCAAGCCAGCCCACCATCTACAAGGTACAAATCAGGAGCATGATGGAATATTCCTCACGTGCCTCGATGAGTGCAGCTCCAACAAAACTCAAAAAGACATCATCACCTCGAACAGCCTGCTTGATTGGCAGCCCATCCACCACGTTAAACATTCACCCACTCCACTACTGGCTCACAATGGTAATAGTGTGTACCATCTACAAAACGTATTGCAGCAACTTGCCAAAGCTTCAACAACAGCACCGTAAAAACTTGCAGCCCCCATGAGGAAAAGGGTAGGAGGCTCACGTGGACACCATCACCTGCAAATTCTCCTACACGTCGCACACCATCCTGATTTGCAACTACATCACAATTCCTTCACTGGGTCAAAATCCTGGAATCCCTCCCTAACAGCACTGTGGATGCACCTATCCCACATGGACTGCAATGCTTCAAGAAGGCAGCTCAACACTACTTTCTCAAGGGTAATTAGGGATGACCAATATGCCAGTGATGCTCACATCCCATGAATGAATAAATACAAACATGCAATTTAAATTAGGAATTGTTAAATTTTTCTGTAATTTGGATGCTTCAAAATATTACTTTCAAGGATGCATGATGAGATAGCTGAGGGTCCAACATGTTCTCTCAGAATTTTATTTATTTTCAGGGATTTGATTGATTGCTTAACAATTGATTATTGGTTGCTTTTCAGTGCTTGGAAAAAATTATTAAAGATATATTAGTCGTCTTATTTTATAAATTGTGGTTTTTACTTTTCACTTTTTGAACCAACAGCATGCAAAAGCTTTTTTTCTGTTTTCTTTTCAGTTAATGGGCATTTGATCCCATTGGCATACTTCATGCCCTACAGGTTTTCTCATGTCCTATGAACACTTTCTGCTTTGTAGAAACTTGGCAGATGCAAAACTTTTAATACTATAGCTAAATGTAAGCTTTTTTCTTTATTGTGCCTAGTGGCACATGAGGCAAACAAAGTATGTGCATATGCCTGTTTCATAGCTAGTTTTTCTTGGAACAGGTCGTCAGCCTACTGCCAGAGGCTATAGCTTGAGGGGTGTCACTCAACATCAAGCATGGCTGACCAGGAGATTACCCCGCTCTTAACACCTGCCATAGGTGTATTGGAGGGGTTTACAGGTTGATAATCAAGCTTTTTGGCTATATTATGAATACCCGTTCCGTGGCCATTAAGTCCTGGAGTGGGACTCAAGCCCAGAGCTTCTGGCTCAGAGGCAGGGATGCTACCCATTATGCCACAAGGCCTCTCTGCAAGTGTTTAGCTAGTTTTTCCTGGAACAAGTCACCAGCCTATCGCCAGAGGCTGTAGCTTGAGGGGTGCCACTCAAATCATGCATGGCTGACCAGGAGGCTGTCACGCTCTTATCACCTGCCATTGGCGTATTGGAGGGATTTACTTTTAGCAGATCTCACAAAATATCAAGCTATTTTAAATCATTATTTATACAATGAAAATCTATTCTGCATACAATAAATCACGTATATGTATGTGTAACACAGCTGTGGAATTATGGAAGTAATTTCCACAGATTATTTATTAGCAGCTGAATTGCACTTCTTTGATTAAGTGCAAATATTGTAAAATTATTTGCTGCATCATAATTCAATTTGAAAACCACAACTTTGCTTCATTGGGATTTGAAGCTGGAGATCAAATTGGTATAAACAGTTGAAACAACCTGTATTTTCAGCAGGGAACAAAATCTCAACACATGCAATGGGATTGCAATTAAATATCAAAGTAAGTAAACAAACTGAATTAGGCAGCCTTTCATACAAAGGCTTAATGTGTGGTTTCTATGTATTTCTAACATAGCTGAGATTCTTTGTTTTTCTCAATAACTTCAAAAACACATCTTATAGATAATGGGTAATATTATTCTACAGCACTTTTGTACTGTTGTCATAGTAACATTTCAACCATGAAAGGTGCAGTACAATGCCAACTCGATGTTAAAAGTAGCAACACAGGCAATGTTATTTTCAAGAGGTTGTCTTACACAAATAAATCTGCAGGGCTATGAGGATAGAGCAGGGGATGGGGCTGACTCGATTGCTCTACAGAGAGCTGGCATGGACTTGATTGGTTGAATGGCCTCCTTCTGTGCTGTAATGACTCTATGGGTCAGATGTTCATCATTGAGGAGGGAATTGGGAGTGGGGAATGTTCCTGATGTCGCAATTCCCCTGCCATCCTGGCAGTGACGACCAGCGAGATTTTCATCCAGTGGAGTCAGGCTTGTCACTGGAGGGCAGAGACAGAAGCAGGCCAATGCCAAGATGGCCAGGTTAAAAGGCCCACCTCCATCCACAGAGACACTGGCCCAGGTCTGCAAATCAGTGTTAAGCCCCCTAACCCTCACCCCCTACCTCCTCAATCCCTTTATGTCCCTCATTCCTCCCCCAAACCACCTCAAACAGTATCCACTATAGAGACTTACAAGCTCTATGATAACATTTGGCAGTCTTCGAAAAACTCATAAGCCTGCCAAAATAAACAAACGTTATATCCCCATAAAACAATTAACCTCATCAGTAACTCATAAATATGTCAAAATAAACAAGCTTATATGCCCCTGGGCAGCTGTGTAAACAAACCCTTCTGAGAAGAATGCATTAGTGGTTTGGAATGCATCCAAGCATTCAAGCTCACATTCTCCTGAACAACTGTGTAAGCAAACCCCACTGAGGAGAATCCATTAGCAGTTTGGATGAGGGAACCAAATGTCATATTTCCAAGTTTGCTGATGACATGAAACTTGGTGGAATATGAGCGATGAGGAGGGTGTTATGAGGCTTCAAGATGATTTAGACAAGTTGAGTGAGTCAGCAAATACATGGCAGATGCAATATAAAGCAATCCACTTGGGTAGGAAAAACAGAATGGCAGAGTATTATTTAAATGGCGATAGATTTGGAAATGTTGGTGTACAAAGGGACCTGGGTGTCCTGGTAGCCCAATCACTGAAAGCAAGAATGCAGGTGCAGCAAGGAATTAAGAAGACAAATGGTATGCTGGCCTTCATTGCAAGAGGACTTGAGTACAGGAGCAAGGATATCTTACTGCAGCTTGGTGAGACCACACGTGGAGTATTGTGTGCAGCTTTGTTCTCCTTGCCCAAGAAAGGATATACTCGCCATAGAGGAGGTGCAGCGAAGGTTCACCAGACTGATTCCTAGGATGGCAGGATTGTCATATGAGGAGAGATTGGGCCGACTAGGCCTGTATTCACTGAAGTTTAGAAGAATGAGAGGGGATCTCATTGAAATATATAAAATTCTGACAGGGATAGACAAACTCAATGCAAGGATGATGTTTCCTCTGGTTGGGAGGTCTAGAGCAAAGGGTCACAGTCATTGGATATGGGGTAGACCATTTAGGACTGAGATAAGGAGAAACATCTTCACTTAGAGGGTAGTGAACCTATGTAATTCTCTACCACGAAAAGCTGTGGATGCCAAATTACTGAATATATTAGGAAAGAAATAGTTAGATTTCTGGACTCTAAAGGCATCAAGGAGTATGGGGAGAGCACAGGAGTACACTGTTGAGATAGCGAATTAGCCATGAGCATATTGAATGGCAGAGAAGGCACAAAAGGCCAAATGACCTACTCCTGCCCTCTTATTTTCTATGTTTCTATGTATATGTTTGTATGGACAGTAACCAAGCATTCAAATTCATATTCCTCTGAACAATTGCATAAACAAACCTTGTGCACTGTATCCATTAGAGCCTTTGAAGACAGCCAAAAGCTCAGACATCTGTCAAACCTTTGAAACAGACAAACAGATGGCTGAGCTCTTCTTTAAATATTCAGTGAAAACTCAGATAGCTGTTAAAGCTTTGAAATAACCAAACAGATGGCTGTGCTGAACTTCAAGGGAAAAATGAAGAAATGCAGACATTTCACACAATCAACTCTGGATTTCAAATTGTGCCAGCCTTTCAATATTGTACAATGCAGAATTGTATTTTATCCAGTGGATAATCTACTCTGATGCCTCTTTAGACTTTTCCTTCTCACAATATTATTCTTTCCCTTGACAGCTTGTCAGTTGTCAGAAGTAGTAACCTGGCAACCATGTTATTTAACGGCCATTTACCTTTTCAAATCACAGCACTGTCATCACTCACTTTATTAACCACAAATACAATTTAAGCTATAGCATTTCATAATGACATGTGAAGTAGGCAACACCTTTTCTCATCTTTCATATGGTTCCCACCTCTAAGCCATACAATAAGACAGGACATTAAAAGTTAACTCTTCTTCAGAGCTGAAGAGAGGTAAAAATGTGATGGGTTTTAAGCTGTTAAGAAAGGGGAGATTGAACAAAAAGGAAGGAATTGGTTAGACGGCAGGAGAGATTAAATGACAAAGATATCATGGAATAAAAGGCAAAGGGAGTGGTAATGTTTATAGTAAAGAACAAAGCATTAGTCCAGAATAAGTGTTAATGTCAATAAAGGACAGCTATGTGTGAAAGCAAAAACATAAAATCAAGCTATAGACCGCCTCTTGGCAAAAATAAACCAAGATGGAGGGGAGAGTTCCCATTCTGAAGTTGTTGAACCCAATGTTCAGTCAAGAAGGCTGCAGAGTGCTAATCAGAAGATGAGGTGCTGTTCTTCACACTTGCGTTGGGCTTCATTGGATCACTGCAGCAAGCCGAGGACTGAAATGTGAGCATGACAGCAAGGTGGTGAATTAAAATGGCAAGCAACAGGAAGATCGGGATCATGCTTGGGAACTCAGTGGAGGTGTTTTGCAAAGCGGTCACCCAGTTTGCATTTGGTCTCCCCAGTGTAGAGCAGGCCACAGTGTGAGCAGCAAATACAGCATACTAAATTGAAAGAAGTACAAGTAAAACATTGATCACCTGGTAGGAGTGTTTGAGGCCTTGGACAGTGAGGAGAGAGGAGGTAAAAGGGCAACCGTTACTCCTCCTGTGAGTGCATGGGAAGGTGCCATGGAAGGGGTTGAGGTGTTCAGAATGATAGAGGAGTGAACCATGGTGTCGTGGAAGGAAGGTCCTTCGGAATGCTGACAAGGGAAGGAAAGATGCATTTGGTGGTGGCATCAGGCTGGAGGTGGCAAAAATAGTGGAGGATGTTCTGTTGGAAGCTGATGGGGTGGAAAGCAAAAACAAAGGGATCCCTCTTCTGGTTCTGGCAGGAGAGGAAGGGGTGAGGGCAGAAGTGCAGGAAATGAGTCAGACACAGTTGAGGGCCCTGTCAACCACAGTGGGGGTGGCAGGGGTGGTGGGGGGGAGCGGTGAATCCTTGGTTGTGGAAAAAGAAAGTCAAGAACCCCGCTGTGGAAGGTAGCACCATCAGAACAGATGCAACACAGACAGAGAAACTGAGAGAATGGAATGGGGTCCATACAGGAAGCAGGGCATGAAGAAGAATAGTTGAGGTAGCTGTGGGAATCGATGGATTTGTAATGAATATCAGTAGCCAGCCTAACTGTTGAAATGGAGACAAAGAATTCAAGGAAGAGAAGTGTCAGAGATGGACCATGTGAAGGTGAGAGAAGGATGGAAATTGGAAGCAAAATTGCTCATTTTTTCCAGTTCCAGGCAAGAGCAGGGAGCGGCACTGTTGCAGTCATCAATCTACCAGGGAAACAGTTGTGGGAGGGGACCTGAGTAGGACTGGAATAAGAATGTTCCACATACCCCACAAAATGACAGGTATAACTAGGACCAATGCAGTCCCCATAGCCACACCTTTTATTTGGATGAAGTGAGACAAGTTAAAGGAGAAATTGTTCAATTAGAGAACAAGTTCAGGCAGGCGGAGGAGGGTGTTAGTGGATGGTGATTGCTTGGGATTAGAAGAAGGAATGGGGTCAGAGGGAATGGATGGGGAGGAAGGATCCAGAGGGACATCCGCACCCATGGACAGAATTTTTAGGTCAGCATGCGGGCACGCACCCGACCCAATTGGATGTGAAATCGCGCAAGATGATGTCGGATGAGCGTCCCGACATTCCTCGCTCGTGTGATATTTCGGTCGGCGGGCACGCACCAAAGTCGGAAGTGCGCCCACCGGCAATTAAGAGGCCTATTAAGGTAATTAAAGTTGTAATTGACTCTGGTTTTTCTGTGGTCCGTCCAATCTTACAGTTGGTGGATGGGCGAATCGGCCAGGCAGACTTCGCATTTTTCATGAAACCTTATCCAAGAGCGGAATGAGGTTTCCATTATTATAAAAAAAATTCTATGGGCAGCATTTTTATTACATATATATATGCTCAGGTGACTGATCGTGACACTGGGACATCTTTTTCCTTATTTTACAAACCTTATTTAACAGGTTTCAAGTCTTCAGCTCCCTGAGGCAACTCTCTGCCTTCAGGGAGCTTTCACTCAGCGCTTGCCCGCGCCCGCGCTTACATCAGCGCCCATCATCCTCCTGCCCCCACCTCGGCAGCACTGAGCATTCCAGCATGCATTTCATGCTGGCTGGCTGTTAATTGGCCAGCCAGCGTGAAATCGTGTTTGGGGGCCAATCTCGATTGGTGGTCCATTCCCCAGCCCATCCCGGGCTCATCGATCGCACCTGCACGCTGACCTAAAATTTGTGCCCCATAAGCTGTTGGAGCTTACATTCCTTAACACCTGAAAGGAAGAGTAAAAGTTTTTTGTTAAGGCATTGGATGAGATGAGGAATGAAATGAAACTGGAGACACGGACAGCTTTGAGATAAGGTAAGTCGTTGTTGCTGGAGAGAGAGGTCAAGTGTGTAAGGTATGCCTCATTCAACAAGGAGTAACTTTTCCAAGCATTTTTTACAGTGACACTAACAGTGTAAGTTTTCATCAATTCTATTTATTTTGATGATCATAGTCTGACAGAGGGTGCTTCAACAGTGCATCCCCTGCAGAAGCGTAGAATCATTGACAGCAACTTCTGGATTTCCATGTTTTTCTGCATATATGCGGATTCCATAGATTTCTGTTAGCTTCAGTGGAGCAATGACATCAAATGTTGACAATTTCACTATCATTACAAACATAAAATTCAGACTGTGTTCAGTTTTTGGTCCCTTATTCTACAAAGGTTGCCCAAATCACATAAAAGTGAAAAGAAGATGTATTAAGCTGATACTGGGGATGAAAGACTTTATTTATGGAAGAGATAAATTGAAGTACAGCTATGTTAATTTGAATAATGAAGACTGGGAAACATACGAACATATGAACTAGGAGCAGTAGTAGACCATTTGGCCCCTTAAGCCTGCTCCACCATTTAATAAGATCATGGCTGATCTGATTGTGGCCTCAACTCCACTAGTCAGGTGTTCAAACATGTAAGGGGTTTGATGTAGTAAATTGAATAAAACATGCTCACTGGTCAGCCAGCCAATAACTAGAGAGCATAAATTTAAGATCATCACTGAAAGAATGAAAAGAAGGGTTAAGACAAGTGTATTTTTAGCGCACTGGAGGTTGTTGGGACATGGAATATTCTATGAAAAATATCTGTAGAAGCAAGACCTATAAAGACTTTTAAAAGGGAAGTAGACAAAAATATGAAGAAATTAAAATAAAGTGCATGAGGAAAGGACAGAGTATTGAAACTAAGCGGATAATGCTTTCAGAGAACTGATACATGGTGCAGTAGTCTCTGTGTCATAAAGATCTATGATTCAAATGGTGCAGATACTCAGCTAGCAAAATGTAAAAAAATAAATGTTAGATTTTTTTATGGTCTTATGGATAAATGATGATTTACAATTAAGGAATCTTGTTGCATCAACTTTAGAATTTGCCTGAAATCTGCTGGGAGAATATAGCAAGCACCTGAAGTACAGCATGCTGTAATATAATCTAGCTCTGGGTATGAGCTATTTACACAGATTTGTATCAACTCATTGTACATTTTTGATCAATAATCTGTAACACTGTTAGAACTGCCATTAAAACAGATTAGTCTGAAACATAATTGGTATTGTTAAGTGGCACCCTGCTCATTTGGTAAAATATAGCAATTCTTTCTTTAGTGCAGTATTACTCTTGTATATATAATATAACCATATGCTGAGTTGAGACTGCCTGAATCATTTCAGTTAGGGCATCTGTAAGATAAGATCCCATTTACCTTCTCTCTAGGCTGTTGCTCCATTTGGGTTTTTCTCCTTTCAGCCAATTCCTGCACAATCACCTGCACCTTCTTTCTAAAACAGCCAGGCTGTCTTTAAGAGAGGAAGACTAGCTGAAACATGTTTATGCTCCTGGGACCCCTGTTGAGCAGTTAGCAATACCTGAGAGAATCCTCTTCTGAAAACTGATAGCTACAACTTAATTTTATACCCATTTAATCTGGCCTCTTGAGCAGCTCCAATTTTAATTTCTTCACCATTGGTGTACATGCATTCAGCTGTCCTTAGTTCTATGATTCCCTCTGTAAACCTCCCTGTCTCTCTACCTCATTTTTCACCTTTAAGGCACTCCTTAAACCCAACTCTTTCCCTGAGCTTTTTGTCATCTGACCTAATATCACCTCATGTGGTTCAGTGCCATATTTTGTTTTATAATACTCCTGTGAAGCTGTTTGGGACATTTTATCATGTTAAAGGCACTGTTTAAATATAAGTTAAGTGGGATCTTGTGCCACCCCCATAGCAAGTTTGGTGTTGGGGGGAATTTAACTGGCTGGGATGGTGACGAGTGGGGACCATGCGCCTTCCCACCACTATCCCAATTAAGTCTGTAGTCGAGGGGTTTCCAAACTGTGGGCTGTAACACCCTGTGGGTTGGGGGATGAGACTTTGGGGTTATGAGCTCCAAGGCAGAAATGGTGGTCATGGAGCTCAGGCTGAGATTTGACAGCTGCGAGGCCCCTTTAAATGTTCATTTTATTTCCTTCGGTGGGCCTGGCTTAACTGTCCGTTCTCTGAGACATGACGCAGAATTTTCTGCCTGTTGGGGGGGGTGTTGTGTGGGCACGTTTGTGGGTGGGCAGGTTCTCGATTTACACCCCCGCTTGGGGGAGCACCGCCATTTTACATGGGCAGGCCAATTAAGGCCCGCCCAGCGTGACATCCGCCCTGAAGTGCCGTGCGGGTGGGGGCGGGATTTCCCTGAGCAGGTCTGCGTGCTCTTTCGTGCACGTGCGAAAGAGCCCACAGATCTCTCTGAGGCAAAGTGCTGCCTCAGGGAGATCACTTCAACTCTAAAAACTATGCTGAACAGAGAAGAAAAAAATTATTGACATGTCCCCTCATGTGACCCTGTCAATTATATCAATTACTTGAACGTTAAAGCTTAATAAACATTTTTAAAACCCTCATGAAACCTCATCCCGCCAGTGGATGAGGTTTCATGTTTTTTCGGAAGCCTGCCTGGGCTCTCGGCCTGCCCGCCAACCATAAGCGAATCGGCTGCGTGTACGCCGAACTGAAAATAAAAATGAGGCGGGTGATGTCAGGACACACGCCCAACGTCGCTCCATGTCATTTTATGCATTGGTGTGTGGGTCCCACCCCCGCACGCCGACCAGGAAATTCTGCCCACGATTGCTGCTACAACTCAGCAACAGGGCAAACCCAGCAGGTTTACACTGCACCCCACCCTCCACACAGAAACAAACGCAGTCTCTTCCCCCCACATCGGTCCAGCCAACTAGCCACCAGTGCCCCCTCCTGCTCAACAGCTCTCTAACCGTTCCCCACCCTCACCAGCCCACTCAGCAACTCCACCTCCCAAAATCAGTGCAGAAACTGACATGCATTTTGCTGTAGTTTCTGCATAAGTGTGATCCAGGAAACTTTGAGGCCTAGAAGTTAAGCCAGGGCAGCACAGACCAAGTGGAGATAGTCAAGAGACCAGATCCATGACAATGTACATAACAGTGAATGGTGAATCGAGGCAAAACAGCAAATGCAAAATAGGTGCTTTTAAATCAGGACAGCAGAAGCAAAGTTTGAAATGTCATAACTGGAGCTGGGATAATACTGAAAGTCATTAAGAATACATCATAGTCAGAAAGCTATGATATATAGGCAATGCTGAAGGGCTATTATAAAAGTTTGAAGCATGTGAGCAAAATCTGTGGGAAAAAGTTTGTTCTTCAACAGATGTTACCCAGGAGTAGCCATGGCAACTATAGCAGCATTTGTAACACAGGTTGTTCCTGCTTGTTTCAAGAACTGATCCTACTTGTTACAGCCTCCCCAAACTGAGGATAATGTCCCTTTAAATATTATTTTCTTCACATTACATCACCACCTGCAGGCATTAAAAGTCTTAAGTATGAAACACTGAAATCCATGGCCAAATTATACTTCATGTTAAAATTAATAGGTGTAATTATTTAAATACTTTAATGCTCATTAATGTGTACCAAAGGATTAAACTTCAGCACTGTCACTATGCCAGTCTAGCAGTCTTGGTTGTCATGCTGGACTCTTCAATTATCTTTGTTTTACATATGTGTAAAACTGCACCTTATAGATTGTACTTCTGTACATATCAATTCCACTGAGTTGTGCGGCAGATTTCATTTTCAATAAATATTGCCTTTTACAAAGTTTAAAATAAGAATAATCAGTTCAGTCACTATTGGTACACACATCAAAAGCAAAGGTAAATAATTCATGAATTTCATTAAGGTAGTCCACAATAGAACAGCTCAACAGTTTGTATCACAACAGTTTTCAGTAACTGCTAGTAATGGTTCCTTTAAATGTGGAATTTCTTTACAGAAACACTTTAAATATTTAACTGAGCCAACATCATAGCTTGGAGGATAATTTCTTCTTCATTTCTGTATATGTTTATCTGTACAAAATGAAGTATAAGTGGAGGAATTCTTCCCAATGTTGCTGTCAGTGGGCATGACTTTATCGTCTGTTCTCTAAGACCTGATTGTTGCTACAACAGAAGTCTGTAAAAAGGAGTTGCTATGCTTTCTTCAGCAGCTTTGAAAGCTACACTCCTTCTCGCCAATCAACAAATTC
This sequence comes from Carcharodon carcharias, assembly GCF_017639515.1. NCBI lineage: Eukaryota > Metazoa > Chordata > Chondrichthyes > Lamniformes > Lamnidae > Carcharodon > Carcharodon carcharias. The sequence continues at coordinate 72,206,450 of NC_054478.1, forward strand.
TTTCCCCTCACCCATCTCAACAGCTCGCTAACAACCCCAACCCTACTCAACTACTCTCCATCCATCCCATACCTCCCTGTGGGGTCAGCCATTCAGCCCTAATTCCCCCCAAAATTTTCATCCTGCAGTCCCAATAAGAGAAAGTTTGGGAAGCACTACAAGATGGATTGGAGCAACTCACCATGCCTCCTTCAACAGCACCTTCCAAACCTGTGGCCTCTACCACCCAGAAGAGCAAGGGCAGCAGGCAGTTGGCGACACCACCAGCTCCAAGTTCCCCTCCAAGCCACGCACTATGCTGACCTGAAAATAAATTATTGTTCCTTCCTTCATTCCTACTGGGGTCAGAAATCCTAGAATCTCCTCCCTAGCAGAATTGTGGGTGTATCTACCGTTGTAATATGCCTTCAAAATATATCAGCATGACATCTCATATGTCATGTGATCCAGCCTGTTTATTTTTGCTTTGAGCAGAGCACAGCACACAGCTCTGATGCCTTCAGGCTTTATACCTATGTACAACTGTTCTTGTGTGCCTGATCTTAGTAAAACAACCCACAACGTGTATATCCAATCCCTTTTGAGTGACTGGTGCCTTCTGACTTGTAGAGTAAATAAGCCAATGGTGTTATATCATGAAAACGACACAATATGGCGATTAGTGCTGGTAAGACAGGTGGCAGCAAGATTAAGTACTGGTATGACACAGTGAGCAGCCTTAGATTGTGCTACATTACTTGAGATGATCCTTGACGTTTTTGTCAGGCTGCAACAAAGTTGTGGCATCGGATAGTGTTGAAAACACAGCATGCTGACAGTGAGGAAAAGTTTTAGAGATGCAGTACTGAGTTAGTGCTCAAGTAGAGATGGCAAGCAGTCGAATCCCTTGTGGTGAGATTGCAGTGCATAGCCTGTCAGTTCCATGAGTGTGACAGCACATCAAGAGGACCAGCACTGAATTAGGTCATTCGGGAAAGGCAAATGACCAGGATGTGGCCAGATCAATAGCAAGCAAGGGAGAAGCAAACCAAAAAAAAGCACAAAAATCGTCACAGACAAGGTTGCAATTATAACGGCTGGGTGTAGGAGCTGTTGAACAATAAATTGAATAAAAAGCAAAGATGCCATTACTCCATGGAGCGTTCCCTCAACATCTCGTTTTCATGGGCGCAGCTTTGGAAAACCACGTGAAAGCGGTTACAGCAACACACAGCCCAGATACTACAGAAGAAGGAAGGTCAAAGGAATGTTGTCAGAATGTCCACAATACTCCCCAGTTTGAATTGGGATGCAGCTGACCTACTACCTGAATTTAAAATGTTTAAACAGTGTACAGAGCTCTGGTTTCTTGATTCAGGTGTGTGTAAACCAGATAAACAAGCCATAAAATTTCACCTAGCAATTGAAAATGAACATCTACACAATCTGAACATGTCAAGATTAACAGAAGAAGAGCTAAAGGATATAGACTACATTGGAAGAACAGTTCGGAATCAGGTTAAACTTCCACATTTATCAATTAGTGTTCATGTAATTTCGACAACAGCCTAAGGAATCCACAGACCTCAGCAAATGCAGAGAAAAGGATACGTGCTGTGATTTTTCAAGTGCGGAATGAGCAGACAGAATTGTTGAGTTAATGATAGTATCGAGTGTTATACAAGCATTCCAGAAAGATCTGCTAGATAAGGCCAAAACGTATCGCGTCGCAGAACTGTACCATCAAGCGAGGGGATCAACCCTGGTTTAATGAAGAGTGCAGGAGGGCATGCCAGGAGCATCAGCAGGCATACTTAAAAATGAACTGTCAACCTGATGAAGCTACAACACAGGACTACATGCATGGCAAACAGCATAAGCAGCAAGTGACAGACAGATCTAAGTGATTCCATAACCAACAGATCAAATCTAAGCTCTGCAGTCCTGCTACATCCAGTGGTGAATGGTGGTGGACAATTAAACAACTCACTGGAGGAGAAGGCTCTGAAACCTGCTGTGCCCCTAGCCAAGCTGTTCCAGTACAGCTACAACACTGGCATCTTCCCAGCAATGTGGAAAATTACCCAGGTATGTCCTGTACAGAAAAAGCAGGACAAATCCAAACTGTCCAATACCACCCCATTATCATCAGTAAAGTGATGGAAAAGGTCATCAACAGTGCTCTCAAGTGGCACTTGCTTAGCAATAATCTGCTCACTGATGCTCAGTTTGGGTTCCTCCAGGGCCATTCAGCTCCTGACCTCATTACAGCCTTGGCTCAACCATGGACAAAAGAACTGAAGCCTATCCACAATCTACAAGGCACAAGTCAGGAATGTGATGGAAAACTCTCCATTTGCCTGGATGAGTGCAGCTCCTACAACACTCGAGAAGCTTGACAACATCTACGATAAAGCAGCCCACTTGACTGGCACCACATCCACAAACATTCATTCCCTCCACCACCAACGCACAGTAGCAGCAGTGTGTACCATCTACAAGATGCACTGCAAAAAACTCACCAGGGCTCCTTAGATGGCACCTTTCAAACCCACAACCACTACCATCTAGGATGACAAGGGTAGCTGATACATGGGGACACCACCACCTGCAAGTCCCCCTCCAAGAGAATGCAAGTCCATCAACTGATCAACCATGTAAGTGCAACATACACATAGAAGACAAATTGAAGGTCGAACCAGACAAAATGGAGAAAGGCAGCACCATTAGAAGAGTACAAGAGCACACAGATTGGTGCAGCTCAATCGCTTATGTCATAAAGAAGGACGGATCATTAAGAGTATGCTTCAATCCATATTGTTTAAACACAGCTTTGAAATGTTGTCCTTACAAAATTCCCACATTAGGAGAGTTAAGTCCAAGATTTGCAAGTGCAAAACTTCTCAGAGCTTGATGCCAAGCAAGATTAGTGGTCAGTGCCTCTCACGGAGAAGTGCCAAGTGCTTGTAACATTTCGTGCCCTGTTCAGGCGATACTGTTTTCAATAACTTCCTTTTGGGCTGTTAGCCAGGATCTCTTTCAAACTCATATGGAACATAATACATGCACTGTACCAAGATGCATCTGCATCACATATGATATAGCTGTTGTGGGAGAACAAAGCAAGAACATGGCCATAATCAAGCAGCATGTCATGAAGGATTGGTGTTCAACAGTCTGAAATGCAACATTAACACGCAGCAGATCAGTTTCTTTGGCTCTGTTTATTCCAGTGCTGGCATTTGTCCCAATCCAAGTAAAATAGAGGATATTAAGGCCATGCCAACTCCTCAAGATGATGACGATCTTCAATGATGTCTGGGTCTCTTTAATTTTTTGTCACCATACATTCCTAATTTTGCCAAAAAATCTTTATCGCTAAGGGGATTGGTGAAAAAGGATGTGCCTTTCTTGGGGCGTGAAGACCACCAATCCCTCTTCAAAGCCCAGAAACAGGTCATTATCACAAACATCTACATTGTAATTTTACGATCCTAGGGAGACAACTACCTTGGAGACAGATGCCTCACAGAAAGGTCTGGGAGCATGCATAGTACAAAAAGGCAAAACAATTGCAGTTGCTTCAAAATTTCTGTCCATAACGCAATCCAACTACTCCAACTTTAAGCAAGAAGTGTTAGCTTTAGTGTTTGGAATAATGTCTGTTTGGCAAAAGATTTGTGGTAGAGACTGACCACAAGCCACTGGAGATGATTTGATGAAAACCATTGACCAGTGCACCTCCAAGAGTGCAACATCTCTTGATAAAGATTCAAGGTTATGACTGTGAGATTAGGACAAGCCAAGTAACTTGATGATCACAATTAGACACTCTTAGATGGTTGCCTAACCCAACGAAAACAGAAGTTATATCCTTAGATCTACAAGTTGACTTCACTGACATCGAACTTGGAGATGTTCTCCAAATTGATCTGGTACATTTTGTGCAACACAAATGCCAGCAGCTACAGGAAAGATTCTACACTACAGAAACTGTGGAAAACCAACATCAAAGGATGGCTTAATTAAATTCAGCATGTCCACCAACATGTGAGACCATTTTGGTCTTATCAGGATGAACTAGGCATGTCCCAAGGAGTCATTTTTAAAGGCAGGCAAGTCATCCGACCAGAATCTTTGTAACCTGATATTCTTCAACAACTATATCACTCAGACACAGGCACAGATTGGATGAGAAGACTCACAAGAGAGACAATCTACTGGCCAGGTATGAACAATGACACTGAAGTCAAGAAGTGCAAGGCATGTCAAGAGCATATACCAATTCAGTACAAAGAACCATTGATCCCACATGAAGTTCCTACCCATCCTTATCCAAAATTGCATCCGACCTCTTTCATGTCCATGGCACTGAGTTCAGAGTCATCATCGACTACTTTACCAAGTACACCTTTATTCCACAATTGCAAGATATGTCAAGCACAACTGTTGCACACACTATTTTCAGTTTATTTAGTATGCCGAGAGAGATCATTACAGATAATGGTCTGTAATTTATTGGAAAACCATTTCACGATATGTGTGAACAGTGGAATATCGATCACACTACTTCTTCTCCTCATTACCCTGGATCTAACAGCCTAGCTGAATAAACGATTCACACAGTGAGATCCCTAATTCTCAAATGTAGACAGACCAAGCGAAGGGCGGAATTGTCCCAGGTTTGCAACAAGTGCAGTAGCGGGGCGGGAAAAAGAATGTTTCTCCCACCGGTTGCAATGGCAGCTTTTCGCGCCATATCATCCCAATCCCACCTTCATTAATCATGCATCCCCAGGAAACATGCCATTTCGATGGCAGGCAGGCATTCAATTAACTCGCTACACTGTCACTTCACTGCTTCATCACGCTGGGTGCCATATTTAAAGTGCAGCCATGCACACACCTCTCAGTGCTTCCAGCCCAGGACTGCTGCACAGAAGACATGGTCCTGAAAGACAAGAAGACTGCAGCCCGCAGTTTAGTGATGCATCCCTTAAGCATCTTTTGGATGGCGTGGAGGCCTGTCACATTGTCCTCTACCCCTGCTCTGGCTGCATCATGGGCAGCAACATCACCAACCTGGCTTGGGAGGTGGTGGCACCTGTCGTCAGTGCCAACGCCCTGCAAAAGAGGACAGCCACCCAGTGCTGTAAGAGGATGAACGATCTCCTCCATTCCACCAGGGTAAATCACTCTTCCCATTACTTCCAGCTCACATAATCACAACCCCATCACATATCCACAGTGATCTCACTCACTGCCAGTTCAAGGGACATCACCATTCATTCTCTCACACACACCTTCATTATCCTCATCCTGTCCCTGGGACCACTCACCACCCACACATATCATCTGGCCTGGTAGGCATCTCACTTACACTTTCCCATCTGTATTCATGCAGGACAAACTGGCACACAACAAGAGGGAGTGGTCGCAGACTGGTGAAGGAATGCCTGCAATCAAGGTCCTCACCGACTTTGAAAACAGAGTCATCCAGCTGGCTGGCGAGGATCTGAACTGTTCCTGTGCTGACAGTGAGGTCGGCGGTGCTCTAGCAAGTGAGGATCCAGCAATGCAACATCCATCAGGCAACCATGCTGTAAATTGCTTCCCCTGTTCCTCAGTCCTCTGCCAGGCACTAATTAACACTACTTGCTTTCGCAGGCACATCTGGGAGACAGCCAACGGAGTCCATGACTCAGGGCCCCCAGTCAAGCTCTGAAGAAACCTCTGAAGAGGAATCTGAAGGCACCTTCATTGAAGACCCATCACTGCACTCACCCACACCCTCCACCAGTGCAGAGACTTATACATCCGTGGGCCCTAGCTTTAGAGTAGCCTCGGGATCACTATCTGGTGAGTACATTGCACTGTCTGACCCACAGCAGAAGCGGCAGGGACTTCCCAGGTCTCTGGCACTCAGAGGACTGCTGGAGGCCAGAAATCTGCTGTGTCGGGAGTCAGCTGATGAGCGTTTGGACTCAGTCTTCCCTCGGTTGCTGGAGCTGCAAAGGCAAGCTCAGAAATATCAGAAAGGGATGTCTGCTGCACTCCTCAGATTACAAGGCTTGATGGAGGGTCCATCTGCCTTCAGTGCGAGGTGATAGTGCCAGCATTCTTATACCAGAGATCTTGGGCCAGGACATCGCTCCTGCACTACTGCGCTGGCTGAACTCCATCGCTAACACCATTGTTGGCCTCCAAACTTGTGTACGCAAGAGGGGTAAGGGCCAGGCCAATCTCACTCCAACTTCCCTTTCCCCTCAAGGAGTCAGCCAAGGGCTCTCGGGCACCCATAGGTAGGAAGACCAGCAGCTCCACCTGGGGCCGTACAACCCACCCAACTGAATCTTCTCTTTCTGTGACCCTAGCAGCTCCAGCTCTACAGACCAAGGTGGTTGCCACTGCCACACAGCAGGACCCCAAAAGTAGGCTCGGGTCCTCCAGGTCTCCATCCTCCAAAAGACGCCCGCCATGGTCATCACAGAAAGGGCGTACCAGTCAGCAGGCAGCCTCACCTCCGCTGTGGATGTCCGGGGAGCACCAAAACGTTGCGGCAGGGTTGGGAAGGTTAAGATGTAGTTGCACAGCCTGGGCACAGGTATTAATCACTTGCACATAATGTTCACTATTGTAAATAAACTCCCGAGTATGTCTCCCTGGCTATGGCTCCTTGTTCTGATGAGCAGGGTTCATGTCACTCAAATGTGAAACCTTGGTTCCTGCACAAGATAAGGGCAGGTGTCTCAGTCCAGGGCTTCTTCCCTGTACTTTGTGCAGCCTTCAAACCAAAGTGGTGGTTCAGCCTTACACTTACTGGACACATTAGTGATGCTTGCACCTCAATGGTGCTTGTCATTGCTTCCAGAATGTCGTGGGCAGGCATCACAGAGTTCCCTTTGTGTGCTCTCAGCACCTTTAAAATGTGGGGCTGGCACCCATCTTGTCAGCATCTGTGACCAGTGACACTGTGCTCCTGAAGGGGTCAGGTGCTGAATGCTGACAATGAATCAGGAGCAATTATAGTTTCACAGCTGTGTCTCCATGATATGACCCTGATCACAAGCGCAAGCGAGCTGCCCTCAGCCAGACGGGAGACAAACATTTAAAGAGTCTATGTGAAGATCTATGTAGTGTGTTCACTGCATGATATCATCATCCACCTGGAACTGAGCGACTCCGCTGTGCCCCCATGACAGGAGCTTTGTCAGAGAGGGTATGTGCACTGCCATCAGCCAGATTGGAGTCAGACAGGATCTATGGTGTCTTCTCCTTGTGTTGTCATCATTCAACACAAATCGAGTAGCTTTGAGGGCCTTCTGAGCACCCCTGCCTTGTCTGGCCAGTGCAATGGCCTAATCGCTTTCATTGTCGCCCTCAAGGACTTCCTCACCCCCATCCCCGTCAACCTCCTCCTCATCAAAGGAGACGTGCAGCTCATTCATTCCCTCCTCTGTCAGCTCCTCTCCCCATTGAAGGGCCAGGTTGTAAAGGATGCAGCAGGCGACAACGATGCGTGGCACCCTCTGTGGGCTATATTGCAGGGCTCCACCAAGCCGGTCCAGGCATCAGAACCTCATTTTCAGCATCCTGATGGTTTACTCCACCAAGGTGCGAGTTGCAGCATAAGCCTCGTTATACTATCACTCTGCTGCAGTCTGAGGCCACCGCACAGGTGTCATCAGCCATGGCCTCTATAAGTAGCCCTTGTCCCTGAGGAACCAACCCTGCAGACTCTATGGACCCTGGAAGATGTCAGGGATCTGAGACCTGCTAAGGGTGTAGGAGTTGTGGACCCTGCCTAGGAACTGCGAGCACACCTGCTGGATGCATCTGTAGTGGTCGGACACCAGCTGAACATTCACCGAGTGGAAACCCTTGTGGTTGACTTAGTTGACCGCTTGTTGCCAAGGAGATCTGAGCGCCATGTGAGTGCAGCCGATGACACCCTGCACCCGTGGGAAACCTGAGATCTGGGAAAACACAGGAGCTCTTGCATCCTGGCTTTCCTGGTCCAGGGCAAAATGCACAAAGTTGTGTGCCCTCACAAAGATGGCATCCGTGACCGCATGGATCCATTTGTGGGTGGAGGCTTGCAATATCACACAGAGGTCACCTGTGGAGCCCTAAAAGGAGCCACTGGTAGAAAAATTGAGTGCTACGGTCTCTTTCATGGCCACAGGCCGTGGATGCCCTCCATGTCCCCATGTTGCCAAATCCTGCAGCAGCTGGCAGATTTAACTGACCAGTTCCCCAGACACATGCAGTCTTTGGCGACACTAGCTCTCGGTCATCTGCAGGAGTGAAAGATGGCATTTATAGGCCCTGGGTCTAGCTAGGCACCAATCAGTGGTGGCTCGGTGTGGCTCTTCAGCAGTTTGTGGGGAGCCCCAGCCACCCCTTCTTCCTGAGAGTGCTGTTCCTCCCTCTGCACAGCCAGACAACTCCATCACTCTCTTCTCCTTCATCTCCGCTCTCTGTATGCCATGAGGCACACATCTAGGTCACCTGGCTCTGTACTCACGATGTACTCCTCCTGCAGGATGAAAGAGAGATGTGTGGGCTTGTTTGGGTATACTAAGAACCTTTCTTGGTTGAGTTTGAAGGCCCCTTAATGGATCCTGGAGAGTGCTGGCCACCACTTGGATGGCCAGAGTTTACTGCACAGCATGGCTGCCCGAAATCTACACACCTCCCCCCCACTCCACCTGACCAATTGGTGGTAGCTTCGCCCACTAGACTGCTTGTTGTGCATTCAGCTCAGGTGCAGGCATTCTCCTATCCTGCACTGCAAGGCTGCACTGTTAGCTTGAACCATGGGGGAGACTGGTCCAAACTGGAATGATGACATTGCGAGGGGCTGTGAGCACCTCCACTGCAGTGCAGCCCCTGCGCGCCCCCCCCAAGTCGCTTCCACATTGAAGTACAACAGATGACCCTGGTGAGCGCTGCGCAACCTTTCCGTGCACTCACCTCCGAGTTCCCCTCAAAGTGCAGCCCGCCAAGTGCACGCCTTATATATGCTATTGTGAAGCACATCAGCGTGATTGGATGTTCAGATGATTCAGCGTGGCGGGATGATTCCAGCAGGCTGGGCTTATAATGATATGCATATGTATTACAATGAGATTCCTGATGTCTGATGGCGAGAAATGCAGCCCACCATTGATGGGTGGTGCAGATGATTGCAAACTGGTTTCAGGACATTGTGAAACTGATTTTTGGCCTTCTCACCATATTGTCCACTCACACCCCTGCTGATCACGCTTGACGTCAGCGGGCATGGAAAATTCCACCCAAGAGGCACACATTGCAATGTTACATCCGAGACCAACAACTTTAACTGCAACTATTCCATCACTGGCAGAGCTCATGTTTGGCAGACCAGTGCGTACAATATACCTACTCTTACCCACTCTACTGTGTCAGAAACTAGACAGCAACTTTGAAACCTGCAAGAGTAGACGATCAACGTGCACAGTAAAAATGCGCTACAGAATTGTCAAGTTTATAGTTAGGACAAGAAGTTCGCATCTGGGATCCCACAGAAGATACATGGCAACCAATCAAGGTGACAAGGATTTGTTCAGAACCAAGGTCCTATGAAATCACTAAACACAAAGGTGCAATGTTGAGGCGTAACCAGGGGCAAATAAGATCCATTCCAGCTCCTCAGCCACGATACAGCCCTATTGCATTTAGGACAAGATCCCAAATGCAACCAGGAACAACATCCAGAAATGACAATCCCACTGATCACAGTGAGCAATTAAAGAAATCTCCAGACCAAGGTTTCCATCACAAGATCTGGGCATACTAGCAGATTAACTTTATGCTTTAGAGACTCGTAGATTCATCACTTCTATGCACTTATGTAATGGTAACTAAACATGAACAAGTATTGTAAACATTTATACTTCTCTGGAAGGTAGAAAGTATTTTTAAAAAGAAAGTAGGGTATTGTAATATGCCTTTAAGCATGACATCACTAGAAGGGAAATGTGTCATGTGATCCAGTTGAGCAGAGCATATACACAGCTCTGACGCTTTCAAGCTTTATCCCTATGCATAGATGTTCTCATGTGCCTGGTCTTAATACATGAACCCATAACATGTTTACTCAATCCCTTATGAGTGATTGGTGCCTTATGTCTTGTACAGTAAATAAGCCCAAGGTATTACATCATTATAATAACATGGCACCTACACCACATGGACTTGCAGCACCATCACCTTCTCAAGGGGAATTAGGATTAATTTGTGTATTGTTATGACCTATGGCAGAGTCAAATGACTCTCCATATTTCTGCCTCTTTGTTTGATTGCAACAGGTTTTTTTAAAGGGATATACTTACCAATTCCATGAGCGTTTAACTATTTATGTGCTATGACCATAAAAGACATGATCAGACAGGTTTTCTTGAGTTTTTAAAAAGAGAATAGATTTTATTATGCTTAACCTGGTCTATGTAAAATAATAAAATGTTCTGATTTTCTCTCTCTCTCTCTCTCACACACACACACACACACACACACACACACACTTACTCACTCACTCAAATTTCACAGACACAAATAGATTACTGACTGGGGAGGGTAGATTAAGTGAGCTAGAGTCTAGTAAAATTGAAAGAGTATATGGCTCTTGTGGGTTGATAATTTGGCTGGTTTCAAGCTGAATTTGTTGGGCCTGTTGCTTTCACTCGGTGGTTCTGCTGTTTTCACTTGGTGGTGCTGCTTCTTTTGGTGTCGAGGTAATTTAAATATTTATTTGTTCTTCTGGAGACAGCAACTCTGGGTTCAGTTCTTTTTAAAAATCTCTCCCTGTTGGACCTGGATAGTCAAAATCAATGGTTCAAAACTTGCAAGTTGGATGGAGAGAGACAGGGGGAAAGAATCCATTTGAGTCTTGTTTCTTCAGCGCCTCAGTTGCTTGTCCTGTTCTGGAGAGGAAGCAGGTGCATAAAACGCACACAGGGTTGGCCTATCACATGACCTTCTCTCTCCAACTGCCAGTGACCCAAATGTGGTTGTAGCTACTGTTTTCCAGTTATTTTGATTAGATCATGGCTGGGAATTTCTCTCTTAGCCAGGGTCCCATTGTCCTAGTGATTATCTCTAATGGTTTGTCTATACCCAGTTGTGTACCCAGATGGTTGCCTGGACATTTTGCTAATGTGATAGGAGACGGTCCACATTCATTCTCTTTCAAGGCAATTGTTTCTGGTGCGGCTTTGCAGACAGATTGTCTCCATTTCTATTATTTTGCAATGTAGAAGGTACAGCGATGCTAATGTGCAACCATCTTTGACTCTGAGCTCATGTCACTATGATGTGGCTTTAGACTTCTGAAAAAAGAAAATCAGTTAGGGGCTTCCAGGCAATAAATTCAAAAGTCATTTCTTGATATAAAGTATGTTTTCACAACAGTAGGCATTCACTTTTGAAAGAATATTTTATGTCTCCATAAAGCAAAGCGCCTCCTCTAAATTACATTGCACACCTCTAAATTGTTGATTAAAGAGCAACATGAGAATCAGTACAGCACAATATTTCTCTGCAGCTTTCTGATGGCCCCTCAGGCTCTTAGCTGTACTGTATCTGCAATGATTACTTCATTGCAGCACTGCAATTCTTTTGTAACTTTTTATCGTAAAGGTTTTTTTTAATGGAGTGATCTTTTTGAGCATTTTTACTTTAACAGCCGGAGGAACCAAACAAAATGTTTCAATCCAGACACCAGCAATAATAAACCTGCCATGGTTTAAAATGAAAGAAAAGCTACAATACTGATATATAATACAATAATGATACAAATGAAGCAATGAAATTACAGATAGCTGCACCCATTCCTACTCACCTTTTTGAAAATAAATGTTAATACTTAAAAATAGTTAAGCCACAACATAATAGAAGAACAAAAAAGTAGTATACAAAATGAATAAATGCTGAAATGTACATGACTGAATCATAATAAATAGAGGATACAGAGAATAATTGCTAAAATAAGCTTTCTATAGGTTAGTCCTATAAATGCTCAACCATGTAAACAATAAAAGCAAAATAGCATCCAATCTCTACAGTACTAGAGATTTTCTACATTCTCAGTATATTTTATACATTGTGATTTTTTTTTCAATTATCAAAACCTATTGCATTTAAAAAACATGCTCCCACTTTCCATGACACAGCTGTTTGTGTGAAGTCAATATGGTGCCTCAATCCATTTTTATAAACACAAGCTGAAAGATAAAGAATGAACTGAAAGATATTCTCCTGATTCTGTTTTTGCAGAGTAGCATACATTTTGGCAATTGGATTCATCTCATGCTAAAATTGGTAAAGGAGGCTCCACTTATGCACTTGTTTCTATGACAACCTACTTCCCCAACAAACCCTCCCACCCCCCCACCTCCACACCCACACCCACACTGGTATCTGCAACAGGCATGTCCTATCTCGTTGTGATTATGATAGTTGATTCTTTGCAATATAATTAGACTCATCTTTTTGACACCCAGCTGTAAAGCTATATTTATTGCTCTGAGCAAACATTTTATGAAACAACCATCTTATTGCTATTGCAAATATATTTAGTCAATTATGTATAGCTGTGAGAAATTTATGCAATATACCTGTATATTGTAGTAGCATTTGTTTGACTATAATTAAAACAAAATATGTACCCGCTTGTTAAACACATAGCCATTTAGCACCAGTAGCCAGCACAGCAACAAACTGGTTTCCATGGTACCAATCCATTTATGGTATTCTTGAGAAACATACATTATAGCATGCACAGATTTTTCACATTGAGTGAACTGATGGAGTTGTTAGAATAGCATGTGATCTTCCCACACACAGTACAGTGAAACAGTTTCTCCAGCCTTTGCTTTAAATACATTATGCAATAAAAACAATTCATATTTTCTTTTGGTTGCACTTACTGCAAGAATATTTCAATAAAATATTCAAATATTGCCATTTTAATTCCAGTTTTCCATTCTTATTAAGTGCACAGGACATCAATAAGACAGATTGCCAAATAATTCATGCAACCAGATTATTCACATAGTTTTCCATTATCACATGTTGAAATACAGGTTGATTTTTTACATATTCCTCTTTGAAGACATCTATATGAGATCTTTGCAATATTTGTTATAATTCTTTTTTAAAATGCATTTTGGCCATTGTATAATTTCCTAGAGTCCCATTGTAATATAAGTTGATACAAAATGTTCTCATATTATGCACACATCCTCTGAGCTCACCGACCCAGTAAAACATAGAAAGTAGGAAAAGAAGTCAAATTTTTTCCAGAACAAATAATGAGCATATGATTATCTGCTATGTGAAGGTTGACACAACAGACTGTGGCTTACTTAGATGTTGTCAAAAGGAACAGAGCTTCTTATTCCACCACAATTCAGGTAGAACAAATTCACTTGATCCAGGAGAATTTTGCAACATCTCAAAGCCAGTTACTGAAATTGCAGTCAAATCGTGCAGAAAATATGGGGTGGAATTTTGTCAAGGCGATGGGGGTCTTGCCTCTTGGCTGGAGGGCTGGTTAGCAACCCCTGTTGCCTCCATTGGGGATAGCCCACCAAACCATAAGCCAATCAGGCAGTTGAGGGGCCACCAGCAGGCCTCTCCCCGGGATCAGGACCAAGGGGCAGAGATTCCGCCTGCCAAGAGCCGGTGGCCAAGCTGAGCTCGGCAACTCTTTTGCTCAGCAATGTTACCTGGGTGGCAGCGACTGCTGCTGAAATGACAACCTCCAGAGATCCACCTAGGAGGAAAAAACAGTTCGGACCAGCACTCTTATTTCCCAGTTTTATTGGTGTTCCATTTTAAGGTATACAAGACCAGTTCAGACCAGTATTTTTATTTCCCAGTTTTGACTGCTTTTTCCTTCTGAGCAGGATCACAGAATGACCCAGGCCACAGGTAAGTAAGTGATGACGGGTGATGATCGCAGAGTAGGGGGGATGTAGAGGGGGGCAGTGGGGTGGCTGTCAGCAGCCCCCTCCCCCTTCCCAATGCCGGGTCCCTCGAGCAGGCACTGAGTGCCTCTGAAGGAGGGACCACCACACCCCCACCCCATCCCCACTGGGAGACAAAAAACAGCCCACACAGATTTATTTGTTGTGCTGCCTGTGCCACACCTGCAGCTGGGTTAATAATAGCAGCAATGGGATGAGGCTCTTCATTGGTCATTAATCGTCCACTTAAGGGCCTCAATAGGAAGGAGGTCAGGATGTCCGACCACAGGCCTTCCTGCCCCAGATTTAATCAGGGTGCAGACGGCGGAGTGCTGACTCGCTACACCTCAGCCCGATGAAATACCTTCTCCGCTTCCAAACATGCCAGTAAAGAGGGCAGGAGATACCACCCATAGATTACTATGGAAAATTTCCTCTAATTTGGGAAAATGTCAATTTCAATAGACTTAATAGTTAAAATATTGTTGGAGCTAAATTGGATAGCTCCTGAAAATGTGAGCAGGGATCACAATGTCCGATTAACTTGTTCCCATTATTATAACGGAGGCAGCATACTGGCTTGTGCTGCCTGCTTATTTAAATGCGCCAGTGATAACTGCATTGTTCTTTGGCTGTACACATCAGTTGGGGGCACAAAATCGTACCTTCAAGCACCACTTAAAGCAAGCATGCACTCCTTAAAGCTAGCCATTTTAAAACCAAAACTATTTTATTATTCATTAAATTCACCAGTTGGGAAACTCTTAATATAGCTATCATGTGAAATACTCAGTGTTCATTAAAGCGAAGGACATAAAAATTGTTGATTCCGACATCCTATGGCTCAGTCCCTCACATGACCAAAGGGGAGATGTGTGAGCAGAGAAGCAGAACACAGTTGAGAGAAAGAGAACTGAAAACACAAGTGAACAGATCAAAACAGGTCATTCCACTGTTAAAATAACTCTACCTCTGATGCCCTGCTGACAGTAAGCAGCCCTTTCACAGATCATGTGGGTGACTCTGAAAAGAGCCTTTGCTCTTTGTGGCCTCTTCACTTCCTCAAGCCAGCTTGCACTTTATGAAGGGGAGGTGCATTATGACCAGAGGAAGTGCTGGCAGACGTGCAGGAAATGATTCTGACCTGGGAAACATTGAATAGTGGTACAACATGGGAAGGAGCAGACTTCCAAGGTTTTCAGACACTGCATTGCAGGCCTTGGTGGAGGGGGTGAAAATGAGGGCAGATGTGCTGTATCAGCAGGGGGAGTAGCCCTTCCATTCGCACACACAAAAATCAGTGGGAGCAGATAGCTGTGACGGTCATTGCCAGAAGTTGAGCTCTGAGGACCTGGATACAGTGCCACAAGTAATTCAATTACCTCACACGAGTGGTCAAGGTCAATGAATACATCATCAAATGCTGTATCCTACCAAGTGCATCATTCACTGCAGACATTGCTCAATGCATCACAACTCCATCACTCATCTACCATCAATCACCATCGGTCAGGACTTATGCATTCATATGCTTCACCTCGTACACTTCACACTACTGCAAGCCTCATCCACATCTCAAAACTTGCACAGACTGCAAGTTATTCAACCATGATAGTCACATCAACCGATCACATTGTGCCACACTCACTGACACGCTTCCCTCTCTCGCACCATGTTACAATCCCTGCAGAGACCTGCAGTATAAGGGGTTATTCTAACTGTGTAATACTGATGAGCCACAGTGTACATCATCACAGGAGGTGATTCAATGATTCATAATCTTGCTCTCTCTTATTAAACCTCATGGCAAGATGAGGCCACAGTAAGTTGTGTCTTAATAAATTAGTGTTTCCCTTACCTCAACAGACTCTGGAAGAATTCTGTGTTAGCACAACAAGACTAAGAATATTATATGTTGGTAGAGAGTGAAAGAATAAGCATGGAAAAGTCTCTGCCATTACTAGAAAGCTTCAACTAGTTCACAGGCCCCAATCAAGCCGAAGCATAACTGAACTAGCCCGACAGATTTACCAGATACTGAATGGCATAAAGTCTTGCTGTGAAGAAGAGCAGTGAGCAGGTCAATACACTATTATATGCAATGGGTGGCTGCATGGATGATATCTTAGTCAGACAAGGGATCGATGAAGAAAAAGCTATCTACAATGAAGTAATAAAAGCACTTGATGTCTACTTCAATCTGCAAAAGTATACCATTGTTGAGCAAGCTAAATTTAACATGCGTACCCAATGACAAGGGGAAAGTGTTGATACATTTATCAACAATCTGTATAGACTTGCAGAGAACTGTAAATATGACAACTTAAAAACTGACCAGGGACAGAATCATTGTTGGGGTCTTGGATGAGGCACTGTCTGACCACTTGCAGTTGAGAGATGATTTAACTTTAACAAAGGCAACTACTGGGCAGACAAGCTGAAGTCAGGAAGCAAAATTGATCAGTGATTCAGGTGGAGCCTCCTCCTCCAGTGAGTTGTTTAATTGTCCACCACCATTCACGACTGGATGTGGCAGGACTGCAGAGCTTAGATCTGACCCGTTGGTTGTGGAATCGCTTAGCTCTATCACTTGCTACTTACGCTGTTTGGCACGCAAGTAGTCCTGTGTTGTAGCTTCACCAGGTTGACACCTCATTTTTAGGTATGCCTGGTGCTGCTCTCGTCAAGGACTGTCCCTCATGATGGCGAGGTTAGGTAGCATACAGCAGGCCACCGTGAATTTTGACATCAGCTTTTTTGAGTACTGCAAAGAGCCACCCAAGCAGCAGAAGTATTGTTTCAGCACATTTGTTCTATCACAGTTAGTGTGGAAGCCTCATGTGGTTTTCTCTGTATATATGCTGCTGCATACTTGTGTATGGGTATGGACCGGAGTCATCAACCATGTGGTTGCTGGATAGCCCTTGTTGCCCAGTACCCAGCCTCTGCCATGGTGGCTCAAATGTAGCTGGCACACGTGACTGCGCTAGAATGACAGCATCATGACTGCTGCCAGGATATTGGGCATTGACCTGTATGATGCACTTCCTATGGACACACACCAGTTGAATTTTTGAGGGTGTTTATTCCTTGTTGGCTACAATACAGGACAGAATTGATATGTGTGTGCCCGCAAAGCAATGCGCATGCACATAATGACACCCTGCACCGTGAAGAAGCCTGCAATCCTTGCAAAGCTGTGTGCTCTCTCCCCTTCCTTGTCTCTGGCAAAGGAGAATGAAATTAAGTTGACTCTCACTGAATAGAGAGCCTTGGTGACCTCCCTCACACAAAAATAGGTATAGCAAACTATGAGCTGTTCCAAACATCTCCAAGTTCCAGTCTAGATGGAGTCAGCCACAAAAAGTTCATAACCATGGTCATTACCATAACCATTGGAAATGCAGTTGTTCCCATTCTAAAGTTGCAGTTGCGGCTGCAATATGTGACAGATTTCAATGAGAACATCATTACTGAAAAGCAAACATCTCAAACATTGTTCCCCACTAAGGATTAGGTCGGAGAATTGCTCCTTAAATATCCTGGATGGATATAACCTCCTACTGAGAGCCTTACTCCCTGAATTCCTGAATTGTCTTGCTCAGCACTTCCTGAAGTTTGTCCTGCTCTGCATTCTAAAGGGAATGCCAACTATTGTACTGATGTCTGGGAGCAACTGGTTTGTGCAGAAGCTGTGAAGTCAGTAAAAAGTCTTTCAGCACCTGCGGTGCCACTCTGTAGATCTTTAGCACTTGAAGCAACAATAGGGACCACCAAACAGTTGTAGAATTGTAGTAAAAGCCAGAAAAAAATCAACTAACAATTAGCCTGAAAATAGCTGATGATTCCTTTAAATAGCACTGGTGGTGGGGAGTGAGTTGTCCTTTTGGCTGCTGAACATGTAGTCAGCTACGCAAGGTTAAGAGATGCATTAGCTGAACCACTGAACTCCAAAATGGTACGACTCATGTCAAACCAGCGTTCCATGCTAACTGATATCATGATCTACCTACGCTGAATGTATGCTGGGTGTTCACTGCACATTCACCAGCACCCTCATTACTATTGGATCCAGCGTGATTCCCCCCTCCAAAGTGTGCAAGTGTGCTACAGGCTCATTTTGGAGCTCTAAATGCAGTTGTATGCCCCAAAAAACAGTCGCTAACAAGCCCAAATTCTCACCCTAACTGTTGTAATTAGGGCAATTTTCCAAGAGTCAAATGCAGGATATCTGACAAACATAACATTTATTTATTTCCCAGAAGCTTTCTTGTACTATCTAAGTCAGGAAAACTTTGCAACTATACATCATTTCACACGAGATTACACCTGCTTCTTCTAGCTTTACAGTCATGCAGAAGCTCCTCTGGCCTTTACTTCATTGCAAATGTTTTTTATTCATTCATGGGATGTGGGCGTCGCTGGCTAGGCCAGTGTTTATTACCTATCCCTAATTGCCCTTGAGAAGGTGATGGTGAACTGGGATAACAATTAATTCTCAAATCCTTTATAAGAAATATTTCAATCCACTTCAAAGAAAATAATAGGATCTTGGTTTTACTGATATTTTGCACATTTGTCTAATTCAGTTCAAACCACTGAAGTCTCTTAAATATTCAATTTCTTGGAACTCAGAGATAAGGCCAGCCTTGATGTCTATTCTATCAGATTTTGTCCCAGGGGCTCCGAAATTTTGTCCTCGGAATTTCATCTTCCTTAGGATTATAATGCAGTCTGATCCAGCTCTGAGGCACTTCTTTTCTGCATTGCTTCAGTTACCCATGTGCGGTGTTAGGCTGAGGTTGTCTGCCTTTGTCCTTATGTCTTGCTGTGAATACGAGCAACGTTACATTCCTTTCCTCTTACTGAACATCTGGGGTGTCTGTATAACATACAACTGAGGTGTTGACGCTTCTTGACACTCCTCTTCTCAGTTTTTGAATCTTTCACCTATACTTGACCACCTTCATTCAGGTCTCGCAACACCCTGACTCAAATTGTAGGGCGGAATTTTACAGTCCTGCCGAAGTCAATGGAGTTTAGAATAAATCACCGCATTTTAAGGCCCCGTCCCCGCCGCTACAGGGCCGTAAAATTCCAACCATAGTTTTCTACTTACATTCCTTTTTCCAGAGGTTAACAAATGTTGCTACTGGGGAGTGGAATTTGCTGTTAAAGCAGGAAGTATCATTCGTAGCATCTCTCTATTAATAACTCCACTGAGCTGTAGTTAATTTTCCAATAGTATAGCATCATATACTTACAATGCCAAGTATTGGACTGTAAATTTCTTCAGCACAGTCTTCATGATTTTCACCGCTCTCTCTGCTCTCCCACTATTCTGTGGTGTTTTTGAGCACCTTGTTAGATGAGTAAACCTATTTACCTTGTGGACCTTCAAAACTTTTTCTCTCTAGAATTTTTGTTATTAGATTGGAGAAGTTGAGACTTTTCTCCTTGGAAAAGAGAAGGTTGAGAGGTGATCTGATAGAGGTATTCAAAATCACGAGAAGTCTGGACAGAATAGATAGGGAGAAACTATTCCCATTGGTGAAAGGCTCGAGAGCCAGAGGACACAGATTTAAGGTAATTGGCAAATTATTTTTCACACAGCGAATGGTTAGGATTTGGAATACCTTGCCTGACAGTGTAGGAAGATCAACTGAGGTTTTCAAAAGGGAATTAGATCATTATATGAAAAGGAAAATTTTTCAGGACTACAGGGAAAAGGCAGGGGAGTGGCATTAGTTGAATTACTCCTGCAGAAGGCTAGCACAGACATGACAGGACAAATGCCCTCTTTCTGTGTTGTAACCATTCTACAATTCAATGATTATGCAAGCTATTGATGATATGATTACTTTTCCAGTATTCCAAGGTGGGCAAATATGGGATTCATACATGTCAGCACTGATTGTGATGTAGTTTTGGTTGATTGAGCAATGTGAAGTGGTCTACAAATCAATAGATATATTTCTTTTCGGTTTTGACCTTTGTTGCTCTGCCAAATCATGATGAATCATACGTTAAGATAAGTTTGTTCTCTTCCTGAAAACTCAGAATTTATTGACAATTTGTTCCAGCTATTGTTCAAGCTTGACCACTTTGTTTAACACATTATCTGCCTCGTCAGGTCCCTTGGTGTCCTGCCTGTATTTTATTTTTTTATCTCAGAGTACATTTATGCACAATAACTGAATGCTTTTTAAAAGAAGTATAGTGTGAATCATCAATTCTCAATCAAGTCCCAATACAGCATCAGTTCTAAAAACCAGCTCTGCTTTTCCTTGGTTTTTCAAGAATGCACCATTACAATAATTACCTGACAGATTTCACCTTCTTAAGCCACTTTTTACCTACTATAGCTGATTTGCCATAGCTGTAATGCTTTGCAAATTTTATTCAATATATATTTATTTCTGCCAGGATGCCAATGTCTCCTCTCCTTGCTGCATTTGCTCATGATATCAAGTCAGGAGCTTCTAAAATGTAACACGCACAAGGCTTCATTCAGAGGATGGAATCACTTAGATCCACCTTGTACATCTTTAGAATTATGCACAAGAATATGGAGCTGGATTTTACAGGGTGCTGTATTCCCGAACACCCAACTAAAATATCAGTCGGGAGCCTGCCCACCAAAAAGCCGGCTCCCTCGCAGATTTTTTTACTTCGGAGGGGCATTAATTAGCTCAAGGCGAGACTTCCACCCCCACCTGGCAAGGAAGTCCCACCTTGGCAAGCTGTTGGCCAATCCAATTGCCTGGCAGCTCTGTAGTCCCAGTAGCTCCAGGGACTACAGGCAGTCCCCAAAGAAGAGGGAGTTATGGAGGCCGGAATTCAACTAAGTGCAGGGCATTGGCAGGGCCTGTCTGGCAGAGGGAGCTGGGTTTGAGAGGCCAGTGGGGGAGGGTATGGCCTCGGAGAGGGGGCGGTGCCTCCTATGGGCACAGGGGACCCCAAAAGAAGGTTTCCCCCTCCCCCCCATCTCCCTCCATCACCAGCGAAAGCCGACAGCTTCCCACTTGATGTGGGCCTTTCCCTGCCATGGGTAAAATAGCAGCGGGAACAAGATGAGGCACTTAAATGGCCGTTAATTGGCTACTTAAGGGCCTTAATAGGCCCAAGGGTGGGTTGGTTGTCTGATGCCTCCACCACCCACCATAAAATGGGAGATAGGTCAACAGCAGGTAAGAAGGCAGTGGGACGGCTGCAAGCTGCATTTTGCGAGTCCCCCCACCTTTAAACATGCTGGCAGGAGACTGTAAAATCCAGCCCACTGAGATTTTTTGACCATTGCAGAGGTTTCCTTTCCTTTTCTTTATATTTCAAACCAACTACTGGGAACACATTTGCTTGATTCAATCTTGAACTTTTTTGCAACTTTGGCAAGGAACAATTTTACCATCCACATGCCTCTTGACTTTTCAACATATCTAGAAAAGAATTGTCGCTCTTAAACATTAGTAACTGATTTTTCAGTCCTGTGTACTGCTTGGGAATGTCCCTTTCCATGAAAATGATGGTGCTTTGTTTATTTAGAGAGACAAATGGAATACACTGTGAATCTACCACATTTGTCACAGATTCTCAGTTCCTCCAAGTCTTTACTACCTTTCTATGATTCTTTTGGGAGTGCATTTAGCTCTAAATTTTTACCTTCTGCTATGGTCTTGCCCACTTTTTCAAATTATTATTATTTGCTACCCCAACAAGCTGCTATCTGATGGCTGTGCACTGTTTCTTAATAGTGTAGCTCTTTGAGTTTTATCAATGTTAACTCAGGATTTTGTAGTTCTATCACAATATGATCATAAATCATTTTGTAATGCAAAGTACAATTCTCAGTTAAACAGAGTAAGACTATTCCAAAATCATTTAGATTCAGTTTCTTCCTGTTCCCTTTGATTCTGTTGAGATATTTTAGAAATCAGGCTTCTGCAGAATTCAATTTTTTTTAAATCAGTAAGTATTGTTTCATAAATAGTTCAATCGTTGAAAGGAACTATCTTCTAATCTTTCACTTTTCGAATACATCAGTGTGTTCATATGTTTCAGTTTTTCTTTCTTAATTAAGCCTGAAGGAATCATAAGTCTTTCAATGAGCATTATCCATCTTGGTTACCATACTGGTTTATTGAAATCAAACTTGTCTGGTGGGTTTATGTGAAAAGGAATCATTTCTCTGGCTCTGAACACCTGCTGCCAACTTGATGCATAGTAGGTTAATTTCCAATAGACTCAGATATGCAGGATATACATTAACACCACCTTATTTATGCATCTAGAGGTTTCTAGCTTCTAGCTATGCCATGAAAATGTGGCAATTACGCAGTACCCAAACCTCATCAAATGCAGAAAATGCAGGAAACATACAGAATTTCAAGCAACATCTGTGGAGACAAAGTAGGGTTAATGTTGCAGGTCTACAAAACTGATCTCACAAATGGTCAAAGACCTGAAATGTTAACCCTACCTTCATCTCTCCACAGAAGCTTTTTGGACTGCTATGTGTTTCCACCATTTTCTGATTTTTAAAAAATTTCAGACTTCCAGTAACTATGATATTTTCCTATGGTAATCTGTCACTTTAACTTTACAGTGAAGTGTTTGTATACATTAAACAGCATTTAGAGGAATTCGCTGAATAAATAATTAAAAATCCGATGGACAGACGAGTTCGGAGCAGGAGTAGGCCACTCAACCACTTTGAGTCTGCCCTGCCATTCAATAAGATCAGGGCTGATCTGATTGCAACCTCAACTCCACATTCCTGCCTACCCCAATAATCTTTCACTCCTTGTTAATTAGGGATCTATCTAGCTCTGTCTCAAAAATATTCAAAGACCCTGCTTCCACCGCCTTTTGAGGAAGAGAGTTCCAAAGACTCACTACCCTTTGAGAGAAAAAAATTATCCTCATCTGTCTTAAATGGGCGATGTCTTATTTTTAAACAGTAAACCCTAGTTCTGGATTGTCCCACAAGAGAAAACATCCTCTCTATCCTGTCAAGGTCCCACAGGATCTTAAAGGTTTCAATTAAGTTGCCTCTTACTCTTCTAAATTCCAGTGGATACAAGCCTAACTTGTCCAACCTATCCTCATAAGACAGCACACCCATTCCTGGTATTAGTCTAGTAAACCTTCTCTGAAATGTTTCTAACACATTTACATATTTTCTTAAATAAGGAGACCAGTACTGTATACTATACTCCAGATGTGGTCTCACCAGTGCCCTCTACAACGAAGCACAACTTCCCTACTTATTAAGCAATTCCTCTCACAATAAATGACAACATTCTATTAGCTTTCCTAATTGCTTGATGTGCCTGCATACTAACCTTTTGTGATTCATGCACCAGATCCCTCGGAATCTCAGGGTCTGCAATCTCTCAGCATATAGAAAATAAGCTTCTTTTTTATTCTTCCTGCCAAAATGTACAATTTCACATTTGCCCACATTAAACTCCATTTGCCAGATCTTTGCCCATTCACTTAACCTATCTATGTCACTTTGTAGCCTCCTTATATCCTCTTCACAATTTAATTTCCTACCTATCTTTGTGTTGCCAGCAAATTTAACAACCATTCCTTTGATCCCTTCATCCTGTTACTGAAAAATATTCATTTATTGGTTATGTAATGCAGGCAATAACATTTCAAACTATTTTGATATGGCAGCCATTACTGCCTTTCCACAAAACTAACATTGTGCCCAACATTGCTCTACAGAAAAATATTGCTACATTTTTTGTTTTGGGGCTGGTTGTAATTGCCACCTGTCATAAATGAGACAGTATGTACATTTGAGTTACTTACGACTTAACAGATAGGAGCCTAAGATAGGAAACTAGATGCCTCATCCTCAGGTGGGAAACCACTTGTAATATACAAAAAAAAGTCCTAGGAATGTGCACTTGCTAGGACAAGAAGTAGTTGAGGGGAATAGCATAGATGCATTTAAGGGAAAGTATATGAAGGAGGAAGGAACAGAAAGATTTGCTGATTGGTTTAGATGTGAATTAAGGGTAATTGGAGTTTCAGATGGAGGATAAAAACTAGCGAAGGTCAGTTGGGCCAAATGACCTGTTTTTGTACTCTAAATTCTATATAGAACCCTGATTGTAATTTTGAGAAAAATGTCTGGAAAGCATACATACATTTCTACCAACATTTAGTAGCCTAACCAGTGTTCCAACCAGATTATTGGTGGTCACTCAGTAGTCAAAGATTTTTTTTAACTTTTACTTCTGTGCAGTCAGGGGGAGCTAGAACACTAAATGTGTTTCACATTGAAGCCAGCCCAATTCCAGATCTCCCCACCCACATAGATGCCTTGGAATGCTTGTTTTGGTGATGGCAGCTTGCCAGCAACATGCAATTAAAGTCTAAGCCTCACAGTGATAACAATGAGTGACTGACAGGCATGCTTGTCTGCTGATCTCCTGTTGCACATCCAGAACTAAAATCAGGCCCAGTGTTTAAAAGTGGTTTACTGTACTTATTCTCAGAATTTGCATGTGTTGCTAAAATGTTTATTGTAATACAGTGTATCCACTAGTTAACACTGAGTTGTCTTGCCTGACCTTTTACATAGCCAAGTGAAAGATCTAGATATTAAGTGGCAGTAAAGTGCTAAACAGTAGATACGCAGATGCTGCCAGACCAGCTGAGTTTTTCCAGGTATTTTTATTTTTGTAGTAGATACGTATTACTTTGAATCTGAAGAGTGTCAAATTACATCTGTCTTCTAGCCCCATTGATTTGCATCAAGATAATCTCCAACCATTTTACAAAACGCTCTACTGAAAATGTGCAACATAGGAAATGTATGGAGATGCAGAAGTTGCCCATTAGTTGGGTCATCTGTGACTTCATTTGGAATTGAAGCATCATTATATTGGACACTGGTTCAAAGGAAAAAGAATGAAAAAATGGGCGACATTAAATTCTGCAGTCATGGAATTGTTGATCACTAGGGTTCCTGCTTAGACTATATACCTTCACCTCAAGTCATGTAAACGTAGCAGGGCAAGTAAGCAGGCCCTCCAGGCCCTTGGACTGGCTTGGAGCTGGTGAGCTGTAGCAGGGCTGCTATTTGGTACTGCAGCTCAATGGCATAGTAATGAGATACAGGCCTCAAAATGAACTGAGCATCCTGTTCGTATTATAAGGTGTGTTCCACAAGTCATTTGAGTTAAAGGCAAAATCAGTTTTTTAAAAAATGTTAGTCGAGTTACAGTCAGATCAGGTATAGAGAAAAAGAGAAAACAAAAACAGAATTACCTGGAAAAACTCAGCAGGTCTGGCAGCATCGGCGGAGAAGAAAAGAGTTGACGTTTCGAGTCCTCATGACCCTTCGACAGAACTTGAGTTCGAGTCCAGGAAAGAGCTGAAATATAAGCTGGTTTAAGGTGTGTGTGTGGGGGGCGGAGAGATAGAGAGACAGAGAAGTGGAGGGGGTTGGTGTGGTTGTAGCGACAAACAAGCAGTGAGTTTGTCGCTACAACCACACCAACCCCCTCCACCTCTCTGTCTCTCTATCTCTCCGCCCCCCACACACACACCTTAAACCAGCTTATATTTCAGCTCTTTCCTGGACTCGAACTCAAGTTCTGTCGAAGGGTCATGAGGACTCGAAACGTCAACTCTTTTCTTCTCCGCCGATGCTGCCAGACCTGCTGAGTTTTTCCAGGTAATTCTGTTTTTGTTTTGGATTTCCAGCATCCGCAGTTTTTTTGTTTTTATAGAGAAAAAGAGGTTGAGAGAAAGTTAAAGAACTTGGTAACTGTTTGGGAAGCGTAAAAGGAACATATTCTAATAGACAAGATGAGACAAGTGTGATCCCAGGAATTTGTACTGGGGCCTTTGATTTTTAACAGAAATATCAGTGAGTTGGATGAAGGATAAAGAGACATACACCCATGTTTGCAGATTACACTAATTTAAGAGGTACAGCAAATTGTGTGGATAGGAGCAGCAAGTTACAAAGGCACATGTATTAATTGAATGGAAAAAAATTGTTGCAGATAAAGTTCAATGTTGGGACAGCAAGGTCCACCACTTTGGATCAAAGAAAAACAATTTAAAATATTCTCTTAATGGCAATAAACTATGAAGGAGCAAAGGGATTTGTATGTCCAGGTACTCAATTCACATTAAAACTAGTGCACAGGTACAAAAAGGAACCCAGCTAGGGGGTATTACCTTAAAATTATAGCCAGGCAATTCAGAAGTGAAATTATATACCCACCCATTGTTCATGAAATTAGTAGTTTTGGTGGTTTGTTGTCCCTCAGGTCTACTAAGGGACTGATATTTCCATTGCCTCTAGAACCTTTCATGCAAAGATGCCAGACCAACACAGCAAATTGTGCAGCAGATGGTAGCCTTTAGAAATTAGCAGCATTTTGTTTCCGATGTTAAGACAAACTAAATCATTTACTCTACCTACGATTAAACTGCTACGTCTTTCTTCCAAATTTCTCCCATCTTCTCCTGAAGATGCAATTTTTGCTGAAGTAAACTTCCATGGCCACTGGATGCCCGTCAGTATTTCACCCATTCTTCACAAGTGAAAATGGACAGAGCGTATCACAAGAAGGTATCACAGCCAAGACATTAACCTATTGCCACCACCTGATGTCTATGTTCATGTGTTTTGCAATGCGAGTAACTGGAAGGCAAACATAACTGGGCGAGGTCTTTTCTCTGATCCTAGCCTAGAGACTCTTATTGTGCTTTTTTAACCTCTTTACAACATCGATATTCAAATATTTGGGAAAAAATTATGGTCTTCATTAACAGAAGATGGAGTGAGTCAGGAGCTGCACTGTTCTTATAACTGATTTAGGTTCAAACATCTTAACGCAGTCTCAGGACGGAATCATCTCAGACTTGCACAAAGTATGGTAGCTGGCTGGAAAAAGAACGTTTTACCCATCGGCCGCAATGGCAGGTTTTCGCACTGTATCATCACATTTGTGGTGCATTCCACCTCATTAACGACGAGGTAGAAACATGCCAGATTGCTGGCAGAGCAGCCTCTGAGTAACCCATCCCACCGTCACCTCAGGCTGTCAATAATCCATGTGCCCTTTAGCCCTTTCTATGCTGATGGTGAAGTAGGTGGTGCTCAACCAAGTGAGGATCCAGCAGTGCACCATGCATCAGGCAACCACGCTGTGAGCGAGTTTTTGTTCTCCGCAGCCTCCTCCCATGCACTAATTATCTCAGCTTGCTTTCGCAGGCACATATGGGAAGCAGCCAAGGGGGTCCACGAGTCAGGTCCTTGACTCAATCCCTAAAGACACTGGCGGAAGAAGAAGCTATTGACACCCTAATTGAAGACCCATCACAGCACTCAACCACACCCTCCACCAGCGCAGCAATACACTCCTCGGTGGGACCTGGTTCTAGAGTAGTCTCAGGGTCACAAACTGGTGAGCACATCATACTGTCTCATCCACAGCAGGCAGCAGCAGGGGCTCCCCAGGTCTCCAGCACTCAGAGGACTGCTGGAGGCCAGAAATCTGCTGAGTCCGAGTCAGAGAAGGAGCCTTTCGACTCGGTCATCCCTCAGTTGCTGGAACTGCAAAGGCAAGCTCAGGAACATCAGGAAGGGATGACTCCTCAGATTGCAAAGCACGATGGAGGAATCCGTCCACCTTCAGTCTGAGGTGACAGCGCCAGCATGCCAATGCGCCCAGGTCAACATTGGTAGGGTGGTGAACGCCATGGAGACCTTGGTCCAGGACATTGGACCTACACTGTTGTGCGGGCTGAACCCCATCACTGATGCCATAGTTGACCTCCAACAGTGTCAACGCAAGAGGGGTGCGGCGTAACTCAATCTCACTCCAGCTTCCCCTTCTCCTTAGTCAGGGACCCTCAAGCACCGATAGGGAAGAGGATCAGCAGGTGCACATCCCAGGGCTATCCACTCAGATAGGCGTGTCCAGCCTATCCAAATCCCCTCTTCCTGTGACCCAGCAGCTCTAACACCACAGGCCCAGGAGAGTGCCACTGCCACACAGCAGAACTCCAAAAGCAGGTCAGGGTCCTTCAGGTTTCACCCCTCCAGAGGGCGCCCATCAAGGTCATCACAGATGGGTATAGCAGTCAGCAGGCTGCCTCCACCTCTGCTGTGGATGTCGGGGGAGCACAAAGACATAGTGGCAGGGCTAGAGAGGTTAAGAAAATGTACTTTCACAGCCTGGGCACAGGTGTTAATCACTTGTACATAAAGTTCACTATTGTAAATAAACTCCCAAGTATGTCTCCTTGCCTATGGCTCCTTGTTCTGATGAGCAGTGTTCGTGTCACTCAGATGTGAAACCTTGGTTGCTGCACAAGATAAAGGCAAGTGTCTCAGTCCAGGGCCTCTTCCCTGTGCAATGTGTAACCTTCAAACCAAAGTGATGGTCCGGCTTCACACTTATTGGATACATTACTGATGCCTGCACCTCGATGGTGCTTGTTTTTGCTGCCAGAATTTCGTGGGCAGGCATCACACAGTTCTGTCATTCTCTCTGTGTGCTCTCAACACCTTTGAGGCAGGGCTGACCCCCCATCTCTTCAACATCTGTGATCGGTGATGCTGTGCTGCTGATGGGGTGGGGTGCCGAAGCCTGACGATGGATCAGGTACATTTAAAGTTTCAGGCTGCTTCTCCATATAACCCTGATCACAGAGCGCAAACGAGCTCCCTTCAGCCAGACAGGAGTCAGATATTTACAAAGGCGGTGTCAAGATCGATGGAGTGTCCTCACTGCATGTCATCATCATCCTCTTGGAATCTAGTGACTATTAGGGGCTCTACTGCATCTCTATGACATGAGCCTTAGCATTGAGGGTATGTGTGTTACCATCAGCTGCACAGGAGTTAAATGTTCACGGATGCAAAGTGAAGATGTCAGGACTGTCCTCGCTGCATTTTGTCATCATCCTCCACAAACCATGCGGCTATGAGGGCCTCCCGAGCGCGCCTGCCTCACCTGGCCAGTGCAATGGCCTCATCGCCGGCATCCTCGCCTTCGAGTGCATCATCATCATCATCCCCTCCAATATCCTCCTTATCGGAAGATATGTGCAGCTCCTCCATCTCCTCCTCAGCCAGATCCTCCCTGCTTTGCAGTGCCTGGTTGTGGAGCCCACAGCAGGCAGCAAGCTACGACGATACGCAACACCCTTGGTGGACTGTGTTTTTGTGCTTCAATGGACCTGTCGAGGCACTGGAACCTCATTTTCAAAATGCCTATCGTTTGCTCCACCAAAGTCTGGGTTGCAGCATGAGCCTCATTGTACTGTCTCTTTGCTGCACAGGCATCAGCCACGCCCTTGTCTCTGGACCCTGCAAGATGTCAGGGATCTGAGACCTGCTAAGGAAGTAGGAGTCGTGGGCGCTCCCTTGGAATCGTGTGCAGAACTGCAGGATGTGTTTGTGGTGGTCGCATAATAGCTGAACATTCAGTGCATGGAAACCCTTGCAGATGACGTAGTTGACTGCTTGTTGCTACCAAGATCTAAGCACCACGTGAGTGCAGCCTATGGCACCCTGCACCTGTGGAAAACCTGAGATCTGCGCCAATCTGTTGCTTGCTGACTTTCCTGATGCTCCCTTTGCCGAGCCAGACACCTCCGCAACATTCTTCTTCTCTGATCTCTGTAAGTCATGAGGCCTACCACTAAATCACCAGACTCCATGATCCTGATATTCTCCTCCTGCAGGATCAAAGAGAGGGATACTTGGGTTAGCATAGATGTATTAAGAACCTCCCTTGGTTAAGCCTGATGGCCCCTTCAAGCATGCAGGAGAGTGCTGGCCCCCACTTGGACAGCCAGTGTGTAGTGCGCTCAACGGCTGTCCGAAACCCCAGCAACCTCCGCCCCACTGCACTTGACCAATTGGCAGCAGCTTCAGCCATTGGACTGCATGCTGTGTTCTCAGCTCAGGCACAAGCATTCTCCTAATCCACACTACAAGGTTGCGTTCTTAGCTTGAACTTGGTCCAAACCTTAATAAAGATGTTGCAAGGGGCTCTGAGCGCCTCCACCAGTGACTGCGCCATGACCACCTTTCACAAAGGGATTGTACAACTTGCCCAATTGGCCAATTGCTCTGCTGCCCCATAAAACGCACATTAATTTGCAACGCTTGACCGAGAGGTGAGAAATTCTGAGGCATTTGGTGGCACTTTCATGCTTTTGCATTGCTTGAGTGGGCAGAAAAGCTTCAGTGGCCCGACTCCAAGCATATCAATGCAGCTGCAGCTGAATGGTCTCAGCTGTGGAAGAATACTCACTTTTGACAAGCTTTTCCAAGTGTGTGGCCACTTCTCTCACCCTTCTCCCACACCCCAACCCGGCATGTGCTTGAGTATTTCCTTCGTTCTGTCTGTGCTGCCTTGCCGCCACCCTAGGTCCGGCTCACACTGCAGCCCTTGCCCCAACACCACACCGAAAGTCAGCCAGGAAAATGCGACTTGCCTGTGCCCCCCTGCAAATGCACGTTGTCTCTTCCTTGATGTCCTACAGCCGATAATCTTGACTGCTGTGCAATGTTGTGAGCACTCACCTCTGGGTTCCCCTCAAAGTTCATGTCACCAGGTGCATGCCTTTTAAAGGAAGTTGTGAAGCATGCCGTTCTGAAGTCATGCCAACGTGGGCGGTAAATTTGACGTGGGGGTATGGTTCCAGTGAGCAGGGCTTATAATTAGATGCAAATGTATTATAACGACATTCCCAAAATGCGGTGGTGGGAAATGAGGCCCGCCATTGAGGGTGGAGCGGACGATCATAACCTGGTTTCATGGCAGCGCAAAACCAATTTTTGGCTTTCTCGCCATAGTCTCACCTCCCCCTCCCCCACCAAACCCCGCCCCCCCCCCACCCCCCCGGACTGCCATGACACCCGCTGCCTATAGGGCCAGGAAATTCTGACCTAACTTCATAACTCACCAAAAGGACATCATATCTTGTAGTGCAAAACAAAATTGTGGATGACAATTATAAATAAAAATATAACAGACTGCAAGGAATTTTTGGAAAAATGGCAATTGTAATTAATTAACACTTAATTAGTGACATCCATTGATGTTCTCAAGAAGGAATATAAATGTGTGTACTAAAGAGGATACCATAACATAAGCAATGAACTGTAGGAGTTCCTTCACATATGTGATAGGCCATCATCAGCCTGAAGCGCTTGGAGCATCCAAGGTTTCTGGATCCTTCACTCTTCTATATTACCATTGACATATGGATTATTCTTTAATAAACCTCCAATTTTAGAATGGGCTGGGTTGACAGGCTCACCCCAAAATTATTTAGTGGCTGGCTGGCCATTCTTTGGCTTGAGGCGGGACTTCTGTCCCTCAGCAACAGGAAATCCTACCTCAGAGGCTGCAGGCTAATCAGAGGCCAGCAATTCTCCAATACCAGCAGCACCATGAGGAGCAGTAGCAGAATCACATGCTGCATTGAAGCCGGGACCAGAGGAAGTCTGGGGCTCTGGCCAGGGCCACCTGCCAGGCCCCAGCAAGCAGAGGTTGAGAGGTTTGGGTGTCATGGTAGCCAGATCAGGTGGGGAGGGGATCCAGGAGTGGGGGAAGACTTTGGGGAGCCTCTAATGGGGTCAGGGGGCCCGTTAAGAAGTAAGCCTCCTTGCCCGCCACCAGCCCGTGTAGTGAAAACTGCCAGCTGGATGCTTGGCGTAGGCCTCCCCTGTCTCTGGTTAAATTCCTGCAGCAGCTGTTGGCCCTCGAGTAAATGGCCTTACAGCACCACAGCCACCGGTAAATTGCTTCAGGGCCAGGTGGGTTGGCCACAGGCACATACATATGAACTTATGTACAAATTAGGAGCGGGAGTAGGCCACTCAGCCCCTCAAGCCTGCTCTGCCATTCAATAAGATCATGGCTGATCTGATTATAACCTCAATTCCATATTCCTGCCTACCCTTAATAACCTTTCACCTCCTTGCCTATCAAGAATCCAACAACATCTGCCTTAAAAATATTCAAAGACTCTGCTTCCATTGCCTTTTGGGGAGGACTGTTAAGGGGCCTGTACACGACTTCCACAAGTGACTTCTTGCCTTTATCATTTCTCATCTCTACCCAAACTGCTTCTACATCCTGGTTTCCTGAAGTTAGGTCATCCCTCTCTAATGTGCTAATACCATCATTAATTAACAGAGCCATGCCTCCATCTTTTCCTTGCTTCCTGTCCTTCTTAAATGTCATGTACCCTTCAATATTCAGTGTCCAGTCTATGTCATCCTGCAGCTGTGTCTCTGTAATAGTTATCAGATTGTACTTATTTATATTTATTTGCCCTATCAGTTCATCTGTTTTGTTACATGCATTCAGATACAAACCCTTGAGTTTTGTCTTTTTATTATTTTTGTAACCTCTAGCCTTATCTGCTGATTTACTCTTAGATTTGTACTCTCTGTCCCTCCCTGCATCGGTCTGTTTATCACTTCCTATATTAATACCTTTCTCTCTTGTCTTGTCTCTACTCTTTGATTTACCACATCTTCCCAAATTTGATCCCACTATTTAGTTTAAAATTATCTCTACTTCGTTAGCTACACAGCTCACGAGAACGCTGGTCCTAGTGAGGTTCAGGTGTAGACCATTCCAATGGTGCAGCCCCCATTTTCCCCAGTGCTGGTGCCAGTGCCTCACAAACTGGAACCCACTTCTCCCACATCAATCTTTGAACCACGCATTCATCTCTCTAAATTTATTTACCCTCTGCTAATTTGTACATGGCTCAGGTAATATTTCAGATATTATTACCTTTGAGATTCTGTCTCTTAATATAGAGCCTATTTTCTCATACTCAATGCAGAACCTCTTTCCTAGTTCTATCTATGTCATTGGTACCTACACAGACCACAATAACTGGATCCCCTCCTCCCATTGCAAATTTCTCTCCAGACCTGAAAAAATATCCTGAAACCTGGCACAGGGCAGACAACACAGCCTCTCGCTCTTGGCTGCAAAGAATAGTGTCTATCCCCTTGGCTATACTGTTCTCTACTACCATGGTATTCCTTTTTGCTCCCCCACCACTTGAATGGCTTCCTGTACCATGGTGCCATGGCCAGTCTGCTCATCCACACTGTAGACTCATGTTCATCCACACAGGTTGCAAGCACCTCAAACCTGTTTGACAATTGCGAAGTCTGAGTCTCCTCCATTATTATCTGCTCGGTCCCATTACCTGCCTCACTCTTAGTCACATCCTCATGTCCCTTACCACTGACCAAAATGGATGACGCTATTCTAAGAAGTGTGACTGTCTTCTGGTACAAAGTGTCCCAGTATTTCTCCCTGATGTTGCACAGCATCTACCGTTCAGCTTCCAGATCAATAATCTTGATCTAGAGTTCCTCTAGCAGCTTACACTTTCTGCAGGCATGTTTGTCCTGGATTGCATTGGGTTCCAGGAGATCCCACATTCCACAGCTGCAACACAACACCTATCCTGCCATTGTTACTTATGTTATTTAGTTAATTTAATTACTTTCTTACATAAATTAGAATAATTCTTATGTATACTATTCCTCCACACAGCTTTGATCAAAATACAGGTGATTATCTTGAACTTTCTCTAATTGACACTGTTGTCTAATGACTTGAAGAAATTGGCACTTCCCAAATATTAAAAAAGTGATTACTATCTACATTTATTGGTATATTTTGGATACCATAAAATAATATTTCATCATTTTACAGGATGACCTCTATGCTCTAATTTGAATTTTATAATCATTAATGTAGTCTCTGCTGCCTTGGTAAACACAATGAAACTTTGAAAACAATTTTATAATTGAAGAATAAATAGATCATTGAAAACAACACTGGTGCTGTTACTATCAAGCATTATAAAACTGATACATTCATATAGAACACTGACTACACGTTATTAATTCTGATATCTGCAACTGATTCTTCCTGCTGACTCACTTTGAAGCTACATTCGTGCTGTGTCACTCATTTAGCTCCGGTTACAGCATATTGGCATTGGTGAGTTGGTTCCACGTAGTTTCATTTCGAAATCTGGCTTCCTACCCTGGTGGCAAAGTTGGAGATTCACAACAAACTGAATCTATAGGCTTCAGTTTTAAAATGGAGTGGAGGTCATACCCACTCCTTTTACACCTCTGATTGACTGCAACGTTATATTTTTGTTAGCAAGAATACTCAAAGTGGGCAGAGCTCTCTTTAAAGTTACAATCCAAGCACTGATAGTGTCATTTGTTATTTTAACCTCAGAGGAGATTTTGGTGACTTATCACCAGTCCAAACTCACCAGGAGCTGCATTGATAGCCAGAAGAGAACCAGTAAGGTAACTTTTTTTTAAAGTTTCCTTATGAGCCAATAGGAACAAGAGCATTCCTCTGGGAACCAAAAGGAAGCTTGCCTTCCCTCGCCCCGACACCATCCCCTCCCCTCCCCTGATTGTGATTCTGTCTGAACCTCACCGCTTGCCTAACTGTTAGGGCCATTCATGTAGGTTATCAGTAGCTACTTCCTGCAACTTGAATTTTTGCTCCCTACCACCAGCCAGATAGTGATTCCTGCCGACAGCCAGCAGGAGTCAGTCTAAATATGAAAATGAGGCATGAGATTATAGATCTCCAGGTTTGACATGAAAGTTTGTTGTTTCCCCAGGCCTCCCGCAAACATCAATCTTACCTTTAAAATCAAGGCATGATTCTGCTAGTAGGATAAAGGGAGCAGATCTGCTAAGAAAAACACCAACTCAGGGACTGCTTCACCAAAATCAGTTTAAGAGAACCTAAACTAATTTAGGCACTAACACAAAAGTAAAATAAATCTGACCTCTGCAGAACATTAAACTCTGCATTTACAGCTTTAAAATGTGCTTGATGTAATCTGGCTGTACACCATACCATTATTTGCTTTAGCACTAATTTCATCTCAAAAATATATCACTAATGTGCTGAGTGCCTGGTCTAATTTGGTGAATTAAAGAACATTTAATTAGGATACTGGCCTTTCAGTTCTGACATAGAACCTGAAAGATGGATTGGAAAATAACCGATGGTTGTTAAAGGATCAAAAAGAAATAACTTGGGATCTTCAAGCAGCTAACACCTATGAATGTAAATTCACAGGAGGGACTCCTCAGACTCACAATAATCAGCAGTGTAGGCATTCTGGAAACCCTAAAGATTTGTACTAACAGAACTAGCATCCACTGGTAATTTACTGCATTAATACCTGGCATTTAATTATAAATACCCAGAGATAGAACACAGGGTATTTTTATTTTATTTTATTTTAAACATTTCATATATTTTATACAAAGCTCAGTAGCCATTGATTAATTGTGTAAAATACACATACATAAAAAATTACATAAGAAGAAACATTTTATTTCAATCGTCACTTGGTAGAACAGAATTTGAATATTGCTGAAAAATAAGACAAGCTGTTGAAGCTTTTCATTTTGCACTCATCAGGACAGATTCACAAAAATACCAAATCTCAAAAGGAACAACAATTTATGCTGCATGAGAAGAGGGTGCTGATTGGAAGGCAGTGGACTTGATTGTTAGAGGCTTTGCCATGAAGAATGCACCTAGGAACAGATAACTGTCAAGCTTTTGTTTAAATTCAAACAGGCAGGTCAATTCTGATTGGTCAAGGCATTGCATGAGGAATGAATCAGGTAATGGCTGTCCTCTAAGCTTTTGTTTAGATGAAAAAGGCACAATGCATTGACATGGTCTTTCTGTTTGCAAAGTACGAGGCCCTGTGTGTGGATACATGTAACTTCTAGTATGCCTAAGTGAATAACACTACGAGCCTGACTGATAATCTTAAATCGGTTGTCAGTGTAATTCTTAGCACAATCAGATTGTTTAGCAAGTGTTGACCAACTGCAGAATCACATCTAATGTTGGACAATATGTTCTGAGTTTTGCAGCAAGGGCTGGTTGAGTATGGCCAGTACTTTGCCTGTTGTGAACAGCCGAAGGGACGTGCTGTTTCATATGATCCACCAGTCATTGGGATGTATGGCCCATATACCTGGCATCACACTGGAACTGAAATTCATATACAACATTACTTATTTGTGTGAAAGGTAGAACATCATTTTGGCTTGACAGCAGCTTGCTGTTACTGGAGAATACCACTCATGTTGTTACTGCATAGTAGCAATATGAAACAGCGAGCTTCAACTGCTGCTCAAATTTTTGGGACACTTTACCCTTCCAGGGTAACCTGAGGTAGACTGGGCTCTTTTCAGGACCAAAGGTGGTGGCCTTAGGCCCATTCATGAGTTTGCACGATATACAGTGAGCAATTGCTGATACAGGCAATCATTACGCCACAAGATAGCTTTGATATGTCTATTTCAGGATCACACTTGCATGATAAACATACTACTCAGCCCTATTTATGAGGTGTCAATAAAGCCAATCTTACAATGCGTGGAACAGTAGTAATCCCAATTTGTATATTGACCAGCGAAGGTGGACTTGTGGTAAACAGTAATAGACAACCCATTGGCAGATTACAGCAGAACTTGACGTAATCATGCAATGGAACAAAAACACCTTTTGTGACTTGAATAATTTAAGTTTTCTGCCTTTCTATTTTTCACAAAGCATTGTTTTTTGTCAGGTGCCCAGAGGATGGAAGTCTATATTAACTAGTGTAAGGCAGAGTACCTGCTAAGACCATCCCACTCAATAAAATTCTACTCCTCCATGGAATATCACTAACATATTTTACAAGAATACAGGAACACTGTGGGCAGAAATGTCCCCCCATTGGGGGGGTTGTGCGGGGGCGGGCAAGAACCCAATCAGCGCCCCTGATCGGGGACTCGCCGCCATTTTACGTGAGCAGCTCATCGTGATGCGCATCCGGAAGCGCTGAGCACTCCCTGTGTGGGCGGGGTGGGGGGGAGGAAATTCTCTGACTGGTTCCCTGCGCTCTTACGCGCATGCATGCAAAATAACGCAGAGATCTCCCTGAGGCACGGAGGTGCCTCAGGGAGATGAGTTTAAGGTTTTAAAATTTAAAGGGAAGAACTTTTAAAACATGTCCCCTCATGTGACAGTGTCACATGAGCTGAAACATGTCAATGAATTCTTTCAAAAATGTTTACTTAATTAATAAATCCTTCATGAAACCTTATCCTGCCCGTGGATGAGGTTTCATGAAAAATGTGAAGGCTGCCTGAGTTCTTTGCCTACCCACCAACCTTAAGGTTGGACGGGCAGCTCAGTTAAGTATTTTAATTCATGTTTAATAGGCTTTTGACAGTTTGGTGGGGGCGCAGCCGACTCCGCTGCGTGCCTGCCGAACTGAGGGTCAGAATACCTGATGTCACTGTGCGTCATTTTACGCATCAGCAAGCGGGCCCCGCATCCCCACCCACCCACCCACCCACCGCTCGCCGATGGGATAATACTGCCCCATAACTTGACCAGGATCAGACATTTAATATATATATATATATATATATATATATACACACACGCACACATATATATCCTTTTTACTTTAAAAAGAGTTTTATATTTTGCTCAAGAGAAAATAGCCACAGTAGTTATACAATGTTACATATTCACCAGTTCACACTGGAATTGGCAAAGAAATAGCCCTATATAACTGAATGCAAAACTGGAATAGCATTTCAGGACTCACAGCAAAACAATTGTGTATCAGGAAGCAGAGCTGTGAATTACAAATTACAAACTAAACAAAGCAAAATTAGCACCTTGAGACACTGTATGGTGTATTTGGCACCCATACAAATGGACTATTAAGAATAAAATGCAACGCAGCAGCAAGCTAGTTTGGAAATTCCTCATTCCTAGTAAGGCAGAGTGAGTGTAGAGGGCAAGACTTACACTCTGTAAATTTGGAGGTGAATGACCCCATTAAATGTCACGGTCAGCTAATTTTAATAATATTAGTGTGAGAATACAGTAGGAGTCATTCCAACAGCACCCCAGATTTGCACATTCTGTGCAAGGGAAGCAGGTGTACCAAGGGCACAATTTACTTATTTAATGGGCTGCATGCAGCTAAAGGGGTGAGCAGGCTCTTGGAAGAGGAACTGAAATGGCTAGTGCTAACAAGCTGA
Source organism: Carcharodon carcharias (assembly GCF_017639515.1). Classification (NCBI taxonomy): domain Eukaryota; kingdom Metazoa; phylum Chordata; class Chondrichthyes; order Lamniformes; family Lamnidae; genus Carcharodon; species Carcharodon carcharias. The sequence goes on from NC_054478.1 coordinate 72,244,565, forward strand.
AAACATGAATTCTAACTTCACTGAGGTTATTGTATGCATGTTACTGTCACTAATTAGAGAAAGGAATTGATGCAACAGTTGGGAGTTTCAAGAAATAAGCTATCCTACGCAACAGCATGATACCTGCAAAAGTGGTGGTTGTATTGTGCGTGGAGCATTCACAAACCCAACAAGGGTATTCCTTAATACAACAGACATGCACTATGTTTCTTGTCCAAGAAGCAGAGTAATTGACAGTGCTCATATCAATCGTCTCACATCCTGTAATGCTTGCTAGTACGTTGAAGGTTCTTGTCGCCTTACACCTACCATTTAAACCATCCATTTCATGAATCTAGACAGATTCTGACAGTAGGATCTGGAAACTTCAACAGACAATAGACACTACGCATTCATCCTGCTTCTGGCATAAGGAACATGGTGCCATGTAATACTTCTAAAGCACGTTGCAAGCCTATTGTGCTAAGGAATACCCATGTGTTTCCATGATACAATTAGCTCCCGTTTTTAATTCATCTGAAAGCACCCTTAGAGCTAGGGTACAATTCTAAAGGGGGTGCAGGAGCAGAGGGACCTGGGTATATGTGTGCAGAAGTCATTGAAGGTGGCAGGAAAGGTTGAGGGAGTAGTTAATAAAGCTTACAGTATCTCAGACTTTATTAATAGGGGTATAGAGTACAAGAGCAAGGAGGTTATGTTGAACCTATATAAGACACTAGTTCAGCCTCAGCTGGAGTATTGTGTTCAGTTCTGGGTGCTGCACTTTAGGAAAGATGTGAAGGCACTGGAGAGAGCACAGAAAAGATTCACAAGAATGGTTCCAGAGATGAAAAACTTCAGTTATGAAGATAGACAGGAGAAGTTGGGGCTATTTTCCTTGGAGAAAATAAGGCTGAGAGGAGATTTGATAGAAGTATTCAAAATCATGAGGGGTCTGGACCAAGTAGTTATGGAGAAAATGTTACCACTCGTGAAAAGATCAAAAATGAGAGGGAACAGTTTTAAAGTAATTGGCAAAAGAAGCAAAAGTGATATGAGAAAAAACATTTTCATGCCACAAGTGCTTAAGCTCTGGAATGCACCGCCTGAGAGTGTGGTGGATGCAGGTTCAATCGAGGCATTCGAAAGGGAATTAGACTGTTACTTGAAAAGGAAGAATGCAAAGGAAGCAAAGTCATGGGGAGAAGCGGGGGTAATGGCATGAGGTAAATTGCTCATTTGGAGAGCTGGTGCATTCACAATGGGCTGAATACCTTCCTTCTCTTCTGTAATAATACTTCTGCTCTGTAATAATTCTGTGATTCTACGATTTTCTGCAGAAGATGGAACACAAGAAAGAAACAGCTTGCGTTTTTATACAGCATTTCATAACTTCAGAACATTCTGAAGTATTTTACAACCAATGTTTCCAGTTCTGAGCACCACACTTTAGGAAAGGTGTGAAGGTATTAGAAACAGTGCAAAAAAAATTCACGAGAATGATTCCATGGGTGAGCAACTTCAGTTACATAGCTAGATTGGAGATGTTGGGACTGTTCTCCTTGGAGAAGAGAAAGTTGAGAGGAGAGTTGGTAGAGGTATTCAAAATCATGAGGGGTCTGGACTGAGTAGTTAGGGAGAAACTATTGCCATTGATGGAAGGATCAAGAACCGGAGGGCACAGATTTAAGGTAATTGGCAAAAAAAACAATGGTGGCATGAGGATTTTTTTTTAAATGTAGCCAGTGTTTAGGATCAGGAATGCACTGCCAGAGATGTGGTGGATCGAGGCATTGAACAGGAAATTGGATTATCTGAAAATGAAAAATAGGCAGGGCGACAGGGAGAAAGTGGGGGAGCTGCACAAATGAATTGTCCATTCGACAGCCAGCAAAGACAGGATAGGTTAAATGGCCTCCTTCTGTGCTGTAACCATTCTATGATTCTATTCTGAAGAGAAAAGAGTCCCAGCCTCTTTCCTGATAGGTGTAACCTCTCTCTGATATCAACCTAGTAAATCTTGGCACTGGTGTGAAGACTCAAAGTCAGATTCTGATGACCAGTTGTGAGCAACAAGAGATATTGGTGAAATAAGTCAACTCTTTGATGGACTGTGATTTTTAAATAACATACTCTATTCATTTACAAAGGTGTGCTGAATGCGTCAATCTCTTATCTGTCAAGCAGCAATTGCCACTGCATCTCCTTCCTGTTTTTCACAGGCTGGATTTTCAGAAATATCAGACTTTCAGCCCGGTCCATTTAACAAGTACTAATTGTTCCTCCTTGATGAACAAGTCAGCTGTGGGTCTGTAGTATCACTTGCACCTGCATTAGATCATGGGCAGAATTTTTTGCCTGTCAGACGGGCGGGCCCGACCCAATCTCTGGCGGGCGGAGAGCCAATCCCCACCAGAGAAGCAGGCCGTGCCGCCGTTTTACGTGGCCGGGCCAATTAAGACCCGCCCAGTGTGACGTCCGGCGGGAAGCGCTATGTGCTTCCTGTATGGGTGGGGGGGATACCCCAAAAACGAAAGTGCACTCTTTCACGCATGTACACGAAAGAGCGCACATCTCCCTGAGGCTAAGTGCTGCCTCAGGGAGATCGCTTCCACGTTGAAAAATATTAAAAATAGAAAAAATAAATTCCTAACATGTCCCCCCCATGAGATGGGGCATGTTCATAATTTACATAACAACTTTATTTAAATTTTTGAAACCCTGCATGAAACCTCATCCCGCCGCTGGATGAGGTTTCATGTTTTATCTATTGCCCACCAGGGCTCCTGGTCTGCCCGTCAACCTTAAGGTTGGACGGGCAGGTCCTTTAATTGTTTAATTGATCCTGTCAATGGCCTCAATTGGCCATTGACAGGTCGGCGGGCCCACAGCTGATTTTGCTGTGCCCCCACCTTCCTGAAAATTTAAATGGGCTGGGATGACAATGGGGGTTCCACCCGATGTCATCCCGCGTCAGTTTACGTGTTGGCGAGCGTGCCCCACCCCCTGCTCGTCAACAGCAAAATTCTACCCCAGGTCTTATGTACATAAAACTGGCTGACTCATCAGTGCAACATTGAGGAAGTGCTGCACTGTCAGATGTGTAACCTTATTTTTGCTAGTTAAATGTAGCAAGTGATATGTAGCAAATGGTGGCAAATGGAGTTGAGGTAAGGGCAGTCATGATCTAACGGAATGACAAAACGGGCTGGAGGGCTGAATGGCCTTACTTCTGTTCCTATATCCTGACAAATTATATCTTGTAAATAGCAGTGCACATTTTCATGGTGCACATGCAGGAAGGTGGAAGTAAGAATTTAGGATGGTTTGCGTTATCCTGTCCTAATGATATCATTTGCACTTGATTGCTTTTGGGTCGTAGGATCTTTTTTTAGTACACTGTGAAATTCAACTGAATATATTCTGGAATGTTTCTTCACCTGAACTACTTTGGCCTATCCAAAAAAAAACTGCCACCACAAAGAGACAACTGTCAGCATATGCCATCCCCAACCCAGGAAATTTGGGGCCACTAAACTGTGCAGGGAGTAAGGAGATACTGGTAAGTTCTTCTCAAGTTTAAGTTTAGATTAAGAGTCAGCCTCTGACATAGAACTTATAGCCTGCAAAATCAGCTAAGTAGCCTAGTTAAACAGGGAGCTGCCTAGCAATGGCAGTTTTCTGCCAATCAGATGAAAGTGGTTGCCTTGAATAGGTGTTAATTACTGCAGCAGGAAGCTAAGCTAGCATTTAACTTGGGAGTGAGTCACAGTGGCTCTATAAAAGCAGACAGATTTCCAAACTTGGGTAAGAAGATGCTTGGAGAGGATTCTATGCCTGAGTGTAAAGTTGGGATTTTTGTTGAGGTGGGAATTCAGTGCAGAAAGGGAAAGAGATGTTCCTTTTTCTATCTTTTCTCAGCTTCCAGTAGTTGCAGAAGACATAGATTGCAGGCCAAAAATAGTGGATAACCTAAAGATTGTGGCAAGAGTTTGAAGAGCTGGGATCTACACTAGGAAATTTTAATTGGGGTAATTACAACATTAATTGAAATAATAAGCACAAGCTGGACTAGAGGCATTAATTAAAATTAATCAAGAGAATAATTAATTCCTTAATTAAAACACAATAAGGATGGTAGAGCAGGTGATGTGTTGCAGCTGTAGTATGTGGGCACTGGTGGGCACTGGTGGGCACCAGCGTGCTCCAGGGCAACAATTGCCCAGACACTTTGTTCTAGAATGCAGTCACACCCCTTAGGCTAAGGTATTCTGATTTGGTGCATGGTCAGGGACAGGAGGATGTGACTGCAAGCGAGGCAGGTATGGGCAGTGTGAAGGTAGAAGTGGAGGAGCCACACTCCTTACTACTGTCCAACAGGTTTGGAGTCCTTGCAGTAAGTATGGTCATGAGTGGGGGCTACAGGTTGGATGAGCAAACTAACCATGACACCATGGTGCAGGGACCCATTCACGTGGAGGAGTTAAAAGGAATGTAATGGTAATAGGGAACAGTATCATTAGGAGGATAGACACGGTTCTCTGCAGCTGAGAGTGTGAATCCAGAAGGCTGTGTTGCTTGCCCAGTGCCAGGTTTCAGGACACCTGCTTGGGACTGGACAGCAATTTGCAGTGGGAGGGGAAAATCCAGTTGTCCTGGTACAGATAAGGCAAGGAAAGTGGTTCTGCTTAGGGATTATGAACAGCTAGGGGTTAAGTTAAAAAGCAGAATCACAAAGGTAATAATCTCAGGATTACTACCTGAGCCATGAGTAAATTGGTGCAGGGTTAATAAAATTAGAGAATTGAATGCATGGCTTAAAAGTTGGTGTGTGAGAAATGTTTCGATTCATGGGACACTGGCACCTGTACTGAGCAAAATGGGAGATGTACGGATGGGATGGTCTTCACGTGAACCATGCTGGGAGCAGTGTTCTGGTGAGTCACATAACTAGGGCGGTGGACAGGGTTGGGGATGAATCACATGAGGGGAGGTGTGGTAAACTAAAAAGAAAGGTGGTAGCAATTGGGTAGTATAATGACATGGCTAATGGTAACCAGAGTGTGGAAGGGAAGTACAGAGCATATAAACTTAAGAGTGCACCAGCAGGTAAGGCCAGAATTTACAAAAAAAGGTAAAAAGACAGAATTAAAGTAAGAAGTCACTTGCGGGAGTAATTTATAGTCCTCCTAACAGTAGCTAACTGTAGGAAGAAATAATTGGGGCTTGTAAAAATTGAACTAAAATTATCTTGGATGACTTGAATCTTCATATAGATTGGCCAAATCAGATTTGCAAAGGTAGCCCAGGAGATGAGATTATAGAGTGCATTTGTGACAGTTTTTTAAAAATTAGTATGTTCTAGTGCCACCCAGGGAGCAGGCTATTTTAGACCAGGTAATTTGCAATGAGACAGGTTTAATTAATAACCTCCATTGTAAAGGAATCTCTAGGCAACAGTGATCATAATATAATGGAATTCCGCATTCAGTTTAAAGGAGATAAGTGTGGGTCTCAGACTAGTATCTTAAACTTAAATAGAGGCAATTAAAAGGGAATGAGGACAGAGTTGTCTAAAGTTTACTGGGAAAATAGGTTAAAAGTTGGGACAGCAGAGAAAAAGTGCCAGTCATTTTAGGAAATATTTCATAACTCTTAGCAAAAACACACTCCAGTGAGAAAGAAAGACTTCATGAATATGTACCATCTGTGGCTAACTAAGGATGTTAAGGATACTATCAAATTGAAAGCAAAAGTGTACAATCTGCAAAGGTTAGTGATAGGTCAGAAGGCTGGACAGATTTTAGAAATCAGCAAGAATGACTAAAAATAATGAGGGAGAAATTAGAATATGAGAGAAAGCTAACTTGAAATATAAAAACAGATACTAAGACTTTCTACAAGTTTTTAAGAAGGAAAAGGGTAAGTGAAATGAGCGTTGGGTCCTTTTAGAGGGTGAGACTGGGGAATTAATAATGGGAAATAAGGAAATGGAAGAAACATTGAATAGGTATTTTGTATCTGCCTCCACATCCCAAGAATACTTGAAAATCAAGAGGTAAAAGGGAGCGAGGATTTTAAAACAATTTCAATCACTAGGGAAAAATACTGGGAAAACTAATCGAACTAAATTTTGACAAGTCCCTGTTGTGATATCACTAAGAGGGAATATGCTGATGAGTAAGTAGCCAGAATGTAGACCATGTGATCAGCAGGCATTGTTCAGAGTAGCTTCCAGTTTAGCTAGCAGCATGCAGAGTGAAGGAGTTTCAGCTGTACTTTCCCGTTAATAACAGTTGTTGAATCTCTTTATAATAAATCTGTCGGCTGAGCAATTCTGTACTAAAACTCCAAATAAACCAAACCTACTCGTCCGGAAACCTCCCCCTGCCCCTGGCATATCATCTGCCCCGCCAGCAGAGGTTAAAGCCGCCAAACCTGTCCAAAACATGACCAGACCAACGTACCAGTAAGTTGGTCCACTCTGGAAGGTGCATCACAAGTTGGGGTGGGGGAAGTAGCTGCTAGAATACGGTGGGAGATGGGGGGTGGAGGAGGGTGAGGGTGGGCAGACAAGGTGAGGGTGCTGGAACATTAATGGGAGTTTGGGGGTGAGGGAGGGTGGTGGTGAAAACCAGAACAAGGGGAGGGGAGGGGGCTGATGGAGCCATGGATTCTTGCAGGGGTTAGGGAGGGTGGGACCAGGGAGCAGTGCAGGGACTGTGGGAAAGCTGTGGACAGTGACGGGGGGGTGGGGGCAGAGTTCACAGCAATGGGTCTGTGGTGTTGATGGAGCAATCTTGGGGAGTAAGCCAAGGGTACTGGTGGTGGGGGGGGAGGCACAGAAACTGTTGGAGGGGGCAGAGGGATGCGGTAGGCACCCTTGAAAGTTGCGGGTGGGGGGGGGGGGGGGGGGGGGGGGGGTCAAATCCCCGGCTGCGTAATTAATGAACCTGACATTGCATGATTCAGCCAGTCTACCCACTACTCTATCAAGTCTCCTCAGGATCTTATGTTTCAGTAAGATCATCTCTCATTCTTCTAAACTCCCATGTGTAGAGGCCCAACCTGCTCAATCTTTTCACATAAGATAACCCCTTCGTCCCAGGAAATCAGTTGCACCAACCTCTCTGAACTGCTTCTAATGTAATTATATCCTTTCTTAAGTAAGGAAACCAAAACTCCAGATGCAGTCCAATAATGACAGTGTACAGCTGCAGCAACATTTCCCTACTTTTATACTCGATTCCCCTTGCAGTAAACGCTGACTTTCCATTTATCTTCCTAATCACTTGCTGCACCAGCATATCAACTCTTTGTGGTTCATGTACCAGGACATCCAGATTCTTAGATCCTTAAACAGAGGTTTATTTATGTGTAAATGGTTTTCGCAACCTCCCTAATGTATATGTATTTTCATTTTTATTGTATGTAATGTTATCTTGAAAAAAGGGGCTGTTGCGATATTAATTTAAAAAAGAATATACTAATGAGTAAATAGTCAGGATGTAAATCATATAACCAACAGACAGTATTCAGAGTAGCTTCCAGTTTAGCTAGCAGCAGCATGTGGTGTAAAGGAGTTGCAGCTGTACTTTCCTGTTACAATAATTGTTGAATCTTTATAGTAAACCTGTCTGCTGAGCAATCCTGTACTACATCTTCAAATAATTCCAATCTGCTTTTAATTTGCCAGCCCTGTATGAGATTGGTAAGTATGCATAAAGCAAACATAGAAATACAACAGTCTCCTGGACCTGATGGCTTTCATCCTAGGGTCTTAAAAGAAGTGACTAGAGATAGTAGGTGCATTGGTTCTAATCTTCCAAAAATCTCTAGTGGATTGGAAAATTGCTAATGTAACTCCTCTATTCAAAAAAGGAGGGAGACAGAAAGCAGGAAATTATAAGCCAGTTAGTCTAACATCTGTCATAGGGAAAATGCTAGAATCCACTACTAAGGAGGTAGTGGCGGGCTATTGAGAAAATCAAGGTGGATAAAGGGGAACCCATAGATGTGATGTACTTTGATTTCTAAAAGGCATTCAATAAGGTTCCATGTCAAATGTTAACATGCAAAATATGAGTTCATGGTACAACATATTAGCATGGCTGGAGGATTGATTAACTAACAGCAAACAGAGTATAGGGATAAATGGGTAATTTTAAGGTTGGCAAGCTGTAACTAGTGGAATACCACAGGGATCAGTGCTGGGGCCTAAAATAGTTAGAGTATATATCAATGACTTGGATGAAGGGACCAAATGCTGAGAGCTAAATTTGCTGATGACACAAAGATAGGTAGGAAAGTAAGTTGTCAAGAAGACAGAGTCTCCAAGGGGATTTAGATAGGTTAAGTGAGAGGGCAAAAATTTGGCAGTTGGGAGAATCATGTAGGAAAAATACGAACTTGTCCCCTTTGGCAGGAAGAATAGAGAAGCAGTATATTATTTGAATGGAGAGAGACTGCACAACTCTACAGTACAGAGGGACCTGGATGTCCTGGTACATGAACCACAAAGAGTTGATATGCAGGTGCAGCAAGTGATTAGGAAGATAAATGGAAAGTCGGTGTTTACTGCAAGGGGAATCGGGTATAAAAGTGGGAAATGTTGCTGCAGCTGTACACTGCCATCATTGGACTGCATCTGGAGTTTCGGTTTCCTTACTTAAGAAAGGATATAATTACATTAGAAGCAGTTCAGAGAGATTCATGCAACTGATTCCTGGGATGAAGGGGTTATCTTATAAGGAAAGGTTGAGCAGGTTGGGCCTCTACACATTGGAGGTTAGAAGAATGAGAAATGATCTTATTGAAACAGAGCCTGAGGAGAGTTGATAGAGTAGATGCTAGAGGATATTTCCCCTTGTGGGGGAGTCTATAACTAGGGGACACAGTTTAAAAAGAGGTCCCCCATTTAAGACTGAAATTAGGAGATTTTTTTCTTTCAGAGGGTTGTTCGTCTATGTAATTCTCTTCCACTGAGAGCAGTGGAGGCTGCGTCAGTGAATACATTCAAGGCTGAGTTAGGTGTATTTTTGATCGACAAGGAAATCAAGAGTTATGAGGGTGGACAGAAAAATGGGATTAAGGCCACAATTAGATCAGCCATGGATCTTACTGAAAGATGGAACAGGCTCGAGGTGTCAAATAGTCTATTCCTGGTCCTAATTATTGTATTTCTGTGTTCATTCATCTTCCCATTTACTGCAATCCAATCGCTGAGCTTCTGAAATATTCCAAAAGATTTCAAGTGATAAAGATGTTGCTTACAATGCACAGCATAACTGTTGATTATTTTACAATATAATGCAAAGCATATCAAAATAGATCTCCTATCACCAACTGTATCTACAGTACTAACCAATGATCAAATACTGACCTTGCACCAGCCATGCTGCTAGTTTCATATATCAGAATGCCTGTCTTAAATGTAAGTGCAAAATTCTTGTCTCAATCCAAATGTCACACTTCGAAGTCAACCAGAGCATCCAGCTTTTGTGGTGTTCACTGACATTGATATTTTAAGAAAGCTATCTTTAGTATTATAATAATAATTTTCCATCCACTGATAAAGACCATTTTAAGAGAACACTACGTGATGTTCTCAGTCAACAGCATTAGGCAATCTATAAGCCTAATTCACCTCAAAATGATATTATCTTAGTGAAAATTCTTATTATTACTACATTCCACTTCAGTTGCTCTTATTCTTTGGTAATTAATTCTGCAACTGATTAAATTATTTCAATTTCTAATCTGATTAACAGCTTTATCAAAGATGAGTAAATTAAATGTTATTAGGTCAGGGTAACAAGAAATATGGAACACAAGCAGCTAAATGGAGCTGAGGTGTAGATCATCCACAATATAACTTGCAGAGCTGGCTTGAGCAGCTGAATAGCCTTACTCCTGTTCCTATGGTTCCATAACCTGGCAAATTGTATCTTGTAAACAGCAGTGCACATCTTATAGTGTGGCTCTCAGTTGTCTACTGTGTCAATAAAAACTACTGTTTCTCCAGTTCTGAGCACTGAATTTTATTTACATATGATATTTATAGCTGTACCTTCTTCAATCAGCTTTTTTTTTGTTGACAAGAAAACACTACAACCATCTTATTAGCAATAAAGTCTGAACAAATGTTTGAAGTATTATTAGTGCTTTACAACAAATCTGTGCAAAGACTTCAATGACAATCAGGTTTTGTGTTTTTGATAGTTTTGAAAGCATTCATATTGCACAAATCATCTCTCATTTTCTACTTCCATTGCTGCTCTCGTCACAGCTGTAGTTTTGGAGCTTTGCCAATCTCAGCAACACAAAGGTCTAAGCTACCTCCCCTCTTGCATCAACTCCTTTGCCAGGTCTCATCCTTTCCTCGTTAACTTCGCAGAAATTGAAAACAGGATGAACATTCATAATAGAAAACGATAGCTGAAATTGCAGAATATGTGAGGGGTCAAATTTATTATGTATAACTATTCTGAGGTATGACCAGTTACAAGAAACCAATGATGTTCATTATGTCACTGAGCTTATTTAAGGATGACCATCAGAATTTGATTTTAGCATGAAACATAAGATATTTCATAAAGACGACACCGGCACTATTGTTGAAGCTGTCGGGAATAAATGTTGAATTTATCTATTGACCATTGCTATTGCCCTATCTTTTAATAAAAAAAGTAGCTGTGCTGTAAATTTTCAGTTTAACTAAGTGCACTGTGTATATTATAAAGATAGTTCACCCACATATCCAAAAGCCATAAAATAAGGTGCAAATGTGGAAGTAGATTTATATACAATTTAGTCTCCCTTACCCCTTTAAGTGCATGTGCAGCAAAGAGACTTGTGGACTGGCAGGATGGTAAGTGTTGCAAACAATATCAAGGGGACGTTCACATCATGCATTAGTTTGATGTTTTACCTCTATTATGTGAAAATGGAATCTTAACTCTGTTCTCAAACAAACATTCCTTTGTATTAATCATTGAGTGCCTTTTGGAGCGCAATCTAAATTTTAATTTAATCTTGCATTGTTTGAAAAAAATGGGGTAAAAGGTTAATTGTCTACAAATTTGAAAATGTGTTCATTCTCCCTCTGTTAAATGTATACAGCACACTCAGTAAATCTACTTCACATGATGCATAATATTCAGTGCCATGTGAGAGCAGGGAAACACCAGAATTCCTCGTGATTAGATATTACAGAGAGAGACAGAGAAACAAGCCCCAAGTCTATCATTCACTTCTCAACAATAACAGTAAGCAGTATGCTGTTTTTGATTCGGAATATCCAATGATTAATTTGACTGAACAACAAAGCTGGATGCTCAAATGGAAAAATCTATTTTTAATCCGTTTTATTGTGCACCTTGTTATTAAAATTACAATTTCCCAACACTTTGGATCAGTAAATACAAACAGTTCTCTGACATAATTTGAGGTATGAATCCTCTGATGTGGAGCCTTTGATCCTCTCTGACTTTTTTTAAATCCTGAAGTGTCTTTCTTCATTTGCATAACAATGTGATATATTTACATAAAAGTGAGACTTCATTGATGGAAAGAAATAGAAATAAAGTAAAAATCATTTTAGTCATTTCAAAGTTTCAAAAAGCCTTTCAAAAAGACCAAAGTGACCACATCAAAGGATTGATTTACTTAAAGGGTTATATCAAACTTAAAGTGTGTGATAATCTTATTTCTGCTTTTTAATAAACATAATAAACTTACAAACATTCAAAAAAATCAGGAGAATCCTCCCACTAGCAGAGCAGCATAAAATTGGTTTCTAATTTAGCATTTGATGTACAGTGCATTTACATTATGCTAAATTTTCCTTTAAAATGATACTGCCCAGCATTATTTAAGCTAACCCATTTTTTAAGAGTGCTTTTATTAATAATCATGAACAAGGTATTCTTCCAACTAAGCATTAAATCAAGCAAATGATTAAACCAATATTTAGATGGTATTATTTGTGTTAGAATCACATAAAAGAGAACAATATCCTTCAGCAAACAGATACATCATTATAATTGAGGAATACCATATGATGAATGTGGCAGCTGCCAAAGGAAAGGCAAACTGTGAGGCCGTATCCTTCGCTGTTGGTTTATCTACCCTGCTGGAGATTGCTGGCTTGTCGTGAAAGACAAATCAGATTCAAGTGAAAGAGAAATTAGCGGTTCAAGAAGGCGGCTCACTTTCACAAGGGCAATTAGGGATAGGCAATAAATGCTGACTTTGTCAGTGACATCCATATAACATGAATAAAAAAATAGGTGGAGTTTAGACCCTGAAAACAATATGATCTATCATAGTTGCTCATTTGGAGGAGGATTTTGGCACGCATTTAACTGTTGCTGTGAAACGGCCAGCACTTCCCTATTTTACTCACTCAGTTTGCAATTAATTTGACATAATTTAACTGCTAAATGAAGCTGTGTTAGCCAATTTGCTGTTCTCAAGTCAAACAGTATAGAAGCTATAGATCCTGCTCTGTACTCAGGACCAGCAATCCCAAGACTTTGGCACCATTTTAGGTGTCCTGCTAATATAAAAGTTAATTGATTGCAGACAAGGAAATACATTCACCTTCTATTGCTGCAGCTGAGAAGAGTCAAACACTGTACATATATAAATATGTGAGTCTAAAGCAGGGAATGAGGAAAGTAATGGGCAGATGATTTGACATGAAAAGGCATGCATTGGGCGACGTGGGACAAGTTTGGCCTTCATGTTGCAGAAATGGTATAGATTCTGAAAATGGTAGCAAAGAGTAAAACGGGAGCATGAGGATAATAGTAATAGCAAATAAGATTTGAAGATGTGGAGCATATGTGGGAATAAATTTGCCTCACTTCTAGACATTTAATCACTGAAAACAAGGGCCTGGAAATTCCTGGCGTCTAACTCTGCTGATATTAATGCACCAGATAAAACTTCCATCTGCCCTTGCCAAAGGCAGATATACGGTCCAAGAGATAGGGGATAGAGACACTTTCATTGCTACATGGACCAATGTTTTCAAGGGAGGATTGTGTTTTTGGATAAAATAACTCACTTTCTTGAGGGATTTCAAGAACGTAAAGGAAGAAATTTTCCAGGGAAACTTGACAACTGTCCTCCAACATGAGCCTTTGGGATGGGGTGGGGTTGGGTGAACAGAAGAGGCCATTTAAAGATCCAGTCCAAATGGGTCGGAATCCCACACAGGCCACACAGATAAACATGGCCTACACCATCTCCAGCCTGAAGAATTTCAGGGCCAGTTTGTGTCAATTTGCCATGTCCCATCCCTTTATAATTTTAAACATTTCTATCAAATCACCCTTTCACCTCCTCTGAAGACAGCCTGCACTTTTCAAGTGTTTCTTTATATTTGTATTTCCTCATAACAACTAGCATTCTATTGAATTCCATTGAATCCATTGCGCAGTGGGTCTAGCTCCCAACAAACGTGGGTTCAGAAAACCCATTTGATCCTGACGTTGGAGCCCCAAAGCCTGTGTCAAAATGTAGCACATAAACTCTGTTTCTCCCTCCACTGATGCTGCCAAACCTGCAGAGTATTTCCAATGTTAAATCTGTTGACTTAGTTTAAAATTTTTAGTTAATTCTTCCAATGCCATTCAATTTTTTAAAACATGTTTTGGATGTATATGTAAGTTTTACTGTCTGAATCTGAACAAGAGATACAAACTTAGCTAGCAGTGTAATGTATTTTAACATAAGAAATAGTAGAAGAGGAAGCCACATGGCTCCATCATCCAATAAGGCCATGGCTGAACTTCAACATCAACTCAATACCCCTAGATTCCATTAGTGCCCAAAAATCTATCGATCTCAACTTCAAATATACTCAGCAACTGAGCATCCCCAATGCCCTAGGGTAGAGAATCACAATCCTCTGCATGAGGAAATTTCTATTTATCCCCATGGGGTGTAGTAGGACAGAGCCAATATTACTAGGCTAGTAATCAGAGGCTCGGACTAATACTCTGGTGACATGTTCAAATCCCACCATGGCAGCTGGTGAAATTGAAATTCAATTAATTAATAAATCTGAAATAAAAGGCTACTCCCATTAATAATTTCATTGATCTTCTCTCAATCCAGCACACTAACACCTTCTCAAAGGCAATTAGGGATAGGCAATAAATGCTGGCCTAGCCAGCGAACCCCAGATCCTATGAATGAATATTTTAAAAAATCATCAGTATGGTGATGGAGAGTGTCATCAGCAGTACTATCATGTGCCACTTACTCAACATGACTTGCTCACCATTGCTCACTTTGGGTTCCATCAAGGCCACGTGACTCCAGACCTCAATACAACCTTGGTTCAAACATGAACAAAAGAGCTGAATTCCAGAGGTGAGGTGAGAGTGACTGCACTTGACATAAGGGCAGCATCTGACCAAGTGTGGCACCAAGGAGCCCTGGCTAAATTAAAATCAATGGGGATCAGGGGAAAAACTCTCCACTGGTTGGAGCCATACCACAAAGGAAGATGGCTGTAGCTGTTAGATCTCAGCCCCATGATATCACTGCATGAGTTCCTCAGGGCAGCGTCCTAGGATGAATCATCTTCAGTTGCTTCATTATGACTTCCCTCCATCATATGGTCAGAAATAGGAATGTTTGCTGATGATTGCACAGTCTTCAGTACCATTCACAACTCCTCAGATACTGAAGTGATCTGTGCTTGCAGATAGCAAGACATGGACAACATTCAGGCTTGGGCTGATAAGTAACATTCATACACACAATGAATATACACAAGAAGGGAGAATCTGAGTTCTGTTGAAGGGTCATGAGGACTCGAAACGTCAACTATACTCTTCTCCGCCGATGCTGCCAGACCTGCTGAGTTTTTCCAGATATTTCTGTTTCTGTTTTTGATCTAACCATCTACTCTTGACATCCAGTGACATTACCATTATTGGAAATTCTGCAGCAAATAACTCAGCTCCTGAAAACCTGTCCAACATTGTCACGGCATAATTGAGGAATGTGATGGAATACTATCCATTTGCCTGGATGAGTGCAGCTCCAACAGCACTCATGAAGCTTGACACCACTTGATTGGCACCCCATCCACCACCCAAATATTCATTCCCTCCACCACTGATACACAGTAGCAGCATGGAGTGTATACCGTATTTAAGATGCACTACAGCAACTCTCCAAGCTCCTTTGTTAACACCTTTCAAACATACAACCTCTACCACCCAGAAGGACAAGGGCAGTAGAGGCATGGAAACACCACCAGCTTGGTTACTGTATATGCTGAGATAGGAAACAGTGGTCAAGGTTTGAGGGGCAGGGGAGGGTGATGGGTGTATGAGGGGATTATTTTTACCATTACCACTAGGGCAGTAATTTGGTAGAGCAGGTAAATTGCCATGGTAGAAGCTACTTCATTTTCATCCCATTGATTTCATGAAGACAGTGAAGGTGAAAATTGTTTCCGTATCCTGGGTCCAGCAATCTGAACCTTGGGCGCAATTTTCCACTTTGGACACTAACTGCGGGGGTGAATGCGTTTTGCGGTGTGTTTCCTGCTGGCCAGCGTGGCAGGAACTCACGCCCGATTTTATGCTCAGTAGCTCATTCATTATTCATCGGTGAGTAGCTCTCTGAATCACATGGTGGGGCAGAAACTGATTCGTCAGCCTCGCCGCTACCTATTCGGGCCGAAGTTCTGAGCGCCATATTTAAACACCAACCGAACACACACATTCACTCTCTCCAGCCCAGCTGTGTGGAGGAAACATTTTAATATGGTTAAAGCCAAGAAAATAACTGCACCAAGGTTCAGCAATGACTGTCTTGAGGCCCTTGTCCGTGGAGCCTGCCAGCACCGGATGTCCTCTACCTGAGAGTTGGTGCCAGGAGGTCCACCAGCTTCACCACGCCAGCCTGTGAGGTGGTTGCAAGGGAGGTCAACTTATTGAGCATCCGCCCAAGAACGCCATCCAGTGTAAGAAGAGGATATGGACATACAAACATGGTGCAGGAGTAAGCTACTCGGCCCCTCAAGCCTGCTTTGCCATTCACCAAGGTCATGGTTGATCTGATTGTAACCTCCTGCCTACCCCTGATAACATTTTACTCCCTTGCTTATCAAGAATCTATTAGCTCTGCCATAAAAATATTCAAAGACCCTGCTCCCACTGCCTTTTGAGGAAGAGTTCCAAAGACTCAAGACCCTCCGAGAGAAAAAGTTTCCCCTCATCTCTGTCTTAATTGAGTGGTCACTTATTTTTAAATGCTGACCTCTAGTTCTAGATTCTCCCATAAAAGGAAACATCCTCTCCACATCCACTCTGTCAAGATCCTTCAGGATCTTAAAGGTTTCAATCAGGTGACCTCTTACTCTTCTAAACGCCAGTGGATACAAGTCTAATTTGTCCAACCTTTCCTCATAAGAGCCCATTACTGGTATTAGTCTAGTAAACCTTCTCTGAATGGCTTCTAACACAGTTACATCTTTCCTTAAATAAGAAGACCAATACTGTACACACTACTGATATGGTCTCACCAGTGCCCTGTACAACTGAAGCATAACCTCCCAAATAAAAACAGAAAATGCTGGAAAAACTCAGCAGGTCTGGCAGCACCTGTGGAGAGAGAAAAAGAATTAACATTTCAAGTCTGTATGACTCTTCATCAGAGCCCAACACACACATTCCCTACTTTTGCATTCAATTCCTCTCACAATAAATGATAACATTCTGTTAACTTTCCTAATTACTCGCTGCACCTGCATACTAGCCTTTAGTGATTCATGCACTAGGGCACCCAGATCCCTTTTGAATCTCATCCGCTCCGTAACTTAAGTCAACCTTCGGCTCACTCCAATCTCACACTCTCATAATGGCATCATGCACTCAAGGGTTACACTGCTCAGGGATCTTCACAATATTAGAGGGGATACATCAGCACTGTTTGTCTCATGGACACTTTAACATTAATCACCAGCATCTCACCTATCACGTTGCATAAACTCCATCCACAGCTCTGAATGGGGAGGGCTCAGCACACACAGCAGGCATTCTCCTTCCCAACCTCTGCTCCAACCCTTCTCATCACATTCCATCCATTTATCTCCATGCAGGCCAAGCTAGCCCACAACGAGAGGGGGGGATCTCAGACTGGTGGAGGGATGGATGACATATAGATACCATCCAAATTGGAGGAGGATGTCATTGAGTTGGCAGGGAAGGACAGAGATCACTCCTAGAGAGGACAGAGATCGCTCCTGGAGAGAGGGCAGAGATCAGTCTCTCCCAGCAAGCCAGTGCAGATGAGCCCTCCATGAGTTGATCACATCTGACATTCACAGTGAGTGACAGGCAATGTTATTTACCCTGTTCATGAACTAAATCTATCTGCTCTCTCTTACAGGCAGCAGCAGGTCCAGACAGACCAGCACTGCCAACATAAGCCCTAGTCCCCAGCCCACCTCAGCAGAGGATGATGAGGATCCATGTGAAGAACACCTTTCGCTACATTCATCTGAACCCTCCACCCAGTACAGAGACACACACACTGGTACGTCATAGTCTTAGATTAGGTTCACTTCCTGCAGAACACCTCACAGACACATATCCACAGCAGTTGGAGACAGTGACAGCCCAGGTCTCTGTGAATCAGATGACTGCTGGAGTTCAGGTGCCCACTGAGTCTGAGTCAGATGATAAGCCTCTGGAAATGGCCATCTCACACATGCTGGAGATGCAATGACAGGAGGCAGAAAATCTCGAAGTTGCGAGAGGCAGTCAACAGGCAAGAGCGAAAGATGGAGAATCAGACCGTGTTCTGCCTGATGTCATGCTCCAACATGCAAGCGCCTTCAAATTTCCATGGGAAGGGTGGTGACCATCTTAGAGGCCTTGGTCCAGCAGATCCTGCCAAAATTGCACTTGGATTTGCACCCCATCGCTATAGACATTTGTAGGATCCATCAGTGGCTAGGCTAGAGGGGCATGGGGCACCTTGATCTCTGTCCAGGGGCCGCTTCTCAGGGAATCAGGCAAGGGCCCTCAGGCACCCACAGAGAGGAGGACCAGCAGCTGGAGACCCAGGGCCATTCATCTGGGTGACTCCAAGAATGTCCAGCCTACCCCAACCCCCTCTGCCTATGACCCCATCACCTCCATCTACACAAGCTGAGGAGGGTGCACCTGCCCCACAGCAGGAGACCCAAGGCAGGCCAGGGCACTACAGGTCTTGGCCTTCTAGAGGACACCCGCCAAAGTCATCAAAGACAACAGGGCATAGCAGTCAGCAGGCCACCACCAAATGTGCTGCGATGTCAAGATGCACCAAGGCATAGATGGTTAGAAAAATTAAGAAATTTTGATATAATTTTGGGTCACGGGTGTTCAATCACTGTACATATCATGCATCTTTGTAAATACATTTGCTGTGCATGAGAATGGTCCCATCATTTGAAAGTATCATGCATTTGCATCCATGTGCCCTCTTATTGCAAGAGTGAGCCATGCTGATATTCAGTGATTACCTCCCTTTGTGAGCCTCACATTCATGTGACGCGTAGCTGACTCATGATAGTTACCCAACCCTTGTGTTATATCAGGGAGATGTGTCAAATTCTTTATTGGAAGTATTTGCAAAATGCATTAGTAATCTCTACTCCTTACAAAACAACATGGAGATAGGCATCCTCTATAGCCTTGGAGGGGTAGCTGTAATTGTCTCTCAAAATGAGATGGCCATCTTCATTAGCAGTGCCAAAGCACAAGGCCTGCAGCCATGATGGTCTCTCCAACAGTGCGTGCATCTCAGTGTCTGTTAAAAGTTTCTCAGTAAGATGGTGATGACTGCATCAAGTCCTTTAACGCAGCAATTGCACTGTTGTGACGACTTTCACTTCCCAGAGCGCATGGATACAGGGTTCACCACTGACCTTTCCAAAGATGAGGGCCTAGTGAATCATGAGGCGCAAGTCCAAATGCTGAACTTGCTCTTGATGTTACCAGTTGTAAAGACCTTGCAGTGCAGCGGCCTGGTACTAACAGAAGGAATGTGGCCACGTCCCATTGTCTGCACCTTGCTCCTCCTGGAATCTTGTGGCTATCAGTGTGCCATGGGCAGGTCTTCCACCTCGTGCTTCTTTGATCACATCCTCACATGGAAGCAGACCTTAATCTCCCTCTTCAGTTTCTTGCCCTTCCTGTGCTTCATCAAGTGAGGAGTTTTCAGCCTCCTCTATGTCTCCCTCTGGATCCCCCTTTGAAGCGCTAGGTTGTGAATGGCGCAACAGACCACAATTATGTGCAACGTCCCCCGTGGAGTGCTGCAAAGCCCTACCTGAGTGGGCCCAACATCGGAAGCACATCTTTAGGATGCCAATAGTCTGCTCAATGATGGATCGTGTTGAGCTATGCACTGCATTTTATCGCTCCTCCAAGGCACTCTGAAAAGGACGCACATGTATTATGAGCCATCGTTTGAGCGGGTACTCCTCGAGGCACCTGGGAGCAACTCAGGATGTATGAGTCATGGGAATTCCCAGGGTACTGGCACAAATGTGCATGATGCGCTTTTGACAACTGAACACCAGTTGAACATTCACAGAGCGGAACCCTTTCCTGTTAAAGAACATCAGGGCTGATGCCATGGAGCTCTCAAAGCCACATGTGGAAAACCGATCACACCCTGTACTCTAGGGAAGCCCGAGAAAGCTGCAAACCCCAGAAATCTAGCAGCCTGACTAGCTTCATTGAGTGTGAACTTCACATAATGATTAGCCTTACTGAAGAGGGCATCTGTCACCTCCTTGGTATATTTGTGTGTTGAGGACTGTAAGATACTGCATAGGTCCCCTGTGGATTCCTGGAACAATCTGCAGACAAAAAATGAGCATGGCAATGGCCTTGAGGGATACTGGCAGGGGATGTCCTCCCCATCCATGGAGTTCTAGATCCTCCTGCAGAATGTGGCAGATGTGATCCACCACATCTTTGGAGAAGCACAGATGTAAACGGCATTGTCTTTCACTGATCTCCAGATGGGAAAGTCTTTTCCGGTGGACTCTTGGTCATGTGGGTTGCCTCCGTGGGATGGGTCTAACCTCCTCATCCTCTAGTTCTTGCTGGAGCTCCCCTGGACCATGGACAGATTATTGAATACGTGGCAAATATAGCAGATCACCCACTCACAAACAGAAAGCTATTATAATACCCTCGAGCTGTGTCTGCACTGCTAGCCTTTCGCTGATACAGCATTGAAGCTGAAGTGCACACTCAGAGATCTAGGTGGCCAAGATGCCAACCCTGGTACTTGCATCTCAAACCTGCAGAGGTTGGAAGAGGTTTGAACACATTCATGAAATGTGCCAATGACACTCCTGTAATCTTTTATCTAGTATACTGATAAAGCTCAACTTGGCCCTCAACAATGACTGGATGCCCTTTGGCCCATTATCCATGTCAACTGGAGAAAGCACATTTGAGGCTTCCATTGAAGATCTGGTAGTTATGCAGCAACTGTGCTTCCTTAACAGCTGCCTGCATTTTCCATTCTCACACACCTCTCTGTTAATGCTCAAATGGAGAAACTGTATTGTGAAGCCAATTACTTCTTTCGGTCTCTTGTTAAAGTGCACCAAAAGGCATGCGTTCCTATGTAACATTTTCAAGGAAGTCATCCTCTTTTCTCTCTGCTCTGACTCACCCCTATTTTAATGTTGTGACTCTAATCAGTTTGAGGGTGCTCCCTTAAAGAGTTCCTTCAACCAGCCATGGACTCTTCTCACACTGCCTTGGACCTTTGCTATGAAGGTTCTTTTTCACTTTCAATTTTAAACTGTTCAATAACTTCAGGGCTTCAAGATGGTGGCACTGAATTTTTATTTTGAGACCAGCTTTGACCCTCCCCCTGTCAGTGTTCGATCTCTCCAATTTTCCTGGAACCTCACGATGTGCAAATAGACCTCCGTCCGGTTATTCTCCAGCCTCCCCCAGTAACCCTGGATCTCACTGCCTTTGTGGTGGACATTCTAGCCCACCCCTGTGAACCCATCACTGCTGACATTCCCAAGCCACATGTGGACCTCACCCCTCCCCATCTTAAGGTTGTGTGCATGGTCACAGACAGAGGAGATCCCCCCAGGAGAACTTCAAGTACCCTCCCCCACCCCATCTTTATTACGTTTTTCTCATTGACAGGCTGCAGATGCTTCCCCCAAGCATGACCAGTGCCAAGCCAGACAAGCCCATTACCACCGACTGTAAATCAATGAACACACTCTGTACAACATGCTGTTCCATATCTCAATTGAGTACACAGGCCTTGCACTTCCCTGGAGTGGGACTACAATGTGCATGCTATGCATTGCCCTGTAGCATGGCGCACAAAGCTCCAAGACTGCCGTTAATCTCTCACTCCAACTTCTTGACCCCAAACCAGGGACTATGACTATCCTTCAACGAGCTCTCCTGTTCCCTCATAACTGATCACAACACAATCTCCTGCACCCCCGCACACCCCTTTGAGTCTCTGTGCAACTCATCCCTCTTGTGCCACACTCACAAAAGCATCCCCAATCCAGAGTCTGTATGCATCCCTTCCCATTCCCGCATCTCACCCAACCCCTTCTGCGTCTTCCTTCTAGTCTTCCATGTTGGGCTCCAGTTTCCCCATCCTTGGTCTCCTCTCTGCCTGCCATCGCACCCACACCCTCCAACCTCATCATACCCTATTGACCCCATGTCTCGTTCATCCTTCCCCCACCCCTCCCTTCCAAACCCACCAAACTCCATTGACCCCCATGTCTCTGTCATCTATCCCGCCACCTGCACCCCCACCACCAGTCACAATACTGGCCTCTGTTTCAGATCACATTCCTGCCTGAGAGCTGCTGCACACACTGAATGCTGTTGTCCCAGAGTACCAAGAACCCGCTGTGAGCAGAACAATCCTACACCTCCACCAGTGTGACATTACACTGCCACTGCTGAGAAACCGGAGCAGCGCATTTGCAAGTAGGCTCTGAATGTTGAACTCACCTCAAAGCCGCAAGCAAAGTGAGGGTGGACAGCTGCATGCCACTCATTTCCACACGTGATTTAGACAGGTCTAATTTCCTGCTGGCATGGCACAAGATTGAGATTGGGAATGTGTTTCTGGTGAGTAGTGTTTTTAATGAGCATTCATGACATAGTAATGCATGTAAATGGCGTTCCCCAACAGATCAATGGGAACCCTGACCCAACATCAGCCTGCCATGGAAATGGTGAGGGGAAAATTCAGAACTGATTTCCCGCCTGCGAAAATCCAATTTTTGGCCTCCTGCCTGCCACAAAACCCGCTACTGGCAGCTTTGGAAAATTCCGCCCCTTGGGTCTGAGAAAGAAAAGTAATTTAGGAATATAACATTTAACATGCTATTACTAAGTAAATAGTAATACATTTAGGTCTACAATTTTAATGTTATGTGTAACTATGGGTGGGATCTTCCTGTCCCGCCCACCACGAGAATCATCGTGGACATGATGGAAAATTTGACAAACCAGCAAAAGGGACTGTGAGCAGGAATTTTCAGTCCCACAGTGGGCAGGACTGAAAGTCCTGCCCTATGTTCCAACATAATGCTAAAATAAACGTGGCACCCTGTTAGTGATCTTTATGACCAAGCAGTGATCCATCTATACATGATGTCTTACATCATGTACACTGCAGTGAGAAATTATTCTGTGTTCCTGTGAACGATTGTTCAGGCATCCAAAAATTGAACGGTCAATCCCAGCCAACTGTAAATATTGTATTGACAAAATATTCAGGTTATGGTAGTACAGGCAGAAGAGACAGGCTAGAAAGTATGATATATTACAATATGTGTATCTGAGTAGTCTACAGTGCAGTGTGTGATATGGGTTATAAGGTAGATATCAACTTTTTTGTGTCCTAATGAATTACTTTTACTCATATTACAACATAGGCAAACCTTTCCCTGGATGAATGACAATAAAGATATCTCATTAAATGAGCATATGTTAATAAATTTAACTTTTAAATTCTAGCTACATTCAGTTTTTGATTTTAAAGAAGGACTGACGATAATTATGAACAAAGAAACATTATGATAAATTTTACAGCTCTTTCTTAATGTTTCTTTCACAAAATATTTTTTTTTTGGTTTGGACAGTTAATGCGCATGGAATTATTGAGCAAATTGTTTCGCAGCAATTGTTTGGACCAATTCTCCACTGTAACACCTGGGAAAAACTTGACTCCGAAAAGGAGAATTTAAGTTTCTGGTGCAACTATTTCCATTAGACCATTAAAAAATTGTTTAATTGATGCAAAATAGTCCACAACAAGTTATCCATGATATTCTGCAGTGCAGCTCATGATTCAGCCAACTTCTGGGTAAAACAGACGCTAAAAGACCAGCAAGTTGTTCATTGAAGAACTGCACCAGTTAAATCCAGCTTACTATATTTGTGTGACTGCTGTTTTGACTTGGAAAAACAAGGTGTTGTTATTATAGTTAGTGCATTATTTTTCTGCAGCCTGCTGATGATTTTCTATATCTCAGTATTACTTTGTTGCTTGCCTCTACCAGAAACATTTTTACTATCACCACTTGCCCCTACGTTACCACACTGTATAGCATTCCACTGAGCCTGTCAATGACTGAACTGAATATGGAGAATAAGGAAGAATTCATGCAAAATGAGGAAATGCACTAGCACCTCAAGTACCTACAATTTTGGTATGAGGCACTCGCAATTTGAGCAAATTGAAAGAGAACTATATTCACCACCAAATCAGCTGTGAGTCTGCCATTATGATTGCTGTCCAATGGAAACTGACTTTTAAACAACATCAAACATAGGAACAACCTTGTCGTAATCAAAGGCACCACCATATTAAACTTTTATGCAACTGCCTCACTTTCACCATTGATGATATTTACCAAATCATTTAGTTGCTCATACACTGAAGCATTCAGCAAGTAACTTTCTTCTTTTCCACGGAAAACACGAGTAATTATCCCTGTAGAAAGGTGGGAACAGGCACAGCTGCACTTTTACTTTGCTCCCAGAATTGCTGGTGCTCATTGCTGTCACTTGTGTTGCCCAGCAACTTGGTGGCACGCATAAGTCACAGATGATTTCAGTCCATTGATTTTCACAGGTAATCTAAGAGCGCCATTGTAGAATAATGGAGATGACGGCAAGATATTTTGGTTGCAATAATAATGGTTTCAGTTTGCAATAGTTCACAGTGCTACAACCATTTGAGTAAGTAGACTGAATGGCTGCAGGGGATAAAGGAAACCCCTTGCTGCTCTGGCTATTAAAACTAGTTAGTAATTCCCACACTGACATGCGGAGAAAGTACACTAAGGCTCCTGCCTCCAACCAAATTTGGGTGGACCATATAAATAGGATATGAAAGTAGCACTTCTGAAGTTTGGCTGACTGGTGAGAACCCTTGTGCAAGTTTCAGGCAGAACGGCTTATTTTTTATTTATTCGTTTACAGGATGTGGCCGTCGCTGACTAGGTCAGCATTCATTGCCTATCCCTAATTGCCCTTAGGAAGGTGGAAATGAACCACTGTTATAGAGTTGATCTTCCAGGCAACTTTTCTTAGTGGACACATTTAACTTTATTCACAAGACAGCAACAGCAACTACACGGATGCGTCAAACTCCATAAAGAAGAACTCTCTACTAGGGGTTCCCCACGCTGCTAACGCATTGGTTTACACAGATCATGTGATCTCAAAACACAAGATGATTCTTAAAGCTACAGTCCTACATTTCTCCAAAACTACAATTCCTACATTTGTCCCCCTTTAACTTTTATGTACATTTTGTATTTACAAGGGTATTTATCTTATGATATTACAATATTTACACAGATCATGAAATTACAAGTTCAGTCTTTCAGGTGGTTTCCTGATCCATGTGGAATGTTGTAGCTCCACGTCTTCAGATTCTTTTGTAGGAAACACATTCTCGGGAACTGCATTAGCATCAGATACCTCATTAGGCACATGTAGTTCAGTGTCTTCGACTCTGTCAGAGACATTAAACATGTTTGTGCTTGGTTGAGCAACTTCAACAGGAACCACTGGTTCAGTAATGGTTACAGGTGGAATATCATTTTGTTGCGGTGTCTCCCTTTTTCTTAAATGATCCACATGCTTACCAGCCCTCCACTTCCACGTGGTATGACAATGGTCCGGTCACTGAACTTACTTTACCAGGTAACCACTTCGGTCCTCCACTGAAATTCCTCACGTATACTGCTTCTCCAACAGTAAATTGTTGCTCACGACAAAGCAAATGATGAGTCGCTTTTTGATTCCCTTGACTTTTCTGCATCTTCCCCTCCAAATTGGGAAGTATTAGGCTTAGTCTTGTCCAAAGGCAGCGCCTCATCAGTAATTCTGCAGGTGTTGCTCCTGTCATAGTGTGGGGGTTCATTCTGTAGTAAAATAGAAAATGAGCAAGCTTGGTCTCCAATGAATCATCTGTTAGCTTTTTCATTCCCGTCTTAAAAGTTTGTACTGCCCTTTCCACTAGTCTGTTTGATGACAGATGGTACAGAGCAGCCTTCACGTGGTTGATATTGTTCAGGCTGATAAACCGTTGGAACTCAGCACTCGTAAATACAGCACCATTATCTGAGAAGATTATCTGTGGCAATCCATGGGTGGCGAAGCTCTGGCGTAGTTTTTCTATAGCACTGCTGAACGTTGGCGACTTCATAAACGTTTAACAACTTGGAATGAGCATCTATAAATGGTAGAAACATGATTCTAAAGAGAAAACCGACATAGTCAATGTGCAATCGCATCCAGGGCCTTTCAGGACACTCCCATGGGTGTAATGGGGCTTTCAATGGCAACTTTTGCAGCTGTTGACATTGCACAGTGTTTTATCACCTTCTCAATATCGCCTTCCATCCCTGGCCACCAAAGATAACTCTGCGCTACCGTCTTCATTTGGGAGATCACTGGATGGCCACTGTATAGCTCTTCTAAGAGTGGTTCCCTTCCTTGTGCAGGAATTACTACCCATGTAGCCCATAATAGAATACCATCTTGACTGCTCATCTCGTGTATTCAGTTGAAAAATGGCTTCAATTCACCAGAGACTGGTTCCTGGGACCAACTATATAACATTTGGTCTCTCACTCGAGACAGGACTGGACCACGATTTGTCCAGTTTCTTATCTGCCTGGCACAGACTGGTGAGAAATCTAGAAAATTCATCACTAACATGACCTCCTACGGGATTGGGACATGTGTATCATTTTCTTGCAAAGGAAGGCGACATAGGGCCTTGGCATTTGCCATATGAATCCCTGGTCTATGTACAAATGTGCATTCAGGTGCTGCCAAAATTAGGGTCCATCTTTGTATTCTTGCAGAGGCTATGGGAGGTATAGCCTTTTCCACATTAAAGAGACCCAGAAGTGGTTTGTGGCCTGATACTATTGTGAAATGTCGCCCGTGCACGTATTGGTGGAATCTTTTTACACCAAAAACAATCAACAGACCTTCTTTTTCGATCTGAGAATATCCTTTTTCAACTGTGGTAAGTGTCCTAGATACATAGCCTATTGGCCTCTCTGTGCCGTCATCCATTTTGTGAGACAGTACTGCTCCTACTCCATAGGGGGACGCATCGTAAGTTAGCACCAATTCCTTCGCCTGATCAAAATGCACTAACAAATTTAAAGAGTGTAAGAGCTGTTTTACATTCATGAAGGCTTCTTTTTGGGGTGCCTCCCAAAACCAACCCTGTTTTTTTCTTAGTAATGAATGTAGAGGGGCTAGAACTGTGGATAAATGTGGTAGAAATCACCCATTATAATTTATTGTCCCTAAAAATGATTTAAGTTCAGAGGTGTTCTTGGGTGCAGGTGCCTCTCTTATTGCTTTAACCTTCTCTTCAACTGGGTGTAACCCTTGGGCATCTACCCGGTGGCCCAAATAAATGACTTAATTTGCTTGAAAGGTGTGTTTTTCCTTCTTCAGGCACACTCCTGCTTCTAAAAATCATTTCAGGACTTAATCTTGGTTAGCCAAGTGTTCCTTTTCTGTGAATCCAGCAATCAGTACATCGTCCAGGTTGACCGCAACCTGAGGTAGTCCTTGTAGTAAGCTCTCCATTGTCCTCTGAAATATGGCACAGTCTGAAGAAACACCAAAGGACAAGCGTGTATATTGGTATAACCCTTTGTGGGTATTTATGGTTACGAATTCCCGGGAGGCGTCATCTAGCACAGTTGCAGATATGCGTGACTCATGTCAAACTTTGTATACATTGGCCCTCCTGCTAGTTTGGCATATAGGTTTTCAATCTTGGGAATAGGGTAGCAGTCCAGTTTGATGCTCTGTTTAAATCACGTTTTGCCCTGTCTCACTACGTGTCCACTTCTGTGACAAAAATAACATTCTACTTTTTTTAATTGCCAATCACTAGAAGACTGATTGTTTCCAGGTCGATGAAAGTTATTTTTCAATTTAGTTGCTAAGCTGTTTCCTCTAATTTTTTGATTGGCAACTTTTGGCTGACTGTTCCTGTCCGACTAGGAGAACGGCACTATTTTGTGCCTCTTGAATTGCTTGTGAATCCCTTACAGCAGTTTCCATCGCCAGCGCTCTAACGCTTTCTTAAGATCAAGATTCACTTCAATCAGCAATCTTCACTGAATAGTGTCCTCCTGCACGCCACATACTAAACCATCTCTGAGCATGTCATTCAGAGTTTCACCGAAATCACAATATTTTGCCACATAGGTACCAACTCTCTCTCCTGGGGCTCTGTTCCGTGTATTGAACCTGAACCTCTGCATTGTGACTGAGGGCTTGGGTTGAAAATATCCCTTAACGAGGTCTACTAATTCACTGAACATCTTCAAATCTGGGGCATGGGGGTGGGAGGAGAGGGGGGGGGGGGTGGCCATCGATCTTCAAATTAAACTGTAGGTCTTGCTCCATCAAATATTCATAAGAATCGCCTTCTTCTTTTCCTCCCCGTGATTCTGTTTACTTGCTCTATATATTGAGACCAATTGTCTGTAGCTGGATCAAAGGGATCGATTCTGCCAAACTGTGGCATTTTGGATGAGTATATCTCCTTTTATTTTTAACAAACTTAGATACTATCAATCGCTGGGCAAGGTACAGCACCAAATCTGATTTATTCTCGTCGCCAGGTTGTTATAGAGTTGATCTTCCAGAAAACTTTTCATAGTAAACACATTTAACTTTATTTACAAGACAGCAGCAGCAACTACACGCATGCATCAAACTTCACAACTAAAGAAGAACTCTCAAAGGGATATCCCGTGCTGCTAACACATTGGTTTACACAGATCTTGCAATCTCACAACACAGGATTATTCTTAAAGCTACAGTTCTACATTTCTCCAAAATTACTCCAGCCACCTTTTTGAACTGCTGCAGTCCATGTGGTGTGGGTATACCCACAGTACTGCTAGAAAGGGAGTTTCAGGGTTTTGACCCATCAACACTGAAGTATCAAGGAAATAGTTCCAAGTCAGGATGCTGTGTAGCTTGGAAGGGAACTTGCAGGTGGTGGTGTTCCCATGCATCTGCTACCCTTGTCCTTCTAGGTGGTAGAGGTTCTCTTGCAGCTGAATACATGTTCAACTGTGCATGTTTAAAAGGGAGTGTTAATTTGAGTGGTGAGGTTCAAAATGGCAAGTTAAATCAGCACTGCCTGCTGACTAACTTTACAGTCTGCCTATTCTGCATACTTACAGCATGTGCACTTTACACCCATGCTAATGCCCTCAACAACATAGCGTTCAGTGTGCACCATCCCAGAGTGGGCAGGAACAGCGCGGACAGAATTTTTCTCCTAAACCAGCAACTTTGGAGCTGAATCTACCAGCATTATGGAGACAAATTTTGTTAAAACTAAAAGCAAAGAATTCAAATCCATCAGAACAAATAGACCAGCTAATCACAAGCAGGTATTGAGATTTTAGAGCATTGTTTCAGCACTCAAAGTTCATTACTATTATTTGGATGGGCCTATGCACCTATGTGCACAAGCTCTTGGTTTCACAATCACATTATGCAGCATGTGTGTAATGGGGCTGAGCAAGCCTCGGTACTCAATCTGCATTAGTTATGGCACTGACTATCAATGAAATAGCCACTAATGTTTCCAAATTAAAAGGTGTGGTCATTATTTTAGCTGAGAACAAATCAAGAATTAAAATATTAATTATTAATCTGTTCCACAATGTACTTACAACAATGCAGTTGTATTTTGTGGTTGCCCCTTCTGGCTTTGCTGTAAACAAAAGCCTGTTCACTGGCAAAGTGCTGCATGAACCATTTGCTTACAATCTGCAGATGCAAATATGTATGCCTTCAAGTGCCTGTACCAATTGAAATAACTTGTCTAATCAAATCATAATTAGCATTTCTGGTGGATTCAGACTTTTAGGCTTTTCATTAAGAATAAAATGCCTGTGCTAATGCAAGCATACATTCAGCATGTTTTGAAATGAACAGCTGAGCTGCTTATCTTAATGCTTTTTGAGCATTTGCATTATCTTGTTTGTGTTACAGTAATAATAAAAATAATTATTATTTAATGTTTTGTATAAATACTTTGAAGATTATTTCAGTATTATTCCATCCCTTACCTACAAACAACAAATTGTAAGCACAAATTGATTATATACCACCCTGCATCTTGCTCTCCAGAGCTAGACAGAATGGCAAATCCTTCATCTCGGATATAGAATAAGGCTACTCCTGCATAGTGATTTTTCAACCATTCATACTGCAACAAAATATTGAATATTGGATTTTGGTATGATTTTCAAATTCAAGTGTTTTCAAGAAGAAGTAATTAAATGTTGATTTTATATTAACATCAAAAACAGAAACTTGATGGCAGCTCTTTGAAAGGATGCTGCTGATGTTGATCACCCAGTCGGAAACTGATGGGAGTTAGGTGGTGTAAGCACAATTACTATCCAGATGTTCAATTGGGAGACCTGTCATAGCTTTTGAATTATCCCTCTGCATGGTTGAGGCAAGCTATGAGTGCAAATCATGTCTGCAGTAGGTAACCTGGTGCAGCACTGCACTGCCTCTGATCTGATAGTTCAAGGAACTATATCTCAACCCTCATCCCTTTCCCGTTTTTCTAGGTCAATCAGAAGTCTGTTTGCTAATGCCAGACAGTCTAATGGTGACAATCCAACGGCACTCATTCTTACCCTGTCAACCGCCAACACAGAAATCTACAATGGGGAATGCGATGAGCACAGGTAAGCAAGAGCAGATGAAGGTGGCAAGGAATGCCAAGTAAAAAGCTAAGCCAAGAGCCAGTTCACAACCTGGCTCTGCTGAAAAGAACAGATATTGCAGAACTCAGAGACAGCATTTAACAGAAGGATGATTTTATGTGCAGCAATCCCATTGGATTGCTTACGAGGGAGTTGCCAAACATATTACTTAGTGTGGCTGAGCTCATTGCTGACTTGTGTGAAGTCAGGAACCTGCATTAAGAGTTTTGCTGTCAACAATAGAGTGTGTGGTCATTTTGATCACAGTTCAGTCACCCATGTACAAGTCTGTGGAACCAGTAATAGTATCTCATGGGCAGGCTCATCATATTGCAGTTATGTAGTATCTAGGCTCAATCATCTTCTCCATTTTGCACAGGCTGGGAAAGCAAACAGGTAGACACCCCTCTCTGATTATTAGTGTCCTAGAGTCTGGTCTCCCACAGATCAGTGGGGGTGCTGAGCCACAGCCCAACAGCAGACAGACAAGAAATGGGAATGAAACAAGATGATTTCTCTCATGATGACAACACTTCAAGGCCTTTGTAAACCCTTATACTACTGTCCACACTAGTGTCAGAATGCAAGTTCAGCCAGACTGCCTCTGCGACTCCTAATTGTTGAATTCTGTCACCTGACCTTCTGAAACCTTGAACTGTTAGAAGTTCCTAACTCCCAAGTATCTCTCAAGTCCATGAATAAGCCACTGCAGCTTCTCTCTTCCCCTATTGTAGCCACTGGGGCAGCACCTCATTGAACCACAAGACTAGGAAAGAAAGCATTTAAGATGGGCACTAGGGACTCCCAAATGGTTGAAAAATGGTTTGTAGGCATTTCTGGATGTCAGTAATACAATACTGTTTGAAAGCTTTGTGTTCAGAAACGTTCCTGTTATATCTCGTGATCTTGCATAGTTAGGTGACATGAATATCTGCAAGTATTTGGCAGATACTGTTGACTGCGTGGTGAAAAAAGGCATTTGTTGGACATGACTGAATGCATGGGAGCACAGATTGTTTGTCTAAGTTCTTTTTAATGAGCTGCTGCTGAATAGCAACTGTTCAACAAATCCTACTTCCTTTTCATCCTCTGTCATCAACATTTTCCCCCTGATCATGCTGAAGGTCACCCTACAATGATGGCTCCATGTGATTATCCCTACTGCAGAGCAAAAAATTATGCAACATAAAGCAAGTAACAATCATGCAGGATACACTTTCTGGCCTGCTTGATAAAAGCTTGATAAAAGCCGACTGATAATTCTTGAGGAGTTATTAGGCATTTCTGGGAAAGCACTCATTGCCAAGCAGCCAACCTTTAACTTGCTATGCAGGGGAAAACTTTGGGGAAGATGGATGCAAAGACAAAGGGCAGAATTTATGCTGATCGGGCGGGCGCGCTCCCGACCCAATCGGACACAAAATCACATGAGATGACATCGTGCGAACATCCCAAAATCATCCCACACTCATGTGAAATTTGGAAGCGCGCCTGCTGACAATTAAGAGGCCAATTAAGGTTATTAAGGGTGCAATTGTCTCCAATTTTTCGTGGTCTGTCCAACCCTACAGTTGGTGGACGAGTGAATCAGCCAGATGCACTTAGCATTCTTTATCATCCAAGGGCGGGATGAGGTTTCCGTTATTAAATGAAAGAAGAATAAAAATCTGTGGACAGTATTTTTATCCTTTATACCTTCAACTGACTGACTGTGATGCTTGGACATTTTTTTCCTGATGTTAAAATCTTTATTTAATGCTTTTCAGGTCTTCAGCTCCCTGAGGCAGCTCTCTGCTTTCAGGGAGCTTCTGTCAGTGCTCACCCATGCCCGCACTGACGTCAGCACCCGCCCACCTCCTGCCTCCCTCCCCGGCAGCACTGAACAGCGCTGAGCTTCTCAGCGCACGCTTCACGCTGGCTGGCCGTTAATTGGCCAGTTAGCGTGAAATCGCAGTCGGGAGCCAATCACGGTCGGCAGCCCGTTCCCCGGTCGATCACACACCCGCCGACTGCGCCCGCCCGCCAACCTAGATATTCTACTCACAATATAAGAGCATTGTGTCAGTTGTCAGGTGAGTGGAGAACATGCAACCTGTATGATGCTCTGTATCAAGCCACAACTGCATTTTGATGGAATGGAATTCTTTGCCACCCATAAAGGGGATTACATTGTGAAGAACCCCAAAGGGTGATATGGTGCAGTCAAAGACACCCTAGACTTGGGCTAATCCTGCTGCCCATGCTAGCCCCATGCATGGGAATCCAACATG
This sequence comes from Carcharodon carcharias, assembly GCF_017639515.1. Lineage (NCBI taxonomy): Eukaryota > Metazoa > Chordata > Chondrichthyes > Lamniformes > Lamnidae > Carcharodon > Carcharodon carcharias. The sequence goes on from NC_054478.1 coordinate 72,277,157, forward strand.
GAACAAACTCAACACATAGGCTCCTTTTATCTGACACTAAAGTCCCTCCTAGTTCTTCCCATCTTTATGCTATTTCAGCTTTTGCCCATTAATTTTCTGGCTGCTGCTACATTGAAATTTTTAGCAAATATATCCAGTATTAAATGCATAGAAACTGCTAAGCATATGAACTGAGATACAAAAGGAAACAGGCAAGTGGGTGAGACAGTACAACAGGAGTTCATCTTATTCCAATAAAAGTTTTATCAACTTTTTAACAGAGCCCATGTTGTAACAATGGATGCCTGTTATAACAACTTAGTAATTTTAAACAAAATTAGTTTTGGTGAGATTTGCCTAATACACCATGGGCGAGTAACTGGATTGCTTTTTATTTTTATTTTTTGGGCATATCCACCGATATATTCTTTTAAATATAATGAAAAAAATATGATCAAGGGCATCACTTTCATAACCACTTGATTTTTAACATGGAAAAAGGTGAAACTCACTTTAAATAATACATTTCTGAACAAAGCAGCACATGTTGAGGCACCACACTACCAGCTTGGGTTCAAAATCTGCTGGTCTATGAATCCCTGGCAGAACATAAGTTATTAACAGAAATAAAATATTTAATCTCAGGGTTTAGGATAACAGTGGCGGGATGCATTTCTACCGCATAACAGCACTTCCTGTTGGCTTATCAACAACTGTGTTAAAAGTGGAGTGACTGAGAAACAATCCATTGCTCAGAATATTCCACTTTCCTGGTTCAACAAGAACCATGATGGGACTTAACTATGACAGTTGGCAAGGGTGTATAAATAGGAAAATAATCCAAATAATAATAGCAAGGAGATCATGGGTAAGTACAGTTACCAAAAATACAACAGTGCAGTCTATTTGTTGTAATTAAGATCTCCTATTCACTATTATATTTAATCAGTACTTTTTTCTACCTTATTTTTTCCAATACATTTCTCTCCCTCAAATTAATCTGGACCTTGTTAAGGCACATTGTTTTTGAATGAAGCAGGGGGCATAAATGGATGTTCGGGATGTGCATATTAGCATTTGGGTTGCTCCTCTTTTCATCTGGGGAGGAATCTTATTTCCAATGAACTCCTCACACAAATAGCAAATCAGAGATGAGAATTCAACATCTAGGGAACTGTAAAAGCAATTTTTCATCCTCCAAATTAAGATTGCAAGTTTGCAGATGAATGGCATGACCCTATTTTGGTGCTACCGTTTTATTAACACACACACAAAGTTCAACATAGCAAAATGGCAGCTTTCTGCACTATGTTGCATTACATAAACTTTTGGTCAGCCCTCCAAATCCCTTTCATTGGTTTAGTGTTTGATTTCCTTATACCCGTGTTAAGTGTCCCGGGATGTTCTACTACATTAAAAATACTACACAAATGCAAGTTGCTGCTGTATGACTATTTAGTGAGCTCCTCAGTTATGCCAACAGAAGGAAATAGGGATCACAGGCTATGTGCTTTCCCATAGTCAGGAAGAATTAATTGGAGTCAACAGAATTAATGTACACCAAATGTTGCATACAGAAGGAAGCAAGAGAGTTGCCAGAGAGAGGGTTAGAGTCACTGGTTAGGGACATGATTCCTAATAAATCATCATAATGCTACCTGAAAAAATTTAGAATCATGGAACAAAGTAATTGCTAGATGGAAGGAGACAAAGGTCCATGTATTTTGCATTCTACCATCCTGGTTATTGCATAGTACAATAGAATGCGTGTTGTTGCTTCATCAAGGAGTAGAAATGACCTCCCTCAGCCGATAAATGCAGATGTTAGGAATCCAGACTTCAAAACAGCTAGAATTAAGAATTATGGATCTCAGTGAAGATTGCTTCCACATATGGTTGAGATAACGGATAGATAGGAGTTCACTATGTGAATCTGCTTGACACTGCAGGAACTTTCTCAGAAAATGCAGACTACAGAGTGTGATAGACCAAGAAATTGCACCAGGGAGAACTTCTAAAGACAATGGTAGTTTTGAATGGCAGTCACTGAAATTTCAATGCATGTTTTGAACAAGATTCTTTCAACAGAGTTTCAAGGTGTTTTGAGGGTTATTAAATCTGTGATGAAACTGAACACTGCTTCACTTAGCACCAGAATATTCAGAAGGAGCTAAGACATTTAGTAAAAACTTCACTGAAGCAATAAAATACACAAATGACAATTCATTAGATATGTTTAATCATGAGATTGTTTAAAGCCATATTTTCAATATTCGAAATGTTAGTTATTGAAAAATGGCATTAGATTTTGGAAGAAAGTTTTGACTGATTTTTCAGGAAAATAAAACATAACTGCCTCATGGTGGGACAGATAGTTGTTACGGGCAGTGTTGGCATTTAAGAAAGTAATATCCATATTAGAAATTGGTGTACAGCTAAATTTTGAAGTTTTAACACTGGAATTCCCTTTAAAAATACTTACAAAGCATTTTAAAATGTGACACAGGAAGAAAGAATCTGAGGGCAAGGTGGGTGTATCATTGAAGATTTATGACGCTTAAATATATAAAAAGAAATGTAGGAACACAAAAATTCTTCAGATGTTTGTTGAAAATTCTTGGTTGACAGCCTTCCATCTCAGTTTGCATCATAATGGTCAACTTTATATTAAACATCGCCTGCTGTGGCTCAGGAGCCCCACTCTAGCATGGCAGTCTCTGCCACATTTGCAAAAGAGGATGACAGTGGGCTGAGAAGGTGTGTGATTCACTGGCTTCTATTTTCTCCAGGTCCTCCTCTCAGCCAGCTGAGCTTTCTATTTCTGCTCACCTCTTCCAATGTCCCTCCAAACAGTTAGCCTCTAGAGGTCACAGCCATCAGCAATTGTCTCCCATTGTCAATGTCCACTATCTTCATATTTCCACAAGACCATAAGCCATAAGACATGGGAGCAGAAATTAGGCCATTTGGCCCATCGCGCCTGTTCCGCCATTCAATCATGGCTGATAAGTTTCTCAACCCCATTCTCCCGCCTTCTCTCCGTAACCTTTGATCCCCTTACCAATCAAGAACCTATCTATCTCAGTCTTAAATACACTCAATGACCTGGCCTCCACAGCCTTCCGTGGCAATGAATTCCATAGATTCACCACTCTCTGGCTAAAGAAATTTCTCCTCATCTCTGTTCTAAAAGGTCTTCCCTTTACTCTGAGGCTGTGCCCTCGGGTCCCAGTCTCTCCTACTAATGGAAACATCTTCCCCACTTCCACTCTATCCAGGCGTTTCAGTATTCTGTAAGGTTCAATCAGATACCCCCTCATCCTGTAAACTCCATCGAGTATAGACCCAGAGTCCTCAAACGTTACTCATATGTTAAGCCTTTCATTCCTGGGATCATTCTCGTGAACCTCCTCTGGACCCTCTCCAGGGCCAGCACATCCTTCCTGAGATACGGGGCCCAAAATTGCTCACAATATTCTAAATGTGGTCTGACCAGAGCCTTATAAAGCCTCAGCAGCACATCCCTGCTTTTATATCCTAGTCCTCTCGAAATAAATGCCAACATTGCATTTGCCTTCCTAACTACCGATTCAACCTGCAAGTTAACCTTAAGAGAATCCTGGACTAGGACTCCCAAATCCCTTTGCACTCCAGATTTCTGAATTCTCTCCCCATTTAGAAAATAGTCTATGTCTCTATTCTTCCTACCAAAGTGCATGACCTCACACTTCCCCATGTTGTATTCCATCTGCCACTTCTTTGCCCATTCTTCTAACCTATCCAAATCCTTTTGCAGCCTCCCTGCCTCCTTAATACTACCTGTCACTCCACCTATCTTTGTATCACCTGCAAACTTAGCCAGAATGTCCTCAGTTCCTTCATCTAGATCATTAACGTATAAAGTGAAAAGTTATGGTCCCAACACTGACCCTTGTAGAACTCCACTAGTCACCAACCGCCATCTTGAGAAGAACCCCCTTATCCCCACTCTCTGCCTCCTGTCAGACAGCCAATCTTCTATCCATGCTAGTACCTTGCCTCTAACACCATGGGCTCTTATCTTACTGAGCAGCCTCTTGTGTGGCACCTTGTCAAAGGCCTTCTGGAAGTCCAAGTAGATAACATCCATTGGCTCTCCTTTGTCTAACCTGCTCGTTACCTCCTCAAAGAATTGTCAGGCATGATCTCCCCTCGATGAAACCACGCTGACTTTGCCCTATTTTACCATGCACTTCCAAGTATTCCGAAATCTCATCCTTAATAATGGACTCTAAAATCTTACTAACGACTGAGGTCAGGCTAATCAGTCTGTAATTTCCCGTCCTTTGCCTCACTCCCTATTTAAACGGGGGGGGGGCGGGGGTGGTTACATTAGCTTCCAGGTGTCCTTGTAATGGAGGTATGAATGCCCAGCAGGTCATGCCCAGTGGCCGGTTCACCGTACAGAAGGTCTTTGAGTATACAGCCATCATCCATCCAGTTAGTGTGGCCAAGACAGCACAGACTTTGTTGGCTTAACAATGAGTGTATGCTGATAGAATTAGCATGTTCCAGGACCTTTGAGTGGTTAACTTTGTCCTGCCTCAAGATGCTGAAGATACTTCTGAGATAGCAAAGGTGGAAAATGTTCAGCCATTTCTCCTGCCTAGCATATGTTGTCCAGGTCACACTATTATAGAAGAGTGCACTGAGGATGCAGGGCTTGCAGTTTGGTGCTCTCAGTCAGGTTGCTATTCATAGTAATTATGGTTTTATTTAGTGTGTAATGTACCTTTAAGAAAAATATTTGTTAAGGAAGATCACATGATCTGTAGTAACCAATAGGAGAGTGGCGTGGGCTACCTCAGCAGCCAGTGTAGAGATAGAGTTGGAGTCAGTGTAGAGATAGGGTTGGAGTTGAAAGCACACATGTAATTGCTGCTCAGTATATTATAAATAAGCTTAAAAATTTCCACCAAAGAAGTGTCTGCAGATCAACTCGATCATTAATAGTACAATTTGGCCACCCTACAACAAACTAGTGATGAGGTTGGGATAGAATTGAACAGAAGAAATCAAGTTAGAAAGGAGTCAGCACTGTACCTCGCCCAGTGATTGTAAGTAGCAAGCTCCGTTAGAATTGAAGAAGTTATCCCCTCTCAAAATACCAAAGTTCGGGAGAATTGATCCTTTTGAATTAGCCAGGCAATTGGTCTCAATTCATAGAACACTTCACATTCTTTTTTCAAGCAAACAAGATAATAGGGGAAGAGAAGAGGCGAGTGATCCTCTTGAGTACTTGTGGGAACAAAACCTATAGCTTGATTCGATGTTTTACGGCACCCAGTGCCCCAGGTTCAAAAAATTTTGATGAATTTGTGGACCTTGTGAAGGGTCACTTTCAACCCAAGCCTTCAATCACGATGCAGAGGTTCAGGTTTACTTCGCAAAAAAGAGCCCCGGATGAGACAATTGCATGTTACGTGGCAAATCTGAAGCAGCTAACAGGACATTGTGAGTTTGGTACTACTCTGAAAGACATGTTCAGAGATCGTTTAGTGTGTGGTGTGAAAGAAGACTCTATTCAGAAAACATTATTGTTCGAAGTGAATCTGGATTTCAAGGATGCACTAGAGATAGCACGGGCCACAGAAAGCACAGTAGAAGATGCACAATCAATATGGTGCCGTCCTCTAGATCAGGTGGGAAACCTCAACCAAAAGAGACGTGAGAAAGCGAGGCTCTGACGAGAAGCGGGAAACAACCCCCACTAGCCGAAAATAAAGAAAAATAACTTACCAGCGAAATTGAAGAATAAGTTTAATGGAAGTGGAAACAAGCAGTCTTTTAGCGATTGGCAGTTTAAAAAAATGATTGCTACTATTGTCACATGGACATTTGATGGGGCAGTGCAAGGAAAGACTCAAGCTGGCTTGTAAACAAAAGAAGAAGCCCAATAAAATCTACAATGTAGAAGAGCCTGAAACAACAAATTCAGACATTCACTCATTGTTTAATCTGAAAGCTAGAAAGACAGAACCGATATTTGTCACAGTGAAATTAATTGGGAAAGCTGCTAGAATGGAAGCAGACACGGGAGCTTTCACTACAGTAATTGGGGAACATACCTTCAGATAGTTAAATAATAGTGGACATCCATTAGGTTTAGAAGAAACAGCTGTCAAACTAAAAACATATACAGGTGAAGATATTCAAGTAAAAGGCATAAGCAGAGTAACTGTCCATTATGGAAACCACTCAGCAAAGCTACCAGTGCTAGTATTGAGAGGCAGAGGATCAAGCCTTCTGGGGCAAAATTGACTAGATGAAATCAACCTTAATTAGCCACTGAGATTCCAAAAGGAAGTTGGAAACATTCCTGTTTTGAAAAAGGAGTGTGTATGGACTCAACAACCTGAAGAATTGCAGGGTGTCTTAAGCCAAAACCTGGAAGAACAGCAGCAGGAACCCGAAGAGACCCTGCTTGATGACAGAGTTCGAGACGAGGTGAGCAATCTTCGAAGGGCAAAAGAAAACCTGTTGAAAGACCTTCACTACAAGATTCCCTCAGATCAAGTTTGTACCTCTGAAAAATTATGAAGAGAAAAGAAAGAATTCAGCACTTCTCTGAACAAACTGAAGAATGATTTGGCAGAGAAAACACAACAATGCTCAATTTTCCAGTAGGCAGCAAACAAATACAAAAAAGAGACAGAAGAGCTGAAGAATCAGCTAAATGGAGCCAAAGAGGCTTTGGAAGCAAAAGTCGCAGACAGATAGTGAAATTTTGGGAGAAGTCCAGCCCACGGTGAAGTCAAAAAGAAGGCCGATAGTAAAGTCTGCACGAGAAAGGAGGAGGCACTTAGAAAGAAGATACAGAAATAATAATAGGGCTTTAATTCTGGCCGCATATAAATACACTTTCGTACATTGGCCTGGCAATCAAATCGCAAACACCGATGCCCTTAGTCGTTTGCCTTTACAAGAAAATGATGAGCACATCCCAGTTTCACAGGAACTTGTTTTACTGTTAAATTTCTTAGATTCCTCGCCGGTGTGTGCTCGACAGATCAGAGACTGGACAAGTCGGGACCCAGTCCAATCTCAAGTACAAGAACAATTACTCATGGTTAGTCATAGGAGTCCATACCTGACAAAATGAAACAGTACTTCAACAGAAGGCATGAAATAACCAACCAGGACGGCATCTTATTGTGGGAAGCATGAATGATAGTTCCTCCAAAGGGAAGGGAGCTACTTTTAACTGAACTACACAGTGCCCATCAAGGTGTTTCCCTAATAAAGACCATAACACGCAGCTCTCTTTGGTGGCCAGGGATGGATGGCCAAAAAGACAGTTTAGTAAAGCTCTGTGTGCAATGCCAGCATTGCGAACGTTGCCAGTGACAGTTCTGTTACTCTCATGGGAGCGGCCTGGTAGACCCTGGATGCGGTTACACATTATGTTGGACCTTTCCTGGGAACAATATATCCCCTCATTGTCGATGCTCATTCAAAATGGTTAGACGTATATGAGGTGAAGCCACCAGCGTCAGCTACTATAATTAAGAAACTACGTCAGAGTTTTGCCATTCACGGACTACCAGAAGTAGTTTTTTCCGATAACAGCATGACATTTACGAGTACTGAGTTTCAATGGTTTATCAGCCTCAACGGTATCACTCATGTGAAAACTGCACTGTACCATCCTTGCTCAAACTGACTGGCCGAAAGGGTGGTTCAAACGTTCAAGACAAGCATGAAAAGGCTAACCGGTGATTCCTTGGCAACCAAGGAAGAATGCTTTCTTTTTCATTACAGGGCTACCCCTCACTCAACACCTGCAGAGTTATTGTTGAAACAGCGTCTCAGGACGAGATTGAGTTTTATAATGCTGAATTTAGAGGAGAAGATGGAAAGCAGTCAGAGAAACCAGAAAACTGGACACGACCGGCATTGTCATGAGAGGAAATTCACCATGGGAGAGTCGGTATATGTGAAAACTTTTGGGAAGGACGAAAGTGGTTGCGGGGTGAAATATGTGCGGTGACTGGGCCTTTATCTTACCACATGGAGATGGAAGATCGGATCATCCATAAACATGTGGACCATTTAAAAAAGAGAGAGATAAATCATTAAGATCCACCAGTGATCATGACCAGATCTGCATTTCCTCTTGAGGATACTCAATTCAGGGCTGACATATCTGATGTTTCTGTTAGAGTTGAGGATACAGAACTGCAAGTGCCCACCAAAGCACCTGATGTTCAGGCAACTCCAGAAAAGGAGGTTCCTGACAAAGATCCTGAAGTTGTGGAGCTGTGACATTCCACACATACCAGGAAACCACCTGAAAGACTGAACTTGTAAATTCCTTACCCAATGTAAATAGGATGCTGTCTTGAAAAATATGTACTTGTAAGTATATGTATAGCTGAGTTAAAGGGAGAGGAATGTAGGACTTATGATTTTATTTAGTGTGTAATGCACCTTTAAGAATAAAACTTTTTCAGGAAAATCACATGATCTGTAGTAACCAATAGGAGAGTAGCGCGAGCTACCTCAGCAGTCAGTGTAGTGATAGAGTTGGAGTTGAAAGCACACGTGTAGTTGCTGCTGAGTATATTGTAAATAAACTTAAAGTTTCCACCCAAGAAGTGTCTGCAGATCAACTCTATCATTAATAGTACAACTCAGCCACCCTACGCTATTGTTCCACAGTCTCCTACTCAGCTTGACCTAAGAGCTGCAGCTTTTGCAACGCACGTGATGATTTCAGAATCAAGTGACAGATTGCTGATGATTGTAGAGTCGAGATATGTGAAGCGATTAACAACCTCCAGCATCAGTTGTTAAACATACAGTATAAATAAAAGCCAAACACTCGTCTGTTCCAAAATAATAAAGGTGAAACATTTTTTTTGTTTAAGCCCGTGGAAAAGTTTGTTTCCAAAGTTTAAAAAGAAATGGCCACTATTTTGACTGTGTTTAATAAAGGCTTAAATTTTATAATTCCACTTAAAATTTTCTAACATTTCCTATTGTTTGTGTACATTATAAGAATGCACAAGAGGACCTATTAATAAATGACTTACTGAAATGCATAGCAACAGCAATTCTAGAAACATAATTGGATCAATTATTTCATTGCTTCATAATTTCAACGACATATATATTTGCATTTATATATGCCCAGAAAATTATTTTATAATGTGCAATAATGAAAGATTTTAAAAGGCAAGTAAGCATGATTTAAAAAGTTAAAGGTGCTTTAAAGAGATCATGTATTAAAAAACAAATACCTTCTTATTCTAGTGCTATTTCAGTGTCAGCTGTGGCTCAGTTGATCGTACTCTTGCCTCCGATAGGATTCTGAGTCCAAGTCCCTCTCCACAACCTGAGTACAAAAATCAAGGCTGACAATCCAGTGTAATACTGAGGGAGTAATGCATTGCCAGAGACATCATCATTCAGATGAAGTGGTAAACCTAGGTCTTATCTGCTCTCTCAGGTAGATTTGAACAATCCCATGTCACTATTTTAAGGCCGAGCAGGGGAGCTATCCCCCATGTCCTGGCCAATATTTATCCCTCACTCAACATCACAAAAAAACTAATTATCTGGTCATTATCACTGCTGTATGTAGAAGTTTGCTGTGTGCGAAACGGCTGTCACATTTTCTACATTACAACAGTGATTACACTTCAAATGTAGTTCATTGGCTGCAAAGTGCTTTGAAGCATCTGGTAGTTGTGAAAGGTGCTATCACAAAGTTATGCTTATGTCAAATATTAATTTTTAATTCATCAGCTGGAAACAGGAATTGGACTTTTAAAAAGATAGATCTTTTTGAAACCAACTAAAGTTGATGTCAAACTAGATCAGGATGGCCAACACTGTTTTACCTTACTATATATTTCACATTCCAACCTTATGGAGAAAGAGGGAAAGAAGAAAGAGAAGACAGAGAGATAAGAACAGAGGGAGAAGGGAGAATTCCAATTAAGGCAGCTCAAGCTGAGTAGGTAAAGACCCACTGTACCCAGCAAAGATACCGCTCGTGAGGGTACTGCCCCTAGCTCAGGACTGAGTGGTGAGCTCTGTAAGTTCTCCCAGCTGATCCCAAGATTTGATGAGTGGGAGGTGGAAGCATTTTTCATCTCATTTGAGAAGCTTGCAAAACAGCTGAAGTGACCAGCGGACCGCCGGACCCTGCTAATGCAAAACAAATTAGTAGAAAACACCCATGAGGTTTATTCCCTATTATCCAACGAGAGGTCATCAAATTATGAAGTGACCAAAATTGCTATCTTAAGTGCATATAAGCTGGTATCTGAAGGGTACAGTCAGAGTCCGAACTCTCCAAAAACAGTCCGAAGAAACTTACACTGAGTTTGAAAGGGTTAAGCAACTTGCTTTTGACCAATGGGTATGGGCATTTGAGTAGAGTCCACTTACAAAAGCTTCAGAGATGTAATTCTCCTCCAGGGGTTTAACAATTTATTTCCCCTTTCCTTTAAACCAATGTGGAGGAACAAAAAGCTTTAAGAGCCAGACAGGCAGCCCTCATAACAGATGACTATGAGTTAACCCACAGACCCACAACTCAAAGTAAATTGGGGTCTGGTCATTCTTAAATGGGTAGGGAGGGATAGGATAGAGGTAAATGAAACCGAGGCAGGCTCAAGAGAAAAGGAGAGTAATGAACGAAATTCAGATCAATCCCCAACTTTTGAAAGAAGGAAACAAGGTGGAAAAAAGGTAGGAAATGGCTCCATGTTTTCTGTGTCGTAAGCCAGGCTACCTGATAGAGAACTTCTGGCATGTAAAAAGACCCACAGGAGGCACTATAGTCAAGACAGTGTCCATGGCCATGAAAGTAATGAGCCTGTGTTCAAATGTGACTGAGGCCAGAATACCTACAAGGGGAGGTGATGGTGTAGTGGTATTATTGCTGGACTAGTAATCCAGAGATCCAGCCTGATGCTCTGGGGACCCGGGTTTGAATGTCACCATGGTAGATTAATTCAATTTTTAAAAATCTGGAATAAAAAGTCTAATGGTGACCATGAAACCACTGTTGATTGTTGTAAAAACCCATCCTGAAACTCCCTTCCTAACAGCATTGTGGGTCTACCTATAACCGTGTGGACTGCAGCGGTTCAAGAAGGCTATTCACCACCAGCTTCTCAAGAGAAACCAGGGATGGGCAATAAATATAGCCCACATCCTGTGAATGAATAATTTTTTTTAAATTGTATTTAAGAGAGAAATGGACCCTAGTTTTTCAAAAGAGCTAGAGAAGGAGATCAGCATTCTCTGAGATATTGGCTGTTTGCGGACTCTGCAAGTGGCAGGAATTGGCCGTTCTCTGCCTGAGAGCCAAGTGTATACCAGTGTACTGGTTAAGGGAATGTGCAGAGGTGCCTTGAGTGAAAATTTACCTACAAAGCAGGCCAGTTACAAGGCTAGTATTGGTGGATGTGATACCAAGCTTGCCCTTTCAATAGTGGCCTTTTTTTTTAAGAAATGACTTGGCAGGTTGGAAGGCAGCACCCCTAAAGAGCCAGGGCAGTCCAAGGAGATTGGAAAGACTGGGAGGAAAACAACAAACTTCTGTACAAGTGCAGTGGATTGAGGGAGATTCAAAGTTCCCACAGGAGTCGATAGAGCACGTAAGGTTGAAGAAGCTAAAGAATAGCCACAGAGCTAAAAGGGACCTGGATAGATCCTGAAATATTTTAAAAGGCCAGGGTAGAGCCTGTTGAATTTAAAATGGGCCAGACAGCACCAGGGAAAAGCAAAAATGCAAAACAGGGAACAGCAAGGGTTGAAGGGAATGAACCCGCAATATGACTGGCTGAGACCTTTTTCCCAGATTTAAATAGGAACCAGGGAAGTCCCCGAGCAGACAAACAGAAAGTGAGGGAGATGCTTCACCTAATCAAAGAACCACTGGGCAGTGTAGCAGGAGCTGGACAGCCACCTGAGGACAGTTTTGTCCCAAAGGACATGGGACAGCTTAGGGGAAGATGCTTTCCCAAGGCAAAAGGAGAAGTGAAGGTAAAAAACAAAAACCACTTATGAAAGCCACAAGGGACATACCAGTGAAATCCGTGTGGAATTAGCCATGGGTGAATCAAATGGGAAAGTTCAAAATTCAAAACTCCCCACACCCAGCATTATAGTTTTGAAACTCACTGAAGATAAGGTGCAGGAGGTGAACCCAGAAAGCTTACAGGGGTTTAAAAGTAGGCTACAACCCACAACCACCCAAGAAATAGGATTTGTCAATATGCCCAAAGCAGAATCATTGGACCCATGGTTTGTGGAAATGGACAAAAAGACCTTGATTTTTCAGATAGCTCTCCAGACGAGTTGATTGAGTAATGCTCAGAATATATAATTACATTGGAGTTACTGGCAGTTGGGGAGAGGTTGCATGACCAGGCCAGAGTTTTTCTGTGATTTAAGAACATGTGTCTCTCAGAAGAACTGGAGCAGCGGCTGAACTAAGTGATGGTCCTGGCCCCTCGCTCTCTCTCAAACCAACTAACAAGATTATTAATTTGACTCTATTCTGCAGTAGGCAGATTCTTTTTAAAGAATGCCATGATGACGTGTTGTGTTCAATGTGGACTATTAATCTTTAATTTCATTGGCTGGTCAGATATATATTGAAATGCTTTAAAAGGGTTTTTGCCAAGTAAAGGCACTGACTTTAAAATGACTGTAAAAGTTACCTGACCTACAAATTGTCCAAGTCTGGAAACTTCTGAACGTGTATTTGCCAGGAAACATAGCTTCAGGCCCCTAAGTTCACACCTGCCATTGTCTACACACTCTATAAAACATAAGGACAATGACCAAGATAGAGGAGCAGATTCGGCCCATCAAGTCTGCTCTGCCATTCAATGAGATCATGTCTGATCTGATAATCCTCAACTCCACTTTCCTCCCTTTTCCCCATAAATAAGACCGTAAGACAATTGACCACTAGACTTTCTGACTGTAGAAACTACCAAGAACAATGTACTATCGCCAAGTTTGCAGATGACACAAAAATAGGTGGGAAGGCAAGTGGTGAGGATGACACAAAGAGTCTACAGAGGCATATAGACAGGGAAAATGCAAGGTTATGCACTTTAGCAGCAAGAATAAAGGAGTTGACTAATAGGTAAATGGAGAAAGACTGAAGAAAGCTGCAGCGCAGGGATATTTAGGGGGCCTTGTGCATGAATCCCAAAAAGCTAGCATACAAGTTCAGCAGGTAATAGATAAGGCAAATGGAATGTTGGCCTTTATTTCAAAGGTAATGGTATTTTCAAAAATTGGCAAGTCTTGCTCAAACTATACAAGGCACTAATTAGACCACACCTAGAATACTGTGAACAGTTTTGGTCCCCTTATCTAAGGAAAGATATACTGGCATTGGAGGCAGTCCACAGAAGGTTCAATAGGTTGATCCTGGGGATGGAGGGATTTTCTTATGAGGAGAGGTTGAGTAGGCTGGGCCTGTACTCATTGGAGTTTAGAAGGATGAGAGGTGATCCTAGTGAAACATATAAGATTCTTAGGGGCTTGACAGGCTAGATGCTGAGAGGCTGTTTCCCCTTATGGGTGAGTCTAGGACCAGAAGGCATAATCTCAGAGTAAGGGGCACCCTTTTAAGACAGAGATGAGGAAGAATTTCTTCTCTCAGAGGGCTGTTAATATGTGGAATTCTTTACCACAGAGTGCTGTAGAGGCTGGGTCTTTAAGTATATTCAAGGCTGAGATAGACAGATTTTTAATCAGTAAGGGAATAAAGGGTAATAGGGAAAAGGCAGGAAAGTGCAGTTGAGGATTATTAGATCAGCCATGATCTCATTGAATGGCAAGCAGACTCGATGGTCCGAATGGGCTACTTCTGCTCCTACGTCTTTTCGTCTTATGGTCTTACTTGGGTGGGTTTTTAGCTCAATAAAAGCTAACTCCTTTGTGTTTAAACTCAAGAATGCCTGTCAGACTGAGTTATTTGCAATTAGCACATAAATGGTTAAGTACTAACACCGAATTAACACCTTCATCCTTATAAATTTTTTTAAACACCTGTTGGGTAAATCAAAGACTGGGAAAGAAAGGGCAAGTCCTGGCACATATCCTCATCAAGTTGTAACAAGAAAGAATTCAATTCCTCAGCTGCATTTCTAAAAGGAAAGAAAACCCAGCTCCAGCTTTATCTGTCTTGCTAAAATAAAAGCAAAATACTGCGGATGCTGGAAATCAAAAATAAAAATAAAAATACCTGGAAAAACTCAGCAAGTCTGGCAGCATCTGCAGAGAGGAACACAGTTAACGTTTCGAGTCCGTATGACTCTTCAACAGAACTAAGTAAAAATAGAAGAGAGGTGAAATATAAGCTGGTTTAAGGGGGGTGGGACAAGTAGAGATGGATAGAGGGCCAGTGATAGGTGGAGATGGTCAAAAGATGTCATAGACAAAAGGACAAAGAGGTGCTGAAGGTGGTGATATTATCTAAGGAATGTGCTAATTAAGGGTTGAAAGCAGGATGAGCAAGGTACAGATGACTCTAGTGGGGGTGGGGTGGGGTGAAGGAATCAAAAAAGGCTAAAAGGTAGAGATAAAACAATGGATGGAAATACATTTAAAAATAATGGAAAAAGGTGGGAAAAGAAAAATCTATATAAATTATTGGGCAAAAAATCAGAATGGGGGTGGGGATGGAGGAGAGAGTTCATGATCTAAAATTGTTGAACTCAATATTCAGTCCGGAAGGCTGTAAAGTGCCTAGTCGGAAGATGAGGTACTGTTCCTCCAGTTTGCATTGAGCTTCACTGGAACAATGCAACAGGCCAAGGACGGACATGTGGGCATGAGAGCAGGGCGGAGTGTTGAAATGGCAAGCGACAGGGAGGTCTGGGTAATGCTTGCGGACAGACCGAAGGTGTTCTGCAAAGCAATCACCCAGTCTGCGTTTGGTCTCTTCAATGTAGAGGAAACCGCGTTAGAAGCAATGAATACAGTAGACTAAATTGAGTGAAGTGCAAGTGAAATGCTGCTTCACTTGAAAGGAGTGTTTGGGCCCTTGGATGGTGAGGAGAGGGGAAGTAAAGGAGCAGGTGTTGCATCTTCTGCGGTTGCATGGGAAGGTGCCGTGGGAGGTGGCTGAGGTGTATGGGGTGATGGAGGAATGGACCAGGGTGTCCCAGAGGGAATGATCCCTGCGGAATGCCGCCAAGGTGGGAGTGAAGGGAAGATGTGTTTGGTGGTGGCATCATGCTGGAGTTGCAGGAATGGCGGAGGATGGTCCTTTGAATGCAGAGGCTGGTGGGGTGATAAGTGAAGACAAGGGGGACTCTATCATGTTTCTGGGAGGGAGAGGAAGGTGTGAGGGTGGATGCGCAGGAGACGGGCCGGACACAGTCAAGGGCCCTCTCATTAACTGCCTTGCCACTGAAAGCGAAACGTCCAGATGCTGCCTACAACCAGTAGAGACTCCAAGCTGCAAACTGAAACTTGTTTCATTTCTTACAGACTCTAATTTGGCCAATCTATCTTCCCCCGCTCTATAATCTATTTGTGTCTTTAGACTTTGAGTCTGTGTGTACGTACGCGTGCGGAAGTCAGAGCATATCTTATTATTTTACTTAGATCGGTTTTACGTATAAACTAACCTCTTTCTTTGTTAAACTCAAAAAAACCTGTCCGATTGGTTCTTTTGTGATCACAGTCTGTCAATAGTTCAGTGCGCATGAGTGGACAAGGGTAACCTTTTTAAACAAAAAACCTGTTACAGTCAAACGAGCAGAGGGAAAAGAAGGGAGCCATTCAACCCCTCATCACCTGGTTGTAACAGTGCTGCATTAATTAAAGTCTTTCTTTTCCATTTTACAGCAAAAAATTAACATGTAGGCTTTCTAGATTATTTTCATTATCAAATGACAGATAGACTGGGAAATTTCAGTATTACTTTGCATTAAACAATTGATTGCCAACCAGCACCTAATATTACTATTGGCACTTCTATTAACTTAACATGAGCTAAGATAATGGTTTGGTTAAAACAATTTTTCATCAGGATATGGACATGTGTTCGATAATGTGACTAATAGCAGCTTCAACCCAGAAAGCATTCTAGTATTCTGTATCTGTTTATGAAACAGATGTATGCCAATCAGTAGAAAAAGTGCACAGCAATTGTGGAATTTCCTAAAGTCCTTTCTAGTTTCAGTAGTGCTGGAATAAGTGCTCCCCTGGTGACACAGTAAGCTTCTCAAGTGAATAAATGAGCTATATGGATCAGTATGGTTCCGGGTTCAATCCTTGATCTGTGCTGTTACTTAACCTTACACAGATGACAATAGAATCTGCTAAATCTTCACCTCTTTTATGCTGCCCTGAGATTCCCGGAGTCTCTCATGGGAGACAGAGCAGGATCTGTGTCTGCAATGCAATTACACAAGTATAGTGTCCAAATTATCAAATAAAGCAAAATAATATATGCACACCAGGAAACGTCACATTAGCTCAAAAACAGTTGCAGAATATTCAAAATAACTTCATCTAAGACAATAGCAGCTGTTACAACTTCTTTGGTACAAACACTAAATAACATTAACTGTGACTCTCAGAAGCCAGGAGTTCATAGTAAAATTTTCTGTTTCAAGTTTGTGCACCCAAACCTGAGAAGTGATCTTTAATTGCTTCAAATTTGCGTTACAGCCAATCTGGTTCTAATAGGCTCTAGTTGTACTTTCAAAAACAATGATTAGTTGGAAACACCAGTGGCAACAAAAAAGTTGACTATTTTTGCAAAATACTGAAAGACTTAGCTTAAAAATATAAAGGTTGGCATGCATGATCCATGCAACTTTGGAATATTTTCCTTGGACACCGGTTTGAACTCAGAACTCAACGTTGTTTCTTCATCATGGGGATTAATTTATATATCAGGAAAATCTGGAAAATAAACTCTCAATTGATCATATAACACATGAAAATAGATTTGTCAATATGCCCAAAGCAGAACCATTTGACCCCTGGATTGTGGAAGTGGCCATTGACATTTACTTCCTTCACCATCGATGCACAGTAGCAGCAGTGTGTACCATCTACAAGATGCACTGCAGGAATTCACCAAGGCTCCTTAGACAGCACCTTCCAAACCCACGACTACTACCAACTAGAAGGACAAGGACAGCAGACAGATGTGAACACCACCACCTAAAAGTTCTCCTCCAAGTCATTTACCATCCTAACCTAAAGGGTTAAAAGCTGTAAAGACATCTAACCATGCAGTCAGAGATATTTGCATAGTGCGAGCAGTTTTCTCCAGCAGCTTGCGGGCATTGGCTCCTTCAATTGCAGAAGCACACTTGAATCTGCACTACCCCTCACAGCTCATCAGAAGCCACATAACTGTTAGAGGTAGCATACCCAGAGCACTACCATCAGATGCTCGTGAACACCCAGACCCAAACTAGAAAAAACCTAACAAGGATGTTAAAAAGGAAACAGGACCGGGGAGCAGGGGGGGTGGTGGAGGCACCAGGTTCTGAAACAACAGTGGCAACGAACAAGTTGAGTATTCTTGCAAAACACTAATGCCAGCTTAAAATGTGATGGTTGGCATGCATGATCCATGCAATTTTGGAATATTTACCGTGGACTCTGATTTGAACTTAGAGCTCAATGTTGTTTTTCCATTGTGAGAGTTAACTTATATGTCAGGAAAATTTGAAAAATAAACTTTCAGTTGATCAACTAACACATGGAAACTTGTCAGCTGCTCTGTGGAAATTCATTGTTTTTTATTCATTCACAGGATGTGGGCTTCGCTAGCTGAGCCAGCATTTTTATTGCCCATCCATATTGCCCTTGAGAAGGTGGTGGTGAGCTGCCGTCTTGGACTGCTGCAGTCCATGTGGTGCAGATACACCCACAGTGCTGTTAGGAAGGGAGTTCCAGGATTTTGACCCAGCAACAGTGAAGGAACGGGGATATATTTCCAAGTTAGGATGGTAAATGACTTGGAGGAGAACCTTTAGGTGGTGGTGTTCCCATCTGTCTGCTGTCCTTGTCCTTCTAGATGGTAGTAGTCGTGGGTTTGGAAGGTGCTGTCTAAGGAGCCTTGGTGAATTCCTGCAGTGCATCTTGTAGATGGTACACACTGCTGCTACTGTGCATCGATGGTGAAGGAAGTAAATGTTTGTGGATGTGGTGCCAATCAAGGGGGCTGCTTTGTCCTGGACAGTGTCCAGCTTCTTCAGTGTTGTAGGAGCTGCACTCATCCAGGCAAGTGGGGTGTATTCCATCACACTCTTGACTTGAGCTTTGTAGATGATGGACAGGCTTTGGGGAGTCAGGAGGTGAGTAACTCGTCACATGATTCCAAGCCTCTGACCTGCTCTTATGGCCACAGCATTTATGTGGCTAGTCCAGTACAGTTTCTCATCAATGGTAACCCCCAGGACGTTGATAGTGGGGGATTCAGTGATGGTGATGCCATTGAACATCAAGGGGCGATGGTTGGATTCTCTCTTGTTGGTCATTGCCTTACACTTGTGTGGCACGAATGTTACTTGCCACTTGTCAGTCCAAGCCTGGATATTGTCCAGGTCTTGCTGCATTTGGACATGGGTTGCTTCAGTTTCTGAGGAGTCGTGAATGTTGCTCAATATTATGCAATCATCAGCGAGCATCCCCACTTCTGACCTTATGATGGAAGGAAGGTCATTAATGAAGTAGCTGAAGATGGTTGGGCCTAGGACACTACGCTGAGGTAATCATGCAGTGATGTCCTGGAGCTGAGATGACTGACCTCTAACAACCACAACCATCTTCCTTTGTGCTAGATATGACTCCAACCAGTAGAGAGTTTACCCCCTGATTCCCATTGACTCCAGTTTTGCCAGGGTTCCTTGATGCCACACTCAGTCAAATGCTGCCTTGATGTCAGGGACAGTCACTCTTACCTCACCTCGGGAGCTCAGTTCTTTTGTCCATGCTTGAACCAAGGTTGTAATGAGGTCAGGAACTGAGTGGCCCTGGCAGAATGCAAACTGGGCATCAGTGAGAGGTTATTGCTAAGCAAGTGCCACTTGATAACACTATTATTGACCCTTTCCAATACATTACTGATGATTGAGAGTAGACTGAAGGGGTGGTAATTGGCCTGGTTGGATTTGTCCTGCTTTCTGTGTACAAGACATAGCTGGGCAATTTTCCCCCTTCCCAGGTAGCTGTCAGGGTTGTAGCTCTACTGGAACAGTTTGGTTAGGGGTGCGGCAAGTTCTGGAGCACAAGTCTTCAGTACTATTGCCGGAATGTTGTCAGGGCCTATAGTCTTTGCAGTATCCAGTGCCTTCAGCCGTTTCTTGATATTACGTGGAGTGAATTGAATTGGCTGAAGGTTGGCATCTGTGATGCTGGGGACCTCCGGAGGAGGAAAAGATGGATCATCCACTCGGCACTTCTGGCTGAAGATTGCTGTGCATGTTTCAGCCTTATCTTTTGTACTACTGTGCTGAGCTGCTTCATTATTGAGGATGGGGATTTGTGGAGCCTCCTCCTCCAGTTGTTCAATTGTCCACCACCATTCACAACTGGATGCGGCAGGACTGCAGAGCTTAGATCTGATCTGTTGGTTGTGGGATCGCTTAGCTCTATCACTTGCTGCTTGCGCTGCTTGGCAGGCAAGTAGTCCTGAGTTATAGCTTCACCAAGTTGACACTTCATTTTTAGGTATGCCTGGTGCTGCTCCTGGCATGCCCTATTGCACTCTTCATTGAATTAACGTTGATCTTTTGGCTTGATGGTAATGGTAGAGTGGGGAATATACTGGGCCATGAGGTTATAGGTTGTGTTTGAGTGCAATTCCTCTGCTGCTGATGGCCGAGAGGACCTCATGGATGCCCATTCTTGCCTTGCTAGATTTTTTCTAAATCTATCCCATTTAGCACGGTGGTAGTGCAATGCAACACGCTGGAGGGTATCCTCAATGTGAAGGCGGGACTTCGTCTCCACACTGATTTTGTGGTGGTCACTCCTACAGATACTGTCATGGGCAGATTTGCATTTGCGGCAGGCAGATTGGTGAGGATGAGGTCAAGTTATGTTTTTCCCTCTTGTTTGTTCACTTACTATCTGCCACAGACCCAGTCTAGCAGCTATGTCCTTTAGGACTTGGCCAGCTCGGTCAGTAGCAGTGCTACCGAGCTACCCAGAGTACATTCTGCACCCTTGCCACCCTCAGTGCTTCCTCCAAGTTGTGTTTAACATGGAGGAGCACTGATTCACCAGCTGAGGGAGGGCAGCACATGGTAATCAGCAGGAGGTTTCTTTGCCCATGTTTGACCTGATGCCATGAGACATCATGGGGTCCATAGTCTATGTTAAGGACTCCCAAGACAATTCCCTCCCACTTGTATACCACTGTACTGGCACCTCTGCCGGGTCTGTCCTGCTGGTGGAATAGGACATACCCAGGGATGTTGATGGTGGAGTGCAGGACATGAGGATGACTACGTCAGGCTAGTCTGTGAGACAGCTCTCCCAATTTCAACACTCCGGATGTTAGTAAGGAGGACTTTGCAGGATCAACAGGGCTGTGATTGCCACTGTCATTTCATTTCATTTCCAGTGCCTAGGTCAATGCTGGGTGGTCTGTCTGGTTTCATTCCTTTTTTAAGGCTTTGTAGTGGTTTGTTACAACTGAGTGAGGGCATTTTAAGGGTCAACCACATTGCTGTCAAATATAGGTCAGACCAGGTAAGGACAACGGATTTCCCTCCCTAAAGGGCATCAGTGAACCAGATGGGATTTTACAACAATTGACAATGGTTTCATGGTCATTATTAGACTTTCAATTTCAGATTAAAATTCCACCATCTGCCGTGGCGGGATTTAAACCAGAGCCTTAGCCTGGGTCTCTGGATTACTAATCCGGCAACAATACCACTATGCCATCGCCTCCCCCAGTTTCCATCTCCCAGAGATTTCCATCTCTGACCACAAGTGTTTTTTTAAAAAGCAGAGTTCATTTAGTTTTTACAGACACACATTTAGGAAGAGTTTGTAGCGTGGAAAAAACCCATTTGGCCCTTGCAATTTAAAGAGCTAAACACAGTCCCATTCCTTTTTGTCTTTTTCTTTACCAGATGTTTAACCAATTACATTTCAAATGGTATTATAGGTTCCACTTCTACCATTGTTCCTGATGGATGATCCCATGCTCTAACAACTCCCCATGTGAAAAACATTTGCTAATCTTCCCCTTTGTTTCTTTTGTCCTTATCTTAAAATTATGTCCTTTAGTTACCAACTCACTGACCAATGAAAATGTTTGTTCCTGATTTACCTTATTCAAACTTTTCATAACTTTCTACACCTTTAGCTGATTTCCTTTTGCTCTTCTCTATTGTAGTGATCCAGTAAAGAGTTTCTCATCTCCCTTTTCATATCAATAGCTTATCACCTCTGGGACTAGCTTGACAAATATCTTCAGCAGGCTCTCCAAGGCTTTGAGATCCTTCCTAAACTAGAATGCCCAAAACTGGGCACAATATTCTAATTAGGGATTAAGCAATGGTATGTTTACTTTTAGGTGTTTTGCTTTTGTATTCTATAACTCTATTAAACTAAATTACATGTGCTTTTTGTTTTACAGCTTGATCAACTTAGCCTTCCATTTTTAAAGATTTATCTGGACACGAGTACCTCGCTGTTCCTCTTTTGCTTGCTGTAACTTTCTGTACCCCCCTTGGATAGATCTCTGTGTTCCTTATTTACTTATAATGTCCCAAAGCGCACCTCCTACCCAAGATGTTCCAAGCTCCATACCACTAAAGATATCTTTACATAAAACTCATCTTTTCATTTTTCTCTCATTTCCTTCTCGCCAAGCAGGCAGCTTGAGCTTGACAGCTCTTCTTGAACTGTGGGCCATTGTGGGCTCAAGCTTCTTTCCGATGACTTTATGATGTAATCTGTCTGGTTTTATTTCCATGGTGCAATGCTCAGGAGCATCTCCTAAATTTGGAAATCAAGAGTTTAGTGTTCAATGTGAAGTCATGTTGGTCACATGGCTTGACAGAGGACTGCACAGATTGATGCATTTGGTATTCATTTTCAAATGTATAAATTTTGCACTAAAAGCAACAACATGTGCAAACAGTATAATTGATGAATAATTCTGAAATATTGTTTGCAATAACACCCTGAACATAGGATCACAATTAGTACAGTTTAAACCTTGAAACATGTATATTTAATTATATTTTATAATTTGTGCTAAAAAGCACACTGAATTGTTGAAAACGTGGGCCAGGATTTTACTGCCCCTCTCATCTGGAAGGATATTACACTCCTGCTGAATTGAATGGGGATTTAAATAGCTCACCGCATCCACCAGGGGAGACATGCCGCGGCAGGGCTGTAAAATTCTGGCTGTGATTCTGGGAATGTCAGGTGTCCGTAAAAAGCATTTTGAACCTCAATTCATTCCTAATGATCCACGAGGTTAATGACAGAAACCTGTTTCAGTGCCAAAGCTAGAAACTAATAAAGTACAAGTACTGCAACCTCACCTATAGGGCAGAATTCTGCCATTGATGGGCGGGCGGGCCCGACTGGCTTGACAGCGGGCGGGCAGCCGATTGCCGCCGCCGAAGCGGGCCCCACAGCCATTTTGAGTGGACCGGCCAATTAAGTCCCGCCCAATGGGCTGCCCGACAGGAAGCGCTCTGCGCTTCCTGTGCTGGGGGGGAGGAACTCCCCAACTCTCAAAGTGTGCTCTTTAGCGCATGCACGCGAAAGAGTGCACTGCTCTCTGAGACTAAGTGCTGTCTCAGGGAGATCGGTGAAAGCTTCATAAACATCAAAAATAGAAAAAGAAAAAAATTATTAAAATGTTCCCCTCATGTGACAATGTCACATGAGATGGGAGATGTTAATAAATATGACTAAACCTTTATTAAACTTTTTAAAAACAGACATGAAACCTCATCCCACCAGTGGATGAGATTTCATGTTTTTTCAGAAGCCCCCTGGGGCTCCCGGCCTGCCCGCCAGCCTTAAGGTTGGACTGGCAGGGCCTTTAATTGGGTTAACTACCCTGCCAATGGCCTCAGTTAGCCATTGACAGGTCAGCGGGTGGACAGCTGATTTTGCTGTCCGCCCGCCTTCCCGAATATTTAAATGGGGTGGGATGACATCGGGGGGTCAGGTAGACAGCCTATTAAGGCCATTAAGAAATTAATTAAAGCACATATGAACGCTGACCATTCACACTTAAGGTGACACAGTCACATGAGGGGACACATTTAAATACATTTTTAAATCATTTATTCAATCCTTTTAATATCCATTCAATCTCCTTGAGGCAGTTCCGTGCCTCGGGAGGTTGTTGCACTCTTTTGCACACATGTGCCAAAGAGCGCTGAGTAGTACCGACCTTGTAAAATGGCATCACGGCGCCAACCCCGGGTGGTGATCAGCTCTGAGCCTGCCCCCGCCCTCTCCCACCCAGCCCGCCCGCCATAGGAAAAATCCTGGCCCAAATTTCCCTCTGGGATTTGGTTTGCACAGCAATTAACACCAGAAGTGTGTGTGTGCACACGAGAGAATAAGTGTGGGAGTGAGAGAGTTGGAGTGAGTGTGTGTGGGAGTGAAAGGAAGCATGAGAGTCTGTCTGTGGGAATTAGGGAATGAGCATGAGTGTGCGGGAGTGAGAGAGTGAGTGTGTGGGAGTGAGAGAGTGTGTGTGTGTGTGAGGGGGGGAAGAGAGTGTGTGTGTGAGAGTGAGAGAGTGAGTGCATGTGTGTGTAGGGGAGTGAGAGTGAGTCCTTGAGAATGTGTGTGTGGGTGAGTGGTGTGTGGGAGTGAGAGAGTGAGTGTGTATGTGTGTGTGGGACTGAGAGAGTGAGTGTGTATGTGTGTGTGGGACTGAGAGAGAGTTGGACAGGTGACTTTGCACGGGCGGGATGAGGTTTCTGTTATTAAATTTAAAAAATGAAAATGTATGGGCAAAATTCTCATCTTGTATATGTTCAGTTAAGTGATTCTATGCAAGGGCATTTTTTCCTGATTTTAAAATCTGTTTTTACTGCATTTAATTTCTTCAGCTCCCTGCCTTCAGGGACCTTTCATTCCACATTCCCCCCCGCCCTGACTTCAGCGCTCGCACTCCTCCTGCCCCTATCCCGGCAGGTCAGAGCATTTCTGTGCGCGCTTCACACTGGCTGGCTGTTAATTGGCCAGCCAGCATGAAATCGCGGTAGGTGGCCGATCGTGGGCAGCAGTTCATTCTCCAGCTGCTCCCAGGCCCACCAATCGTGACAGCACACTGACCAAAAAATCCTGCCCAGTGTGTGCACGGGAGTGAGAGTGTGAGCGAGTGACTGTGTGTGCACGGGAGTGAGAGTGTGAGCGAGTGACTGTGTGCATGCGGGAGTGAGTGTGAGCGAGTGACTATGTGCGGAAGTGAGAGGGAGAGCGAGTGACTGTGTGTGCACGGGAGTGTGAGTGTGAGCAAGTGACTGTGTGTGCACGGAAGTGAGAGTGTGAGCGAGTGACTGTGTGCGCGCGGGAGTGAGAGTGTGAGCAAGTGACTGTGCGCGCGGGAGTGAGAGTGTGAGCGAGTGACTGTGCGCACGGGAGTGAGAGTGTGAGCGAGTGACTGTGCGCGCGGGAGTGAGAGTGTGAGCGAGTGACTGTGCGCTCGGGAGTGAGAGTGTGAGCAAGTGACTGTGTGCGCGCGGGAGTGAGAGTGTGAGCGAGTGACTGTGCGCGCAGGAGTGAGAGTGTGAGCGAGTGACTGTGCGCGCGGGAGTGAGATTGTGAGCGAGTGACTGTGTGCGCGCGGGAGTGAGAGTGTGAGCAAGTGACTGTGCGCGCGGGAGTGAGTGTGAGCGAGTGACTGTGCACGTGGGAGTGAGAGTGTGAGCGAGTGACTGTGTGCACACGGGAGTGAGAGTGTGAGCAAGTGACTGTGTGCACGCAGGAGTGAGAGTGTGAGCGAGTGACTGTGTGCGCGCGGGAGTGAGATTGTGAGCGAGTGACTGTGTGTGAACAGAAGTGAGATTGTGAGCGAGTGACTGTGTGCACGCGGGAGTGAGAGTGTGAGCAAGTGACTGTGCACGCGGGAGTGAGAGTGTGAGTGAGTGACTGTGCGCACGGGAGTGAGTGTGAGTGAGTGACTGTGTGCACGCGGGAGTGAATGTGAGCGAGTGACTGTGTATGTGCGGAAGTGAGAGGCAGAGCGAGTGATTGTGTGTGCACAGGAGTGAGAATGTGAGCATGGGGAGGGGTGTAGGGGAGGTTGGGGGGAGAGTGGGGAGGAGGTTGGGGAGGGGATGGGGATTTGGGAGGGTGGTGGGGAGGTTGTTGGAGCGAGGGATGAGAAAGGGCTTGGTGGCAATGGGGGCACTAATATTTTTCACTTAAAAAGCATAGTTTTACTGACTTTTTGGGACTCAAATGATTAATGCATTAGAAAACAACATCATAGTAGATTTAGAAATGATAGAGCACTGGCACCTCAAAATTTGCCACCACGCTCCATGTTATCCTGCAGGATAACAAGGAGGCCATTCTGAAAGGAACAGAGGCAAACTCTACTAGTGCAAGTTCATAGCATGTCCTGTTCCACAGCGTCACTTTCAATCATCACCACTAGGTAGGGCAGAGTTTAAGGCACACAAACTATTTACATAGGGCAGAATTTTCCCAGCCCCACAGTGGCAGGTCTGGAGGTGGGGGAGCAGGGGATACTGGGAAAGTTGCATAAAATGCTGACTGGATGACTTCCCCTCCACTCTGATGTCCCTCACAGTTTTGTCCCTTGCTCTTATAAATTGAGTTTGGGGTCTTTCGTGAGCACCTCCATTTTGAGGCATGCCTTAGGTCTCTCTTTTCTTTAGCAGCGCTCACATCTCCTAGTCGTGTTACCAGCTGGATATTCCTGCAGCCGCTCCCATTGTCCCTTCCACTTATCCGATCCACCCACCATCTTTAATTGGGTGGCGAACACGGAGGCAACCTTCTAATTAGCCACCTCCCAGAAGATCTCCCCAGCCGATGTGCTGCTGATCCAAGAAGGGTTGGAACCCAGAAATGGTCCTGATGCCTGAAACTTTTATAAGTGCATAAGATTCTGTCCATACTTTCCACATTTCATGCCGAATGCTCCCCTATTTATTTTTACATTTTCAGTTTGTGTTTTTTTTTTAAATGAACATTTTTAGTCCAGCTGCTCAAGACTATGAAATGTAATGTATCTAGGAAGGTTTCACCCCCTAGTTATTGTAAAAATTTGGATATGCCACAGATACCTTCTCAGGTTCAGTGGCATCACTTGCTCCCATAAGGGGATCCTCTACCTTTCACATTCTGGAGGTGACAACACAGCTGAATATCTACTTAAATTATGGTGTAAACCTGTAATGTAGCAAAAGTAATCCCTTGTAATCTGAGCCAGATATTCTATTTTTCACTACCATGTTCCTCTCTAAACTTTCTAGGCAAACTGCGGAAACACTGGGTAAGGTGAAGCCACATACTAACCATTAAGTGGTCTTATTTTACAACACTGAACATAAAAAGTAACAGCCATTATCGTACTCTCTTAATTCATTCAACATAGCTTGACTTTGCACAATAATAATCATATTGACGTAGATTTACTTAGTGGTGAAGGAACATCTTTCACCCTTCACCTTGCTGATAGTTGTCCACAGACATTTATTTTGTGGGCATGTCAGCAGGGATTTCCCCTAATTCAGCTTCTTTTCCTGTAGCAAACCCTCCGTTGGGAACATGTAGCTTCTGTGAACAGGATGAGCAACAGCAAGGTTCTTTAACCAATCAGGTTTAAGTTAGACTTGTCGGACTGGATTTTGTCATGACCATCAGGACCTGGGCTACAGCGGGAAGTCTCATGCGATATTCCCGGAGGTGGCGAGTTAAGAATCCTCCAGGAGCCTATCCAATTAAGAACAGCAAGCAGACCAGTAAAGTGCGAGGCCCAATCAGAGTCCAGGCGACAGCACCACCGGGAGAGCTGGGTGTTGTTAAAGCAGGCTGGAGAAAAACTGCAAAAGCTCCTCAAAATGGAGGCACTCACTACAGGAATATAAATGTTAAAAATCCCTCATGGCCACAGCTGTCAGGCCATCCATCTTGAGGGGGAAACTCTCCATATGGCATGGCCGTGGTTGTTGCATCCCAGGGTGATAGACAGGAGGTGTCAATTGCCCCAGCAACCACAGGGATGTACAAGTGACCTGAGATGGCTGCCCCGGGTCTTGAGCTCTTACATGGCAGGCCTGCTGTCGAATCTGAAGGACTGAAGTAAGATGATGTTTGCCAAGGACGTCAAAAGGAAGCAAGCCCCTCTAATCAAGCTGGCATGGATGTGGTCAAGGTAATGCACAGCAGGATTGTGGTCCCTCAAACCTGGAGACAGTGGACCAAGAGGTTCAAGGACCTCAGGTCAGCAACTAAGTAACATGTCACTTTCAGGTGCCAAGTCTCGCACTCTTACTTTCACAACAATCTCCTGCACAACACACCTTGCAGCTCCACTCATCCCTCTCTCTCCAGGCACCTCCACATATTCCCATCTGAACAGCCAACATTCACACTCTGACCTTTGTGCCATCTCACACCTTCACTGTCATCCTATACAAATATTGCCTGTGCCTCCTCTCCACATGCTCCATTTCTCACAATAACAACTCTCTTCCTTTCTCTCATTGCAGGAAAGGAGAGTGTACAAGTCCTGGGAGAGGCAGAAAATCAGAGCAGACCCACAGCCAAAGGCACTTGGGCTGCCCTGGAGGAGGATGCCCTATGGATCGGCAGCATGGAGCACAAACTAGGGAGAGATCGGGTGACTCAGGGACCTGGGGCTGAATGTTACAGGGGAAGGTGAGGGGATGGTGCAGGCAACCATAACATGCTGCAGGCAGGCTAAACAAGGGCCAAGTGGGACCTTGGCCCCTCACTGGAGAGAAAGTCCCGCCCTCGGCACCTGCAGGCCAATCTGATTGTTTGAACGAGGCGATACTCCTAGCAAAGGGTCTACAGAGGGTGAGTTTCTTCAATATAACAGAGCAACAGGCCTCAGAAGAAAGAATGGAAGACTTTCATTTATAAAGCACTTTTCCCAGCTATTGGATATCTCAAAGTGCTTTACAACTAATGGAGTACTCCCGAATTGTAGTCACTGTTGTAATGTAGGAAATGTGGCCACTAATGTACACACAACAAACCCCAACAAACAGCAATGTGATGATGACCAGATAATCTGTTTATGTGATGGCCAGGGCACCAGGGGATAACTTTCTTTGAAATAGTGCCACAGTTCATTTACATCCACCCAAGCATGCAGATGGAGTCTCAACTTAATGTCTCATCTAAAAGATGGCACCACCAACAGTACTAAGTACTGCACTGGAGTGTCAGCCTTGATTTTTGCACTCAAGCACCAGAGTGGGATTTGAACCCAGAGGCAAGGGTGCTACCAGCTGAACCAAGGGTAACACTGCAACTCCATTTTTGGGGGCTTTAACCTCATGTCCAGTTCCTCTTGGCACTTAAAATTCTGCCCACTGATTTGCTTCTGAGGAAGCGAGAATCCAAGTTTGTAAAAAAGTGTTTGAGGTGAGAGAGGTTGTTCAGCAACAATTATTACTTATTATGCCATTAAAAACTCATTTGCTCCAAAATGTACCAATCTTTTTCAACTGTCTTCAGTACAGAACTAGTCAGTAAGTCTCTCAAGTTCATTTCATTACAGTGATTTTAGTGCCAAGTCCATTGGCATAGTCTGCAACAGAGCACGCTGTGGAGGAACAGGGTATCTCTGACAGTAACTTCTGAATTTCTACAATTATCTGTTCACGTTCGTATGACAGAACAGTTCAGAGCCTCACTGATATTATTATAGCAAAATCCAGGTCAACACACATAAACATAACAAAATAATATGCTATCACATGTGGTCAGAATAATCAACTTAAACAAAATAACTCCAAACTACGCTCTTGCATTCTCCTGAGCCTGTAAAAGTTTGCCTCTCAACTTTATGTTTCAAAACTGTTTCTCCTTGTCTTTTCATTTCCTGTGATCATTGCAAAAGGGTAGTGACTGTCAGAGAACCCCTGCCAAGCACCCAGGACCAGGAACCTCCCAACACAATGGGTATGAAGTATTATAATAAAAGCAAAAAACTGCGGATGCTGGACATCCAAAACAAAAATAAAAATGCCTGAAAAGAGGTGAAATATAAGCTGGTTTAAGGGGGGGAGGGTAGAGCTGGAGAGAGGGCCAGTGATAGAGTATGAAGTATTTATTAATTATTGAGATAACAACAATCTATATTTACATAGCAATTCACAGGAGCATTATAAGACAAAGTATGAGACCAAGCCACATAAGGACATATTAGGTTATATGACCAAAAGCCCATATTCTTTAAGAAGCATCTTAAAGGAGGAAAGCAAGTTAGAGAGGCAGGGAAGTGTGGGGAGGGAATTCCAGAGCTTATGGTCTAGGCAACTGAAGGCATGGTCATCAAAGGTAGAACAGTTATAATTGGGAATGCACAAGAGGCCAGAATTAGAGGAGTGCAGATATCTCAGAGGGCTGTGGGCTTTGGAGGAAATTACAGATATAGGGAGGAATTTGAAAACAAGGATGAGAATTTTAAAATCAAGACCTTGCTTGAATGGAAGCCAACGTAGGTCAGCAAGCAGGGGGTTGAAAGGGGAGCAGGACTTGCTGAGTATTAAGACACGGGCAGCAAAGTTTTGGATGATCTCAAGTTTATGGAGGGTAGAATATGGGAGACCAGCCAGGAGTGTGCTGGAATAATCAAGTCTATAGTTATGAAGGCATGAATGAGTATTTCAGCAGCAGATGAGCTGAGACAGGGTGAAGTTAAGCGATGTTACAGCGATGGAAACAGGAGGCCTTAGAGATGGTACGAATATGAGGTCGGGATCAAATGTGACGGCAACGTTGTGAACAAACAGGCTTCATCCCAGACTGTTTCCAGGGAACAGGATGGAATCAGTAGTTAGGGAACGGAGGGAGGCTAATAAATTGCTTATTGCTTACAGTATTTATGGAAAATTAGCATTTCAGTCACCTTTAACCTCAGATCCTTTCTAAAATAGTGTAAATACACTTTACTAAAACAGTGAATGTAACTTTCTCCCAAATCTATATTTTGGAAAAATAGTCACAAAATCCCAAAATAGGACCCCACTATTAGTGGTCTAATTTAATAATGCATCAGAAATAAGCAAGCATATGGAGATTAGCCCCATAACCTCCACCTGCTTTAACTTGTATACACTCCATTACAACATCACAGCATTCACCTCATTTTCTTCTTCCAACTTTCACCCAATCTGTTCCACTTCTTTGAACTTAATTTCTACAATGTCCCGCCTATTCACCTCCCTTCTCCCCATGCCATCTCAAATACCGTGGGCAGAATTATATCTGCCCAGGGTTAGTAAGTTAAGGTGCAAGCAGGGTTGGGTAGGATGGGGTGATTAAAAAGTGATCCGGAACCCAACATGACTTTGCCCACTTCTGGGTTTAACTTGGATGGGTTTCCAGGGGAGTGGGGAACCCCATGAAGTTGTCAGATAAGTAATCATAATATTCAAAGAAACATTGAACTGAGGATTTAACTCAGGACCTAACAGGCAGGACACGGGTCTCCAAAGTTGTCTGCAACTCACCAGGGACAACCATGTGAATGCACAGTGGGGAGTGCTACTTCAGTGAAAATGACAGGTGGGGAAGCCTCTGAACAGTGAGACAGTCTAGGTGAGATGCTGCTGCTCACAAGACTTCTAATAGTGTGCCTTTATTGTTTCACAAGTGATTTTCAACTTCTTGCAAGTCTCTTTACCTGTCTTGGATTTCACTCACCTTGGTCTGCATTTCCTGCTGTCAGCCCTCAATATAGCATGGGAGCAGCTCATGCAGCTCTAACTTGACTCCTCCTGAAGAACAAGAGGACCAGCACCGCCAACACAAACGGCACCAGGAGCAACAACATTAGCAACACCAGCTCCCTTCTCCTTAGCTATATGCTGATCCACAGAGCAGGGATGATGGACACAGAGTTCAAGTGGGAAGAAAGCAAGACTCCCAACACAGAGTGTACCGGCAGAGGAGGATCAGCTCTCTCAATATGTGCGAGCACCAGTGTCTCATGTAGTTCAGGCTAAAATAGCAGATTGTTGCTGAAGACTGGAAAATTGTAGCTAATTGTAGCTATGAAGAAAGATTGGATAGACTGGGATTGTTCACATTGGAACAGAATAGGCTGAGGGGAGATTTGATTGAGATGTCGAAAACTATGAGGGGCCTGGATAAAGTGGATGGGAAAATCTTATTTACTTTAGCAGCGGTCAGTTACTAGAGCGCATAGATTTAAAGTGATTGGTAGAAAGGTTAGAGGAGAGATGAGGAAAATGTTTTTCACCTAGAGGGTTATAGGGGTCTGGAACTCATTAACCGAAAGGGTAGTAGAGGCAGAAACCTTCAACTCATTTAAAAGGTACCTGGATATACACTTCAAGTGCCTTAACATGCAGGGCTATGGACCAAATGGTGGGAAGTGGGATTAGGCTGGGTGACTCATTTTTTAGCCAGCGCAGACACAATAGGCCAAGTGGCCACTTTCTGTGCAATATACTTTCTATGATCTGCAGCCTCCTGGAACAAGACCTCCTTCCCAGTAGACCAGGTGGATGTGCATTGCCAGTGGCTGTCAAGGTGCTTATCACTACAAGCACCCACCAATGTTCTCTCTACACCCCACCAAGTCTCTACATCTTCCTGGAGTTTTGTGTTCTCTTCTCCTGCAATAAAAGAGAGCAGAGAATAGCCTGAGAAATAGATTATGTGGAGAGGAGGAACGGACAGCATTAGAGAAGGGTGAGAGTGAGGCATGGGTGTGAGGGGGCAATAGAATGAGGCATGAGAGAAGGTCCCTGGAGAGAGAGGAATGAATGAAGTTCCCAAGGTGTGTTGATCTGCAAAGTTCTGTGCAGGAGAACGCTGGGAAAGTTTAAGGGTGTGGGGTTTTGTATCTGAAAGTGTTATGCCGCTCAACTGTCAGTCCCTTCTGGGGTCCATGAATCTCTTGGAACACCTCCTCCGGTCTGGAGGGACTACCATCCTGCTCACTCCACCAGCTATTTCCATCCATGACTGCTGGTTAGGGAGGCTGGTCTCTTCCTTCCATCTTTGGCAAACATCACCTCATCACAGTCCCTCAGATCCTTCAGGACCTTCAGCTAAGAGAGACCTGAGGTGGGGGTTGGGGAGACCAGCCTTCCCAGGTCTCCTTTCCATTTTGTAGTTGCTGAATCTACAATACAGCTCGACCATTCTGATCCCTGATAGGGTCCTTTAACTAGAAATCCTTCCATTGGCAGATTTAGTGTGTCTTCCCACCTGCCCTATTGATTTGCTGGGAAACCCAGAAGGGAATGGTAATGCCCAACATTGAGTTAAAAAGCCAAGGCAAAGCTGCTTCAACTGCAAACAGGTTCCTAAGCCACGACCGACCTCTTTGCTACTTGTGGGTCCGTTGAATTGAGATTCTGCCTTGTGTCTCTGTCTTCGTTAATGAATTACTAGCTGCCCATTTTTCATATCACCCTGCAATATGTCCACTGTTTGCTCATCAAGAAAGCCCACCCAATTTCACCTTCCACCGGATTCCCTGCTTAAATTATAGAGGAAGCATATTTCATGGTCCCATCCCATCTCCACATATTCTCAAGGTTCTATCCTTCATTCGACATGTCACCCTCTACACGTCATATTTCTTTCACATATCATCCGTTTTTTAAAACTTCGGTAGCCTTCCTCACCAAGATGTCCTCTCTCCATTTCTGCCCTGTGACTCCTCACCCTCCTGACCAGTTGTCACACAACCTCCTTTACTCCAATCTCCTCAGATTTCTCTGCTCTCTTTCTTTCCACCCTCATCCTCGATGTTTAAAACAACTCCTGCTCTAGTATATAGGCAGCGTCTCAGTTTAACAAAAAATATTAGCTCAAGTTCCATCTCCAACTGCGTCCCCGCTCCTTCATTGTACCAGTCATATCACTAAGGGCAGTTCCATTCATCTGCTCATTGATCAAATTCAAGCATTTCAAAGCATTTACAGCTTAGAAACAGAACAGGTCCATGCCAGTGTTTCTGCACTATGCTTCCATCTGTCTTCATCTAACCCTATCAACATATCCTTCTGTTCTTTTCTCCCTCGTGTTTATCTAACTTCACCTTATATGCAGCCATGCTATTTGTTTCAACTACACTTTCTAGTAGTGAGTTTCACATTCTAACCACTGCCTGGGTACAGAAGTTTCTCCTGAATTCCACGTGCAATGTAATAAAGACATATTTATGGCATAAAAATAGAACATTCTGGAAATTCTCAATTCCTTAGACCTGCTAAGTATTTCCAGCACTTTCTGTTTTTGTTTCAGCTTTCTAGTAACTGCAGTATTTTACTTAAATTTACAGCCTAAAGTTCTGATCTCGCCTGCAAACAGAAAAGTCTTTATGTCTACCCTATCAAACTCTAAAGAGAAAATTAAAGGATGCAGAGGAATTAAACAGGGACAGAAAAATAAGAAATGTGTCGTAAAATATTACATCAAAGGATGTGATATAAGTTCTTTATACAAACACATGGGGTAGAATTTTCCACTCACCAGGTGGGTGCATGCCCGACCCAAACGGGCATAAAATGACACACAATGACATCAGGGGAGCGTCCCGACGTCACAGCGCATTTGTGCGATATTTCGTTCGGGAGTCAGAGCTGCATCCGCCATTAATTAAGAGGCCAGTCAAGGCCCTTGATGGCAATTTAATGTTGCCTGTGCGATTTTTCACTCGTCGCACAGGCAAAACGGGCAGGCGAGCAGCCTACAATTTGCAAAACCTCATCCAGGGATGTGATAAGAAGGGTCAGCAGCATTGTCAATGTGAGAAGTGAGGAGTTTTGAAGATAACTTGCAGCTGGAGGCTTACTGATACTTGGCAGCTTAATCTCTGATCAGGGCTTTACTCTTAGAATTTCCAGGCTTCATTTCAGGACCTATTGGTGTCTTCCAGGCCCACTGAGGATTTGGGCCATGAGGGCCTTTCCAGGTATCCAGGTATGGAGATTGCAGTCTCCGCTGGAGGCATCTCCTCTGAGGAGGAAGAGAGGGGCGGAAGGACGAAGAGGCCACCTGTCCCAATGCAGAGTCCAGGGGAGGAGAAGCGCAGGCAAAAGGGGCGCAAGGCCAGCAGTTAGCCCAAGGGAGAAGGGGACGCAGAAGACACCACTATCCTGTTGCCAGGGTTTACACGACGGCGATGCAGCTACCTCAATATGTCTAACGTGCAATGCTGAAGGAGGCTCCATCTCTCCAGGGAGACCGTGACCTCCATTTGTCTGATGATCGGGCCTGAGATTAGCTCAGACTGTGCAGGTGGACACACCATGCCAATGGCTCTGAAGGTCACAGTAGCCCTCAACTTCTATGCCTCCGGCTTTTTCCAGGCTCATTGGGGGACCTGTCCATAGTTGCTTCATGCTGGTGACAGAAAACTCTATTCAGGCAGGTATTGGCTTTCATTCATTTCCATACGGATGAGGCCAGCCAGGCTGAGCGAGCCATATGCTTTCCACCGATTCCTGGGTTCCCCCGCATCCAGGGTGCCATCAACTGCACACGTGGCCATCAAAGCACCAGTGGGTCAGCTGGGTGCCTTCGTCAACAGGAAGGGCTTCCACTCCATGAACATGCAGATAGTGTGTGGCCACAGGATGCAGATTCTGCAAGTCTGTGCAAGGTACCCTGGCAGCTCCCATGATGCGTATATTTTTTTGTTTTTCTTCATTCATGGGATGTGGGCTTCGCTGGCTGGGCCAGCATTTATTGCCCATCCCTAGTCGCCCTTGAGAAGGTGGTGGTGAGCTGCCTTCTTCAACTACTGCAGCTCATGTGGTGTACCATATGGAGGGAGGGAGATAGGAAGGGAGTTCCAGGATTTTGACCCAGAGGCAGTGAAGGAATGGCAATATATTTCCAAGTCAGGATGATGAGTGACTGGGAGGGGAACTTCCAAGTGGTGGTCTTCCTATCTATCTGTTGCCCTTGTCCTTCCAGATGGTGGCGGTTGTGGGTTTGGAAGGTGTTGTCAAAGGAGCCTAGGTGAATTCCTGCAGTGCATCTTGTAGATGGTATATTCTTGCTGCCACGGTACGTGGTGGTGGAGGGAGTGAATGTGGATGTGGTGCCAATCAAGCGGGCTGCTTTGTTCTGGATGGTGTCAAGCTTCTTGAGTACTATGGGAGCTGCACTCATCCAGGCAAGTGGGGAGTATTCCATCACATTCCTGGCTTGTGTCTTGTAGATGCTGGACAGGGTTTGGGGAGTCAGGAAGTGAGTTACTCGTAGCATGATTCCTAGCCTCTGACCTGCTCTTGTAGCCACAGCGTTTATATGGCTAGTCCAGTTCAGTTTCCAATTAATGACAACGCCCAGGATGTTGACAGTGGGGGATTCAGTGATGATAATGTCATCGAACATCAATGGGTGATGGCTGGATTCTCTCTTGTTGGAGATGGTCATTGCCTGACTCTTGTGTAACACAAATGTTACTTGCCACTTGTCAGCACAAGCCTGGATATTGTCCAGGTCTTGCTGCATTTGTATATGGACTGCTTCAAGATCTGAGGTGTCGCAAATGGTGAACATTGTGCAATCATCAGCGAACATCCCCACTTCTGACCTTATCATGGAAGGAAGGTCATTGATGAAGCAGCTGAAGATGGTTAGGCCTCGGACATAGCCCTGAGGAACTCCTGCAGCGATGTCCTGGTGCTGAGATGACTGACATCCAACCACAACCATTTCCTCTGTGCTAAGTATAACTCTAACCAGCAAAGTTTTCCCCCTGATCCGCAGTGACTACAGTTTTGCTAGGGCTCCTTGATGCCACATCTGGTCAAATGCTGCAATGATGTTAAGGGCAGTCACTCTCAACTCACCTTGCGAGTTCAGCTCTTTTGCCATATTTGAACCAATGTTGTAATGAGGTCAGGAGCTGAGTGGCCCTAGAGGAACCTGAACTGTGCGTCAGTGAGGTTATTGCTAAGCAAGTGTCACTTGATAGCACTGTTGATGACCTCTTCTGTTATGTTACTGATGATTGAGAGTAGACTGATGGGGTGGTAATTGGTCTGGTTGGATTTGTCCTGATTTTTGTGTACCCTTCCCGAGTAGATGCTGGTGTTGTAGATGCACTGGAACAGCTTGACTAGGGGTGTGGCAAATTCCAGAGCACAAGTCTTCAGTATTATTGCTGGAATATTGTTAGGGCCCATAGCCTTTGCACTATCCAGTGCCTTCAGCTGTTTTGTGCTATCACGTGGAGTGAATTGAATTGACTGAAGACTGACATCTGTGATGCTGGGGACCTCCAGAGGAGGCTGAGATGGAGCACTTCTGGCTGATGATCATTGCAAATGCTTCAGCCTCATCTTTTGCACCAATGTGCTGGGCTCCTCCATCATTGAGAATGGAGATATTTGTGGACCCTTCTCCTCCAATGATCTGTTTAGTTGTCCACCACCATTCACGACTGGATGTGGCAGGACTGCAGAGCTTAGATCTGATCCATTGGTTGTGGGATCAGTTAACTCTGTCCATCACTTGCTGCTTATGCTCTTTGGCACACAAGTAGTCCTGTGTTACAGCTTCACCAGCTTGACACCTCATTTTTAGGTATGCCTGGTGCTGCTCTTGGCGTGCCCTCCTGCACTCTTCATTGAATCAGGGTTGATCCCCTGGCTTGATGGGAATGGTAGGGTGGGGGATATGCCACGCCATGAGATTACATATTGTGTTTGAGTACAATTCTGCTGCTGCTGATGGCCCGCAGCGCCTCATGGCTACCCAGTCAAAATGTATCCCACTTTGCAAGGTGGTAGTGCCACACAACACAATGGAGGGTATCCTCAATGTGAAGGCAGGACTTTGTCTCCACAATGACTGTGTGGTGGTCACTCCCACTGATACTGTCATGGACAGATGCATCTGCAGCAGACAAGTTGATGAGGATGGGGTCAAGTATGTTTTTCCCTCTTTTTGGTTCCCTCACCATCAGCCACAGACCCAGTCTAGCAGCTA
Organism: Carcharodon carcharias; assembly: GCF_017639515.1. NCBI lineage: Eukaryota > Metazoa > Chordata > Chondrichthyes > Lamniformes > Lamnidae > Carcharodon > Carcharodon carcharias. The sequence goes on from NC_054478.1 coordinate 72,314,348, forward strand.
TGTCCTTTAGGACTTGGCCAGTAGCGGTGCTACCAAGCCACTCTTGGTGATGGACAATGAAGTCCCCCACCCAGAGTACATTCTGGGCCTTTGCACCCTTCGTGCTTCCTCCAAGTGGTGTTCAACATGAAGGAGCACTGATTCATCAGCTGAGGGAGGACAATATGTGAGAATCAGCAGGAGGTTTCCTTGCCCATGTTTGATCTGGTGGTACTGATGCCATGAGACTTCATGGGGTCCAGAGTCGATGTTGAGGACTTCCAGGGCAACTCCCTCCCGACTGTATGCCACTGTGCTGCCACCTCTGCTGGGCCTGGGAGATGATGATGGTGTTGGGGACATTATCTGTAAGATATGATTCCGTGAGGATGACTATGTCAGGCTGTTGCTTGACTAGTCTGTGAGATGGTTCTCCCAATTTTGGCACTAGCCCCCAGATGTTAGTAAGGACTTTGCAGGGTTGAAAGGGCCAAGATTGCTGTTGTCGTTTCCGGTGCCTAGATCAATGCCGGGTGGCCCGACTGGCTTAATTTTTTTTTGTGACTTTGCAGCAGTTTGTTACAACTAAGTCACTAGGTCTTTTAAGAGACAGCCACGTTGCTGGGGGCAGGAACACCAGGGACACCTTGATCCAACACTCCTTCAGCTAGGCTGCCAAATAAGAACTACCACCTCGTGCCAGGTGTGCCACCTCCATCCTAGATCGCAGAAATGACCCTCTCCTTGGCCCCCAAGATACACTCAGTGCCTGTGCAATAAATTTTCAAGCCACCCATGTCCAGCATAACATAATGGCTTATCCTGCACCTACAAAACAAATGAAGCATAATACAAAAACAAATTTAATTTAATGTTGTAACTCATATAGTATTGAACAGAACCCTATCCAGTGTTGGTAGTCACATCATTAAAAAAAGAAAAACAAAATGGGGGTACAAAAGATTACCTGTGACCAGTCCCTCCTGTGTTTAAGGTGCTTTAAACTTAGGTTAACGGGTGTTACGTCTACGTTCTCCCCCCTTGCTGGCACTGGCATTGGAGACAGCCCGCTGACTGTGCTGTCCTGTTGGCCTTGATGACCTTGGCCATCGTCCTCTGGCCAGTGGATCCCCTGCTGGCCCCACCTGGGAAGGAGCAGCCAATGCCACAGCTGGCATCTTCCCAGTTGCCGCAGCTTCATCAGATGCAACAGTCACTGGCAGAGGGATGGAGGATGCTGCCATCATCCAGGGTGCCCTGAGAGGAGCCCACAGAGACAACAAGCAACTCGTATGCCAATGTGAGGTCGCTATGGACCTCTGAGCTCGCCATTGATGGACAGTCAACTAGCTGGGATACTTGGTGCCCCGTCCATCTCACAAATGGACACTGACCAGCTGAGGTCATTGCCTGTGTGAGGGCTTGCAGGTCCGAGCACAACCCCGGGAACCCTGGTTCTGTTCCTGGGAGTTGCCACTCTCTCCATGGAGGAGGCATTGCGCTTGGCCATGAGGGTCACGGCAGTGCTCACGCACTGCAGGGACTCCACCACAATGGAGACCATGGCACGCACACCCTCATGGATCTCCGCCAGATCCTCCCACATACCCCGCTGGACATCCAGCATCTGCTGCCTAATGGACAACCCCAGAGGCTCATCATCAGCTTTCGACTGAGCACTGACTGCCAGCGCCCTGGGCATTCTTTACTCTGCCTGCACCTCAAGTTAGTGTGAAGTGCCTTCATCAATGTGCACCGAGATACTAGCCGCCAAACTAATGCCCACTGAGGTGCTGGTATCTGTATTGGTGCCTGGTTCAGAGCGTGGGTGTGACGCAGGTGCTTGGGGAGCATGGCGTTCCTCTGGGGTCAGGGGTAGCTCCTGGAGGTGATACGCTTTGCTACTTGGTGGCAGATCTAAGGGAGAAGAAGGACATGTCATTAGTTTGTCATGACACTGTCACTATGCATGCCAGGCACCCGGTAGGACAATGGAGATGTGCGTCATGGTGCTATCATCTTTCAATGATCAGTGAGGAATCCAATCTGGAGGTTCCCATCAGTGATGAGACTGCACATGAATGTTTGAACCATCTGAAACTCTCATCTCAGTGCACTGCACTCTTAACTTCGTCTGGCACCCCAGCCTCACCACAGCCGGTTCATCAAGGTGCATGGCGCTTCTTGAGCTCCAAGACATCCTGCTCGTACCTGGAGAGGATGAGGAGATGTGGGGATCCTCCAGCAGTCCGTGACCTCTAAATATTGTTATGGGGTGTCTTCTCCTGAAAGGACAGAGAAGCATTGATTAGTCCACCTGCAACGCCATTGAAGCCTGGCCAACCCCAGCTGAGGAGCACCTTGCAGGGCAGATCTGAGTCGTGGCCCTTGAGCCGCAAGGCACTCAGTCAAAGCAGCCAGAGCTCAGCCCCTTGGCCAGCTTCGGCACTTGACAATTGGCACTCAGACTCTAACACCCTTGTACTCCAGGGCGTATGGCCAGCCCAAAATAATTCAACACACAAACCCATGCCAGCACGGTACTCACGCTTCCTGAGCGCAGCAGGTCATTGACGCGCTTCCGACACTGCACCCAGGTGTACCACACAACGTCGTGGCGGCTCACCCGGACTGCAACCTCCTCCGTGCCCTTTTTGTGAGGTGTGGTGGCCTCCTCCTCCCACCTCTGGGGACAAGGGTGCCCTTCTGGCAGCCATCTTCTTCAGGAGGGCGGCGAGGCACTCATCGGAAACACGGAATGCCGAGTGCCCAGCCAACCTCATGTCCCACCTGGTCTCTGTATCTTTGTTTGCAGCCATGTTGCTGCTGCAGCTCCAACGCGGGCAGCCTCCCTGGGGTTGCCTGCACTGTTTTTGAACCAGCCGCTGTGTCACCATTGGAACCACGGACAACAGGTCCCCACCTCCCCCCACCCCATCTCCAACTGGTGTTCAAGCTCAGAGAGCCTTAATTGGCTGGCCAGCGTGAAATCGGGGTCCGCCCCGATCGTGGGTGGCAGTCAGCTTCCCGACCGTTCCTGCCCGCCCCCACCGAGCCTGCCTGACGAGGGCAAAATTCTGCCCACGGAGTACAACAAACAAACTGAGAATTGCAGGCACAAATTTAACCTTGAGGGTATGACATGGTAGTCACTATAGATACATAGCTATAAGAGATCAAGATTGGTAGACCAGGTTATACGGTCTACAGAAAAGATAGGGAAAATGCTAGTTGGGTAAGATCAGCTTTGGTGGTTAAGGGAGTATGTTAGTAGGGTAGGATCAGTATTAGTGATTAAGGGTAAATCATTTTAATGATTAGAGAGGATATAGAGAGGTAAGCAGGCAATTAGAATTCAGAAATAGAAAAGAATTCAAAACTGTAGTGGGAATTGTGCTTAGGTCTCCTGGTAACAGCTGTGAAGTGATAAATGTGTAAATGCAGAGATTAGACAAACATGTAACAAAGGAAGGGCGGTTTTAATGCAGGTCTTTAGCCTTTACATAGATTGGGATAAATAAACCATTACACGTCAGAGAGGTAATAAATTACTTGAGTATGTTCAAGTAGTTTTCTGCCACAATATGTCCTGGAATCAGCAAGCAGGCAGGATTTCTTAGAGTTAGTAATGTGCAATGACCCAGATTTAGTTAACAATCTATTGGTACATGAATGTTTATCTAACAGCAATCATAATATGATCTCGTTCAACACTGTTTGAAAGGAAAAAATGCAAAACAGCTATAAGATTCTAGATTCTAAATTTAGATGAGACAGAGACTTCCAGTAAACTGGGCAAATTTGTTAATGGGTAAAATGATAGAAGATCAGTGGGAGGTGGATTTAATGTCATACCAAACCTGTTTATATTGCTAATGGACAATTGCTCTACTTGCCCAAAAAAAAACGATGCAGGATTAAAGAGCTTAGAAACAACATAAAACTAGAAGAAAAATCATGCAAAAACACAAAAATTGGTAGCAATCTTGGCAAAAGGAACAACTACAAAGAACAGCAAAGGGTGACAAAGCAGATAACAAAAAGGGAGTATGAAAAAAATCTTAAAGAGATCAAAATCAATACAAAAAATTATAATTACCTCAGGACAAAGAGAGCGGTCAGGAGTAATGTGGGCCCGATAAAAACTCAATGGTGATTTTGGCAATAAAAATAGGAAAAAGTTGATAATGCTGAATAATTACTTTCCACCAGTATTTACAGTAAAGGAAGAGGAAGGTATGTCAGATATCTGAAAGAAACTATGATTAATGTAGTGACAGGGAATCACCAAAATTAATGTCAGCAAAATAACAGTAATGAAGAAAAGAGTGCCAAAATCCCAGGAACAGATCCCAGGAACCAGGCGGATTGCAACCCAGAGTTTTAAAGGGATTCGTTGAGAACTTTGCAGAAGCCCTGGCTGTAATCTTCCAACATTCTCTTATTTTGGAAGCCACTTTAGATTGGAAAATTGTGCAAGTCACTTGGCTATTTAAGAAAGGTGAGAGAAGGAAACCAGGGAACTACAGATCAGTTATCTAATATCAGTTGCCAGGAAATTGCTAGAGTCTATAGTTAAGGATAGAGTTGCTGAACACCTTGAAAATCTCCAGCTGATCAAAGCACAGACTAGTAAAAGATATGGTAAGCTTGATGATCTTAATTGAATTTTTTGAAGAGATTGTTATACAATGTGCCTACATGCCACTGTGAGATGCCATGGAGGTCTGCACTGATGAGGGCACAGATGTCTGTGACCATGTGCCTAGAAAGTTGCAGTCTCCTTTGGCACTAGATCTCAGTGATGTCCAGGTCGCTTAATCTCTGCCTAAGGATCCTGCGTTCATGGTAGTGTCCCTTTCTCCTTCATACCCCTCATCCATCTCCTCTGGCCTCCCAATGCCTGATGCTCTGCTCTTACTGTGTTGTCTGATATTCCACATCTCCAATGGCCTCCAATTTCTGAGGGTGCAGCACCCATTTCCAGCTGCACCTTCCCTAATGCTCAGGTGGAGTCCAAACAACCATGCCCACTGCTGTGATGGCCACACAATTCCAGGAGGGTGATAACCCTCTGATTTAGCAAAACTCTTAATGTTGGTTCCTCCCCTGACCTATGATGAGCTGCTGAAACTTTAACTTCAAAGGGATAAGCCTTTAATCTATGATAAGCATGTACACTTAAATTTTGAAACTTTACTGGCTTCCATGATTCACCACCGATATGCTGGCCTGAGATAGACAGTTGCTGAATGCTAGCTACGCCAAGGAAAATCCAAATCCTTTCTGGAGATGAGTTTTTAACAAGTCCTTAAAGGTATTAATTGGCCTGTTTAAGAAGGCGGGTGAGTTTGCAGGCCCATGCTCACTCCCACCCACATGAAAATTGATGAGGCCGGACACACAACATCACCACCATTTTTTCAGCCAGTTGCCTCTGTTCCTGCCTGATTCAGGGCCCCAAGTATCTAACCCCTGAACTCAAAGGTACAAATTACAAGAGATTACAAACAAGAGTTTTATTTCCTTGGATTTCGACGGCTAAGGTTTGATTTCATCAATATTTTCATGATATTAAGGGGCACACAGAGTAAATGGAGAGAAACTATTTCCACAGATTCAGAAGTCTAGGATTAGAAGTCATGGTCTTAAAAAATAGATCTTTCATGAGTCAAATTAGGAAACACTTCTACATACAAAGAATGGAAGAAGTCTGGAAACCTCATCCACAAATGGCAATTGATCTAAGATCAATTGTTAATTTTAAACCTGAGATTGATAGATTTTTGTTAACTGGAGGTATTAAATTATATGGGGCAAAGGGAACTGTGAGGGAGTTAGGTCGCAAATCAACCATGAGCTTAATGAATAATAGAACAGGCTTGAGGCACTAAAATGCGTACTCCTGTTCCTATGTTCCTTTCATAGCCTTGACAATCTCTATCAGGTCAGATTTCTAGTGAGAAGAGCCCCTGTTAGTTGTTCCCTGATTCTACATGTTCCGACATTAGTTATGAGTCTACTAAAGTCCTGTTTCTTGTTTTGGGGCCGCACCCTATCAGAGGAACCCTCTCCATCTTTATGTCACCATAAATCCTCTCTGCCGACTCTATAGACTACTGCTCAGTCCCTTCTTCCTCCGTTCCATCATTACTTGCAACCTTGGCATTGTGCACTAGTAAAATCATCAAAGGCTAAGTGAGTAAAACAGACATGAAATCTGGCATGGAGCCACATTAGATGGTTGGCTTTTCCCTCAAGCAAGCATCTTCTGGCAACTCCTGCAACTGCTTTTGTCTTTCCTCTGGACATCAGCCTATGAGGTTGAGCGGCAGATTCAGATGCTAGGCAAGTCTACACCTCCTAATACCATGCAAAGGCTATGCAAAAGCATTAAATGCATTGCTCTGCTACCGCTCTCTTTTCCAAAAACTCTTAGAAACCTCTGACCTTTTCAGTCTCTTACATGCCATCCTTGCTTCATAATCCCCGGCCCCCTCTAATGAGCTCTGAGCTCCTAGCCCTGTGTGAACAGTGCTTTACAAATGCAAATTGATCTGTTATGAGTGCTTGTAAGGTTCAGATCTGCAACTTCAGAATTTATTTCTACCAGATTGCAGAAAACTCATTCAGAATGATACTGGTTTGGAGTAAAATCATATGTTGATTGCATATATATTTATAGGTACATTTTTCATCCAGTTTTTAAAGATATACATCTGTCATGGGTTGCCCTTCCATGTATTTGCACTAAAACCTTTTCAGGTTGGGCCGGCTCCAATCGCATTCAACACAAATGATTAGAATTGGAGCTCTGAAGCCTGCAGGCATGCATATCACATTGTGTCAGTTAAGAAGTTCAGAAGCACACTTGCTCCCTCGTTATCGGTGTCAATCACACATACAAATGTTGACAAAGGCATTGCAACAGTGAGTTCTTGCAGAGCACACTAAAAATAGATGCCAGTATCTCAGAATGCAGAAGCTGGGTACAAAAGCTCATTACATAGAATATCATTTGGACAACATTCATCTACTATCCGTCCACACATCTATAGTAGCTTTTCATTGCCAAGATATTTAGGAGTGGAAATGGAAAAAAGTTTTCTAGTGTTAGTTACTTGAGTTACTTTCTCATACTGTAGTTACTTCAAAATGTATTTTCCATTTCTTGAAAGAAGCTAATTATATACAAATTATTGAATGTTGCCATACAAATATAATGGGAAACTTGGGGCAGAATCATCCCAGATTTGTACTGAGTGCGGTAGCCAGCCGCCATGGCAGGTTTTCACACCGTATCATCCCAAACCCACCACATTATTTATGCATTCCCAAGAAACATGCTGTTTCCATGGCGGGTGGGCTCTGATTCGCCTGCCATACTGTCACCTTGCTGCTTCATCACACCAGGCACCACATTTAAAATACAATGTGTTCAGTGCTTCCAGCCCAGGACTGCAGCAACCAAGACATGCCCCGAAAGACAAAACGACTGCAGGCCTTGAGCACCTTTTGGACGCCGTGGAGGCCCGCTGTGATGTCCTCGCCCCCTGTTCTGGCCAAAAGAGGGACAGCAACATTACCACTCTGGCTTGGGAGGCGATGGCAGTGGTGATCAGTGCCAAAGCTGCGCAGAAGAGGTTAGCCATCCAATGCAGATAAAGGATGAGTTATCTCATCCTGCAGCCAGGGAATGGCAACCATCTTAGCACGCTAAACTCACACACTCAAGCCTATCACATATTCACTGGCATCTCACTCACTGCCAGCTCAAGGAACATCATCACCCATTCTCACACACATACCCTCACATGTCCATCTGGCCTCATCTCCTCTGGAGACTGCCTACTTCAGCATCACCATCTTGAGGCCTCTTGCACAAATCAATATGTGCCCCAATACACATCCTGGGTTACCCTCCTTTCTCAATACAGCATTCATTCTGCAGTCTCTTCCCTTGCCTGAGGCCACTTCTCCCTCTTCGCCAAGTAAGCCCTAGCTCTGCAGCCATTGAAAAGCCACCCACATATGGCTGATCTGGTAGATAGAGACCTGCCGTGAGCAGCCCTAAAAGTGATGTGGTGCTGTCTGTGAAGCCAGCGCTGATGATTGCAAGTGCTGACCGAAGCAAAGTACCAAACAAACCTTGAAGTCAAGTGCATGTCCCTTATGTGCTGTTATGAAACATGTCAGCTGTCGGCAGGCTGAGCAGACGATCACGATCACGCCATATTGTCCGCTCACACCACTGCACACGCCCGACACTGGCGGGCACAGAAAATCCTGGCCTTGGACTGCTCGGAATGCATATTGGGAAGCCACAGGTGTCTTTTCGCAATTATCTATCCAATAGAATTAATGATGGAAAATCATGGTCCACATTAATAATATCATCCCTAATTTATATTCTGTTAAATTGGAAATCACAGCATCAGAAAAGTAATCATATTTATCATTAATCATATCGCTTTGATATATATTCTACTGATCTATTCCTTGGTTGCTCATCCTGAACTGCAGTGACCACTAGAACTGCACATAAGTGCCACTGTTTGTGGCGATAGTGGCCAATCCTTGAATCACTTGTCACAACGTAGTCAACAAAATACTCTAGTAGGCCCTGCAATTTCCATTTTCTTTTTACCCGCTTAGTGCTAAACATTATGTCCTTATTGGTTCTAAAGGCAGCAATCCTCAGCCTACTTCAGCAATCTGTTCTGACCTCTTGTTAATTGTCTAAGCATTGCTTCAGAATTGCTATCAGAATCTATTTGTATCATTTTTTGTAAAACACCGTGTGGTGCACACTGTCACACAGTTCACTGTAAAAAACACATTTTGGCAACTTCATGATGTCTATTTGGACAATGTACTCTAATAAAGCTGTGCCATCATCACCACTGTCTGTATGCATGCCATGTTGATTCATCTAAGCATTTCAATATCTCTTAAATTAACTTGTTATAAAAATAGCAATAAAAATGTAAAATGGTGCCTATGAAATGACAAGTTATTTTTTGCCACCTCAGCAGTCTATGTCTGATGTACATGCCATCTTGGAACCCACTAGTACTGGTGATAAATTTGAACATTTGACAGAATCCCCCACAATGTTTGCCTATTCATTGTGTTGAACGTTTCCTTTTTTTATTAGGCCAGCCATCAACATGATATTCTCTTAGACTTGACAAAATATGAAGAGCATGCCAGTGGTACTGCAAAATCTACGTTGATTTTCAGGAAAAACAGCTACTGCAGTTGTGGCAATAAGCTTGCTCAAGAGTGTTCTGGGAAGGATCTTTACACCAATCTCATTAATCTCACTAATAGAATTCTAATGAAAGGTCACAGACCTGAAACATTTTAAAAATTCTTTCACGGGATGTGGGCATCACTGGTTAAGTTTCCATTTGTTGTCCAATCTCTAATTGGTGGCGAACTGTTTTCTTGAACCGCTACAGCCCATGTTAACTCTGCTTTTCTCTCCATGGATGCTGCCTGACCTGTGAATGTTTCCAACATTTTCTGTTTTTATTTCAGATTTCCAGCAACTGCAGTACTTGGCTTTTGTGTTACCTATAGAGATGTCAAATTGTTTATTAAATTTTGGTATCCCTGCTTTGGAAATTGGTAACAAAGAGGCAGTCATTCATATCTTTGGCCAGAATTCCACTGTCCAAATTCTATCAAATATCTTCTTTAACAATGGTACACAAGGAGGCCATCTGATCCAGGTATCTTGTCCATCCTTCATAAGTTGCACAGCATTTTTAATTCCATCCACAGTTGTTTACAGAACCAAGGTATAAACACTGCTAAAACTTTGTGACAAAGAAGTATTTGGGCAGCTATTACACAGTAGCACTCCTCCATGATCATAAAATTCTACACCACTGAAAGGGGTCATTTGGCCAATCATGCCTGCGCTGGCTCTTTGTAAGAACTATCCAATTAGTTCAACTGCCCTGCTCTTTTCCCATAGCCATGCAATGTTCTCTCTTACAATGTATTTAACCAAGTTCCTTTTAAAAATTACCATTGAATCTGTTTCCACCATTGTATCAGGCAGTGCATTCCAGATCATAATAGCTCGATGCATGAAAAAAATCCACCTCATCTCTACTCTGGTTCTTTTGCCACTTAAATCTGTGTCCTCTGGTTACAGACTCTTCTGCCAGTGGAAACAGTTTCTCCTTATTCACTCTTCCAAAACCATTCATTATTGTGAATGTCTCTATTTAATCGTAACCTTTTCTAAGTAAAACAACTCCAGTTTCTATAGTCTCTCCATGTAACTGAAGTCTTTCGTCCCTAATATGATTATAGCAAATCTCCTCTGCACCCTCTCCAAGACTTTGATAATCTTCCTAAAGTGTGGTGCCCAGAACTGGATACAATACCTCAGCTCAGGCTTAACCAATGATTAATAAATGTTTACCATAATTTCCCTGGCTTTTGTATTGATTGCACCTAATTATAAAAGCCAAGGATCCATGATGTTAAAGTTACCACTTCTAGTTAATATATGCAGCCAGTGGAATAAAATGTTTGCTGCACTATTTTGTTTACATTTTGGGATTTCCGATAGTTTTGTTTGCTGCAATGTTGCAAATATCTAGTTCATAATTCACATATTTTAGAACACAATTTTTAGTTTTACAAATTAAAGTTTTAACTGTAGATAAATGGGAGCAACCCTGAAAAAAATGCGACTCGCTCAAGCTTGGAGTTAATTCCAGTTAAAAGCTAACATATGTGAATCTTCAAGGCCAGAGTTGATAGTGAAACAAACTCAAACAATAGATGACCCATCACTGGACCTCTCAGAGGAGCTAAGACGTCTTTCATTATCTCCATAGAAGAAGTTAAAAGCTAGGTATTCTGGGAAAAAGAGTTGTAAAACTCCATTAGACACAGAATTTATTCACAAGGATTACAGAATCAAAGGGCAGAATCCTCCCAGATTTGCGTTGCAGAAAGTGCAGCCGCAGACAGGAAAAGGGCATTTTGCCTGCCGGCCGCAATGGCAGGTTTTCATGCTATATTATTCCATTCCCAGCACGTCCTGCCTCATTAATAATGTATTCCCAGGAAACACGCTGGATAACTGGTGGAGCAGCCTCTGATTCGCCCGTCACACCATCACTCAGGCCTTCAGTAATCCAGGTGCCATATTTAAAGAGCTAGCACAGAGCTAGCACTCTCTAAGAGACTGGAAGCTGCCCCCAAATGCAGTGAAGCCTCTCTCAGGTGCCCATTGGATGTAGTGGAAGCCCATCGTGAAGTCCTCTATCCGTGCTCTGCACAATGACTAGTAAGCAAGGTCACCGATCCAGCATGGGAAGCGGTGGCAGCAGTGATCAGCACCAACATCCTGCAAAACAGGACAGCCACCTGGTGCCAAAAGAGAATGAATGATCTCCTCCGTATCACCAGGGTAAGTCATTCTTCTCATCATTCTCAAGTCACACACAAGCCCATCACACTTCCACAGGCATCTCACACTATCAATTCAAGGGACATCACCATTCACTCTCTCACAAACACCTTCATCAGCCCTGCAGATCACGTCCTCATCCCATCCTTGGCACTATCACCACCCACACATGCCAGGTATCCTTCTCATCTGGCCTGGCAGGCATCCTGCTTACACTCTCCCCATCTGTCTTCATGCAGAACAAGCTGGCACACAACAAAAGGGAGAGGCCACAGACTGGTGGAGGAATGCCTGAAATCAAGGTCTTCACAGGCTTTGAAAATAAGAGTCATCCAGCTGGCCGGCGATGATCTGGACTGTTCCTGTGCTGATGTTGAAGTCGGCAGCACTTAACCAAGTGAGAATCCAGCAGTGCAACAGCCATCAGACAACCATGTTGCGTGTGAGTGAGTTCCCCTGTTCTGCAGTCCCCTGCCATGCACTAATGATCTTTCCTTGCTTTCGTAGGCACAGCTGGGAAGCAGCCCAGGGGGTTCACTAGCCGGGTGCTCAACTCAAGCCCTGAAGACACTTTGGAAGAAGGATCAGGTGACACCCTCATTGAAGACCCATCTCAGCGCTCAACCACACCCTCCACCAACACGCAGACACACACCATGGTGGGGCCTAGTTCTAGAGTAGCCTTGGGGTCACAATCTATTGAGCACATCAATCATCTGATCCACAGCAGGCAGAGGCAGGAACTTGCCAGGTTTCTGGCACTTGGAGGACTGCAAGAGGCTAGAAATTTGTTGGGTCCAAATCAGATGATGAGCCTCTGGACTTGGCCATACCTCAGTGCTGGAGCTGCAAAGGCAAGATCAGGAACATCAGAAAGAGATGTCTGTTGCATTCCCCAGATTGCAAGGCACGATGGAGGATTCTTCAGCCAATTCGATTCACTCCACGTGATATCAAGAAACGTAAGGCACTGGAGACAGCAAGGTCTATGGGCCCTGACAATATTCCAGCATTAGTACTGAAAACTTCTGCCCCAGAACTTGCCGCGCCCCTAGCAAAGTTCTTTCAGTACAGCTACAACACTGGTATCTACCCGGCTATGTGGGAATTGCCCAGGTATGTCCCGTACACAAAAAGCAGGACAAATCCAACCCGGCTAATTGCTGCCCCAGCAGTCTACTCTCGATCAGTAAAGTGATGGAAGGGTTCATCAACAGTGCTCCTCCATCTCCTCCTCAGCTAGGTCCTCACCCTATTGCAGCTCCAGGTTGTGGCAAGTGACAGTGATGTGCAACATCATATGGGGACTGTATTGCGGTGCTCATCGAACCTGTCGAGGCACCATAACCTCATTTTCAAAATGCCTATTGTATGCTCCACTAAAGTCTGGGTTGCACCATGAGCCTCAGTGTACCACAGCTCTACTACAGCCTGAGGCCACCGCATGGGCGTCATCAGTACATCCTCTGTGGACGTCCTCCTTGTCCCTAAGGAGCCAACCCTGCAGCCTCTCTGGACCCTCGAAGATGTCAGGGATCTGGGACCTACTAAGGATGTAGAAGTCATGGGTGTTCTTGGGAATCGGGCGCAGACCTATAGGATGTATTTGTGGTGGTCACACACCAGCTGAACATTCAGCGAGTGGAAGCCCTTACGGTTGATGTAGTTGATTGCTTGTTGCCACAGAGATCAAAGTGCCACTTGGATGTAATTCATGGAACACTGCACCTGTGGAGTGTGTGGAGAGATCCGCACAAATCCCAGCACTCCTGCTTCCTGGCATTCCTAATCCCAGGCAAAATGCACGTGGTTCTGTGCGTTTGCGAAGATTGCGTTCATGACCTCTTGGATACACTTGTGCGTAGAGACTTGAGAGATCATGCACACGTCACCTGTAGAACCCTGGAAGGAGCCACTGGTGTAAAAATTGAGCACTGCGGTCACTTTTATGGCAACTGGTAGTGGCACCATGTCCCCATGGTGCCAAATCCTGCAGCAGGTGGTATATGTGACCGACCAGTTCCCTAGACATGCGCAGTCTTCGGTGACACTGGTTTTCGGTTACCTGCAGGAATGACAGGCATCGTCTCTAGACCCTGGGTCTAGTGAAGTGCCTGCAAGTGATGGCTCGCTGTGGATCTTCAGCTGCGTGTGCAGCAAGATTTTCTGTCCCTTCTGTGCCTCCACCACTCTCTTCCCTTTCTTCTCTGGTCTCTGTAAACCATGAGGCATACCACTAAATCACCAGGCTCCATGATCCTGATGTTCTCCTCCTGCAGGATCAAAAAGAGGGATGCGTGGGTTAGCATAGTTTCTACAAACCTCTCTTGGTTAAGTCTGAAGGCTCCTTCACCCATACAGGAGAGTGCTGGCCACCACTTGGATAGCCAGTGTGTAGTGCGCTCACTGGCTGTCCACTCCACTCCACTTGACCAACTGGCGGCAGCTTTGCCCATTGAAATGCATGCTGTGCTCTCAGCTCAGCTGCTGGCATTCTCCTAACCCGCACTGCAAGGCTGCACTGTTCGCTTGAACCATAACGGATGCTGGTCCAAACCTTAATAAAGGCATTGCAAGGGGCTGTGAGTGCCTCCACCAGTGACTGCGTGATGGCCACCTTTTGCAAGGGAATTGTACAACTTGCTCAGTCGGCCAATTGCCATATGGAGTGGACGATCACAAACTGGTTTCACACCAGCGTAAAACCAATTGCCCCCCCACCCTCCCCACCCCAACACCCAAGGCTGCCATAACACCTGATGCCCACAGGGCCGGAAAATTCCGGCCAAAGAGTTATGTTGAAGGTAAAATAATTTGTTTGCATTGATTGGTTGAATCCTCCAAAAGTATGCCACATTGCCACAGAAATAGTAATTCAAGGTGGAGCTGTAGTAAGAGGTTTTTTTTATTATTTCTGTGTGTTTGATGACAGAAGCAGGCAGTTCAGTTTGGGAACAGACAGTGGTAAGTATTGTGGCTACAACAGCAGGTCAGAGACTAGGAATCCCGTGGCGAGTAACTCACCTCCTAACTCTCCAAAGTCTGTCCACCATCTACAAGGCACAAGTCAGGAGTGTGATGGAATACTATCCACTTGCCTGGATGAGTACAGCTCCCACAACGCTCAAGAAGCTTGACAAAGCAGCAGGTTTGATTGGCACCCCATCCATAAACATTCATTCATAATTCACTGAAGAAAGCATGCAGAAGATGGAGTATATTATTGCATTGGAGATACTTTGTATCTAATCAGTGACCATCACTCTAAACAGAGACTTCTGTCTTTAAACAACAAATTACCTAAAGCACACCATTCACTGCACTGTGTTTGATAAAACAGAAAAATTGGATCATTTGGTCAATGTTTGGTTATTTCATTAAACAATTTCAAACCACCCTAGGACAAAGGTCAAATATACCAAAATGTATATTAAGAATTATTTTTCTTCAATTTTTTTGAGTAAATGGCACACGGATTATACATAACTACGACTATAACTGAAACAAATTAATAAAATTTAAATGAACAAAATAGCTATGGTAAAAAGTGTGAGAAATTCAGCTTTGTGGTGCTGCTGGAGTCAGTGCTGGAAACCAAAGGCCCTCAGAATGGCATCAGCAGAGCTCCAGTCACTTCCAGTGTGGCCCATGTAGTGCCCCATGCTGGGAAGGGGCTAGCACTGGCGTGCCATGCATTAGCCAGAAGCATCCCAACCGGCCTGATGGGGATGCCAAACTGTTATTCTGGCTGATTTGACAACATGTTTCTGAAATTTGGACCACATTGATCCACAGAGCACAAGCGCAATCCATTCACAACTGACTCGCATTCAGCTGTGAGCTGGGCTTCCCACCAGTCCTAGTTAAAGAGAGGCATCCAACTTGGAGGTAAGGTGATATCAACTAATCTCTGCTACTGCAAAGTTTGTAGAAGTACTAAGGAATATGGAGTGTTTTTGGAGGCATAGTGGTGAGTTTCTGGTGAGCTGGATTTGGTAAGGAGTGTTGTGACATCCTCATGTGGAAGACAGAGGATTTGGTGACCTACCCATACAAAGTCTGCAACAGGTATGGGAGGCAGTAGTTACAGTGCCTCTGGGTCAATAACACAACCGGGGATGGGGCAGAGGCTGGGGAGAGGGGAAGCTCTTCACATGGGAACAGGAGGAGGAGGAAGAGAAGCAGGCATTTAGGATGCCTTCAGTCGAGATGGGCTGGCCATGAATGCCTACTCAAGATGCAGATTCCCTTAGGATAGCATCCGTTAACCACCATTGCTCCTTTAAACCCTACCTTCCTATTCATCTGCAATATCCCATCACAAGGCCTTCTTAGCCAAAATTCTGCAATAAAAACCAATAACAAAAACCTTAACATATCATCTTTACCAAACAACATATCCAATTATACAAGCTATTCATCCTTGTGCATTCCCTTAGTGTCTGTCTTCGGGTGCTCTTGCTTGTGCAGTGCTACCTTAGTAGCTATAGCATTGCTGGTGGAAGGCTGCTGGCTTTCACAGTGGGAGATTGCAAATGATCTTCAGGCAGCTCCATCCCTTGAGGGACGAGCTTCAGGCTACACAATTTTAGCTGGCTGACTGAGAAGCAACAGCACAGGCACTGTGCAGAAGGGTAGTAATGGGAGCACAAATGCTGTCATTTTGCACATGTGTACCACGTGCTATCAGCACACAGTGCTGGGCCCCCTGCTAAGCGCTCAGGCAGCCATCAACTCTGTCCGCCTTGGCAAAATACTACAATCATTCAAATGAGCAGACAGCTCAATGTTTGCATGCTGCCTGTCTTTAAGGGTCCAGGGGTAGGCTGCTGGTAGTGGCATGGAGAGGGTTGTTATTATTGTTTACATCACAGATTCTTATTGATATTTTTCATTTAAATCTGACATCACTTATATTTTGACATCTAAACACTATTGGATAGAATGCAAACATTTAACTACGAGAGTACCGCTAACTCCAAAGGGCTTTTGCTGTCCATTTTGAAGATAACATCATTCCCCATCCCATACGCATGTTTGCACTAAAGCCAGGTATGGAGCAATTGAACTGCTCCATGACACAAATTTTATTATAGTATCGAATCCAGCTTAGGTATTTTCAATGTATGGTGCAGTTCCTCAATTAAATGTATTCAATGTTGCCCTGAAAATGCCATTGCATTTTCACCTTGACAGCAAGTCAGCAATGTGCACCTTTAAAATTTGAAAAAAGCACACTCCTGCAGGCATACAGCTGTTTGAAAATCATGCTGGCAGTGCAGCAGATACCTTAAATGACAAGGAATAGTGAAAACATGGAAAAGTCCTACCTGGGTGCTGCTGAGCGGAATGAGCCAGGCAAAATGCATGAGCATTGCCGATGCTTCCACAGCAGAGCTTCAGCTCCTACATCAGTTATATGGCAACTGTATAAACATTACATATATCATATCTTTAAAGTAAAAAATGCAACTAGCTGATTTTTTTGAGCAAGAGGATCAAGCAAAATATTTAAAGACAGATATTGATTATAGAAAATTAGTCACATAGGACAAAGCCAACAAATGTAGTTCAGTCTCTAGCAGTCAGAGGTTATGTTATAGAACTTCATTTTCATTTCAGTTCATCAACTAATTTCATTTTCTGTAGTTCACCTTTTTCCTGATTATGTATCCTCTATGCATTACCAGGAACATAGGTCTGGATTTTCATTCCCAGATTGGTAACACATAGTCAGGGCATTTCCCGGGTCTGCAAACTCAACCTCGGCACAACCATCTTCAGCTACTTCATCAATGACCTTCCTTCCATCATAAGGTCAGAAGTGGGATGTTCACTGATCATTGCACAATGTTCAGCACTATTCGTAACTCCTCAGATACTGAAGCAGTCCATCTCCAAATGCAGCAAGACCTGGACAATATCCAGGCTTGGGCTGACAAGTGGCAAGTAACATTTGCTCGACACAAGTGCCAGGCAATGACCATCTCCAACAAGAGAGAATCTAATCATCACCCCCTGATGGTTAATGGCATTACCATCACTGAATCCCCCTCTATCAACATCCTGGGAGTTACCATTGACCTGAAACTGAACTGGACTAGCCATATAAATATTGTGGCTACAAGAACAGGTCAGAGGCTAGGAATTGTGCAATGGGTAACTCATCTCCTGACTCCCCAAAGCCTGTTCACCATCTACAAGGCACAAATCAGGAGTGTGATGGAATACTCCTCACTTGCCTGGACGAGTGCAGCTCCCACAACACTCAAAAAGCTTGATACTGTCCAGGACAAAGCAACCCGCTTGATTGGCACCACATCCACAAACATTCACTCCCTCCACCACTGATGCACAGTAGCAGCAGTGTGTACCATCTACAAGATGCACTGCAGGAATTCACCAAGGCTCCTTCGACAGCACCTTCCAAACCCGCGACCACTACCATCTAGAAGGACAAGGAAGCAGACAGATGGGAACGCCACCACCTAGAAGTTCCCCTCCAACTCACTCATCATCCTGACTTGGAAATATATCGCAGTTCCTTCACTGTCACTGGTTCAAAATCCTGGAACTCCCTTCCTAACAGCACTGTAGGTGTACCTATACCCCATGGACTGCAGCAGTTCAAGAAGATAGTTCACCACTATCTTCTCAAGGGCAACTAGGGATGAGCAATAAATACTAGCCTAGCCATCGAAACCCACATCCCATGAATGAATTTTTTTAAAAACCCGGAAAAAAGCACCCCAGAAGTTGGAATTTCCATTCTGGGATGGTACAGTTCTTGGGAGTCAGGCTGGACGACCGCAGAACAAGTGCAGAGGCCGCCAGGTGCAGAGGTGGGCTGCCTCTGTATTCTGGCACTGTGTTGAATTTTTGAAAGCAAGAGTCTTTCAGCCCTCAACCCTCACGCTCTCTGCCCCACATACTCCCTATGGCCCATCCATTCAAACCCATGCCCTCCCCCAATTAATGGCCTCTCAAACCTTCCATGCCACCCACATGAAAAAGGAACAGGAGTAAACGATATGGCTCCTCAAGTCTGCTCTGCCACTCAATACAATCATGGTTAATCTCCACCTCTCCTCCACTTTCCTGCCACTCTCCTTATCCCTAGAGATCAAAAATCTATCTCAGCTTTGAATCTACTAAACAATGCAGCAAACACAATCTGCTGTGGTAGAGAATTCTTAAGATTTACAACACTTTTTGAGTGAAGAAATTTCTCCTCATCTCAGTCCTAAGTAAGCGAGCCCTTATCCTGAGGCTGTGCCTCCATATTCTACATTCCCCAGCCAGGGAAAACAACCTCTCAGTATCTATCCAGTCAAGCCCCTTCAGTATCTTGTACGTTTCAAAAAGATCACCTCTAATCTTCTAAACTCCATAGAATACAGGCCCAATATACTCAGCTGCTCTTCCATAGGACAACACTCTCATCCCAGCAACCAACCTAGTGAACCTTCATTGTATCACCTCCAAGACAAGTATATCCTTTCTTAGATATGGAAACCAAAACTGCACATAGTACTCCAGGTGTGGTCTCACCAAAGTCCTGCATAATTGTAGCAAGACTTCCTTATTCTTGCATTTCAATCCCCTTCCATTAAAGATCAACATGCCATTTGCTTTCCTAATTGCTTGTTGTATCAACAAGTTAACTTTTTGTGTTCCTTGTACAAACAGACCCAAGTCGCTCTTAACATCAACATTTAAACATTTCCTGCCTTTCAAAAAAATATTGTTTTTTGTTCTTATTAACAGAGTGAATAACCTCACATTTACCCACATTATACTCCATGTGCCACCATGTTGCCCACTCAAATAATCTATTTATATCTTTTTGTAGACTCTTTGTGTCCTCCTCACAGCTTACATGCTCATCTAGCTTTGTATTGTCAGCAAAATTGGATACATTACTTTTGGTCTCCTTGTCAAAATCATCAAAATAGATTTTCAATACTGAGGCCCCAGCCCTGATCCTTGCAGCACTCAACTATTTACAGCCTACCAACTTCAAAATGCCCTATTTATCCCTACTCTCTGCTTCCTCTCCATTAACCAATCCTCCATCCATGCTGCTATATTGTCACCAATCCCATGAGCTATCTTACCTATTAACCTTATCAAATGGAAATTGGAAATCCTATTTTTCTCTATCAGAATAAATTGCACTTAAATGTCTTGAAAGAGAAAGTAATGGATAACAGTGAAGTAGTTCAATTAACCCTCAGCTAAATGCAGGGGGTTGGGGTGGGGTGGGGTGGGGTGGGGGTGGGGTGGGGGTGGGGTGGGGTGGGGTGGGGGGGTGGAAAAGCGAAAAAAGCCCGAGGCATTAGCAGTTGATTGCTATCCAGTGCTGGAAAGCTAGAGTGTGGCTGTTTGGTGGAGTAAGATCCGGCTCAGCTACAGTATTCCCTATGGATAAACAGCCTGCTGGCATTTCCTAGCTGATAATGAAATTGCCCTCAATTGCAATACCAGAAAACTGCTGTCACCCAACAGAGTGTACCTGAGCATAAGTTCTGAATCTTATTAGGAGGGGAACGAGCATAAATTTGGAAGGAAGCCAACTTAAAAGTTTAGCAGAAGAACACTTGTCATCTATATTGAAGCAGAGAATGATATTGTACAAACAGGATGGTAAGCAATAAGGAATGGTTACATCGAGGAATTGTGACAGGATAGGGAGGCACTGAGCCAAAATGACGACAACAGTTTAGAGGATAAATATGCTACCTTGAGCATCTAACACCATAAGAAATACATTTTTTCAGAATCACTGAACCTGCTAAGTTATCACCTGATGATCATAAAACAGTCTAAATTTTATATATCAGCTGACCACTTGGTAATACCAGTGCAAAATATAGCAGAGAATTTTTTTAAACGTGTAAGGGATTTTGTCAGCAATCTACTTCATAAATGCATTTAAATAATTAAATAACTGGTCTAAAACAAGCTGATGAAGATTATGCTAATCACTGTAATCTGTAAAATGTTATTTTTAAATGCACTTACAGTGCTGCTATGCATTGTGATTAGAACAATTTGTTTATTGCTTGAATATATATTTCAAAAAGTTAACAAATGCATTTGTGTCATTAAATTGACACAAACATGCACTTGCTCACTGTGTTAAAGGGTTAGAAACCTTCTTGTTTATATACAAATGCACATGAAGAAGGCAGGTTTTAATCTGTCAAAGACACGTTAATTGTAAAAACAAAATGGCAAATCAAAATTTCTACCCCTTGTGTGTAAAAGATCCATCACTGTAGCACTCATCACATTCCCTGCTAACCTTTTCCAGTAGGGTCAGTTTATTTAATCTATTAAAATGCAAATACTTAAGACAAAATTTATATATTAGAAAGTGGTGGCAAGAATTGTAATACATGCGAACTGAGACCCCTGAATTACTTCATTGTGCCAGTCTATTCTTCCATCTCCTTCAGAAATGGTGACCTCATCTGGTGAAGATATGAAAATATAGCTTTTACTAAAAATGTCCTGAAATGCATTTATAACATTTTAAAATGTTCTATTTTGAAATATATGCTGGTAATTACTTTAAATTTATGTAGCACCTTTCATGAAATGTCCCTTGGTACTTACAAGATGAATGTCTTCGATACCAATGACTGTGTAGGGGATGAAGATTAAGAGAGATGACTGAAGTCATGGTCAAAGGGGCTGAATTTTAACAGCCCCTTGGGGATGGCTTGGGAGGCAAGAAGGTGTCAGGTGATGCGCTCGATTATTCCTGCCGTCATGCCATTTTGCCAGCAGTGAGATGAGCTGCCCACCAGGTGCCAAAATGAGTCACTTAAGAAGCCAATTAAGTGCCATTGCTGCCTCTGTGGGCATTTTGCCAGCATCAGGGGGGCTTGTTGCCTTGCAGAAAGACCATCGAGCGAAACATGGTGACAACTCACAGGCTCCAGCAGGTGAGTGGAGTTGTCTCCTCTGCGTGGACTCTTTGCCCAACGGAGCGGTCCCCTGGTGGCAACTGCTGCACCCCCTGTCCACCGAGGTCCACACCTCATCAGTCACTACCCCAAGCCCCATTTAGACCTCTTTGAAAGCACCGACCATTAATACGCCCTCCTTCTGCAGCTGCAACCTCAACAGTGGCTAACGCTAGAGATGGCACTGTTAAGGCTGCTGAGCTGTCAGCCTTCTAACTGGGCCTGCAACTCTTGGGGATATGCAACCATCCTTAATAGGGATCGCAGCTCCAGTGGCAAGTAATTAATGCTTCCCTGGGCCCCACTGTCCACCAAATCAGGGTTGTCCTCCGCTTTCAGCCCTAGTGCAGGACTTGTACTGCCTAAAAAATTCCAGGCAAGGGCCAGAATTTTATGATGGTTGTGTGGGCACGCGCCCAACCTGACAGCGCATGAAATCACATGAGAAGACACTGGGTGCGCATCCTGACATCATCGCACACTCGCGATATTTCGCCTGACAGGCGCGCATGGCAGTCAGAAGCACACCTGCTGGCAATTAAGCGGGCAATTAAGCTCATTAAGGAAGCAATTGAAATTGGTTTTACTTAGCCCGTCCATTTTTATGGTTGGCGGACAGGCCAATCATTCAGGCGGCCTTTACATTTTCGCTGAAGCTTTGATCCAGCGCAGAATGAAATGTCCGGGGTGAAATATAAGTAAAAATGTCTGGGGACTGATGTTTTTTGAGTTCAACTGTCAGGTGCTTGAATGTGCTGCATAGGCACAGTTTGGTGCATTTTCTTCTTGCCATTTAATCTATCCAGGTCATCAGCTCCCTGAGGCAGTCCCGTAGCAACTGTCTGTCTTCAGGGAATTCACTAGAAGAACCTATCCTCCCTCACTTTTGTCGGCGCCTGCACTTTTCCCGTACCCCCCACCCAGTATCGCTGAGGCTTTCTCAGTGCGCATTTCATGCTGGCAGGCTGTTAATTGGCCAGCCAACATGAAATTGCATTCGGGGGCCGACTGCAGCTGTCCACTTCCAGGCCTACCTATCACGCGCCCGACAAACGCAAAGTTCAGGCCAAGGATTTTAAAGATAGGAAAACATCAACAAGATGATGAGTTTTAGGTGAAGAATTTAACATTACGGGGTTGAAATAATCATAGGCTAAAAGCAACTCCAGAAGTAGGATAGAGGAAAGTTCTCTAGGGATCTTTATTCAAGGGTGAATATTCTGAATTCATTAAAGAGGAATAGAGAGAGTCACTGAAGGTTGGGAAGGACAGGGATAATGAGTAAATAGTACCGCGGAAAGACAGAGCTGCTCCATTGGGAGAGGCTTCACTTAAACTGCGCTGGGGGCAGTGACCTGATGAATTAAATGACTAGGTCTCCAGATAGGGCTTCAAACTAAATAGTGGAGGGAGGGTTTGAGTGATGGGAAATTTAGAAAGTTAGAAGAGAAAAGACAAGGTAAATGTGCAGGACAGTGATATGGGCAATGATAACTAGAGCATGACAGGAAGGGACAGATTATGCAAACATAAGAGTCTTGTAGAGTCTTTATTTCTTAATGAAATACACCTTGTTGAGAATGATAAAATATCTCCTTAAACGTCGACTACTGTTTATCTATTATCTTAAATTTTAATCTGTTTTTCCAGCCCCCTTTAGCCAGTTATCTCTTCGTACGTCGGGGCAGATTAGGGGAAAATGGTAAAAGGACAAAACTGAAGACTGAAATGTTGGACTAGATTTAACACCCACCAACAATCGGTGTATTTGAAGGCAGAAGGGTAGGGGCGGGTTTGCTCACAAAATACAGTGCATGGCCCTCCCACTACTTCCCCACCCCCAACCTGCCTCCTATTTTACGATGGGCAGGTAAGGAATCAGGCAGCCCATCCACCGTTGGGCTTATCTGCTGCTATTTTACCCATGGCCCACGCCAGGTGGGGAGCCCGACAGCTTTTACTGAGCAGACTGTATCAGGTAAGGTTAGAGGGAATCTCCTTTGGGGATCCACTGTGCCTATTGGAGATACACAAGAACGTCTCATTGAATCACTGCAGTCCATGAGACGTAGATACTTCCACAATGCAGTTAGGAAGGGTGTTTGAAAATTTTGACGCAGCGACATTGAAGCAACAATATAGTTGCAAATCAGAATGATATGTGATTTGAAGGGGAACTTGCAGGTGGGTCTGCTCCAACTCATCTCCCCTAACAACAGCTACACTGTAGGATGCAGGATAAAACAAGAAATGATACAGGATTTGTAAGAAAAATATTGCAATAATCGTGGGCAACTTTAATCTTCATATAGATTAGGCAAATCAAATTAGCCTTAAAGTAGCCTTGATGACAATTTCATAAGAGTGTATTTGGACAGTTTCATAGAACAATACATTATGGAACCAACCAAGCAACAGGTGATTTTATATCTGATAATGTGTAATGAGAGAGAATTAATTAATGATCTCATAACAAATGATCGTCCGGAGAAAAGTGATCATAACATGATACAGTTTCACATTCAGCTTGAGCATGAGAAAACTGGGTCTGAAACTAGTGACTTAAACCTAAATAAGAGCAATTACAAACGTACGAAGAGATAACTGGCTAAAGGGGGCTGGAAAAACAGATTAAAATTTAAGATAATAGATAAACAGTAGTCGACGTTTAAGGAGATATTTTATCATTCTCAACAAGGTGTATTTCATTAAGAAATAAAGACTCTACAAGAAGAACAAACCATCCATGGCAAACTAAGGAAGTTAAAGATGGTATCAAAGTTGTTGCAAAGGTTGGAGATGGGCCAGAAGAATGGGAAAATTTTAGAAATTGGCAAAAAATGACAAAAAAGAATAAAAATGTAGAAAATAATTTATCAGAGTAAACTAGCAAGAAATTTAAAAACAGGCAGTAGGAACTTCTACAAGTAGATAAAAGGGAAGAGAGTAGCTAAACTAAATGTTGGTCCCTTAGAGAGTGAGATTGGGGGATTAATAATTGTAAACAAGGAAATGGCAGACTTTGAACAAATATTTTGTATCTGTCTTCACAGTAGAAGACACTTAGGCATCACAATAATAGAAAAACATGGCACAAAAGGGAGGAACTTAAAATAATCATTATCATTAAAGAAAACACGTTAGGCAAACTTATGGGAGTATAGGCTGACAAGTCTCCTGGATGTGATGGTCTAGGTCCTAGGGTCTTATAAGAAGTGGCTGCAGAGATAGTGGATGCATTGGTTGTAATCTTCTGAAATTTCCTAAACTCTGGAAAGATCCCAGAGGATTGGAAAACTGCAACTCTAAACACTCCTACTCAAGAAAGGAGAGAGACATGAAAGCAGGAAACAATAGGCCAGTTAGCCTGACATCTGTCTTTGGGAAAATGTTGCAATCCATTGTTAGGGAGGTAATAGAATATTTGGAATATCATAATACAATCAAGCAGAGTCAACATACTTTTATGAAAGGGAAATCATGCTTGACAAATTTATTAGAGGTCTTTGAGAATGTAACCAGTAGAGTGGATAAATGAGAACCAGTAGATGTAGCATGTTTGAATTTCAAAAAGACATTCTTTAAAGTGCCACATTAAAGGTAACTCCACAAGATAACATTGTGCTGGGGGTAATATAGTAGCATAGATAGGGGATTGAATAACTAATAGAAAAGAGACTAGGGATAAATGAGTCACTTTCAGGTTACCAAACTGTAACTAGTGGGATGCCACAGAGATCAGTGCTGGGGAATCAAATATTTACAACCTATATTAATGACTTGGATGAAGGGACCAAGTGTATTATATCTAAATTTGATGCCAATACAGAGATATGTGGGAAGTCAGCGGCACCTGCCGCACAGAAGCCAATGGAATGCAGGATATGAACACATTGGAAACGTAAAGGTGGTCGAGCCTGGATGCTCTGATTCCAGGTGATATAGAAGTGAAAACGCTGGAATCAGGATGGAGATGTCGCCAGGCGTTCACCAAGTCGAAGGACCTGACCAGGTCCTGCAACTTACTCACACCTAACCTGCAGTGCTGAGTACCATGATGGTCCTGGGCCTCGAGGGTACAATTGAAATCCCCCCCCCCCCCAAGGACGATGCACTCGTCCACATCAATGGAGCCCAGATGAATGGACACTTCCTCAAAGAAGCTCGCTTGCTGCTGCGTGCCCAGGGGTACACATTCACAAAGTGAAGCTCTGCGCCCCCCAGGTGCACAGGAAGGTGCAGCAACCGGCCTGGCACCAGCTCCTTAACCCCCAAGATCTCCGGCTGAAAATTTGGGGTCAACAAGATAGCCACCCGACCAGAATTGGAGGCTAGGTGACTCATGTAGACCCCCCCGCCAACCCCCTTGCCATTCCAGGAGCCACATAGCTTTGTCTCCCAGAATGGTATGAGTTTCTTGAAGGAAGCACACCGCATACCTTCCATCCCAGAGGACCAAGAAGTTCTAGAATCTGCGCTGTGCGTCCCTGCTGCCGTTGATATTGAGGCGAGCTATGGTAGTCTTCATCGTCAGAAGTATGTGCTACCATCACCCAGACTAAGTGCAAGAAGGAGAGGACTTTTTAAAGTCTTCCTCTCCTTCAGGAGTCCTGCGAGAAACGTGTGGACCCTCTGCCAGGCGTTCCAGTCCAACTTGGAGGCCTTTAGGGCTTCGCTGACAGACCAGAACACCAGCAGAAATGAATGCCACCGGTCCAAAGCCAACTGGACCCCGTCTCAGCGACCACAATCTCTTGCCAAAAAATCCCGGAGTTCCCCAGTGGGGATGAGGGGGGAGTTGATAGCTGGCACCAAAGCCCCCATCACCTCACCTGGCTCTAACGACTCAAGGTCGCCGGTGTTGCTCACTATCGACACCCCATCCTCTTCCAGGTCGTCGCCTCCGGCTTCCAGCCCCTCCCCCTCATGGAGTCCAGAGATGATTTGGAGCCACCAGCTGGCTCTGCCTCTGCTTCGATCCCACCCCCTGGATCAAGGCCAGATGGTCTCCTCTTGGGTTTCCGGGTCAGAGTGCGGCAGTGGCTCAGAGACCTGCTCCACCTCAGGCACTGAGTCACCAGGCAAATCCGGAAAATGTTCCGGGCCCAGAACAGTGGCGTCCGGCGCTAAAGGCTGAGACAGAGCAGGGAGGCCCTCCTCGCCACCGCCACCCAATGACCAGTTGTTGGGGCCATGAAGGGACTGCTGCAGTTCCCTGGCAGGTCAGATTACATCTCGGGGGCACAGGGTGGGGCACCACCGCAAGGGCGGTACCCTCACCAATCCCCAAAGGGCCCCTGTTCAAGGGACTGCAGCAAGGGAACAGGGGTTTGGGCTCCCTCCAGAGGGCAGAGCGAGGACTTATGGGGTGGAGATGCCACCACCTCGTCACCTGGGGAAGGGACACATCCAACCTCACTTCCGGTGGCATCTCTTCCGGGGGCTGGGGAGACCTCCATCTCGAAGGCTCCCTCGGCCTCGTCCAGCCCTCCCAGACGCTCCGCCCTCTTGGGTTTGGGCAGGTCCATCCTTTTTAATAAGACAACCAGCTCGGGGTCGTGCACCTCACCGCCGCCAGACCCGGGAACCCACGTGGGGACAACATCGGGCCCAGCACACGGCATTGTGGCACACATGGGCCCGGGAGCATGCGCGGACACGTCGCCAGGGCCGGATGATTTCTTTCCCCCTGAGCCAGTGTCATCAGGGGTTTTCAGTTCATGGTGGTCTTGGGGGGCTGCCCCCGGTTACGGGTCTTCCTCTGCACATTCTTATGGTGCGGGGGCTTTCCCCCCGCCTTGCTGGCAGCCAAGATGGCGGTGGCTGCTGGCAGCAACTCCCCTTGCGGGGAGGAAGATGAAATGGTGGCAGGGGAAGACA
Organism: Carcharodon carcharias; assembly: GCF_017639515.1. Taxonomy (NCBI): domain Eukaryota; kingdom Metazoa; phylum Chordata; class Chondrichthyes; order Lamniformes; family Lamnidae; genus Carcharodon; species Carcharodon carcharias. Next base: position 72,341,621 of record NC_054478.1, read on the forward strand.
GCGGTGCCAGCCACGACCGACTGAATGTTGCTGGCGGCCTTGGAGGCGGGGCAGTTCTTTTGGACGTGCCCCACCTCCTTGCAGGCATGGCACCGCTCGCCATCCACGGACCAGAAGACCCTGTAGGCGACACCCTGGAACTCAATGGTAAAGGCCCCCTCCACCACTCCTCCTGGGCCAGGCGGACAAAAACCTGGTGCCTGAAGGAGTACACATGGTTGAGGGCCACATCCCTGAGGCCAAGTGGGATTAGCGCAACCCCCGACCTAACCTCCCCAGTTGTTGGACGTGGGGGAGGAGGAGCTCACTGGGGACAAAGGGCGGGACTTCCGAGATTATGATCCTCTGGGCGGTGGCCTCCGGAGGGTCCACCGCCAGAAACGCCCCGCCCACAGTGAGCCCCTTTTCAAGGGCCAGGTGCACCGCTCGGTCCTCAGGAAAAATACGGCCTTGCCGTACATCTTTGAGGTGGCAACCATGGCTGAGGGGCTGACAACCCCAGCCATAGCCTTGACGCATGTCTCAATTGTCATGTTGGGGTGAGTATAGCTCTTGACCCCGAGTTGTTTTGTCACAAGTTTAAAGGGTGACGGGGCTACAGGGGCAGAGAAGGCCACTGCCCCTACGTAGGTGACCTTGGATGGCCCTGTCATGGGCAATGATGGTATCATCATGGGTTCCTAGAGCTATACCCACCCCAAAAATTGTTAGTGCAAAAGGAAAGCAACAGCAGAGGTGGGGGAGGGTTGGAGTGGTTGAATTTCCGCACCACCACCCCCCCTCCACCAGTGTAAAGGAAGAGAGAGGAGGGCACAGTGGGGAGGACAGTGAGGCACAAGGTGGACAAGTGCCACAGGTGGATGGGGGGGGGGAGAAAAGGATGAGAGATGCCTTGATTCTTGGTTTTATTCAGACAGGGTGAGTAAAGTGTCTTCGCCCCAGGGTAACTGGGACTGCCAGCACACAGTCTTTCACTCTAACGTTGTCTTCACCGGGCAACCTCAGCTGACCTGGACTTGAACGGGAGGCCTTTGGGGTAGGGTGAACGCAAAAGGTCTTTCCAGTTCACAAACACACCCACACCCCTTAAGTGTTCCTCTTCCTTTCCCTCCCCTCTGTCAAAACACAAGTCCAATACAGGTGTGTACACAATCCCCCTTGTGTACACATCTCTCATAGCACCTCTCAAAATCTTCTCCCTCCTGGTCCATTCCTTTCCTACCTCCCTCACCAAAGCAGGCCTTGAGCTTCAGGCCTCAAGCTGCGGGTTCCACCACCCCCAGGCCCAGCCCAGCCCAGCCTAGCCTAGCCTAGCCCAGCCCAGCCCACCCCTTGCAGTTGGGCAATCAGCTGCAGCACAGTCCCAGGCTTCTAATAAGGTCACAGACCCCTTCAGATCGCCAAGCACCAGCAGCAGTAACAGTTGCAACAAGGTGTGGCAGCAGGATGGAATACAGACTCTGCAAAAAGATTTTCTCCTTCTGACTCCTCCTCCTCCTCTTTCTCTTCTTTCTCTTCTTCCTCCTCCTCCTTCTTCTTCTTCCAGGTAGTAAGCTTGTAGCAGTCTTCCTCCTCTGAGTGTAGGCCAGGGAAAACGACAACAGCAAACAGCTCAATAATAGCAGCTCCCCTCTAGCAGCAACAGCCATAGCAGCTAGCAACACTCCCAACTCCAAACTGCAGCAACAACGAGCCACAACTGAGACCAATCGAGGGTTGCACAGCCTGGGCATGGGTGTTAATCACTTGTACATACTGTTCACTATTGTCAATAAATTCCCAAGAATGTCTCCCTGCCTTTGGCTCCTTGTTCTTATGAGCAGTGTTTGTGTCACTCAGATGTGAAATCTTTCTGCACAAGCTAAAGGCAGGTGACTCAGGCCAGGGCCTCTTCCCTGTGCTTTGTGCAGCCTTTAAACCAAAGTGATGGTCCAGCCTCTCACTCCCTGGAAACATTACTGATGCCTGCACCTTGGTGGTGCTTGTCATCACTGCCAGAATGTAATGGGCAGACATCAGAGTTCTCTCATTATCTCGGTGTGCTCTCAGCACCTTTATGGAGGAATGGCCCCCCTCTCTTTAGCATCTGTGACCTTTGATGCTGTGCTCCTGAAGAGGTCAGGTGCTGAATGCGGACAAAGCATCAGATGTGTCTCTATATTCTCCTGATCACAGAACACAAGCGAGCTGCCTTTGGCCAGACAGGAGTCAAACGTTCTCAGAGGCTATGTGAAAATCTATGGAGTGTCCGCACTGCATGTCGTCATCGTCCTCCCACAATAGAGTGACTATTAGGGCCTCCATCGTGTCTTCATGACAGGAGCATTCTCACAGAGGGTATTGGTGCTGCCATAAGCCAGACTGGAATCAAACATTCACAGATGTGATGTGAGGAACTATGGGGTCACCTCACTGTATGTCATCGTCATCCTCCACAAATTTAGCAGTTATGAGGCCCTCCTAAGCACACCTGCCTCATCTAGTCAGTGTGAGGGCTCCACAGCCTCATCCCCGCTGCCGTCCTTCTCATCAGAGGAGATGTGCATCTCCTCCTCAGCCAGCTCGTCTCCCCGTTGGAGTGCCAGCTTGTAAAGGGTGCAGCAATGACGACATGACACCCTCTGCAGACTGTATTGCAGGGCTCCACCAGTCTGGTCCAGGCACCAGAGCCTCACCTTCAGCATCCTGATGATCTGCTCCAACAAGTTGCAAGCTGAAGCATGAGCCTTATTATACTGTCTCTCTGCTGTAGACTGAGGTTGCTGCAGGGGTATCAACAGCCAAGGCCTTTGTGGGTATCCTTAGTCCCCAAGGAGCCATCCCTGTAGCCTTTGTGGCCCCTGGAAGACTCCAGGGATCTGCGAGTGACTCAGGATGTAGGCATCGTGCACAATCCCTGGAAACTGTGCGCACACCTCCAGGATGCATTTCTGGTGGTTGCACACCAGCTGTACATTCAGCAAATGGAAGCCCTTGCTGTTGTTGCAGTTCACCGTGTGTTGCAACGGGGATCTAAGCACCACAGGAGCGCAGTCAATCGCACCCCTGTACCTGTGGGAAACCTGAGATCTGGGCAAATCCAATCAGTCTTGCGTCCTGGCTATCCTGGTCCCAGGCAAAATGCACAAAGTTGTGTGTCCTCATGAAGATGGCATCCGTGACCTCATGGATGCATTTGTGGGTAGAGGATTGAGAGACAATATAGAGGTCACCTTTGGAGCCCTGTAAGGAGCCACTGTCATAGAAATTGAGCGCCACAGTCACTTTCACAGCCACTACCAGTGAATGCCCTCCATGTCCCTGTGGCACCAAATCCTGCAGTAAATGGCAGATGTTAGTGACCGGTTCCCTAGACATGCACAGTCTTTAGCGACACTGGTTCTCGGTCATCTGCAGGAATGAAAGGCGGTGACTATAGACCCTGGGTGTCACTAGGCACCAACCAGTGATGGCTCGTTATGGCTCTTGGGCAGCATGTGCAGGAGCCCCAGCTGCCCCGTCTTCTTGAGGTTCCTGCTCAGGACTCTGCGCAGCCAGGAACCTCAGTCGCTTTCTCCTCCACCTTCTTCACACTCTGTGGGCCATCAGGCATACAGCTAGATCACCAGGCTCCATGATCCTGATGTAGCCCTCTGCAGGATGAAAGAGAGAGACACGTGGTTAGCATGGGTGCACTAAGAACCTGTCCTGGTTAAGTGTGACGATCCCTTAACACTTCCCTGAGATTGCTGGCCACCACTTGGATAGCCAGAGATTAGTGCGCTGCATGGCTACCCTGTTGGTTTGAATCATGGGGTAGACTGGTCCAAACCAGGATGCTGACATTGCAAGAGGCTGTGAGTGCCACCATCAGCGACTGATACATGGCCAGCTTTAGAAAGGAGATTGTGCAATGTGTGCAGTCCAACTCTGCAGTCCACTAAAGTGTTCATGAATTTGCAGTCTGTGCTGGCAGGGGGAGATCTGCAGAATTTGGTGGCACATTGATGCCTCTGCGTTGCTTGAGTGGGCAGATAAGCCAGGAGTCCGGCCTCAATCATATCAATGTGGCTGCACCTGAACTGTCTCAGTTGCAGAGGAATGGTCACTTTCTACAGGTTTCCCGAATGCGTGGCCACTTCCCTCGCCCACCCTACCTCCCCACCCCGAATGCATGTGTGCTATATTCAACAGCAGGGCTGCCCTTGCCCACCCAAACCCCCCCCTCACAAGTTGCCTCAACGGCAGGGCTACACTTGCCCCCTGATTTTTGCAACCCCCCCACCCCCACCACCAGTCGGGCAGGGTGGCACTTAACCCTAACGCCCTGGTGCCCCTGAAGCCTTAAAAGCAACCGACGATCCTGGCAAGCTCAGCAGAACGTTGCTGTGCACTCAACCCCAGTTCCCCGAAAGGACAGGTTGCCAAGTGCACTCTATGCTATTGTGAAACATGTCGGCATGCTTTCCTGCCAATCTGGACGGACGATCCAGCAAGGGTGCAAGAGCCTGGCAGGATGGCCAATAATGATATGCTACTGTATTATAATGACGTTCCTGCCGACCAACGGCTGGAAATGTGGCCCGCCATTGGTGGGTTGAGCGGACAATCGCGACCTGCCTTCCCGCCATCATGAATCCGAACGTGCCATATTGTCCGCTCACGCCACTTATCACGCCTGCCACCAGCAGGCATGGAAAATTCCGCCCGATGGCTTGCTGGGGTGGTCAACTGTGTTAAGCATCACGTGGTGTGGCTCAGAACCCCAAGCTGACCTGTCAATCTCTGCTGCATTTGCAGGCTGAGAAGGTACCCGATGCATTGGCCTCTATCTATGGGCCCCCTTCATGGCCAGCTGAACTTTTTATTTCTGCTCATATTGCTACTTCCAGTGACAATTCAAATTATAATTTTGTGCCCAGTGTGTCCTCTGGCTCACCATGAACGGTGCCACTGCAGATCCTCTAGAAGACATGATAATTGTGCATTATATAGTATGATCCACCATGAACAATGCCTTGGGAGATCCCTTTCTCTTAGTGAAATAATTTGAGTTTTAAACACTTGCTCCATGGTTTCACATTGGCAAATGTCATAATTTTTTCCTAGATAAATTAAATATAAAACCATTTTACTTTATGCAAGATTTTTGAAAGAGAGTATTGATTTTAGGGACAAATATAACAAAATAATAACTCTGGCTCATCTAATAAAATGTTGACTAGGCCACAGCTAGAGTATTGCATGCGGTTCAGGAATCCACATTATAGGAAGGAAGTGATTGCACTAGAGGGCGCAGAGGAGATTTACCAGGATGTTGCCTGGGCTGGAGAGTTTTGGTTACGAGGAGAGATTGGATAGACTGGGGTTATTTTCCCTGCAGCAGAGGAGATTGACGGGGGACATGATTGAGGTGTATAAAATTATGAGAGGCATAAATAGGGTAGAGTGGAAGGAACTTTTCCCCTTGGTGGAGGGATCAATAACCAGGGGGCATAGATTTAAGGTAAGGGGCAAGAGATTTAGAGGGGATGTTGGGAAGAATTTTTTCACCCAGAGGGTGGTGGGAACCTGGAACTCACTGCCTGAAAGGGTGGTAGGAGCAGAAACCCTCATAACTTTTACGAAGTATTTGGATGTGCACTTGTGATGCCACGGCATACAAGACTATGGGCCTTTTTTTTGTGCTGTAGGCCTCAATGACTATGACTCCATGACTAGGACACAAAGAGTCTGCAAAGGGATACAGATAGGTTAAGTGAGTAAGCAAAAATTTGACAGATGCAGTATAAGGCAGTTCGTGGTGAAGGTTCACTCGGTTGTTTCCTGGGATGAAGGGGTTGTCTCATGAGGAACAGGTTGGGCCCATACTCATTGGAGTTTAGAAGAATGAGACATGATCTTATTGAAACATGTAAGAATCTGAGGTAAGTGCAGAGGGAGAAGGAGGTGCTACTTTTTAATCTTTTTGTTTTGCCTCCAGTAGCTTTTGAGTGTTTACTTTTTGAGTCCAAGCAAGGAAATTATGGGCAGAATTTTTAGCTCAGCAGGGGGGAGCACACCTGGCCCGAATGGATGTGAAATCGCACGAAAGTCGCATGAGATGACGTCAGCGAGCGTCCTGACGTCATCCTGCACTCACGCGATATTTCAGTCAGCGGGTACACGCAAAAGTCAAAAGCGCGCCCTTCGACAATTAAGAGGCCACTTAAGGTATTTAAAGGTGCAACTGTCTCCGATTTTTCTTGGTCTGTCCAACCTTACGGGCAGACGGGCTAGGCAGCCAGGCGGACTTTGCATTTTCCATGAAACCTCATCCAAGGGTGCGATGAGGATTCTGTTATTAAATTAAAGAAAAATAAAAACTTATTTACAGCATTTTTATCATGTATATGTTCAGGTGACTGATTTGTGATGCTTGCTGATTTTCCTGATTTTTAAAACTTTATTTAATGCTTTTCAGGTCTTCAGCTCCAACAGTTCTCTGCCTCAGGGAGGTTTCTGCCAATGCTCGCCCAGGCCTGTGCTAAAGTCAACACCCACCCTCCTCCCGCCCCCAAACCAACAGCACTGCTTCAAGCTGGCTGGCCATTAATTAGCCAGCCAACGTGAAATCATGGTCAGGGGCCGATCGCGGTCAGTAGTCCGTTCTCCAGACAATCCCAGACCTGCCAATCGAACCCACCCATTGACCTAAAAATTCTGCCCTGTAAATCGCTATTACTTTACTAAATTAGTGACTAGTTAATTAATCAAATAATTAAATAAGGAAGGCAGAGCAGGCAGTGTGCCATGACTGCAACATGTGGGAGTTTGTGGAAAGCATTGCAATCAAATCTGCAATGTCTGTGGCTTGGACATCTTTGGATCAGTGTTGTTGAGTTGAAGTCTGAGTTGCATCAGGGAGGGGGAGAGTTACCGGACACTTATTTCCAGGAGAGAGTCACACCCCTTAGGTTGAGTAGAACTGAGTTGGTCAATGGTGAGGGACATGCAGTTGTGATTGCAAGGCAGGCAGGTATGGGGATGCAGAACGTAGTGGTGGAGGAGCCTTAGGCTTTGACTTTGTCCAGCAGGTATGAGGTACTTGCTACCTGCGTATTGAGAACAAGCCATCCAAGTGGGGAGAGTGAAAAGGAATTTAATAATAAGGGACAGTTAGTCAAGGGAATGGATACTGTGCTCTGCAACCTTGACTGGGAGTTCTGAAGGTTTGGTTGTCTGCCTGGTGCCAGGGTTAAATGCCTCATCTCCTCATGTCTGAAGACAAAAATGAAGTGCAAGGGGCAAGATACAGTTGTTGTGGTCCACATAGAAACCAATGGCATAGGTAGAAGGTAGGGGAAGGTGGTGGCATAGTGGTAATGTCACTGGACTAGCTAATGCCCTAGGGGCATGGGTTCAAATCCCACCAAGGCAGTTGGTAGAATTTAAGTATTTTTATTCATTTATGGGATGTGGGCATCACTGACTACACCAGCATTTATTCCCCATCTCTATTTGCCCTTGTGAAAGTGGTGGTGGTGAGCTGCCTCCTTGAATTGTTGCAGTCCATGTGATGTAGGTACACCCACAGTTAAGAAGGGAGTTCCAGGATTTTGATCCAGTGACAGTGAAGGAACAGCGATATGTTTCCAAGTCAGGATGGCGAGTGCCTTGGAGGGGAACTTCCAGGCAGTGCTGTTCCCACCCCCTTGTCTTCTAGATGGTAATGGTTAACTAACACATCTGGAATTAAAAGCTAGTCCCAGTAATGGTGGCCGTGAAACTATTATCAATTGTCATTAAAGCCCATCTGATTTTCTGATGCCCTTTAGGGAAGGAAGAGGAGACAGGAGGCTATGCCTGAGTGAGACAGAGACTGAGTGAATAGCAAATTAGATTCACGTGGGAATTCAGTGCACGGGACGAAGAGGTGCTTTAAATAACGTTTATTTCAATTTGTAAAGTATTAGTCAGATTTACCAATAGTTGTAAGGTCTATTGTGTTAAGGCAAGTTATGTCAAGTAAAATAAAGTTAATATAAGTAAACCAAAGTAAAATAAAATTAATATAGTGAAGTAAAGTTAAGACATGGCAGAGCAGCTCGGTCGCATGGAATGTGTGCCTGTAGCATGTGGGAAGTCTAGACCAGTGACCTAGATGACCACATATGCAGGAAGGGTCACCAGCTGCAGAAGCTTGAGCTCCAGGTTTCAGAGCTCGAGTGGTGGCTGAAGTCACTGTGTGCATCCGTGAGGCTGAAAGCTACGTGGATAGCATGTTCAGAGAGGTGGTCACACCGCAGGCTAGGAGCATGGAGGCAGAAAGGGAATGGGTGACTGCCAGCCAGTTCCAGAGAACCAGACAGGTGGTGCAGGAGTTCCCTGAGTTCCCACTCATTAATTAGTTTTCCACTTTGGACACTGATGAGGTTGTTGGTTCCTTGGAGGAGTGCAGTCAAAGCTAAGTTCATGGCACCACAGGTGGATCAGCTGTACAAGAGAGAGGACGAAAAGGGGAAGAGCAGTAATAGGGAATAGGGAATTTGTTGGTTAGAGGAATAGACAGGTGTTTCTGTGGCCGTAGACATGACACCAGGATGGTATGCTTTTTCCTTGGTGCCAGGGTCAAGCTTGTCATGGAGCGTCTGCAGAACATTATTCTGGGGGAGGGTGAATAGCCAGAAGTCGTGGTCCACATCAATACCAATGACTTGCATAGGAAGGGGGATGAAGTCCTGAAAGCAGGTTTCAGGGAGCTAGGAAGGCAATTGAAAAGCTGTACCTCTAAAGGTAGTAATCTTAGGATTACTTCCAGTCCCACGTGCTGGTAAGCATAAAAATAGGAGAATTGAGCAATTGAACACATAGCTGCAGAATTAGTGTAGGAGGGAATGCATCAGAATTCTGAGGGGCTGAGACTGGTTCTGGGTCAGATGGGACCTGTACAAGATGGACGGGCTACATCCAGCACCATATAGCAGGACCAGGACTAATATCCTCACAGCAAGATTTGCTAGTACTGTTGGGGAGGGTTTAAACTATATCGGCAAGGGGGTGGGAACTTGAGAGGGAGCTCAGATTTGAGGGAAGCAAAACTGGTAAAAAGTAGAAGGATACAAAAAAGCAAATATAGAAGACAGACAAAGAATAGGCAGGCACCAAATAGGATCAGAATAGAGAATAAAGTTGAAAAAGCAGAATTAAAGGCACTCTATCTGAATGCACGTCACATTCGCACAAAAGCTGATGACTTGTATGCAAAAATTGAGGTAAATGGGTATGATTAATTGCCGTTATGGAGACATCGCCACAGGGTGACCAAGGTTTGGAACTGAATATCCAAGGATATTTCGGTATTTAGGAGGACTAGACGAAAAGGAAAAAGAGATAGGGTAGCACTCTTAATAGGGGATGAAATCAGTACTTTGGTAGGAAAGGATCTTATATCAAAGGATCAAGATGTAGAATCAGTTTGGGCAGAGATAAGAAACAGCAAGGGGAAACAAACATTGGTGGGAGCTGTTTATAGGTCTCTGAACTGTAGTGGTAATGTTGGACAGGGTATAAATCAGGAAATTGGAGATGCATCTAACATGGGTAATACAGTAATAATGGGCGATTGCATTTTACACATAAGGGAGGATATTCCCCTAGTCTGGGAATGGCTGAGAGAAGAGCCTCAACGCTGCCGAGATGGAGGTGGGAGGAATGCAAGCACTGAAGTGTGCGCATGCACAGGCGAGCACACACTGACAGCTCCCTGAAGGCACCAAGCTGCCTCAGGGAGCGGAAGGATTTTAAAATGAAAAATAAACTTTTTTGCACATGATATAAACATGTCCCCAAATGTGACTCAGTCACTTGAAAAGGGACATGTAAAAAAGGATATCAAAATTTTTTTTTTATATAGTGTAAGCATTGGAAACATCATCTTGCCTGTGGATGAGGTTTCGTTAAAAATGCAAAGGCCGCCTGGCCTATTCACCCACCCGCCAACCGAACAGTTGAGTAGGCAGCGAAAAATGCAACTTAATTAATTACTTTAGGGCCTTAATAGGTCTCTTAATTGTCAGCGGTCGTGCTGCTGCCTCTTGCACGCGCCCACCAACCGAAAGATCGTGAAAGTGCGTGATGACATCGGGATGCTCACCTGACATCATCACGCACTATTTCACTCCCATTCATGTTGGGCACATGCCCGCCCACGGGACAAAAAATTCTGCACATAGACTGGGTTAACCAAATCAGCACTAATGCTCTGGAGGTGGAATTCCTAGAGTGTGTACAAGATGAGTTTCTGGAGCGGTGCAATGAGAAGCCAACTAAGGATCAGACTATTTTGGATTTAAATGTTGTGTAATGAGAAGGGGACAATTAATAACCTTGCTACAAAGGAGCCTTTGGGAAATAGTGATCATAATATGTTAGAATTTCACATTAAGTTTGAATGCAATATAGTTCATTCTGAAACTAGGGTCTTAAATCTTAAGAACGGAAATTTTGAAGGTCTAAGGAGCAAGTTGTCTCTGGTGGATTGGGAAAATAACACTAAAAGATTTGACAGTTGACAAGCAATGGCTAGTATTTAAAGAAATACTATACAGTCTACAACAGATATAAATTCCTTGAAGGCACAAACACCCAAAGGAAAAGGTAAATCAACTGTGATTAATGAAAGAAGTTAAAGATTGCATTACATTAAAGGAAATGACTTATAAGGATGTCAGAAAAAGTGGTAAACCTGAGGATTGGGAACAATTTATAACACAGCAAAGGAGGACCAATAAACTAATTGAGAAAGGGAAAATAGAATATAAATGCAAACTAGCAAGGAATGTAAAGGCAGACCATAAAAGCTTCTTTAGGTTTGTGAAAAGGCAAAGGTTAGCTAGGATAAGTGTGAGTCTATTACAGGAGAATCTATACTGGAGAACAGCGAAATGGCAGAGAAACTAAACAGTTACTTTGCGTCTGCCTTCACAGAAGATACAGAAAATATCCCAGAAATGCAAGGCAACCAAGGGGCTGTGAAACCGGGGAACTAAAAGAATTTGGTTAAAAGCAAAATACTGCGGATGCTGGAAATCTGAAACAAAAACAAAAATAGCTGGAAAAACTCAGCAGGTCTGATAGCATCTGTGCAGAGGAAAACAGAGTTAACGTTTCGAGTCCATATGACCCTTCTTCAGATAGTTCTGATAAAGAGTCATACGGACTCGAAACGTTAACTCTGTCTTCCTCTCCACTATGCTGACAGACCTGCTGAGTTTTTCCAACTATTTTTGTTTTTGTAAAATAAATTGGTCTTAGTAAAGGGGTAGTACTTAAAAAGTTAACTGGATTGAAAGTTGATAAATCCCCAGACCAGATGAGCTTCATCCCAGAGTGTTCAAGGAGGTGGCTAGAGAGATAGTGGATGCATTGGTGGTTATCTTTCAAAATTCTACAGATTCTGGGAAAGGTTCCTGTGGACTGGAAAGTAGCAAATATAACCCCACTATTTAGGAAGGGAGGAAGAGGGAGAATGGTGAACTACAGACCTGTTAGTTTGTCATCAGTAGCAGGGAAAATTTTAGAATCTATTAAGGATGTGATAACTAGATATTTAGAGAGGAATGGCAAAATTGGGCAGAGTCAACATGGATTTATGAAAGGAGAATCATGTTTGATAAACTTGCAAAGTTTTTGTTGAAGTTACTTGTAGCATAGATAAAGAGACCAATGGATGTGGTTTATTTGAATTTTCAGAAGATTTTTGTCCCACACAGGAGGTTGGTAAATAAAATTAGAGCACATGGGATTGGGAAAAACATACTAGTATGGATTGAGAATTGGTTATTAGGCAGCAAGCAGAGAGTAGAAATAAACAGATCATTCTCAGGATGGCAGGCCGTTAATAGTGGGGTACTGCAAGGATCTGTGCTAGGTCCATAGCTATCCACAATCTATAAAAAATGATTTGGATGTGGGGACCAATTGTAACATTTCCAAATTTGCTGATGACACCAAACTGGGTGGGAATGAAAGTTGTGAGGAGGATGCAAGGAGGCGTCAAAGGACTTGGATATGCTAAGTGAATGGGCTAAAACGTCGCAGATGGAATATAATGTGAATGTGAATAAGTGTGAAGTTATTCACTTTGGTAGAAAAAAACAAGGAGGCAGAGTATTTCTTAAATGGTGAGAGGCTGGGAAGTACAGGTGTCCAAAGGGATGTGGGTGTCCTGGTGCAGCAAGCAATTAGGAAGGCAAATGGCATTTTGGCCTTCATCACAAGGGGATTTGAGTACAGGAGTAAGGATGGCTTGCTGCAGTAATATAGAGCCTTGGTGAGACCTCACCTGGGGTACTGTGCACGGTTTTGGTCCCCTAATCTAATGTAGATACACTTGTCATAGAAGGAATGCAACAAAGGTTCACCAGATTAATCCCTGGGATGGTGGGCTGGTCTTTGGAGGAGAGATTGAGGAGAATGGGTCTGTATTCCCCAAAGATTTGAAGAATTAGGGATGACCCCATTGAAACTTACAAAATTCTCACAGGGCATGTCAGGGTTGATGTAGATATTTCCCCTGGCTGGTCAGTCTAAAACCAGGGGACATAATCTCAGGATATAGGGTAGGCAATTTAAGACTGAGGTGAGGAGAAATTTCTTCACTTAGAGGGTGATGAATTTTTGGAATTCTCTACCCCAGAGGGCTGTGGAAGCTCAATCATTGAGCATGTTCAAGACAGAAATCAATAGACTTCTGGAGACCAATGGCATCAAGGAATATGGAGATAGTGCGGGAAAGTGTCATTGAGGTAGATGATCAGCAGTGATCAAATTGAATGGTGGACCAGGCTCAATGGGCCAAATGGCCAACTCCTGTTCCTATGTTCCTATGATTTCTGTGCAGATTCTCTTTGTTGCTCCCTCCACAGATTCCTGCACTGAGAGTTCTGCAGGATCCTCCACCTGAAGATTGGAGAGAAAAATCTTGTGCAGGTGAATGGGTGGTTTTCTGTCTGGTCAACATCAGACACAGGGGTTCTGACACTGGCAAGAAGATTTGGGCCATTAACTTTGTTTTTCTCTACACAGATGTTGTCCAACCTCCTCAGTGTTTGTAGCATTTTCTGTATTTCAGATTTGTTGTCTTATGAAGAAAAAGATCAACAAGTTGGGCCTATTTCCACTGCAGTTTAGAAGAATGAGAGGTGATCTTATTCAAACATATAAGGTCCTAAGGGGACTTGATAAGGTGGATACTCAGAAAATGTTTCCTCTTGTGGGGGAGACTAAAACCAGGGGACAAAGTTTAAACTAAGAGGTCTCCCTTTTAAGACAGAGATGGGGAGAAACTTTTTCTCCCAAAGGGACATTGGTGTGTGGAGTTCTCTTCTGCAGAGGGTGGTGGAAGCTGGGTCTTTGAAACTATTTGGGGAAGAGTTAGACAGATGTTTGTTAGGCAAGGCAGTCAAGGGTTGTGGTGGGAAGGCAGAAAAGTGGAGTTGAGGCCACAACAAGATCAGCCATGATCTTACTGAATGGTGGAGCAGGCTTGAAGGGCCAAATGGCCTACTCCTGCTTCTAAGTCCTATGTTAAATCTGCTGCCCTTACCTGGGTCTGGCCTAGATGTGACTCCAGATTCACAGCAATGTGGTTGACTCTTAAATGTCTTCTGAAATGGCCTAGCAAGCTATTCAGCTGAACCAAACTGCTACAAAGAATGAACATGTCCACCCAGCATTGACCCTGACATCAGAAATGACAACAACAGGCCCAGCCTTGTCGATCCAGCAAAGTCATCCATACTAAGAGGGGGCATCTGGGGGCTTGTGCCAAAATTGGGAGAGCAGGCCCAGAGACTAGTCAAGCAACAGTCTGACATAGTCACACTCACAAAATCATACCTTACAGGCAATATTCCAGACACCGCCATCGCCATCCCTGGGTAAGTCCTGTCCCAACAGCAAGACAGACCTACCAGAGGTGGAACAGTGCATACAGTTGAGAGAGAGTTGCCCTGGGAGTACTCAACATTGACTCCAGACCCCATGAAGTCTCATGGGATCAGGTCAATCATGGACAAGGAAGCCTCCTGCTGATTACCACCTAACGCACACACCACCCCATCTTCGATCATAAATCAGTACTCCTCCATATGGGATGCCAAATGGGAAAAGCACTTGAAGGTGGCAAGGGCACAGAATGAGCTCTGGGTGGAGGACTTCAATGTCCACCAACAAGAGTGTCTCTATAGCACCACTATTGTCCTTAAGGACATAGCTGTTCAATAGGGCCGGCAGCACATGATGACAGAACCAACAAGAGGAATAAACCTACTTGGCCTCATGCTCACCAATTTATCTGTCACAGATGCATCGGTCTATGACAGTTTTTGTAGGAGTGATCGCCGCACAGTCCTTGTAGAGATTAAGTCCCATCTTCACATTGAGGATACCCCCCCATCATGCTGTGTGGCACCACCATGGTGCTAAATGGAATAGCTTTAAAACAGATCTGGCAACTCAAAACTAGGCATCCATGAGGCGCTGTGGGCCATCAGCAGCAACAGCATTGTATTCAACCACAATCTGTAACCTCAGGGCCATCAGGCTGAGGGTGAACCTTGGTTCAAAGAAGAGTGCAGCAGAATATGCCAGGAGCAACACTAGGCATACCTAAAAATGAGGTGGCAATCTGGTGAAGCTACAACACAGGACTACTTGCATTCCAAACAGTGGAAGCAGTATGTGATAGATAGAGCTAAGCAATCCCACAGCCAACAGATCAGATCAAAGCTGTGCAGTCCCTCCCCATCCAGCCGTGAATGGTGGTGGACATTTAAACAATTAATTGGATGAGGATGATTCACAAAAATCCCCATCCTCGAGGATAGGGGAGCTCAGCATATCAGTGCAAAATACAAGGCATTTGCAACCATCTTCAGCCAGAAGTGCCAAGTGGATGAACCATCTCAGCCTCCTCCTGAGGCCGCCAACATCATAAATGCCAGCCTTCAGCCAATTTGATTCATTCCACACAATATCAAGGAGTGGCAGGCACTGGATAGTGCAAAAGCTACGAGCCTTGACAACATTCCGGCAGCAGTACTGAAGACTTGTGCTCCAAAACTAGCTGCACCCCTAGCAAAGCTGTTCCAGTACAGCAACAACACTGACATCTACCCAACAATATGGAAAATTGTCTAGGTATGTCCTGAACACAAAAAAGCAGGACAAATCCAACCAGGCCAACTATCACCCCATCAGTCAACTCTCCATCTTCAGCAAAATGATGGAAGGTGTTGTCAACAGTGCTACCTAGCGGTACCAACACAGCAATAACCTGCTCAGTGATGCTCAGTTTGGGTTCTGCCAAGGTGACTCAGCTGCTGACCTCATTAAAGCCTTGGTTCAAACATAGACAAAAAAGCTGAACTCCAGAGGTGAAATGAGAGTGACTGCCCTTGACATCTAGGGAGCATGTGACTGAATGTGGCATCAAGGAGCCCAAGCAAAACTGAAGTTAATGGGAATCAGGGGGAAAACTCACCACTTGTTGGAGTCATACCTAGCACAATGGAAGATGGCCGTGGTTGTTGGAAGCCAATCGTCTCAGCCCTGGGACATCGCTGCAGGAGTTCCTCGGGGCAGTCTCCTAGGCCCAATCATCTTCAGCTGCTTCATCAATGACTTTCCCTCCATCATAAGGTCCGAAGTGGGGATGTTCGCTGATGATTGCACAATGTTCAGTTTTAAAAGTGACTCACTAGATACTGAAGCAGTCTGTCTCCAAATGCAGCAAGACCTGGTCAACACTCAGGCTTATGCTGATAAGTGCCACATAAAGTGCTAGGCAATGACTATCTCCAACAATAGAGAATCAAACCTTCTCCCCTTGACATTCAATTGCATTACCATTACTGAATCCCCCACTATATATATCCTGGGGGCTTACCATTGACTAGAAACTTAACTGGATCAGCCATATAAATACTATGGCTACAAGGGAAGGTCAGAGGTCAGAAATTCTGCAGCAAATAACGCCGCAAAGCCTATTTAGTATCCACAAGGCACAAGTTAGGAGTGTGATGAAATAATCTCAATTGGCCAGGATGAGTGCAGCTCCAATAATACTCAAGAAACTCCACACCATTCAGAATGAAGCAGCCCACTTGATTGGCACCCCAAGCACCACTTTAAACATGCTCTCCCTCCACTTCTGATGCACAGTAGCAGCAATGTGGACCAGATTCAACGTACACTGCAGCAACTCACCAAGGCTCCTTTGACAGCACCTTCCAAACCCATGACCTCTACCACCTAGAATGATAAGGGCAACAGATGCATTAGAACATCACCACATTTAAGTTCCCCTCCAAGCCACACACTGACCTGACTTGGAACTATATCACCGTTCCTTCATTGCCGCTGGGCCCAAATCCTGGAACTCCCTTTCTAACAGCATTTGGCTGTACTTACACTACATGTACATCAGCAGTTCAAGAAGACAGCTAACCAGTACCCTCTCAAGGGCAATCAGGGACGGGCAACAAGTGCTGGCCTCAGGAGTGGTGCCTACATCACGTGAAAGATTTTTAAAAACTAGGAATGATGTTTTGCTGAGAGTTTGAAGTTTAAAATGCAGAACCTCAAAGTTAATAATCCCTGAATTGTTACCTGAGTCACACACCAATTGGCATAAGGTAAAGCAGATTGGACAATTAACCTCACACTGTAAAGAGCGGTATGGGTAGAAGGGGTTTCGATTCATAGGGCACTGATGGCACTAATGTGATGGGCTCCACTTAAACCGGGCTGGAATTAGTGTCATGGTGAATCATACAAGTAGGGTTGTGGAGAGGGTATTAAAAATGAGAAAAAGTTAATCAGAAATATGAAAAAGGTTGTAAGAGCTTTCATAAGTATATAAAAAGGAGAGTGGCTAAAGCAAATGTTGGTCCCTCAGAGGCAGAGACAGGAGAAACTATCATGGGGAGTGCAGAAATGGCAGAGACAAATATTCTTCACAGCAGAAGACACAAATTACATACCAGAAATAGAGGGTAACCAAGAGGCTAATAAGAGCCAGGAAATAAAAGGAATTAATTTCAGAAGCGAATAAGCATTGAAGAAATTCAAAGTCAAATAAGCTGAATAAGGCTGTAAGCAGTGAGAAGGACACCAAGAGGCTGAAAAGAGATATAGAAAAGGTTGTGTTCCATTTTACCAGTCATCTCGGGATGGGTTGGGGTGTGAGAGGGCCATTAAGCGATTTAAGTGGGTCTGTTCCCACCATCAATGGCATTTTAAAAAAAGAGGGCCTTCCAGCAGCAACTGCCACCCCATGGCAACCATTCTCCACTCCGTGTCTTCACCAGCCACCCCACACCTCATCACATCTACCTAATGGGCCCAGTCCCACTTACCTGGTAGTTGGGGCAGCGTCCTTGGTCGGAGGTGGCCTGCTTCCATGGCCGCACTCCCAACAATGGCCATCATGCCCAGTGACACAGCTGAGCTGACAGCCTTCCAATTGGCTGGCAGCCCTGATGAGACACCCAGCCTGCCAGTGGTAAAATGTGGCCGGGTCAACAACAAGATTCAACCCGCTGAGTGCATGGGCAACAAGGTGGCAGTATAATGTGGGGAAGGGTGGGGTTGTTCATTTTGGTAGTTAGAATTAAAAAGCAGAATACTTTTTAAAAGGTGTAAAACGTATAAATTTTTATATTCGGAGAAGCTTAGATGTACTTGTACAAAGAACAAAGTATATTAGCATGCAGGTAATGTACAGTAAACAATTATGGAAGCAAATGGCACGTTGGCCTTTATTTCAAGGGGATTGGAGTACAATTATAATTAAGTTTTGCTATAATTATATAGGGGTTTGGTGAGACCACATCTCGAGTACTGTGTGCAGTTCTGGCTCTGTATCTATGGAAGGATGTATTTGACTTGGAGGCAATACAGCGAAGGTTCACTAGATTGGTTCTTGGGATGAGAGATTTGTCCTATGATGAAAGGCTGAGTAAATTGGGCCTATATTCTCTGGAGTTCAGGAGAATGAGGGCCGATCTAATGGAAATATACAAAATTCTGAAGGGGCTTGTCTGGGAAGACACAGAGAGATTGTTCTGTGTCTTCCCAGACAAGCCCCTTCAGAATTTTGTATATTTCCATGAGATCGGCCCTCATTCTTCTGAACTCCAGAGAATATAGGCCCAATTTACTCAGCCTTTCATCATAGGACAAATCTCTCATCCCAAGAACCAATCTAGTGAACCTTTGCTGTACTGCCTCGAAGTCAAATACATCCAGCCATATCTCCTTTCTCAGTGACTGTCTCCGTCTCCGAATTACCCCACGAGAGATTGTTTGCCTGGCTTGGGAACCTAGAACATGGGGGCAGGGCTTCAGCATAAGGGATCAATCATTTCAGACTGAAATAAGGAGAAATTTCTTCACTGAGAGGGTTGCAAATCTTTAGAATAGTCTGTCTCAGAGGGTTGTGGCCTGTTTCATCATTGAGTATTTTACAATTGAGCAATAGATTTTTGGTCTCCCAGGTAGTTAAGGGATATGGGAAGTGGGCAACAAAGTGGAGCTGAGGTAGAAGATCACATTGAATGGCAGAGCAGATTTGAGGGGCTAAATGGTGCACTCCTGCTCCCATTTCTTATTTTTTTATGAGGGGCTTGACAGCATAAATGCTGAGAGGTTGTTTCTCCTTGTGGGCAGTCTAGAACTAAGAGGCATAATTTCAGAATAAGGGGTCACTCGTTTAATACAGAGGTGAGGAGAAATTTCTTCTCTTAATGAAATCATTGTCACGAATCATTGGAATTCTCTATCCCAGAGATCACTGGAGGCTGTATCATTGAATATATTCAAGGCTAAGATAGATAGATTTTTGAATAATAGTTATACTCAAAAGGTTATGGGGAACAGGCAGGAAAGTAGGAGTTGAGGCCAAGATCAGATCAGCCATGATCTTATTGGATGGCAGGGCAGGGTCAATGGGCCACAAAGCCTTCTCTTGATCATTTGAATGAAAAAAAAAATGCACAATGAATGTACAATTTAAAGGCTTGGAATCTTCTGTCATTCTTTCTTAAAGCTGCCGCTGTAAAGTCAATAGGTATAATAGAAAATAATGGAAACTTTTGAGACCTAATGTGTATTAATTCAGCGCTATACAACTATTTTTATCCAATCAGAATCTTCCTTTTAAATAAAAATTTCACTTATTTATTGTTCAATGGTAATATTAATCTTAAAGGTGCACATTTATCTCTAC
Organism: Carcharodon carcharias; assembly: GCF_017639515.1. NCBI lineage: Eukaryota > Metazoa > Chordata > Chondrichthyes > Lamniformes > Lamnidae > Carcharodon > Carcharodon carcharias. Next base: position 72,360,873 of record NC_054478.1, read on the forward strand.
TATAATTCACAATCAGTTTCAGCATTTGGCTTTAAACTTGAACCAACAGTACATAAGACGAATGGATAGTTCTTCAATTTGGTTACTGATTATAATCAGTGTAAATATTAAGTACAACACAATGTTTAAAATCACCAAACTATGTTATGAATGATTTCAATTTTATATAATCCCAGTAAGAAGCTGATTAGTAACTAAGCCTTTCAGAAATATTTAATCATTTACACTTAAAAGCAAGGAAACAGTATTATTTAATTTCAGGAATGCTACATTTTAGAAAATCAATATTGCGTTAATATTGACACATCACTGGACTTATTAGCTATTGCAAGATCTAAGATGTACAGCTCAACTAATAAATTAGTGTAACAGTATTATTTTGTGTCGTTAAATTTCCAATTATATTCATTAACATTCACACAAGGTTTTGATATGTACTACAATCCACTTCATTTTATAAATCGTTCTTCAATCTCCCTCTGCCAGACACAATATTATGCAATTCCACAGATGGAGCAGACAGGTGATACGTTCCCAGGCCTCTACCTATTTGCTATGTTCAAACCAATTGCCATAACATGTGATTGTGGTTTACGTCAACTCAATCTGATGATTTCTTCAGTGTGATTAAGAAGTTATTTCATCTCCGCTCAGCATTTCCCAGATGGCAGAGGAAATCACTTGAGTTTTGAACTGAAGGATAATGTCATACCATACTACTCTATAATGAAGAGTAAATTCTTTCTTGCCAATTTCCAAAAACAAATCAAGCAGCCTTCAAAACATAGCTGATGGAGGGAAAAGATTTTAAATTTTCCATTGCTGACCAGTCAAACCAAAGAAAAAATGTTGTTTTATATAATCGGTACAGTGCTGTATACATGGTGCCAGTGGGAATTGATGATAGATTAACTAAGCAGAAATCAGATCAGGTGAATAATTATCTCATCAAGCCAAAATGATTAACTTTTTTATACAACATGAATGAATCAATAGTATAAAATACCCCTGAGAAATTTGATTAGAATATAATTGTTGGAAATGGAGTATTTTGAAAGGCTGTGAGGTGCATCAAATTATCTTGAAAGATCTAAGATCAACATGTGGGTTTCCATAAATAGTAAATGTTTATAAAGAGGCTAGAAGCAAATATAATCCTGCCATTTATTTGATGAGATAACCATTATAATTTTCTAATGTCCTGGTACTTACAGAAACAGCAGCACCAGAACATACTGTGCAACCTTAAAATCTGAATATGGATTGGTGATGTAGCGATACCACGTACTAGATCAACAATATGCAGTGCTACAGCAATGAGATATCTAAGTTTACTACCAACAGCTCCCACCATGAGTTCTTAATCTGAGTTAAAATTCAGCAGGAAAGGTGCTGAGCAGAAAACAGGCTTCACAAAACAATGCATAAGGACATAAAAAACACACTAGGTATTACAGGAGAAAAGTAAGAATATAAGGAAAAGTTATCTTCTTAGATGCCTCCTCTGGTACTAGTGTAGGCCTAGGTGCAGATTAGCTACCCATTTGTGTAGCCAGCATATTTTGGTGGCATAGAGAAACATCTAGATAAAAGAAAAATGGGATTTGAGATGTACAAAATAAATTGGATTTGTGGCAGTGGCACTGCTTGTACATCTGAAGAAGAGTATGCCTTACACATCTCTTTAAATTGAAGCAGGTTCACAGGATCTACATATATAGAACAGAGGCTCTTCTTTGATATTGCATGCAGAGTAGTCAATGATGCTCATCAATGTTCCCTCTTATTTCCCTTTGTTATGCTCAGACTGTTTGCCTGTGGAGTACTGTGTATAGTATTGGTCTCCTTATTTAAGGAAAGATTCAACTGCATTAGAAGCAGTTCAGAGAAGGTTTACTAGGCTAGTACCTGGAATGGGTGGGTTGTCTTATGAGGAAAGATTGGACAGGTCAGACTTGTATCCACTGGCATTTAGAGAGCAAGAGGTGACTTGATAGAAACCTCTAAGATCCTGAGCTGTTATGACAGAATGGATGTGGAAAGAATGTTTCCCCTTATGGGAGAACCAAGAACTAGGGGTCACAGTTTGAAAATAAGGGGTTGCACATTTAAGACAGAGGTGAGGAGAATTTTTTTCTCTCAGAGGGTCTTCATTCTTTCGAACTCTCTTCCTCAAAAGGCAGTGGAAACAAGGTCTTTGAATATTTTTAAGGCAGAGCTAGGTAGGTTCTTGATTAACAAGGGGATGAAAGGCAATTGTGGGTAGATGGGAGGTTACAATCAGATCAGTCATGATCTTATTGAATGGCGGAGCAGGCTCGAAAGGTAGAGTGCCTACTGCTGCTCCTAGTTCCGTAAGTTCGTATGTATGTCCTTTTAAGATTGCTGCACAACCACACATGAGCATATTTTAATTTGAACACTTTGTGTGCAACCTGCTTGTCCCCTACATGGTATATTCAGAATTGCTGCACAGTCATGTACCCGTACACCCATGCAGCTTAGAGATACATTGGTGTCTGTGTATAAATTTGATGTCAGAGTTGAGAAAACACTCATGCGTTCCTGCTACCTGATAATTAAGAATGGGTTAGAGAGATCTATATTAACATTTGACAATGTTTTGTATGTAATATACATATCTATAATTTATCTTGTGCAATATTTGAAGTTGTATATGATTGTTCTAGGTCAAATTATCATTCTTGTTCCTTCCACAGTTTTCCTGAAGCAAATCTTGTTCCCTATTATCTAGAAGCTGCAACTTTTCAAAATCTTCCCTTGCAGAGATTCCATGACCCAGGACAATCACTTGCCCGGTGGCAGTAACCTGAATACTGGCAATTATAGACCTTTCACGCTGGAAATCATATACATTTCAATTAATCTGGTGTGTTGAAATACCAAGACACAGGTCAGGCTCTTTTATAGCCAACAATAACTGAAGTATTTATTTTCAAAGTGAAGGATCAATTGTTCTGCAGTTTCTTGATACATTTCACTCACATTCCAAAACAACCCTTCTCAGAGGAGAGAATTCTCCCTGAATTCATTGGTAAACACCAATAGCAAGCCTACCAGTTCAAAACTATATCTTTTCATGTCAGAATTCATAACAAACTAAATTAAGTGATCTACCAAGGGTACACTGCAGCAAGTATTGCTATCTAACGCACAACACGGGTGCACAAGCTTCCAAAATTTATACCATGGAAATTAAATACAGTATTACAAAAAATGTTATGAGCTGATATGGGTGGTCTATGTTATCTTAGGAATTAGATGGCAGGAACACAAATTTGGTTGCTCAGCTGCAGCATCAAATGCGTATATTAATACCTCAAATGAACAACTGACTACCAAATGTCTATCAAAAAACAACCCCAGTGCTATTCTGGACAGAAAGATGATGTTGGCCACCTAGGCATTAAAAAACATACAACAGGATACATAATCTAATTCCTTATATAGCTCCTGAGGTAAATTAATGTTCATGTCACTGTAGACATTAGTTTCCAAGATACTTACTATATTAGCATGAAATGAACTGCCTTTAGCAGCTATTATCACTATATGAAATTCCAAAAGTAACCAATCATAAATGAACAACACTTATCAGGAGCATTGCTACTGTGTTGCAGAGTTTCCCTCTGCATCCATCATTAGAACAAACAGTTCTAAAGATTATGTTCAAAACCCACAAAGCTGGCATCACTTAAAGTTCAAGGTGCAGACATTTTGTTTAAATAAACTATATACAAAGTTTAAGATATTAGCGACCTGGAAATCAAAGCAATGATAGACATTGTATGATTAATCAGGTTATTATGCACTGTTTAGTGACCTGATGGTGGATCTTATAAGATACTTTATCAGTAGCAGTGTCCCTTTAATGGTGCCATGCCATTATCATACATTGTTATTTAGGTAAATATGTTTTTCCAGCAAATATTACAATGCTTACACTAAATATGATAATATGATCCCATCATTCGTATGCAATATCATTGCAACACAATGGTTTTAATTTCACCCAATAAAAAGAATTGGCTTTAAGATAGGAGGAATGGGATATTGGGATTCAAATGCTTAATACAATTTGCCAAAATCCTATTCTCCACTATTCTAATGGAAGAATTAACTCATTGAAAACTAAATGTTTTGACTACAATAATTAAAAGATGTTTTTCAGAAAAGAAGTGTGAAGCAGCCATACTTTAATAACTCATGACATAATCTGACAGCCAATACTCCCTTACAGCATTGTAAGTGATTTGTCATATAATTCAACTGCATTGTTGTGCATCAATCTTTCATCCATGTGCATAACTAGACCTTTTAGAAAGTTCCTTTCACTGACACTGTTGCAGCACTCCTGGCTTGTATTTTTATCAGATTAATCCTGCTAATACCATTCCATTTGTTAAAAAAAGCACCAATTAAGGTTCCTTAAAGTCAATTTTCTACCTATTGAATAAGAAATAAAACAAGCTTCCCTGGAGGCTGCTAAAAGGTCCTTTAAGTAACATTTAATAAGATTTAAAACACATATTGCTGGTTCAATTCCCCAAATACATTTGTTGTCTTCTCTGAATGAAACAAGATCCCACAAAATGTCAATTTCATTGCATTTCTGTAGCATCTCGGCAATTGGCAGGAAATACTTTAAAAATTTATAACTGAGGTTATGTTCAAAAACAATCTGTATTTACAGCCCCAGATCAAACAGTAATGACCAGTGGTATAACATAAGTGAATTACAGAAGTGCTAAAAAAAACCAATAATCTCTCATCAACAGCATTCTTTAATTTTGTTTAAAAAATCCTTCAACATATTAAGAACCATGCTGACTTTTTTCTGGCAAAGTAACTCACTGAAAAGTAACTAATTGAAAAGTGACTAATTGAAACCAAAAGAGGGTGAATGCATTTCACATCCTCAGCAAAAAATTGATATTAAGAGATATTGCCAGAGATACTCAGGGAGGGCTATGCCGTTGGCATTGTTTCAGTTAAAATTGAAATTCATTACTCCTTTTTAAGATGTTGAATTTGATGACAGTTGCAATTATTTTTGATTAATCGCAATGATAAAAGATTGGTTGATGTATTTATACAAATGACCAGGAATTTCAAATTTGTAGTTTTCCTTTTTAATTCATGCAATATATGCAGCACCCATCTCCCAACTTATGCAATGTCCTGCGCTTCCACGCTGATTTCTTAGTGGTTCCATTACAAAATGTTATCTCCTTCAACAGTTACTTGATCACAGTACGATTCCCAAAGGGACTCGCTGGCACTTAAGCTTTGCTGAAAGTGCAGGTCGTTTTACTCACCAGTCGTTTCGACGATTCCCTCAAGGATAACGACTATCTCGAATTGCTCCGTTTGCATTGATCGCTGAGAGAGGTCGTAGAAAGGGCTCTTGCTATCAATCACATGGCAGATAGTGAGTGGGGAGACGAGGAATAGCTGATCTGCCCCTGTGCTAAATCCCACGTCCAGTTCAAGTTGATCGAGGGGCAAGAATTCACCCTCGGGCGTCTGCCGGGACTAAACAAGCGTGGAGAGAAGACATCAACATTGGGCTAGCTACTCGACAAGATATCCTGAAAGCCATTTACATCACCGCCAACCCGCTGTACAATTAATAATTTGAGCGAAAATGTTTTCTATTCAGGTTCAATGATCCAGATTAAAGAGTGGGTTTGTATAAACATGTATGAATTACATATATTTAGTGGGGATCATAACATTTTCTGTCAGGATCGTATAAAAGATCGTGCCTGAATACGCTCCAGGCTGCACAGCATCGAGGAATCCATCGATTTATTTCGGCATCCTTTACTATTCAGTCCCTAAAGTGTTAACAGGCATATGTGCTTTGCTCGTGCATTAGGCACTCCCGTGTAAAGTTCGTTTTAACTTGTATTCCAGTATATAACGTATTCAATGATCGATCGAAGTTTGATTTTTGGAAGTTTTCAATTCTTTATTAAGTTTGCTCATCCAATGACCTTGTTTTCTGTATTTATCATTATGTTACTGGATTTGGAGTTAGGTATTTAGAATAACATTGTGCGGCAGTCTTCTCAGTTAAGTCAGAATGGTCGGATAATGCAAACTTCGATTTAATCAACTGTACGTTATACTGCCTTATCCCGTCTGTTGAAAAAGTTTCCAGCCTCACCACAAACAATTAACAATTTCAAAGTTTGAAGTGCAATGGCTGTAGTCAGAGGCAAGATCCCAAACAGTGAGACATTTGTTTCCTCTGTTTTAATACCTAGCCCTTACATGATTTTAAATCAGTTCCTCTGCACTTTTTCCTTCTCGTATCTGAAAGCGTTTTTTTGGGTGGGGGGGGCGGGTGAGGTGAGATGGGAAGGAGCATAGAATCGCACGCACAGTTGTGGCGCCGCCACTTGCTGTGCTACAAACGGGTGTAAATTTACAACACCCCAACCCCACCTCATTCCGAGAACAAGTCGTTAACTGATCAAAAAAATCCATCCTCTCCTATCGTTCATTTTATAACCTCACTAAACTGCGCTTCTTTCTAAAGATCGCCAGTTATTTCATACTTTTGGGCAGTGGCACAAAGTAAGATCTTGTAGCACAATATTGTCGAAATTGTCTCCACAAATCAAAGAACGACCGCCAGTAAATGTAACAATAAATTTTAGGACCTGTGAGGTTTAAATAGCTGGAAATTTGTGGTGGAAATTAAATACTGGAGCGGTGTTCAATTGTTTGGTACCTGGATTTTTACCCAACAAATCAGATTCCAAGTAATGACGACTGTGTTAGCACCGCAACTTAATCTAAATGCAAAACTGTTTCCAATTTAATTGTTATTCTATAATTTTTCAATGGCTGTGATGCAGAATTATACTTATTTAAGTGCTGGGTCTATTTGTAATTCTTAATTGGAATCCCAATAGTCTTTCAAACTGGATGTTTAATAATAGTGGGCAAAAAGTTGAGATTTTCAATCTAGATGATTATGAATTTAGTATTTGGATCTATTTGTATCCATAGAGACAAGACAGTTAGCCAAGTAGTTTCTGGAATACGTTTACAAATCACATGTATATATTCGTGTGTATACATAGCACGAATTAAACCAACCGGGGTTCAGGGTGAATCTCAGGGTTGGATAGATTCTGAATTGCTAGTCTTTTTTTTGCTCCGAGCATCCTATGGTGCGAGCGAATGCCACTGTTCCCTCGATGGGAGGATTTTAACTGATCTTTTACATGCAAGCATGATTTTTTGCGGGTGACGCCGATTTTTTTCTCCCAACCAGGAAGAATGAATTGCCAGTCAAAAGATTAATGATTTGGAGAGAAAATAATTAGCCAATAGTAATGTAACATGGATGTGAAACGGAAATATGGCAAATATTGATCCGAATGAACTACCGCTAATTTGGATCAGAGATATTTAGCGGAAGCATATCATTACCGAGAACGCCCCCAGCCCCAACCCCCCGCATATTACAGAAAATATGTGCTGAAGTCTCATCAAACACATCCACAGCCCCTGGCAAGATTCTGTGCTACGGTTTCAAAAGAACCTTTAAGAAATCCACACAATCCAATAAATCAGCTCTTGCCTAAGTTCTACATAAAATCCTTATGGTAAACGTGTACAAACACATAAGCACGTTAAGATGCCTTGATGTCTGGAACATACGCATTGATTATTGAAACAAATGTTGTCTTGCAGTGAGTATCACTTACTTTGAGCAATTTACAGCGTATCTGTGCCGACACCATATGGCTGTTGCGGAGGTTTCCTACTCTGAACATTAGAGTCAGTTTGCCATCTCTCATGGAAATCACCGCATGTTCACTGAACATCAGCGTCTCCGCTCGCTTCTTGGGCTGAGACATTTTTATAAACATGCAACCGATCAAGAATGCATCCACAATGGAGCCCAGAATGGACTGAAGGAGGAATAGAATGATCCCCTCTGGACATTTGTCAGTGATGTACCTGTATCCGTACCCGATGGTGGCCTCCGTCTCAATAAAGAATAAGAAGGCAGAAGGAAAGTTGTAGACGTTGGCAACACAAGGGGTGTACTTCTCATCATGAGCTTTGTTGAGATCGCCGCGGATGTAGGCGATTAGCCACCACATCGACGCCATAAAAAGCCATGCCACCGTGTATGTGAGAATAAAAATGAACAAATTCCAGCGCCATTTCAAATCAACTAATGTGGTAAATAAATCCGAAAGATATCGGCTGGTTTCGCCGCTCAGGTTCCCATGCTGCACATTACAACGCCCGTTCTTGTCCACAAACCTCTGCCTCTTTTTCTTGGGTGGCTGATTAAATCCAGAGCCACTGGACAAGGTGGTCACTACTTGGTAATCGTCACCAAATTTTCTTCGAAGTGCGGACATAATATGGGTAACTGGCCAGATTAATGCTCTGACAACCTTAACTTGTTTTCTCTCGTTGAGCTCTCAACCACTGCCTGCCCAACAAATGAAATAAAAAAGGGAATGACTTAGCTTTGTGAGCCAAACAAAGAAATTCCAATTCGTTGCCCCTTTGAAAATGCGCACAAGAGCATAGCTACTAGTTCTCGATCTGCAGCAACCCGTTTCACAGGCACTCGTCCTCCTTTTCCCTCCTCTGCAGGTTGGTTTGTACAAACCTAGCCTTGTGGGATTTTAGCGTCCCCGTTCGTCTTGTGGAGAGGTCTTTATTTCAAAAGAACACAGCCTCCAATCTCCCTAAAAGTTTACCCAGATTCTAACATTCCTACTGCCGTGCCATCTTACTTTTCTTTTTGTTTTAGCATAGATCCCGAGTGCCTGATGCTGAACCAAGTTAAATCAAGCCTTTGCAGTCTCTGATGCTCTTGCAGGCTCCACTTCTCTTTTTTTTCACTCCCCGGCTAGCTCTTGTTCTTGTTTCAGATGATTGTTTAATGGTGATTTTCGCCTGCGATCAACAGCAGGTAAGGCCCTCCCTCCACCCCCCCCCCCCCCCAACCCCACCACCCCCCCCCCCCCCCCCCCCCGGTGCGGTATTGCCGTCTTTCAGGTGGCAGCTTGCGGCTGAGAGGCGCTGCGGCTCCGACCGCTTCCTCGTGCTGCAGGTGAGAGCGCGATCAAGGGGGGGAGCGCGCGCACTGGATCTCCCCGGGCTGGCACGCGCGCGCTGCCGGCGCGCTACCCCCCACCCCTCCTTCCCTCCCTCCCTCCCTACCTCCGGCGCACACCCCTCACGGCGCCTGTTCCTGCGCGCGCACGTGGGCGGGTGAATGCCACACACGCGCTCATTCGGGGTTTCGAAACCCGAAGATTCATTTGAACCCGGCAGGAAACGTTCAGAAGCTGAGGTAAACTGTGAATAGGTTCATAGAGTTTGGTAAGCATTGGAAGACTGTAAGTCATTCTCCATGCACTCAGCCAAAGACAAGATTGGGCAGAATTTTGCCCATGGTGGGTGGGCTCGGCGGGGGCGACTGGCTCACGCGATGGGCAGCATGCCACGATTTCACGTCGGCGGGCCAATTAAGGACCGCCCAGCGTGAAAGGCGGCTGGGTAACCTGCGAGAAAGGGCAGGCGGGCATGATATCCGCCGAGTCCAATGGCGACCCGACAGCTGATTCAAAAGTGGCCCGGGCAGCCCATGGAAGGCTGCCGCGGAAGGACGCTGAAGACTCCCTGGATGCCATTGCAGTTGGACACGGCAGGCGGGAGGGCAGGTCAGCGGGGCAATTGGCCCTGCCTTCCTCTGATGATTGCCTCGCAGCCCTCCTGGAGGAAATGACAGCGAGGAGGCAAAACCTTGTCCCCAGAGATGGAAGGAGGCCCCCACACCTCACCAAAAAGGCCTGGGAGGAGGTGGCGTCCAGGGTGAGCAGCCATGATATGCTAATGGGTGCAATGCAGGAAGCGCATCAAAGATCTGTTGCAACCGGGAAGGGTGAGTACCGTGTTGGCATGGGTCAGTGTGCAGAACAATTAAGAACTGGCCATCCCCCATGAACTTTAGGGGTGTTAGGGTGTGAGTAGCAAATGTCAATGACGCAAGAGCTGGCCAAGAGGGTGAAGTCTGGCTGCTTGGACTGAGTGCCTTGCAGCTCACAAATCGGCTGAGCCCTGCGAGGTGTTCCTCAGATGGGGTTGGCCAGGCTGCAATGGCACTGCACGTAGAGAGTGGACTATCGATGCTCCTCTATCCTTTCAGGAGAAGACATCCCATAAAAATAGTGAGGGGTCAGGGACTGGCGGGGTCACACCTCCTAATCCTCACACATTATGAGCAGGAGGCCCTAGAGCTGGAGAGGCGCCATGCACCTCGGTCAACCAGCTACAGTGAGGTTGGGGTGCTAGAGGAAAGTAAGAGTGTGGTGCACTGAGGTTAGAATGTTGGTTATTGTAACAATTCTAGTATAGTCCCTATATTGATGTGAGCCTCGAAACTGGAGTCCCTATTGATAGTCAAAAGACGAGGGCACTATGATGCATATATCTGTCTCGCGAGTGTGCCTGGCATGTAGAGTCACAGTGTCATGACTTAACTAATGACATGTCCTTCTTGTCCCTTTTAGGCTCACCAGCCAGTTTTCGCAATGAGGGGCCTGAAGGCCTACTCCTGACCCCGGAGGACCACCATGCTGAGCTCCACATGCATCACACCCTCTCTATTAAGCAGGCACCAGCGCAGATACCAGCATCTCGGTGGACATAAGATCATCATCTAATTTTTCGGTCCACATTGGTGAGGGCGCTTCACACTCACTTGAGGTGCAGACAGAGGCAGAGAGTGCCCAGGGTGCCGGCAATCAGAGGACTTCTGGAAACCAGCACAATGCTCAATCGATGGCTGAAGATGGGCCTTTGGAGTCACCCATTAGGCATCAGATGCTGGAAGTCCAGCGGAGTGTGTAGGAGGGTCTGGCAGAGACACATGAAGGAATGCATGCCATGGTCTCCGTTGTGGAGGAGTGCCTGTGGATCATGACCACTGAGTTGACTTTCATGGCCGAGCGCAATGCCTCCTCCATGGAGGGAATGGCAACTCTCATGGAGAGGCTGCTCCAGGGACTCAATCAAGGATCCCTGGGAATGCCCTCGGACCTGCAAGCCCACACACCGGTAATGACCTCAGTTGGTCATTGTCAATATGGGAGATGATTGGGCATCCAGTATCCCAGCTAGGTACCCATCCATCAATGGTGAACAGGGAGGTCCATTGTGACCTCACGGCGCACAAGCTGCCTGTCGTCTCTGCGGGCACCTCTCAGGGCGCTCCATATGACTGCAGCAGCTCCTCCGCACCTCTGCCAGTGACCCTGGCATCTGATGTGACTGCGGCAACTGGGGAGATGCCAGCTGTGGCCCTGGCCGCTCCCTCCCAGGCAGGGCCAGCACAGGCTCCACGGGCCAGAGGACAACCGCCAAGATCATCAAGGCCAACAAGACAGCAATGCTGGTGCCAGCGAGGGGGTAGCACCTAGACGTAGCACCAACAAATGTAAATGTAAAGCACCTTAAGCACAAGACAGTCTTATCATGGGTGATATTTTGCTCCCCCCATTTTGCTTTAATTTTTTTCATGGTGTGATTAAAAACAGCAGTTAATGTTTATTTCAGCTATGTTTCACTTCATAATTAAATGAGATGTTATTTTGTGCTATTGGCCGTTGTATGCATAATTTGTTCTATAGGTGCAGGGTAGGCCATTATGTGATTATTGCAAAGGCACAGAGCATATCTTGTTGGTCAAGGAACCGGTCCTGTCAGGCATCGATATGGAATCTGCAGCCCTGGCATGTGGTGGTAAGTTGTTATTTGGTAGGCTAGCTGAAGGAGCGTTGGATCAAAGCATCCCAGATGTCCCTGCCTCCCTGGAGATTACCCAGGTCAGCGTCATGCCCTCAGTGTTCCACTTACCGTACTCATCCTCAGACTCACTACTGAACTCATCACGTTTTGCCTGTGCAGCTGCGTCAAATCTCCTTCCTCCACAGGGTTCCCCCCTTGCCATTGTCAGATTGTGCAGAGTGCAGCATGCAACCACTATCAGTGGCACACGCTCTGGGGAATATTGCTGTGCCCCTTCTGAATGGTCCAGGCATTGGAAGCGCATCTTGAGAAAACCTAAGGTCATGTCTACCATCACCCTTATGGAGGCATAGCTCCTGTTGTACCACTGCTCGGCCTCTGTTCCTGGGTGGGGAAGAGGCACCATCAGCCACCCTTTCACAGGATAGCCCTTGTCACCCAGCAGTCATCCATCCAGTTAGGCTGGAACACTAAAGAGCCTTGGCACCTGGGAATGCCTCAGGATTTGGATGTCATGGGAACTGCCAAGGTACCTTGCACAGACTTGCAGAATCTGCACCTTGTGATCACACACTATCTACACGTTCATGGAGTGGAATCCCTGTTGACAAAGGCACCCGGCTCACCCACTGACACCTTGATGGCCACATATGTGCAGTCGATGGCGCCCTAGATGCGGAGAAACCTAGCGATCGCTGCAAAGCCTCTAGATCGCTCAGCCTGGCTGGCCAATGAAAGCCAATGCACACCTGAACAGAGCTTCTGTCACCAGCTTCACGCAACTGCGGACAGCTGATTGTGAGACTCCACAAAGATCCCCCACCAAGCCCTGGAAAATGCCGGAGGCCACTGTGACCGTCAGTGCTACTGGCATGGGGTGTCCACCCACACAATTGGAGCTGGTCGCAGACCCGATTCTCTGACAGTTGGAGATTACTGTCTCCCTTGAGAGACAGAGCCTCCATAGGCATTGCACTCGGACATATTGAGGTAGCTGCATCGCCGCCTGTAAACCCCAGCTGCAGGATAGTGGCATTTTTGTGGCCCCTTCTGCCTTGTACTTCCTGCTGGCCCTGCCTGCCTTGTGCCTGCGACTCTCCTCCCACAGGTCGCTCCCCTGGAAGTTGCATTGGGACACCTGGCTTCCTCTCCCTGTCTTCCTCCTCAGAGGAGATGACTCCAGCGGAGGCCACAATCCCCATTACCAGGGTAAGGGAGGTATGTCTGATACCTGAAAGGCCCACACGGTCTGAACCCTCTGGGGGCCTGGAAGACAGCAATGAGTCCTGAAATGGAGCCTAGAAATGCTCAGGATGCAGCTCTGAAGCGCGATTAAACTGGCTAGTTCACAGAAGCAACCAGCAGCAAGTTATATCCAAAATTCCTCATAACTCCCAGTGACAATGCTACTGACCCTTCTATCACGCCAATGGATGAGCTCTTTCAAATTGTAGCCTGTCCACCTGCCCATTTTGCCCATGCAATGGCCGAAAAATCGCGTGGGCTATTTAAACTTGGAGACAAATAGTGTGTCAAGGGCCTTAACTGGCCTCTGAATTAATGGCGGGTGCATTTCCGTCTCCATCGTGTGCCCACCTGGCAAAATATCGTGAGAGTGCACGTTGACATCAGCACACTCGGCCAACGTCATCACGCATAATTTCATGCTCGAGCAGGTCAGGCATGTGCCCGCCTGCCAAGTGAAAAATTCTGCCATGGAGTTTGCACCTCTGATTTGAACAAAGGGAAATATCACCACCCAATTGAGAGAAAAAAGTTCCATACAATTGGAGTAAAAAATGTCAGCTGTTTCCCATCACCCATTCTGTTAAACAGGTTTTCAGAAAATAGCTTTAGTCATAAATTTTATGCAGATTGCTTTTAATAGGGATTTTATAAATCTTATTTCCATTTTTGTGAGCTGCCATCATATCCAGGTGTATCAATTGATCTCTTGAAAGCCACCTTCATCGGCATGAGTTATCACATGTATGGGCGGGGGGGGGAAGGATTATTTCATTTTCAACTATTCTTTTATTCTCATGTAAATCATTAACCTGCGAACAAAGGGGGATTTTTTTGAAGCTTGGCCTACAGTGTAAAGCCTCATTGGTGGCAGGCACAGTACATGGAATTGGGACTCAATGTTCAGATGATTTCAGGCTACAGAGATGTGATCCAGCAAGTTAATACCTATTATTCAAGCCATGTCTATGGTGCTTTTAGGGTGAAGACCTGAAGAAAGTAAATTCAAGTATCTAGGGTGATATCAAGGATGACTGGTGGCAGATATTGGAAGTTTGGGAATGAAAATTTAGCAATGGATTACCTCTGGCTGGAGTAATTGGAAGAAGTACAGTAGAATGTTGTGTGATAGATAGGTACTGCTGAAATTGAAATGAAGAATCTACAAGACAATTACAAAATCCACCTTGTTATGTAGTGCAGAAACTTGGACAACATCATGTAGAAAGAAACATTGACTGATGCTAGTGATACTAATAAGATGTGGATGCTGAAATGATGTGTAGAGTGACTAAAAAAAGGACACACTGAGAACCGAGTACCTCAGGGGTCAGTGAAGACTGTGGATCAAAAAAGTAACCAAGAAAAGATTGAAATTGAATTGTCATGAGAGAGAGAGGACATAAGGCATGGTAAGTGATGGAAATGGGACTGCCAGTAAAATAGAGAAGAGGAAGGTCTAAGACCAGATCAAAGGATTCAATGATAAGAGTCTAGTGCAATTTGAAGAAGAATGGGTGACTGACTGGAGGAGATGGAGATGGGTAATCAATCATATTTGTGGCAACCCTAAGAAAAATGGGAGAAGCTGAATGAAGAAGTCGTCCATGGTGTTTTGATTCTGCAACAGTCCATGATGGTTATATTATCTAAAAGGCCTGAAACAGTGATCAGATAGCTGGTGAAACACCAGGGCTATCTTTGTCAAAGTGGTTGATGATCCCAATTGGAATCGGCACTCAGCAGTAGAATGCAGATACAATGAGGCTCATGCCACTCGCCAGAGTTCCTGTTGCATGCACCGTAAAGATGCTGAAGCAGCAATTCCATTATTTGCACTGTTTAAGTGAGATGTTGCTCTGCTGTCCAGCCAAAGAGTCCAATATCATCACCATACACTGCACACTGGACAATTTAACATCAAATAGGAGTCAGGTGATCTTACCCTCATGTTTTCATTCAAATATGAAATGCTGGGACACTTTTGCAAACAATTCCTATCATTAATTTGTGTTGAATTCCATCTGACATGGTACTCTAGTTTGTAATTAGATGTCTTTTCTTTCCTTGATCTACAATGAAATAGTGTAATTAAGGATACTCTATTTTTATTCTTTCTCTTTTCCACAGAAATTTGTAGATGCTTCAATTAAAGATGGCTCTTCAGTGATTTGAGCATATTTAGCTACTTCTGTTTCTACTTAAACATTCCCTGCATTTCTAACACTCCTGGAAATGCAAAAATATACACTAATAAAAAAGGAACACAAAGTATATAGTGCAACCCTGTCATAAAGAACAACAAATTGCATTTAATGCCTTTAATGTAGAACAACGTTGTAAGTGCTCAACAGAGGCATGAAAAGAAAACAAACACTGAGCCAAAGTAGTCACCAGGAAAAGAGATGTTATAGTTTGGTTAAATATTAGAGCAAAGGGAAGAAATGTAAGAGTCAAAGGGATAGGGGGGAGGAATTCCAGAGTACAGGGCCTGAACAGATGAAATAATGATCTCCAATGAAGTTAGTGGAGATAAACAATATACCAGATTCAGATGTGTAGAGAGTTTGGGAGAAGGGTGGTGGGAGGATTGTAGGACTGACGTAGGTTATAGAGATAAGGGTGAATGAGACCATGGTGGGGTTTAAACTTGAAGATTAGAATTTTAAGTTTGAGTTTGTCTTGTTTTTTGTTTCAATGATGCACACAGGCTGTTAACATTGTAGCTGAGCTAACTTTATTGATAACATATTTTCCTAACATGACCACATACCTGCAGTAACTGAATTCTATCAAGACAGGTTCCATCTGCTATCTGACCTTCAGCCCCCAGGTCAGGTGACCCCATATCTAGTACAAAGTACCATACAGTATCTAATATTGAAGTCCACAACCACAATCAGCTATTATCATGACATTTCCCTTTGTTAAAAAAACTGTTATACAACTCAAGTACATAAAGTGTCTTATCTACTCTTTCTCACTCTGTTTAGATCAGTCTGTTTTCTCTTTTACTCATCTCTGTTTCTCTGTGGTTTTTGATCTTCAGCTACACTTTCAGATTCAGAGCAGGGTTATGTTTCATTTGTTTTCCAGTTTCTCCCATACTGTTATCCATTTGGAGTCTGCACTATGTAAGACCTTGGTTCTCCTGTGATTCCTGTAACAACAGCAAGATTCCAGATCCTTTCATGCTGAATCTTCACTGTCTCTCCCTTGTTCAGGTCAGGCAAAGGTCGGGTGCCTCAATCAAAGTACAATTTCTGTTTCTGCCGTCTCAGTTTGAGCAGGTCCTGCAAGCTGCAGTTCACTGGCAGCACAATTTGCTGCAGTTTTCTCAGGGTGGCATCATCCTTGGTCACTTCTCTAATCTCATCCAGTTTGGTTACAGCCACAGGTAAGTTCTTTGTCAGCATGTGAACCTGTGCTTCTATTTCTTTATCCTCTTCCTCCATGTTGGGTAGGTAGGCATGTGACAGAGTGTCTGTGATGTACATTTCCTTGCCTAGTTTGTATTTAACTCTAAAGCGGTACTTCTATAGATGCTTTGGTAATCTTTGGATTCTTGGCAGTATACTGTTCAGAGGCTTCTTAAGTATAGCTCTCAAAGGCTTATGATCAGACTGTACCTCCACATCTTTGCCATAGACAAACTGGTGGAAGCGTTCCAGGCTAAATGCAATTGCTAGCATTTCTTTGTCTATTTGGGCATACCGCTGCTGTGTTTTAGTCATTGCCTTTGAATCATATGCCACTGCTGCCTCATTTTGCAAGAGGACAGCTCCCAGGCCAGTCTTTGAATCATCCACTGAGATCTTGACCAGCTGACTGACATTGTAATACTTTAACACTGGTGCCTGGGTCAGTGTTCTCTTCAGACCGGTCAAAGCTTCCTGGTGACTTTGTTCCCAGTGCCATTCCACAATATTTTGTAGAAGTTCTCTGAGAGATGCTGTCAGGTCTGAAATATTTGGAATGAAATTCCCAAGACAGGTCACCATTCCCAAAAACCTCTCCTACATTCTGGGGGTGGCATGTTCATGACTACTTAGATTTTACTGGGGTCCCTCATTTGTTAGCACATGTCCCAAGTACTTGATTTCATGAAGACCTATTTTGTACTTTTCCTTTTTCAAACTGAAGTTCCTTTCTCAACTCTGGCCAGCACCTGCCTCAGTCTGTGGTTGTATTCTTCTCATGAGGCTCCCCAGACCAGCATATCATCGATATAGATTTCCACACCCTCTAACTCTTCAAACAGCTGCTTCACTGTTCTGTGGAACATTTCTGGAGCTGAATTAATACCAAAAGGTAGGTGTAAAAACCTGTATCATCCTAATGGTGTGTTGAAGTACAGAGATAGCAGCTATGTTCATCCGGCTTGGCCTGCTAGAAGCCTGAACTCTCATCCAAGACTGAATAGTATTTAGCATCAGCTAACTTACACATGATCTCTTCTATTGTGGGCAGCTATTAATGTTCTCTTCTCACTGCCTGGTTTAGGTCTCAGGGATGCAGACAGACTTGCAGATTCCCATTTGACATTTCTACAATTACAATTGGATTAAGCCACTTTGTCGGCTCTACAATTTTCTAGATGATATGAAGTTTCTCCATCCTGTCCAACTCTGCTTTCAGTCGATCTCTCAGCATTACTGGTATTTTCCTAGCTGGGTATTTTGGGTGTCAGTTTTGTCAATCTTGATGGTGTGTTCTCCTTTTAGGCAACTAATCCCCTGGAACACATCTTTATACTCCCTCAGGATGTCATCAGTGATGAAGTCATTATTCTCTTGATTAGCTTCAGATTTTCACAAGCTTTGATTCCAAGAATAGGTTTTGTATCAGTTTTCACTACTATGAATGGAAGTGCTTGAGACTGTTTTTTGTAGTTCACTTTAAGTGTGCACTTGCCTTCTACTGCAATTTTTTCACCTGTATAAGTAGACATTCAAAAACTTCATTTTTGTTTTAGTTAGCTGTTTTTCTTTCCTTATCTTACGACACAGGCTTACGGGAATGACATTTGCTTGTGCATCTGTATCAAGCATGAAATCCACCACCATGTTGGCATTTTTAAATCAATCTTCTATTCATCTTCTTTGGAATTTGTTGTTACTGCACTAACAAAAAGTTCAGTTTCAGTGTCTGTGTCAATCATGTGCACTTTCTTTGAATTATACATCTTACTGAAGTGATTTAGTTTATCACAGTTCTTATACTGCTTTCCGTAGGCTGGACAACAATGTGGTAAATGTTGTGTTCTGCTTTGGGTGCATTTAAATGTTTTAATAGCAGTTTTGTTCTTTTTACATTCAGACTGCCTATTTGGTCTTTCCAGGAGTTGTGTCTGTTTAACTGCATCTAACTGCTTGACCATGTGCAGCTTATCATCTTCTGTCACCTGCTTAATTTGTTATTTTGTTGTCTTTGCCACTCTGCAGATATTTATTTCTTTCTCCAGCGTGAAATCAACTTCGCTCAAAAGCCGTTCTCTCTGAGAGCCATTAGCAATCCCACAAATTATTCTATCTCAGATGAGTGATTCTTCAAGTCCTCCAAATTCACATCATTTAGCTCATTTTCTCAGCTCAGTTACATATTGACTAATATTGTCACTGCTTTGTGTGCATGCAAAAAATCAGTATCTTTCATACATGATGTTTTTCTTAGGGCTGCAGTAGGCTTCAAGTTTTTCCATTATTTCTTTCAAGTGGTTTCATTTCTCATCATTTTCAAACATGAATGTGTTATAGACTTCGAGAGCTTCTTCCCCTGCTACGTAAAGAAAGATGGAAGACTGTAGCTGAGGGCCTTTTTCATCACTGCCCATTGCTATGTGATACAGCTCAAAATGCTGCCAGAACCTCCTCCAGTTTTCAGGGAGATTGCCGTCCAAACTGAGCTCTGTTGGAGGTTTCAGAACCTTCATTGTTGCATTTTGTTTACTTCTGACACCATATCTTGTTTTTTAGTTTCGATGATGCACATTGTAGCTGAGCTAACTTTTTTGATAACATATTTTCCTAACATGAACATTTAACAGCAGTAACTGAATTCTATCAAGACAGGTTCCAACATATGCTATCTGACCTTCAACACCCAGGTCAGGTGGCCCCATATCTAGTACAGAGTACCATATAGTATTTAATACTGGAGTCCACAACCACAATCCACTATTATAGGACAAGATGTTGCAAAACAGGAGTCCAATGTAGGTCAGCAAAAATGGGCCAAAGGGTGATTCATGATTATAATCAAAGAGAATGTCATTTAAGACATTGGTGAGCACAGTTTCATTGCTGTGGGAGAAACAGAAACCCTGGCGGGAGGAATTAAAACAGGAAAGATAGGCATAGTATGGGAGGCAACAAAATATTCAAAGGTAGTGGATAGAAAAGGAAGGAAATGGAGTGGTTGGTAATGAAATCAAAGGTGTCAAGTCTGTTTTTTTTGGAAGGTTTCATAACAGCAGGTCTCAGAGAGATGGAGAGAGCATTTGAGGAGAGGAACATAGGAACAGGAATAGGCCATTTAATGGAAATGGAGTTAAGTTACATGGAGGTTAGTGTCATAGATGAGATGAACCTTATTTGGGTTTGCATACAGAACAAGCGAAAGAGATTCAGTTAGTTGATAGGCAACAAGAAGTGGATGGGTGGGGGGTAGGCAACAGAGGTAGATGGTCTTCATCAGAAAATATTCTCCAAAGTTTTTGTCACTTTAGTTCTGTATAATAGCCACAGTTGAGGAACAAATATAGATACAAAATATTAATCAGATGTGGAAAATGGTTTACAATGCTATCCAATAAACCTACTGAAAAAGCAGCCTTGAAGATATGTATCTTTAGTTTGTCACCGTTTATGACTGGAACTTGTCCTCTCACTGTTTCAGCACCAGCCCAAGGGACCAGTGAATCTTGCAAGCAGGGAGCCCCTAACCTGACAGGGGGACTGATACTAAAGTACACATGCAGCTCTGAATTACCTTTTAAATCTTATTTATTTGCAAAATGCACACTGATCAGCTGTTCAGAGCCTAAAGAGCACAGAAGTAATTTATATAGTAGTTTGATTTGCTGTTCAGCAGTAAATAGAGGATTGTACGTTACACATCTCTAAGCAGGTTGTTACAGTGCATTCTGTAGAAACAGCCTTGATGGCTCAGGAGGTGCTTTCTTTTGTTCAAGGTGATCATTCCCTGGCATTAAGTTAGCGCATATGTTCGGTACCACTTGTTGGCTTGCTATCCAGATCCTAGAATTTATGGTAGTGGGTCATTTCAGGAAGCTTCAGGTATCTTTAATATTACTGAAAATGTATTTGGGCATGTATCCACCAGGTGGGGAACACATTTTTCCACAGAATTCATACAGTTCTGTATCACATCAAGGCAGTAATGCAATAGCATCTTCCAGGTTTATAGGGTTGCTGAATTTATTAAACTGAAGAGTGCTACGTCCATTGCTTTGCAATTCCCCATAATCTTGAAATAAATAATTCTCCACTCCAGAACCCATGCTAGAATATCACAATTTGGCAGTTCTCTGCCCCTGCATGACCACACCAAAAAGAATACCCAATTGAATATGATAATACAAAGTAATAATATGGCAATAATCTCCATTAATTACCAAGAATTACATAAATTCCCAGTCTTCTTTGTTACAAGGATTTAAAAAAAACACAAGTTAATCTATCCTTCTTGATGCTGTGCTTCCCTTGGACATCCAAGTATATCCTTCTTTCTCTTATTCTGGTACTCCTCTTAGGTGCGGTCTGATGAACAATATCATGAGATATGATTGGCTGCTCCTGTGATACAAAATGCTCATGGGTCAAGGCTGGTCTTCACTTATAGCAACTTGCTCCTTATGCTTTAGTGTCTAGCATCACCTCCTTTGTGCCATCGGTGCTCTGAGGGGGATAGATACCTACATGTTCTGCTGTTCTGAGAAATGGCAGCTTTAGGCAGATCTATTCTGCTTCGTTTCTATTTAGTGTTGGCTCTATTTCCCCATAATCAACAAGATAGTTGGTCTAATGGCAGCTATAATATCCTGGAAATCAGCAGATTCCACCTCAGTCTAAGGGCAGATAACATAGGCTGCTAGGTAACCTGTCCCTATAGCCAGCAGAGGTGCACTTGAGAAGCAGGAGACACAAATTTATCCTGGGCTGTTTCTTAAATGGGGGCTGCTGTAGATTACAATGAAGCTACTGGATGATATATTTAAAAATAATGTTGCTACAAATCAGGGCTGTAAGCTTTACAGTCTCACTTGTCAGATGTCACACAACCTTTGAAAGTAATTTCAGAGCTTCCACATTGATATGTTTCTTTTCATATGACTACCCATGCATTTTGTGTTCCCTGACTGAAGCTTTGGGCAGTCTCCTCCTTGAGCTCTGCTGGGGGGTGGGGGGAGGGGTGGGTGGGTGGGGGTTGCACATCCAGTCTCCCAGCAAATTTATGTTCTGTGAATTATCTTAATAACTTCATTAACACTTATCCATCTAGGTGAAAAAGCTGGGGTGATGCATGGGAGTGCTGCAGGAGGTGAGATGAAAGAGGTTGTGACGGAGTAACAGTAGGCCTGATCCACATCCAGAGAATCATCATCAGCCTCCTCAGCACTGCCATTATGCACAAGGATAATTTTCCTTCTTGGCTCCTTATCATTTATCTTCCTCATTCTCAGCTGCCCTGCCACCCGCACAATGCTGTGAATGACCTGCATAACAGGAGGCCATAAAGTAAGAATTGGTGAAGTTAACCCCTTTGGGACTAAGGAGACAGGGAAGAGCAGAAGTTTGTGGATGTGTGCTGTTTCCTAGGGATGGTATGGTGGCTGTGTAGGTGCTTGACCACAAACCTAGCACCAACACAATGAGACTGACCTCATCATCTCCCAGAACAAAAGCAGGGTACCTTCCCAACAGCAACATGGTCTGCTCTTGGTAGGGGATGAGGTGAAGGAAATCTGAAATGAAAACAGAAAATGCTGGAATCATTCAACATCCTGCAGCATCTGTCAGAGGGAAACAGAATTAATGGGCGGAATTTTCTTTTTCCCACTCCATGGCCTGAATTTTACCCTCCTTGAACAGGAGTTGCTTGCTTCACAGAGCATATTATATGGCGTGATGACATCAGGTGCTATTTTCAACATCATCACGTTGGTTTCAAATAATTCCATGTGTGGGTGGGGCAAAAGGTCGGAAGCCCACCTGCATTATTCAAATGTCAATTTAAATGCCTATTGAAGCAATTAAGTACTCACCATGCAATAATATGGGCAGAAGACAATAAAACACCTCCAACGGCAGAATCACATGTGGTGTGAAACTCATTTTTTTTAAGTACAGGCTTGTTAGGGTGGGTTTTTAAACTGCAGCTGAGAGCAGAGTCTCAGCCTTGCAGTTCAGAAACTTCCTATTTTGAGAAGGATTCTCGTCTCATTTGGAGGGGTCTTCTTAAACCTCCATTCTCTCCATCAGCCAGGGGTGAATGGTGTGAACTCTCCTACTCAGATGGGGATTGTGGTCTCTGTAGGAGACACAACCTCCAGTGAGGAGCAGAGGAGGAAGAGAAGGGTCAGAGGAGTTAGAGATCATAGGGAGGCCTTGGGGACAGATTATCACCAGGTCCCAGTGGAGGGCTGGAGCCTGGAGAGCCTCCGTGCAGGCACCAAAGACTTTATGCTATACCAAGAGTGTACAGGCAGTGCTCCAGCTACCTTGAAATGACTGAAACAGTGCCAAAGATGACTGAGACTCTCAAGGGGAACTGTCACATTCCTTTGCAAGATGCTTGCTGAGGAGATTGCGTCAAACAGCCTTGGGGGCCACCTGATCCCTGTGGCCCTGAAGATTAGAGCTGTGCTCAACATTGTCGCTACGGGCTTCTTCCATGCAACAATGGGGACTAGGCAGGGATAACCCAGCCGGCTGCACACCACTGCAGCAAGGTGTTCACTGATGCAATGTTCCCAAGGGCCAGAAATTAATTGCTTTCAGCACTGATGTGCAAAGCCATATGGAGAGGGCTCGAGGATTTGCAGCAATTTGCTGTTTTTCCAGGGTGCAGGGAGCCATCAATTGCACCCACACAGCCATCAAGACTCCTGCAGTTCAGCCCACTGCATTCATAAACAGAAAGGGTTTCCATTAATCAATGTTCAGCTGATCTACGACCACAAACAGGAGCGGGTTATGCAGGAGTGTGCCAGATATCTAGGCAGCAGCCATGATGCCTATATACTCAGGAATTCGCAAATACCGGCTCTTTTCACCAGCCCTGATGCATTGGAGGATTGGCCTTTGAGAGATAAGGGTTATCCTCTGAAGAGATGACTTATGACACCTGTGAGTGTCTTAAGATCAGATGTAGAGAGGAGGTACAATGAGAATCATGCCAGCATGAGGGCTATGTCAAGCAGACAGTCGGCTTTCTGAAAATGTGCTTCAGATGCCTGGACCAATCATGGGTCTCCTGATAGCAGTTGTCTGCTGTGTCCTCCACAACATAGCTGTACAAAGAGGAGATCCTTTGGAAGGTGACAAGAGGTCAGAAAGGTACCAGGCATCTGAGCACACTGGTGAGGATGAGGCAAGGGAAAACAATAATGCCATGGCGAATGTCCCTGGCTGTGAGTGGGCAGGTGGCTGTGACACTAGGGATGCCTTAATACAGCAGCAGTTTGTGTAGGAATTCACCAAAGCTCCTTAGACAGCACCTTCCAAACCACGACGACCACTACCATTTAGAAGGACAAGGGCAGCAGATAGATGGGAACATCACCACCTAGAAGTTCCCCTCCAAGTCACTCAGCATCCAGAATTGGAAATGTATTGCTGCTCCTTCACTATCACTGGAAATCCTGGAACTCCCTTCCTTAAGCACTGTGGGTGTACCTACACTGCAGCGGTTCAAGAAGGCAGCTCACCACCACCTTCTCAAGGGAAACTAGGGATGGGTAATAAATGCTGGCCCAGCCAGCGAAGCCCACAATCTGTGAATGAATAAAAAAGAGAGCGTTGCAATAGAGGAAATAGATACCTCCATTTTGTACTTACAATGAGCAACTCCTGAAGACCCTAAAGCCACACTTCTCCACTGACACACAGTGTCCTCGTCCCAACCATCTTCAGCTGCTTCATTAATGACCTTCCTTCCATCATAAGGTAAGAAGTGGGGATGTTCGCTGATGATTGTACAATGTTCAGCACCATCTGCGACTCCTCAAGACACTGAAGCAGTCCTTGTCCAAATGCAGCAAGACCTGGACAATATCCAGGCTTGGGCTGACACGTGGCAAGTAACATTCACGCCACACAAGTGCCAGGCAATGACCATCTCCTTTTGAATCTAACCATCATCCCTTGACATTCAATGGCATTAGCATCACTGAATCCCACATTATCAACGTCCTGGGGGTTACCATTAACCAAAAACTGAACTGAACTAGCCATATAAATACTGTGGCTACAAGAGCAGGTCAAAGGCTAGGAATCCTGCGATGAGTAACTCACCTCCTGACTCCCCAAAGCCTGTCCACCATCTACAAGGCACAAGTCAGAAGTGTGATGAAATACTCCCCACTTGCCTGGATGAGTGCAGCTCCCACAACAGTCAAGAAGCTTGGTGCTATCCAAGACAAAGCAGCCCACTTGATTGGTATCACATCCACAAACATTCACTCCACCACCAACGCATAGTAGCAGCACTGTGTACCATCTACAAGATGCACTGGAGGAATTCACCAAGGCTCTTTAGACAGCACCTTCCAAGCCCACGAACACTACCATCTAGAAGAACAAAGGCAACAAATAGATGGGAACATCATCATTTAGAAGTTCGCCTCCAAGTCACTCACCATCCTGACTTGGAAATATATCGACGTTTCTTCACTGTCGCTGGGTCAAAATCCCTCTCTAACAGCACTGCAGTGGTTCAAGAAGGCAGCTCACCACCACCTTCTCAAGGGCAACTAGGGATGGAAATAAATGCTGGCACAGCCAGCGAAACTCACATCCTGTGAATGAATTAAAATTATATATATGTGTACTTCAGCCCTCCCTCAAATTTGGAAATCCTACCTTCACACACAGACACCAATAAAACATCTTGCAACAATGAAAAATAATGCAAGGATGATGAAATGTGACTTTGGGGTTTAATGAAAAGGATTTACAAACAATGCACATTACCAATGATAGTTCTCACCTGTGTTCCTCTCTCTGTGACTACTGTGAATATGGACAAAAGCATTGACCTATGCTCCAGTGCAGTGCTCACCTCTCGCCTGCGGCTGCACTGGAGAGAGGCATCTGATCTGCCACCTCCCTTGCCATGGATGGCTTTGGCGGGCTTACTTTGCTTGGTTTAGGCATCGAGGAGCCAGCCACTTCAGGAGACTCTTGTACAGGTGCATGCAAGTCTTCAGTCGCTGTGGCAATTGTTGACACCTGTGTCAATGGCTGATGGACGGAGGAGATGCTGCCCCCTCACAAGTGCCAAGAGAGGAACTCAGATATGGAGGTAGCAGCTGTTCATCGCCCGCCACTAGGACTGGTTGGTACTCCCTGCCAACCAGTGAGGTTCTAGGAGCTGGGTGGGCGATGATGCTCCTAGTTCTCCTGTTGCCCTGAGCTCAGAGCCGGGCGATGGTGTGGAGGTCAGAGAGCACCCCAAATACTGCATCTGCAATACACTCGGTTTGCCTCTCCAGGACTGTCAACTGTATTCATGTGTCCATGGTGGAGGCTTGGTCCTTGGAAGAATGGGTGATTGCAGCTGGGTGGGCGCCTGGATGGACAACTTCATAGTGCAGGCCAGAGCACACTACCCCCCTGATATACCAGCCATACCTTTACGGACCTCATGTTGCACATCTGGCATCTGCTGCCTTACGGATGACTCCAGAGGCTTATCATCCGATTCGGATTCAGGCTCTGGATCACTCCAGGCTCTCCTCCAACTGCCCAAGGCCTGCTCCACCACACTTCCCAGCAGCCATGCTTTTTTAAAATTCATTCATGGGATGTGGGCATTGCTGGCTAGGCAGGCATTTATTGCCCATCCCTGATTGCCCTTGAGAAGGTGGCGGTGAGCTGCTTTCTTGAACTGCTGCAGTCCATCTGGTGTAGGTACACCCACAGTGCTTTTACGGTGGGAGTTCCAGGAGTTTGACCAAGCGACAGTGAAGGAATGGCGATATATTTCCAAGTCAGGATGGTGAATGGCTTGGAGCGGAACTTCCAGCTGGTGGTGTGAAGTGATTGTGATTGTGAAGTGTCCTCAATAGTGAATACATTACCCCTATCCAATGTGCTACACCCTGCCAAAGTGCCAGTGTCTGTAATGGTTCAGGGTGCTGAGAAAGGATGTGATGGTACACCCTCTGTGGCTCCCTTCTTGGAGAAGGATGAAAGTTGGTAAATGGCCTCCAATGGAGGCTGCGCTGAAGAGACTTCTGCTATGACGAACATAATTCATTCAGGGGATCATCGGTTAACATATTACTAAATGTATGACATCTAACTCTTGACTCACATATACCTTTTCACCACCAGGCATGCATTAATTAACTCCATGGAAACAAAGAATCGACGAACAAAGATGTGAACTCTCTCATGCTGATGATTGTCCAGGGCCCCGAGTATGCAATCCCAGCACCAAACACCGTGCGTTTATTCATTACATCTTTAAACCACACTGACCATTTTACCTTATCACCCAGTATCATATTTTTGCCATCTCACCAGAACTAGCCCTCCCTCCAATCTCGAGCCACTGTCTTTCATCCTTTAACTCTGATTGCCTACGAGGGACATCACTTGTTCCTCAAATGGTGAGACCCATGCTGCAGGAACCATGACTGGTTCTCCTCCCCCTCATGCAGTCATATGCAAGGAATCTGTAACCTTGAGAATTACACAGCAAGCTATGACTTGCTGGCCTTCACCATCCCCTGCAACACATCCCTACAACTGTTGAATTGACAGCGTGTATACTGTCACCATGTCATTCAGAATCATCGACCCATAGCAATGAAGGCTCTTCAATGGCTTAGCATTGCTACAACTGGCCTCACCCCATCACCATCACCACCACACCCCAACATTGCAGAGTGTGAGTTGCCCTTTAGCATCACCCATCCAGGTTGGGATCTCAGTGTTATGAGAGGTAAGAACAGGAAGACTTTGTGGTGTCCTGAGCGCATTATTGCAGCATTTGTTATCCAACTGAGTGCAAGTGCATTGCTTTTTAGTGGTTTCTCTTTGGCTTTGCATTCATTTGGGAATGCGAGTAGTCCAGGAACTTGCGGAATCTGACCTAAGACCCCTCCCATTTCTACTGCGCAGTATCAGCAAGGGACTGCATAGTGAGGCTGCATGAATTACAATGGTGCATCTTATCTTCTTTTTTGATTCCTTCATCCTCCATCCTACCCCTGTGACATACTGACCTCCCCCATCACTATAGACAGTCCAATATTTTCTTTCACCCTCCCTTCAACCTTCAATCTGCCCCAGTCACTCTAGATCTATTCACCCTTACCCTGGATCTCAACTCTCACGTTTCCTTGTCCCGTCCTTCCTGTTAGTGCAATTGTCCCCTCAGCTTCCCAGCTGCCTGCATTCGATCCCCGGGATCCTTCTGCCGACCCAGCTGACTATGCCTTTCATTCCATCTCTGCTCACAAGCCCTATCCGTCCCACATTTAGCTGCATCACTGAGGTTCACATTGCACCCTTCCTGTCTGCCCCTGGATGGTGTTCCAGTCATAAGCCGGTCTCCCTGCCTCTCTTGGACAGGCAGCTTGCCCCAGACAGGCTGCCTCCCTTGGACGGCAACCTAGTCCATGCAACAACAGCCTGACACAACCCATTTTGAATCATGGCCTGTCAATGAAGTTTCTGTAAAAAATATGAATCAGCGTGTAATTGCTGGAGTGTCCAAGAAGAAGTCTACCTCACCTGGTAACCTCATATAACCTCAGCAGTCTGCAGTTCTCATGTATATGTATGACAACCCGCCTGAAAGGTTCTTTTATCTTAATACCAAAAGTTTAACTCGCCGTCAGGAATTTGAATTTTGACCTTCCACACAATTAAGTTCCCCCTCATGCCTTTCTTCCCATTCCAACAGGCCCAGAAGATTCCGCTCAATGTTTCAGAGCTGTGACCTTTCATCGAACTGGGAAGAGTTGGAAATGTCACAGTTTTGAGTAAGTGAAAACATAGATGGCAGGAGTGATTAAATGACAAAAGCTTTTATGGTGCAAGGCCAATGGGAGTGTGAATGGGACAAGTAAAGAAACAAAAGACGTGTCTAGAGGAGGTGTGACTGGCAGAATAGCTGCCATCTGAATGCAAAGGAAAGGAAATAAGAAAGTAACAAGAATAAATCAAACCAGCAAAAACACACCGAAAAAATTAGGGCAATCTAAAATTGTTGAACTGTGCAGTTGAAAGATGAGGTGCCGTTCCTCAAGCTTGCATTGCACTTCATTAGAACACTGTAGCAGGCCAAGGACAGAAAGGTCAGAGTAGGAGCAAGGTGGAGAATTAACATGACAAGTGACCGAAAGTTTGGGGTCACACTTGCAGTTTAAATGGACTTGTTTCTCAAAGTGGTTGTCCAGTCTGTGTTTGGTATCTCCACTGGCGAGGAGGCTGCATCATGAGCAGCGAAGGCAATATACTACATTGAAAGAAGTACAGGTAAGTCAATCTTTGATATGGAAAGAATGTTTGTGGCCTTGCCCAAAAGGGAGGAGATAAAAGGGCAGGTGTTGGATCTCCTGGTCTTGCAGGGATAGGAGCAGTAAGAACAAGAGGGAGATTGCTGAGGAGTGGACCTGGGTGACAGGGAGGGAATGGAATGCTAAAAGGGAAGGGGAATACGTGTGCCCTTGAATGTCAGGGACATCCTCTCATAGGCATTGTGTGCAGTTTTCTCCTGCATCAAGATTGAGTGGATTAGATGTAGGTCAGCAGTGAGAGTTGCCTCCCATGTAGCATCAAATAGCTCACTTAG
Organism: Carcharodon carcharias; assembly: GCF_017639515.1. Classification (NCBI taxonomy): domain Eukaryota; kingdom Metazoa; phylum Chordata; class Chondrichthyes; order Lamniformes; family Lamnidae; genus Carcharodon; species Carcharodon carcharias. Next base: position 72,389,988 of record NC_054478.1, read on the forward strand.
GAGATCTTGTGGTGTCATTCTATAGATCAAATAATTTTTCATGAACTGCATGCAAATAATTGCTGTTAAAATAGATCCTGATACATACCATAAGATCCTAACTTAATGCTCCACTTAACCAGATCGCAATGTGAAGGAATTTTTGTTTAATCTCTTACTTTTAGAGGCTAAAATTGGGCTGCTGCTCCAGATGCCCAAGGAAAACATGATAGGTGACGGAAATACAGTGGATGAGAAGATCAAAGGATCTGGAATTAGGGGAAGGATGGAAAACTGCATTAAAATTTGTTAGAAAGAGGATAACCTGGGAGAAGTTTAATCCATCCAGTGGGAAACTGCCAGGACCAGATCAGATCAGTCACATTTTTTACACAACGCTGAATTTTAATTTCAGTTGACTTCAGTAGAAAGCAGTACTGGACAAGGTGGTAAATAAATGGCCAGTCTGATGTGTTCAGTTAATTTTAACCCCCTAAACCGGATGGATTGGGGGTCAGATAGGTTAATGAAAAATTAAAAATCGAAATCCTGACTCCACCTCGTCTATTTCTGGGTTTAACGAAGGTTATGAAAGGTGGTGGGTGACCATTTAAATATTATGATGGGCTACTTGCCTCAGATTTAACCTCTCTTCCAGTATTAATCCTGGTCTTGGGAAACCTGCAGATAAGGGGATCTGAAAGCAGCATTGTTGGAAATGTAAGCGCTTTTACAGCACTACTTGTGGACCAGAAGCAACAGGAGTGCTTCCCTATGATCTCCCAAGCTTACATTATTCTTTGTCACAGGAACCCGCTCTCATCCAAAGACAGACCCTGCATCGGGGATCAAACTACCCCTTTCTTGATATCAGGGATCAATGCAACCCCCCACCCCACCACCACCACCAACCCCCCCACCCCTCCCACACTGAACAGGAATTGATCACCAATTCTCAAGACTAGGATTCCGCCCACTTCCCATAATATGGGATGGGGAATATTTTTTTGAGGCTTCCACTGATAGAGTCCTAAAAATCTGCCTTTCTCCTTTAGTCCATTTCCTTGAGAAGGGTTTGCAGGTCCATCTCTTTGAAATACAGTGCTTTTGTTTTGTATCCCCATTCTTTTTATGGAGAACTACAGAACTGCAATGGCTATTTAAATATTCTGCCCAGCAAATTATGATGAGATTGACCCTACAGAGTATCGGCAGTCACATTGGCTCATTGTTGTAGCACATCTGGTGAAATTTTGATGTCAATGGGGCAAAGTTTCTGATGGCCCTACTGCCCTAATAAAACTGAAACAGAGCAGGACCCACAAATGTCCAGGGCTCAAGGCTCTGACCTTACAAAGAACAAAGAACAAAGAAAAGTACAGCACAGGAACAGGCCCTTCGGCCCTCCAAGCCTACGCCGATCATATTGCCCGTCAACTAAAACATTTTGCACTTCCGGGGTCCGTATCCCTCTATTCCCATCCTATTCATGTATTTGTCAAGCTGCCTTTTAAACACCAATATCGCACCTGCTTCTACCACCTCCTCTGGCAGCGAATTCCAGGCACTCACTACCCTCTGCGTAAAAAACTTGCCCCACATATCACCTTTATAGTTTTCTCCTCTCACCTTATATCTATGTCCCATAGTAATTGAACCTTCCACCCTGGGAAAAAGCTTCTGACTATCTACTCTGTCTATGCCACTCATAATTTTGTAAACTTCTATCAAGTCGCCCCTCAATCTCCATCGCTGTAGTGAGAACAATCTGAGTTTCTCCAACCTCTCCTCATAGCTAATAACCTCCAGACCAGTCATTAATCCTGGTAAACCTCCTCTGCACCCTCTCCAATGCCTCCATATCCTTCTGGCAATGTGGTGACCAGAATTGCACAGAATATTCCAACCAAGTGACCTAACCAAGGTTCTATACAGCTGCAGCATGACTTCCCAGCTTTTATACTCAATACCCCTGCCAATGAAGGCAAGCATGCCATATGCCTTCCTGACTACCTTATCCACCTCCGTTGCCATTTTCAGTGACCTGTGGACCTGTACACCTAGATCCCTCTGCCCATCGATGCACTTAAGGTTCTGCCATTTACTGTATAATTCCTGCCTGTATTAGACCTTCCAAAACGCATTACCTCGCATTTGTCTGGATTAAACTCCATCTGCCATTTCTCTGCCCAAGTCTGCAACTGATCTCTATCCCATTGTATCCTTTGACAATCCTCTTCACTATCTGCAACTCCTCCAACCTTAGTGTCATCTGCAAACTTACTAAATAGCCCAGTTACATTTTCCTCCAAATCATTTATGTAAACCACAAACAGCAAAGGTCCCAGCACTGATCCCTGCGGAACTCCACTAGTCTCAGCTCTCCATTCAGAAAAGCACCCTTCCACTGTTACCCTCTGTCTTCTATGACCAAGCCAATTCTGCATCCATCCTGCCAGCTCACCTCTGATCCGGTACAACTTTACCTTCACCTTAAATACAAATTTGAGTTCACCTGTTTAATTGGGGCAAGCTGCTAGTGGTTGCAAGGGCAAAGCCCACACCCATTAGTTCTTGAAAAGCTTTCCAAAGTAACTGTTGCCTTTGTGATATCCCAGTTCACTCTTCCACAACCCTGATTGAATTTGCCTGATACTTACCATGCAAACACAGGAGATGCAACCACTGTTGAGATGAAAATACAGAGCACATAATTATTATTGATTATGCTACTATAAAATTTCAGTGGAATACAGATATTATGCATTGTAATTCTCAAAACTAAATTCTGAACTTCATGGAATTCAGCAATCGCTGTAATTCTATAATGCTAACCAAGTCCGATCATATTAAGTTAAACCAGCTAATGTTATAAAAATAGAGATGGAATTTCTCACAAGCTGATACCGTTTTACTGCCAGAACCTTGCCAGAAGTGCAGCAGAAACCCATTAATTCGTATACATTAAGTCTCAGTTGCACTTGCAGCAAAGTTACGGGAGCAGATTAGGAGGTAGAACCAAGTCATTGGTTGGTCATAGTTTTAGATATGTGAGTCTATGTCACCAATTATATCTTGATATCTGGAAAGCTATTAGGATAGTGAATGCCTTGAGTCTCTGTCTATATGACAGGAATGAGAGTCCTAGATGCTAGAATTAATACATAAATTGTTGAAAGATTTGACTTTTACAAACAACACGTGATGATGTGGAGGCTGCACAAGTCTTCATATTAGAGTCACTGAGCTCAGTTGCACAGTGATCAGCCAATGAATTCCTAATTTCATGTTACTGTTGGGGCTAATTGATATGATTGTTATAGTTAATGAGCTATTATGTTGAAGATACTGCCTTCTGTAACTTTAAAGAAATGCTATTAAATTATAAGAATCTGTAGAAGAATGGCTTGATAATATTTGGCAAAAATTGGGCAATTTGTAAATGCACAAAATTATTTTTTCATAAAGCTTGCAATTAAGTCTAATGAATGGTGGTGGAATGGGGACGGGCTGGGAAGAATCTATGAAAAAGATAATTGGGTTGAATTGGATTTTGCCTGAATTTTTAAAATTATAAAGCGTTTGCCATGTCATAAGGGATTGGCGCCCAAGGCTACAGGCAACACATTTTCAGAGCAAGAAGATAGCAGCCTGAGAAGCTAATTTAAAATGACATTGCTGTTCTGAGGTGTTAATTAGTTATGCGTAGATAGGATTATTAGGTGCAGATTCAAACATGTCCATTATGATTTGATCACTCTTCACACCACCTGAGAGCCCAAATTTCATTGAATTCCATTTTGATCTCTAGGGGCTTAGCTAAGCAGCTGTTTGGAAGCCTTCTGCTCACTCATCCAAGAATACTTGTTACCTCAGGGGGCACAGACCACAAAAGTTCTTGAATGAGGAATATGAAAATGTTGAAGAAAAATTCCACCACATAGAATATGAACTACGTGTTTCAATAAGTTTAATGCTGTAAGCAAATATAGTTATTAACTAGTCAGGAAACTGAATGTGACCAGTTAAACAAACCACTCACTGAGGTTAAAATACAATATAGTTAGTTTAGGATGCATTTAAACAAAATAGGAAGCATTAATAAAAACCACAGAGGACAAGGAATATAAATAATAGCTGGGAGAGACAGCTCAAGAACTTAAATTTTACGTAACATAATGTAACATAGGCCAAAATTTTCCGTTTGGCGGACAGGTGGAGCAGGAGCAGACGCGGGTGGGCATGGACCCAATCGACATCCATGATTGGGGCCGCACCACCAATTAAGGCCCGCAAAGCGCATTTCCGACTCCCATAGATAGCGAGAGTGTGTGGGCTGTGGCGGGTGTGCACAGACTGCTGGGTTCAAAGGCAAAACAGACTGGCGGCTCGGCAGTCTGTTTAAAAGAAGGCCTGGCAGCCTCCTCACAATGGCCACCTGACCGCAGGGGTCTGCTCAGCAGGGCATTCTGGAGGGAAGGGCAGAGGAGCAGGGCAGGCTGCAGAGTAGGCCAGCGGGGGGCCAATGTACCCCTCGCTTTTCTGATGATTGATTGCTGCTCTCCTCGAGGAGGCGGCAGCATGGCGGGAGGTGCTGGTTCCCCAGGATGGGAGGAGGAGGGCCCCCCCACATGCCAAAGCGTGCCTGGGAGGAAGTGGAAGAGGTGGTGAGCTCCCATGATGTGGTGCGGTGCACCTGGATCCAGTGCCATAAGCACTTCAACAATTTGTTGCACTCTAGAAGGGTGAGTACCATGTTGGCGCTGGGCATTTAACCCAGCAGGTAGCCTTAGCCTTTGAAGGCGACCCGCCAAGTCTTACTGTCATGAATGCATTGAATCATGTTGGGCATTTCTCATACACTGGGTGGGCAAGCAGATAGTGATCATGCTTACATCAGCCTCAGTGGTTCATGACGAGATGGGTTCTCCCCGCACTATGTGTTGCTCTTAGCACACATGACCTAGTCTGAGGGCAACCTGCAGGAGATGCAGTTAGGTGCATCCTCAGAACTCCAACACATGTCCTATTCACAATGATGAGATTGTGGAAGGAGAGCCTCAAGGTCTCATGGCCAGAAGCCATCTGCTGCCCTCGACGCTGCACCTAATTGCACCTTCTTGCTATGGGAGCTAAGACTGTGTGTTTCTTAAAGTCATGGACGCATGGGAGGGTCCGGGTGGGGGGTGGGGGGGGTGAGGTGGGGGGGTGGGTTGGGAGCAGTCGCACTATATTTTTGTGACTGATCAGCAGTAGTGGGGAGAGGAGGCACTGGAGGCCTGATATGGGCCACTGTGGTTGGGGTGAGTCATGCGCGTGCAGAGTTCATATGCGATTAGCCACAATGAATGGTCTTCTCTGTTTTTCAGGAAAAAAATGCTCACAATACCTGTGAGCATTCGCAGACTGGAGGCGGCCAGGCCCAGCTAATGGTTTTGAGCCGATTCGAGCAGGAGGCCCTGGAGCTTGAGAGGTGCTATGCACCTAGGTCCACAGGTGTCGGTAAGGCTGGGGTGGAACGGCCAGGTATTTGAGGTCCACAGTGACATCCGCTCTGTCTTCCCACCATCCATAGCACTGATGGTTATGTGAATTGTTATTTTTGCAACATTGCTCATTCACAGACTGATAGAGCCAGAGGTGTGGGTCATAGACAAAGGTCCCTTGGCCCTTCGAAGATGTGCATGTCAACCACCTTCCAAAGTCGCCTTATCCCATTTACAACCACTATCCCCATGGCCTTGTATGCCATGGCATCGCAACTGCACATCCAAATACTTATTTCATGTTAGGAGGGTTTCTGGGTCCATCACTCTTTCAGGCAGTGCCACATTACTGTGTGCAAAAGTTCCTCATCACCTCACCTGTCATCTTCAAGCCCTTTACCTTAAATCAAAGCCACCAGGTTACTCATCCCTCTGCCAGGGGGAAAGGTTCCTTTCTGTCGACTCTATCTATGCCCCTCATAATGTTATAAAGCTCAATAATGTCACCCCTCAATCTCCTCTGCTCCAGGGGAAATATCCCCAGTTTATGCTATGTGTCCTCATAACTCCAACTATCCAGCCCAGCATGCATCCTGGTCAGCGACCTCTGCACTCTCGTCACTCCAAATATATCCCTCCCGTGAAGCGTATATCACAACTGCACACAGAACTATAGTTGTGGCCTAGGGCAGCATTTTCTGCACTTGCAACATGACCTCCCTGTTCCTATATTCTATTCCTCGGTTAATAAAGGCAAGTATAGCATTTACCTTCTTAAACGCCTTATGCACCTGCCCGCTACATTAACGGGCCTGTCGACATGCCCAGCAAGGTCCCTCTGATCTTGCTTACTTTCCACGGTCCTACCGTTCCTTGTGTATTCCTGTACCTTGTTTCTCCCGCCCAAGTGCATCACCCCACACTTATCCACATATCATTCCATTTGGCATTCCTTAGGCCATCTGACCAGCGCGACTGTATCCACCTGTAACGTTTGGGTCTCCTCCTGACTATTTGCCACCCCACCAATATTCGTCTCCATAGGTTCTGGAAGGTTGAGCACATAGTGAGCCGGGGGGAAAGGGAAGAAGTGTGACACTGTGTGCACGCTAACTGATCCACTGTCCTTGTTATTTTCAGCATAATCAGAGCCTGTCCACCAGGATCAATTGCAGATGCCCCTTCTCACACCTGAGGGACCTCAACTGTCACCTGCGTCACACCATTTCTGCGAGGCAGGCACCAGCGCAGGTCCTAGCACATCGGTGGGAATTGTAACATGGCTAGTGTCCCAAGGCACAGTGGAAAGGGCACTTCACAGTCACTGGGGGAGCTGGCAGAGACAGAGAGTGCCGATGGCGCCAGCAGCCGGAGGACTGCAGGGGACCAGGCACATGCTGAGTCGGGGCGTGATGACGTGTCTCTGGAGTCGTCTGTGACGCAGCAGCTGCAGGAAATGTGGCCGCGTGTGCGGGAGCATCTGGGAGTGTTGCATGAGATGATGCTTCGCTTGGTGTCTGTGGTGGAAGATTCCACAAGGAGCATCAGTGATGCAAGAGCCTCATGGCAAAGTGTCATGCTTCCTCTATGGAGAGAATGGCGACTCTCGTGGAGAGGGGTTTCCAGGAGAACAAGCAGCTTCTCCTGAGGTTATGCTCAGATCTGCAAGCCCTCACACGCCAGTGGCCACAGCTGGTCATTGCCAATGTGGGAGATGGTGTGGGCTTCAAGCTTCCCAGCTCATTGCTCATCCATCAACGGTGAGCAGGGAGGTCTGGGCTGACCTCACGTGGCAGCACAGCTGCCTGTTGTATCTGCAGGCTCCTCTCACAGCCTCCGGATGAGGGCAACAGCTGCTCCATCCCTCTCCCAGTGACCACTTCATCGGGTGAGACTGCAACAACTGGGGAAATGCCAGCTGTGGACCTGACAGATCCCTTCCAGGCAGGGTCAGCACAGGCTCCACGGGCCAGAGGACGGCCACCAAAGTCATCGAGGCCAACAGGACAGCAGAGTCAGCAAGCTGTCTCACAAGCCATTCCGAGCGATGGGGTGGCACCTAGATGTAGCACCCGCAAATGAAAGCATAAGGTACGTTAGGCACTCCACGGGTTTCTCACTGGTGCTTTTGTGTTGGCCCTAGATTAGGGAATTATTATTTGTTTATGTTTGAAAAATGTTTTGCTTTCATTTTGTGTGACCTGATGTTGGAGAAAATTAAAACCACACGTGTTACCATGGCTGAGGGTGGCTCCATTGTTCTGCATTTGTATGTTTTACATACATGTCGTGAATGTTTGAGTGGACCTTGAGGTTTATGTCCAAAACCTTTAGTTGCAGTCTAATGAAGTGGCAGATGTAGCACTTAAGTGCCGAGTATGAAAGCACCAAGCAAGGCTGGTCCTCCTGATCCATTTGGTGGAGCTAGCTGAAGGTTTGTTGGATTAAAGAGTCCTGGGTCTTCCTGCCTCCTTGGTGTTGTCCCGGGTCAGTGTTTAGCCCCTCATCATTCCCCTCAGAATCAGTGCTGGACTCATTGTGTGCAGCCACATCCACTGCATCAACGTCTTCATCGTCCACTGTGTCTCCCCTTTCCAGCGCAAGATTCTGGAGCGCGCAGCATACAACCACTATCACCAAGACACGATCTGGGGGGTACTGGAGTGTGTCCCCTGAGTGCATCTTGAGAAGACCGATGGCTCTCTCCACCACAATCCTTGTGGTGCCGTGGCTCCTATTGTAGCACTGCTCAGCTTCTGTTCTTGGATGGAGGAGAGGTGTCATGAGCTACCTTCTGAGGGGATAGCCCTTGTCACCCAGCAGCCATCCATCAAGCCGGGCTGGAGTACTGAAGAGCCCCAGCACCTGGGTGTGTCTGAGGATGTAGGCTTCATGGGAGCTGCCTGGGTACCTTGTACAGACTTGCAGAATCAGCATCCTGTGATCACACACTATCTGCACGTTCTTGGAGTTGAAGCCCTTCCTGTTGACGAAGGCACCGGGCTCACCTGCTGGCGCCTTGATGGCCACCTATGTACGGTCTATTGCACCCTGGATGCGGCGGAATCCAGAAATTGTCACGAAGCCTCTAACTCGCTGTGTCTGGCTTGCCTGGTCCCAGCAGAAGTGGATGAAGGGCAATGCTTGCCTGAACAGAGCAACTGTAACCTGCTTGACACAAGTGTGCACAGCTGATTGGGAGACACCGCAAAGATCATCCACCGAGCCCTTGAAGGAGCCAGAGGCATAGAAGTTGAGGGTAACTGTGACCTTCAGAGCCGCTGGCATGGGGTGTCCGCCCACACAGTTAGGAGAGATCTTAGGGCCAATCATCTGACAGCTGTAGTTGACTGTCTCCCTAGACAGTCGGAGCCTCCTTCGGCACTGCACCTCAGTCATATTGAGGTAGCTGCTTCGCCGTCTGTATACCCTGGCAGCAGGATAGTGGTGTCTTCTGCGGCCCCTTCCACCTTGGACTAACTCTTGGCCCTGCGCCCCTTGTGCCTGCGCCTGTACTCCCAAATGTGGCTCCCCGGAGGCTGATTGTGCACTCCTGGCCTCCTCCTTATTCTAGACCTCCCTTCCTCCTCAGAGGAGCTAACTCCAGTGGACATGTCGGAACCCATCCCCAGGCTAAAGGGAGGCCTCCAGAAAGCTGCAGGCCCGATAAATATTCCCGACTGCAGAGTGCTGACCTGAAGGTTCAAAATACACAGAAAGCTGCTGGAGTTCATTCTGAACTGCTGCAGATCACACAGGCAAGTTTAAAAAACTTTCTGCAATAAATACTCACAGACCAGATTGACAACCCCACTGAGCCCTCTTATCCCGCCCATGGATGAGTTTTATTAAAAAGTCTCTTACCCGCCTGCCCGTTGTGCCCGTGAACCGAGCCGAAGATTGCATGGATGCCTGAAAATCGGCATCAATTGATGAATAAAGGACCTTAACTAGCCCGTTAATTAATGGCGGGTGCACGTCGAAATTCATCGCGCGCCCGGCCAGCGAAATATCGCAATGGCTTTCAGTGACATTGGGATGATCGCCTGGTATCACTGTGCGTCATTTTATGAGCTGACGTCCAGGGCCCGCCCCCTGCACGTCAAGCAGAAAATTCTGCCCATGTACACTAATAAATTCTTCTCACTGAATCTAAGAGAAAGACGATAAAAGTAAACTGGGAAATGTGCCTCACAAAAGCACATTTGATCCTCTAGATTTAAATACTTCCATTACAAAATATTTAATGACGATTCACTCAAATTTTGACCAGTTTGTTTTTGCATCTACTGCTAAAGGGCTTGGTTTATATCTGTTAGCATGCCTTTATGTACAAAAATGAATTGATGCAAATTGAGGAAGATAGCAGACATTTTCAGAGCTATGTGATTATTGAGAAGGGGATAACATAGGTTGACTAAGGAAGACAAGCTAATTATAACAGCCTTCAACACAAGAAAATATAAGCAAGGATAAAAATCTGTCTATTGATTTATATACTTTGAAGGAAATAATGTAATCAGTCCTACAAAGCGTTTGTTAGATTTTTACAGTGATCTGCTTTGAATGTTCAGTTAAAACTCTATTTCGAAAATAGTGAAAATTCTTTGAGCTTTTCCATCATGGGTAAAGCACAGAGATAGTTCTCAGATTTGGACAGCACAGCCTCCTAGCTAGTACTAATGCCATTAACACTGTACCTGAATCATTATATCAAGATTAAATAATTGTGGCATTTAGTAATTTGAGTTATAAATCACTAAATCAGGAAGATGCCCACGGCAGAAGTTCCTATAGTTAATCTGCAAGTTAAATCAATTTTAATGCTCTGCAAATCATAGAAACAGAAGATTTTGAAGAATCTAGAGTTGTAGTCCACAAATAAATGATTGTGTAAGACAGAGATTCCAAAAAACAAGAACTTGGCAGATTTGGCAACAATATCTGAGCCAATCACAGGGTCAAATGGACAAGCAACAACTCCAAGATACTAGAAAAACTACAGGTATAATTAGAATCAATGCCACAACTGAAAGTACTCCTATACTAAAGAATATGAGATTTAGCAGGGGTTTTAGATGGCCAACTGTCTGTGTTTGCCATCATTATCTCTTTGAAACTAATTGCAACTTCAGGATTTAATGCATGGGCAGATTAACACAGAAATCCTGAAGTTGCAGTCCGTCACTTACTACTCCACGACAAGTAGGGCTGTGTTTCCCCAACCCCAAATCAGCAATCATTGGAATCAATTCATGTGATGAAAATTTCCCCTTTTCTGCTGTCAGATCACTTTTGGAAGCCTCATAAATAGTTACGCCTTCTTCAATCAGGTGTAACTGGGTTTTTAATGGAAATCTGAGCAATAAGTATTGCAGAACAACAGGTCTGGCCCTGAAAAATTATTTGTGGAGTGTTGTTAAACGTCTCCATTAAGATTAATTAGGAAGGTCTTGTGACCTGAGCCAGAAGCTCTGGGTTCAAGTCCCACTCTCAGGACTTGATGACCAAGGAAGGTACAGCCAATCAGGTTGAATATCAACCTGTAAATCCTCACAACATAGACCAACGGCAGATGGCAAGAGCAAGGGAGATCCTTGGTCAACATGTGATGGAAAGAAATTGGAGCCTCTACCATCGCTATCCATTGCTCTTGGTGACAACATGCATGTAGAATTGTATGTTGCCACAGCAACTCACGCTCCCTGGGGAGCTGGTTGGCTCAGTTGTCTGGACAGCTGGCGTGGATCACATTGGTGCCAAGAGTATGGGGCTCGATCCCCTTTCTGGCTGGGGTGAATTCACCCTACCTATTGTGGTGCTGTGGGTTGGACCAACCATCAGGCAGAGAACTGAAGAAGATGATTAATTACTAGCTTTTTAAAAAATAATTTTTATAAAAGTTGTTTCATGATATTTCAACTTCTACTTTAACATCATGTGTGTGTTGCAATCTATCACATGAGCAGGGACATGTTACAAAATAATTTGAAAATTTTTTATGTTTTTTTTCACAAAAAATCCAAAGGCCATTTGGCTTTTACACCTGCCCACCAATCGTAAGGTTGGACAGGCAGTGAAAAATTGGATTTAATTATTACTTTAATGCTCTTAATAGGGATGTTAATTGTTGGCAGGTGCACAGCTGACTCCCGCGTTCACCCGCCAATTGAAATATCACGCGATATTCTGCACATAGTTTGCCAATTTCTCCTAATTTCATAAATGATAGTGAGGAATATAAAATTATTAAGCTTCAAATATTCAGACTTCCAGTTTTGAGCTATCAAAAATAATTTTGTGTAACATGAAAGAAAAAGCCCACTTAAAGATAAAAGACCATGCTTGTTAATTATTAATACTTTTGGAAAATGATACTTGTTATTGAATTATCAAAACCATAATTATGTAATGTATTGCATAGCTCGTGTTGTGAATACAGTCAAATCTACACAGCTATATATAAAATTGCACAGGTATGTCCTGTACACAAAAAGCAGGACAGATCCAACCCGGCCACTTACCAGTCTACTCTCGATCATCAATAAAGTAATGGAAGGGGGTCATCAACAGTGCTCTCAAGCAGCACTTGCTTAGCAATAACCTGCTCACTGATGCCCAGTTTGGTTTCCGCCAGGGCCACTTAGCTCCTGACCTCATTACAGCCTTGGTTCAAACATGGACAAAAGACCTGAACCCCCAAGGTGAGGTCAGAGTGACTGCCCTTGACATCATGACAGCATTTGACCGAGTGTGGCATCAAGGATCCCTAGCAAAACTGGAATCAATGGGAATCAGGGGGAAAACTCTCCGCTGGTTGGAGTCATACCTAGCATAAAGGAAGATGGTGGTGGTTGTTGGAGGTCAGTGATCTCAGCTCCAGGACATCACTGCAAGAGTTCCTCAGGGTAGTGTCCTAGGCCCAACCATTTTCAGCTGCTTCATCAATGACCTTCCTTCCATCATAAGGTCAGAATTGGGGATGTTCACTGATGATTGCTCAATGTTCAGCACCATTCATGGCTCCTCAGATACTGAAGCAGTCCATGTCCAAATGCAGCAAGACCTGGACAATATCCAGGCTTGGGCTGACAAGTGGCAAGTAACATTTGCCCCCACATAAGTGTCAGGCAATAACCATCTCCAACAAAAGAGAATCCAACCATTGCCCCTTGATGTTCAATGGCATTACCATCACTGAAACCCCACTATCAGCATCCTGGGGGTTACCATTGACCAGAAACTGAACTGGACTAGCCATATAAATACTGTGGCTACAAGAGCAGATCAGAGGCTAGGAATCATGTGACGAGTAACTCGCCTCCTGACCCCTCAAAGCCTGTCCACCATCTACAAGGCACAAGTCAGGAATGTGATGGAATACTCCCCACTTGCCTAGATGAGTGCAGCTCCTACAACACTGAAGAAGCTGGACACTGTCCAGGACAAAGCTGTCCACTTAATTGGCACCACATTCACAAACATTCACCCCCTCCACCACCGATGCACAGTAGCAGCAGTGTGTACCATCTGCAAGATGCACTGCAGGAATTCATGAAGGCTGCTTAGACAGCACCTTCCAAACCCACGACCACTACCACCTAGATGGACAAAGGGCAGCAGATAAATGGGAACACCCACACCTGGAAGTTCCTCTCCAAGTAACCTCGCCATCCTGACATGGAAATATATTGCCATTCCTTCACTGTCGCTGGGTCAAAATCCTTGAACTCCCTAACAGAACTGTGGGTGTACTTACACCACGTGGACTGCAGCAATTCAAGAAGGCAGCTCACCACCACCTTCTCAAAGGCAACTAGGGATGGGCAATAAATGCTGGCCCAGCCAGCGAAGCCCACATCCCGTGATTGAATTTTTTAAAACCCCGCCGTTTGCAGGGGTTCCATTCCTGCAAGACCTCGTGAAGGGTGAAATTACGAATTGTGAACACAGTTTACAATAAAATTGAATTAGATATTTTCCAACCACTCCCAAATTTCACATTTTCACATTAATGGAGTCAATAAAAACTTTTTTTTTATTAAATTGAGGACCATTTTGCTGAAAAAACTGTTTGTTGACAAAACAAATGCAATTTAAAACTTTTCAATTACAGAATACAGTAGCACAATTTAAAAATCACAGTACGTTGCTGTACAGTACATTGAAGACAATTTTACTGAAGAAAAAGTTTATCAACACAAGAAAACCAGAACAATTTAAAACCTATCAATTACAGAATGCAGTACAGTTCGTACATGTAGTATAATTTTCAAATCACACTACAGGTACTGTACAGTAGAGTACAGGTCCCATACTTTACTTGAGAGTGGATGTAGATGGAGTGGGTGACATGGCTGATGCAGGAGTTGATGTGGGTGACTTGGATGAGAAGAACAATGTTATTGTTGACCGCTTCATCTTTTCTTTTTTGATTTCGTAAAGTTCTCTGTAAGGAGCATGTGGTGCTTGTTGCTTTAAGGCCAGCCTTACTAAGGGTCACTTGGTCAGAACAGCCAATCAACACCGAGCACGGGAATTTCGTAACGGGGTGGAGTTTTCCTAGCCTGGGGGAGTGTGGTGTAGCCTTGCTAGTAACAGGCAGCTAATCCAACAACTCTGTAAATAAGGTTCTTTTTTCAACTAAAGAAGCCTCCTGATAGTACTTCTGGTGGCGAGCATAAATGATCTACCTCTCACCCTTCAACTGTGAGCATCTTGATTAAAGAAAGAAAGAAAGAAAAAATATATATACTCACCAAGATGCCTATCTTTGGGAGGACTGACACATTTGACTCCACAGAGGACTGGAGTCGATACATTGCGTGCCTTGGGTTTTATTTCCAGGCCAATGAAATAGGGGAGGAGGAAAAGCACAATGCAATTTTCTTGAGCATCTGTGAGAGTCAAACCAACAACCTTATTCGTAGTCTCACAGCCCCAAGTGCACCTGACTCCAAATCGTTCAGTGAGCTTGTGGACTTAGCAAAGGGCCATTTTCATCCCAAACCATTGTTCATTATGTAAAGATTCAAATTTAATACAAGGATGAGAGCTGCAGGTGAATCAATCAAACTTATATTGCTAGGTTGAAGCAATTGTCAGAGTGTTGTGATTTCAGAACAACCTTGAAAGACATGGTGCGGGATCTGTTAGTTTGTGGCGTGCACAACAATGCCATTCAGTGCCGATTGCTTGCAAAAGTCAATATAACTTTTAAATGAGCAATAGAGATAGTGCAGACCATGGAAAGCGCTGAAAAAGATTTGCAGGAGCTATAGAGCTTGCAAAATGGCACCATTTACCAGTTGGGCAGGAACCTGCAGCCAGCCGTGGCACTTAAACCGCTGAAGCAGCTGCGAAGCGGGAATCATTTCCAATCACCCAGAAATCAGAATATATATACTGGAGGCAATCAGACAGCGATCCTGAAGTTGAAATGTTACCGATGTGAGGGTAACTACACTCCTGAAACAATTAGATTTAAGGAGGCTGAGCGCTACCACTGTTGCAAAAGCTGACATTTGATTAAGCAGTGCAGAGCTAAATCCAGACTGCTAAGTAACCAGCCAGCTAAAGATGTTAGAAGTACATAATGTGAAAGAGCCTGAAGTAACTGATTCTAATATTCACTCTCTTAATCTTAAAGCAGTCAAGGCAGAGCCTATTACTGTCACACTCCACATGAATGGGAAGCCCCAAGTTATGGAGGAAAATACAGGGGCATCAGCCACAGTGATGGGTGAGCGCATGTTTCAATAGCTGAGAGAAGATACCCAACCCTTGAGCCTGGAGAGAACTTCTGCCCAGTTGAAGGCTTACATGGGAGAAGCAATATAAGTGAAAGGCACTGCCATGGTGCCTGTGAGCTATGGGCAGCAGTCAGCCCAGCTCCCAGTAGTAATAGTGACTGGGGAAGGACTAACCCTTCTGGACCATGATTGGCTAAAAAAAATCAAGTTCAATTGGTCCGAGAATTTTCAAGTGCGAGTTTTCAAGTTGAAAAAATACGACAGCGTCTTTCGCAACAAATTAGGAAAAATCAAAGGCTTGCAAGCCAAGATTTATGTTGATACAGAGGCAACTCCCCGATTTTTTGAGGCAAGTCCGCACCATATGCCTTAAGAGAAAAAGTGGATGCTGAGTTAAACAGTTTGGATGAACTAGTCATCATACAGCTGGTTCAATTTTTGGAAAGGGCAGCACCTGTTGTCCATGACTGAAACTGGATAAGACCATCTGCATTTGCGGTGATTATAAGCTAACGGTTAATCAAGCTGCCAAGTTGGATAAATATCCAATTCCAATAATTGAAGACCTGTGCGCAAAGCTGGCAGGAGGTCGATCCTACACTAAGTTGGATATGAGACACGTATATCAGCAATCCAGTTAGATAATACATCCCTTGGATATGTCACAATAAACACACGCAAAGGCCTATTCAATATACCTGCCTCCCTTTTGGCGTGTCTTCAACATGTACAATATTTCAAAGGACAATGGAGAGTGTGCTACAGAGACTACCATGGGCTGTAGTATAGCTTGACAATGTCCTAATAACTGGATCAACAGAGGCCAAGCATTTAGCAAATTTAGGGGAGGTATTAAAAAGATTTCTGGAAGTGGGAGTTTGCCTAAAAAAGGAGAAATGCACTTTCCAAGCCACTGAGGTTACCTATCTGGAGCACCGTGTAGATACACAAAGGTTACACTCAGTGGAAGAAAAGGTTAAGGCGATAAAGGAGACACCTTCCCCCACAAATATTACTGAACTCAAATCACACTTAGGGATGGTAAAATACCACAGGCAATTTTTTACCCAGCTTATCGACTGTACTGGCCCTTTGCACATACTGCTGAAGAAACACCATCGTTGATCACGGAAGGCTCCACAGAAGGAAGCCTTCAACAGAATAAAACAACTGCTGCACTCCTCAACTTTATTAGTGCACTTTGACCCATCTATAGAATTGATATTGACCTGCGACGCCTCTACATAAGGTGTTGGTGCAGTGTTGTCCCATGAAATGGACAACGGCTCTGAGAGGCCAATAGGTTACATATCAAGAACCCTCTCAGTGGCCAAAAAAAGTTATTCGCAGATTGAGAAGGAAGGACTGTCAATAATCTTCGGATTGAGAAAATTCCACCTGTACTTACATGGCAGGTACTTTACTATTGTCTCCGATCATAAACTTCCTTTCAGCCTTTTCAAAGAAGACAAGGCTATCCTGCCAACAGCCTCGGCAAGAACTCAGCGATGGGCCTTAATTCTGTCCACCTATGAATACACTTCAAGCAACGACCTGGGATACACATAGCGAACGCGAACGCTCTTAGCCACCTAACCATGTAAGAAAGTGACGTGTGTACTCCTGTACCCCAAGGAATCATCCTTGCATTGAAGTTCTTAGACACATCGCCCGTCTGCGTGAAACAGATCAGGAACTGGACCAATCAAGATCCGCTTCTGTCTAAAGTGAGAGACTGGATACTTACAGGATGGCTAAACAAGCCAGACTTCAAGGAAATGAAACCATTATTTCCCTGCAAATATGAATTGAGTTGTCAGGATGGCATCATACTCTGGGGCACAAGAGAAACAACTTGCATTTGCCTATATAATTGTTGTTCCTGTACCAGGCAGAGAACTGCACCTAGCTAAATTACACATCGCTCATCCTGGCATTTCTAAGATGAAAATGCTCACCAGGAGTTACTTGTGGTGGCTGTCATGATAATTGCTCATTGTGGTTTTAGACTCCAGTATTAGATACTACATTGTACGCTGTACTATATACAGGGTCACCTGACCTAGGAGTCAAAGGCCAGATAGCATATGTTGGAGCTTATCTTGATAGTGTTCAGGTACTTCAGGTATGTGTTCATGTTAGGAAAATGTGTTATCAATAAAGTTGCAATGTTGACAGCCTGTGTGCATCATTATAAAAAAATAACAAGAAACAAGACATGGGGTGGAATCGTCCCAGATTTGCAGGCATTTTATCCACCGACCATGGTGGCAGGTTTTCATGCCGTACTGTCCCAAACCTACCACAATCTTTATGCATTCCAGGAAACACACCATTTCCATGGCAGGCAGGCGAACAAGAGCCTGCCTGCCATCACCTCACCATTTCATCACATCGAGTGCCATATTTAATGTCCAGACACACGCACACATCTCAGTGCTTCCAGCCCACAACTGCTGCAGGGCAGATGCCCAGAA
The DNA here is from genome assembly GCF_017639515.1 of Carcharodon carcharias. NCBI lineage: Eukaryota > Metazoa > Chordata > Chondrichthyes > Lamniformes > Lamnidae > Carcharodon > Carcharodon carcharias. The sequence continues at coordinate 72,407,682 of NC_054478.1, forward strand.
AAGGCAAAAAGACGGCAGCCCCCAGGTTCAGCGACGCATCACTGGAACGCCTTTTAGATGCCATAGAGACCTGCCGGGATGTCCTCTACCCCTGTTCTGGCCACAATATGGGCAGAGGCATGATCAACCAGGCTTGGGAGGAGGTGGCAGTGGTGGTCAGCGCCAACACCCTTCAAAAGAGGATAGCCATCCAGTGCTGCAAGAGGATGAATGATCTCCTCTGTTTCGCCAGGATAAGTCACTCTTCTCATTACTCTCAACTTAAAACACTCACAAACCCATCATACAACATCAGGGCCCACACTCACTGCCGGTTTAAGGGACATCACCCTTCACTCTCTCACACTCACCGTCATTGTCCTCATCCCGTCCATGACACCACTCATCACGCATATATGCTGGCCTACGTATCAACTGGTCTGGAAGGCATCCTGTTACACTTTCTCCACCTCTATTCATGCAGGCACACAACAACAGGGAGAGGTCACAGACTGGTGGAGGAATGCCTGAAATCAAGGTACTCATGAACTTTGAAAACAGAGCCATCCAGCTGGCCGGCGAGGATCTGAACCATTCCAGTGCTGATGTTAAGGTCAGTGGTGCTCTACCAACTGAGGTTCTAGCAGTGCAACATCCATCAGACAACCATGTTGTGAGTGATGTGTCTTGTTTCACAGGCCACTGCCATGCACGGATTATCTCCCCTTGCTTTCACAGGCACAACTGGGTAACAGCCGATGGAGTCCATTACCCAGGCTTACCCAAGCCTTGAAGAAACCTCTGAAGAGGAATCTAGAGGCACCCTCCTTGAAGTCCCGTCACAGCATTCACCTACATCCTCCACCAGTGCAGAGACACACAACTCGGTGGGACCTAGCTTTGGAATAGCCTCGCAATCACAGTCTGGGGACTTCTCGGGTGTCCGGCACTCAGAGCACTGCTGGAAGCCTGAAATTTGCTGAGTCTGAGTCAGATGACAAGCCTCTGGACTCAGTCATGTCACAGTTGCTAGAGCTGCAAAGGCAAGCTCGGGAACATCAGGAAGGGATGGAGGAGTCCGTCTGCCTTCACTATGAGGTGAAAGCACCGGCATGTCAACGCACCAAGGTCAACACTAGTAGTATGGCAGCCGCCATGGAGACCTTGGTCCAGGGCATCGCTCCTGCACTGCTGTGTGGGCTTAACTCCATCACTGATGCCATAGTTGGCCTCCAACAGTGTGCATGCAAGACGAGTGCCGGGCAGCTCGATCTCACTCCAGTTACCCCTTCTCCTCAAGGAATTGGCCTGGGACCCTCGGGCACCCATTGGATGGAGGATCAGCAGATGCACACCCAAGGCCATCCACCCAGGTGACACCAGAAGTGTCCGGCCCATTCGAATCCCCTCTTCCTGTGAACTCAGCAGCTTTGCTGCATAGGCCGAGGAGGGTGCCATTGCCACACAGCAGAACCCCAAAATCAGGCTGGGGCCCTTGAAGTCTCGGCCTCCAGGGGACATCCACCAAGCTCATCACAGACAGGGCATTGCAGTCAGCAGGTTGCCTCCACCTCCGCTGTGGATGTCGGGGAGGACCAAGACATAGCGGCAGGGTCAGGGAAGTTAAGAAGAATTAGGTGATTAGTTAATCACCTGTACATACTGTTCACTAATGTCAATAAACTCCCAAGAATGTCTCCCTGCCTATGGCTCCCTGTTCTGATGAGCAGTGTTCTTGTCACTCAGATGTGAAACCTTTCTGCACAAGATAAAAGGCAGATGTCTCAGTCCAGGATCCCTCCCCTATGCTCTGTGCAGCTTTCAGACCAAAGTGATGGGCTGGCCTCATATTCCTGTACATATTACTGATACCTGCACCTTGGTCATTGCTATTGCTGCCAGAATGTAGTGCGCAGGTGCCACAGAGTTCTGTCATTCTCTCTGTGTGCTCTCAGCACCTGCTAGGCTGATGGCTGGCCCCATCTCTTCAGCTTCTGTAACCACTGACACTGTGCTCCTGAAGGGTTCAAGTGCTGAAGGTGGACAAAGGATCAGATGCTTCTAAAGATGCATCTCTATGATATGACCCTGATCACAGAGCACAACTGAGCTGCCCTCGGCCAGACCGGAGTCAGACATTCTCAGAGTCTATGTGAAGATTTATGGAATGCCCTCATTGTATGTCGTCATCATCCTCCTGCAATCGAGCAACTATTATGGCCTCCACTGCTTCTCTATGACAGGAGCATTCTCACAGAGGGTATTCGCGCTGCCATAAGCCAAACTGGAGTCAAACATTTACAGGTAGAATTTGAGGATCTAAGGGGTTACCTCACTGCATGTTGTCAGCATCCTTCACAAATCTAGCAGCTATGAGGGCCTCCCAAGCATGCCTGCCTCATCTAGCCTGTGCGAGGGTCTCATCCCCATCATCGTCATCTTCAAGGACCTCCTCACCTTCATCCCTGTTGGCATCCTCCTCATTGGAGGAGACCTCTAGCTCCTCCTTCTCTTCCTCAGCCAGCTTGTCTCCCCGTTGTAGCGCCAGGTTGTAAAGGGAGCAGCAGACAATGACGATGTGAGACACCCTGTGTGGGCTGTATTGCAGGGCTCCACCAGACTGGTCCAGGCACCGGAACCGCATCTTCAGCATCCCGATGGTCTGCTCCACCAAGTTGCGAGCTGCAGCATGAGCCTCATTATAGTGTTGCTCTGATCTTGTCTGAGGCTGTCGCACGGGTGTCATTAGCCAGGGTCTCTGCAGCTTCTGTAGACCCTGGAAGACTTCAGAGATCTGTGACCGACTGAGGAGTCATGCACACTCCCTGGAAACCGTGCGCACACTGCAGGATGCTTTTCTGGTGGTTGCACACCGGCTGCACATTCAGCGAATGGAATCCCTTGCGGTTGACATAGTTGACCGTGTGTGGCGACGGAGATCTGAGCACCACAAGTGCAGTCGATTGTACCCTGCACCTGTGGGAAACCCAAGATCTGGTCGAATCCAATTGCTCTTGCATCCTGGCTGTCCAGGCCCCAAGCAAAATGCACAAAGTTGTGTGCCCTCACAAAGACGGCACCCGTAACTTCATGGATGCATTTGTGGATGAGGCTTGTGAGATCCCAGAGAAGTCAACTGTGGAGCCCTGAAAGGAGCCACTGGCATAGAAATTGAGCACCACAGTCACTTTCACAGCCACTGGCAGTGGATGCCCTCCATCTCCCCGTGGCGCCAATTCCTGCAGTAGCTGGCAGATGTGACTAACTGGTTCCCTAGACATGTGCAGTCTTCAGCAACACTGGTTTCAGTCACCTGCAGGAATGAAAGGCGGCGTCTTTAGACCCTGGGTGTCGCTAGGCGCCCACCAGCGACGGCTCACTGTGGGCTTGGGTGGTGTGTGTGGGATCCCTAGCTGCCCCTTCTTCCTGAGGTTGCTGCTCTTGCCTCTGCAGAGCCAGGAGCCTCAGTCGCTCTCTCCTCCATCATCTTCACTCTATAGGCCATCGGGCATACAGTTCGTTCACCAGGCTCCTGATGTACTCCTCCTGCAGGATGAAAGAGAGAGACACATGGTTAGTATGGGTGTACTAAGAACCTGCCCTGGTTAAGGGTGAAAACCCCTTAACGCTTCCCAGAGAGTGCTGGCCGCCACTTAGATGGTCAGAGATTAGTGCGCTGCATGGCTTCCCGAAATCCAACCCACCTCCACCCCACTCCAGCCAACTGATTGGTGGCAGCTTTGCCCATTGGACTGCATGCTGTGCTCTCAGCTCAGGCACAGGCACTCTCCTGACCTGCGCTACAAGGCTGCACTGTCAGCTTGAACCATCGGGGAGACTGGTCCAAACTGGGATGCTGACATTGCAGGGAGTTGTGATTCCTCCAGCAGTGACTGCTCCATGGCCAGCTATAGCAAAGAGATTGTACAACATATGCAGTCCATCCAACTGTTCGGCAGTCCACTAAAACGCTCATGACTTTGTGGCCTGTGCCGGGGGGTGAAGATCTTTGGAGCACTTAGTGGCACTCTGATGCCTTTACATTATTTGAGTGGGCAGATAAGCTTCAAGCCCAATTCCAATCATATCAACGTGGCTGCGCCTGAATTGTTTCAGTTGCAGAGGAATGGTCACTTTGCACAGGTTTCCCTAATGCCTGGTCGCTTCCCTCGCCCACCCTACTCCTGCCCCAGATGCATGTGCACTATATTTAATGGCATGGCTGCCCTTGCACCTTCCCCGCACTCCCCAGCCACAAGTCGCAACAGCCGCAAGGCAACCCTTGCCCCCCACACCCCCTACAAGTCACCTCAACGGCAGGGCTGCTCTTGACCCCCCCCCCAGTCACCTTAATGGCAGGGCTGCTCTTGATCCCCCCAGCCCCAACCCACTGATCCCCCTTCCCCCAACGGTCTTCAACTTGAAGTCCGACAGGCGACCCTGACAAGCACTGCACCTGCGTGCTCACCTCTTCACCTCTGAGTTCCCCACAAAGTGCAGCCCATCGAGTTAACGTCTTTTATGTGTTGTGAAACATGTCGGTATACTTTCCTGCCAACGTGGACGGATGATAGAGTAGGGTTGACGATTCCAGTGGGCTGGCCTAATAATGCTGATGTATTATAATGAGGTTCCTAACATCCAATCATGGGAAATGCGGCCCGCCGTTGGTGGGCTGAGCAGACGACCGTGAACTGGTTTCACACCGTTGTGAAACCGATCACGCCACATTGTCCAATCACACCACCGAACACGCCCGACACTGGTGGAAATGGAAGATCCCAGCAATGTTGTCAGAAGTAAACTAAATGCAACAATGGAAATTCTGAAACCACCGACAGAACTCAGTTTGGAGGGCAATCTTGCTGGAAACTGGAGGAGGTTCCGGCAGCAATTCGAGCTGTACTTCACAATGACAGGCAGTGAAAAGAAAGACCCTCAGGTACAGTCTTCTGTCTTTCTTCACGTAGCAGGAGAAAAGCCCTAGAAGTCTATAACACATTCACGTTTCACATGATGACAAACAAAATGACTTGAAAGGAATAATGGAAACATTTGAAGCCTAGTGCAGCCTTAAGAAAAACATCACGTATGAAAGATACCAATTTTTTACGTACAAGTAAGGCAGTGACTACATTAGTCAGTACGTAACTGAGCTGAGAAAATAAGATAAATGATGTGTGAATTTGGAGAAGAATCACTCATATGAGATAGAATAATTTGCAGGGTCACAAATGACCCTCTGAGAGAACAGCTTTTGAAAGAAGCTGATCCCATGCTGAAGAAAGCAATAAAGATCTGCAGAGTGGCAGAGACAACAAAATGCCAGATTAACAGATGACAGAAGATGATAAACCGCACACGGTCAAGCAGTTAGATGCAGTTAAGCAGAAACAGCCCCAGGAAAGAACAAATAAACAACCTGAATGTAAAAAGAACAAAACAGCTATTAAAACATTTAAATGCAGCCGATGCAGAACAGAGCATTTACCACATAGCTTTCCAGCCCAAGGAAAGCAGTGTAAGAACTGTGAAAAACTTCGCTAAGACGTGTAAATCGAAGAAAATACAAATGATTGCAGACTGAAACTGAACTTTGCGTTGGTGCAGTAACAACAAATTCCAAAGAAGGTTGGAAGGTTGATTTAAAAATTGCCAACATGATGGTGAATTTCAAGCTTGACACAGGTGCACAAGCAAATGTCATTCCCATAAGCCTGTATCATAAGATAAGCAAAGAAAAACAGCTAACTAAAATAAAAGTGAAGCTGTCTACTTATACAGGTGAAAACATTGCTGTAGAAGGCAAGTGCATGTTTAAAGTGAACTACAAAAAACAATCTCAAGCATTTCCATTCATAGTGGTGAAAACTGATAAAAAAACCCATTCTTGGAATCAAAGCTAAAGCTAATCAAGAGAATAAAGACTATCATCACTGATGACATCCTGTGAGGGTATAAAGATGTGTTCCAGGGGATTAATGAAACTGTGACACCCAAAATATACCCGTCCAGGAAAATACCAGTAACGCTGAGAGACTGACTGAAAGCAGAGTTGGACAGAATGGAGAAACATCATCAAGAAAATTGAAGAACCGATGAAGTGGCTTAATCCAATTGTTATTGTAGAAAATACATTTGGGAATCTGCAAGTCTGTCTGGATCCCAGAGACTGAAACCAGGCAGTACAAAGAGGGCATTACCAGCTTCCCACAGTAGGAGAGAACATGTGTAAGCAAGCTGATGCTAAATATTATTCAGTCTTGAATGCGAGTTCAGGCTTCTGGCAGGTCAAGCTGAATGAATACAGCTCCCATCTCTGTACCTTCAATACACCATACAGGCAATACATTTTTTTACACTTACCTTTAGGTATTAATTCAGCTCAGGAGATATTCCACAGAACAGTGAAGCAGCTGCTGGAAGGGTTGGAGGGTGTGGAAATCTATATTGACAATGTGCTGATCTGGGGAGCCTCATGAGAGGGTCATGACCACAGGCTGAGGCAGTTGCTGGCCACAGCCAGAGAAAGGAACCTCAAGTTGAAGAAGGAAAAGTGCAAAATAGGTCTTCATGAAATCAAATACTAGAGACATGTGCTAACAAGTGAGGGACCCGAGTAAAATCGAAGCAGTTGTGAACATGCCATCCCCCGAATGTAAAAAAAGACTTGGAGAGTTTTTTTGGGAATTGTGACCTATCTTGGGAAATTCATTCCGAACATGTCAGACCACACAGCACCACTTAGAGAACTTCTACAAAATGATGTGGAATGGCACTGGGAACAAAGTCATCAGGAAGTTTTAACCAATCTGAAGAGAACACTGACCCAGTCACCAGTGTTAAACTATTATGATGTCAGTCAGCCGGTCAAGATCTTGTGTTTGGCCTAGAATGTTCCATCAGTTTGTCTGTGGCAAAGATGTGGTGGTAGAGTCTGATCATAAGCCTTTGGAAGGTATGCTTAAGAAGCCGTGACCTGTGCACCACCAAGACTCCAAAGGTTCCTAATGCATCTGCAGAAGTACCACATCAAAGATAAATACAAACTGGGCAAGGAAATTTACATTGTAGACACTCTCACGTGTATACCTACCCATCATGGAGGAGGAGGATAAAGAAACGGAAGCACAGGTTCACATGCTGACAAAGAACTTCCCTGTGGCTGTAACCAAACTGGATGAGATCAGGGAAGCGACCAAGAATGACACTACCCTGAGAAAACTGCAGCAGATTGTGCAAACTGACTGGCCCACACATTGGAGCGGAGCCCCTTCTGCTGTGCAAGAGTACTGGAACCTTCATGAGGAACTTCATGTGGCAGAAGGAATACTTTTCAAGGGAGAAACAATCATAATTCCTGCAACACTGAGTAAAGAAATGCTGCAGCACATACATGAAAGTCACCTCGGAATATAAACATGCAGGAGAAGTGCTCAAGGTGTAATGTATTGGTCTGGAATGGGAGCACAATTCGGGGAAATGGTGAATGTGAGTGCAATGTGCCAATAGTATAGTAAATGGCAACAAAAAGAACCGCTTCGACCACACAGTGCTCCAGACAGGCCCTGGCAGAAAATTAAAGTGGACTTGTTCACATTTGACAACAGTGAGTACCTTCTAGCAGTAGATTATACGCAAAGTTTTTTGACTCTGTGCTGCTGAGAAATGATAGAGCATCACTGTAATAAATCATTTAAAATCAATTTTTGCTCATCATGGCACACCTGAAGTGTTCATCTCAGATAACAGTCCACAATTCTCAGGCACTGAGTTTCGCAAATTTGCACAGGACTGGGAGTTTTGCCACACTATGTCAAGTCCCAAATACCCACAGCATACAGGACCTGCTCAAACTGAGACAGTGGAAGCAGAAACTGTACTTTTATCAAGGCACCCAACCTCTGCCTGACCTGAACATGGGAGAGACAGTGAGGATTCAGCATGAAGAGATCTGTAATCCTGCTGTTGTTACAGGAATCACAGAAAAACCAAGGTCTTATGTAGTACAGACTCCAAACAGTCAATAGTACAGGGGAAACTGGAAATTCTCACAGAAAACAAATGAAACGCAACCCTACTCTGACCCAGAAAGTGTAACTGAAGATAAAAAACCAGAATGCACCAGTGCGGCAACAGATAACCAGACAAAGCCTGAGAATCCTGAAAACCATCCAAAGGGTGATAGTGACACAGAGCTGGTGAAGTCCCCTTGTCCTTCAAAATCACCTCTGCCGCCAATCAGAAGTGGAAGAATTATGAAAAAACCACAGAGATACAGAGATGAGTAAAAGACAAAACAGCCTGATTAAAACAGAGTGAGAAAGAATAGATAAGAGACTTTGTGCACTTGAGTTGTATAAAAGTTGTTTAAAAAGGGAAATGTCATGATAATAGCTGATTGTGGTTGTGGTCTCCAGTATTAGATACTATACTGTACACTGCACTATATATGGGGTCACCTGACCTGGGGGTCAAAGCTCAGATAGCACAAGTTGGAGCCTGCCCTGATAGAGTTCACATACTGCAGATATATGTTCATGTTAGGAAAATGTATTATCAATAAAGTTAGCTTAGCTACAATGTTGACCGCCTGTGTGCATCATTAAAGAAAGAAACAAGAAACAAGACAATGGCCTGATATAGATGCAGATATCAAGAAGCTGGTCAAGAACAGTCAACAGTGCCAACTGCAGCAAAGGTTGCCAAGTGCAATTCCCCTACGTCCTTGGGAATGGCCCGGCCGGCCATGGGTGCGAATCCACATAAACTACATGGTCCCTTTCCTAGACACAATGTTTTTGCTTATAATTGACGCATGCTCAAAACAGATGGAGACTTTTGAGGTGAAATCGCCTACGTCGCATGCTATCATTGAAAGGTTACGCCAATGCTTTTCGACACGTGGATTGCCCAAAGCTATTGTATCAGACAATGGAAGAAGTGCTGAATTTCAGAACTTTACCAGCCTACATAGCATTACACACATTCGAAGTGCACCTTACCACCCAGCATCAAATGGGTTAGCCGAAAGGACCATCCAAACTTTCAAGTCAGGACTAAAAAAATGGTCAAGCTTGAAAACCAAAATCTCAAGCTTCCTTCTCAGCTACCGCATGACTCTGCATGCAACAACAGGAGTTCCGCCAGCAGAACTGCTTATGAAGCATCGTTACAGAACGAGACTGAGACTCATTTTTCCAAATTTGTCAGAGAGCGTAGAGAAGAACCAAGGTAATCAAAAAACAATTTGCATAGCAGAGCTCGAAAATTTATGGTAGATGAAGCTGTATATGTAAGAAACTTGGGTAGTGGTCCAAATTGGATGCTAGGGATTATTGTCTGTGAGACCGGACCCCGTTCATACCAAGTAGACATGGAAGGCTGGGTCATTCGTAAATATGTGGATCACCTGAGGAGCAGGGAGACACTTCCGCACTCAGTGTTGCCACAAAGAATGGTATCGAACCTGTAAGCACCGAAGTACCTGACCGACCTGTTATAGACATAACTGATGTCTCCATTGAATCAGATAGTAATGAACTACCTGTGCCAAAAGAGGTACCTCTTATTGTAGTTCTTTTTAGTGTCGATCCTGTAGGAGAGCCTCAGGCTATAGAGTTATGCCATTCTACCCAAAACAGGAAATCCCCTCAACAACTTGATTTGTAATTGCTGGGCCTTTGTATATAAGCGTATAATCTGAATTCATGACAAAGTGCAAGTGTGATTATCTCTAAGGTTTTTGATACTGTTTTCTAATCACCTGTATAAAGTAATTTGTATAAGGAATGTAAAACAAGGAATTAAAGGGGGAGGGCTGTGGTGATTGTTGCTTTAAGGCCAGCCTTACTGTGCAAGGATCACGTGGTCAGAAAAGCCAATCAACACCGAGTGCAGGGAATCTCATTAGCTGGTGGAGTTTTCCTAGCCTGGGGGAGTGTATTGTAGCCTTGCTAGAAGCAGGCAACCATTCCAACAGCTCTGTAAATAAAGTATTGTTCAAGAAGCTTCTCTGTAGTGCGTCTCTATGGAGCAATGGCCTTGTCAATCACTCCACACAAGGCAATGCTTCTTTTCATGCTTGTATCATGGTCTGTTGTTTGTTTTCTCAAATCTTCGGCTGACCTTATGAGATCTGCCATCATCTTGGTTGTGAACTGAGCCTTTTTAGGCTCTTGCTGCTCCTGCTCCTGTTTAGGCTCATCTAATCTTATCAGTTCAACCAATTCTTCCGTAGAGAGTTCCTCTTGATGAGATTGAGGCAACTCATCCACTTCCACTATGGTGATGTCTTCAAATCCCTCCGCTCCAACCTGTTTTGTCAAGTCAACAACCCTAGCCACTTCAACATCCACATTGGGGAACACTATGAAATCATTTACAGCCTAGGGCCAAACATTTTTCCAGCAGGCATTTATGGTTGAATCTCTAACTTCTTTGCACATGTTCTTAATTATGACTACTGCTATGAGGATGTTGAATTGCTTCCACCAATTAAGGATTGTGGTTGAAGCATCTGCTTCCAGAAGATGAAGGATGTGACTGAAACTTCATCGGATGTAGAAAGTCTTGAATTAGGCAATGACCATCTGGTCCATTAGCTGGATAACTGAGGTCGTATTTGGGGGTAAAAACAAAATTTCAACATCTGGATGGTTCTCGGCAAGTGACTGTGGATGTCCAGGTGCATTATCGAGGATTATTAGGACTTTGAAAGACAGGCTCTTTTCCCTTAAATAAATGTGGACCTCTGGCAGAAAGCAATAGGCAAACCAGTCTTCAAATATGGCTGCTGTAACCCAGGCATTGCCATTAGCCTTCCAAAAGACTGGCAGATGACATTTATTTTTCCCTTTGAAAGCTTGAGAGTTTTCTGACCAATACGGTTTGACAGGCTGCATGAGCTTGAAGCACAGAAGCAGCAGGTTTATCAACAGCTCAAAGATCTGCAAAAAGAGGCAAGTTTGTGTCTCTAAAGTGTCTTTTTGTTTTTTTGGTTTGACTTTTTAAAATGATAGCATCCAGATTGGATCATTTTTAAACACCGATGAGCAATGTTTCGGGGCGTGAACCGCCATTGGATTCACAATCAGATTCACATGGGTAAACAAATCGCAATGGAAGGGGTGCAAATGGCAGGAGTTGACTGTAATGGATCAATTTTGTGTTTCATTTATTGTAAATCTTCATTTGGGTCTAAATCTTCTGTTCTCTGAGATGGGACATACATTAGAAGATGTGCGTCAGGTCCCTGCGCAAGTCCTGACAGTAGACATATGCAGAAATTGCCTGGGAAGTTTACACTTCTAATGGGCTGATTCTCTGCTGCCCGATACTCTCTGCAGCATCTCCAATCCTATGCTTAGGGCGGAAACTGGTACCAGACAATCAGACTTACCTGGATACTAAACTAGGAAATGCTAAATTATTTAATACCTGGTCTAAATAACAGTTGCGTAACTCAACTGAGCATTACAACTGACCCTGCCCAATCAACTCCACTCCCGATGACCAAACTGCACCCAACCATCTGACTAATCCCTGACCAGACTTGACAACCCCCCAACCACCCCCTGACCAGACCTGACTACCCCCTGATCTACCCACCCACCTCACCTACTTTCCCACCCACTGACCTCACCCACTCACCCATTCACTCATTCACCCAGTCACCCATTCATTCACTGATTCACTAACCCACACTCATTCATTAAGAGATTTGAGACCTTTAAAACCTTACCTGAATACGGCAACTACTGTCATAAAAATGGGGTGTGTCCTCTCCTTCCCCTGACTCTACTCTGCTTCCTGGACTTAGCCTGGAGTGCCTGCTGTGCCATTTCTGCTTCAACCAGGATCAGAAGATCCTGGAAGAAATGGGTAGTACTATTGGGTCATAAAAAACTGCTGACCAGAAGACCAGGCCATGATTTTCAAATTCCAATCAAATGAATTGACATTTATCCATATGCAATCAATAACCCTATGTGTTTCATTTTGATTGGCTGTTTTCTGCTTTGCTTACTGACAGCACAGATCCTTTGTAGTGGGTTTATCCCTGGGTCGGATATAGGATTAAAGGAAGTCTCGATTTGAAAGCCTGCAAAATATTTAGTCAGCAGCTGACAATAACGTGAACGGTGAGCACCGTTCCTTCATTGCTATTTGCAGAATACAGGCCAATACATTTATTTGGATTGTAACCAAATTAGCCTGACCAATTTAAATGATTTTAATAAGCCAGGAAAATGTATTGAGCCTCTTACCATTGCAAGATTCCGAAAGTAGGTGCGTACACAAGATAGAATAGGAGTAAAAATCAATTTTGTTTAACATTGAGGAACTATTAAGAAGAATTCCTTTGTTTAGTTGGAATCAGTGAAAGTCAGAGGATGACTTTGTTTAGTTTGAATCAGTGAAAGTCAGAGGACCAGGACAATAAATAAGGTCAAAGGGCTGGCTTGCTCTGTTTTTAAGACTACTTTACAATTCTCAAGCATCTAAGCTTGAACACAGTTTCTGAGAATATCTTGGTCAACACATGGAACCTTGAAATAGATTTATTAGTGCTAAAAATGAGTATATTATTACAACTTTATTATTATATTTTAAGTAATACTAGAACAAAGAACAAAGAAAAGTACAGCACAGGAACAAGCCCTTCGGCTCTCCAAGCCTGCGCCGATCACGTTGCCTGTCAAACTAAAACATTTTGCACTTCCGGGGTCCGTATCCCTCTATTCCCATCCTATTCATGTATTTGTCAAGCTGCCTCTTAAACATCACTATCGTACCTGCTTCTACCACCTCCTTCGGCAGCGAATTCCAGACACTCACTACCCTCTGCGTAAAAAACTTGCCCCGTACATCTCCTCTAAAGTTTTCTCCTCTCACCTTAATTCTATGTCCCCTAGTAATTGAACCTTCCACCCTGAGAAAAAGCTTCTGATTATCTACTCTGTCCATGCCACTCATAATTTTGTAAATTTCCATCCGTCGCTCTAGTGAGTACAATCCGAGTTTTCCAACTTCTCCTCCTGGCTAATAACCTCCAGACCAGGCAGCATCCTGGTAAACCTCCTCTGCACCCTCTCCAATGCCTCCATATCCTTCTGGCAATGTGGCAACCAGAATTACATGCAATAGTCCAAGTGTGACCTAACCAAGGTTCTATACAGCTGCAGCATGACTTCCCAGCTTTTATACTCAATACCCCTGCCGATGAAGGCAAGCATGCCATATGCTTTTCTGACGACCTTATCCACCTACATTGCCACTTTCATTGACCTGTGGACCTTTACACCCAGATCCCTCTGCCTGTCGACGCACTTAAGGGTTCTGCCATTTACTGTATAATTCCTGCATGTATTAGACCTTCCAAAGTGCATTACCTCGCATTTGTCCGGATTAAACTCCATCTGCCATTTTTCCGCCCAAGTGTCCAACTGATCTATATCCCATTATATCCTTTGACAATCCGCTTCACTATCTGCAACTCCTCCAACCTTAGTGTCGTCTGCAAACTTGCTAATTAGCCCAGTTATATTTTCCTCCAAATCATTTACTACAAACAGCAAAGGTCCCAGCACTGATCCCTGCGGAACACCACTAGTCACAGCTCTCCTTCCACTGTTACCCTCTGTCTTCTATGACCAAGCCAATTCTATATCCATCTTGCCAGCTCACCTCTGATCCCGTGCAACTTTACCTTATGTACCAGTCTGCCATGAGGGACCTTGTCAAAGGCCTTACTGAAATCCAAGTAGATAACATCCACTGCCTTTCCATCATCGATCATCTTTGTCACTTGCTCGAAAAATTCGATCAAGTTAGTGAGACACGACCTCCCCTTCACAAAACAATGTTGCCTTTCACTAATACACCCATTTGCTTCCAAATGGTAGTAAATCCTGTCACGATGAATAGTCTCCAATAATTTCCCTACTACTGATGTAAGGCTCACTGGCCTGTGATTTCCTGGATTATCCCTGCTACCCTTCTTAAACAATGGAACAACATTGGCCATTCTCCAGTCCTCTGGGACCTCACCCGTAGCCAGTGAGGATACAAAGATTTCTGTCAAGGCCCCAGCAATCTCCTCCCATGCCTCCCTCAGTACACTGGGATGGATCCCATCTGGCCCTGGGGACTTAGCCACCTTAATATTCTTCAAGATGCCTAACACCTCCTCTTTTTTGATCTCAACGTGATCCAGGCTATTTACACACTCTTCCCTAGACAAATTGACTGCTAAGTCCTTCTCTTTGGTGAATACTGATGAGAAGTACTCATTTAGTATCTCTCCCATTTCTTCTGGCTCCACACACAGAATTCCACCTCTGTCCGTGAGTGGGCCTACCCTTTCCCTGGCTACCCTCTTGCTTTTGACATATGTATAAAAGGCCTTGAGATTTTCCTTAATCCTGGTTGCCAATGACTTTTCATGACACATTTTAGTCCTTCTGACTCCTTGCTTAAGTTTCTTCCTACTTTCTTTATATTCTCCACAGGCTTCATCTGTTCCCAGCCTTCTAGCCCTTACGAATACTTCCCTTTTCTTTTTGACTAATCTTTCGTTATCCAAGGTTCCTGAAACTTGCCATACTTATTCTTCATCCCAGCAAGAACATGCCAGTCCTGAGTTCTTATCAATTGACGTTTCAAAGCCCTCCACATGTCAGTTGTTGATTTGCCCCCAAACATCCGCCTCCAGTCTAGATTCCTCAGTTCTTGCCTAATATTGTTATAATTAGCCTTCCCCCAATTAAGCACCTTAACCCGAGGACTCCTGTTATCCTTATCCACCGGTACCTTGAAACTTACTGAATTATGGTCACTTTTCCCAAAATGCTCCCCTACAGAAACTTCGACCACCTGGCTGGGTTCATTCCCTAATACGAGGTCTAGTATTGCTCCTTCCCTAGTTGGACTATCTACATATTGTCTCAGGAAGCCCTCCTGGATGCACCTTACAAATTCTGCACCATCCAAACCACTAAGTGATTCCCAGTCAATATAGGGAAAGTTAAAATCACTCACCACAACAGCCCTTTGGCATTTACTTCTTTCCAAAATCTGCTTACATAACTGTTCCTCAATCTCCCGCCGGCAATTGGGAGGCCTATAGTAAACCCCCAACATTGTGACTGCACCCTTCTTATTCCGGAGCTCTACCCATATTGCCTCGCTGTATGAGCCCTTTGAGGTGTCCTCCTGTTGTACAGCTGTGATATTCTCCTTAACCAGCAGTGCAACTCCCTCACCTCTCCTACATCCCTCTCTATCCTGCCTGAAACATCTAAATCCTGGAACATTTATCTGCCAATCCTGTCCATCCTTCAACCAAGTCTCTGTAATAGCAATAACATTATAATCCAAGCTCTAAGCTCATCTGTCTTGCCTGTTATACTTAGCACATTAAAACAATTAACATTGAAACTACTAAACACTGAAATGTAAAACTACATAACATTCAATTAGTACACTACCTTCATTGCTCCCATTGTAGAGGATGTCACTTCAGATATTTGCCAGATAGAATTCCATATCAATTGCCTCCAGAACAGCCAGTGGACAGGACTTTCCCAGGCTCAGGGTGATGGGCTGAGAAGCAGGGTGGCAGGAAAAATAGCAGGGAGTCATGTCGGACGGCTTCCCAATTCCCAACTGCGGATGCTTACCAGTGGCAGAACAGGATGTGGATTGGCTGCCTGCTGAATGAAGGTCTTCTTTATTAGGGATGGCTTAGAGGGCCTGTTGACATTTTGCTGATGGAGAAGCTGCCCCCCGCCCCACTGCCAACCTCCACAACCTCTTCCCACACCCCTGCTGTATACAGAGGCTGCCAGAGGCTTCATGGCCCATTGAAAGGGCCTTATGAAGGAAAGGCCATTCCCACAGCCACCAAACACTGTCACCGGAAGGCTTTCCTCTCTGTTGCATGAGTCTTTCCGTCCTCAACCATCTAATATTTTTAAATTGCATTGACCCTCCGAAGGTAGCTCCATTTTAAGGCACACATGGGTTCTCTGAACTGTCTCAGCACCATCCATCTCTGCCTGTGGGGCTGCCTGAGGCTTCAGAGCTGCCAGACTTCTGTTTGGGCCAGAAGCATCTAACTCCTACCCGCCATCCTTAGTAGGTGTTGAGCTCGAAGACGGGCAGTTAGAAGGTCACATCTGGGAATATCACTGTGCTAGTCTGGCTTCAGGCAAATGCAGGCTCAGGACCCATTTGCTCCTGACTTTGTGGTCTTGAAGCTCGCTGTAAGATCCTGCCCCGTATTTCAGCAGCCAGCATACATTTAACAACCCTTTAATTTTCTTAGCTTCCCAAGCTAAAGGAAACTTGGAAGTTCACCTCCAAGTCACTCACCATCCTGACTTGGAAATATATCACCATTCCGTCACTGTCGCTGGGTCAAAATCCTGGAACTCCCTTCCTAACAGCACTGTGGGTTACCTACACCACATGGACTACAGCGGTTCAAGAAAACAGCTCAGCACCACCTTCTCAAGGGCAACTAGGGATGGGCAATAAATGATGGCCCAGCCAGAGAAGCCCACATCCCATGAATGAATAAAAAAATAGAAACTTTAATGGCCCACAAGCCTGACTGCCAATTATAAATTCTACTCGAATCTTATTAATAATGAATTTCTCAAATTCTGAAGTACCATCCCATAAGAAATCAGCAGCATGCATCAGTATAAACCCAAGTATGCAGCAAGGCTGCTTTATCCTAATCTGGTACCTCAGAATAAACTCTAAATTCTGTTCAACTCTACCTCAATTTTTTTTCGCTGCTCTGACTCATTTCGTGAGGACTTCTACTTCTGTTACTTAAGTGTTCTGAGTTTTTGCTTCATTATCTGATCTATTCAAGCTAGTACCAGTACTTCCACTTTTATGTCTTCATTCAATCAAATTTTAAACTTAACAGTTGGTTTTCCTGTACATCCCGCGATCATCACATCTCTCCAATCATATGTTCTTTCTGGAATATATGTCACCCATGCATCTGTTGTGGTAATTATTCTGTGGATGTGGTAGCCCTGTCATGTGCATCATGACCATTACCCAATCCTTCATCTACAGCATTCTCTTTCTCAGGATGCTCATCAAAAAAAAACATTTGAGATACAAAGTGCCTCAGTTATCAACTGTTCAGAGTCTGAGATTTTAAACTTTGTTCCAATTGGCTATGAGGAATGAACCTTAACAGTTTGATTACTGTCATATAATCATGATCCATTACCATTGGCCTTTCCAATCCCTATGACCCTTTCTTTTATAGTATGTCAAATCTACTCTGTCTCAGATGGTCCAAAAGATGCCTCAGTGCTCACAAAGTCTTTCTGATACTTCAGTCTTGATAAAAACCTATCTCCTGTCATGCAAAGCATAGAAATGCTCAGAAAAATGGCACTAGTTGTAGTACCCTCTGGAGCAGGAGGATAATTATAAAGAACAGAAGGTAATTTAGGATTGAACCTATAGACTGGTTGGTAAGGACTATATTCTCCAACCATCTGAAGAGAATTCTTTGCATGAACTGCCCATGCTAGGACAGTTGTTAATTTACACTCCGGTTGATCAGCCAAAATTTTATGCACTATTTCATCAATCACAGCTGCTATATTCATGACATGATATTCACATTTTCACAAATAGCTCTGAACTGCTCATTAGCAAATTCACCTCCATCATTGGACAAAAATATTCACTGCTGTCCCAAGTCCAGTCCCTAACCATTTTTCCATAATTTTATCTATAATATATTTCTTCTCTTCACACTAAATGGCCCAGCTATTCCAGTCAGTATCAATGCTGCATGCATTGAAACTGCCTGCGAAGGTTTCTGCGGCCTGACCTTTTGTGATTTTTCAGCCAGGACTTCCAATTCCAGCTAAAGCATCGATGGGTCAGTGCTGACACCAATGGGGAAGACCAGCGAGTGCAAGAAAAGGCAGATGGATGTAAGTTTGTGAGGTCTCAAGTGGGTTTGTGAGTGGATAAGTGGGTGAGTGGATGAGTGGGTGAATGATGGGTGAGTGAGTGGGTGAGTGAGTGAGCGGTGGGTAATTAAGTGGGGTTAGTAAAGTGGGGGGCGTTGTCAGGTTGGGGAGGTAGTCGAGTTGAGTGAAAGATGGTTCGGTCAAGTCAGGGGCAGTCAGATGGGAAAGGTAGTCAGGTCAGGTTAGGGATAGTCTGGTGGGGGTGTAGTCGTGTTGGGTTAGGAATAGTCGGGTGGGGGAGATAGTCAGGTCATGTCGGGAGTGTAGTCAGGTAGTTGGGTCAGGTCGGAGGGGTAGTTGGCTTGAGGAGCAGTTGGTTGAGGGAGATAGGTCATGTCGGGGTGTAGTCAGGTGGGGAGTTAGTCGGCTCAGGTGGGGAGGGGGCTGTCAGACGGGGAGGCCAGTCAGGTCAGGTCAGGGGGGTAGTCAGGTCACAGGTAGTGAAGTTAAGCTAGTCGTGTTGGGTTGGGGTGCTTGTCTGGTAGCGGATAGTTGGATCGGGTTGGTGGGGTTGATTAGGGAGGGCTCGGTTGTAGTGCTCAGTTCAGCTGCTCTTGCTAATTACTGAGTTAGACTAAGTATTAACCAGTGTAACATTTCCAGGGTAATTTACAGGTACATATCTGACCCAAGTCTCAGGCAGTGAGCTCAGTGTCAGAGACCTTTTCAGAGAATCCAGGCAGAGGAAATCAGTCCATCAAAAGTTTAAACTTCCCTGCGCATACAAATCAAGACTTTCACGGGGTCCTGATGTGCATCTCCTAATTTAAATCCAATCTCTGATGATACGGATACCGAAAGATTTGGGCCATTCTCATAACCAGATCAATAAAATGTAAGATTTTTTTTTAGTCTCATACCTTTTCATCCTTGGAAACAACATTGTTAAAATCATATGCCATAAAAGGCTTACAATAGGACACGGGGATGTCCTTTGATGCTTCTTGTTTTCACAATTCTCATTAATCTCTTCTATTAGTCTTGTATACTTTTGATCAACTACACTTGCATTTTTAGCAGGATTTTGAATAGTTGACTAGTGAAATGGGTAAATTGCCTGTGTAACTTTAAGAAAATGTGTTTTTTTTGGCTCTTTGATGTCATTAATACTTGCCTAGCACTCTGTTGTGAAACATCAGGTTTTGTTAAAAGGATACAGTATTGTTTTGACTGGGTAAACAGCAGGTCAACCAGTTTCGCAAAAATAATTGCCTTACCGTATTCCATGTCAAGTTTCATTTGTACTTTTTTCATTTAGGATTTCCTCAACAGCATAGGTATCTCACTAGAAATTACATCTGTATTTATAAAATGACCTAAACCAGCTATTTTACATGAGATTACCACTGTCTTGAGTGACCTCAAGGTGTTGTCATTGCCAAATCTAAAACATGTAGCATTTTTTCGTAACCTTGCATTGATGCACCTTAGTGAAGCAAAATAATATTTTAACCATTCTACCACACCTATTGTTGAAGTACGTGCACTGTCTATGATTGCACAACTAAAGGAGTCCATGCCTAACATGTTTGAAGGATAAATATCATAGAAACCACAATTAATAAATTCATTATGAGACTTGTGAGCAGTTTAATCTGCTCATATTCATCATTATCTCATCCTCTTCCTTAAAACAATTCCTTCATGTGCCATTTCAAAGACCCTGACTCTTCGCTCTGGGTAATTCATCACATAATGATTCTTATTGTCATATATAAAGCACCTATTAACTTTTCCTTCAGCATCCTGGAATTCATTCACCCATTATTACTGTTCCAATTTCATCTCCTGCTGATATAACCTGATTTGTTATACAAATAAATTTTCATCACCATTCTATCTTTCAGTACCTTGATACCTGCTCCTGATGTGTGGAATATTTCTAAACCTGGTAACCATCATTTCTTCCATTCTTTGTGTCACAGCAGAATGCTCATTTGTTCCATGAATGCTGAAGGGAATGACTGTTTCTCCAGGAATGTTTTTTAAGGCACAGACATCTGATCCAATAGAGTCTCTTTCTCTGAGAACTGTATGCCAGTTAGGACCAGTTGCACATCCATGTAAGACAATTTAGCATAATCTAGTAATTTAAACACCGGCACCAATCTAGAGACCACCAACTTGGATGTGGTACATGTTTTTTTATAATTTGCTAAAGTCTATGACATAATTGCCATGGGAATGAGCACCTATTTTCTGAAAGCTATCAAATTCTGATCAGACCTCACAAGTACTTAACAGGTCATCTTTCTTGTACATTTCATCAGGAAATTCCATTAGAGAATCTAATAGACCCTGTGCTGCATCATGCATTCCTCAACTAGTGGGCATTGGAGAAACACCATGCTGATGCTGGTGAAAAACATTTAAATAGATAAGCTTGCCCTGACCCCAGGTACTTTGGTTTTTTGAGGAGCAGGAGTAGCAGTACACTCATTCTGCTGATGTTTGCCAGCACATTGGATCCATGGATTTGCTGGCCTTATTATTTTTTTCACACTGTAAGACCTCCATAATTTTATTTAGCAAATGAAAATAAGAATGACGCAACTGGAAAAAAGTAAGAAATTTTGAGATTATGTAATCTGTGGGTTAAATTTCAATTTAGAATTATTGTTAGCCAGCAGGACAATCAATATCTGAAAATATAGATGAACATTTCTATAATATCTGTGCTCAAGCATTTCTTCCCTCCTCAGTAAATGGCATTTTCTGTTATGTGGAAAGTTGTGTGGAGGGTGAGGAGGAGTGGTGCTGTGTGGTCAATTTGACTTCCGCTGGAAATTGACAGAACATCAACAAATTAACTCTTCCATCTGTTTTAATCTGGTGTTGGGAGGCTCAAACAATATTTGAGTCCAGGCTTGTTTGAAATGTGCCAGATGAAGCTGTGGATGCCAAATTGGCACTTTAGTGCAGCGCATTGCTGGTACCTCTATGTGCAGCTGGCCAGCAGATTGGGTCTGGACAGGTCTGAAGTGATCCTGGGCATGGGTCAGCAGCTGTTTTGTAAGTGGCTTTCCAAGGTGAATTTAAGGACTGGTGGTTAGAGTGCTCAATGTTCAGTACAAATCGGTGGACCATGCTCAGTGCCAACTCTGTAAAGTTTGTACCTGCAAATTGCAAATCAGGCAACACACCAATGTAGGACCCCTATTTGCATATTGAAGGTGTAAGACTGCTTGTTGATTTTCAATTTCTGGCTGACCATTTTTTAAGTGAGAAACAGACAACAGCATTAAAAATTATCCCATGGTCTTCAGTGCTCGATGGAAAGTGAATAACAACATTGGGTTTCCTCATGGAAATTGGGTCAGGGCTCCTGCCACTCAGCCAATGGCTGCTGTCATTTTAGCCCCCTAAAATCTGTGGTCCAGACTGTTAACGGTAAAAATACACTAAATATTTTGAAATTTGGAGATAGTTGATAGTGGCATCAGAATGCTGCCATTTTAACAATGGTTAGCACACTGTGAAGCTTACGTTATACACATATTGAAACTTCAAATGTACCCGTTTTTAGCAAAACACAAAATCTTCATCTTCAATGCACTGCCTAAGATCTGGCTCAGTTTTCCTTTTTCCAAAACCACCCAGTGTTATGCTTCTCTCTTCAATTTTCAAGATGATCCCCCATTCTTCAGGTTGTCATGAAGCATTATTCTTTTCCTCCTTCTTGGGCTATGTCCTTCTACCTGCCCTTCCACTTACTCCTTTGAATACACAGCACATTCTCCTTAACTGAATACTTTTAAAATTCACTTATGGGATGTAGGTATTGCTGGCAAGGCCAGCATTTATTGTCTGTCCGTAATTGCGCTTGAGAAGGAGGTGGTGAGCTGCCTTCTTGAACCACTGTAGTCCATGTGGTGTAGGTACACCCACAGTGCTGTTAGGGAGGGAGTGCCAGGATTTTGACCCAGTGACCGTGATGGAATGGCGATATATCTCCAAGTCAGGATGGTGAGTGGCTTGGAAGGGAACTTCCAGGCGGTGGTGTTCCTATCTGTCTGCTGCCCCTTGTCCTTTGAGTTGGTAGTGGCCATGGGTTTGGAAGGTGCTGTCTAGGGAGCCTTGGTGAGTTCCTGTAGTGCATCTTGTAGATGGTACACACTGCTGCCACTGTGCATCAGTGGTGGATGGAGTGAATGTTTGTGGTTGGGTGCCAATCAAGTGGGCTACCTTGTTCTGGATGGTGTCAAGTTTCTTTAGTGTTGTGGGAGCTGCACTCATCCAGGCAAGTGGAGAGTATTCCGTCACACTCCTGACTTTTGCCTTGTAGATGGTGGACAGGCTTCGGGGAGTCAGGAGGTGAGTTACTCATTGCAGGATTCCTGGCCTCTGACCTGCTCTTGTAGCCACAGCATTTATATGGCTAGTCTAGTTCAGTTTCTGGTCAATGGTAACCCCAGGATGTTGATAGTGGGAGATTCAGCAATGCTAATGCCATTGAATGTCAAAGGGCAGTGGTTAGTTTTTTCTTGTTGGAGATGGTCATTGCCTGGCACTTGTGTGACACAAATGTTGCTTGCCACTTGTCAGCATAAGCCTCAATATTGTCCACGTCCATGAACTGCTTCAGTATCTGAGGAGTCGTGTATGGTACTGAACATTGTGCAACCATCAGTGAACATCCCCACTTCTGACCTTATGATGGAAGGAAGATCATTGAAGAGGCAACTGAAGATGGTTGGGCCTAGGACATTACAATGAGGAACTCCTGCAGTGATGACCTGGGACTGATATGACTGACCTCCAACAACCACAACCATCTTCCTTTGTGCTAGGTATGACTCCAACCAGTGGAGATCTTTCCCCCCGATTCCCATTGATTCCAGTTTTGCACAGGCTCCTTGATGCCACACTCGGTCAAATGCTGCCTTGATGTCTAATTAAGTAAGTTTACAGTTAATTATTTTCTACATAAGTGAATGGAGATCACTTTCACATCACAATAATTTCTTTAGGGATACATATAGGGAGGTGGTGGATTAAGCACACCGTGCATAATTGAGTTAAAAAATGCAACATGTGATTCACATTTGGTAATCTCTTACTTTTGAAAATGTTATATCACGTATCAAATTGTAAGGTATTTTTTGATTTTGGAAATCTATCTCTAGATTTCTCGTGGTGTTGCTCATGGGTACTTAAGTTCTGAAGTATTTAAGATGTTAATTGCTGTCCCCGTGCAGCAATAAATGTAATAGCAAATTGCCAATTGCTATAATGCAGCAAATTTTATGAAATGCCATATGACTAACATGAAATAAAAATATTAAATGAAGAAAACTTATACAACTCCTGGAAATGTGAATTAGGACATATGAGAGAGAGGATGACAGGAGGTGCAGTAGTTGGCCTTCACAATCAATACCCATAACAGACTGAAACAAGTCACATTCCTCATCCTCTACAAACCTACAAAACTAAGACCTGTAAGTGCTTCCCGTACTCTGGCCAGTAGGACACATTATTGCACATTTTCTTTTCACTATCCAGCCTTTTTGGACAGAGGTGTTCGAGGCTACTAAATTAATTATGGACCTAACCATCTATCTGCAGCCAAAATCAGGTAGTCTTACAGCAGGATAGGGAACCTCTACTACTCCCAAACCCACAAAGAATTTGTCCTGCCAGCAATAAGATGCAATAATTGTATTTGTATTGTTTATGACCATTACAGGCAGCTACCATCAACTAAAGAAAACATTGTCTCCTTTCCCATACATTATTAATAACAAATAGCTACCACTAATTTTTTGAATAGTGTAACTGATTGAAACAACAGTGTCTATCATCTAAATTTTGTTAAATAGAATGGTTACAGCAGAGGAAGCGGCCTTTGGCCCACTGAATCCATGCTGGCATACTGCTAGAGAAATCCAATTTGTCACACTCCCCTGGTCTTTTCCCATAGCCCTGATTTTTTTTTCCCTTCAAGCAATTCTCTTTTGAAAACATCAACTTCCCTCCAGGACTTTTCAGTCAATCCATTCCAGATCATAACTGCTTGTTTGTAAAAAAACATTTTTCCTTATGTCGCCTATGGTTTTTTTGTAAATCTCTTTAAATCTGTGTCCTCTGTTTCTAGAACCCTTCTGCCAATGGAAACAGTTTCTCTCTATCTGCACTGTCCAGATCCCTCACGATTTTGAATACATCTATCAAGTTTCCTCTCAACCTTCTCTGCTCGAAGGAGAACAACTCCAGCTTCTCCAATCTATCCCGGTAATTCCCAGTGTCCTGGCAAATTGTATAACCTTGATTTTTGAGAGGGCTTTAAACTAATTAATGGGGGTTGGTGAGGGTGTGCTGGAGTGTCCACATGAGGGGAGATTTGTAAAGTAAAAGAGAAAGGACAAATTAATAGTGCAGGGTAGGGCTATGAGTAATGATAACCAGATTGTGACAAGAAGGGAGAGAGTGTACAAACATAAAAGTGCACTAGCAAATAGGGTTGAAGTTGGGAAAAAGGTAAAGAGACAGAATCTTTATCTGAATACATACAGCATTTGTGACAAGATGGGTGAATTGATTGCACAAACAGACAAACAAGAGTATGGTAATGATAGCCATTACAAAGATGTGTTAGCAAAGTGACCAAAACTTGGGCCTGAGTATTCATGGGTATTTCACATTGTGGAAGGAAGGAAAAGGAGGTGAGTTGGCTCAGTTAGCAAAGGTCAGTACAGTGGTGAGAAATGACCTTGGTTCAGAAGATCAAGATGTAGAACAGTTTGGATGGATACAAAAATAGCAAGGGAAAAAAAAAATCACTACTGCGAGTAGTTTATAGACCCTCTAACAATAGCTACACTTTAGGACAGGATATGAATCAACAAATAATGGGAGCTCGATGGTGGGGATGTTTTAGAAATGATAATCCAAGTCAAAATGAGTAGTCACTTATACAATGTGGTTTAATTCAGGAACACCAGCATAGATTTGTTAAAGGTAAATCATATTTAACTATCTGGATTGATTTTTTATTGAGGTAACAGTGAGAGTTGATGAGGTTAATATAGTTGATCTGGTGTATATGGACTTCCAAAAAACTTTTGATAAAATGCCACATTTTATCAGCAAAGCTAAATACCATGGAATAAAAGGAGCAGTGAAAACATGGATACAAAATATAGCTTTACTTACATACTTATTGAAAACTTTTGGATTCCCTTTTGTGTTAGCTGCGTGTCTATTCTAATACTCCCTCTTTGTCCCTCTTGTTTTGCTTTTTACTTACTCTCTAAACTTCCCACATTCAGCCTGGTTCTCATATATACTATCAACCTGACATCTGCCATAGGCTCCCTTTTTCTGCTTCATCTTACTATCTATCTCTTTCACCATCCAGGAAACCCTGGTTTTGGAAGCCTTACCTTTCCGCAGCATGGGAATATAGTTCGACTGTACCAGAACCATTTCTCCTTTAAAGACCGCGCATTGTTCAACTACATTTTTGCCTGCCAGTCTTTGATTCCAATTTACCCATGCCAGATGCATTCACAATCCACTAAAATTGTCCCTCCCCCAATTCAATATTCCTACTCCAGTTGCTCTTGTCCTTTTCCACTGCTAACCTAAACCTTAATTCTATTACCACTGTTCCTTAAATGTTCCCCTACCAACACTTGCTCCTCTTGACCTACCTCATTCCACAGGACCAGGTCAAGCAAAATGTTATTTCTTATTAGGCAGCAATCAACAAAGTTCTCTTGGACACATTTCAAAAATTCTTCACCCTCTCTATCCTCTACATTATTATTGCTCCAGTCTATTAGGACAGCTGAAGTGACCCATTATCACTTCTCTATAGTTCTTGCATCTCTCTGTAATTTCCCTACTATTTTGCTTCTCTATATCCATCCATTTACTTGGTGCCCAAGAGAATATAGCTAGTAGTTTAATGACACCACTATTATTTCTTAAAATGATTTGTGTAATTAAAAAACAAGACTCATCATTATATCAGCAACTGATATTCAATAAAAGATAATGAGAAATAATGGAATAAAAATAAACCAGTAAAATAATTTGAATCATGAAACTTGCGAGTTGCAATTACAATGTTATTGTTGAGACAAGCTAGAAGAGTTGACAAGAGAACAATTATCATCCTTTAATAGGATTTAGCAATGGGCATTCACAAGAGAATCAAGCAAGAAAGAATAACATAAAACAGAAATTTGCAACCCCTCCTAAAACAAATGTTAATGGTCTCAGATTGTAGTAACAATTGAAACATGGCTAACCATTGAACTATAAAGCAACACCAATTCAAGTATTAGACCTATAATGTGCTGCCAGTGCACCACTAGCACAGCATTCTGCACAGCACCTTTTGCACTCCTGGTTCACTGACAGTGCCTAGGGTTTGTGCTGTCTCATTTTAGTATATGGCTTCAGTGCTGCTATTGCGCTTTATCTGGCTCATAAGAAGGCAAGGAAATGCAGTAGTTTAGGCTAACAATTCATTCGGTTCAGACCATGGCAAATTTGACAATGAACTCAATAAATCTAGTGATATGTGACCTGTAACCTGCCAGATTTTCATAAAAACCCAACTGGTTCACTGATATTCTTCAGAGAACCTGCCACCCTTAAATTATGTGGGTGATTCTTAATTCCCTCAGGGCGATAAATATTGTCTTGCCATCATTGTCTGCATCTCAAGGTGGGTGAAATTCTGCAGCCTTTGGCTGGAATTTTCCATGCTTGCTGGTGGCATGAGAGGAAAATATGGCAAGAAAGCCAAAAACAGGTTTCATGATGTTGTGAAACCAGTTTTCAATCGTCCGCTCTGTCTGTCAATTGCAGGCCACGTTTCCTGCCATCAGACATCGGGAACCTCATTGTAATACATCTGCATATCATTAAAAGGCCAGCCTGCCAAAATCATTGGATCATCCGTCCACGACGGCGGGAAAACATGCCGGCGCAGAGCATGTCATCACAAGCGTGATGTGCAGAAGTCAGAACTTATCACCAGGGCCTTGCTCACATCTGAGGAGCAGAAGATGCTGAAGCCCGACAGCAACAGAACCCTGGAGGAACATCCAAGGCATGCTGGATGGATTCTTATGGACATGGCTCTGCAACGAAGCAGCTCATGGAAGGTGAAAAGTCACCATTGAGGGTCTGCTCACAATGGATGATCGTCGATGGGGTGGAGAGGAAGATCCAGCTGGGTTTGGGAGAGGAAGATGTACGGGGGTTGGGAGAGGAAGGTCTAAGATCGACTGGGAGAGGAGGAGGTGTCAGGGGGAGGGGGTGAGTAGGGAGGGGGGATTGAAGGTGTCGGGGGATTGATGTAGGGAGGGGGAGAATGAAAGTGTTAAGGGGGTGAGGTTGGGAGGGGGGAACAAAAGTGTTGGAGGAGAGATTGGGAGGGCAGGAAGCACTACGGTGGGAGGGGGGTAATGGGGGAGAAGACAGCCACTAGGGAGTGGTGCAAGGAGATGGAATGTGTAAGGGAAGGAGTTCAGAGGGGGTAAGGAGTCCGAAGAGGAGATGGAGTTCAGGGGGAGGTAGGAGTGCGAAGATGGAAAGAAGTCTAGGGGGAGAGAGTCCATGGGGAAGAATGAGTGTGGAGGGGGGAGGAAAGAGTAAGGGTGGACGAAGAAGTAAGGATGGAGGAAGGAGTCAGGAAGGGGGAATGAGTAAGGCTGGAGGAAGAAATAAGGCTGGAGGAAGAAGTAAGGGTGTCTGAAGGAATCAGGAAGGAGGAAGGACCAAGGGGATGGAAGGAGTTCCAGCAAGGGGGGGAACTCTGGGAGGGGGAAGGAGATCCATAGGGGGAAGGAGACCGAAGAGGGGGATGTCCAGGTGAATGTGCAAGGGAGGACTCTAATGAGTCCATGACCGTCTCCTGGGGAGCGAAATGAGGGTGGACGTGGTACGGGGGCATGGTGAGAATGACTGAGAGCAGAGTGAGGCAGTAGGGTGAGGGTGCAACTGTATCAGTAGAAGGGTCAGTGAGGGTGGTTGGTGGGGTTTCGGAGGCAGACATGGACCTGAGGGTGGGAAGGAGGAGGTCAGGGAGGTTAATATGAATGGGGGTGGGTTTTTCGGGAAGGAAAAGAAAGTGCACATTCAACTGGACATCCCCAAAGGAAAAGGGTTGTGGCTGGTAGGTCACGGAGGAGAGGTGGAGGGTGATGCCAGGGGAGTCGAAACGGTTGACTGGGGGAGGACAAAGGGCAGGGGACCTGAAGAAAAATGTTAGATGCACCATGCTTGCCAAATTGAAAGTGAAACGTGAGTCGTAGTGGGCAAGATCAGGTGCTGCATGGGAGTGTGATCAGTGGGTGGGCGGAGGTGCAGGTCGGCTCAGATGGTCAACTGAAAGTGAACCCTGGCAGGCAGCACTGAAAATGCTCAGGACATTGAGAAGAGTGTGATGCAGGAAGGATCTGTGTGCATGGTAGAGTGCTTGCACGAGATTCCGAAAGGCCCTGCCACACCCACACACACTTCTCCCTCCAGAATCATTCATAGGCCAGCTAGATGTAGCTGAACTGCTAGTGTGGGAGATGGGGGGCGGGGTTTCAATGGGAGGACTTGCGAAGCCTGTCAATGAAGCTTAAAGACATTACATATTATTCAGTGAAAGTGAATATATTTCCAGATTCTAAAGTGACAAAATGTGTTCACTCATGCAACCATGATCAGAATTTTTTAATTTTTGAATGCCTTAGACTACTAGTTGCTGCCCTGACATCCGCAGCTGTGCTAGAGACAGTTTGTGAAATGGTTGGCCCTGTTGCCTCTGTTGCCTTTGGCATGGGGCTTCTGGAAAGGCGAGGCCTTGGGGACTCCAGCTTGCATTGACTGTCCTCCTGTGTTCACTCTGCAGTGACTGAGGAGGAGGTCGAGGGGGTCACAGGCAAGAGCCTCAGAGGGAGTAGACAGTCTCTGAGATTCCTGAGTAGATGACCCAAGGGTGTCTAGCTGCAGCTCCTCCTCCCTTCAGATGCCCGAGGACCCCAACCTGACTCCGTGAGCAGAAGCAACTTCGGGACGTCGAGGTGCCCCGTTTCCCTCTTGTGTCACCACTGCAGAAACTCACCTATGGCTACCGCGACAGAGTGCAAGCCTGCGCACATCTCTGCATTCTGCTGGATCAGGGTCTCCATGGTGTCCACCATTCACTCCATAGAGACTTCTATACGTGTACATGTGGCACCACTTCATCGGAGAGCAGGGAAGTGCACTCCTCCAACTCACATGCCACTCTGTCGAGGGCTTCTAACAGCACTGCATGATGTTCCCACACCTTCTGCTGACTCTCCAGGATGATTTGGAAGGCCTTCTGCAGACATGTGTACTTGTGGTGATGACCAGATTGTGAACCTGAGCCTGCTCTACATCTAGGTTCCACTGAGATGTGGCTTTGCACTGGTGCAGGGCATAGGTAAGCACTGCAATGTATCTTCCAGGCTGCTTATTTCCAGCTCTTCAATGGAGGAGGTGTCCTCTTGCCTGGAGGTGAGGACCTGGATGGAGCTGAGGGGCTGTCTGGCTGAGGTTTAGGTCGCTTGGCAGAGGTCCCTGTGAGTCAAAGTAGAGATAATTAGTGCATGGCAGCAGAGTCAAAAGCAGGAGAGACAGCACTCCCAGAGGTATTGAGAGAGGGATGATGTGGTGCAGGATCCTCACGACGGTGTTTGCTGCCGACCCCACTGTTGTTGCAGGCGTGGTCCACATCCTCACCAGTCAGCACGATGGCACGCTCCTCAAAGTGAGTGAGGAGCCTAATGTGGGCCACACCACCCCCAGCCTGGAACCTCTCCCTGCTGATGTGAGCCAGCTTCTCCTGTATGAAAACAGATGGAGAGAGTGTGAGCAGGACACATGGCACTGTGTGGAATATTTGTGTGGAGAGCAGAGCCATGGATGGGATGAGGACATAAGCTCCAGTGGATATGAGCCTGATGAAGATGTGAGGGTGTGAGAGTTAGTGGTGTTGTCCCTTGAGGTATGAGTTCCCTGTGGATGTGTGATGGGTTTGTGAGTGTGTGAGTTGAGAGTGATAGGAAGAGTGACTTACCCTGACAGAATGGACGAGGCAATTCATCCTGTTGCGGCACTGGGTGGCTGTCCTCTTTTGCAGGGCATTGGTGCTGACCACCACTGCCACTGCCTCCCATGCTGGATTGGTGATGTTGCTGCCCCTCCTATGGCCAGAGCAGCTGTAGAGGACATCATGGCAAGCCTTCACTGCCTACAAAAAGTGCTCGAGGGATACATCATCAAACCAGGGGGCTGCAGTCTTCCTGTCTTTAGGGGCCATGTCTTCTGTGCAGCAGTCCTGGGCTGAAAACACTGAGAGGTGTGTGCGCAGCTACAATTTAAATATGGCACCCGGCGTGATGAAGCTGCGAGGTCATGGTGTGACGGCCGAATGAGACCCCACCATTGAAACAGCATGTCTCCTGGCAATGCATGATTAATGAGGCGGGATTGCAGCTGTTGTGAAAACTCACCATTGCAGTCGGTGGGAAAATTGTTTTTTCCCCCGCCCACTATAGCACATAGTGCAAATCTGGGATGATTCCAACCAAAGACTTTAAGAATACAGGAGCAGCACTTGCTTTTCCTGGGGGTTGGGGAACTACTTTGCTTTTGGAAAATCAGTACATAGTCATCAATTCCTTCGGATGTGGGTAGGAATTCTGACTTGGAAGTAATGCTAATTGAGGTGCAAGTATGAAGGACATTCTCAATAAAATGCAATGATGGCTGCTTGCAAGATACCAAAGAGCTGGTACATGTAGTCTCTGAAGTTAAATGGGTAGCTTTCCAGGTAAGAAAAATGAATTTTAAAATGTTGCCAACCAAGGTAATTGAGTCCTCTAGTTATCTGTACTGACATGTCTGTTCTTTTTTATCTTCACAGCCTTCTCTTGGAGATTAGTGGAAGGAGTCACAGACAGATGGATTCTCTCACAGGTCATAATCACTTCTTCTATGTTCATTATATTAGCCAATATGGTAGTTAGTACATAGTGGGAGAGGTTTTTTGGAATTCCACAACACATATGATGAGGAGAACCACCCAATATCATCAGACATAAGTTTCTCTGCTGCATGTTAATGCAGAATTCAGAACCCACAACTCCAGTCTCCACATGTCAAGATGGTCCAGAGTGGGGTCCTTGTACCTTCTGACTTGGTGGTGGTAATGCTGCCACTAAGCACAGACATGCTCAGCTTGCTTGTAATCATCTTTGTCAGCTGCATAATCACAGGGGATATGTGCTTAATTTTACAATCTGGAACACTTCCACTGCTGTTGCATATGAGCCCATTAAAGTCAATTTCAGTACTCTGTTTGCATGCTATCTGTTCTTGCATTCTTGTTTGGACAAATACTAAGGCCAACTGCATTATTTCTGATGGACCTGAGGAAATGATCAACCATCCATCACTGTATTCTCAAATTAGGCTAAAAAAGCACATAGCAAAAGTGAGAAAGACTGAAAACTAGAGATCCACCCTGCACCTCTCAATGTTAAAACTTTGTCAGGATTTAATGGTGGACATTGCTGATGTTCCTGCTTCAAGAGCCACCTGTATTCTTTGATCTCATCGGGGACATCCAGCAGCGGCCACCTCACTTCCTCATTCCGTTATAGTAGAACTTAGGAGCACTGTGCTAGGTGGTAGGAAATTCAATGTGTGATGTCCCGAGAGCCCTGGTGAAAGAAAAAGGTAGATTACACCACACAAAAAAAAATGCAAAAGACTGAATATGGTTATAAAGAATACTTTTTTCTGATTTTTTTTTCCTGATATCTTGGTGTGAAGAACTGGCCTTCATGACTATCTAATCATGTCATACCTTGCTTCATGAAATCTTTCTGAAGGATTTTACTATGCAAATCTTGGGAAAAGAAGTTGGAAAATAAAAAGAAAAGCACTGATAAAGATAAAAAAAAGATCAATACACTTCTTTTAATCAATCATTTTAATTAATATTTTAATAATATTGTTTTAGTAATTTTGTTTTAATCAGTAAGTTTGTATGGGTATGATACCCTTTTAATCTTAGCTTTTATGGGGAGAATTTTCACCCTGTTGGGGGTGACTGGGTGGGAGCAGGCACGCAGCCAATCACCGCCTGAGATTGGCTGCACACCATCATTTAACATGGGTGGGCCAATTAAGGCTGAGCGCTCCATGTGAAGGTGGGAAGCCTACTCTGATAGCCTTTTCTGAGTCATGCGCGTGAAAGAGCGCAGAAATCTCCCTGAGGTACAGAGCTGCCTCAGGGAGATTAGTTTGATTTTGAAAAATTTTAATAAAGAAAAAAATTTAAGACATGTCCCCTCACGTGACAGTGTCACATGAGTTGGAACATGTCAATGAATTTTATTAAAAATTTTTATTAAACTTTAAAAACCTTCATGAAACCTCATCCCGCCCATGGATGAAGTATCATGATAAATGCGAATGCCGCCTGGGCTCTTTGCTTGCCCGCCAACCTTGAGTTTGGACGGGCAGCTCAGTTAAGTGATTTAATTAGTTTTTAAATGGCCTTAATAGGCCTTTGACAGTTTGGCGGGCACGCAGCCGACTCCGCTGCGCGCCCGCCAAACTGAAGATCTGAATGACGCGCGGTGACGTCATGACGCACGCCCAATGTCACTGTGTGCCACTTTACGTGTCGGCGAGTGGGCCCCACCCCTGCTTGCCGACCTGAAGATTCTGGCCTATAAGTTTTACTTTCTTAATACTTTCACATCATTTGCCCCTAACTGGATCTAATACCTTACAATCCAAAATCTATAATTTTCAACTAATCTTCCCTTGCAGAGTTGTGTGGTTCAATGATTAATGATTACCCTACTTGCTGGAATCTTCTTACTGGAAAACACATAAAGGTTTATGTAAAAATTCATTTATAAACATTACTACTAGAGAGGAAGCCTCATCCGTTGACAATGGGCGAAATTTTCCTATCTTGCCGCGGCAGGAGTGGAGAGCCTAGTGGGAGTCAAAAAATCAGATTCACACCGGTGTGAAACAGCTTACAATTCTCCCGATGGCGGGTTAATGGTGAAACGGGTATCCCGCTGACTAATGACAGAAATGCCATTTGCATTCATTATCGTTTCATGAATGCTTATTAAATATGGCTGTCACCAGAAGTATGTGTTGCCTTCCAATCTTGCATCATGCTGGTCTGAATCACATTTGAAAAAGAGTGGCGTGCAACTGTCAGGCCTCACTTCGCTTGCGAATTCGAGGTGAGTGCAACATTCATATCCTGCCTGCCACAGTGCTGTGCCTGTCTCATTGCAATGCCAGTGGAGCGCCACACTGCTGGCGGTATAGAGTTGGCCTGTTCCTGGTGGGTGTCTCTGTAGTCCTGAAGGACACTGGTGTGCAGCAGTACTCAGGCAGGGCTGAGCACTCAAATGGAGACCAGCATTTCGACTGAGGATGGTTGGGAGGGGGTTAATGTGAAAGGATACTGGACACATGGAGGGCAAAGGGGCAGGAAGGCATTGCAAGGGATTGAGGGATGGCAGGCAGAGGGGAGACTGAGGGGTGGGAAGCTAGATCCCGACAAGGGAAGTTGAAATGCTGACAAACAAGGAGGTGGATGGCATACCACATGTATGAATGGGAGGAAATGCATGCAGGCTCTGGAATAGGAAAGTCAGGGCATGTGTGTTGGTCTGGTATAAGAGGGATGGGTCGCACTGAGACTCATGATGTGGGGGGTTGGGAAAGGAGACAGTGTAGTTTTAAGCCGTGAGAACAATAGGGAACTCACTGAAAGTCAAAGTCCTTGGTGTGGGGCCAGCAGGGTGGAGTCAGAGAGTAGAGACATTTCTTGGGCTCACAGTCAGGAGTGAGAGAGTAGAGACAGTCCTGGAGAACACTGTCAGGAAAAAGAGAGTAGAGACAGTCCTGGGGAATACAGTCAAGACTGAGAGAGTGCAGACTGTCCTTTAGGCTCAGTGGACCTCACGGTCAAGAGTGACAGAGTACAAACAGTCTCGGGGTGCAGCGGGCCATGCCACAGGGCTCTTCATGGCATGCAAATTGTATTCCTGCTCCAGGAAGGAGCAAGGGCTGTGTGCTCATATGGATAATGCACAGCTTGCTGTGCAGGGCATTTTCACAGTCTGTGTCCACTGGCTTGTCTGACTCTGTACTGGTCTGCAGATATGATGCTAATGGTTATGGGAGGCATCTGCAGCCTGTGTTTTGGGAAGACATAATAAAAGCAGAGGGGATGGGTATGTGAAGCTTTACTGGGGGGTTTCCTCTGTAGGTGACCATGCACACAGACTCTAAATCGAGAGAGATGAGGTCCACGTGGGGCAACAGTGATGGTCTCAGGGGGAAGATTAAGAATGTTGGCCATAACAACGATGGAATCCAGTATTACTGGGAGAGGCTGGAGAATAACAGGGGGGAGCTCTAACTGCACAATGTGACATTTCAGGTAAAGGTCTGGGACATGTATAGTGAGAGGGGGAGCATCAAAGCTGGTCTCAAAATAATATTGCACAATCATCATCATGCACTCTTGAAGTAATAGCGTAATTGTAAATCAAAAGTAGAAGTGAATCTGCATGGGAAGGGTCTGAGGCAGTCGGGGAGGAGCGCACTATTGAACTAAGGGGCTCTTGCTGGGGGTGCCCTCTAAATGGTTTGTGTCACAAGATTAAAATTGAGTCAGAGCTGAGAGGAAGTCGGATGGCTTCCTTGAGAAGGAAGCCATCAGAACCCAAGTTCTTTGGCGCGCTTTGCAGGGAAATGTAGAAGTCACTGACTTAACATCACAGTCACTGCATTTCAACATTAACATTTAGGACTGTGAAACATGGGAATACATGTAACTGTTAAGGAGGAGCAGGTGCTGCATATATGGCATCCTGTCAATGAAAGACTTTCACGTGCCTTCCAGAATTGGCATTCATAACGGCCCAAAGGGCATCCAGTCATTAATCATGTTAATCAGTATGCCAGATCTGAGATTTGAGCACTGAGCTAGGCTCAGACGCACATGTCATTCAAACCTTCTCCAACCACTGCAGGTTTGAGATGTTAAGTCTCAGGGATGGCATCTTGATCACCTTGATGTTTCTGTTAGTGCCTCAGATACAAGGCTGTTTCAGCGACAAGACTACTAGGGTAGAAGCCACTTTAGACCATTGCAGTTACTTATTCTTCAAGATTGTGAGCTTCACTGTTTTAACCCATTATTCATTAATGTATTCAATCTATCATTTCAGAGAGGAAGGCTAAACAATGATGGATCCAGGGCACAATGCTACCTTCTTGAGGATTCTAATATAATGGAGGAGGAGAAGAAGGGACAAGTGAACCGAGTGCAGTTTCAGGAGGAGGCCCCACCTGAGGTCCAGGGTGCAGGGGAACCACAGCAAGAACATAGGATCAGAAGGATATACCCACACCACGGAGGCGACGCACTAGAGCAAGGGTCTACCGAAGAAAGTTCTGCTCTTTGCAGATGAGTGAGAGACAAAGCTGCGCATGTCTGCACTTGTCCCAAGCTCTGGTGGATCAAATTTGCCACATTCTTCAGGAGGAACTAATGCTCAGTGGAGTGGGAGACTAACCCCTGCCAGTGATCTTGATTTTTTTGCCTGCGGACCATTCCAGGGATCCTTTTGGGAACCTGTGAGCCACCTTGAAGTGCGCCACACATAGATGCATCAAGGAGATCACAGATGCCCTCTACAGCAAGGCTTATCAATGTATCAGGTTTACACTTGATGAAGATAGCCAGGCTGTGAGATTCAATGGGTTTGCAGCTATCTCAGGCTTCCCAAGAGTGCAATCAACATCATCCATGTGACTCGGAGGGCTCCACGGCAGCAGCCCTCAATGTTTATCGACCGTAGAAGGTTTCATTCCATCAAAGATCAACTGGTGTGTGATCATCAGAAGCATATCATGTACATTTGTGCCAGGTGCTCCAGGAGTTCCCATGAATCATAAACCCTGAGTCACACCCAGGTGCCTCAGATATTCAAAGGGCCTGAACGTCTACAGCATAGCTGCTTGTGGATAAGGGGTACCCACTGAAATGCTGGCTCATGATACCTGTGTGTTGGCCTAAGCGCTTTGGAGGAAGGTACAATGCAGCTCACAGCTTCACATGGTCCCTAATCAAGCAGACTGTTGGCATTCTGAAGATGCGCTCCCGATGTTTGGACCATTCAGGTGGGGCGTTACAGTTCATTCCAGGTAGCATCTCCCACCTCAATCTGGTGCTGGAAAGGGTGATCCCTTGCCAGAGGGAGAAAAGGAGGAGAATGAGAGCTCCTCAGAGGACCTGGAACCTGAAGAGGGTGATGAGGATCTGCTTCCACAGGATGATGCCATCGAGGAAGCATAATGTGAAAGATCTGCCCACGCCTCTTTAATCACCCCAGATTCCAGGAGTAAAGTGAAAGCAATGTGAGATGGCCACATTTCTCCTGTTCCTTAAAGTCATTCCATTGCATTGAAAGGGATGTCCAACTAGTCACATTGAGAGAAAATTCAGCATCAAGATTTGTACCTTCTCGCCTCATGATTGATGAGGCCATGAGCTCTAAGAGGGTCAGTACTGCACCCTGTATGTAGTTGCTCTGAGAAGTGAAAGTCGACCCAACAGCGAGAACACTGTCAACGTACTTGATGCAGTCATCGTCGCATTAATGAGAAACTTAAGCAGCTAGTGAGATGAGGACATGTTTGGGGATATCATCCTCCCGTCCAGGTCTTGTCCTTTGGCATTACCACTGAGGCGACATAACTGTCGCTAATCCTTCAAGGCTGCTGAGCTTCCCACACACAATGGTGTGTCGTGAAGAAAAAGCCTTACAAAACGCATTAAGCACACACTTTCAATAAAGATTTTAATACATCTTCATGACATCACACAAGAGTACAGAAATTAACTTCAGTGAGGTTGACATCATATGAATGTGAAGCTCACAAAGGGAGACTATCAATGAGGGTGGGGATGACTAAACCTCGAAATAACAGGATTCATATGTGAATAGTCACAATGCCTTCAGTTGATCAAGTCATTCACATAAACATCAATTTTATTAACAAACGTGCAATAATTATGCAGTGGTTGCACACCAGTGACCCAAAAGTGATTTTACTATTTCTTAATTTTCCTAACCCTACACTATGCCAGTGTGCAGCCTGTAATCCACAGCAGAGGTTATGGCAGCCTGCTGATTGCTATGTCACGTTGTCTGTGATGAACTTGGTGGACATCCTCTGGTGGCCCAAGGACTGTAGGGCGCTGGCTTGATAAGAGTCTCGTGCATAAGGCTGGCGGCTGCTTGCACAGGCTTATCATTTGATTTGACCTCAGCAGGTGGCTGATCTCCAGCAGAGCTATGATTGCCGGAGACCTGGGCTGTCCCTGCCTCCAACTGCTTTGGAGACGCGTCAGTGAGATGTTCTCGATTAGGTGACTTGGCCCTAATTTAGAGCCACCGAGGTGTGTGTCTGAAATGGTGGAGGATACGGGTGAGCGTCATCACGTTTCTTCCTCGTTGACTTTGTCAGGTTCCTCCTCTGAGCTGGTCTGGGGGCTGGGGCTTATGTTGGCATTGCTCATGTGTCTAAATCTGATGGTGCCTATAAGAGAGAGAAAATAGTTTTAGTTTATGAGCAGGCATAACACAGGATTGAATGTGACTCACCGTGATCGTCAGGATGTAATGAACTCATGGAGGTGTCATCCATACTAGGTTGCTGGGACAAACCGATCTATCCTTCCCCACAGGAGCAATCCCTGTCCTCCCCAGCCAGCTCGGTGGCATCCTTGAATCTGGTGAGGGGTATGATGATGGCCATCCCTCTTGGGTCTGGAATATTTCCCTTCTGTTGTGGGGCAGCTTGGACTGCATGAGGACAAAAGGAAGGAACGTGATGAGAAGGGATGGAGCAGAGGTTTGCAGAATGCATGCCTCCTGTGTGCAGTGAATCTTCCCAGGGTTGAGAATGTAGTGTAAGCAGCATGATAGTTTTTTTTTATGAGATGGTGGTGATGTGAAAGATTCTGTGAGCATATCAGTGATGATATGTGTCCCCTGCTAATGCCTGTGTGAGATCCCTGAAGAGAATAGCCCTTTGAGCATATGATGCCATGATGAGAGTTAGATATTGGAGGGAGTTGAAGGTTGACTTGCCCTGGCAAATTGAATAAGATCATTCATCCTCTTCCTGTGCAAGATGGCATTGCGGGTGCACTGGCCATGCTGATCTGCTCTGCTATGGCCTCTCAGGTGTAGAGGTGAGGCTGGTTTGCTTCCTGGTGCCACCCCTGGGTTAAAGGACAACTCTATGCTGCCCTACTCCTCTGATCAAGGCCTGGAGGGCATTTTGGCAGAAGCAGGCTGCAACTGCCTTCACCTGCTGTGCAGACACCTCCGTGGGTCTCCTGGAGACATCTGGGCTGGAGAGAGTGAAATGTGTGTGCTCTGGTGGAGTTTAAATATGGCACCCGGGCCTTCAACCCCGTTAGCATGTGAATCAGTTCCTGACCCGCCAGGTGATTCAGAGAGATACTCACCTGTGCATAATTAATGAGCTTCCAAGCGCGGAATCGGGTACAAACACACACCATTCCGACCAGCAAAGAAATGAGTCAGGGAACCCGCTTGTCACTGCACTTAATTTTAAAAATGAAAAATTCCACCTAATAAATTTCACTAAAGCAAGCAGACAACAATGAGAATACTTGTTGGGAAACAGGGGTTGCCTAAATTTCCAATGTGCACCGTCAGCAAGTGAGCTCCCTACTTAGAAATTCCTATTTAGAGCATTATTCATCATTATTTTCCCGAATGCCTCACTTTGTACCAACAGCCATTGTTGTGATAGACATTAAATACAGAACAAATTGCCCAGGCTAAAATAAATAATTTGTTTATTTACAACTAAATAAAAATATGAAGCACAAAGGTTTGGTGAATACTCACATTACATTAGCAAGCATTTGCTCATAAGAAGTTTAATGTGTTGTATTATAAGGAGGGGAGGATTATATATATTTTTTTACATATTGGAAAATTAAGGAATGTTGATTAAAAATAGATCAACTAATGTTAAAAATAAATATAAATAAATAAGATCATAAGGATAAGATCAGAAATTTTACAGATAACATGTAAGGAGAGGTGGTGGCACAGTAGTATTGTCACGGAACAAGCATTCTAGAGGCCCAGGGTAATGCTTTGGGGAGCTGGGTTTGAATCCCACCACGGCAGATGGTGAAATTTAAATTTAATAAAAATCTAGAATTTAAAGTCTGATGATGAACCCATCTGGTTCATGAATGTCCCCTAGGGAAGGAAATCTGCTGTCCTTACGTGGGCCAGCCTACATGTCACTCCAGATCCACAGCCATGTGGTTGACTCTTAACTGCGCTCTGAAAGAGGGCAATTAGGATTGGGCAATAAACGCTGGCCTAGCCAGTGATACCCATGTTCAATGAACAAATAAGAAAAAACTGTTTTTCAATATGCTGCCAAAGTAAGATCAGCTGGCACCAGCAAGAATCTGGAAAATTATTGCCACAATGTTTAAGTGAAAGGCTTACTTTTCAAAATAATGATCTTCTTTGGGCACTTGTTATGTAAGAGTGAAGTAGAATGTTTGGCATGTGGAAGTTTGTGATGTGCTTCAATTTATTCTTAACAAAAGCAATGTTCCAGGTGATATGTTTAGGAGGAAATTCAACAAGCAGATGGAGCATTTTATACTGTTCCACTGCTAGCATTTATAAATATTTTTGGATGACTACAAGCCATTGTCCGACTACCACCTAGTCAGGGCAATTAAGGATGGGCAAAAATGCCTACCATAAGAGTGATACCCAAATTTCAATAATGAATTTTGAAAATGCAAAGAATTCATGAGATTAAGACAGGAAGGGCTGCTGTAAGCACTATAAGCCTGTCTGCATTATTTAAAATCTTGTTAAAGATGACAGTCAATCTCTGACTTACTGTAGAAATGGCTCAGCATTGCATAAGACTAATTCATCTGAAGTCAACATGGATTTGAAAGGTACTGAGATGAGCAGCAAAAGTGTAATCTACCAGGCCAACATTAAGATATTCAAACTTTGGGAGGATATTGGCTTTTTGGCACACAAATAGTGCCTGTTTTAACAAGGAGAGCTGAATTTTCTTAAGCAATCTCACTTTTCTACAATTTTTTTCAGTCATTTTTTATAGCTTGGACATGATTACTAAACTGAAGATTTGGATTTGTAAGTGGATTGAGCTTGGTAGTCTTCAGAGAAAAAGTGGTTGGACAATGTTACAGTCAGATTTTCCCAGTATAGTTACTGAGATGACTTTATCAGCACTAAAAATGACAAACCATTTGACAACCCGTTGTGCACTTCTATCCATGCTTACCTGAATGATTTAGTCATCAGTTGTCTTTTCAGATGGAGAATAAGCCATTGTACACAATGGAAGAGGACAATATCACATTTGACAATATCTACTACGCCATTGATGCAAAGAGAAAATGAAGTTCCATCAGAGTTGGGCCAAGTTTCCACTGAAGTTCTGAGAACTTGTAGCTTGTCTTTGGACTTCCACCCTCCCTTTACCAGGCAAATGTGACCAGGTAGATGGAGTTGGGCCAAGGACCCAGAACAGTGGTTTAATGTAGGCATTCGCCTTTAATTTTAAAGTTCAGAAGGCTAGCAGATTCATGAATGTTGCGAGGCAATTAGATTTTTTATGATAATCAAAATATAGATCAAGGTCATATGCTCTTTCATGCAGTGTCAGAACAAGATTGTATTTCTTGCCCAAAGCCTGGAATTGCTGTGGTACTGTTTGAGGCATTCAGGAATTGAAGGAGGGGAAATTATATTTGGTGTCACACTTTGCTTTTTAATGCTCCTGAGAGACGTGTTGGGATGGTTCATCAAAGGTGCTATATAAATATAATTTGTTGTTACCAACAAATGGCAGCATCTTCAATATTGAATAAACTAAAAACAGAAAAAGCTGGAAATTCTCAGCAGATTAGAGAGGATCAGTGGAGAGAGAAACTAGCTAATGTTTCAGGACAATGATCTATCATCATAAGTGGCAAAGTTTCGAGGTGTCAAAGTTATAGAGGCAGGGAAACAGAACAAGAAGGACAGTACAAAAGGGAAAGGTCTGTATAATAGAACACACTGTTTCAATTATGAGGTTTATAAGATTGTTATGTTTTGGTACTATGTCTTTAATTTAAGGTAAAATGAAGTGGGTCATGTGGCCTGTTCTGAAGTCTGCCTGACAGCAAGCCTGTGTGGTTTGATTGTTAGAGATTAAAGGAGGCCAAGATTGTTTTACTGGGAAGAAAGTGTAAGTGTTTGCACTTGGAAACAATAGCAGCCACCTGTGTGCTAACAGTAGATAGATGGTGAGCCTCAAAAGCCCCAGAAAAAAGTGGAGAATGTCAGGTTGTAAACAATAATGTGCATTAAACTGAGCATTTACTTCCAAGATAAAAGCAAATTGAGATCCTGAGGATAGCTAACCAGCATTTCTACCTGGATACAAGACCCGTGTGATTCATGTCACTGTGGAGATGGGCTTTGAGAGGACAAGAGTCTAAGATATCCCAGAAAACTCACAGACAAGGTCAGCCTATCGGGATCAGGGAGAGGGAGAGCAGATATAGATAACAAGATGCTGTTGTTCACCACACAGGAATGTGGGTTGGAGCTCAGATTGAAAATACCTAATCCTTGAAGAGTTAAAATGAGACTGAAGGATTTGCCTAGCTTGCAGGGTCCAAAATACATGGAAATGGGCACAAGTTAGCCATGGAAAATTCAATCATTGGGTAACCAAAGAAAAAAAGTCACACCCACACATGGGAGAGACAGATCTGTGAGGAGCTTCTCCTCTAATCACAAGCTGTTTCCCTTCCACGCTTGCGGCTGTTAAGTTAACCACAGCAGCAAACATGGTGATTGGAGGACCAGTGAGCATTGGGGAGGTAAGTGTGGCACATCAGCCTGAGCTGTCAGGAACCTGATTGTAATACATCAGCATATTATTATAAGGCCAGCCTTATAATAATCATCCGTTGGCCAGCTGCTCCCTCCATGTTGACAGAGGACGAGGTTGAGGGGCTCACAGGAAAAGGGGACTGAGAGGGAGAGGACAGCTTCTGAGGTTGTTGAGTGGATGACCCATTGGGTGTCCAGCTGCTGCTCCTACTCCCTTCAAGTGCCCAGGGGCACCGGCCTGACTCCTTGAGGGGAAGAAGCACCTGGAGGGATGTCACGACGGCCCATTTCCCTCTTGCGTTGCCACTGCAGGAACTCGCACATGGCTCCTGCGATACAATGCAGGTCTGCATGCATCTCCGCGTTCTGCTGGACCAGGGTCTCCATGACATCTGTCATCCTTCCCATGGAGACCTCCATACACAAACATGTGGGCACCACTTCATCAGAGCAGGCGGATGCACTCCTCTGATTCACGTGCCACTCTGCTAAGGGCTTCCAACAGCTCCGCGTGATGTACCCACACCTTTTGCTGTCTCTCCAGGATAAGTTGG
This sequence comes from Carcharodon carcharias, assembly GCF_017639515.1. Taxonomy (NCBI): domain Eukaryota; kingdom Metazoa; phylum Chordata; class Chondrichthyes; order Lamniformes; family Lamnidae; genus Carcharodon; species Carcharodon carcharias. The sequence goes on from NC_054478.1 coordinate 72,450,270, forward strand.
AAAGCCAAAACTAGAGGCTCAACATCTGACTCCGACCTCACAGATGTCTGATCCGCAACAGTCCTCCAAGTGCCGGGGTGCTCGCACGAACCTACCTTCTGCTGCTGTGGTCATGTGCCCATGTGGTGACCACCAGATTGTGAGCCTAAGCCTGCTCTAGACCTAGGTCTCACTGAGGTGTGTGTCTCTATGCTGGTGCAAGGTGTGCTGTGATGGGTCTTCCAGGCTGCTTATTTCCAGCTCTTCAATGGAGAAGGTTCCTCTTGTCTGGAGATGAGGGCGTGGATGGAGCTGAGGGGCTGGCTGCCTGAGGGTTTCAGTCACTTGGCAGAGCTCCCTGTGAACCAAAGTGGAGATAAGTAGTGCATGACACAGAGTCAAAAGCAGGAGAAAGAGCACTCACATTTACACAGATAGAGGGATGGTGTGTTGCAGGATCCTTACAAGGGTGTTCGCCGCCAACCTCACCGTCAACGCAGGCATGGTCCATGTCCTCACCAGTCAAGTGATGGCACACTCCTCAAAGTGAGTGAGGAGCCTTACGTGGCCCATTCCACACCTAATCTGGGACGTCTCCCTGTTGATGTGAGCAGGCTTCTCCTGCATGAAAACAGATGGAGAGAGTGTGAACAGGACACATGGCACTGTGTGGAATGTTTGTGTGGTGAGCAGAGCCATTGACGGGATGAGGACGTGGCTTGAGAGAATATGAGCCTGATGGAGATGTGGGGTGTGTGTGAGAGCTAGTGGTGTTGCCCTTGAGGAGTGAGATCCCTGTGGACCTGTGATGGGTTTGTGAGTGTGTGAGTTGAGCATGATGAATTACCTTGGCAGAACAGATGAGACCATTCATCTTGTAGTGACACTGGGTGGTGGTCCTCTTTTGCAGGGCATTGGCACTGACCACCACTGCCACTGCATCCCAAGCCAGATTTGTGAGTTTGCTGCCCATCCTGCAACCAGAGTGAGTGTAGAGGACATCACTTCACGATGAGCCTCCACTGTGTCCAAAAGGCGCTGGAGGGACGTGTCATTTTGCAGCAGTTGTGGGTTGGAACCATTGAGCAGCTGAACTTTAAATATAGCACCCAGCGTGATGAAGCGGTGAGGTGATGGTGTGGCAGGAGAATGAGACCCTGATCGCCATGGAAAAAATGTGTTTCCTGGGAATGCATAATTAATGTGGCAGGTTTGGGACGATAGGGCATGAAAAGCCGCCATTGTGGCCAGTGGGTAAAATATTGTTTTATCCGCCCTTTACCACACTTAGTGCAAATCTGGGACGATGTTGCCCATTGTGTGCAGGCAACTGGTCTCTGAATTTCAAAGCTGCCGCATAAAGTTGTACAGGCCTCACATTAGCCTGGAGACTGGTCTCCTCAGGGGCAAGGGGATGCAACAGTATATGGAGCAATGAAGTTCAAGAGGGGAGAGGTTGCGAGTGAAGGTGTATGGGTGGGAGAGTTTGCAATGATGAGACAGGGGCCACGGTTGAGACAGAGGCTGCAAAGGGGAAGGAATAGTTTTAAAACTGTCAACAAAGGAATACTCAACTAACTGTAAGACAGGAAAAATTGAAGTCATTGCAGTAATGAATTTCTTGCAAATGAATGTGGAGTATCTAGCTTAAGGCTGCATAAGTTCAGGAGCTACTCTATGGGGAAAATGTACTGGATGCTATTTTAATGCACACTGTTAATTAGATAATTTTATACTAACCAGTTTTATTTCTTAAGAAAGATTTGCAATTATGTGTTGGCACATCTCAAAGCTTTTCACATACTATGAATTACGTGAAGTTCAGTGACTGTGTTGGAGACAAAAATGCAGCCATTTTGCATAAACTAAAATCCCAAACAGTAAAGAAAACCTTGCATTTTTATAATACTTTTATGACGTAAGGACATCTCAAAGTGCTTCAATGAATACTTTGGAAACGTAGTCACTGTTGTAATGAAGGAAATGTAATGAGGTAAATGATCAATTAATTTAGAGGAGTCTAGGACTACGGAGTACAATCGAAAAAATAGAACCAGATCTTCCAGGAGTGAGGTGCTAGAAGTTTATAGCTTTCTTCTGCAAACAGCAATTGATGCTAGATCAATGTTAGATCAATAGTTAAATTGAAATCTGAGATTGAGATCTGCGGTGCAGTAAAAAGGGTAATAACTGTCTCGTTAAAATCTTCCAGCTTTGTGCATGCAATGAAAATGCATTTGCTGTAACCTCACCGGTCCAAAGAATGCCAGTTTAGGTGATGGGGTTTTGTGCGTAGAAGTGTTTGCTTTTTATTGCTAACTTATGCCTGCTGTTTTCTTGTGGCAATTTAAATACTGTGGTGTCTAGGAAATTAATGCTTTCCTTGCATATTGCGACTTTAAGTTTAATGGAAGAGTGATGATTATTGAGGAGATTGCTGAATTTTTCTAATTTGCCTTCTGTGTGAGTCCAAATGCTCTATCATATCAACATAAATACAGAAGGTAATGTTACTATTTGACTGCATCATCTAATAAAGGAGTTAGTGAGAATGGAAAAGGAAACCCTGAAAACCAAAAAGCAGCCCCCAAAAATCAAAATGAAGCCTTTGAGAAAATCTCAAGAAGAGTCCTCAAAAAAAATTTTTGACCCCTGCCAGCTTGCAATAGAGGAAAGCTCACCAAGGAAAAACCATACTGTGAAGGTCAGTTCTGAGATTAAAAATTCCCAGGTTGAAAAAGGAAAGAATAGAACTAAACCTTCAAGAGATAAAAATCACCTTGGACTGGTTCCGGGAGAATTGAATGTCCACTTAAAGGACAGCATAACGTTTATCTGTGAAGTATGTTTTTGGTTGTGCTAAAAGATAAAGTGGGATATTCTGTATTGTAGGTTAAAATGCCAGTTGCCTAAAGTAGTGTTTAATCCATTGTCTGTTACAGTAAATGTCTTAAAGTGTGAAATCTTGTTGTATTATCCTTTCAGTTCTTAACTGAAGCTTTTAAGTTCAAAAGTTATCAGTCTCTGTGGGTAACATAACAATACTAAATTGAAATAAATTGCTGTCTCATCTGGATGGAATGTTTGAGAACCTGGTTGGGAGGAAGAGATGCGGTGCAAGGGCAGGGGTCTCCTGCACTTGGATGTGAAGGTGCCATGGGGAGTGGAACGGATGTTGGGGGTGATTGAAGAGTGGACTTGGGTGTTGAGGAGGGAACAGAATGCTGAAAGGAAAGGGAAGGGGTAGATTTTGGTTGGTAGAAATGGTGGAGGATGATGCGTTGAATGTGCAGGCTGGCGGGGTGAAAGATGAGGACAAGGCAAACACTATTGTTGTTCTGGGAGGGATGCAAGGGGCAAAGCAGAAGTGCAGGAAATGGGACAGACAAAGTAAATGACCATGTCAGCCACAATGGAGGGAAGCCTTGATTGAGGAAAAAGAAATATATATTATAAGCACTGATATGTAAGGTGGCATTGTCAGAACAAATCCAATGGAGACTGAGAAACTGGGAAAATGGAAAAGCGATCCTACAGGAAGCAGCCTGGAAGGTAGTTTAGTCAAGGTAGCTGTGGGAGTCAGTGGGATTAAATAGAAATTTGTTGGCAGCCTATCTCCTAAAAGAGGGATAGTGAATTTGGGGATAGGAGGCAATGAGTCAAAGATAGGCCATGTGAAGGTGAGGGAGGGATCAGGATGGGAAGAAAAGGTGATGACATTTTCCAGTTCAGAGAGACAGCAGGAAGCAAACTGGTAAAGTCATTAAAATAGGTGAGGGATGGAATCTGTTTAGGACTGTGTTACAATCCTGTTAGGGACCGTTAACATTTAAAAATAAATCCAAGCACCTTGTTTTAACTATGGAATAGAACTATACCACAATATTTCACTTTTTTTAACGAAGCAAACTTTATTGTATATAAAAGACTTAAACCAAAGCACCATAACTTAGCAAAACAAAAACAGAATTACCTGGAAAAACTCAGCAGGTCTGGCAGCATCGGCGGAGAAGAAAAGAGTTGACGTTTCGAGTCCTCATGACCCTTCGACAGAACTTGAGTTCGAGTCCAAGAAAGAGTTGAAATATAAGCTGGTTTAAGGTGTGTGTGTGGGGGGCGGAGAGATAGAGAGAGAGAGATGTGGAAGGGGAGTGTGTGGTTGTAGGGACAAACAAGCAGTGATAGAAGCAGATCATCAAAAGATGTCAACGACAATAGTACAATAGAACACATAGGTGTTAAAGTTAAAGTTGGTGATATTATCTAAACGAATGTGCTAATTAAGAATGGATGGTAGGGCACTCAAGGCATAGCTCTAGTGGGGTTTTTTTTTTAAATAATGGAAATAGGTGGGAAAAGGAAAATCATTATAATTTATTGGAAAAAAAAAGGAAGGGGGAAACAGAAAGGGGGTGGGGATGGGGGAGGGAGCTCACGACCTAAAGTTGTTGAATTCAATATTCAGTCCGGATGGCTGTAAAGTGCCTAGTCGGAAGATGAGGTGTTGTTCCTCCAGTATGCTTTGGGCTTCACTGGAACAATGCAGCAAGCCAAGGACAGACATGTGGGCAAGAGAGCAGGGTGGAGTGTTAAAATGGCAAGCGACAAGGAGGTTTGGGTCATTCTTGCGGACAGACCGCAGGTGTTCTGCAAAGCGGTCGCCCAGTTTACGTTTGGTCTCTCCAATGTAGAGGAGACCACATTGGGAGCAACGAATGCAGTAGACTAAGTTGGGGGAAATGCAAGTGAAATGCTGCTTCACTTGAAAGGAGTGTTTGGGTCCTTGGATGGTGAGGAGAGAGGAAGTGAAGGGGCAGGTGTTGCATCTTTTGCGTGGGCATGGGGTGGTGCCATAGGAGGGGGTTGAGGAGTAGAGGGTGATGGAGGAGTGGAGCAGGGTGTCCCGGAGGGAGCGATCCCTACGGAATGCCGATAAGGGGGGTGAAGGGAAGGTGTGTTTGGTGGTGGCATCATGCTGGAGTTGGCGGAAATGGCGGAGGATGATCCTTTGAATGCGGAGGCTGGTGGGGTGATAAGTGAGGACAAGGGGGACCCTATCATGTTTCCGGGAGGGAGGAGAAGGCATGAGGGCGGATGCGCGGGAGATGGGCCGGACACGGTTGAGGGCCCTGTCAACGACCGTGGGTGGAAAACCTCGGTTAAGGAAGAAGAAGGACATGTCAGAGGAACTGTTTTTGAATGTAGCATCATCGGAACAGATGCGACGGAGGCGAAGGAACTGAGAGAATGGGATGGAGTCCTTACAGGAAGCGGGGTGTGAGGAGCTGTAGTCGAGATAGCTGTGGGAGTCGGTGGGTTTGTAATGTATATTGGTGGACAGTCTATCACCAGAGATTGAGACAGAGAGGTCAAGGAAGGGAAGGGAAGTGTCAGAGATGGACCACGTGAAAATGATGGAGGGGTGGAGATTGGAAGCAAAATTAATAAATTTTTCCAAGTCCTGACGAGAGCATGAAGCGGCACCGAAGTAATCATCGATGTACCGGAGAAAGAGTTGTGGAAGGGGGCCGGAGTAGGACTGCAACAAGGAATGTTCCACATACCCCATAAAGAGACAGGCATAGCTGGGGCCCATGCGGGTACCCATAGCCACACCTTTTATTTGGAGGAAGTGAGAGGAGTTGAAGGAGAAATTGTTCAGCGTGAGAACAAGTTCAGCCAGACGGAGGAGAGTAGTGGTGGATGGGGATTGTTCGGGCCTCTGTTCGAGGAAGAAGCTAAGGGCCCTCAGACCATCCTGGTGGGGGATGGAGGTGCAGAGGGATTGGACGTCCATGGTGAAGAGGAAGCGGTTGGGGCCAGGGAACTGGAAATTGTTGATGTGACGTAAGGTGTCAGAGGAATCACGGATGTAGGTGGGAAGGGACTGGACAAGGGGAGAGAGAAGGGAGTCAAGATAACGAGAAATGAGTTCTGTGGGGAGGAGCAAGCTGAGACGATCGGTCTACCGGGGCAGTTCTGTTTGTGGATTTTGGGTAGGAGATAGAAGCGGGCCGTCCGAGGTTGTGCGACTATCAGGTTGGAAGCTGTGGGAGGGAGATCCCCAGAGGAGATGAGGTCAGTGACAGTCCTGGAAACAATGGCTTGATGTTCAGTGGTGGGGTCATGGTCCAGGGAGAGGTAGGAGGAAGTGTCTGCGAGTTGACGCTCAGCCTCCGCGAGGTAGAGGTCAGTGCGCCAGACAACAACAGCACCACCCTTGTCAGCGGGTTTGATGACAATGTCAGGGTTGGACCTGAGAGAATGGAGTGCAGTAAGTTCAGAGAGAGACAGGTTAGAATGGGTGAGAGGAGCAGAGAAATTGAGACGACTAATGTCGCGCTGACAGTTCTCAATGAAAAGATCGAGAGAAGGTAAGAATCCAGAGGGAGGGGTCCAGGTGGAGGGAGAATATTGGAGATGGGTAAAAGGATCCGTTGAACTGGGAGAGGACTCCTGCCCAAAGAAGTGAGCCCGGAGACGAAGACGGCGGAAGAAGAGTTCAGTATCATGCCGAGCCCGAAATTCATTGAGGTGAGGGCGTAAGGGTATGAAACTAAGTCCTTTGTTGAGCACTGAACGTTCAGCATCGGAGAGGGGAAGGTCAGGGGGTATAGTGAATACACGGCTGGGGTTGGGATTGGAAGAAAGAGTGGGGACGGAGGGACAGGCAGGGGTGGAGGGTCCTAGATGGGTGTTGGTGTCGATGAGTTGTTGGAGCTTGCGTTCCTTAGCACTTGAGAGAAAGAGAAAAAGTTTCTTGTTGAGGCGTCGGATGAGCCGAAGGATAAAATGAAACTGGGGGCACGCGCAGCTTTGAAAAAGGGTACGGCGGTGCTGCTGGAGGGAGAGGTCGAGTGTGTTCATATGGTGGCGCATGGCACTGAGTGTGGATTTCAGAATGTGACGGGAACAGTAGTCCGAGAAACGTTTTATGTCCCGGAGATACCTGTAATCCTGGGTGGGTTCGAAACATGAGGGGTGGAATTTCAGTTGAAATCCACGTGGGGTAAGTCGGAGACGGAGACAGTCACTGAGAAAGGAGATATGGCTGTGAAAGCGGGTTTTAGTAAACACCTTGTCAAACACCAGGAGGGAAATGGAAAGCAAGGAAGGTGAGCAAGACAACAGAGAGATAACAGAACTTCTTCAAGGAGGTAGGCATTTCTTGAAGAGCAGTGGCAGTCAATTTAACACAGAGATAAAAACAAAAAAACGCGGATGCTGGAAATCCAAAACAAAAACAGAATTACCTGGAAAAACTCAGCAGGTCTGGCAGCATCGGCGGAGAAGAAAAGAGTTGACGTTTCGAAAACCTCATGACCCTTCGACAGAACTTGAGTTCGAGTCCAAGAAACAGTTGAAATATAAGCTGGTTTAAGGTGTGTGTGTGGGGGGGCGGAGGGATAGAGAGAGAGAGAGAGGTGGGGGGGGTGTGGTTGTAGGGACAAACAAGCAGTGATAGAAGCAGATCATCAAAAGATGTCAACGACAATAGTACAATAGAACACATAGGTGTTAAAGTTAAAGTTGGTGATATTATCTAAACGAATGTGCTAATTAAGAATGGATGGTAGGGCACTCAAGGTATAGCTCTAGTGGGTTTTTTTTTAAATAATGGAAATAGGTGGGAAAAGGAAAATCTTTATAATTTATTGGAAAAAAAAAGGAAGGGGGAAACAGAAAGGGGGTGGGGATGGGGGAGGGAGCTCACGACCTAAAGTTGTTGAATTCAATATTCAGTCCGGATGGCTGTAAAGTGCCTAGTCGGAAGATGAGGTGTTGTTCCTCCAGTTTGCGTTGGGCTTCACTGGAACAATGCAGCAAGCCAAGGACAGACATGTGGGCAAGAGAGCAGGGTGGAGTGTTAAAATGGCAAGCGACAGGGAGGTTTGGGTCATTCTTGCAGACAGACCGCAGGTGTTCTGCAAAGCGGTCGCCCAGTTTACGTTTGGTCTCTCCAAGTAGAGGAGACCACATTGGGAGCAATGAATGCAGTAGACTAAGTTGGGGGAAATGCAAGTGAAATGCTGCTTCACTTGAAAGGAGCGTTTGGGTCCTTGGACGGTGAGGAGAGAGGACGTGAAGGGGCAGGTGTTGCATCTTTTGCGTGGGCAAGGGGTGGTGCCATAGGAGGGGGTTGAGGAGTAGGGGGTGATGGAGGAGTGGACCAGGGTGTCCCGGAGGGAGCGATCCCTACGGAATGCCGATAAGGGGGGTGAAGGGAAGATGCGTTTGGTGGTGGCATCATGCTGGAGTTGGCGGAAATGGCGGAGGATGATCCTTTGAATGCGGAGGCTGGTGGGGTGATAAGTGAGGACAAGGGGGACCCTATCATGTTTCTGGGAGGGAGGAGAAGGCGTGAGGGCGGATGCGCGGGAGATGGGCCGGACACGGTTGAGGGCCCGGTCAACAACCGTGGGTGGAAAACCTCGGTTAAGGAAGAAGGAGGACATGTCAGAGGAACTGTTTTTGAATGTAGCATCATCGGAACAGATGCGACGGAGGCGAAGGAACTGAGAGAATGGGATGGAGTCCTTACAGGAAGCGGGGTGTGAGGAGCTGTAGTCGAGATAGCTGTGGGAGTCGGTGGGTTTGTAATGGATATTGGTGGACAGTCTATCACCAGAGATTGAGACAGAGAGGTCAAGGAAGGGAAGGGAAGTGTCAGAGGTGGACCACGTGAAAATGATGGAGGGGTGGAGATTGGAAGCAAAATTAATAAATTTTTCCAAGTCCCGACGAGAGCATGAAGCGGCACCGAAGTAATCATCGATGTACCGGAGAAAGAGTTGTGGAAGGGGGCCGGAGTAGGACTGCAACAAGGAATGTTCCACATACCCCATAAAGAGACAGGCATAGCTGGGGCCCATGCGGGTACCCATAGCCACACCTTTTATTTGGAGGAAGTGAGAGGAGTTGAAGGAGAAATTGTTCAGTGTGAGAACAAGTTCAGCCAGACGGAGGAGAGTAGTGGTGGATGGGGATTGTTCGGGCCTCTGTTCGAGGAAGAATCTAAGGGCCCTCAGACCATCCTGGTGGGGGATGGAGGTGTAGAGGGATTGGACGTCCATGGTGAAGAGGAAGCAGTTGGGGCCAGGGAACTGGAAATTGTTGATGTGACGTAAGGTGTCAGAGGAATGTCCGGCCCATCTCCCGCGCATCCACCCTCACGCCTTCTCCTCCCTCCCAGAAATATGATAGGGTCCCCCTTGTCCTCACTTATCACCCCACCAGCCTCCGCATTCAAAGGATCATCCTCCGCCAACTCCAGCATGATGCCACCACCAAACACATCTTCCCTTCACCCCCCTTATCGGCGTTCCGTAGGGATCGCTCCCTCCGGGACACCCTGCTCCACTCCTCCATCACCCCCTACTCCTCAAACCCCTCCTATGGCACCACTCCATGCCCACGCAAAAGATGCAACACCTGCCCCTTCACTTCCTCTCTCCTCACCGTCCAAGGACCCAAACACTCCTTTCAAGTGAAGCAGCATTTCACTTGCATTTCCCCCAACTTAGTCTACTGCATTCGTTGCTCCCAATGTGGTCTCCTCTACATTGGAGAGACCAAACGTAAACTGGGCGACCGCTTTGCAGAACACCTGCGGTCTGTCCGCAAGAATGACCCAAACCTCCCTGTCGCTTGCCATTTTAACACTCCACCCTGCTCTCTTGCCCACATGTCTGTCCTTGGCTTGCTGCATTGTTCCAGTGAAGCCCAAAGCAAACTGGAGGAACAACACCTCATCTTCCGACTAGGCACTTTACAGCCATCCGGACTGAATATTGAATTCAACAACTTTAGGTCGTGAGCTCCCTCCCCCATCCCCACCCCCTTTCTGTTTCCCCCTTCCTTTTTTTTCCAATAAATTATAATGATTTTCCTTTTCCCACATATTTCCATTATTTAAAAAAAAAACCCCACTAGAGCTATGCCTTGAGTGCCCTACCATCCATTCTTAATTAGCACATTCGTTTAGATAATATCACCAACTTTAACTTTAACACCTATGTGTTCTATTGTACTATTGTCGTTGACATCTTTTGATGATCTGCTTCTATCACTGCTTGTTTGTCCCTACAACCACACCCCCCCCCCCCACCTCTCTCTATCTCTCCGCCCCCCCACACACACACCTTAAACCAGCTTATATTTCAACTCTTTCTTGGACTCGAACTCAAGTTCTGTCGAAGGCTCATGAGGACTCGAAACGTCAACTCTTTTCTTCTCTGCCGATGCTGCCAGACCTGCTGAGTTTTTCCAGGTAATTCTGTTTTTGTTTTGGATTTCCAGCATCCGCAGTTTTTTTGTTTTTATTTCCATAACTTAGCAATATGGTTTATAACTATGTATGTTATGCACTCAGGTTTACTTACTACTTTCCCCAAGAATTCTCACATAAGACAAAAAGTCAAAGTTACTTACTTTTGTAGGGACCACCCATAAATATGCCACAGTCCTCTGGAGAACTTTCCTCAGGTCCAGCTAGTCTAAGAGGTAAAACTTTCATTTACCAGCTCTTTACTGTGGAGGCCTCATTCCCTTGTTCTTGTTACTTTTCCAATACTTCCAAGCTATCCTACTGGTTACTTTCTTTTGCAATAAGACACTGAGGCCTACTGTAGATTCTCCCACTAGCTTCAAACTGGACAATCTTCCAGTTTCTGTTCCTCACAAGATTCAAACTGAGATTAAGCCTCAGAGATAAAAACAAAAAAACTGCGGATGCTGGAAATCCAAAGCAAAAACAGAATTACCTGGAAAAACTCAGCAGGTCTGGCAGCATCGGCAGAGAAGAAAAGAGTTGATGTTTCGAGTTCTCATGACCCTTCAACAGAACACTTCTGTTCTGCTGAAGGGTCATGAGGACTCGAAACTTCAACTCTTTTCTTCTTCACCGATGCTGCCAGACCTGCTGAGTTTTTCCAGATAATTCTGTTTTTGTTCTGAGATTAAGCCTCGCCTGCCTTCCACGTGGCCAACAAAGAAGTTAGTGTTTTACTCTGCTTTACAGCGCAGGTCTGCCTAATTGTCATTTATTTTGGCTAACTTCTCTCAGTGAGCCTCAAACTACACAAAGTCCAAACTGCAACTAAAACCCGATCCCAGCAAACACCCAGATAAATTGAAACCAGAGCGCCTCCCTAAGTACCACCCATCTCTATGATGATGTTACCTACTCTGGGTTATCCTCAAACTGACCTTCCAGCTAATTATCCCTCATTTACAATTTCTCCAGCTAAGTAAGCATACCTGCTATTTAAATGCTCCATCTCTTCTCTTCTTACTCTATTAAACAAAGATGGATAACCTTCTGAATTGCTATTTCTTTAGGTGTTCTGGAAATCACTAGGGCCCAGTATTTGAATTATCTTTCCTTTACAACAATAATCATTCTAGAACTAAACATCTCTAATATATTAACATGAACCATTAACTAAATATTCACAACAGCTGGAACAAAAATGTTCTATATACCCCAGAAAAAGGTAGGCATAGCAAGGACCCATACGGGTTCCCATAGCAAGACCTTTAGTTCAAGGGATACAGACCTGAACAGATATGGCAGACAACTGGTTTAGTCATTCACTGCCAGATGTGGCTGGATCATATAATGCTGTATTGAGTCCTGCTCTCATCAGCGGAAAGCGCTTATAATTCCAGGATCACCCTGGAATGCAAAGATAAGCTCTGACTTTTTTTCCCTACAGTGATCTGAATTCTTAAACCCCTCTCCACTCCACCCTCATCTTCAACAATATGTACAAGGAGCTCATGGGCTTCTTTGTCACCAAGTTTGAGACCATCTGCTCAATTGCTTCTACCAGTTCCCTCCCTTTCCTTAGCCCACTAAGTCAAACTGCCTCTAAGGCTGCCCTCTTAACTAGACCTGAACTTGTATGTTTCTCTAATTTCTTTCCATCTCCCTTCCTGCCCTCCCGGAGCTCAACTTGTCCACAAGACCCACTTCTGCTCTCCCGACCTTATTTCCACCAAACTATTAACCGCCCAATTTCCCTTCCTGACTCCTCAGTTGGCTGATATTGTTAACAGCTCTCTCTCCTCAGGTTCTATCCTTTCTCCTTCAAATCTGTTATCATCAACATTATCCTCAAAAAATCAATCCTTGACCACTCTGTCCCTGAAAAATATTGCCCCATCTCTAACCATCCTTTCCTCTCCAAAGCTTTTGAACACATTGTCACCTCTGAAATTTGTGCCCATCATCCCTAGAATTCCATGTTTGAATCCCTCCAATCAGATTTCTGCCCCAACAACAGCACTGAAACAGCTCTTATCAAAGTTGCAAATAATATCCTGTGACTATGACAAAGGTAAACTATTCATCCTAATTCTTTTGAACTGGCCTGCAGCCTTTCACACAGCTGATCACACCTTCCTCCTCCAATCCCTCTCCATCATCAACTAGCTGCGTGGATCTGCACTCCCTTAGTTCCATTCTTATCTAATTGTAGCCAGAAAATCACTATCAATGTCTTCTCTCCCAATTACCGCCCCATTACCTCTGATGTCTCCAAAAGGCTTATCCTTGGCTCCCTCCTATTTCTCATCTACATGCTGCCCCTTAGCAACATCCTTCAATTTCCACATGTAGGCTGAAGGCACCCAGCTTTACCTCACCACCACCCCTTTCGACTCCTCTACTGTCTTTAAATTGTGAGACTGCTTGTCCAACATCCAGGATAAGCAGAAATTTCCTCCAGTTAAATATTGGGAAAACTGAAGCCATTGCCTTTGGCCCCCTCCACAAAATCTGTTCCCTGACCCCAACTCCATCCTCCTCCTTGGAAAGGCTGAGCCGGATTGTTCGTAGCTTTAGCGTCATATTTGACCTGAGATGAGTTTTCAACTACATAACCTCATCGCTACTTAGACGTCCTATTTCCACCACTGTAACATGCATCTCTTTGGCCTTCCTTCAACTTTTCTGTCATTGAAACCCTCAGTTGTGCCTTTGTTACCTCCAGATGTGACTATTGTAACAGACTCCTGGCTGGCCTCCCACATTCTATCTTCCATAAATTTGAGAACATCCAAACCATTGCTGCCCATTCAGAACTTGCTGTGAAGTTGAATAAGGGCCAAGAGACAAAAGGAAATCTTGTCAGACAGAAGAACAGAGTTTCTTTAAGGTGAGAATTCCTGGAAGAGCGGTGACAGTGCACCAAACACTAAAACAAATGCTAAAATCTATGGATGATGGAAATCTGAAATAAATGCTGAAAATAGCAGATAATGCAGCACCCTATGCAAAATTCATGTCCCAAGTTGGTGGCATGTCATCAGATCTGGCAGAAGTTAGAGATGTAACAGGTTTTAAGCAAGTACAGAGGAAGAGGAGGGTAGAGTGGAGGAAAGAATAAAATGGAAGGTCTGTGATAAGAAACCAGGACAGAATTTTCTCAAATTTGCACTAAGTGCGGTAGCAGGCGGGTAAAACGACATTTAATCCACGATGGAGGGTTTTCACGCCATATCATCCTGAACATGCCCGCCATCACCCTGCTGATGTACACACCAGGTGCCATGTTTCAACTCCAGCCGCAAGTACACATCTCAGTGCTTCCAGCTCACCACTGCTGCATGGAAGACATGGCCCTGAAACTGAAGAAGACTGCAGCCCCCGTGTTCTGTGATATGTCTCTTGAGTGCCTTTTGAATACTATGGGGGCCCTCCAGGATGTCCTCTACCCAAACTCTGGCTGCAGGATGGGCGGCAACAGCACTAGCCCAGCTTGGGAGGCGGTGGCAACAGTGTCAGTGCCAACCCCCTGCAAACAGTCACCCAGTGTTGCAAGAGGATGAGTGATCTGCTCTGTTCTGCCAGTGTAAGTAACTCATCTCATCACTCAGCTCACATATTCACAAACTCATCACACATCCACAGGGCCCTCACTCACTACCAGTTCAAGGGACATCACCATTCACTTTCTCATACTCACCGTCATTGTCCTCATTCTGTCCACAGGACCACCCAACACCCACACAGGCCAGGCATAGTTGTCATCTGGCCTGGCAGGTGTCTTGCTTACACTTTCTCCATCTCTATCCATGTAGGACAAGCTAGCACAAAACAAGAGAGAGGTGGCAGACCGGTGGTGGAATGCCTGAAATCAAGGCCCTCACCTACTTTGAAAACAGAGCCATCCAGCTGGCCAGCGAAGATCTGGATCAGTCCTGTGCTGACGGTGAGGTTGGCGCTGCTCTGCCAAGTGAGGATCCAGCAGTGTAACATCCATCAGACAACCATGTCGTGAGCGATGTGTCCTCTTTCACAGGCCACTGCCATGTACTATCTCTCCTTGCTTTTGCAGGCACATCTGCCAAACAGTTGACAGAGTCCATGACCCAGGGCCTACAATCAAGCCCCAAAGAAACCTCTGAAGAGGAATCTTGAGACACCGTTCCTGAAGTCCTGTCACAGCACTCACCCACACCCTCCACCAGCACAGAGACACAAAAGTCAATGGGATCTAGCTTTTGAGTAGCCCCAGGATCACAATCTGGTGAGAACATCGCACTGTCTAATCCACTGCAGCGGCGGGGACTTCCCAGGTGTCCAGTACTCGGAGGATTGCTAGAGGCCAGAACATTGCTGAGTCCGAGTCAGATGACGAGCCTCTGGTCTCGGTCATGTCACAGTTGCTGGAGCTGCAAAGGCAAGCTGGGGAACATCAAGAAGGGATGTCCGCTGCACTCCTCAGATTGCAAGGCACAATGGAAGAGTCTGTCCACCTTCAGGCTGAGGTGATAATGCCACCATGCCAACACACTAAGGTCAACACTGGTAGGATGGCGGCAGCCATGGAGACCTTGGTCCAGGAATTTGCTCCTGCGCTGCCGCACAGGCTCAACTCCATTGCTGATACCATAGTTGGCCTCCAACAGTGTGTACGCGAAAAGGTTGCCGAGCAACTTGATCTCACTCTGGCTACCCGTGCTCCTCAAGGAGTCAGCATGGGACCCCTGGGCACGCATATGGAGGAGGATTCAAAGGTGCACACTCCGGGCCCATGCATCCAGGTGACTCCAAGAGTGTCAGACCAATCTGATTCACCTCTTCCTGTGACCGCAGCAGCTCCAGCTCCACAGGCCAAGGAGGGTGCCACTGCCACACAGCAGGACTCTGAAAGCAGGCTGGAACCCTCCAAGTCTCGGCCCTCCAGAGGACACTGCCAAAGTCATCACAGATTGGGAGTCACAGTCAGCAGGCTGCCTCCACCTCCGCTGTGGATGTCCAGGGAGCACCAAAGCGTAGCGGCAGGGTTAGGACAGTTAAGGAGAATTAGTTGCACAGCCTGGGCATGGGTGTTATCACTTGTACATGCTGTTCACTATTGTCAATAGACTCCCAAGAATGTCTCCCTGCCTATGACACCTTGTTCTGATGAGCAGTGTTCTTGTCACTCGGATGTGAAACCTTTCTGAACAAGATAAAGGCAGGTGTCTCAATCCAGGATCTCTTCCCTATGCCCTGTGCAACCTTCAGACCAAAGTGATGTCTGGCCTCACATTCCCTGGAAACATTACTGATGCCTGTATCTTGGCAGCACTTGTCATTGCTGCCAGAATGTAGTGAGCATGCGCCACAGAGTTCTTTCATTCTCTCAGTGTGCTCTCAGCACCTTTATGGAGGGCCTAGCACCCATCTCTTCAGCATCTGTGACCACTGATGCTGTGCTCCAGCTTCTGAAGGGTTCAGGTGCTGAAGGCGGACAAAACATCAGATGCTTCTAAAGTTTCATGGCTGCGTCTCTATGATATGACCCTGATCACAGAGTGCAAGTGAGCTGCCCTCGGCCAGACAGGAGTCATACATTCTCAGAGGCTGTGTGAAGATTTATGGAGTGTTCTCAATGCATGTCATCATCATCCTCCTGCAATCAAGCGACTATTAGGGCCTCCACCACGTCTCCATGACAAGAGTATTCTCACAGAGGGTATTTGCACTTCCATAAGCCAGACTGGGGTCAAATGTTCACAAATGCTATGTGAGGAACTATGGGGTCACCTCACTGCATGTCGTCATCATCCTCCACAAATTAAGCAGCTATGAGGGCCTCCCGAGCGCCTCTGCCTCGTCTAGCCAGCGTGAGGGCCTTATCCCCATCATCGCCTCCAAGGACCTCCTCAGCTTCATCCCCATTGGCGTCCTCCTCATCAGATGAGACATGCAGCTCCTCCATCTACTCCTCAGCCAGCTCGTCTCCCCATTGCAGCACCAGATTGTTAACGGTGCAGCAGATGACGACAATGCATGACACCCTCTGCGCACTGTATTGCAGGGTTCCACTAGTCTCGTCCAGGCACTGGAACCGGAACTTTAGCATCCCGAAGGGTCTGCTCCATCAAGTTGCAAGCTGCAGCATGAGCCTCATTATACCATTGTTCTGCTGCAGTCTGAGTCCGCCACACGGGTGTCATCAGCCACAGCCTCTGCGAGTAGCCCTTGTTCCTGAGGAACCATTCCTGCAGCTTCTGTGGATCCTGGAAGGCTGCAGGGATATGTGACCGACTGAGGATTTAGGCATTGTGTACACTCCCAAGAAACCATGCACACACCTGCAGGATGTGTTTCTGGTGGTCGCATACCAGTTGCACATTCAACAAATGGAAGCACTTGCGGTTGACATAGTCCATCATGTGTTACGACGGAGATCTGAGCACCACATGAGTGCAGTCAATCACACCCTGCATCTGTAGAAAACCCGAGATCTGGGCGAATCCAATCAGTCTTGCAACCTGGCTGTCCTGGTCCCTGGCAAAATGCACAAAGTTCTGTGCTCTCGTGAAGATCGCATCCATGACCTGATGGATGCATTTGTGGGTGGAGGCTTGAGAGATCCCATAGAGGTCATCTGTGGAGCCCTGAAAGGAGCCACTGGCATAGAAATTGTGTGCCACAGTCACTTTCACAACCACTGGCAGTGGATGCCCTCCATGTCCCTGTGGCACCAAATTCTGCAGTAAATGGCAGATTTGAGTGACCAGTTCCCTAGGCATGCACAGTCTTCAGCGACACTGGTTCTCGGTCAATTGCAGGAATGAAAGGTGGTGTCTATAAACCCTGGGTGTCACTAGGTGCCGACCAGCGACGGATCGCTGTGGTTCTTGGGCAGTGAGTGCAGGAGCCCCAGCCACCTCTTCTTCCTGAGGTTGCTGTTCCTGCCTCTGCGCAGCCAGGATCCTCAGTCACTCTCTCCTCTGTCTTCTTTGCTCTCTGTAGGCCATCAGGCATACAGCTAGTTCACCAGGCTCCAGGATCCTGATGTACTCCTCCTGCAGGATGAAAGAGAGACACACATGGTTAGCATGGGTGTACTAAAAACCTGTCCTGGTTAAGTGTGATAGCCCCTTAATGCTTCCCGGAGCGTGCTGGCCACCGCTTGGATGGCCAGAGATTAGTGCGCTGCATGGTTGCCTTGTTAGCTTGAACCATGGGGGAGACTGGTCAAAACCGGGATGCTGACATTGCAAGGGGCTGTGAGTGCCTTTAGCAGTAACTGCTACATGACCAGCTTTAGGGAGGAGATTATACAGCATGTGCAGTCCAGTAAAGTGTTCATGAATTTGCAGTCTGTGCCGGCGGGGGGAGATCGGCAGAACTTGGTGGCACTTTGATGCCTCTGTATTGCTTGAGTGGGCAGATAAACTAGGAACCTGACCCCAATAATATCAATGTAGCTGCACCTGAACTGTCTCAGTTGCATAGGAATGGTCACTTTCTACAGGTTTTCCGAATGCGTGGCCACTTCCCTCGCCCACCCTACCTCCCCACCCCCAATGCTTGTATGTTATATTCAATGGCAGGGTTGCCCTTGCCCCTCCCCTACCCGCCCACTGCCACCAGTCACCTCAGAGGCAGGACTACACTTGCCTCCCAACCACCCCCCCCACCCCCTCCAGAAAGCGGCAACTCACCTTATCAAAAGATGAGGTATTATTCCTCGAGCTTCTGCTAAGCTTCATTAGAACAGTCTAGGAGACTAAGTACAGAAAGGTCAAAGTGGAAGTGGGATGGAGGATTAAAATGGCAAATGACTTGAAGGTCAGGTCATACTTGCAGCCTTAAACAGAGGCTTTTATTAAAGCGATTATCCAATTTGTCTCCACAATGTAAGCCAGCAAATGTAATATATTAAATTGAAAGAAGTACAAGTAAATTGCTGTTTCACCTGGAAGTAGTTTTTGGGTCCTGGATGATGGGAAAGGAGGAGGTGAAGGGAATGTGTTTCATCTACTATTCTTACATACAAAGGTGCTCTGGGAAAGACAGCGGGTGTTGCAGTGATTTATGAATTCATCGGGTGTCGCAGAGGGAACAGTCGTTTCAAAATGCTTAAAGGGGAGTGGAGAGGAAGATGGGTTCACGCTAGACATGGTACAAACAGTGGAGGATGAGATAATGAATGCGGAGGCTGGTGGGTGTAAGGTGAGGACAAAGGGACTCCTTTCAGGGCTCATGAGGGAGGGGAAGGAGTGAGAGCAGAAGCGTGAGAAATAGGATGGACTTGTCAAGGGCCTAGTCAACCACAGTGGAGGGAAGTTATCATTTGATGAAAAGGTTATGTGCCTAAATAACAACAATGTGGATAATGTTTTCAACACCTCCTCTGCTGATGACTGCAGATTACTAGCCCACATTCCCAAGGACATTCAACAGGTATATCACTTTTGTGCCCTTCTCTCTAACTATCCCAGACTTTCCCTTTTGTTCTACCTGCTCCCTCCCTTCCAACCACATAAAATCTACCACATTTCTACCTCCTTTCAGTTCCGAAGAACTGTCATATTTGACTCAAAGCATTAACTCTGTTTCTCTCTCCACTGATTCTGCCAGACCTGCTGAGTTTTTCCAGCACATTCTGTTTTTATTTCAGGGGTAGGATTTTACCCTTGGCGTACGGTCTTAGTGGGGGTGGATGGTGGCGGGTGCGGTGCACTGCGATTTCACGCTGGTGGGCCAATTAAGGCCCACTCCATGTGAAAAGCAGCTGGGGAATCAGTGAGAAGGGGTGGGCGGGGGTGGGGGCATAGTCGCAAAAGCAGCCCAGGCAGTCCCTGGAAGGCTGCAAAGGAAGGACACTGAAGTCTCCATGGATCCCATTGCGGTTGGACATGGCAGGCGGGAGGGCATATCGGCCCCACGTTTCTCGGATGAGTGCCTCGCAGCCCTCCCGGAGGTGGTGGTAGCCAAGAGGGAACCTCTTGTCCCCAGAGACGGGAAGAGGAGGGCCCCGCACCTCACCAAAATGGCTTGGGAGGGGGTGGCATCCAGGGCCAGCAGCCACGAAATGGTGAGACGCACATGGGTGCAGCGCTGGAAGCACTTCAATGATCTGTTGCGATCGGGAAGGGTGAGTACTGTGTTGGCATGGGTCACTTTGCTGAACGGATAAGAGCTGGCCATCCCCCCATGGACCTCAGAGGTGGTAGATTGTGAGTGGTAAATGTCAATGAGGCAGGCTCTGGCCAAGGGGGTGAGCCCTGGCTGCTTGGGCTGAGTGCTTTGTGGCTCCAGGGTCACGAATCAGCTGAGCCATGAGAGGTGTTCCTCAGGTGGCGTTGGCCAGGCTGCTATGGCGCTGCAGGTACAGGGTGGACTAATCAATACTCCTCTATCCTTTCAGGAGAAGACATCCCATAACAATATTGAGAGGTTGTGGATTGGGGGTGGGGGTCCCCCACAACTAATCCTCACACATTACGAGAAGGAGGCACTAGAGCTGGAGAGGTGCTATACACTCAGTCAAGCAGCCGCATTGAGGTTGGGGTGCCAGGCGAAGGTAAGAGTGCAATGCACTGAGGTGAGAATGTCAGTTATTGCAACCATTCTAGTGTAGTCTCTATATTGATTTGAGCCTCGAAACTGGAGTCCCCATTGATAATTGAAAGACGAGGGCACCAGGATGCATATCTCTGCTCACCAGGTGCCTGGCATGCACAATGACAGTGTCGTAACTTAAACATGTCCTTCTTCTCCCTTTTAGGCTCACCAACAGGCGGTCGCAATGAGGAGCCTGAAGGCCCATTCCTGACCCCAGAGGACTACCATGCTGAACATGTACCTGCCTCACACCCTCTCTGTCAAGCAGGCACCAGCATAGATACCAGCATCTCGGAGGGCATGAGATCATCATTTAATTTCTCGGTACACATAGGTGAGGGCACTTCACACTCGCTTGAGGTGCAGACGGAGGCAGAAAATGGCCAGGGTGCCAGCAGTTAGAGAAGTGCTGGAGATCAGGACAGTGCTCAGTCGATGGCTGATGATGGGCCTCTGAAGTCGTCCATTTGGCAGCAGATGCTGGATGGATGTCCAGCTGGGTGCGCAGGAGGATCTGGCGGAGATACATGAGGGAAAGTATGCTATGGTGTCCTCTGTGCAGGAGTATGACCACGGCTTTAACCCACATGGCCAAGCGCAATGCCTCCTCCATGGAGACAGTGGCGACACAAACGGAGAGGCTGCTCCAGGGACTCAATCAGGGGTCCCTGGGGATGCCCTCGGACCTGCAAGCCCACACACCGGCAATGACCTCAACTGGTCAGTGTCAGTGTGGGAAATGGATTGGGCACCCAGTATTCCAGCCAGGTGACCGGCCATCAATGGTGAGCAGGGAGGTCCAATGCGACCTCACATTGGCGCATGAGCTGCTTGTCGTCTCTGCGGGTTTGTCTCAGGGGTCTCCAGATGACGGCAGCTCTTCCGCCCCTCTGCCAGTTACCGTGGCATCTGATGAGGCTGCGGTGACAGGGGAGATGTCAGCCATGGCACTGGCCGCTCCCTCCCACGTGGGGTCTTTACAGGCTCCACAGGCCAGAGGACGACTATCAAGGCCAACAAGACAGCAGGTTGTCTCCAATGCCGGTGCCAGTGAGGGGGGAGCACGTAGGCATAGCATCCACAAACATAAATGTAAAGCACCTTAAGCACAAAACAGCCATATCACGGGTGATATTTTGTTCCCCCATTTTGCTTTAAATTTTTTCATCGTGTAATTAAAAACACCAGTTAATGTTCATTTCAGCTATATTTCACATTTACGATTAAATGAAATGTTATTTTGTGTTATTGGCCGCTGTATGGTTCATTTGTTCTGTAAGTGCAGAGAAGGCCATTATGTAATGATGGACGTGTGTCTCCTGAAACTTTATTGCAAAGGCACAGAGAGTAAGTTATTGGCCAAGGAAATGATCCTGTCAGGGAGTGAGAATGGAGCCTGCAGCCCTGGCATGTGCTGGTTCTTATTTGGTAGGCTGGCTGAAGGAGCGTTGGATCAAGGCATCCCCAGTGTCCCTGGTTAACCAGGTCAGTGTCCATACCCTCAGCATTCTCCTCATTGTGTTTGTCCTCGAACTCACTATCGGACTAATCATCTATGGTCTCTACAGCTGCGTCAAGATCTTCTTCCTCCACTGGGTCCCCCCTTGCCAATGCCAGATTATGCAGAGCACAGCATGCAACCACTATCAGTGACACATCTGGGGGGACCTCTGGGGGGTATTGCAGTGAGCCCCCTGAACGGTCCAGGCATTGGAAGCGCATCTTCAGAAAACCTACGGTTCTCTCTACTACCGCCCTTGTGGAGGTGTGGCTCCTGTTGTACCACTACTCAGCCTCTGTTCTTGGGTGGCAGAGAGGCGTCATGAGCCACCTTTTGAGGCAATAGCCCTTGTCACCCAGCAGCCACCCATCTAGTCAGACTGAAGCACTGAAGAGTCTCAGCATCTCAGAGTGTCGTAGAATGTAAGCATCATGGGAGCTGCCAGGTTGCCTTGCACAGACTTGCAGAATCTGCACCTTGTGATCCCACACTATCTGCACATTCATGGAGTAGCATCCCTTCCAGCTGACAAAGGCACCCAGCTCATCCATTGGCACCTTGATGGCCACATGTGTGCAGTCAATTGTACCCTGGATGCGGGGGAAGCCACCAATCACTGTGAAGCCTCTGGCTTGCTCTGCCTAGCTGGCCTCATTCATATGGTAATGAATGAAAGTCAATGTATGCCTGCACAAAGCTTCTGTCGCCAGATTCACACAACTGTGGACAGCTGACTGGGAGACTCCACACAGATCCCCCACCGAGCCTTGGAAAGAGCTGGAGGCATAGAAGTTGGGGGCCACTGTGACCTTTACTGGAGCCATTATGTTAAGTCTTTGCATTTAACTATAGTTTACCATCTCTGGCATCAACTTCGTGGGCAGAATTTTCCATGTGTCGGGCGGGTGGGCCTGACCCAATCGCCGGCGGGCACGGAGCTGATCGCCGCCAGTGATCGGGGCCGCACCGCCATTTTACATGGGCGGGCCAATTAAGGCTATGCGCTCCCTGTGCAGGCGGGGGGAATCCCTGATATCGAGAGTGCGCTCTTTCGCACATGCGCACGAAAGACCGCATTCATCTCCCTGAGGCTAAGTGCAGCCTCGACTTTTAAAAATATTAAAAATAGAAAAAAAAAATCCCTTACATGTCGCCTCATGTGACAATATCACATGAGTTGGGACATGTTCATAATTTACGTAACAACTTTAATAAATTTTTTAAAACCGTGCATGAAACCTCATCCCACTGCTGGATGAGGTTTCATATTTTTTCTAGTTGCCGCCGGGGCACCTGGCCGACCCGACAACATTAAAGTTGGACGAGCAGGTCCTTCAATTGCTTAATTGATCCTGTCAATGGCCAAAATTGGCCATTGACAGGTCAGTGGGCCCAGAGCTGATTTTGCTGCGCCCCCGCCTTACTGAAAATCTAAATGGGGTGGGGTGACGTCGGGGGTTCCGCCCAACATCATCCCACGTCATTTTACCCGTCGCCAACAGCAAAATTCTACCCAGTGAATCTATATTCTACCCTCTTAATAGATTTAATATCCTTTCCATAATAGGACACCAAAAGTTGCACAAATTACTCTTAACTGACCAAACAAATACCTTATACACATTTATCATTACTTCTTTACTGTTGTACTCTGTGCCTCTATTTACAAAACACAAAATTCTGATGGTCTTTTGGCTTTCTATACTTTCATTTGCACTTTCAGGGAATTATGTATTTCAACCCCAAGGTCTCTATGTTCATTCACATTTATTGTATCTCTCCATTGATTGTATACTCCCATCTCTCACTTTTACTCCCAAAATATATCGCACAGGTTTCCACAAATAATTACAACTGACATCTGTGTGCCCGTTCCACTAACCTATCTTAGTTTTCCTGATTGTTTGCTGCATTCTCTACATTTGTGCCATAGAATCAGAGGATGGTTACAGCACAGAAGAAAGCCATTCGTGCCCATGCCAGTTCCCTGCAAAAGCAACTCAGCTTGTCCCATTCCCCACAGCTCTACAAATCTTCAGATAATTATCCAATTCCCTTTTGAACGCCTCAATTGAATCAGCCTCCACCATATTCTCAGGCAATGCATTCCAGATTCCAAAAGATTTTTCCTCATGTCACCCTTGGTTCTTTTTCCATTCACCTAAATTGGTGCCCTCTCATTCTCCATCTTTCCACAAATGGAAACAGTTTCTCTCTATTTACACTGCCCAGTCCTTGTATGTTTTTGAATACCTCTATAAAATCTCCTCTGAACTTTCTCTAAGGGAAACAAGCCCAGTTTCTTCAATCTGTTCATCAACAAATTTCCAAATTTTACTCCAAATTATCCATGTGTACTGAGAACCAAACTAGACTTGGCACTGAGCTGCAAGGTGAACTATTTCTAATCCTACTCCAATCTGAGCAACATTAATTTGCCCTGTATTCCCTGTCCATCAACCAACCATTTATCCATGCTGCTACATAACCTGTCGGCACGAGCCTTTACTTTAGTAGTAAAGCTTCTCTTAGACACGTTATTAAATGTCCATGGATCTAAATATATTCGTAATTTTTTGCATTCATCATGAGATGTTAGTGCTGTCATCCAGAATATTTTTTCCTCTTTTGGTACCCAGTGTCAAAATTAAACACCTTCAAGTCAGCTGCGGTATGGACATATATGGAGTAAAACTTCTTCTAGTCTGTTCCATCAATCTCATTATCAACCATAGAAGAGCATTTTCTATGATACCCGAGTAATTATTTCTATTTCTTTTGCCAGTCACTTTTATGATTATTTTGAGACAATCAATCCCTTCAGTGTGAATTATCGGTTTGGTGGTATAGGCACCACAGGTACATTAGGGACTGAACTAAAATAATTTGAGCTTATTTCAGGTAAGATTCTTTCAGTTCAGAGAGAGAGAAAAGGTATTCAGTTCATTTTAACACAGTGGAGCATGTGGTTTGGGTCAGGTTCAGGGTTAAAATTGGAGAAATTGAAAGCACATCGGAAAACCAGCTCCAACGCATTGACTTCTGCGTTCCACTCCAACAAGTTAGGCTGCATGTGCACAATCCCCTCATTAGTGATGGGTTGCCAAATAACATACATGAATCACTCAATTAGATTAATATTTGCACAAATATTGGAGCTTAACATTGGGTCAATGTGTTTTCAGGGCTTCCTGAAACTCACCACTGAAAGCAAAGCGACTATACAGTGGCAATTGAGGGGAGTGATTCAATCTCAGAGAAATTTGGTAATAAATACTCAGTACTCACAGTTGTTTTCTTTCATACATATGAACATACAAAAATACAAATTAGGAGCAGGGCTAGGCCATTCGGCCCCTTGAGCCTGCTCCACCATTTGATAAGATCATGGCTGATTTTTGCTTTCCTTATACCCTTTATACTCTTTGACTCTGTTGTCATCAATAATCTACTTAACTTAGCCTTAAAATATTCACTGCCCTTGGGAAAGAGAATTCCACAGATTAATGACCCTCTGAGAGAAAAAATTCTCTTCATCTCCATCTTAGATGGGAGACCCCTTATTTCCCCTAGTTCTAGTCTCTCCCATATGGGGAAACATCCTTTCAGCAACCACCCTGTCAAGTCCCCTCAAGATCTTACATGTTTCAATAAGGTCACCTCTCATTCTTCTAAACTCCAATGAATACAGGCCCAATCTGTCCAAACGTTCCTTATAAGACAACCTGTTCATCCCAAGAATCAGTTGAGTAAACTTTCTCTGCTTCCAAAGCAATTATAGCCTTTCTTAAATAAGGAAACCAAAGCTGTACATAGTACTTCAGATGTGGTCTCACCAATGCCCTGTACAATTGTAGCAAAACTTCCCTACTTTTATATTCCATTCCCCTTGCAATAAACATCACCTTTGCCTTCCCAATCACTTGCTATGCCTGCATACTAACTTTATGCAATTCATGTACCAGACGTCTTTTGTACTGCAGAGTTCTGCAACCTTTCTCCATTTAAATAATATGTTGCTTTTCTATTCTTCCTGCCAAAATGGACAAGTTCCAACATTATATCCAACTCTCTGTTTCCTGTTAGCTAATCAATCCTCTATCTATGCTAATATGTTACCCCTACACCATGAGTTCTGATTTTGTCATGTGACTTTCGATGTGGCACCTTGTCAAATGCCTTTTGGAAACCCAAGTACACCACATGTATAGGTTCCTCTTTATCCACGTTGCTTGTTACATCCTCAAAGAACTCTAATAAAGTAGTCAAGCACCATTTCCCTTTCACAGAACCAAGTTGACTCTGTCTGATTGCATTAAGTTTTTCTACAACCTCCTTAATAATAGATTTTAGTATTTTCCCTATGAGAGATGTTAGGCTAACTGGCCTGTAGTTTTCTGCTTTCTCTCTCCTTCCATTCTTGAATCGAGGAGTTACATTTGCTATTTGTCAAACCGATGGGACCTTTCCAGGATCTAGGGAATTTTGGAAAATTAAAACAAATGCATTAACTATCTCAGCAGGCACTTATTTTAAGACCATAGGATGAAGTCCATCAGGACCTGGAGATTGTCAGTTTTAGTTCCAATAATTTTTTCAGTACCCCTTTCCTGGTAATTGTAATTGTTTTAAGTTCCTCCCTCTCTTTTAACTCTTGTCTTACAATTATTTGGGATGTTCTTTGTGTCTTCTACAGTGAAGGCAGATGTAAAATATTTGTTCAATGCTTCTGCCATTTCCTTATTTCCCATTATTAATTCCCCAGATTCAACCTCTAGAGGACCAACTCTCATTCTAGTTAATCTTTTCCTTTCTAAATACCTGTAGAAACTCTTACTGCCTGTTTTTATATTTTTAGCTAGCTTCCTCTCATACTTTAATTTTTCCTTCCTTATTTTTTGAGTCATTCTTTGCTAGTTTTTATATTTTGTCCAATCTTCTGACCTACTACTAATCTTCACAGAATTGTATGTTTTTCTTTTAATTTGATACGATCTTTAACTTCCTTAGTTAGCCTCAAATGATGCATCCTTTACCTAGAGTCTTTCTTTCTCACTGGAAGGTATCTTTGCTGAGTGTTTACAAATATCTCCTTAAATGCCTTGCACTGCACCTCTGCTGACTTACCCCTTAACCTAATTTCCCAATTCACTTTAGCCAGTTCTGTCCTTATACCCTTATAATTGCCTTTATTTAAGTTTAAAACATCCATCTTACACTCACTCTTCTCTCCCTCAAACTGAATGCGAATCTCAATCATGTCCTGATCACTATTACCTTGGCACTCCTTTACTGTGAGCTCATTAATTAATCCTGTCTCATTGCACATTACCAGGACTAGAATAGCCTGGTCACTGGTTGGTTCTAGAATGTGCTGCTCTAAGAAACTGTCCCCAAAGCACACCATGAACTCATCTTCCAAACTACCTTTGCCAGTCTGATTCATCCACTCTATATAGATATACAGGGCAGAAATTTTCGTTCAGCGGGCAGGCACATGTCCAACCCGCTCTAGTGTGAAATGACACTCATTGATGTTGGCTGAGCATGGCCACGTCAATGTACAGTTGCGCGATAGTTAAAAGGCCTGTTAAGGCCATTAAGTAAGCAATTAAATTAAAATTTTCACCGCCCATCCAACCTAATGGGACAAGGTTTCCAAAAGCAAATGAAAATAAAACAAAAGCTTTAATTTTTCATTAATAATATGCCACTGCTCATGTGACAGAGTCACATGAGGGGACATGTTTCATTACATTTTTTTTCAGTTCTGTGCCTCAGGAAGATTATGAAGCACTCACTTGCGTGCACTTCTTGCTCGGCACACTCGCCTTCCTCCCCCTCCCGCACAGGCAGCGCTCAGCACTGCTACTCACATTTCACGCTAGGTGAGCCTTAATTGGCCCATCTGTGTGAAATTGCAGTCCGGTGCCAAGTGCGAGCGGTGATCAGCTTCCCAGCCACCCCCACCAAGCACCCCCACCAAGGGCAAAATTCTGCCCATAGATTAAAATCACCCATGATTATCACTGTACTTTTTTCACAAGCCCATTTTTCACGTTATTCCTTCCTATATACCTTGTCCTACAGTGGTAGTTATTGTTCAGGAACCTATAAACTACTCCTCAAAGTGACTCTTTACCTTTGCTATTTCTTCCCTCTACCCAAACTGATTCTACATCTTGATCTTTAGAACTAAGGTCATCTTTCTCTACTGTATGAATGTCAGAGAAACACCACCAAATTTACCTCACTTTCCCTCCTACCTGAATGTCAAGTACCCTTGAATGTTCAGATCCCAGTCCCTAGCACCTTGCAGTTTCTGTAATGGCTATCAAATCATAAATATGTATTTCTATATGGGCTGACAGTTCATCTGTTTTGTTACGAATGCTATGCGCACTCAGATACAGAGCCTTTAGTTCTGTCTTTTTTTACTATTTTTGCAACATCTGGTCTTATCTGCTGATGCACTCTTAAATTTGTATGCTCTGTCCCTTCCTACCATGCACATATTAGCATTACTATTATTGTGACCTTGCTTTCTGGTCTTGTCCTCTCCATTAAGTTATTACATCTTCCCTCACTTGATCTCTTGCCCTTTAGTTTCCTGCTAATCAGAAAGGGTTTGTTCACAGTACTTTTGCTGTGAGTTGTCACCACACTTTTAAGGTTTGATCCACATTTTCAAGGTTCGATTTATATCTTGAAGCTTTGTTCTTTGGGTGCTACTTATGCTGCCTTTGATTGGATTTCAGATGAGGAGTAACATGACCAGCAGCAGCACCAATAACTTGCCGGTCACAGACCTGTAGCTGCACAGCACAGAGGACAGCAGTAGAGAGAAGAGCCCCAGAGGGGGCAGCAGCAGCAAGTGAATCTACAGAGAGCTGTAGCTCATGAAACTGCGAAACAGAATGCATTGGCAGACATTGAGTGTCCTTGACATGCCTGAACAGCAGTACCTCAGGGAACTCAGATTATTGCATCAGGAGGTGGCAAGCATTTGTAATTTCCTGGAAGAAGGCCTGCTCCCTGGTGACCATACATTACCAATGGCTGTCAAAGTCATCACTGCCTCAATTTTGCCTCCGGATTCTCGCAGGGCTCTGCTGCAAACATATCCATGCTTTCCTAGTCTGCAGCCCGCAAATGCAAAAGACAGTAGGCTGATAGCTTGTTTGTCATGAATGTGAGCTTTTCCTGTAATGGTGCCCATCAGAATGAGAAGGTGCTCAGCTTTATGACTCTAGCTACCCACATGTGTAAGATGTAATCAACTGCACATGTGACAATAGGATCAACCTCAAAACAACCAAGAGTATTCATCAACCCAATGGTTTCCATTACATCAACGTGCAATTGGTGTACAACCACAAAAAAGATCTTTATGCAGGTGTGCATAAGAACCCTGGGCAACTGCCATAATGCTTTTATCCTGTTGTAGTCCAAGCTCCCTAATGCTTTTGGACCTGCAAGCAGACTTAAGTGGTGGCTGCTAGGCAACAAAAGATACCTACCTTAAACTAGGCTCACCCATTGGAAACCCATAAACTGGAGTGCAACAGTGCTACAAAAAATGGTATATCACCACCAAATGTGTGACTGAACAGTCTTTTGACATGTTGAAGATGTGTGCCAGCTCTAAAGGCACCCTTTAGTAGACAGCAGACAGGATCTACAGAATGATCATTGTTTACTGCACAACAGCAAAGCTTGGACCTGTATGAAGAACAAAGTGAACAACTGAGATTTTCCTCCAACAATTCAGAAAGGATGGAGGAAGATGAAGGAAGAGGAGTAGGATGATGTGGACAATACACCCCAGCTGCTGATATTGCTGCCTGGGATGTGAGGGGGGCCTCCATTAATGCAGGATTTAACTTAGGTTGCACCAGTGAACCCATGTCTCAAGGAATTGCAACTGCCTTCAACCTCCCCTACCTGAAACAATGCATATTCTCCAGTGCCTCCTCCTGTGCAGCAGGCAATTGGGAAATCTATAGAGGACCACCTCCAGTTCTTTACCCCTCCCTTGTCTTCTGTGCTTTCTGTTCCTACAAGGAGGGAAATTACAGGCACATGAGCAATATAATGGCATGAGTTCAGCCATTGCATGGAATGCATTTGCAGAGGATGACAATGACCGAGAGGAATGAAATTCCATCAAGATGAGGATTGGGGGTGGGGTGATGGTGGTGAATGGATAGTTGGAAATCTGAGGAAGTTCATAGGAAGAAAAGAATGAGTGTGCCTGCAAAGTAAGTGATTGTAAGGAGTGATGGGCTGGAGCAGGCTTGAGAAGGCAGTGCAAAGGGATGAGATGGTGTGCATAGAAGGATGTAGATGAATGTGCCACAGGGGAGGCAGTGGCATTGTGGTATTGTCATTGAACTGGTATTCCAAAGACCCAGGGTAATGCTCTGGGGTGCCGGGTTTGAATCCCACCACGGCAAATGGTGAAACTTAAATTCAATAAAAATCTAGAATTAAAAGTCTGATGATGACTGAAACCATTGCTGATAGTCATAAAAACCCATCTGGTTCACTAATGTCCATTATGGAAGGAAATCTCTGTCCATACCTGGCCTGGCCGACATGTCACTCCAGACCCACAATGACTTTTAAAATGCCCTCTGAACAAGGACAATTAGGAATGGGCAAAAAATGCTGGTCTAGCCAGTGATGCCCACTTCTCATGAATGAATAAAAAAAACATTTTTAAAAAACTCACCTCTCCTGACTTGCCTAGCTCTTTAAACCTCTTGCTACACTGAATGCAGAAATGTGGCACTACACTCTTCCTGCTGACTTCTGCCACCACCAACACTTAGTTGGTTTCAGCTGCAGGTTGCTTCCTTTCATTACTAGTATTAGTATCTCTCTCCCACTCCTCACAGCCAGAGGAGCACAGCAAGGGAGCTGCCAGTAAAGGTGGGTGGGGGTTGAACATCTGGAATCTGTGGTGAGACTTTGTCTTACCTGCCAACTTCAACTCCTCCTTGCTTCTTTGAATTGTCCTTTTAAATACAGGGCGAGATTAAAAAGGAAATTAGGAAATCAAAGAGAGAGCATGAATAAATGTTTGCAATTAAAATTAAGGAAATCCCAAAGATCTTTTATAAATGCTGCAGAGGATAAGGAAAGACTAGGGTCAATTGCAGACTGAAAAAGAAAGCTGTGTGTAGGGAGAAGACATGGGCACAGTACTTAATGAATAATTTGCGCCTGTCTTTATAAGAGTTGGGGATGATATAGGTGATGAGATAAATATTGAATATTGGATGCAATAAATTTAGTGAGAGAGGAAATATGAAGGTGCTTAGCATCTTTGAAATTAGATAAATCATCAGGCCGGATGAAATTTATCCTGGGCTGTTAAGTGTTAAACAAGGAAGTAGTGGAGACCTCTGGCCATTATTTTCTAATCCTCCTCTGGCTTCAGACATGGTACCAGACAACGGGAAGACTATTAACATTGTACTAATACTTAGATGGAGAAAGGGATAGACCAAGACTGGTCAACCTTACCCTGGTGGTGGACAGATTATTCAGAAAAAATTCTGAACGACAGTGTAAATCATCATTTAGAAAGACATCGTCTAATCAAGGGCAGGCAGCATGGATGCGTTAAGGGAATTAGCTCAATTGACCTTTTGGCAGGAGGTAACAAGAAGGGTCAATGACGGTGCTGTGTTTGATGTAGTCTATCTAGATTTTAGCAAGGATTTTGACAAGGTAATGGGATCCAAAGAAAAGTGATAAATTGAATCCAGAGTTTGAAGGAAGCAAAGGGTAATAGTTAATGTAGTGATATCCTTGTGCTATTTATATGTGACACAAATGAAGTGCGTGGATTCCATTTGCTTGAGTGTCTCTGGTGGGGTTTAGTTACAGCTAAGTCAGTACAAGCAGTCAAACAATTTCTAGACACATCCTGTTGTCTAGGGTACCACAGTGCAGAGACCGACCATAGCTCCTGATCACCTGATGACACCCAGGTGCCTGGCTCATCTGCATGTTGAGCTTCTTAAAGGACATCTTTCTTAAAGTGATATTACAACATCACCTGTTTTTCCAAAGATAAATCTCATACGTTACAAGTGAGACACATAGACATTGAGTAATAGCAAACTTAGTTACACAGGGATAGGGATTGTAAGCTTTACAAGTACAGAAATAACGATTGTAAAATTTACGAGTTTGGAAGTCTAGGAGCCCACTGCTGGAATTTTCTGGTCCTGCCCATGACATTACCTGTTGCGGGTGGGAACGGAAAATTTGGAGAGCCAGTCAAAAGTTCATCGACTTCCAACAGCACCAGAAAATCCTGGCCATGGGCGAGGCTGGATAATCCTGGCCCATATGTTGCTTTGGTAATTTGACAACTCTTCCAGATCTTGTTATGGTGTAACCTTCTGGAGATATGGATTTCACCCTTGGTTGTTCCTGATTCGAAGATGCATTGTCGGTGTGTTGGTTGCTGTCCTGGTGTTCCATCCCATTGTCGTCATCTGTGTGCGTTCTTTCACGTTGCCTATGCACAATTGGCATATTGTGCATTTCTCTCAGCTGACTTCTGTTCCTTCTCAATGTTGCTCTGTCGGATGTTGTGACTTCATAAGACCTAGGCTCACTGCCTACTTTGGATACCTCTGCGGGTAACCATGTTCCCAATGTGGAGTGTGCAACCCTGATCTTTTGTGCTACATGTAGCTGAGGTAGTTCCTCACCTGCATGCCGGTCATGCACCATCTTCATCCTCTTTTGTTTTTCGAGAAGTGTGTCCTGCAACTCTGAGAATTTGGACAGGTGATGGCTTGGCAAGATCCTTCTTACTTGCCTTCTAAACATGATCTCTGTCAACGAAGGTAAACCAGTTCCAGAGGTGTAGCTTGGAGGTGTAACATAGTGACAGGAAAATCTTGTTTCATTGTCCTACACTTCAGTATGAGTGATTTGATGGTGTAGACCATCCACTTGATAAGGCCATTAGATCGGGGATAGTGTGGTAAAGATGTCACACGTTTCACACCCTATTTGGCACATATGTCCCTGAAAGGTTTGTCTGTATTCTGTGGCCCATTGTCCAAAATGATTTTATCAGGCACACCAAACGGACTGAATATTGCATTCAATGTGCCTGCCATGGAGGCACTTGATGTGTCCCTTTGTCTATCTGACAATTGGAAATTTAATTGGAGAAGTAATCGGTGACTAAGATAAAGTTGTCTCCATTTACGGTTAATAGATCAATGGCGATTTTGGACCAAATAACTGAAAGAATCTCATGAGGGTGTAGAGGCTCTTTACATTGCTGTGGTTGGTGGCTGTAGCATGCCTCGCACATCGTCACTAGCTTCTCGATGTCCCTCTTAATCCCTGGCCAATAGACCGGGTCACGTGCCAGTCATCTTGTCTGCTTTATGCCCATATGTCCTCGGTGTAATTGTGACAATATGTCCTGTTCGAGAGCCATTTACCAGCACTTGGCCCATAGCCTTGAATGTTATGATGTGCCAAGTGCTCATCCAGGTACTTTTTAAAGGATGTGAGGCAACCCGCCTCCACCACCCTCCCAGGCAATACATTCCAGACCGTCACCACCCTCTGGGTAAAAAAGCTTTACCTTACATCCCCCCTAAACCTCCTGCCCCTCACCTTGAACTTACGTCCCCCCATAAAACCTGAAATTTGTTTCCTATAGGGTTCCACAGGACTCAGTGCTAGGCCCCATGCTTTTCACATTTTAGCATGATTAAGCAGTTTATACATGATACAAAAATTGGTCATGTGGTTAATAGTGAGGAAAAATAGTTTTAAACTGCAGGAAGATATCAATGGACTGGTCAGGTGGGAAGAACCGTGACAAATGGAATTCAATCCAGAGAAGTGGGAAATAATGCACTGGGGAGGGAAACAAGACAAGGGAATTCACAACATGGTAGGAGACTGAGAAGTAAGAAGGAATAGAGAAATCTTGGCGTGCATGTTCATGGATTCCAGAAGGAGCAGAACAGGTGGTTAAGAAGGCATATGAGATACATATGGCCAAGGCATAAAGCAGGGAGATTATGCCAGAATTCTATTAAACACTATTTCGGCCACATTGGAGCACTGCATATAGCTCTGATGATTGCGTCACAGGAAGATGTCATCATACTAGAAATTTACAAGGACCTTGTCAGGACTGGAAAATTTTAGCTATGAAGAAATATTGAATAATTTGGGGTTGTTCTCTTTGAAACAGCAGAGGCTGAGGAGAGGTTTAATTGAGATATTTAAAATTATTGTTATTAAATAGAGTGGATAGAAAGAACCTACCTCCCTTAACAGAATTGTCAATAACCAGGGAGAATAAATTAAAAGTAAGAGCTGGAAGGATTTGAATGCAGTTGAGAAGAAATGTTTTCGTGCAAAAGGCTGTGATGGTCTGGCACTCACTGTCTGGAAGACAGAAATGTTCATCACATCTTCAAAGCACTTGGATATGCAGTTAAGTGCTGTAATCTACGAGACTACGGACCAAGAGCTGGAAAGAAGGATTATGCTAGATAGCTCTTTTTTGGCTGTCATGGACACTTTGGGGAGAATTTAATGCCTTTCCCCCATGGCGAGTTTGGTGGTGGGGGCATTTAATCAGCTGGGAAGGGAACCCTGCCACCTTCCCGCCTATGCCCCTAATATGTCTATGGTGGGAAAGCTTGTCATTGGCCTTTCCACTCTACCCACCTAAGGGCCTCATGCTGCCAGCGCTGTTATCCACCCAGTGGTGAGCCAGAAACTCGCCATGTGGGAAGGCCAAAAAGCAAAACCTGTCAGGGTTGGTTGTGAGCAGGCTTCCGGGGGAAAGGGGGCAGGGTTCCCTCATTCAAAGATGTTCAGTGACTGATCGAATGGCTCATCACCAGGAAGGGGGCCGCCTGCTGAGTGCCAAATCCTTTGCTTGCTGCCAACCCCCTCTTCTCCTCCCCATGAGCCTCACCCCAGTGATCCCCTTCCTACTATCATTCATCTGTGCCCTGGGTCCCTCGAGATCTTGCATTACTGGCAGCCAACACCCTGGTGGCGCTGGCGAGGAATGAGGAACTGTCAGCCTCTAATTGACCAGCAGCTCTCAGCAAGTTCCACCCACAGGGTCCTTGATCCTGGAGAAGACCCGCCATTGGCCTGTCAAGTACTTGATTAGCATTTAATTTGGTGGCCTTCCCAAAAAAAAAGGAGAAGCGGGGCCCTTGCCGGCTCTAGCTGGCAGGTGAGATCCCCATCACCTACATTAAATACCACCCAAGAATTTGAATGGCCTCATTAATTTCTACGGTTCATGAACCATCATGCACCAATATTCCTGCTCCTGCAGTCACCACTTTCGGGGCCTACAATGTAGGCCATCAGGACAAGGGAATTTGTAGACTTCTCTTCCCATTAATTTTCCTAGTACTTTTTCTTTACTAATTAATTACTTTAGGTTCCT
Organism: Carcharodon carcharias; assembly: GCF_017639515.1. Lineage (NCBI taxonomy): Eukaryota > Metazoa > Chordata > Chondrichthyes > Lamniformes > Lamnidae > Carcharodon > Carcharodon carcharias. The sequence continues at coordinate 72,485,079 of NC_054478.1, forward strand.
CATTCTCATTAGGTCCTCAGTTTTCCAATATTTCTGGCAGATATTTTGTGTTTTCTATGATGAAGGCAGACATAAATTATTTAATATCTTTGCAATTTCCTTATTCTCCATCAGAATTTTTCCTGTCTCAGCCTCTAAGGGACTCATAGTTACCTTCACCACTCATTTCCTGTTAAATACTGTAGAAGTTCGTACAATCTGTTTTTATGTTACTTGCTAGTTTAGTCTCATTATATTTTTCCTTCTCCCAATCTTTTGGTCATTGAGCTTATGGCTCTTCTTGCTAATATTATAAGCATCTTCTTTTAATCTAATACTAGCCTTAACCTCTTTACTTAGCCACGGATTTATCACTTTTCCCATGACGTTTTTATTTCCTAATGGAATGAACATTTGTTGAGAACTATGGAATTTTTAAAAATATGTTTGCCTTTGCTTATCTATATCACCTCCTGAATCCTCAAAGCCACCGTCTACAAAGCACAAGTCAGGAGTGTGATGGAATACGCTCCACTTGGCTGGATGACTGCAGCTCCAATTGTGCGCAAAAAGCTCGACACCATTCAGGACAAACCCACTTGATCAACATCCCAACCACCACCTTAAACATTTACATCATCTACAACCAACACAGAGTGGCAGAATTTTGTAACATAAACAGGATGCAATGCAGCAACTCATCAAGGCTCCTCCGAATGTACCTTCCAAACCCACAATTGCTATCCCTTAGAAGGACAAGATCAGTAGACACATGGGAACATCACCACCTGCATGTGCCCCTCTAAGCTACACACCATCCTGACTTGAAATCATATCACTGTTCCTTCACTGTGGTTAGGTCAAAAATCCTGGAACCCTCTTCCTACCCACACCAGATGAGCCATCAATTTCTCAAGGGCATTAGTGTGCTTGCACACGAACAGGGAAAAGAGCTCATCCTGAGTGAGACACAGCGAGAGTGAGTGTGGGTATTGACAATTTGGTGCACAGTGGGAATTCGGTGCAGAGGGGAAGAGGTGGTCTTTGCATTTTTTTTTTGCTATCCAACTTAAATCTTCAGAGAGTGGTCTTGCCCTGCTGCAGCAGTAGAGGCTACAAGAGAAAGGACTGACTGGTAAGTAGTGGGTAAGGTCGGGTAAATATTTACTACTTTTATCGCTTATAGTTTAAGGTCTTTTTGTGGTTTATAGTTTGCATATTCTGTAGTAATGAGGATCAGGAAAGAAGGGCCCTAGAGTAATTGATTTAAAAGGTTTAATTTAAAGGGATAAGTCATGGCAGAAGAGCTCAAAGCCTTGGTGTGCTCCTTGTGGGAAGCCAGGAACATTTCCAGTGCCCGGGACCAGCATGTGTGCAGGAAGTGTGTCTAACTGCAGCTCCTGGAAGCTTGGGTTTCAGAGCTGGAACGGTGGCTGGGGACACTGTGGAGCATCCGCGAGTCTGAGATCATCGTGGATAGCACGATTAGAGAGGTGGTCACACCGCAGCTAAAGGGACCTGAGGAAGGAAGGGAATGGGTAATCACCAGGCAGTCTAAGAGAAATAGGCAGGTAGTTCAGGACTCCCCTGGGGACCCGCTCTCAAATCGGTATTCCATTTTGGAGGCTGATGAGGGTACTGGTTCCTCCAGGGAGTGCAGACAGAGCCAAGCTTCTGGCATCACAAGCAGCCTGTCTGTACAGGAGGGGAGGAAGACAGGAAGAGCAATAGTAATAAGGGATTCTATAGTCAGGGGAATAGATAGGCGCTACTGTGGCCATCAATGTGACTCCAGGATGGTGTGTTGTCTCCCTGGTGCCAGGGGTCCGGGATGTCACTGATGCAGGGCATCCTAAAGGGGGAGGGTGATAAGGCAGAGGTCATGGTACATGTTGGTACCAATGACATAGGTAGAAAGAGGGATGAGGTCTTGCATCAATAATTCAGGGAGTTATGCAGTAGACTAAAAAGCAAGACCTCTCGGGTTGTAATCTCTGGATAACTCCCAGTGCCACTTGCTAGCGAGCTCAGAAGTAGGAGAATAGCGCAGATGAATACGTGGTTTAAAAGTTGGTGCAGGAGAGAGGGTTTTAGATTCCTGGATCACTGGGACTGTTTCTCGGGAAGGTCGGACCTGTACAAGCGGGATGATCTACATCTGAACCAGAGCGGGACTAACATCTTTGCGGGTGGGTTTGCTAGTGCTGTTGGGAGGAGTTTAAACTAATTTAGCAGTGGGAGGGGACACAGAATGTTAGCAGAATAGGGACGCATCATAATATAGTAAAACAATCAAGTCGGAGGGAGTACAGCTGCATTAAGCTTTAAAGGAGCAAGGCAAGGCTGGATGGCCTCTACTTTAATGCCAGGAGTAGTACAGGTAAAACGGATGATTTAAGGGTGAGGATTGACACATGGAATTGTGATATAGTAGCCATCACTGAGATGTGGTTGAGGAAAGGGCAGGATTGGCAGCTCAACATTCTGGGATATAGAATCTTCAGGCAAGACAGGGGAGGGGTGAAAGAGGAGGAAAGTTGCATTATTAGTTAAGGAGTCAGTTACTATAGTAAGGAGAGATGATATCTTAGAGGAGGCATCGAATGAAGCTTTGTGGGAGAGCTTAGGAATAAAAAAGGGGCAGCCACATTGTTAGGTGTTTATTATAGACCCCCAGATAGTCAGCGGGAAATTGAGGAGTAAATGTGTGCACAATTTGTGGAGGTGTGTAAAAACAAAAACAATAGGGTAATTGTATTAGGTGATTTCAACTTTCCCAACATTAATTGGGATAGACATAGTGTTAAGGGCTTGAATGCAGTGGATTTCTTGAAATGTGTACAGGAGAACTTTTTAGGTCAATATGTAGCGGGTCCAACAAGGGATGGCGCAGTGCTGGACCTAATTCTGGGGAGCGAAGCTGGACAGGTGCCTGAGGTGGTTGTGGGCGAGCATTTTAGCGATAGTGTCCACAACATGGTACAGTTTAAGTTTATTATGGACAAAGAAACAGACAAGTTGCAAAAAAATGTTTTGGATTGAGGGAGAGTGGATTTTAGTAAAATAAGGCAGGATCTGGCTAAGGTAGACTGGGAACAGTTGCTTGTAGGGAAATCTACAGAGGAACAGTGGGGGGGGGGTGTTCAAAAAGGAAATGGGGATGGTACAGGCTGGGCATGTTCCCTCTAGGGTGATAGGAAGGAGTAACAAGCCCAGAGAACCATGGATGACCAGAGATATTCAGGTTACGCTGAGAAGGAAAAGAGAGGCTTTTAGCAGGTACAAGGGAAGCAAATCAGTAGAGGCATTAGTGGAGTACAGAAATTGCAGGGTGGAGCTTAAGAAAACAATTAGGAGAGCAAATATGGGATATGGGAAAGCTCTGGCTGGTAAAAGTAGGGAAAGTACCAAGATATTCTTTAAGTATATCAATGGGAAGAGGATAACCAGGGAAAGAGTAGGGCCCATAAGGGACCAAGGAGGCAATCTATGGGTGGAGCCAGAGGACATCACTAGAGTGTTGAATGAATACTTCACATCCGTCTTCACCCAAGAGAATGAGGATGAAGGTATCGAACTTGGGGAGAGAGAATGCAAGTTTCTTAAACAAATTGATATAGGGAGTGACAAGGTATTGGAGGTGTTGGCAGGCTTAAAAGTGGACAAATCTCCAGGTCCAGATGATTTGTGTCCCAGACTGCTGAGGGAGGCAAGGGAGGAGATCACAAGGATTCTGGCCCAAATTTTTAATTCCTCACCAGCCACGGGGGAGGGGCCAGAGGACTGGAGAACAGCTAATGTGGTTGCGCTATTTAAGAAGGGTTGTAGAGATAAGCCAGGGAACTACAGGCCAGTGAGTCTCATGTCAGTGGTAGCGAAACTATTGGAGAAAGTTCTGAAGGAGAGTATCTATCTCCACTTGGAGAGGCAAGGTTTAATCAGGGATAGTCAGCATGGCTTTGTCAGAGGGAGGTCATGCCTAATAAATTTGATTGAATTTTTTGAGGAAGTGACCAGGTGTGTAGGTGAGGGTAGTGCAGCTGATGTAGTTTATACGGATTTCAGCAAAGCCTTTGACAAGGTCCCTTATGGAGACTTGTAAAGAAGGCAAATGCACATAAGATACAGGGTAATTTGCTAAGGTGGATTCAAAATTGGCTTAGTTGTAGAAGAAAAAGGGTGATGACAGAAGGATGCTTTAGTGACTAGAAGCCAGTGTCCAGTGGCATACCACAGAGATCTGTGCTGGGTCCCCTATTATTTGTCATTTATATAAACAACATAGATGACTATGTGGGGGGTAGGATTAGAAAGTTTGCGGATGACACAAAGATTGGCCAGGTGGTTAACAGTGAAGTTGAGTGTCTTGGACTACAAGAAGACATAGAAGGGATGGTCAAATGGGCAGATAAGTGGCAGATGGAATTTAACCATGAAAAGTGTGAGGTGATACACTTTGGAAGGAGCAATTTGACAAGGAAGTATTCAATGAATGACATGACACTAGGAAGTTCTGAGGAACAAAGGGACCTTGGCATGTGTGTCCATAGATCTCTGAAGACAGAGGGGCATGTTAATGGGGTGGTGAAAAAGGCATATGGGACACTTGCCTTTATCAATCGAGGCATAGATTACAAAAGTAGGGAGGTCATGTTGGAGTTGTATAGAACCTTGGTGAGGCCACAGCTGGAGTACTGTGTGCAGCTCTGGTCGCCACATTATAGGAAGAATGTGATTACTCTGGAGGGGGTGCAGAGGAGATTCACCAGGATGTTGCCTGGGATGAAACATTTAAATTATGAAGAGAGATTGGATAGAGTTGGCTGTTTTCATTGGAGCAGAGAAGACTGAGGGGTGACCTGATTGAGGTGCATAAGATTATGAGGGGCATGGACAGGGAGCAGCTGCTCCCCTTAGTTGAAGGATCAGTCACGAGGGGACATAATTTCAAGTTGAAGGGCAAGAGGATTGGGGGGGATGTGAGGAAAAGCTTTTTTACCCAGAGGGTGATGACGGTCTGGAATGCACTGCCTGGAAGGGTGGTGGAGGTAGGTTGCCTCACACCCATTAAAAAGTACCTGGATGAGCACTTGGCACGTCATAACATTCAAGGCTATGGGCCAAGTGCTGATAAATGGGATTAGGTAGGTAGGTCAGTTGTTTCTCACGTGTCGGTGCAGACTCGATGGGCTGAATGGCCTTCTCTGCACTCTGTGGTTTTGCGATTCTGTGATTAGGGATGAGCAACAAATGGTGTCCTTGCCAGCAAAGTTCACATCCCATGAAAGAATAAAAAAAAACATACCTTTTAACCAAATTTGCCAATGCAGCTCAGCCAACTTGTCCTTTATTCCTATGGAATTGGTTTCATTTAAGGTTATGCTCTAGCTTTAGACATAAGTACATCATTCTGGAACTGAATGTGAAATTCTATCACATTTTGATCACTTTTGCCCAGAGTGTCCCTTATTATGAGATTACAAGTTAAGCCTGTCTAATTACACAATTTAAAGTTCCGTCTTCCTGTTTGGTTCCACAATGTATTATTCTAGGAAGGGGCCGAAAATGCATTTCAGAGGCAGAATTTGTGAGGTTTCAGGCAGGTGACAGGTGGCATGTGCCAGAGGGCATGAAATTATGTCAGGTACCGCAGTTTTCAGGCCAGTCAGGCTTAGAGACCAATAGGATTCAAGGCCACCACTGGACTCCCTCTGGTATTGGGGCTAATCCATTGCATGGATGTACCACCATGGCTTCCGTAGAGCAGTCAGGAGCCTTTGTGAAAAGGAAAGGGTTCCATTCACTATACTTACAATTAGATTACAAGCCTTCTAACGAGTATTATGTGTAGCTCCACTGAGGGCCTTGATGAATATAGGAATCTCCAGATCAAGAACAGGCATCAAGAGTTGGTTGAAAGCTGTTGGATCCAGTCCCTTTGGTTTGTTGGGGCTAAAGGATCTGGGTTGCACGCTTGAATTGACCGAGTTGGTACAGAGACAGAGAACATCAGGAGATCGTTGTTAGAACAAACACGTGTTGTTTATTTACAAACTAAACTCAGCAGTTACACTTGTGTGCTCACAACACAAAACTCTGTCTTCATTCTTCAGTGTCTAACTCAAGACTCTCTCACTATGGTAGCCTGTGCTACTCTGCTATTGGATATTAAGATCATGTGATCTTACATTACAACACTTTTCTTAAAGGTATATTACATATCAGATTACTATAAAAGCACAACTCACTAACATCACATCTGTCTCTCCCATTGGTCCTGCAGTGGATAGTGGATGAGGAGCTGCCAACGGCTCTGGGGCCAGATGAAACCTTGGAGGACGATATGCCATCCGAGGAGACAGTGTCTCATCAGACTTAATGGGCTGAATTGCCTACAGCTCCTAATTCGTATGTTCATACATCAACTGCAGTCACCAGCAGAACAAAACTTAGCAGCACACAGAAACATTTGCATAAATGTACCTAATTACACCTGGGGTCTCTCTGGGGGATAGTGTCTTGCTGGAAATTGCCTAAGTGCAAATGTAAAGGTTTTTTAATGAATATTATAATGCTTTATTTGTTCATTTCTGCATTAGTGGTCCCCTACCAAATGGTGAGAACTTGAAATGGTGGGCATGAAGAGGTGTGCAAAGGATGAGAGCAATGGTGAACGTATCCCTTAGAATGATGTAATGTAATGATGGAGCCACTGAGAGTCAAACGCTAAATACTATCTTAGATAACCACCTATACTCTACAACCCAGAATCAGCATAAGTTAAACATGAATTAACATGCAAATTGAGGTTGATTATAAACTATTAATTACATATTAAATGGCAGATATAACTAAGATCTTACAAATTGGCTTGGCAGTCCGCATTGCATATATGTCATCAATCTCAGTCTTCAAAACTCTGTCTTCCTCACAAAGAATTTCAACTCCTCTTCTAGGATTTAGTCTGATCCTCAGCTGACAGCAGCCACAACCAAACCGAGTTCAACAGGCAAGGTCTTCACCAAAAATGGCACACATCTATAGAACCTCCTCAATTTTGCTTACGACAGTCTAGATGGCATAGATCCATCAATGTTATCTTCAAATAACTGAAACTGCTGCAGCAACTATGCATTTGCCTACTCTCAGCTTCTGGATCTTGCTTCCACCTCCTTCAGCGTGCCTGTGCTGCACCACTGGGATCATCTGAGCTCTGATGGCTGTGTGTGCTTTTATATGGCTTCAATCAGTTTTAGTCTCCCCAGAAGTTTTTGTTTCCAATTTCAATTTCAGTTTTAGTTTCCTTAGAAACTGGAAGAGTTTGTTTCCTTTCTCAGTTTCCCTTTTCAGTTTTGCTTTTCAATTAGGGTCTGTCTCAAAAAATACAGCTTTGTAACCATGGATTCCATCACACTAGTTACACCATTATTGCCCAAAAGGTCCATATAAAGGAAAAGCTAAATTGGTTAAGAATTACCTCATGAAAATTAACAGATGGATAAACCTTTGAGCTGATTGTATAACTGGAGTTAAGTTCTGGTTTCAGAAGCTGCATATTTGATGGTTCTGCATTAATTTCACACTAATATGTTTAAAGCTACCACTTTATAGAAACAAAGCTTAAAAATAGACTTTGAAAATTAGGTGCAAAATATCACTTTCACAAATTCAAATTGCAGCATAAAACAGAAGCACAAACTTTTTAATGACTCTTTAAATATTTTCAAAATGAGAATTTGAAGGATTAGGCAAAGAAGTCTTCAGCAGCACACTTATAAATACAAGGAACTGAACTTTTATCTTCCTTATCTCTCCAAGAGGCACACTGAGTACAACTCCAGGATATCAATCTAAGCTTGAAAATTGCTAATTAATCTCCATCCTCAGCAAGATGTTTTATTTGGCATGATATTTCGATAGTCCCTGTCCTTTAAGGATAATAATTTTCCAGAGAGTTATTTATCATATTGATCCACATTTATCTTTATAAACTTAAATCCAATTCACAACCTGATATTTAACCAGCTTTTTTAAAAGCTAATTGACACAGAATTAATTTCATTTGCCGAAGGTCATTTCTGCATATTTACTTGGAAAAAGGAATCAATTCCATCTCATGTCTTAAACAACAACAGAATTACCTGGAAAAACTCAGCAGGTCTGGCAGCATCGGCGGAGAAGAAAAGAGTTGACGTTTCGAGTCCTCATGACCCTTCGACAGAACGGATTGAATGTTAGAAGAGGGATGAAATATATGCTGGTCTAAGGTGGCAGCGGGGGGGGGGGGGGGGGAAGGGAATATTTCACCCCTCTTCTAACATTCAATCAGTTCTGTCGAAGGGTCATGAGGACTCAAAATGTCAACTCTTTTCTTCTCCGCCGATGCTGCCAGACCTGCTGAGTTTTTCCAGGTAATTCTGTTTTTGTTTTCGATTTCCAGCATCCGCAGTTTTTTGTTTTTATTTCCATCTCATGTCTTGTTTGATTGTATGCTCATTTTCTCTGATTCACTCCCTTCTGTGCTTGCTTATTTCATGCACAGATACAAGCATACAAGCTAAGTAACATCAAGGCTAGAACAAGGAATATGTGTAATTAGCAAATGTGAAAATGGGACATTTTCATTTGATAGGTGATTATTCACTTGAAAGCATTGTAATAAAGCCCTTGTCTGCCTGTAGCGGCACTCCGAGTATGGAGTTAAAACTGGGAGCAGAACACAGCCTCTATTTCAACCCGTCATGTGCTCATTCTGGCATGACGTTGTATGTGGGTGGGTGGGGCATTAAAATCAGTTCACATTTCAAGGATGTATTGGGTATGGATGTATGCCATAGATTGATTGTGTCCAATATTGTAACTGTTTATAAAAAATGTTATAATACTATTAGGGATCAGTTAGTTTAACACCTATGGCAGGGAATTTTTTTAGAGATTTTATTTTATTAAATTACTACATATCTTGCAGCCAGCATGAATTTCAAAAAGGATGACTGTAGTTGACAAATTACATAGAATTCTTTGAAAAGGTAGCAATAGGGAATAGGGAAACGCAATGTATATGGGCTTTAAAAAAGCCTTTGACAAGGATCCACATGGAAAATTAATAGAGAAGATTAAGGGGCATGGAATTAGGAAGAGGGTAGTAAACTGGATTAAAAATTGGTTAGTCTATGACCACTAGTAATATACAGCAAGGGGTGGGCACAGATGACACTGCTTTGCATAGCCGTAACATCATGCTGACAAATGCAGCCACTTTGAAGCCAGCACAGGAGGGACCATTTTATGGTATAGTTCAGCTATAATAAGTAATGATAAATTTGTGCAAATAAATTGCTAGGCCACACTTAGTATCATAGAATGGTTACAGCACAGGAGGAGGCCTTTCAGCCCATTGAGCCAGCAACATGCTCTCCAAGAGCAACACAACCAGTGTTGCTCACTTCCCTGCCCCTTCCCTGTAACCCTACAATTGGTTCCTCTTCAGATACCCATCCAATTCCCTCTTGAAAGCCGCGATCATATCTGCCTCCACCTCATTTTCAGGGAGTGCACTCCAGATCCTAACCATTCACTACATAAAAAAAGTTCTTCCCATTTCACCACTGGTTTCCCTGCCATTCACTGTAGATCAGTATCGTCTGGTTCTTGACTAGTCTATCAATAGAACAGTCTCCCTCCATCCACTCTGTCTAGATTCCGTATGATTTTGAGTACACATCATGCATTACAGTGTTTCAAAAAAAAGGTCTTATTATAAATCTGGATATAGGGGTGGGAGCGGCTTGTCTGGGTTGGAGACAGTGAAGTGAAGAAGTCATGAGAAGGAAAACAAATAGAAACAGAATACTAGTAATGGAGATGCTTTTTCTCTACTTGACCTTTTTGGTCATTGATCACATGATCCTTTCCCCAATTATCTAGCTCACTGAGATGGACCCAGTTGGTTGCACTCTTATGTATCATCAGGCCATTTCAGCCAATGGCTTGTCTTCCCACTTCCATATTGCTAATTCACTGTTAACACCAATCTCCCAAGGATTTATCCTCGGCCCCTCCTATTCATGCTTCACCTTGCCAACATTATTTGCCAACATAATGGGCAGAATTTTCCTAAATTTGCACTAAGTGCAGTAGCAGGCAGGTAAAATGGAGTTGTACCTGCTGACAAAAGTGACAGGTTTTCACGCTGTATCGTCCCAAGCCTGCCTCATTATTTATTCACTCCCATGAAACATGCCATTTCCATGGCAAACGGGCTCTCATTTGCCCTCCCACCATCACCTCACTGTTGCATCACGCCGGCCGCCATCTTTAAAAGACAGCCTCCAGGAAAGCGCTCACCACCATGACCCGGGAGACAAGGCCGACAAAGGAAAAAAGACTGCAGCCCCCGCTTCAATGACGGGTCCCTCAAGTGACTGCTGGATGCAGTAGATGCCCGCCAGGATGTGCTCTACCTCTGCTCTGGCTGCAGGATGGGCAGCAAAGTCACCATCCCAGCTTGGGAGGTGGTGGTAGGCAGTGGTCAGTGCAAATGCCCTGCAGAGGAGGACAGCCACCCATTGCCACAAAAGGATGAATGATCTCCTCCATTCCGCCAGCTTAAGTGACTCCCAATTCACACACTCACAAACCCAGCACATATCCGCAGGCCCTCACTCACTGCCAGTGCAAGGGACATCACCATTCACTCTTTCACACATGCCGTCATTGTCCTCATCTCATTCATGGGACCACTCACCACCCACATAGGCCAGGCATACTTATATTCTGGCCCGGCAGATGTCTTGATACCCTCTCCCCTCCTCTATTCATGCAGGACAAACTGGCAAACAACAGGGGGAAAAGGTCGCAGACAGGTGGAGGGCTTTTGGAGATCAAAGTTCAGACAGAATTCAAAATCAGGGCCATCCAGCTGGCTGGCGATGACCAGGACCAACCTGTGGCTGACGGTGAGGTTGGCACTGCTCTACCAAGTGAGGATCCCGCAGTGCAACATCCATCAGACAACCCTTCTGTGAAGATGTGTCCTCTTTCACAGGCCACTGTCATGCACTAATTATCTCTCTGCTTTCACAGGCACATCTGCTAAACAGCCAACAGAGTCCATGACCCAGAGCCTCCAATCAAGCTCCGAAGAAACCTCTGAAGTGGAATCTGAAGGCACCCTCCTTGAAGTCCCATCACAGTGCTCACCCACACCCTTCACCGGTGCAGAGACGAACACCTTGATGGGTCCTAGCTTTAGAGTAGCCTCGGGATTACAATCTGGTGAGTATATTGCACTTTCTGATCCACAGCAGGCGGATGCAGGGAATTCCCAGGTCCCCGACACTTGGAGGACTGCTGGAGGCCAGGACATTGTTGAGTCCGAGTCAGACGATGAGCCTCTGGACTCGGTCATGTCACAGTTGCTGAAGCTGCAAAGGCAAGCCAGAGAACATCAAGAAGGGATGTCTGCTGCACTTCTCAGGTTGCAACGCATGATGGAGGAGTCTGTTTGTCTTCAGGCTGAGGCGATAGCGCTGCCAACTCACCGAGGTCAATACTGGCAGGATGGCAGTCGCCATGGAGACCTTGATTCAGGACATCATTCCTACAGTGCTGTGCAGGCTTACCCCCATCGCTGATGCCATAGTTGGCCTCCAAAAGTGTGTACGCGAGAAGGGTGCTGGGCGGCTGAATCTCTTCCACTCATGGAGTCAGCCAGGGGCCCTCAGGCACCCATAGGGAGGAGGATCAGCAGGTGCACAGTCCGGGGCTATCCACCCAGGCAACTCGTGGAATCCCATCTTCCCGTGACCTCCACAGCTCCAGCTTCGCAGGCCAAGGAGGGTGCCATTGCCACACAGTAGGGCCCCAAAAGCAGGCCGGGTCCCTCCAAGACTTGGCCCCCTAGAGGACGCCCGCAATAGTCTTCACAGACAGGGTGTCACAGTCAGCTGGCTTTCTCCACCTCCACTGTGGGTGTCTGGGGAGCTCCAAGCTTGGGAAAGTTAGGTAAAAGTAGTTGCGTAGTCTGGGTATGGGTGTTGATCACTTCTACATACTGTTCACTATTGTCAATAAATTCTTAAGAATATCTCCCTGCCTGTGGCTCCTTGTTCTGGTGAACAGATGTGAAACCTTTCTGCACAAGATAAAAAGCAGGTGTCTCTGTCCAGGGCCTCTTCCCTGTGCCCTGTGTAGCCTTCACAGACCACAGTGATGGTCCAGCCTCACATTCCCTGGAAACATTACTGATGCCTACACCTCGGCAGTGCTGGTCATTGCTGACTAAATGTAGTAGGCAGTCTCCACAGGGTTCTCTCATTCTCTCTGTGTGCTCTCAGCACCTTTAAGGTGGGGCTAGCCTCCATCACACCACCATCTGCGACCAGTGATTTTGTGTACTAGCTCCTGAAGGGCTGAGATGCTAAAGGTGGACACAGCATCAGATTGTCTAAGGTTTCATGGTTGCGTCTCTGAGATGGTCCTGATCATGGAGCGCAAGTAAGCTGCCCTTGGCCAAACAGGAGTCAGACATTCTCAGACGCTGTGAGAAGATTTATGGAGTGTCCTCACTGTATGTTGTCATCATCCTCCTATGATTGAGCAACTATTAAGGCCTCCACAGCATCTCCATGACAGGAGCATTCTCAAAGAGGGTATTCACGCTCCCATAAGCCAGACTGGAGTCAAGCATTCACTACTGCGATGTGAGGATCTATGGGGACACCTCACTGCATGTCGTCATCATCCTCCACAAATCTGGCAGCTGTGAGGGCCTCTCGAGCAGACCTGCCTCATATAGCCAGTGCAAGAGCTTCATCGTCACCACCGAGGACCCCCTTACCCTCATCCCTGTCGGCGTCCTCCTCATTGGAGGAGACATGCAACTCCTCCATCTCCTCCTCAGGCAGCTCCTCTCCCCATTGCAGCGGCCGGTTGTAAAGGGCACAGCAGATGACGATGATGCGTAACATCCTCTGCGGACTGTGTTCCACTGCTCCACCAGACCGGTCCAGGCATCAGAACCACATGTTCAGAATCCCAATGGTCTGCTCCACCAAGTTGCGAGCTGCTGCATGAGCCTCATTATAGCTCTGCTGCAGTCTGAGGCCACTGCATGGGTGTCATCAGCCACGGCCTCTGCGGGTAGCCCTTGTCCCCAAGGAATCAACCCTACAGCCTCTGTGGTTCCTGGAAGACTACAGGGATCTGTGAGTAACTCACGATGTAGGCATCATACACACTCCCTGGAAAACATGCTCATGCCTGCAGGATGCATTTCTGGTGGTCGCATACTGGCTGCGCATTTAGTGAGTGGAAGCCCTTGCAGTTGATGAAGTCCACTGAGTGTAGCGATGGAGACCTGAGTCTTCTATGGTCTTTCTAGACTATCAGGCATACAGCTAGGTCACCAGGATCCATGATCCTAACGTTGTCCTCCTGCAGCATGAAAGAGAGTGAGATGTGGTTATCATGGCTGTACTTAGGACTTTTCCTGGCCCTGTGTGACTGCCCCTTAATGCTTCTCAAGAGTGCTGGTCACCCCTTGGATCGTCAGAGATGAGTGTACTGCATGGCTGCCAGGGGGCTGGTGGGGCAGGGGGAGGGGTAAGGTATGGAGCGCTTGGTGGTCCTTTGGTGCCTCCATGTTGCTTGCACAGCCGGGCAGGCTAGGAGCCCGACCCCAATCATGTCACTGTGGCTGTGCCTGATCTGTCTCAGTTGCAGAGGCATGGTCAGTTTATAGAGGTGTCCCTAATGTGTGGCCACTTCCCTCGCTTACCCTTCCCTCACCTCGATTGCTTGTGCATAGGATGCAGCGCCAGGGCAGCACTTGACGAGCCCCCCTTCCCCCCCACTGACAATGGTCACCTCCGAGGCTGGCCAGCAGTTGCCCCCAGACACACCCCCCAGCCCTCAGCAGTCGCCTCTGGGGCCAGGCATCAGTTGCCCCCGCCCCCCCGGCACCCCTGAGGCCTGTAAACAACAAGCGAGCTGTGGAGAACGCTGCTGCTCACTCACCTCAGTGCCCACAAAGTGAAGGCCACCAAGTGCACGTCACCTGTGTACTGTTGTGAATCACGTCGGTGTGCTTTCCCACCGATGTGGACAGATGGTACGGCAGGGTTCCAAGAGTCTGGCGGGATGGCCTTTTAATTATATGCTAATGTATTACAATTAGCGCCTTGCCTACTGGTGGCGAGAAACACCGCCCGCTATTAGTGGGCTGATCGGACGATTGCAACTTGCCTTCACGCTGTCGTGAAGCAGGCTACATCATATTTTTCACGCGTGCCACCCATCACGCTCGCTGCTAGCGGCCTTGGAAAATTCCGCCCAATGTCACTGTCCATACACATGCCAATGACTCCCAAATCCACTTCCACTGCATGTGTTCTCAGATTTTCCAACATCCAGTTTTGGAAATGCTACATGTTCCTTGAAACAGATATCGTCATTAAAGTCATAAATCAAGTATAATGTAAATTCATCGGGACGATGCCATGGATAGGAGATTATTATTTTCAGAAGAGACAGGAGATACTGGGACTATTTACACTAAAGGCTAAGAAGAGATTTAATAGGAATTTTTAAAATTATGACAGACTTTGATGGAATGAATAGGAAGAGACAATTTCCATGGTTAGGGATTCATTAATGAGGGTCATCAATTTAAACCTGTCAGTAAGAGAATTAGAGAGAGTAGAAATGTCTTTATGCTGAGCATCGAATACTTCACCACAGCGATTGACATAGGCAGAGGTCATTGCATCTTTTATGGGAAAATTGATGAACATTTAAAATGAAGGAAGATACAGCAGAGATGGAACAGTTGGATTAGTTTGGATTGCTCGAAAGACATACCACAGACATGATGGGATAAATTTGATCAGCTCTTTGGTTACGGACTGCGAAATGGGCGGATCCATAAAATGGAAAGGAAAGACGCGGCATGGGGAGAGGCGGGTAGTGTCTGTCATCTTCCTGCTGCCATGCCATTTTGCCAGTAGTGGGGAAAGTGGCAGATGGCCCTCCCACCCAGAGGACATTTGAGTCATTTAAGTGACTAATTAAGGGCTCTTCATGCCACCTGCTGGCATTTTACTAGTGGTGAGATGCCCTCCACCACATCTGGAGACTGCCAGGTAAACCCTGGCAGACTTCCAGCAGGCTTGGTGTAGATAGGCCTTCCTATATGGCACTCTTTGTCCCATGGAGGGGCACACTGGTGGCAATTGCTGCCCCATGTCAGTGGCGTCACCTGCCCTTGCCAACCCCTCAGCCATTACCACAGCCTGTCTGACAGGCCCCAGCACCCCCTGAACCCACTCAGCTAGTTGGGAGGGTGATGTCCTTCCATGGTGTCCTCTTCCACTTCCAGGTGCAGTACAGCAGTGGCCACCACAAGAGCAAAATACTGAGGATGCTGAAAATGTAAAATAAAAACAGAAAATGCAGGAAATACTCAACAGGCCTGGCAGCATCTATGGACAGAGAAACAGGGTTAATGAGCTGGGTTTTTGGCCCTCTGCCAGGCATGTTTTCAGTGGGGAGGGTGGTGTATGTAAAGTACAAGGGATGGCAAGACCAGCAGCTTCTCGCCCACCCCCAAGCTGTCCCCCATAATACGAGGGGGTGGGCAGGCGCTGAAATCGTCTGCCTGCGCACCATATGTAAGTAAATGATTAAGGGTCATTTGAGTTTGTTTACAGCCAGTTGACCCCCATATTATGCTGCCCTTGCCATAACAGGGCAGCATGGGGAGGAAGGCAGGAGTGGGTATGCCCATTCTTTCAAAAATGTTTTGAAACATAAGCGAAGCGGGGTGCTATCTTTATGGAGGTGCCCTTTGCAGATTGGAGGCACCTCCCCAAAGATAGTACACCCCCCTTCCTTCCTCCCTGCCTGCACTGCAAAAGTCACACCTGCACCTCCTCACACCGCAACCCCGCCTCGCCCTCTTCTTAAGGTGCCCAATTCCTCCCTGCCCAATACCCCTGACTTAACTGAGTCTGGGATCCAATGGGGCCTTCAGCCTGGATCTGCTTGCAGTCCAGGCAGCACCCATTACTGAGCTCTGGTATTGCTGGGATGACAAAAGCTGCTGGCCAGTCAGATTAGTCGGCAGTTCCCAAGGGCTGGACTTTCTCCCACTGAAGGACTTACCTAGTTTGTTGCCGCCCACAGCGCATTATTGCTGCACGGTGGACTTATCCTGCGTTTCCGACCGACTTTTTAGTTGGTGGGAACAGGGCGTGCAGTAGGCTGCCCTGTGAAATCGAGCCCAATATGTCAGCTCATGCCCTTTCATCTTAACTGGGAAGAGTTAGAAAGATAGTAGCTTTTAAGGAGTTGAAATGGGTGGGGGGGGGGGGGGCGGAGTTGGAAAGAAACAGGGAAGATCTGTGATAGGGCAGAAGCCAAGAGATATGAAATGATGAAAGAGTTGGTGGGCTGAGCCAAAGGAAGTGGTGTTTTAACCCAAGTTCTATAAATGTCAGGACCAGACAAAAATGACAGGTCTTCTTGTAAGTTTTAAAATAAAATGCTTATTATTCAACACCTGAAAATACACACAACCACACCCACTTGCAGACACACATACTCAAGAAGCGACTGTGATTACAAAAGGTGGAATGCATTTTGGTTTTAAGAGTTTGAGAGATCTTTGTCACACATGCTTTTCCCTGGGATGAAGACTTGAAACGCTGCAGGCTTGTAATCCTTTTTTGGACCACTGAAGTAAAGGGTCTGGAGGTTTAAGAAGCCAAATTCAGAGTTGCTTGTTTTTTGCAGTAGCAGGTTCCAGTCCAGTCAATGTGCATTATCAAAGCCTTTAGTGAAACCCTAAGGTCCGGTTCCTCAGGTAGAGAGGTTAAGGCCAACCCGAATCTCTGCTTACTGGTGGTTCTTAGACAAGGTCCTGTTCCTTTGCTGATCTCAGTGATTCTCCCGCTCTGCTCCAAAAATGTGCCTTATAAATCTCCTTGTCAGAAATCTAGTTTTTGTCATGTGTCCAGAGCATCTTTTCCATTTTCCTTACAAATAGTTTCTGATGGCTAGGCCATTGTCAATCAATGGGGTCTGAATATCGTCCATTCGCATCTCATCATGATAAAACAGAGTTTTCTATGCACCCATTTTCTGGATCTAAACTCTAGAATTGAAAAGTCTGTACTTAGTATTGTGAAACCAGTTTTTTTATTATTTAGAGGAGGGTAGTCATTATTGACAGGAAGGGTCTTTTGCATTTTAATGACTTCTCAACATATTGTCTAGAAAACTCATTTGCATTTTCATGATTTCATCAAAACTTTCCAAACATGAAGATTAGCTCAGCAGCTCTTGCAGTTCCATGTATATAGGCAGGAAAGTTAAGGTCACCTGACCTCTCAATTCCATCTTGTTTTAAAGTAAAGTGTTCATTTCAAAGTATACTTCATAAGTCCACATTGCATGAGCATGGCAAAGGTCAGAGATCTCAACATGACAGCAAGGTGGAGAATTATAATGGCAGGCCTTTGAAAGCTCAGGGTCATGTTTGCAAACTAAATGGAGGTGTTCCACAAAGTGGTCACCAAACCTACATTTGATCTCCCCAATCTAGAGGAGACTGCATTGAAAGAAATATGTGCAAATCACTGCTTCACCTGAGTTTTTGGGGCCCTGGACTGTGAAAAGAGAGAAGGAAAAAAGGGCTAAAAAGGCAAAAATACCACACTTGCATGGAAAAGTGCTGTGGTAAGGAGATGGGGTGTTGGTGGTGGCATCACACAGAAGGTACCAGAAATGGTGGAGGATGATCCCTCAAACACGGAGATTGGTGGAAAATGGATCCAATGTGAGGACAAAGGAAACCTTATCATGGTCTGGGAGGGAGACGAAGGGGTGAAAGTATATGAAGTGGGTGGTCATGGTTGAAAGCCCTGTCAACCAGAGTGAGGGGGAATTCTTGGTTGAGGAAAAAGAAAGACATACCAGAGAACTGGTATGGAAGGTTGCATCATCAGAACAGATGCAATGGAGATGGAGAAACTGGGAAATGAAATGGAATCCTTACAGGAAGAACGGTTTGAGGAAATGCAGTCGAGTTGGCTGTAAGAGTCAATGGGCTTATCGTGAATATTTGTTGATAGCCTATTCACAGAAATGGAGAAAGAGAAGTCAAGGAAGGGAAGGAAAAAGTTAGAGATGGACCATGTGAAGGTGAGAGATGGTTTAAAATTGGGAAGAAAAGTTGATGAAGATTTCCGATTCAGAGTGAGAACAAGACATGACATCCATACATTCATCAATGGACCAGAAAAAGAGTTGAGGAAAGTAACCTAAGTGGGTCTCTAACAAGGAGGTTCCACATATCCCACAAAAAGACAGGCATAGCTAGGACCGATGCAGGTACCCATAGCAACACTTTTTGTTTGGGGTAAGAGTTAAAGAGAAGTTGTTCAATGAGAGAACAAGTTCAGCTATTTGGAGAAGGGTGTTGGTGGATGGAAACTGATTGGATTTCCATTCAAGGAAGAAACGTAAAGAGCTCAGTAGTCCTGGTAGAGGATGGGTCACCACTTGTTGAGACTGCTAAGACCTTCGAAATGGCCGGCAATTCTCGGGGCAGCCAGCCATCCTTAGTAGGATGGCAATTTGTAGCCTGAGCCCTGGAAATACAGCTCCAGATCCTGCAGGCAGCCAAGGCAAGGTTGCCCAAGGCTTTCATGCCCATCATCGGAACTCTAGCCACAAGAACAAAATTATGGTCAATGAGTCAAGTGCCATCCTTCTGTATTGTAAACATACATAATTGTTTAAGATTTAGCATTTGTTTATCTTATGAGAGACAACATTGTATCCCAATTCATGATCTAGTTTTTAGTTAAATGTTCAACCACTTGAGCTAGCAAGCTGTCCATGAGAACTTATTTCACTGGTGACAGATAACAAAGGATTACAAAATGTAAGGTGACTTTCATTACATTTTTATGCGTTTGTTTTAATCTTGTGTCTTCAAAAATGAAAACAAGTGTCCAAAACCAATGTGTAGTATCCTGCTCCTTGTGACGAAAAGAACAGTGCGCTTTGCCAAGTTCCTGCAAAGATCATTTATCATGTTAACAGACCACTGTTTAATTGCTACATTTGTTCACAAGCTCATGTCAATAGTATTTTTTATTCTGCACTTTACATTTGTTGAGACTGCTGTGAGGTCAAAGAGATCACAGTAGCATTTTTGAAAGGGTTTGTAAATTGAAGCTGGTATAAGAACAGAGTGGTGGCGTTTTTTGAAGTTTCACAGTACCCTAGTGTCAATAACTAAGGGATCGATTTTACTCTGGAGTGGTTTTGCAGAGCAAGGAATGGGTAGACAGTCATTGTTTTTTTCTTCCTGGCTTTCAGTATTTTAACCCTTGGGTCTTATTTAAATACTGCTGGCGTATTTCCCACTCAGGAGTGTTGAGAGGATGTGAGATGGTAACCGGCAGGTGAAGATCAGATGATGGCAGCTGTTAAGAAAGTGATGGGATGCAGTTTTGGATGAGTCACACAGGAGGAAAGAAATGTACAATGAAGTAAAAATATTAGCATACAGGCGTATAATTATGATAGTTTTTATTAGGATAAACAGCCACTAATTCAAAACTCTGCCCAGCCATTCAGAATATGGAAATTAGAATGTGAAATAATACAGCTGAATTTGTGTTTTCTTTGTGTTCGGATGCAGGTAATGATCTCAGCAGGAAATCTGGGTGTAAGTTTCTGTCAGCAAGATTGGTGAGAGAACTAACCTATACATGTTACAGCATAATTACTGCATTTGTGCAAGCCAAGGAGTTCCAGATCGAAATGCTCCTGTTTTCATCTTTCTGTATGGCCAGGATTTTCTGGTCATCGGGCGGGCTCGGCGGGGGTGAGTGGAATGGTCACGAATTGGATTGCCGCCCACTATCGGGCCGCGACCACCATTGCATGCTGGCTGGCCAATTAACGGTGGAGGAGGGCAAATGCGGAAGGTCGCGCAGCCTTGGGGACGCACACAGTAAAAGCTCCCTGAGGCACAGAGCTGCCTCAGGGAGCTGAAGCTTTTTGAGCATAAAAAAAGCATTAAAAATGTTAATAACATGCCCATGGTCATGTGACTCTGTCCGTGGATGAGGTTTCACAAAAAATCCAAATGCCACTTGGCCTTTTCACCTGCCCGCTGACCATAAGGTTGGACAGGCCATGAAAAATTTCACTTAATTAGAGCTTTAATGGCCTTAATAGGCCTATTAATTGTCGGTGGGCGCGCTGCCAACTCCCACGTGTGCCCACCGACCGAAATATCACGTGAGTACGCAATGATGTTGGGACGCTTGCCCGACATCATTGCATGTCATTTTACGCTCGTTTGGGTCAGGCACACAGCTGACCGATGCGTGAAATATTCTGCCCATATGTCAGTCATATCAGGATTGACTTTACAACAGAAATTCAACACTGATACAAATGTAAATTCTGTAGTTTGCTTTTGCTTTAATTAATCATTTTATAAGTGTACAGCTACTAAAACTTTGGATCTTTCCTCACTGCCGAAATTGATTTTGACAGTTGAAAGCCATACAATCTGGGTTTCATTTTCATTAGATTCATTATTGAAATATGCTAGATTTTCTTCCTTTTTAAATACACAACAGTAATGAGAATTTTTAGGTTTAACAAAGGGCATATTGATATCAATACCATGCAGCCTGACTTTTTTGGCATTACCAATCCAAGATTCAATCTGATAACATCTTATGAAAAGAATGAATTACACCTTAAACATAAAAATAATTGTAATGCCATAGAATTGACTTCAAATTATACGATAGGTTCCAGGTTCATTTTGCCCAAACTGAACTGTAAATTTGTTCATGGTTTGCTTGCTAACTACAGTAGAATATGAGGCAACATCTAAAATTAATGTGGTTCTTATTCTTTATAAAACTATTGCAGGTACCATTTACTACTATATAGCAGTTCACATCTCATTTGTGCTAATTCCTTGAATTTCTACATTCTGCTTTTGTGTGATTTCAAGATGTTGTATTCCATCTCCAATACAAAAGTGGCAGCATTGGTACAATATATTATTATAGGCATAAATATTAAATGTATTGTAGAGGCGACCAAATGAAAACATAAGCTAAACTAAAATCTTTCATTCAGATTGGGATTCAATCCAAATCTTAATTTTTGTTAAGATTTGTTGTTAATAGTTGTTAAAAAAAGGTTATTTGAATGTAATTTGAATTAAATATGAATACACATATTCTTCAATTTATTTATAATTGACTATTCAGGCAATTCAGAAAATATACCTCTGTTTATCTTGCAAAATATTCCCTTAAATCTTCAAGCTAATCAAATATTTGGTTTTAGAAACTAATCTTAAATAATTTACATTTATGGATCAAAAAGCAATGCTAACATCTATTTATTACTTATCATTTAAAGCATGGTTGAATGTTGCTGTGTGATATTTACATTTATTTTCATTTTGGTAATGATATAATAGAAAGAACTTGACTTGTAAAATAATCAGTGACTGCTTCTATTATTGGAAGAATCATTTTCATGTATACAAATCAGATTGGTTTGGTCGAGCATAAAGATAGATTATATAAAGTCAATTACCATTTCTTAATAAACACAGAAAGGTCTCAAGATTCACAACATTCTCCTTCTAAGCTTGAGTAATTTATGTTCGGTTTAGTCCCTTGCATTGAGACTGGAAAATGCTTTGTTCCAAAGCATTAAGTTTATATTAAGAAGTTACAATATAACATGTAAAATAGAAGAGCACAGGAATAACATACTGGTGTGGAATGTATAAAGACTTGACACGGAATCAGTTGTATGTAAAACAAGAACAGTTTATTCAATACATGTATGCATATAGAGGAATGCTCTCTCAGAATGCTCTAAGAGGCAATTCAAAGATGCACAGTTTCTGTCAATTACTTGTACCATATTTGTGATACCTCATCATTAACTCACAATGTTTTTATCTTGTACATCTAGTTCGGTACGTCCGCAATTTCAAATGAGTTTACAAAATGGTCAGGGAATGACCTGATGCTTAACACAAATGATGCCCACAGTTTATTCTAAAACACAAACCTTGCTTACCTACCCTGATGTTTTACTGCAGTATCCAGTCATCTGCAAATCTTAGTCTGCCCTGAGGTCAGGCAATCAGTTTTATCACCATATAATTCGTAGGTCATTCATCAACTTATTCTATCCTGACCCAAAGGTTGCATTCCTTAGCTTATCATGGACTTGCCCATAGGCTAGTCATCAACTTCCAGCCCTGACTAAAAAGTCACAATCCCTACAACATCCACTCTAGTATTTTATTTACTGCAAACACTTTTAAAACTTAAACCAGCAACTTGGTAAAGCCAGGTGATCCCTTGGCTACTAACCCCCAAAATGGCCAACTAATGCTAAACTATCCCATGTTCCTCACTCCATCACTGGTGGCCAGGCAGGTGGTTAGATTTGCACAGTTGTAGCAGCAACTGCTACCACCAGTGGGGGTAATTCTGATCCAACGATGAATGTCTACCCTAATGATATAATGTCCCAAATTGCCTGCCACCATGGTGTGTCCTCCAGTTCAGTTTTCACATACTTTCCCAGTTGCTTGACTTCCTGTTGAATTTGGTGATACTGCTTCATTGCTGCCTGGGCCTCTTTCTGCAACTTCAGTAGGTGTTCCAGCAGCTTCGGAATTCGCTTCCCCACAGTAAGCAGGTCTTCCTTTAGATCATCTTTATAATTACCCCTGCCTTATGAGGAGGCCGGATGTGGGCTATTGCCAAATGTCTGATTGTCGCTGGGTCCTGGGGTGGAAGCAGAAACTTGAGTTGATCACTGGAAAGTGGATTTTACCATATTGCTATTGAGGTTTGCTGGTGGTCATGCAGTATTCCCCTTCTCCACAATGCCATCCATGTTGGTTCATGGCGGGCACTGGAAATTTCAAGGGTACAGTTTAGGGTGGTGTTAAATCTGCATGCAGCTCTTGTCCACATCCCTTGTGGGCAGACAATCTCCTCTGGATTGCATAGATAAGTACATATAATTAAAGCAATAGATTATGCGTGGACTTAAAAGATTCTCCAGCTCTCCCTTCACCTGTGTCCACTTTGTGGATAAACGTTATTAAACATTATTTCTCCCTAGCCTTCAATTGTCCCTATCCAAAATTCATTTTACTTTTGCTCCCTCTGATCATTACCACCTTAATTATCTTAAAATCAGTTTCTCTATGGAGTATGTGCTAGTACCTTAAACAATTAAAAATATTTTCTTACTCTTCAGGTCATGTTAACCATTTCATGTCACACTGTTTGTCAAGTAGCAGAACAAGTCTGGGACCCGTTCTTCAGTGCGGCTGCACCATGAACTCTCGCATGTCAGTTACTTCATATGTTACAAATCATTTCTGAAAACTCACACCAGTGTCCCAATTCCTTCTTTAATCGTCTGTTGGAGTTTCACATTTGTAAGTCATCTTCACATGTTTCTCTATCTGTTGGGTATGGTCTTCAGTGATATCTTTTTCCTTCTTTTCCTTCCTAAATTTCCTATTTGGGCTGTGTTCTTTCTGCTACACTTCACTTCATAACACTTGGTGGTAATCTCGCTGCCCTTTCCTCCAAATACTTGTTTGACATTTGTGAATGGTTTATCAGGTCCATAGGAATCATGCTGTGTACTTTGCCAATCATCTGGAATTTCACTGCCATTAAAAGGATGCACCATTCAATAATTCTTCCTGACTTTCAGGTAGTTGTCTCAAAGGATCAAAGTGGGCCTCTCTCTCAAATCTTAGCTTGTTTCCCCCTATACTCAGATTCAGTTTTCTTTAAAAAGTTCATAGGCGAAGACACAAATATCTCCAAGAGAAAGCTGTCACCCTATTTGTCTCATCTACACTTGCCTTTCACTAGAACAAAAATCAATACCAAATTGATATATTCAATTGAATTACACTTACAGTGAGTTATTTCACTTCCCATTTGGTGCTGTGTCCTTTTTGCCTAAGCTTGTCTCCTGCCATCAATCATTTCCCCATGTTGTTTTGCACATGCAATAGTTACCATCTTGTCTCATTCATGAGCCCTGTAGAAACTTTACAGTCCAATAACAACAACATTTATCTTTTTCTTTTAGAAATCAAACCTTCCAGGATTCCAGGCCTTAATATGTACTGCTCATTTATTCACTTAATTCCTCAGATAATAATTATTTTTTTTGTCTTTGTCACAGCTGTGTAAATCAAAGCTTGTTTAAAACAAAAGCTAGATTTCCTTATAGTCCAAATAACTCTTACCGCACCTTTGTACATTCATACTGTGAGGAATGTTTAATTCTCATGACGGTTACTTTAACCATTCAGAAAACCATTCTTCAAACCTCTAGTTTCCTGCAGGACAAGATCTTACTCTTTCATCGTCTCATCTTTATTGTTGACAACTCTTCCTTTTCTCTAGTGGCATGATCTGCCCAAACTTAACATTTCTTTTTTTCCAAAAAAAGTACTCAGTCTCCAATCCATAACTCCAGACCTATTATTATTCATCGCAACCTCACTGCAAATGATGTCACTCAACAACATCCCATGTCCTTACAGGATTACTGTTAATTCTCAAGCTATTAGCAAATAAGTACACTAATTAAAACAACAAATTATACATGTTCACTTGTTCTTTTGGCAACATTTTGTGAGATAGCCCACCAAATTACATTGGTTACAATATATTGTTTCTATATAACTTGTCCCAAATTCAAACAACAACATCATTGGGCGGGATTTTCTGTGCCCCCACTGGCGTCGGACATGTTCAGTGGTGTGAGCAGACACTATGGTAAGAAGACCAAAAATCAGTTTCAAGATGTCGTGAAACCAGTCCGCTCAGTCCATTGATGGCAGGTAGCATCTAACACCATCGGACATTGGGAACCTCATTGTAAACATTTGCATATCATCATAAGGCTAGCCTGCCGGACTCATCCCCCCAGGCTGCATTGCCTGCCCATGTCGGTATGATAGCATGCCGACATGTTTAACAACAGCGCACAAATGGTGTGCACCTGGCAATCTGCACTTCACTCAGGACTTTGAGGTTTGTTTGCCTACCTTGCTTTGGATGGGCTTCGCAGACAGCACCACATCACTTTTAAGAGGGCTCACAGGTGGATTTGTACAGCTGCAGGGCTAGGGCTTGCTTGGGGAAGAGAGAGAAGTGGCCTCAGGCAAGGGAAGAGGCTGCAGGATGAGGGCTGTGCTAGGGAACGGGGGTATCCCAGGGATTGTGTGAGAGCACAAGTTGCTCTGTGCAAGTGGCCTCAAGATGGTGAGGACTGAGGAGGCAGTCTCCAGAGGAGATGAGGCCAGATGGAGATTTGACAGTGTGTGTGAAAGAATGAGTGGTGATGTCCCTTGAGCTGGTAGTGAGTGAGATGCCAATGAATGTGTGATGGGCTTGACTGTGTGAGTTTAGAGTGATGAGATGGTTGTCTTACCCTGACAGCACAGAGGAGATCATTCATCCTCTATCTGCATTGGATGGCCAACCTCTTCTGTGAGGCACTGGCACTGATCACCATTGGCATCACCTACCAAGCTGGAGTGGTAATGTTGCTGCCCCTCCTGAGGTGGGCCTCCATGGTGTCGAAAAGGTGCTCAGAGGACACATTACTAAACCTTGGGGCTGCAATATTCTAGCCTTTTGGGGCCATCTTGTCTTCTTTGCAGCAGCCCTGGGCTGGAAGTACTGAGATGTGTGAGCACGGCTGCACTTTAAATATGGCACCCGGCATGATGAAGTGGCAAGGTGATGGTGCAGCAGACAAATGAGAGTCTACCTGCCATGGAAACAGTGTGTTTCCTGGAAATGCATAATTAATGTGGCTGGTTTGGAACAAGACGGTGTGGGAAGTCACTATTGTGGCTGGCAGGTAAAACGTTGCTTTTCCCGCCTGCTACCACACTTGGTACAAATCTGGGATGATTCCACCCATTGTCTAACAACATGTTCAATTTATTTCTCTTCAAATAAAAAGAATATTCCTTGAACCACCCAGATTGTTTTTAGTAACTTTTCATTTAAAATTAAAAATTCCATTTATTTATTTAAACACAGATAAATTCCCCTTTCCTCTGAGTGTATGGAACAGTAACTCATATAAATTTAGATTTAAAAAATGTCCAGATTTGGTGGTTTTAACATCAACTTAGCAAAGACAAAGATGTCTACAGTTGTAGGGAAGTTGGCTACAACTGATTCACAAACACTTTAAGTCTAAAAAGATAACAAGTAGTAACAAATCAAATGCATTTAAAGTCAACTCTTCTTAAAAAAGAAAGGCAAAATCTTCAGACCAAACTACTGTCATAAAGTTTTTTGATCTTTAAAGTTGTTAGAATTGCTTGATGTGCTGCCTGCATAGTCTACCTGGTAAAAAACAAACACAAGATCCAATTGGCTTGAGGCCAAATTAATTAGTTCAGTCCAAATACATCTTATCAATTAAAAAAGTTAAAGTTCTATTTAGCCCTGCAGGCAGCTGAACTCTGCACCAGAAAGAGGGGTGGGGCTATTCAACTCACTCAGGCAATATCCAAAGTGTTCTTTTTTTCAACTATTAAAGCCTTTTTGTCAAATTATCCATATTTCTTGGCAGTCTAAGGTTAAAACAAACAGCTTGGGGTTTTTTAAAATTCCAATTAATCACCTCCAAACTTAAAACTAACTCACATGTGAGAACATATGTCTGGATTAAGATTCCCACATGTTTAACAAAATAAAATTCAAATTGAAACTTTGATTAGAAGTGTCAACTCAAACTTATAACTTAAAACATTTACTTTGTTTCAATTACTTCTCCCTTAATCTAGATAACAATTCCCATTGTGAAATTCATTTTAAACTCAAAGGTGCCAAAACAAAACTTAAAACACACATCATCCACACAAAGGCTTTTCTTTTTTACACATACACATTCCCTCCGGAGGCTTCTCACACTTTAGATAAAACCAAAAAACTGCGGATGCTGGAAATCCAAAACAAAAACAGAATTACCTGGAAAAACTCAGCAGGTCTGGCAGCAGCGGCGGAGAGCTTCTCACACTTTACCTGGCATTCTCCATTCACACTATTTAGCACCTTAAAACTACTTCAAAACAATAGAAATAGCATGGGTTCTTTTATAAAAAGATAGCAAAGGAATAACTTAAACCATGAGTCTCAGCTCTTTCTTCTTCAGCTCTTCTTCCTTCAAGGTTTCTTTTCACACAACTGTAAGTAAAAACTCAAGAAAAAGTGACTTTTACAGCGACCTCACACAACAAAGGGAGTCTTCAAAAGTTCATTAACAGGACAATTAAAGCGGCAAAGTTACAATCAGAGCCACTCTGCCCTAAGTGATGTTGCTCATTAACCGCCCATCTCCTTCCCTTTCAGGAAAATTACAATTGCATTCACTCCTTAACTAACAACTGAAAACAAAATACAGAACCAAACCACATAGAAAATCAGACAGAAACAAGAATTACAAATATCCCTCCAGCTGATGCACACACAATTTCCTTTCTCAGCTTCACAGCTCGCTGTGAGTTGTTTCCAACTTAATTTACTCTAACCGTTATCTTTAACTTCAAAGTTTATTTTATTTCTCTCACCTTCTCTACATACACTAAAGATGCCTACAGCAACAAAACTATTCAGTTTAATGTTAAAAACACTAACCTGTAACATTTGTTTCAGGTGTTTACTAAATCCCAAGTAGCTAATGATAACTATAATCATGTCTTTTTCTTCCTTGTCCTTTTTCAGGGCATCCCACCACAGCTTCTGCTTAGCTGGAGGGTCTTCCAGTCTGTTGAAGAATCATACGGACTTGATCCTGTGCTCCTCTCTGCAGATGCTGCCAGACCTGCTCAGTTTTTCCAGGTATTTTTGTTTTTGTTTCTTCCAGATTCCATCCTTTCTTTCTCATTTTCTATTCATTTCATCTTTCATCTGTTATAAATTTGGTTAGCAACCGTTCCGGTCTCCGCTCATTCTCATCTAGTCCAGACATGGTTATATGGTACCTCGCCTCTGACCTGCGCTTCGATGGATCTGACCTGTCTGTCTCCTGGTGTGACTCTACCTGGCTCATCGTCTAGGGATAGTTCTGACCTGCCTAATGACGGCTTGTGGCCAACTGCGCAGCTCCTGCTTCCTCACCTTCGGCCGACTTTCAGGTTCGGGTCTCCATGTACTGAATCACACGATTGCCAAACTTACTATGAATGGTAAATATAGGCACTCACCCATCTGGTGTGTCCAACTGACCGGTTCCTCAGTCACTGGTGGAGACCCTGCTCTCAGCACCAATTGTTGTAGAGTATCTAAAGACACTCAGCTGTAGGTAAAGCAAGCAGCAGTTTATTCAATGCAAGTATGAATACAGCGGAATGCTCTCTCAAAATGCTCTGAGAGGCAATTCAAAGACACACAGTTTCCGTCAGTTATTTGTACCATCTTTGTGATACCTCATCATGAACTCACAATGTTCTTATCTTGTACATCTAGTTTGGTACATCCACAATATACAATTATTTTACAAAATAGTCACAGAATGATCTGACCTTGAACACAAACAATGCCCATAGTTTATTCCAAAACACAAACTTTGCTTATCCATCCTGACTTTTACTGCAGTACCCAGTCATCTACATATCTTAGCCTCCTCTGAGGTCAGGCAATTAGTTTTATTACAGTATAACTCATAGGTCATTCAGTAACTTGCCCTAACCCAAAGATCACATTCTTTAACTTATCATGGACTGGCCCATAGGCTGGCCATCAACTTCCTAGCCTGACCAAAAGGCCACATTCCCTACTACATACACTCTAGTGTTTTTCTTGCTACATTTTTAAAACCTAAACCAGCAATTTGGCTAAGCCTGGGTGATCCCATGACACACCATGCTACACCAATTCAATACTTAACGAGATGAAATGAAACTTCACAAAGCTCAACACCAACAAGGTCCCAAAGTACATTCTTGAAGGCCTATTGGTAACATTTGGTGGTCTTGCTCTGCAGGTTTTGAAATGAATGACTTAAGTCAACTTGTGTATGCTATGGACATTTTACCCGCCAGCCCTGTTGTCTCTCATCAGGCGTACAGTTAGGCTACCAGGCTCCACGCTCCTGATGTGGTTCTCCTGCGGCATGAAAGAGAGAGAGACATGGTTAGCATGGGTGTATTTAGCACCTTTCCCTGGCCCTGTGTAACCGCCCTTTAACGCTTAACCAAAAGTGCTGTCCACCCCTCGGATGGCCACAGATGAGTGTGTTGCATGGCTGCCCTGTAGCCTGCGACAGGCTCCTAACCGGGATGCTGAGATTGCAAAGGGCTGTGAGCATCTCTAGTAGTGACTGCTACATGGCCATCGCTAATGTGGAGATTGTACAACATGTGCAGTCCAACTGTTCCTCAGTAAAGTAGTCGCAGACTTGCTACCTGTTCTGGAGGTGGTGGGGGGGGGGTGTAAGGTCTGGAGCGCTTGGTGGCACTTATGTGTCTCCACATTGCTTGTGTGGGAGGGCAGTCTAGGAGCCTGACCCCAATCATATCACTGTGGCTGAGCCTGAACTGTCTCAGTTGCGGAGGAATGGTCAGCTTATACAAGTGTCCCTACTGCATGGCCACTTCCCTCACCTATCTTGCCCCCCCACCTCGATATCTTGTGCGCAGGATCCAACTGCAGGGCAGCAGTTGCCCCCGGACACGCCCCCCCTCCCCCCCGACAACAGTCGCCTCCGAGGCTGAGCAGTTGCCCTCGGACTCTCCCCTCTCCCATCAACAACAGTCACCTCTGAGGCTGGGCAGTTGCCCCCCGACACTCCCCTCCCTCATCGACAACAGTCACCTCCGAGACTGGGCAGCAGTTGCCTTTGGACACTCCACTCCCAACAACAGTCACCTCCAAGGATGGGTAACAGATGCCCCCGGACACCCCCCTCGACAACAGTCACATAAGAAGCTGGGCAACAGTTGCCCTGGACACCCCCATCGACAACAGTCACCTCCGAGGCTGGGCAACAGTTGTCACCGGACACCGCCCCCCACCCCTCTGACAACAGTCACCTCCGTGGCACAGCTGCATTTTACCCCAGCCGCCCTGAAGTCGGGAAAGCAACAGGCGACCCTGACGACTTCTGCAGAGTGATGCTGTTCACTCGCCTCCTGTTCCCCCAAAATGAAGGTCACCAAGTGCACGTCGCCTGTGTGCTGTTGTGAAATACGTTGACGTGCTTTCCCGCTGGTGTGGATGGACGATCCAGCGGGTGTCCAAGGCCCTGGTGGGATGGCCTTTTAATGATATGCTGATGCATTACAATGAGCTCCATGTCAACTGTTGGAGGGAAACACAGCCTTCCATCGGCGTGCTGAGCAGATGATTGTGACTGCCTTCCTGCCGTTGTGAAACTGATCGCGCCATATTGTCCGCACATGCCACCTATCACACCCACTGCCAGCGGGCACGGAAAATTCTGTCCAAGGCAACAGTAAGACACATAGATTTTAGAAGACCCAGGCAAAGAAGGATGATACCTTGAACAAGTCGAATTCAAAGTGAGTTTTCTTATCTTCAGTTCTTTGAAGACAGCAGCTTGAGGCACAGATGCTGAAGGCTTTTCCCACTTCTAAGATCTTAAAATGCCTACCTTTACACACTCTTTGATACATATTTTCCCCTTTGAATGCAAATTCCCATTGTTTCACTATGTCTTTGGACTTTATTTCCTGATAATAAAAACTTCTCATAGCACTAAGTTTTACAAGTAATCTTTGGGAAAGTTAAACACACTATTTCTAAACTTACCCAACCAGGTAACACATTTCACCCCTCCTTTGAAAACAATCTAGTCTGGTTTATTTAAAAATGCAAATGTCCTTTTACCTCTCAATCTAAATTTTCCCCATGTATACTTCAAAGCCTTCAGACCAGCTGTCTTTAATCCAATTAAGTCTCACACTCACACACACATATAGACATATCCCACTATCACTCTATTTTACAATAAATTCCAATAACGTTATAGAAATTATTATATCTTCCTGACACCGCTAGGGTTAGGTTAGAAGTTAAAAGTAGATTCAACATGTGACATTTAAGCATGGTCGCACTCCATGCACCCTTGTCGAAACAACTCATGTTTTGCAGAACCGCTTCATGAATTCAATTTATGGAACTTTGCGTTCTACATAGTCCTAGTTTTGTGCTTTGTCCTCCATATTGTAGGAAATTATCTGCTTTTGGGTCAATATAGTGGGAGAGATTATAATTGGGAGCAGGTTTTGGGTGTGACGAGCATTAGCCTCTCCAATGTCATGAGTTCAACACCCATACTATTTTAAATCCCAGGCCCCATTTGAGTAAGATCCGACATATCATAACGTAATTACTATACCAGTGTAACTCAGCACACTGATACTAATTTAGAAATGCTCAGATCTGGATCTCATCACTGCCACGGGTCAGTTAAACATTTCCTGTTTGCGTTCAGAGCTTTGCCATAATGGGCGGAATTTTCCATGCCCGCTGGCATTGGGCATCATAGCATGAGCAGACAATATGGTGAGAAGGCCAAAAATCGGTTTCACAATGTCGTGAAACTAGTTTACGATTGTCAATTCCACTCGTCAATGGAGGACCGCATTTCTTGCTGCCACACGTTGGGAACTTCATTGCAGTGCATCTGCATATCCTTATAAGCCCTGCTCGCTGGAGTTATCCCCCGACACTGGATCATCCGAGCATCACAACTGAACATAAGCAATGTGCACTTGGCAAGCTGCCCTTTGCTCGGGACTTCCAAGTTTGTTACCCTACCTTGCTTTGGGCAGCACTCACAGTCATCAGCACCAGGCTTTGCAGGGGGGCTTTTAGGGGGGCTCAAGGGAAGATCTCTACCTACCAGACCAGCTGTAAGGTGGAGGTGACTTTTCAATGCCTGCAAGGGGAATGGCTTGCTTGGGGAAGGTGGAGAAGTGGCCTCAGGCAAGGGAAGAGGCCGCAGGGCAAGGGTTGTACTGGGGAAGGGGGTGTCCCAAGATGTATGTGACGGCACATATTGATCTGTGCAAATGGCCTCAAGATGGTGAGGGCTGAGGACGTAGTCTCCAGAGGAGATTAGGCCAAATGGAGATGTGAGGGTTTGTTTGAGAGTGTGAGTGGTGATGTCCCTTGAGCTGTCAGTGAATGAGATGCCAATGAATGTGTGATGGGCTTGTGCATGTGTGAGTTTAGAGAGATGGGATGGTTGCCTTATGATGGCAGCACAGATGAGATATTTCATACATTTTCTGCACTGGATGGTCGACCTCTTCTGTGTAGCATTGGCACTGACCAGCTCTGCCACTGCCACCCAAGTTGGAGTGGTGACACTGATGGGCCCCCTATAGCCAGAGCAGGGGTAGAGTATATCGTGGCGGGCTCCAACAGTGTCTAGAAGGTGTCCCAGGGATGCATCGCCGAATCCGGGAGCTGCAGTGTTCTTGCCTTTTGGGGCCATATCTTCTGTGCAGCAGTCCTGGGCTGAAAGCACTGAGAGATGTGCGTGCGGCTACACTTTACATATGGTACCCGACAGGAAGAAGTGGCGAGATGACGGCATGGCAGGTGAATGAGATTCTGCCCACCATCAAAACAGCATGTTTCCCAGGATGCATGATTAATGAGGCGGGTTTGGGACAATACAGCGTGAAAAGCCTTCATTGTGGATAGCAGGTAAAACATCCTTTTTCCCACCCGCTACCACACTTAGTGCAAATCTGGGCGATTCCGTCCAATGACTATTATTTATAAATTCATATTAATTGTAATCAGGGAAAATTATCTACAAGGTTGGTCATTAAGAAAAAGCAGTGTCCATCATTTCATATTAGGAGACGATACAAAGGTGGAGGTGCTTGTGGTGCAAATGAAGAACAGGAAGGAGACTACATAGGGGCTGAGTTTCTTCTGTTTTTATTAATTCACAGCATGTGGGCTTCGCTGGCTGGGCCAGCTTTTATTGCCCATCCCTATTTGCCCTCGAGAAGGTGGTGGTGAGCTGTCTTCTTGGACTGCTGCAGTACATGTGTTGTGGGTACACCCACAGTGTTGTTAGGAAGAGAGTTCCAAGATTTTGACCCAGCGAAAGTGAGGGAACTGCACTATATTTCCAAATCAGGATGGTGAGTGACTTGGAGGGGAACTTTCAGGTGGCTTCCATCTATCTTCTGCCCTTGTCCTTCTAGATGGTAGTGGTCATGGGTTTGGAAGGTGCTGTCAAAGGAGCCTTGGTGAATTCCTGCAGTGCATCTTGTAGATGGTACACACTGCTGCTACTCCAGAAATTGCAAGTACTTCAATTCTAATTAAACACAAAAGCAATAGTCCAACAGGAGGTTACTTTCCAAACATTTGCAAAAAGCAAAATTCCTGGAGTTTTAAAAGGCGAGCTGGGTGATGATGTGCAAGAATCAGATTTAGATGTTCAGCATCAGCATCGGTGGTGGAGGGAGTAAATGTTTGCAGATGGGGTGCCAATCAAGCAGGCTACTTTGTCCTGGACAGTGTCAAGCTTCTTGAGTGTTATGGGAGCTGCACTCATCCAGGCAAGTGGGGAGTATTCCATCACACTCCTGACTTATGCCTTGTAGATGGTGCCAGGCTTTGGGGAGTCAGGAGGTGAGTTACTTGTCGCAGGGTTCCTAGCATCTGACCTGCTCTTAGCCACAGTATTTATATGGCTAGTCCAGTTCAGTTTCTGGTCAATGGTAACCCCCAGGATGTTGATAGTGGGGGATTCAGTGATGGTAATGCCATTGAACGTCAAGTGGTCATGGTTAGATTCTCTCTTGTTGGAGAGTCATTGCCTGGCACTTGTGTGGTGCGAATGTTTCTTGCCACTTGTCAGCCCAAGCTTGTATATTGTCCAGGTATATTGGACATGGACTGTTTCAGTATCTGAGGAGTTGCGAATGGTGCTGAGCATTGTTTCCTTAGCACAGTGCATGGTAAGATGTGTTTCTTCCTCCTAGCCACTCTTCCCCAAGCCCCCATACTTTTTGCACTTTTACCATTCCCTAGCTGAGAGGATAGATTTGAAATTAGTTCTCAGTCAGTGATAATCTTGAGTTGACTGTTACAAGGTACTAGAGATACATTAGGTAAACTGCCTTATGCTTTTTTTGTTCCCCACATTTGGAGTGTTACAGTGCACTGTTATGATATTACCAATTTTTAGAAAACTGTTTTAAAGGTTACATTTCTTTATAAAAAAAACCATGAAATGAGTTTAAAGATTGTTTCAAAATGGCTCCAAGCTACCACATAGAATTGTTGATTTCAGACTGGCTCTCCTCTTACGAGGACAAAAGACGATTGTTAATTTAATTATGGTTCACTGTGATCTTGTCCAGGAGATAACAAAGTTTTGTTGACACCTCATTGTAAGGATGTAAATTGTGCCTTGGTCAGGACAAAAGCTAAGAATCACAGGTGGAAGAAGTGTCGATGCCTTATTTGAGAGGTGACTTCACATTTTGTACAAGTCATATGATAACAGTGGCCATCTTGCCTTATCTGCAGAAAGTGTTGAAAAGGAGAGGAAGCTGGCTGATCCACAGAAAACCATCTTGAAGAAACTTCAACCCAGGGAGATTCAGAGAAAGGCATCTAGAAACAGCCACAACTTCTGCTGTAGTAACTAGGCAGTTTGAAGGTGCTCTGTCTGCAGACCAGAAGAACCTTCTCTCCTCCCTGTACACCCTGATTCCAGCTGATAAGCTCACTTGTTAAAACAACCTCCAGTAATTCAAAAGTGGAAGCCATTGCAGCTGCAAAGACAACTGTATAACCTCAAGACATTCATTTCAACACCTTGACTTCACAACACATTGGGCCTGTACTGAATATCGACTAAACTTAATTTATGTTTATCAGAGTTATATCTTATTTTGAAACTAATCTTGTGTGTGTATGTGTTAGTAACTTCTGCAGACAAAGTCCAGTGGTGGGCGGGAAAGTTGGCATGATTCCCATTGGGCGGCAGGGCAGGTGAACATGCGCGATCTTCCACTTTTCAGTTCATTTATTATGCATCTGCGAATCTCTTGGTAGGGCTGGCAGGAAGTTGCCCGCCCCCACCATTACCTCATAAAGTCGAAGGTCCTGGCGCCATATTTAAACTGCACCCGGACAGACATTCACTCATTGCTGGCCAGGAGCCCTGCATTATTCCTACAGAGTCCTTGTGGCTACAGCATGTACTGAAGAAGCTCGCAGATGTGAGCAACCACATCCCAGGACATATAGAGGTGCCTCCGGAATTGCCTTTCATTCATCTCTATCAGGGTGTCACCCTGGACCTGCCACCTACCTCACCCCACTTACCCCCACCCCTCAGCACCCGCAGACTGGGACTGTTCCTTCCCATCACCAGTATCCCCAGTTCTCTCCCCAAGACCCCTGTCGACACCACCGACCCCACCATCTAAGACACTCTTCCTCCCCTTTCCCTGACATTGTCCCCCCACCCCCACTTCTCCAGGCACTCACCTCAACCTTCCCCCGTAAGTCTGCCTTCCTTGTCCAGCCTTTGTAGAGCATTTGCTAACGGCACTCAAGTGACATTTGTGAAGTCCCTAAGAAGGAGAAAGCAACATCTACTGACCTCAGAGTCATGGAAGAGGAGAAGCTTGCCAGGTGCACACCACTTATATACGGTTGTAAAACTGAACGTTCTAAATTCTCGTTGGCAGGGAACTTAATTTGGAGGGGGAGTTTAATTCTAGCAAGGTGGCTTTTTAATGAACATGCATGAGATGCTAATACATGCAAATGAGGTTCCCGACATTGTTCATCGGAAGCTTGGCCTGCCTTTAACCCATCTTGAAAGTCAGGAGAACAAAATTCACAGTTTATCTTGCTGTCGGGAAACAGATTTTTTTGCCTCCCACTAAATTAAATGCCCCCGTCTGCCACGATTCCTGTTACAAGCCGGGGCATAAAATTCGGCCCTTTATCTTTTCTTATGTAAGTGCCAGGAGCAATAGAGTGAAGTACTCAACCATTCAGCATGTTCAAGACAGAAATTGATAGATTTCTGGAGATTAATGACATCAAGGGAAATGGAGATAATGCGGGAAAATGCATTGAGGTAGATGATCAGCCATAATCTAATCGAAAAGTGGAGCATGTCGACGGCTGAATGGCCTACTCCTGTTCCTATATTCCTATGTACTAAACTTTTTTTTAAGTGAGAAGACTTTGCTGCTGGGTTATTTTAAATTGAATTTTTCACTTCATGAGTAAGGAAAGACACACACATACAAATACATTGTTCACATGCATCTTTAGGGAAACACCTTTAACGTGTCTGTGACAGGGGATCAGCCAGCCTCTCCTTGTAGAACCTCAAACTGACGTGCAAAACTCAAGCAAAAATGAAACCTAAGCTGAAAAGTAGCTGTGTCCCTTCATTTTACTGCACAATAAAAGAAAGATTTTATAACATAATAAAACTTCTGAGCATTTACTCTTGAATTTCATTGTAAGGATTCAAATTCATATAGGCTGTCAAGTTCTGAAAATGACAATTATTAAAACACAATTAAATTATGTTGGAATTGTTCATAAAATTTAATTTCTACAAAAATGTACAAATGGCTCAATTTACAGCAAAGAATACAATTACACCATCTGCAGGCTATTGCTAAACAGAATGCATATGATATGAACACTGGCCAAGCTTTTCAGTTGAGCTGCTATTGCATCAATTGATATTACACATGCTGTATAGATTGAAACGGTTTCATCTCATGGTTCCCTTAGGAAGACAACCTCTAAAAAAAAGCCTGCTGCAACCAGTTTCAAAACATGTATGAGATGTTACATTGTAAACATTCAAAACTCAAACTTAATGGGACATCAAAATAAAATATGCAAAGGATGGTTTTAGTCTATTATCTACCATAGTTGGCCACTGCCAATGGTATGACTTCAAAACACCAAAGCTGTTTTTATTCCAATTGTATTACACCACATATTCAGTTGGCCTAAAATTCTTAAGCTTCTTTTGAAAATGTAATCTTAAAGTCAGAAATGTTGTTACATTAATACTTTGATTTACAACCTACAAACAGGAAGCCGGCTTAAAAATATAAAACTGTCAGCAATACATTCTGATATATTCTAGGTTTGAATAATCTATGTTGTGATTTTTGAATTAAGCTGTGACTGATATGCAAATAGTATTTAGATTCAAATTAATTACTTTCTATACAATTTGTTTATCAAGTATCTGACCATGCACTCGAATTATGTAGGATACATGATTTCCAAAAGTATCAATAATATATTCCCTGTAGCCACAAAAGACTCTAGTAACATGATATCAGGTGTATTAGCTTTATAGCTGAAAAACAGTGACTCATTCAGTTTCTGGTATTTCACCATTTAAAACCTACCACAAGGTAGTAAGCAACATTCAGATTAACAGTGAAGGGCTAATCCAAACATTTAGAACAAGAATTGGATTTTTTTTTCTGTTCTAAAATATCTTTATCTTATTTCAACTATTCTTTTAAGGCATCTGTCCACATATCACTTTCTGACTGATTCTGTGCTGATATGATTGGGTAATCTGGTTTGCAATGCTGCTACTTTCAAGACCATGAGGACATTTATCAGCTGAAACATTTCAAGTTTTTATAGCATTGACAATAGCACTTATCATGCTATTTATAGTTTCTAATGTGCTTTCTACTGAAGTAAATGCAAATTAAGAGTGGGCATGTACAGACATGCCATGTTGTTGAGATAACAACAATCCCTAATGTATTTCTAATCAATCAGTCACAAGTTCCCAAGGTTTGTTTTAGTCCACTCAGGATCACAAAAGGCCAAGAATTCTTTGTAGATTTTATGTTAAAAGAAATACAAAGTGAAAATTAGCACTAGGAACGCGGAAGAAATTGATTCCAATTTTTTTTCCACCTTCAGGGACTCAGGGTCATGTTGCGAAGCACCCACTGTTGTGATCGGATTCCACTGCAGTCCTTCATGGTTGGAACCATTTTATCTTCCTCAGATGGCTCATCCAGACACTGATTACTGTTTACATGTCGCAGCGCTAATCTCTGGTGGATGGAGGGGGTTAAAAAAAACATTGAGTTGAGAAACATATTTAGAGATTACATTTACATTAGAACAACATGTGTTTATATATTGCCTATAATAAAATGTTCCAGGGTGTTTCACAGGAATGATTAACAAACTGAACTACATAAGGATATAAAAGCTTGGTCAAAGAGGTAGAATTTAAGGAACATCTTAAATGATGAGAGGTGGGTGGAGAGGCAGAAAGGTTTTGGGAGGTAATTCCAGAACTTAGGGCTAGGCATTTGAAGGAGTGTTTAAAAGTGGAGGAGCGCAGAGATCTCAGTGAGCTGAAGGAGGTTGCAGAGGTATGGAGGGGTGAGGCCACAGAGGGATTTGAAAACAAGGGCAAGAATTTTAAAAATCGAGGGGCTGTCAGAGCAGGAGTTAATGCAAATCAGTGAACAGGTAGCAGCGTTGTGGATAAGGTCAAGTTTACAACACCAAGGACGCTTGGAATCTACAAGTACCCATTAACAACAAATTGTGGATTCATTTAATAGCAGACACAACCAGTTTCATCTTCCTGCTTATTTCAAAGGTCGGTGGAGTCTCTCTGTGTTACTCTTAGGTCATTTTATTTTACTATCATGAAAGGGTTCCTGTACATTGGTGCATAGACAACAATAATTCTTCAACACATTACTTTTCAGGTTCAAGAATGTAATCGTTATATTTTTCCTACCATCCTGTAAAGAGATCTTGTTTTTTCCCTGCAGGGTTGGCTTTGACTCCTATATCTGTAGCAGAACCATTGGGAAAAAAAGAGGGAAAAGCCAATTCTAATGGTGTCCTCCTGCTGACAAAGTGTGCTCAGCAAGGCCTCATTGAAACAAAAAAAATGCCCTCTTCTGCCAGAAAGACAAATATAAAACCACATGGAGGCATCCTAGATCAAAGCTTTGGCACCCCCTGTATTATGTCATTGTTTGGATCAAAGATCCAGGCGATGTCTGTTCACTCGATCCATGAATGTGTCTGATGCCTGCTGGACAGCTCATAGTTGATGAGAGATGAACATCCACCTAGCACCAAGACATTGCAAGATCCAAAAATCAAAGAGGAAGAAGATCAATGGCTCAATCCTAAAGCAGCCCAGCCAAAGAGAGGAATTCCAAGTGCAGCTCACAACCAATCTGGAAAATCTTCACAGATCCAACTCAATTTCAGAATGGTGGGATCAAATAAAGTCAGTTGCACTAGGCTCCCATGCCCAGACCATTGGGTACGAGAATCGCTGTCGCTAGCAACGTTTTGCTGGAAATCGTGCTGAAATATGTGACCTTCTAGAACAAAAACAAGAGCCTTCATTGCCTGGCAGAACAACCCAAAGTTGCAAGTCAAGAAGGCAGCATTCTAACAGCTCAAGGCTGATGCCCACAAAACCAGAAGTAAAGGATATATGGTAGGAAGAGAAAGCCCAAGAGATCGAACAATATGCTGACCATCATGATATGCAAAACTGTTTTGAAGCCATCAGGCCATCTATATACCAAAGTCAAAAGGAAAAAATCTCCTTCACTCACAGGATGGTGTTTCTCTTCTTAAGGATGACAATGCCATCCATCAATGACAGAAAGAACATTTTCAACAACTCCTCAACCATGAAGCCACAGTGGCAGCTGATACTCTCTAGGCTATTCCCAGTATCCTGTGGTAGAATTCATGGGTGAATTACTACCGATCGGAAAGCTGCAACAAGCAAACAAATGGATCAAAAACAACAATGCCTGTAACCCTGCTGTTATTCCAGCTGAGGTCTTCAAAGCTGGTGGGCTTTTGCTCACATCAAGCCTTCATGCACTCATCCTACAGATTTGAAAGGAAAAAGAAATTCTACCACCTCCCCCCACCCCTTCAACTTCAGGAGTGCAACAATTAACTATCTTCAAGGAAGGAGCTATCGCACACTGTGGAAGCTATCAAAACTTCTTGTCCATAGCAAGGAAATCCTGACACATATTCTCCTGAATCATCTACTTCCTGTGGCTGAGGTAATCCTCCCAGAGACACAGTATAGCTTTGGATCTTCCAAAGGAACGTCTGGCACGGTCTTCATTGCTGGACAACTCTTAGAAAAATATCGAGAACACCACCAGGAGCTCTGCATTGCATTCATCAACCTGACCAAAGCATTTGACTTAGTAAATCATGAGGCTCTGTGGATTGTGCTCCAAGGATTTGGACCTGCAAGAAATGTCAACATAATCCTGTGACTCCATCAAGATGATATCACAGCAACTGTCTTGAGTGGGAGATCTGAAACAGATGCCTTCAGAATCCAGACCAGGGTCAAGCAAGGCTATGTGATAGTCCCTATACTATTTCCAATCTATATGACTGGCAATTCACCTCATCGAAGATCAGCTGCCCTCAAGTGTGAGTATTAAATACTGCCTAGATGGAAAACTCTTTCATCTCAGTTGCCTCCATGCCAAAGCTAAATTGACCACCATAAATATATATGATCTACAGTTTGCGGATGACCGCAGTGTCATTGCGCACTCTGCACCAGAATTGCAAACCACTCTCGGTCTCTTCAATTCAGAAACTCGGCTTCTCCTTGAATGTTGCCAAAACAAAACTCACATATCACTTGGTCAGCCAAATATTCCATTTCCCATTTATATTGAAGGAGAGACTGTGGAATATGTTGAGAACTTTACATACCTTGGCAGTCACCTCTCTCGAAAGGCCACCATTGAAGAGGAAATTCAACAACATATCAACTGCGCCAACTAAGCCTTCTACAAACAAGTGTTTGACAACAAAGACCTCCCACAAATAAACAAAAGCCTTGTGTACAGAGCAGTTGTTGCCACCACATTCCTGTACTATAGTGAGTTGTGGACAGTATATCAGAGACATACGAGCATGAGAGAGAAAATCCATCAACAATGCCTCTGCCATATCCTTTGAATTCAATGGGAGGACCCTCAAAGAAATTATTTTGTCCTTCTTGAAGCCAGCTTCCTAAGCATTCAGGCAAAGCTCCTGCAAAATCAACAACAATGGACTAGGCGCTGTGTCTGGACGGTTGAAAAGCATCTCCTGTACCAGGTCCTGTTTTCTCAATTCTCAAATGGAAAAATCTTCAAAGACACTCCGAAGCTTTCCTTGAAGCAGGTTAGGATTGACATTAATGACTGGGAGGAGCTTGCTACCAATCATTCAGAATGGCAACAACTTCTCCATAAAGCTACATCACGCATTGAGTCACAACATCTTAATGAGGCACAGCAGTGGCAGAGAAATAAAAAAGGAAGCAAATCCTGCACCACAATCTCACAGCCTCATGGGATGTCCTACCTCAAATGTCCAAAGATCCATGGGTCAAGAGTCGATCTTTTCAGTCCCATGGTACAAACTCATGCTCCTGAGTAGGGATCATCCTCGCATTGAGAGGCAGCCATGATGACGGAGCCTCTCTGTGTTGCTTTTAGATCATTCTATTTTACTATGATGAAAGAGTTCCTGTACACAGGTACATAGACAACAACAATCCTTTAACACATTGAGCAGAAACATCCCAAATTTGCACTAAGTGTGGTAGTGGGCGAGAAAAAGAATGTTTTACCCATCGGATGCATTGACGGCTTTTCATGCCGTTTCGTCCCATTCCCACCTCATTAATCATGCATTCCCGGGAAACATGTTGTTTCGATGACGGGCGGGCTCTGATTCGCTTGCCATGCTGTCACCTCGCCGCTTCATCACACCGGGCGCCACATTCAAAGTGTAGCTGGGCACACACCTCTCAGTGCTTCCAGCCCAGGGCTGCTGCAAAGAAGACATGGCCCTGAAAGGCAAGAAGACTGCAACTCCCAGGTTTAAGTGATGCATCCCTCAAGCGCCTTTTGGATGCCGTGGAGGCCCGCCATGATGTCCGCTATCCACGCTCTGGCCGCAGGAGATCCAGAGATCTCACCACTCCGGCCCGGTAGGTGAGGGCAGTGGTGATCAGTGCTAATGCTGCACAGAAGAGGTTGGCCGTCCAACGCAGATAGAGGATGAATGATCTCATCCATGCCGCCAGGGTAAGGCAACTATCTCATCACTCTAAGCTCACACACTCAAGCCCAGCACACATTCACTGGCATCTCACTCACTGACAGCTCAAAGGGTGTCACCATTCACTCTCTCTCTCACAAACCATCACATCTCCATCTGGACTCATCTCCTCTAGAGGCTGCCTGCTCACCATCTTGAGGCCACTCGCACATATCAACTTTTGCCCCCACACACACCCTGGGATACCCCCTTCCCCAGAGCAGCCCTCGCCCAGCAGTCTCTTCCCTTGCCTAAGGCCACTTCTCGCCCCTCCCCCAAGCAAGCTTTGCAACAGTTGAAAAGCCACCCCCACCTTATGGCTGGTCTGGTAGGTAGAGACCTGCCCGTGAACCCCCCTAAAAACTCTGGAGTTGTCTGTGAAGCGTGGCACTGATGACCGCAAGTGCTGCCCGAAGCAAAATAGGCAAACAAACCACGAAATCCCAAGTGAAGTGCAGGTCACCAGGTGGACGTCGCTTAGGTATAGTTGTGAAACATGTCACATGCAATCATACCGATGTGTTTGGATGATCCAGCATGGGGGGGATGATTCCGGTGAGCTGGGCTTATAATGACATGCAGATGTATTACAATGATGTCCAACAGTGGGAAACCTGGCCTGCCATTGACGGGCAGAGCAGACGATTGAAAACTGGTTTTATGACATTGTGAAACTGATTTTTGGCCTTCTCGCCGTATTGTCCACTCACGCCGCCAAACTCGCCTGACGCCAACGGGCACCGAAAATTCCGCCCATTAAGTGTCAGGTT
Source organism: Carcharodon carcharias (assembly GCF_017639515.1). NCBI lineage: Eukaryota > Metazoa > Chordata > Chondrichthyes > Lamniformes > Lamnidae > Carcharodon > Carcharodon carcharias. Next base: position 72,528,115 of record NC_054478.1, read on the forward strand.
CAAAAAATGTAACCATTTTATTTTTCCTACCATCTTTTAAAGAGATCTTGTTTTTTTCCCTTACATTCCATGTTTTTAAAAAAAAAGCACACTAATTTGATTACTGTAACAATAACTGTATCTCGGAATATTACAGCAATTAGTGAAGTTCAAATGAATTGTAGTATATTTCAATATATTGGCAGTACATCCTTAAATTTAAATCAAGAAAACGCAGTTACTTTGAATTTATGCCAAAAATACAAATAAAGTGTTATGAATATTAATAATTTAAAAAAAACTTGATTTATTGATTAATTTTTCAAAACACCACTGATTGACATATCACCGCTGTTTCTGTTACTTTAAATAAATGTGAGGAAATGTTCAGATTGGTATTCTTGTTTCAAGGCTCCAAAACAGCTTATTATTTTTAATGACGCACAACAAAACATTTTTTCATTTTCCGTTTGAGCGCTGAGTTTTGAAAGGATAATATGGTCAAGCTTTATGTTTCTCCTCAATTTGAAGAAAAATTATTAGTTCCCTTGGGAGCATGCTGCTGTTGACAAGAAGCAATAATGTACTATGGAACAAACCAGACATTTTGTATCATTGGAAATGTTTGAGCAAAAGCAATTAAATATTCCATGGGCAGAGTTTTCCCATTGGTGTGCGGGGGCGGGCCCCACATGCCTGCACGTAAAAAGCTGCGCGGTGATGTCAGGCGAGCGTCCCGACGTCACCGCGCGCCATCGCGATATTTCATTGGGAGGGCACACGATGCTCTCCGATGTGTGCTCGCCATTAATTAATGGGCCACTTAAGAGGCCCTTGACACTCCAACTGACCGAGATTTTTTGGCGCCCATGCAATCTTCGGGTTGGCGCACGGGCAGGTGGGTAGGAGACATTTGTATAAACCTCATCCATGGGCGGGATAGAAGGGCTCAGTGGGGTCGGGAGTGTGCTCTGTTAAATATTGATGTTTCAAAGTCTCTGATACTTCTGATTACAAAGTTGCTGCAATACTTCAAAACACACACCAGCTGCTTTGACTGGACTCAACCTTCAGGTCAGCACTCTGCAGGGAGGAATCTTTTTTGGGCCTGCATGTTTCAGGAAGCCTTCCCCCTCAGCCTGGGGATGGGAGCTGAACTGTCCACTGAAGGCACCTCATCTGAAGAGGAAGGGAGGGCTAGAAGTGGGAGAAGGCCAGGAGTGCACATTCAGCCTCCAGGGTAGTCACCTTTGGGCGGTCAGGTGCAGGCACAAGGGGTGCAGGGCCCAGAGGTAGTCTGAGGCGGAAGTGGCTGCAGAAGAGGCTACTATCCTGCTGCCAGGGTATACAGGCGGCGAAGCAGCTACCTCAATATTTCTGAGGTGCAGTGCCAAAAGAGGCTCCGACTCTTAAGGGAGACAGTCAACTATATCTGTCATATGATTGGGCCTGAGATCTCCACTAACTGTGTGGGTGGACACCCTATGCCAGTGGCTCTGAAGGTCACAGCTGCCCTCCACTTTTATGCCTCTGGCTCCTTCCAGGGCTCGGTGGATGATCTTTGCTGTGTTTCCCAATCAGCTGTCCACACTTGGGTCAAGCAGGTTACAGATGCTCTGTTCAGGCGTGCATTGAATTTCATCCTCTACCACTGGGACCAGGCAAGCCTAACACAGCGAGCCAGAGGCTTTGTGGCCATTGCTGTTTCGCCCACGTCCAGGGTGCTATAGACTGCACACTTGTGGCCATCAAGGCGCCAGCAGGTGAGCCCGGTGCCTTTGTCAACAGGAAGGGCTTCCACTCCATGAACATGCAGATAGTGTGTGATCACAGGATACTGATTCTACAAGTCTGTGCAAGGTACCCAGGCAGCTCCCATGATGCTTACATCCTCAGTCACTCCCAGGTGCCAGGGCTCTTCAGTGCTCCAGCCCGGCTTGATGGATGGCTGCTGGGTGACGAGGGCTATCCCCTCAGAAGGTGGCTCATGATGCCTCTCCACCATCCAAGAACAGAAGCTGAGCAGCGGTACAATAGGAACCACACCTCCACAAGGGCTGTGGTGGAGAGAGCCATTGGTCTTCTCAAGATGCACTTCTGATGCCTGGACCGCTCAGGGGGTGCACTCTAGCATCCTCCAGATCATGTGTTGCTGATAGTGGTTGCATGCTGCACACTCCACAATCTTGCGCTGGAAAGGGGGGACGCTGTGGATGATGAAGACATAGACGCATTGGCTGTGGATGCACATGATGAGTCCAGCAGTGAGTCCAAGGATGAGCATGCACAGGGAAATGCTGAGGGGGTAGACGCTGACCTGGACATACTCCAGGGAGGCAGGGACACCCAGGAGGTTGTAATCCAATGAACCTTCAGCTAGCACATTACATATGGACCTCCAGGTCAAGCCTGGGCTGCAGGCTTCATACTCGATATCTGAGAGCAAAATCTGCCTGGTTAGGAACATTGACGAAGGTCCTTGTTAATAAAGCTGAATGTCCCACAAAGCACACATTACATTATTGAAAACCCTCCAACTGCAGAACAAAAAAGGCAACCTCAACCATGGTGACATGTCCAAATTTATTTTTGCAAACAAAGAAACTTAATGAAACACAATGAAAAAGATGTTAAAAGTTACACCAACTCATAAAAATCTCATTGCGGGCCAATATAAAGTACACCAGTGATAAACCCATGGTGTTCCTAAGATGCCTTATGCTTACGTTTTCGGGCGCTATGTTTTGGTGCTGACCCCTCGCTCGTGTCATCCGAGACAGCTTGCTCACTCTGCTGTCCTGTTGGCCTTGATGACCTTAGCGGTCATCCTCTGGCCCATGGAGCCTGTGCTGGCCGCGCCTGGGAGCTGCCGCCCTCATCCAGAGCACTATGAGAAGAGCCCCCAGAGATGACAGGCAGCTGCCGCACCGATGTGAGGTTGCTTCGGACCTCCCTGCTCACCGTGGATGGATGGGCACTGAGCTGGGAAACTTGGTGCCCAGACCATCTCCCACGCTAGTAATGACCAGCTGAGGTCAATGCTGATGTGAGGGCTTACTAGTCCTAGCACATCCCCAGGAAGCCCTGTGGGTCTCCTGGAGCAGCCTCTCCACGAGAGTCGCCACTCTTGTCATGGAGGATGCATGGCACTTGGACATGAGGCTCATTGCTTCGGTGATAGCCTGGGTAGACACCTCCACTGTGGACACCAAGCCAAGCATAGCCTCACGTATCTCCCCCAGATGCTCCCGCACACCCGGCTGCATTTCCTGCATCTGCTGCATCGCAGACGACTCCAGAGGCACATCATCAGGCACCGAATGAGCATGTAGCTGGTCCCTTGCAGTCCTCCGACTGCTGGAGCCATGGGCACTCTGTCTCTGCCAGCTCCTCCAGCGACTGTGAAGTGCCCTCACCGCTGTGCCCTGGGACACTAGCCAATGTTGTAATTCTCACCGAGGTGCTAGTATCTACGCTGGTGCCTGACTGGCAGAGATGGTGTGACGCTGATGAGACTTCAGGGCCCTCAAGTGTGAGAGGGGGCCTCTGCTGCTCCTCCTCCCGGCTCTGCTCTGCTGATGCTGAAAGGAAGAACAAGGACATTGGATCAGTTAGCACGGAGACAATGTCAACGTGTATTCCTGTCCCCCGGATCATTATACGCTCATCCTTCCATAAGCAATGGTCAAGCCATGTTGCAAACTTCAATCACTGAACATTCAGCACTGCCAAGGCTGCACAATGGTGACCTCACTGCTGGGCAAACATACCTGCTCGTGGCACCCCAGCCTCAGCGACGCCGGTGGACCTGGGCGAATGGTGCCTCTTCAAATCTAGGGCCTCCTGCTCAAACCGGCTGAGAATCGCTAAATGTGCCAGCCCGCTGCCAGTCCTCACCTGCTCGGCGGCATTATGTACATTCTTCACCTGAAAAGGAGGGAAGAGCATTGATTAGAGCTAATTGTACCTGGATTCTCTTCGCGGACGGCCCACCCCAACCACGGTGATACGTTGCAGGGCTCCAGTGCCTCCTCACTCTGCTGCTGCCGAACACTCACACAAAGATACTAGGCCTGTCTCCACCCCCCAACTCCCTTGGCCAAATGCTACCTACATCACATCAGGCACTACACGGTCTAACCTTCCTCAGCAAGGAGGCGCAAGCACGTGCAGTGCAGAGGATAGCAGATCAATCGGTGCCACGCCACATTGAAGCTGCCCTCTCGGCATGTCATCACCCTGACTTTGACATGTCCTGGAGTTCTGCGCCTAAGTACAGTTCCTCCAGTTTGCCCCAAAAACAGTTATGTGGGTCACAGTGTACCACTTGCTGTGGGGGCAGAACCCATCTCTTCACCACCCTCTCAGGGTGACCGTGGCATGGGCAATATCTGCTGGCTCACCCAGCAAAGGACACGTGCTGTCAATGATTCAATGCAGTCACTGCACTCACACTTGGTGGCGGGGGGTGGCACCAGAGGGTAAAGCCAACATGGTACTCACCCTTCCTGAGCGCAACAGGTCACTGAAGCACTTGCGACACTGGACCCAGGTGCACCGCACCATGTCTGGGAGCTCACCACCTCCTCCCAGACACGTTTGGTCATGGGGTATGAGGACCTCCAGCTGTGCTGCCACCTCCTCAAGGAGGGCAGTAAGGCAATCATTGGAAAAACGAGGAGCACAGAGCCCCCCCTGCCCTACCCTCCTGTCTGGCCTGCTCACCAGCAGCGCTCTGGGAAGCCCTTTCACCGGCCATAATTCACAGCCTTCGAAAGGCTGCAGCAACTTTTTAAAACAGGCCGCCAGGTCACCATTGGACCCGGCAATCATTGCAGACCCACTGCTGCCCACCCACTCCCGCTGTTCTAGGGAGCTGCAATTCACACTGGGCTGGCCTTAGTTGCCCCACTCGCGTAAAATGGCGGCGTGAACCTGATCGCAGGCGGCGATCGGGTCCGCGCGCGCCCGCTCCTGCTCCAACACCCCCACCGTGAGCCAGAAAATTCAGCCCCTTAGCTTCAAATGTATCTTTTTATACAACAAAAGAAATGGGAAGATTTTGCACAAATCTTATGACAGACAAGGGCTAATGATATAGAGCTTCACCCACCAGAAGTACATGTTGGGTAGCTACAGATACAATTCCATGTTTTTCTATCCAGTAATTATACTGGGTGATAAATTGTGGGGAGCATACCTGCAACTTATTCATCCGTCCTCCTAGAAAACCAGGCTCGGCACCAAAAATATGCATTGTAAAATCATCCTCAGAGTGGATTAGGATGAGATTTGAAATGTTCAAAAACAAAATTATTCATATTTTCAACATAACCTTCACATTTATATCGAGCCCTTCACAACCTTAGGGCATCCCAACACATTAAATAGCCAATTAAGTATATTCAAAGTACAAATAATGAAGTGGGGCAACATGGCAGCCAATTTGCATACATGTAAGAGATTAAGTCCATGTTCTCTTATAATCTCCCTCCTTACCTAAATATAAATAAGACTATCTCACGTGATATTTTCTCACACTGTTGCATTAACTTATACTGTATACAATGATATAACTCTGCGCTGCCATGCAATTCATTAAAAAAAATCCTAAAATCATTATTTAGAAGGAATGGCATTCCTTTGCTGATCTAGATTTGTCTTTTTTTTCCTGTTACTTGCGTATTATTAAAAACATTGGGCCTGAACTTCCTAGGAGTGGTAATCAGTGTCGGACTGCCACTTGGATCCCAGTTACTCACCTGAAATCCTGTCTCGTCCAACCTTCCAACTCAGGCCAGGCAAGATCTGGTCAGTACAACATGTCCTTGGGCCCAGTATAGAGTGCAGCTTCACTGAAGGGAGAGAGTCACGCCCCCTTTTATACGGCACTAGCTGACCTAAAGCATCAAGTTTAAAGGTCCAATGAAGTTTAAAGGTCCATGACAGGCCAGAGAGAAGCTAAGTGTATAAGGTAAGTGTGTAGGATTTGGTGGGTGGGTTGGTGGGAGGGGGGGTGGGCAGGTAGGTGGTGATTGGGGGGTTGAGGTGGGTCTTGGATGAATGAAGGGACGGGGGAGTCGGGCCTCGGTAGAGGGTGGGGGAGTCAGGCCTCGGTGGGGGGGCGGAGCGTCAGGCCTCAGGGGATAGGGGCTGTGGGGCCTTGAGGGTGGGGGCTGTCAGGTGACTGTAGTATTCAAGTGAGCTTTTAATTTTGCCAATTGGTCAATGGTAACCACTTGATTTTAAGGAATAATCAGATTTTGGAAGTAAAATTTATTTTCAGCTGTCATAGCAAGTTTCACATGCACTCCACCATTAATCCTACATTTTGGACATTTTATCTCCTACTTATCTCACTTTGAGGGCTTCAGGTCGGCCCTGCTCCATTGTCTCAGACAAACTGTAGATGCTCCTGCTCTGCTACATCAAGCTAGCCTCAGGGACTCTAGCTGCCATTGCACAATCCCCTGCCTCCTTCTGGATCTGGCAACTTCTGGCCTTTCGCCTGAAAATTCCTCTTGTACAATACTGGGACCATGTATAAACTGCAAGATCCCCTTGTGAAAAAAAAATATCATGGTTCTAATTGTGGGTTACCATGACACTGCTCTGTCAAAGAAAACGGGTTCAATAACCTATTAAACTGCTTATGACATTGACAGAGTACATTCAAGCATCACAATTTAATGTTGGCTTTTAATGAATTTGTACAGATTGTTATATTTTTGAGTAGAGAAAAGAAGAAAATGTACCAAAGTTAAAATTTCCTTGTAACAAAAAATGCCAATAGTTAACATTCAAATGTTTTTTCAAAGTACATATTACATTGAATACAACTAATACACTGTACATAGAGCTTTTCATTTGTGAATTCTAAACTTCATTGAGTGCAGGTTTCTCAGGATTATTGTTTATGGTATAAAGTAAAATGAGTTATCCAACATTATTTATGGAATAGGTAAGAAATTCAGTTGTCAAGAGAAGGTAAGTAGCCTACAAAGGGATATAGATAGGTTAATTTGGCAGATGGACTACATTGTGGGAAAATGTGAACTTGCCCAGTTTAGCAGGAAGAGTAGAAAAGCTGTAGACTATTTAAACGGAGAGAGTTTGCAGAACTCGGTGGTACAGAAGGATCTGGGTGTCCTGTTACATGAATCACTAAAAAACTAGTAAGCAGATGTAGCAAGCGATTAGGAAGGCAAATGGAATGTTGGCATTTATTGCAGGGTGCAGGGGAGGTGGAATGTAAAAGTAAGGAAATTTTACTGCAGCTATACAGGACCTTGGTGAGACCTCATCTGGAGTACAGTGTGCAGTTTTGGTCTCCTTATTTGATAAAGGATATATTTGCTTTAGGGGCACAACGGACATGATCTTCACTGCGCGACAACTGCTAGTGAACAGCACCAGCCCTTGTACATGGCCTTCTTTGACCTCACGAAAGCCTTTAACACTGTCAACTGCGAAGGATTATGGAGCATCCTCCTCTGTTTCGGCCGGCCCCAAAAGTTTGTCACCATCCTCCGCTCGCTTCACGATGACATGCGAGTTGTGATCCTGACCAACAGCTCCACCACAGACCCAATCCATGTTTGGACCGGGGTCAAGCAAGGCTGTGTCATTTTCTCGAGCTTCCGTGCTGCAATGCTCCGTCTCAATCTCAGCAAGCTCCCCGCTGGAGTGCAGCTAAACTACAGAACAAACAGGAACCTGTTCAACCTCTGTCATCTGAAGGCCAGATCCAAGGTTGTCCCATCCTCTGTCATTGAACGACTGTATGCAGGCAATGCTTGCATCTGCACACACTCGGAGATTGAGCTCCAAGCCATCACCAACACCTTCACTAAGGCATATGAGAACATGGGCCTTACACTAGATATCCATTAAAGAAACGTCCTCTACCAACCTGCCCCCCTCCACACTGCACTGTCTCCCACCCAGCCCCGATTATCAAAATCCACAACGAGGCCTTTGACAACGTAGACCACTTTCCATACCTTGGGAGCCTGCTATCAACATGGACAGACATCGACGATGAGGTTCAACACCGTCTTCAGTGTGCCAGCGCAGCCTTCAGCCGCCGGTGGCAGAGAGTGCTTGAAGACCAGGAGCTCAAACCCAGCACCAAGCTCATGGTCTACATAGCAGTAGTGAAACCCGTCCTCCTATATGGCTCAAGGATGTGGATTATGCACAACAGGTACCTCAAAACTCTGGAGAAGTACCACCAGCGCTGCCTCCGCAAGATCCTGCAAATCCATTGGCAGGATAGGTGCACCAATGCTGGTGTCCTCGCTCAGGCCAACATCCCCAACATCGAAGCATTGACCACGCTCGATCAGCTCCGCTGGGCGGCCACATCGCGGCATGCCTGACACGAGACTTCCGAAACAAGCGCTCTACTTGGAGCTTCGACATGGCAAGCGAGCCCCGAGAGGGCAGAGGAAATGTTTCAAGGATACCCTCGAAGCTTCCTTGAAAAAGTACAACATCCCCCACCAACATCTGGGAATCCCTGGCCCAAGACCACCCGAAGTGGAGGGAAAACATCTGGGAAGGAGCTGAACTCCTTGAGTCTCATCGCCAAGGGCTAGCTGAAGCCAAATGTCAACAGTGAAAGGAGCGCATGGCAACCCGGTCACACAACCCACCCATTCCCCCTACCACCATCTGCTACACCTGTGGCAGAGACGGTAGGTCGCACATTGGACTCTTCAGCCACCTGAGAACTCATCTTTAGTGTGGACACAAGTCATCCTCGACCCCAAGGGACTGTCTAAGAAGAAGAGACGAAGAAGCAGTTCAGAGACGGTTCACTTGACTCATTCCTGGAATGAAGGACTTATGAACAAAGATTGAACTGGTTGGGCCTGTATCCAATGGAGTTTAGAAGAACGATTGATGACCTTATTGAAACATATAAGATCCTGAGGGGATTTGACAGGGTGGATACCGGGAAGATGTTTCCTCTTATGGGGGAGACTAGAACTAGGGGGCACTGTTTAAAATTAAGGCTAGAATTTTACGATGTTATTGTAGGTGTGTGCCTGACCTGAGCTCGTGTGAAATCACACGAGAAGATGTCAGGCGTGCGTCCTGATATTATTATGCACTCGAGCATTATGGTTGGGAGGCACGTGTGGGAGACTGAAGCATGCCCGCTTACAATTAAAGGGGCCATTAAACCTATTAAAAAGGCAATTGTGTAGAATTTTACATTGCCCATGCGATTTTGTGGTTGGTGTTTGGTAGTCATTCCGTTTTGAATCATTTCTCATTCAAGGGTGGGATAAAAGGGATCCGGAGTATTGGCAGTGTGAATAGTTAGGAGTTTAGGGTGAGAGTTTGCTGCTGGTTTATTTCTGAGATTTGAGAGTTTTCTCTGTGATTTTTGCTGCATTCTTTCTTTTGGTAGCTTTTTTTTTGAGGACTCATTTGTTTTTCCAGCTTTCTTGGAGGATTTCTGCTGAGTGCACGAGACAGTGCCTTCCACATCTCTGCTAATGGGGATTGTATACTCCACTGGTGGGATCTCTTCAGAAGAGGAAGAGAGGGGCTGAAGAGAGAGGAGGCCAGGTGTCTGCAGGCAGCGTCCCAGGGAGCAACATGTGGGAGGAGAGGTCCAGGCACAGGAGGTGCAGGGGCAGCAGGGAGCGCAAGGTGAAAGGGTCTGCAGAAAATGCCACTATCCTGCAGCCAGACAGAACAGGCAATGCTCCAGCTACCTCAACATGTCTGAGATCCAGTGTCGAAGGACACTCCGCCTCTCTAGAGAGACTGTCACCTCCAGGTGCCAGATGATTGGGCAGAGGTTGCCTCCAAGTGTGTGGGTAGGCACCCTATGCCAGTAGCCCTAAAGGACACAGTGGCCCTCAACTTCTACACCTGCGGTTCTTTACAGGGGTCAGTGGGGGCTCTATTTGGTGTGTCCCAATCTGCTGCCCACAGTCATGTCAAGCTGGTCATTGACGCTCTCTTCAGATGGGTCATGACATTCTTTCATTTTTGGATGGACAAAGCCAGCCAGGCAGAATGAGCCAGAGGTTTCACAGCAATTGCTGGGTTTCCCCACATGTACTCATGTGACCATCAAGACACCAGCGGGTGAGCTGAGTGCCTTCCTGAATAGAAAGGGCTTCCCACACCATGAATATGCAGGAAGTCTGCGATCACAAGACACAGATTCTACAAGTCTGTGCAAGGTACACCCTGGTAGCTCCCATGATGCCTACATCCTGTGACATTCCCAGGTACCAAGGCTGTTCAGCTCAGTTGGATGGCTGGCTCCTGGGTGATAAAGGCTATCACTTTAAAAGGTGGCTCATGACACCACTCTGGCACCCGAGAACAGAAGTGGAGGGGAGGTACAATAGGAGTCATGCCTCCACAAGCGAAGTTAGCGAGAGGACCTCAGGTTGCTGAAGATGAGGTTCAGATGTCTGGACTGATCAGGGGGAGCACTGCAATATCCTCCGGAGCACATTTCGCTTATAGTGACTGCATGCTGCGCTCTACACAATCTGGCTCTGGAAAGGGGGAACCCGCTGGGGGATGAGTTTAGCGAGGCAGCTCCACAGGCCGCAGTGGATGACTCAAGTGATGTATCTGATGAGGACCCTGAGGAGGCACAGGGTGGGGACGTGGAGGCAGACGTGAGGAAGCTTCAGGGAGGTAGGGACACCAGGAAGGCCTTGATTCTGCGCACGCTCAGCTAAGCTGCCAGGGTATCGCTCCTAGATCATGCCAAGAGTGCTGCCTCCTTAACAGACATTTGTGAAGAGCCAAACCTATGACCCCAAAGTTGATTCACAACCTTGGTAATAAAGCTTCCAGCCCCTGCCATCTATCATAAGCCACTGCCCTGCAACTATGAAAAACATCAAGCATTCTCAGGCCATTAAAAAAATCGATATTTATCTCTTCTCCAGAGTCACAAAGAAGGAAATTAACATAATGTGGTCTTAACATTCATACCAAAAAAATACATAACACTGAGGAAATGAAATGATCTCACCCAAGAAAACCCCCTCTTGTGCTTATGATGCCTTAAATTTACATTTGCAAGTGCTGCATCTGGCAGCAGCATCGGAGGCAGCCTGCTGTCTCTGCTGTACTGTTGGCCCTGATGACCTTGGCAGTCGTCCTCTTGCTGGAGAACCTGAGCAGCCATTGCCTGGGAGAGTGCATCCAGTGCCATGGCTGGGCACTCCTCAGTTGTTGCAGCCTCAACAGATGTCATGGTCACTGGCAAAGGGGCAGAGAAGCTGCTGACATCATCAGGAGCACCCTGAGAGGAGCCTGCAGAGACAATATGCAGCTCGTCTGCCAGCGTCAGGTCATTTTGGACCTCCCTGCTTGCAATGATGGACAGGCACCTAGCAGAAAGACTAGGCGCCTCATCCATCTCTCACACTGGTGGTGACTTCCTGAGGTCATTGCCAGTGTGAGAGTTTGCAGGTCCGAGTGCAACCCCAGGACTCCCTGATTCTGTTCTGTTCTTGGAGCTGCCGCTCCATGAGAGACAACACTCTCCCAATGTAGGAGGCTGTGCGCTCGGTGTTCAGAGTCAACACAGTGCTCATGCTCCACGAGGACTCCTACATGACAGATACCATGGCATGCAGACCCTCATGGATCTCCGCCAGATATTTCCACATCCCGCTGGGCATCCAGCATTCGCCATCTGATTGACGATTCCAGAGGCTCATCATCTGCCTCTTGGATTCAGCATGGTCCAGGTCTCCAGCACTCCTCCAAATACCGGCGCCCTAGATACTCTCTGCCTCCGCCAGCTCCTCATGCAAGTATGTGCACTACATTGGAAATGACAAACTAATGCCCACCGATGTGCTTGTGCCTGTGCTGGTGTCTGGTTCTGAGAGAGGGTGTGACGTGGGTTCATCTGCCTGCAGCTCCTCCTCAGGTATTCAGACTGGTTAGGTGAGTGGGCAAGGACATTGCAGATAGAATATAATGAGAAGTGTCAAGTTACCTACTTGGTAGGAAAATTAGAAAAGCAGAATATATTTTAAAAGTAGAGAAACTGGGAAATGTTCATACTTGGAGGGACACAAGTGTCCTTGCACATGAATCGCAGTAAGTTGACATACATTATAGCAAACAATTAGGAAGTGTTAGCCTTTACTAAACTCGATTCGGAGTACAATCCTACGGCAATTATATGGAGCCTTGGTGAGACCGCACCTGGAGTACTGTTTACAGGTTTTAGCTCCTTATTGAAGGAAGAATATGCTTGCACTGGAGAAAGTGCAAAAAAGGTTACTAGACATTTTTCTGTGATGAGAGAATTATCCTTTGAGGAGAGATTGAATAGGCTAAGGCTAAATTCCCTACAGTTTAAAAGAGTGAAATGACCTAATTGAAACAGATAACACTCTTTAGGGGCTTGACAGGGTAGATGCTGGGAAGATGCTTCAGTTGGCTAGGGAATTAAGAACTAAAGGTCACAGTCTCAGAATAAAGGGATCAGGCCTTTAAGACTGAGATGAGGAGAATTTTTTTCACTCAAAGGGGTTGTGAATATTTGGAATTCTCCATCCCAGAGAGCTGCAGATGCTCTGACATTAAGGGCAGGATTTTCCCCTCGTCGGGCAGGAGCGGCAGGCAGGCCTGGGAGTAGCTGGGAAACAGTCTGCTGCCCGCAATTTCACGCTGGCTGGCCAATTAACGACCAGCCAGCGTGAAACGCAAGCTGATATCCTCAGTGCTGCCAGGGTGTGGGTGGGAGGAGTGCGAGCGCTGAAGTGTGCACATCTGCGGGGGTGTGCTCAGTGAAAGCTCCCTTAAGGCATAGAGTTCCCTCAGGGAGCTGAAGATTTTGAACATGAAAAATAAAGATCTTAAAAATAAGGAAAACATGTCCCCACATGTGACTCTTTCACATGAACAGGGGCATGTGAAAAATGTGTTCAAAATTGTTTTTTAGACACTATTGAAAACCTCATCCCGCCCGAGGATGAAGGTTTGCAAAAAATGCAAAAGCCGCCTGGCCTATTCGCCTGCTCACCAACTGTAAGGTCGGATGGGCAGCAAAAAATTCAATTTAATTAATTGATTAATGGGCTTGATAGCCCCCTTAACAGTCGGCAGGCGCACCGTTGACTCTCGTGCTCGCCCACTGACCGCAATATTGCATGAGTGTGCAATGGCGTCGGGATGCGCGCCGATGTTATCGTGTGCTATTTCTCGCTCGTGCGCATCGGGGGTGATCCTTAGTGAGCAACCTTATTACCTCGTTCCTGATACCGGGTCCCTCATTTGGGCACTGCATGCCTTTGAAATAGGGATGCCCCCAAACACCGCCCCCCCCCACCAACCCCTGGACACTGCTGGCAAGGAGATGGATTGCTGTACAGCCTTCTGGAGAAACAGGAACGTTGTGCGAATCCAGGAAAATCCTTAAGCCACTGCTAAATTCTTGTGGGCTCAGGGTTAATAGTGGTTCAATAATGAGCCTAATTAGCCAGTGGGTGGGTTCACCATGTCAGTCATTCCTGCTACTGACTAAATGGGGGCCAGTATCCCGCTGGTGCATGTCTCCCTTGTGATTATGCTGCACCTAGCCCGCTCCGGCTCTTATTGAATGGCGGAGCAGGCTTGGAGGGCCAAATGAATTACTCCTGCTCCTATTTCTTATATTTTTATGTTCACACAAGGCAACACATTGTTATTTGGAACTGTTCCAGTCTATAATGCAAAGTTAAATAACCAGTAAACCAGGAGCTCTAATCATTTAACTAAAAAAAATGTTAATTTTGCTTTATTTACTCTCTGGCCATTTATTCAGACATATTTAAACCATCGGATGGTTTGTGGGGGAGGGGGGAGGAGGGGGAGAGAGCAGTGTTTGGGACATATTAACAGGTCACTGGACAGGGCCAAGTCATGTTTTCTCATCCTAGAATTCCAGTGTAAAATTTAAAGTGAACAATTCCTCTACATATAGCCAATATATTATAGACAGCATAAAATATGATAGTATATATAAAACACAATAGGTAAGCCTATGCTGTAAAATCCAAGCACACTTATCAAAGGCAACTCTTTAATAATTAGAAGCCAACAGATGTAGATAGGTTATTGAACTGGGACTGTTTGGTCCTAATTTAAATATCTCCTACAAGAGAAAATTCAGCTGCTCAGAGACATTATAAATACAACTGCTTGCAAGGTCTATAAACCTAATATATATATTATACTGGTGGCAGGTAATTTTGATTACAGAACTTGCTCAGTTTCGGGGCTGAATTTGAATTGCCATCACTTCTATTGAAAAAAAAAACGGTGAACGAAGAGCTACAAAGCTTCCTTAATACCATTAAAATATCTGCTATTTAATTTTAGGAGAAGACAGCTGGTGGATGCTGTTATTCTCCATATTAATGTATTGTAATCTAAGTGTTAAGTATTTTCTATGACCATATTAATTTGCTCCAATTTATTTTCTTGTTCTACTCCCATTTGATTGTGTCATTCATTTTGAGCAAGGGAAATGCCTGATCTCTATTAGAAATATTTGAGAAAATGCCACTGGGCAAAATGTCCACAACCTTCTGTTCCACCATATACCTAACTATTGTACATTTGCAATCCACTGTTTATTTTATGCCTGTATAAAGACATTAACTACAAATCTTACCAAAGAATTGTCAAAAAAAGCTTAAAAATAAAGGTTAAAATATCAAAAAATATTTGTAACGTAGAAGTAACAGTTTGCAGAAAGTATCATATCACACAGCAGTCCACATATATAATCATCTTAAAGTTAGGAAAGAGAGTCCTTGTATGCATATTAATATTTGCAGAGATCTTCCACAAGGACAAGTTTGCAAATCCCTATTGCAAGGTTAACTTCTCTATGACATGTACTCCCTGAGCTGCTGGAGCTATGGATTGGTTATGAAAGAACATGACTTTCCTCTGATTGATGTTATATTTATATTAATATTTAGTGAGCTTGTCTACTAAGCACCAGTTGCAAATGGTAATGAAATATGGTTGGGGTTTGCATAGAGTTTGTGCACCAACCTCATGCATATGAGTTCATTCTTAATTTTTAATTTTCCATAAATGTAATCAAATCAAACCTGACCTGGACATTATCTCCATACATATGGCTACCCAACCTCATGTTACCAGACCTGAGCCATTGATTCTAATCACATTCCTTTTGAGTAACAGATTGTTTCATTGTGTCAGGCCTCAGATATTGACCGCACCTTCCACAATCTGCCACAATGCTTGTCATGGAATAACTAATTATTAGTTTTTTGATGCAACTTGGCATGGTAAATAAAATTTAATGCAGAGAATTGTAAAGTAATGCATTTTAGAAGGAAGACTGAGGAGAGGCAAAATAGTACAATTTTAAAGGAAGTGCAGGAAATAAAAGGCCTGGGAATTTACAGACACAAATCTTTGAAGGTGGCAGGACAAGTTTAGAAAACTGTTAGAAAAACACATGGGATCCATGGCTTTATAAATAACGGCATAGTGTACAAAAGCAAAAAAAGGTTTGGCTGAACCTTTATAAATTCCTAGTTATGCCACAGCTGGAATTCCATGTCCAACTCTGGGCACCACAATTTTGGATGGATGTTAAATCCTTGGTGAGGATGCACAGGAGATTTATGGTACCTGGGATGACGGACAATAAGGGTTATGTGAAGATATTAAAGAATAAAAGAAACGGTTTCCACTATTAGGAGGGTCAGTAATTGATGGGCACATCAAAGGTAATTGGCCAAAGAACCAGAATGTAGAATATAGGAGATTTTTTTTTAATGTAGCAAGTTATGATCCGGAATGTACTGCCTGAAAGTGTGGTGGAAGCAAATTCAATAGTAATTGTCATGAGGAATTAGATAAATACTTGAAAAGCAAGAAAGAGCGGGGGAGTGGGATTAATTGAGCAGGTCTTTCAAAGACCTGTTACAGGAACAATGGATAGAATGGTCCCTGTGTTGGATCACTCAATAGATTTTCGATGGAGGATCAGGGAGCACAACATTCAAACCTATGATGTTTATCAGCAATAATGCCATTGATATGAATGTTAGACCAATGTCTGCTACCCAAGGAACAGTGCAGAAATTGTTTTATTAATATAGCATCAAAATATAATGTAATACAGATAAGTATATAGAAAAGCTTGATAAATTTGATAATATCAGGGACCTCAAGGACATTGTTGGTTTTTACATCCATGTTTCATTGTCCTGTATCCTTCCAGCAATTCCACGTTTGAACCTCTCTGGTCAGGTTTCCACTCCTGTGCACCACACATAAACGGCTCAAATAAAAATCTTAAATTACATCCTTTCTGACTGTGACCATGATGTACAATCTTTCTTCATCCGGCTTGATCACTCTTCAACCTTTGATATGGTCAACCATACCATTCCCCTCAAATGCCTCTTCTCCATTGCTTAGCGAACTGCTCTCTTTTACTTCGACACTTACCTTCCTAACCATAGCCAGAGAGTCTTAGCAATAGATTCTCTTCCCAAACCTGAACACTCCTGAATTCCCCAAAGATCTATCCTTTTTTCTTTCCTATTCCTGGTCTATATGCTGTCCTCTAGCAACATCATCCATAGACATAATACAAGTTTAGCACTGACACCACACGGCTCTCTCTCCACCATTCCTCTTGACTGCTCTATACTTTAAGTCTGCATGTTTAGACATCCAAGTCCTGAACATGCTACAGTTTTTTTCAGTTATGTTTTGGGGAGATTGATACCATTGTCTTTGATTCCCAACACAAATTCAGTTAATTTGACACTGAATAATTCTCCTACTATGTAAGACTGGATTATTCTAATCACAACCTTGAGGGCCACTTTGACGCTGAGTTGAACTTCCTAACTCACACTATGGCTAGAATATTCCACTTCCCCCACACCCCACAGACCCCTGCGATGGGTTCCCCTGCAGTGGGGCCAGGAAGCCATTGAAATCTCTGTTCACATTGACGGGACTGCAAGATTCTGCTGGCGTGAGGGGTGGGAAATTCCAATCTATTTCCTGTTCACTTTCACCGCTGTGCTTCCTGAACTACACTGTTCTTGCAGCTGGATTTATGGCACCTGCCACCCCCACCCCCTGCCAGTGTATTTGAAGGTGGAGGGGTGTTGTAAAATAGAGCGTGTGGCCTTCCTATCCACCCCTACCTGTCTCCCACTTTATGGTGAGTGGATTGGGACCCTTAAATAGTCAATTAATGGCCATTCAAGGGTCTCATTCTGCCTACGCCGCTATTTTACTTGCAACAGGGAAGGCAGGGGCTAGGCAGATAGCTAGGCAGCTTTCACAGTGTGAACTGCTCTTGGGCAAGAAGAGGGAGGACACCTTCTGGGGGGTCCCCTGTGCCTATGAGGGGCACCCACTGCACCCCCAACAAAGATCACACAGCCTAATAACATACAAACATACGAAATAGGAGCAGAAGTAGGCCATTCGGCCCCTCGAGCCTGTTCCGCCATTCAGTAAGATCATGGCTGATCTGTTTGTGCTTTGAATTCCACATTTCCACCTACCCCCAATAGCCTTTGATTCCCTTGACTAACAAAAATCTATCTACTTCTGCCTTAAAAATATCCAATCACCCCGCCTCTACCATCTTCTGAGGCAGAGTTCAAAATTCGCACGGCACCCCTAGAGAAAAAAATTTCTCATCATCTCCGTTCTATAAGGGTGACCCCTAATTTTAAAACAGTGCCCCCTAGTTCTGGACTCACCCACAAAAGGAAACATCCTTTCCACATCCACCTTATCAAGACCATTCAGGATTTTATATACTTTAATCAAGTCACCCCTCACTCTTCTAACCTCTACTGCAAACATGCCCAGCCTGTCTAAGCTATCCTCATAAGACAACTTGCTCATTCCAGGTATCAATTTAGTAAACCTGCTTGAGCTGCCTCCAATGCATTTACATTCTTCCTTAAACAAGGAGACCAAAACTGCATTGAGTATTCAAGGTGCAGTCTCATCAATGCCCTGCATAACTGAAGCATAACATCCTTACTTTTACATTCAACTCCTCTCGTAATAAAGGATAGCATTCCATTAGCCTTCTTAATTACTTGCTGAATCGGCACACCAACATTTTGTGGCTCTTGCATGGGAACACCCAGATTCCTCTGCCCCTTGAGATTCTGCAGTCGTTATTCATTTAAATAATATCCTGTTTTTTTATTATTCATGCCAAAGTGAACAACTTCACATTTTCCCACATTATGGGCAGAATTTTACTGGCCCCTCGCATTTGGGGTGGGGCTGTGAAATGCGGTGAGCCATTCAAAACTCCATTGACTTCGTCAGGAACGCAAGATCCCACTGGCGTGTGGGGCCAAAAAAATTCCACCCATAATTTTCTACCTTTCTTTGTGTCATATGCAAGTTTAGCTACGCTGCCTTCACTTCCCTCATCTAAGTAATTGATATAAATTGTAAAAAGTTGAGGCCCCAGCACAGACCCTGTGGGACTCCACTCATCACATCCTGCCAATCAGAAAGAGACCCATTTACGCATACTCTCTGTTTTCTGCCAGTCGATCAGCCAATCGTCTATCCACTATCTTCTATCCTTCAATGTTACCTCTTACACTATGAGCTTTTATTTTCCATAATAACCTTTGATATACCTTATCAAATGCCTTCTTGAAATTCAAATACAGTATGTCGCCAGGCTCCCCGTTATCCACAGTGCATATTACTTCTTCAAAGAACTCAAATAAATTGGTTAAATATGATTTCCCTTTCACAAAACCATGTTGATTCTTCCCGCTAATCTTGAATTTTTCGAAGTGCCCAGCTATAACCTCCTGAATGATTGATTCTAACAACTTCCCCATGGCAGATGCCAAGTTAGATGGCCTATAGTTTCTAGTTTTCTGCCTCATTCCCTTCTTGAATAGAGGGGTTATATTTGTTATTTTCCAGTCTGATGGAACCTTTCCCGAATCCAGGAAATTTTGGAAAATTAACACCAATGCATCTACCACCTCATCAGCCACCTGTTTTAAGACCCTAGAATGACGTCCATTAGGACCCGGAGACTTGTCAGCCCGTAGCTCCATCAGTTTGCTCAGTACTGATTCCCTGGCGATTGCAATTTCACCAAGTTCCTCTCTCCCTTCCATCTCCTGATTTACAGCTATTATTGGAATGTTTTTGTATCCTCTACAGTGAAGATAGAAGCAAAGTTTTTGTTCATTTCATCCGCCATTTCCCCATTATCTACTATTAACTCAGCATTCTCATTCTCTAGAGGACCAACACGCACTTTACTTTATCTTTTCCTTTTCAAATGCCTGTAGAAACTCTTGCTATCCATTTTTATATTTCTAGCTAGCTTCAACTCATACTCTCCTGCTTAAGCTTTTAGTCATTCTCTGCTGTTCTTCATATTCTGACCAATCATCTGATCTGCCAATCATCTTTGCCCAGTTATATGCTTTTTCATTAAGTTTGATGCTCTCCCTAACTTCTTTACTTAAACATGGATGTTGGGTCCTCCTCTTAGAATTTTTCTTGTTAGTAGGAATATACTCAATCTGGATGTTTTGAAATATCCCCTTAAGTGTCTGCCACTGCTTCTCTATTGATCTATCCTTTAGCCTAGTATCCCAGTTCATTTCAGCTAGCTCAGGGTTCAAACCCACATAGATGCCATTTATTGTTTAAAATACTAGTCTTAGATCCACTCTTCTCCCTTTTAAGCTGGATGTAAAATTCAATCATATTGTGGTCACTGCTACCTAAGGGTGCCTTTACTCTGAGGTCATTAATCAATCCTATCATATTGCACAATATCAAGTCTAATATAACTTGCTCCAGAATATGGTTCCAGAATATGCCGCTCTAAGAAACTATCTTGAAAGCATTCTATGAGCTCATCATTAAGGCTACTACTGCCAAACTGATTATTCCAGTTTATATGTACACTAAAATCACCCATGATTATTGCCGTATCTTTATTTCTTCTTGGCCAGGATTTTACAGCCATGTTGCAGCATGTTCCTCCCACAGTGGATGGGGGGAAACATTTAAATATCCATTCAGTTTGGTGGAGCCGTAATATCCCACTGGGCGGGAGGGGCCATAAAATCCTGGCCCTTTTATACTTTGTCCTACATTGTGGTTACTGTTAGGCAGCCAGTAGACCACTCCCACTCGTGACTTCTTGCTGTTACTATTCCTCATCTCCACCCAAACCAATTCTACATTCTGGTGTCCTGAACCAAAGTCATCTCTATGTCACCCCTCCGGGTCTCACCCGCACCGAAGACTTTGCCCCGGCACCACACTGAAAACCAGCTGGGAAAAAGTGGCTTGCTTATGCCCCCCCGCCACCGAATGTACCGTGCCTCATCCTTGATTTCCTACGGGTAATGCTTTGACCACAGCAAAAGGTTGTGTACACTTACTTCTGCATTCTCCTCGAAGTTCAGCTCACCAGATGCATGTCTTTTAAATATAGTTGTGAAGCACTCTGTTCTGAAGTAGGTGGTAAATTTGGCATCGGTGGTGGTTGGGGGGGGGGGGGGGGTGATTCCGACATGAGGACACAATAATGAGATGCAAATGCATCGAAATTATGTACCCAACATTGGATGACGGTAAATGCGGCCTCACCCATTTATGGGCGGAGCAGACGTTCACAAACTAGTTTCACAACCAATTTTTGGCCTTCTGGTCATATTGTCTGCTCCCGCCTACCATGATGCCTGCCACCAAAGGAGCGGATGATTCCACCCTAAGGAGGAAAAGGTGGGAAAGGATACAGCAGCGAAAATAGCAATGCCAATGAGAGAATTATGTATGAAACTAACCCTGGACACTTCTGTATTAATTGAAACACCTTCATCTCTTGACCGGTTGCACTGATCAAACTTTCGTCCCCAACTCAGCTCCTTATTATGCAACCTTCGATTGCTCATGTTAATCCTGCATAAAGCCTCAAGGAAACTGGTTCCATGCTGCCAAAAATAGAACTTACATTCAACCACCATATTAAAAAATAAGACAAGCCATTTATGCCCAGTAATTACAAAACACAGGGTACTCTTTATTAGCCTCAGGTCTCTTTCTAATCCCTATCTGTCTTGTCTTCTGGCTTATTCTGGTACTTTTTCCAAGCATCACCTCAAGGCTGGGAAACTGAGAGGTGGATAGCTGGGCTACCCTACAAAATCACAAGATGTATCCTTGACAAGCTTCATCTCTGGTGCCCTGTTGAGCTTATTGATATGAAGACATCTAAGGGGTTGGGCATGTGCTGATTGCCTAAAGGACAGCAACATCATGTGTTTGTCTGTCATCCCAATAATACTGGGTCCTCATTCATTGTCCACTGATTGGCAGAAGATCTGACCCAATGTAACGCTGACATCCCGTAAGCCTTGCTGGTCTTGTCCTTCTATCATCTTTGCAATCTCACCAACTACATACTTCTAATTCCTTTGATAGCAGACTTTTATACATTTACTTTTCCCTTCATCACCTATATCACACTGTCTGGAATTCATTCATTGAGGCCTTTCAACTTTCCACCTCCCTCCCCTATTTTGAAATGCTCCACAGAAGTCACCTCTTTGATTAAGTTTTTGGTTATGCTTTCTAATCTCACCTTTAATTTGGCAAGTATTTTCCTGAGATTGTGTGAAGTGCCTTGGGACATTATTCTATGTGACTATATAGGGTCAAAATCCTGGAACTCCCTTCCTAACAGCACTGTGGGTGTATCTACAATACATGGGCTGCAGTGGTTCAAAAATGCGGCTCACTACTACCTTCTCAAGGGAAATTACAGGTGGGAAATAAATGCTGGCCTAGCCAGTGATGCCCACAACACGTGAACAGAATTAATTATAATTTTATTAAAATTAAAAAATAAATGAAACTAGTTTTATGAGTCTGCTTACAGGAAATCCATTTGCTCTTCCGTTGTGTACATGGAAAATTGTACAGGAAGATCTATATACTGGTGGCACGCTGGTGCTGAACAGGGCAACTGTTCAACAGTGCACTTTGCAACCCTGAAGGACAACAACTGACTATTGAGGGCCAGAACTAATAGCATGGCATAAAGAGTTTGACAATGCTTTCATGGCATTTGGCTGACTCATCGTTTACTTAAACTACCTTTGTCAGGTCATTAAATTAATTCTTATATTACAAGATTATCCAAGGGATCATGATGATAATACCAACAGTCACTGCTGCATCCTTCCATACTATGTGTATAATTGAGTAGACTGTTTTCCTGCCAGCCTCATTAAGTATCCCTCCTTTGATGTATTTTAGTTAACAGTATCTCCATATCAAGCTGGGAAAAGTTTGTAGACTTCAGCCTTGCAATTGGTTCAGATGCCAATTTAGTTTAGTTTGCATGCCACTGGTCCCTGTCAACTACTGCAGGTAGCAGTGGTTTTGGGAACTTCTCCCCACTCCGCAAAAGTTCATATGGCTCACCTGGTGCAAGTAACCAATTGTTGGCAGGACTCAGGTCCTTGAACCACTCAGCAATATTTAAACTAGCAGACTCCAGGATTTTGGATGGAGTTAATGTTGAGATTAACTGGTGAATGGAAGTTCCTCCCCATTGAATTTTCAAGGATCCTAGAATTTGTGGGGCCCATATGTCTTAGGCATTCAGTAAGATTTGGAACAACCTCAGTGAGCTTGTGATTCCATGCAGTGTGCAGTTCACTAATATGGGATGTACGGTCTACAGCTGCAAAGGAAAAATGAACTGCAGATTAAATATATTGTCACCAATGTAACTATTCAATCATTAGTTTATATAGATGCATTTCACTGCATTTCTTCAACATTCTTGAAGTATTGTTTACAGTTGTGCCTGTTGATAAACTGAACTATTTTCACTGTAAGATAACATGCTTATTCTAAATTGTGGATTATTTTATGGTTTTTGATATTCTATGACAAAGCCCGAATGTATTGTGCTGGAAAGAAAAACAATGACTTGCATTTTTATACTGCTTTTCAAAACCACTGATCTCAAACCACCTTACAGATTAAAAAAAAGTATAGTCACTTTTGTAATGTAGGAAGCGCGGCAGCCAATATACGCTCAGCAAACTTTCACAAACAGCAATGTGATAAGGAACTGATAATCTGTTTCTGTGATGTAGGCTGAGAAGTAAATATTAGCCAGGGCACCAGGATATCTCCTCTGCTTTTTTTTCATTGAGAGGGCAGGAGAGGAATCAGTTTAATGTTTCATCGTAAATACAGCCCCACTTATAGTGTAGTACTCCCTCTGTACTGCACTGGAGTGTCAGCTTTGATTTTTGTGTTCAAGTCCTGGAGTGGTTCTTGAAACCAGAACCTTCTAACGCAGAGGTGAGAGTGCTATCCACCGAAACACTGCTGACGCTTTAGATATTAGAATGAGTACTTTTTATGAAATACATGTATGGTAATCTTCAGACTGCTTAATTGTTAATGTTTTCCACAAGTGACCAGAAATATTATTTTGGTGATACTGTAGCATCGTAGGGTCAAACATACAACAAGGACATATCCATTGCTCACGGCATGCATCATTCCACAACAAGTATATACATTGGGACTGAAATTCCTCTTGTAACAAAAACATGTCCTTTATTCTCCATAATTAATGACCCACTGACAGACTTGCAGAAATACTGCCTTTAAAATGTGACTTAAAAATTTGAGCATAACATTTTCTTGTCAACTCTGGAAAAAGAACAGATGTTCTGTTATTTGCTTAAAAAAAACTACCAATCCCTTAATAAAGTGAAAACTTGATAAATAAATGAATGTTGGGAAATGGTGGATTACAAAAGGAAGTTATCTTTCACAACCATATTATTCCCAAAGCACTTTACAGCCAATAAAATAGTTCCGAAGTGTATCCACTGTTGTCATATAAGATTTTGGAAAGCAAACACTTCATATTGACTATTGACATATTAACTTTTGAATTATGCAGCCAGGTCACTGAGCGATTTATGTTCTGCCAACCAACAGTTCCTGACATTAAGTCTCCAGACGTAAGCCAAAATATTATTGTAAAATTACATATGTCTCAATTGTAACCAGTACTGTAACCGTAAATACTAAATAGCTACCACAACAGAATTTTACAAAGCATGATGAAATTACTGACCTCTACTGTTTAGGTTATGTTAAAGAAAATAATCAGTTGGGCTGTAAAAAATATTCCTGAAAACTTCTTGTCGTGTGTAGTTCCTTAGGATCCATATATGCAAAGGGCTGTCAGTGCAGCTCTCCAAAGCAGGAACATAATTCTCATTGTCCAGTTTCCTAGTTGATAGGCATAATTGGCTATCTATATGAACAAATATGTGCTTCTGTGTGACAGAAAAGAAATGAAGAGCTAGAACATATAGAAATATTATCCAAAAGACAAAGCACTAAACTATTTAAAACGAAAAATTAATAGACATGATTTTAAATTTAACCTAAGTATAGACAGCTAATCGAATACTACTATAATCCATTCCTCTTAGTTATACGGTAACACATTAAAAAAAAATCCCCCAAATTACCCAGGTAACAATCCCAAAGGATATTCTGAAATTGCTGCTTTCTCCAGCACTAGCCCTGCTGAATTTTGCTGGGTCAAAGGATGGCAACTAAGTTTCATGGGCCAGATGCCTACAAGAGTGCCTTTGGATGCTTCTCTGGCATCTTATTGCCCATGGTTTGAGTGGGCAGTGATGAAGATGAAAGGATGGGGTCTTGGTTGTGCAAATCCTCTCCCCTGGCTTTGCTTTTACTCACCCCCATACAAAGGGGTTGATCTGGTTAATTTAAAAACAAACTTCAAGGGTAGGTGCAAACAGGTTTGCCTGGTGGGGCGCATGTGTCCTTGCGAACACCAGTTCACCTCTAATCACTCAGAGTACAGGTGGACATACAAATGCCAGGTCGCAGCTGAGGAGTGGGAGCAAGTGCTTTAGCTGAGGGTATCCCTATCTTAGACTCTGCCTGTTATTTGCCTCTTAAAGGGCATACAGAGGCACTGCCCTTTGAAGGCAGGAGGGAAAATCGTAGTTTAACTCCCATGGAATTTCCAAAGCTTTTTGTCATGCATTCATCAGGACAAATGTAAGAATGCCAAATTTCAAATGATCATAACAATCCATATACCACAGGAGAACCAGGGTGCTGATTGGTTGGCAAGTTGACTCAGGTTAGCTGAGGCATTGTCATGGAAAAAAACAGCAAGGAACTATAGGCTCCCCATGCTTTTGGGTAATTCAAAAAAGGTACAAGGCTTGAACATATTCCATTTGTTTGCAGAGAACAGGTCCCTAAATGTCAATATACGTTGCTTCTATCAGGCGTAAATGAGCTATGTTACAGACTCGTCTAATTATTTTAAATTGGCTGTTAGTGTAACTATTAGCACACTCTGGATTGTTCAGCAAGTGCTGCCCAATCGCGGAATCACATCTAACAGCAGAGATTTTGTTTTGGGTTTTGCAAGTGTGGGCTGGTTGAATATGGTCTGTATTCTGCATATTATGAACAGCCAGAGGAACATGTTGTTTGATTTGATCAGCCAATCATTGTGATGCACAGCCTAAGTACCTGGCATTGCACCAGCACTGAAACCATTACACAATGTTGCTCAATTGTGAGTTAGGTAGAACATCTTTTTGGACTGACAGCACCATCCTGATAGTGGAAAATACCACTTGTGTTGCCACTACATAGTAACAGTGTGAAATGGCTTGCTTAACCTGTTGTTTAAAGCTTTGAGATACTTTGCCTTTCCAGGGTAATTTCAGGTAGACCGAGCACTTTTCAAGTCCAAATGTGGCAGCCTTTTGGCCTATTTGCGAGTTTGAGCAGATGCGTAGACCATATATCCCAATGACTGACCAATTGAATCACACAGGTCTCTCTGGCTATTCGTAATAGACAGAGTATGAAATTAATAATCAATTAATCCAACTAAAATGATGGTAAATCTAATGGAAAATAACAGAAGTCACTAACATTCCTAATGAGAAAGTATATTTACTAATTCCCAAAAACATAAAAAAACTCTTCACCCCATCTCAACTTCAAATGTCCTTCTTATTCTGCTGAGAAAGGTTGCTTTATAAACCAACCACCAATACATAACATGTTGAAAACAATCTGAAGCTATCCTGATAAAAAAGCTCTAAACTGTGGCGGGTGAACCCAAGAGGCAGATGGTTTGGGAACCAGAGGCTACCATCATCTTGCTGAAGAGTTCGAACTACCAGATAAATACTATCAAAAAGTTGTTACACAATGAGCAGACTGGTAGCAGGTCTGATAATTCATCAACCTGAAACATTGGCATTGATATAAAACACCCTATAATGAGCATGAAGGGTTTAAAAAGTGAATTGTGTGGAATGAGGCTTTAACCTTCTCCTCACTTGCTGGCTGCCACTTTCGTATTGTCTGATATCAGAGCATTTGAGTGTTCCACCATGGAGCAGCAAAACGCCTCATCAGCATGTTTAAATTAGACTCTTATAACATAATTGGGAGCCCAGTTTGAAATTTACTGTTGCTTCCTGGGTTTCCTGAAGATCAGTTAATCCAGCAGTTAAATGAGAGCAGGAACTGTCAGACCCAAAGTGGCTGTTTCAACACTCCTAGTGGGCCAGAAGGAGTAGAAGTGTTCTGCAGGCCCCTCATGGAAGCCTTCAGCCTGACACAACACCGATCAACAGCCTCCACCCACCCCCAGACTTGATCGTCAACCTCCTGGTCTCAGGCCTCTGACTCCTTCCCGATTGCCGAGGATCGCTCCCTTGGGTCCCAGACTGCCCTTTTGCGAATGGTCCTGGATGTGACCAAATGTCAATGAGGCCCTGCAAGATTCTTCAGTCATTTTCAGATTCACCTGCATCCATCCTGCCTCCTCGTAAATATTGGACCCATTAACTCACTTTCTACCTCTACTGGTGCTATTTGGCCCGCTGCGTGTGCCAGCATTTTATTTTTTATTTCTGATGTTTTTTAGTACTTAACATGTCATAGCATTAGAATTCCTCTGGTTACTATGCACTACTGCATTATAGATATGCTATGCAAGTTTCCATGATTCAGTGTTTATCAAAAAATTGACTTGTTCTAAAGATATTACTTTATAGCTTTTTAGTACTGATCTATTAAATGCAAAGCAACAAGAGGAATCCTTGTCATTATAAATCTTGCAAATGATAGTGATAGTGATTCATAACTTGCATGTGTAAACAAATAGTAAAATTAGTAACTTCATAGGCACAGTTTTTAAACAGCAGGACTCAAAATAATTGAAAATAAATGAGTTAATGTATTGAGTGATATAGAATGTTCAAAAGTCATATTCTGCATTACAAACATTCACATAAATAGTTTAATTGTTTAAAAATCTAAATAATGTGGAAGAAAATATCGAAATTTTGTTTATCATCTGGATATGTCATTTCTGTTGCAAGAAAACTTGCATAAAATGATACATTGCAGGAAAAATGGCAATTGCTACACTAGATATTGAATGTGTAAAAATAGAGGGAGGATTAGCTACAAGAACAAATATTGCAATAGACATACAGTACTCATAGATAATGGGGAAATGACAAAAATCTAAGATAGTTTTGGCAAAAAGTCATGTAAATATACTACTAAACTAATCTAATTGTTTTAGCTAAGTGCAAGCGCACAATATGAAACAGGCCACGGTATTGTTATGAGTTGAGCAAAAATGAAAAGTTTAATCCACAATAAAAATATATTCTATTATTCAAAGAAACATGTTTGCCAGTCATTTGAAGATTTCATGCTCTTGTGGTTAATATGATATACTCAGATTAAATATATTTTAATATATGGACCTAAATGTATCTCTCAATTTTTTTTCCTGTTCTGGCAGTGTAAAGATAGGAAATTAGACTTTCAGAAATGTAATCAAAGTTTATGACAGTTATAGTTCTCTATGATTGACATGAACTATACTTAGAAATACTACATTTGCCAGATTATGCTGGATACTAGTGATATTCATCACTGTATGAAAAAAATCACACAAAAGCTTACTAGAAATGTGCTTCAATGAAGTCATTATTAGAATACTTGAAAGCATATAAAATGGTGGTGTGTGTGCACTAGTACTGCAGTATTGTTTAGAGTTAAAAGTACCATGGAACATTTAAACAAATATTCACGTAATAGAGGTGATTTCACAATAAACCTACCTCAAAATCATATTCCCATGTGCCTGTATTCTATTAGTGAAGAAGCATAAAAACTGAATCATTTCAAATGTTATCATTCTCCTGGTCAGAGATTGTCCTATTTACATATCCCAAGAAGACCAGAGCTTAGTACACGTAGCATACTAATTAAATTATACTTACCAGAAAAAATTACTTTGTCATATGTTTAGCATTTCAAAATAAGAGCAAATAATTTCACAATAATCCAAACCCTTTCTAGGGACTCACTCTTACCTAGTCATGCAATCAATGTGTTATTCAAGGTGCTGCCCTTAAACTAATTCAGCCATATGCTTCCCTTAATGCTTTGTAGTCAACATTCACTTCAGGGTTGGCTGCTGAAATAAGAGGTTTCTAAACTAAATATTCCCTTCTGCAGATTTAAATAGAGAATATAAGCACAATTTCACTGTCACAGATACAAGTGATAATTTGAAGCAATTAAAAAAGTAAAAATTAGCCTAGCTCAAATATTTCTTCAAATGTCTTCAAGTTGCACACTTCAAAAACAAAAGATTGCGAATATAAGCATGTTACTCAAAGGATAAATGACAGTGATTGATGGGTAACCCAAATGGAAATGACAGATTGAAGTAGCTTCATTGACCATATGTTGCGAGTTAAGGTATTTAATTCCATAATGCTTTTCTGTATATTTGTATGGTTTAATAAAATGTTAATAGTTTTTAGCTAAATTTATAAAGCAGCTGGATGACTATCAGTAATAATTTTGAGATTGTTACTGTCATCTCTGCAGCTGAAGTCACTGCTGGAGGCACAGTGCCTATTTGGCAGATGTAGCCTCCACCTTATAGTGTAATGGTCTTTTGAAAACCAAACTACTGTTGACTGTTGTTCTCAGAAACAGTGAATGGAAATATTTTTCCTGTGAATTACATTTTTATCTGTAATTCTTGGATAAGTATTTTCAGCAATTAGTTTCACTATTTACTGTCTGAGAAATTATTTTAAAAAATATTTACAATGATTTGAGAGCAAATATCAACAGTGGGCATTTGAAATGTTAAACAATTTTGTCCCAACAGTTATTCTAAACCAAATTTGCACTTGTGCATTGGTGCAGACAACAAACCTTGGGTGGGTGCAGTTTGGGGGTGGGGGGAAGGCCCAAGTCAACACAAAATGTCTGCTGCATAAAGTCTTATAGTCCGGTAGTGTAGATCTTCTAAACTGTGGTGTTAAAGAGTAATTATTTTATATTTTATCATCTTTGTTCTTCCAGATGAGAGGAAAACTAAATAAAGAATAATGAAGAAGCCTTTGCAATTTTTTTATTCATTCATGGGATGTGGGAAATCACTGACTAGGCCAGCATTTATTGCCCATCCCTAACTGCCCTTGTGCAGAAGGCACTTAAGAGTCAACCACATTGCTGTGGGTCTGGAGTCACATGTAGGCCAGACCAGGTAAGAACAGCAGGTTTCCATCCCGAAAGGACATTAGTGAACCAAATGGGTTTTTACAACAATGGTTTTAATTCCAGATTTTTATTAAATTCAAATTCCACCCAGATTCAAACCCAGGTCCCCAGAGCATTACGCTAGGTTTCTGGATTACTAACCCAGCGACAATACCACTACGTAATCACCTCCCCTCTAAACGCTGCATTATTTCTGGTTGCTATGTTTTCTACAATGACTCACCATTTGATATTCCCCTTCTTTCCAAAAGGGACTGTTTTACATTTGATACCATACTCCAGATGAAAGACTGCAGTGATTTTCATTTTTTAATTCAAAGCACCAAATATGTTGGTCTACCCTTTATGCTAGTAAAAAAAAGTTAAATTCAGATAGTAGAAATAACCAAGGTTATACTTCTAGAAAGGGGACTAGTGAGCTCAGTTTGCTAGATGGCTGGCATATGGTATAGAATAACACCAAAATTGTGGGTTTGATTCCTATTTCAGATGACATAGATCTGCCTCCTCGCACTGCCCCTGAGAGTGGAAGACACCACTGCCAAAAACTGTCAGGGAAACAGATCAGGATGAAGTGTCAGCAGATAATAAGGCAAGGACCTGCCTTTGGGCAGGGCACACATGAATGAATGAATGAATGAATACTCTAGATAACAAAGATATTTAAGAATGAAAATTACATGAACCATCAGTTTAAGCACAACACATTTGAAATAAAATTCCTTATGTATAAATATTGACTATAGGTTGTCACAGTTCTCATTCAAGAATCCACCTTATTAAGTCAGAAGACAAACAATAAAATACCAGGAATAGACGTTCTTAACCAGAGAATTTTCAGTTTCCATAGCAACCTCAGTCCTGCAACAGATTTAGAGCTTGTTTCTAGTAGCTGAGAACATTTTCAATATTTATTTGGATGAATTGTTTTGGATTCATCAAAGGAAGGAAGGAAGCCATGCTGGAAATGGATGCTGAAAAGAAAGCATTTTCAATAGGGGGGGTGGGACTGAGGTGGTGGTGGAGGTGTGGAGAAGTTGGGGTACAGGAGAATTGGCAGCAATTACAAATGTATAAGTCATATCAATTTAACTTGTAGAAACAAAAGCACTAAATTCTATGCAACAGGACTTTGTACCTCCTCTCTCTTCACTGTCCAAGGCCCCAAACATTCCTTCCAGGTGAAACAGCAATTTACACGTGCTTCTTTCAATTTTGTTTACTGTACTCACAATGTGGTCTGCACTGTACTGGGGAGACCAAATGCAGAATGGGCGACTGTTTTGTGGAACACCTCTGTTAATTCCGCAAGCAGGATCCTGAGCTTCCAGTGCCCTGCCATTTTAATTCTCCACCTTGCTCTCACACCGACAACTCTGTCCTTGTGAACTGTTCCAGTGAAGTGTAACGTAAGCTTGAGGAATCTTTCAACTAGGCACTTTGCTGTCTCCCTGACTCACCACTGAGTTCAACAATTTCAGACCATAATCTCTGCTTCATTTTGTTTCCTTTTCTTTGCTTGTTTTGGTTTTTATCTTATTTCTGTTTTCAGACAGCTGTACTCCTCCAAGCACATCTTTTGTTTCTTTTCTTTCCATGTCCCTTTGGCCCTGGAAGACTAATTCTTCTGTCAATCAATTCCTCCTGTTTTTCCCCTATCACAGACCTACCTTTTGTCTTTGTCCAGCCCACGCCTTGCTCAAAACCTATGACATTTCTAACTTTTCTCAGTTCTGGTGAAAAGTCAGCGACCTGAAGCATTAACACTTGCTTCTCTCTCCACAGATGCTGCCTGACCTACTAGGTATTTCCAGCATTTTCTGTTTTTACTACATTTTTACTTGTTGGTATATAATGGAATGCTGCATCACAGTGGTGCATTTATAATATCGATATAATGCTTTTTGCTATATTTTTACTGAAAATATTGTGCATGAAAAGAACTTACCTGTTGCACAGTCATTAGCCTGAAATTTGGAGATTATGTTTTTTTTTCCAATGATTCAATTAAAATAAAATAATCAGCTAAATACAATTTCAAATTGGAACTGTGAAATTAATTTTTGCTCACCAATATCTTGTTGGAGAGCAACTCAAAGGTCAAAATGGATTTACATGTATAACTGCCTCCATCTGGTGGCAGAATAGAATATTTTTCCTTTTCTATTTGTGGTTGATTCATTCCTCATTATGGTTGTACATAACTTCTGTTTCAGCACCAGTAGGTGATACAGAAACCAAACAATCTTAGAAAATTAAATAGAATCAAACAGGTAGTTTGAAAATAGATAGACCAGTAAGCTTTTTGTCACGGTATGTTATAGCATTTAATTGTTGCATAGACATATTTCCTGTGTTGTGGCTCATTATAAGAGGATTTGCTCTAGCATCGGATGTGGATTTTGAATAGGCTGGCGTTAAATAAGGTTTTGCAATGGGGAGCGCAGATACTTTTGAGAGAGTCAGGGTATGAGTTTGATGTATTAAGATGATTGGGGTGAAAAACATTAAGGTGTGAAATCTTTACTGA
Source organism: Carcharodon carcharias (assembly GCF_017639515.1). Lineage (NCBI taxonomy): Eukaryota > Metazoa > Chordata > Chondrichthyes > Lamniformes > Lamnidae > Carcharodon > Carcharodon carcharias. Next base: position 72,560,360 of record NC_054478.1, read on the forward strand.
TTAGGTGTCGACTTGTAAATACTGTGGATTTTTTGTGACACTGCTCACAGTAAGTCCTGTCCTCATCTGATCTTTGTTTCAACCTTATTGTGTTTTCATGGCCTCTCACCATATCTGTCTCTTTTGTGCCCTAACTCTAGTGTTTTTCTCATGCATCTGAATTCTGCAATGTTACCAATCTCTCTGACCCCAAACTCATCTCCTTATCCCTTAATTTCCCTCACCCTTTTCTCATTATCTTTCCCTTTGTCATCTTGCTCTCTCCCGAATCAATACCTCTCTGTTGTCCAGATGATTTTCTTTCCCCTTTCCGGACTGAAATTGAAGACTATAGTGTTTGAGAAGAAGGTCAAAAATATTATATTTCAAAATTAAAATATCAAAATATTAGTAAGTTGCAATACAGGAAGTTAAAAATGAATAAATATTGTTTAAAATGTTAAATTTGATTGTGTTAGATATAGTTCAGAAGAATGGGAAAGGGAGAGGGAGGGATGAGGGAGAGATAAAGAGGAGGGGAAAATTTTACCAGAATGTTGGAGGTCAGTTTGGAGGCAGAGAGTGAGCAAAATCAAAGAAAATGTATTGTGCTGCTTCTGCCTTGATATAAGGGTGGCCAAGCTGTACTGTTAGTAATAGAGTTGAACTGCAGGCACTTCTTAAGTGGATTTACATAAGGTTTATTTACAATATGCTCAGCAGCAACTACACATGTGCTTTCAACTCCAACTCTATCTCTACTCTGTCTGCTGAGATAGCCTGTGCTACTCTCCTATTGGTTACTACAGATCATGTGATCTTTCCTAACCAAGTTTAGTTCTTAAGGGTACATTTAAATAAATAAATAAAACCATAATTATTACATTCCTCCCCCTTGAACTTGGCTATACATATTGGGCAGGGTATTGAGTTTGGCAAGCAGGGAGCGGGGCCCGCTCACCGACATGTAAAATGACGCGGGATGACATATGCGGCTATCCCACGGTAAATTTCCTCTCATGATTATGCCAGTCGTGTCTAGCTTCCCTGACTCCTTTTCATCTCGATCTGAGATGGCGTTTCAACAATAACTCTGCAGGTGTGACACCTGTTGTTGTGTGCCATCCTGACTGGTTATTTAATGTCTTCTGTTGAAGTACAGTTTCATTTCATCATATACGGGCTCGTGATCAATCACTTGTTCTCATACTTGAGATAGGACTGGGTCCTGACTTGTCCAGTCTCTGATCTGTCAAGTACACACCGGCCAGGAATCTAAGAAATTTAACAGCAAAACAAGGTCCTGTGGAACTGGGATGTGCTCATCATTTTCTTCTAAAGGCAAATGACTAAGGGCATCAGCATTTGCGATTTGGTTGCCAGACCTACGTATGAAAGTGTATTCGTATGTTGCCAGAATTAAAGCCCATCATTGTATTCATGCTGAGGCTATGGGTGTTACACCCTTTTCCTAACTAAGCAATCCTAGCAGTGGTTTGTGATGTGAAACGATTATAAAATGACAGCCGTGTAGGTACCCTTGAAATTTCTTGACAGGGCTTCTTTTTCTATCTGTGAGTAGCCCTTTTCCACTGTGGTGAGCGTCCTTAATATGTATCCTATTGGCCGTTCCATGCTGTCGTCCATCCGGTTAGAGAGCACTGCTCCCACTCCGTCGGGCAAAGCATCATATGTCAGCACCAATTCTTTCGCCTGGTCATAATGACTAATAGATTGGATGAATGTAACAATTGTTTCACCTTTATGAAAGCTTCTTTCTGAGGTGCCTCCCAAGACCAACATTGGTTCTTTTTGAGTAGAGAATACATGGGGGCCAGCATTGTAGACAAACTGGGTAAGAACCGCTCATGATAGTTAATCATTCCTAGTAATGATTTAAGCTCTAGGTGCCTTTCTTATGGCTCTCACTTTCTCTTCAACTGAGTGGAGGCTCTGTGAATCAACCCGATGAAACAAATAGATTACCTCCCTCCCTTGGAACGTGCACTTTTCTTTTTTTCAACACACTCCAGCTTGCAAGAAACATTTTAAGGCTTCTTCCAAATTTGCCAAGTGCTCTTTTTCAGTGAATCCTGTCACCAATACGTCGTCTAAATAGATTACAACCTGGGGCAGTCCCTGCAGTAAGCTTTCCGTTGTTCTCTGAAAGATGGCACAAATGGAGGAAACACCAAAAGACAATCGTGTATATTGTTACAACCCCTTGTGGGTATTAATTGTGACAAATTCCCGGGAGGCATTATCCAACTCTAGTTGTTGATAAGCATGATTCATGTCAAGCTTTGTGTACGATGTCCCTCCTCCCAGCTTGGCATACAGGTCTTTAATTTTTGGAATGGGGTGCCTGTCTAACTTAGCTACTTTGTTAACTGTCAGTTTTTAGTCCCCAGAAATTCGGATGCTTTGGTTGGGTTTAAGGATGGGGACTATGGATACTGCCCATTCTGAGAACTGAACAGGTTGTATAGTGCCCAGTTTCTCTAGCATGTTCAGCTCAGTGTTGACTTTTTCTCGCAGGATGTATGGCACCGGTCTCACTTTCATGAAGCAAGGGGTTGCTTGCAGATCCGCATTAATCTTGGCCTGCAGGCTCTGGATTTTCCCCAGTTCGTCTTTGAAGACGGGTGGCGTACTTTCTAAGTAGCTCTTGTAGCTCACTTGCTCTCAACTGGAAAATTTCAGACCAATCAAACTTAATCTCCTTTAACCAATTTCATCCCAGGAAGACAGGCCCTTCACCTGCTACCACCATCAAGGGTAGCTCTGCCGAGTGGCTTCCATAATGGACAATTACTCTGCTTATGCCGTTTACTTGAATGTGTTCACCCGTATATGTTTTTAGCTTGGCAGCTGTTTGTTCTAAACTTAATTGATGTTCACCATTATTCAAATATCTGAAGGTATGTTCTCCAATTACTGTAGTGGAAGCTCCCGTGTTCACTTCCATTTTAACAGGCTTGCTATTTACTTTCACTATGACAAATATCAGTTCTGTTTTTCCAACTTTCAGGCTAAACGACAAGTAAATGTCAGAATTTGTTGTTTCAGCCTCTTCTATGTTGTAGATTTCATTGGGATTCTTCTTTTGTTCACAAGCCTGCTCGAATCTTTCCTTGCACTGTCTCATCACGTGTCCATTTCTGTGGCAATAGTAACATTCAATTTTTTAAACTGCCAATAACTAAAAGACTGATTGTTTCCACCTCTAATAAAATTATTCTTCAATCCCAATGCTAAGTCATTTTTCTTTATTCTCCGGCTAGCGGGGGCTGTGGCCCACTTCTTGGCAGAGTCTCGCTTTTTTGCGTCACTTTTACTTGAAGTTTCCTGCCCGATGTGGAGGGTGGCAACATTTTGCACACCCTGTATTGCTTCTGAATTGCTTATTGCACTTTCCATGGTCAGCACTGGCTCTAGCGCCTTCTTGAAATCCAGATTCACTTCAGACAATAATCTTTTCTGATTAGTGCCCTCTTTCACACCACACACTAAATGATCTCTGAGCAAGTCATTCAGAGTCATACCGAACTCACAGCTGCTTCAAATTTGCCACGTAGTATGCAATTATCTCACCTGGGGCTTTATTTTGTGAATTAAACTTGAATCTTTGTATTGTGATTGAAGGCTTGGGTTGAAAGTGACCCTTCACGAGGTCCACTAATTTATCGAAATTCTTCAAATCTGGGGCACTGGGTGCCGCCAAACTTTGAATCAAACTGTAGGTTTTACTCCCACAAGTACTCAAGAGGATCGCTCACCTCTTCTCTTCCCTCGTATTCTTGTTTGCTTGAAAAAAGAACGTGAGGCATTCTGTGTATTGAGACCAATCATCTGTTCTTGGTTCGAATGGATCAATTTTCCCAAATTGTGGCATCTTGAGAGAGGATAACTTCTTCATTTCTAACGGAGCTTGCCACTTACAATCACTGGGCGAGGTACAGTGCCGATTTCTTTCTAACTTGATTTCTTCTGTTCAATCCTGTTTTATCCCATCCTCATCGCCAGTTTGTTGTAAGGGTGGCTGAGTTGTACTGTTAGTAATAGAGTTGAACTGCAGATACTTAAGTGGAAACATTAAGTTTATTTACAATATACTCAGCAGCAACTACAACTCTGTGATTTCAACTCCAACTCTACCTCTACACTGTTTGCTGAGGTAGCCCACGCTACTCTCCTACTGGTTACTACAGATCATGTGATCTTTCCTAACAAGAATTATTCTTAAAGGTACATCACAAATTAAATAAAACCATAATTGCTACACACCTCCCACTGTTTTTCCTGGAGATAGCTTTTGTGCAGTGTTGACAACCCACCCAGCTATGGCGAGAAGACAATTAAATACGTTAAATGGGCAGTTAGCAGCAAATTTCCAAGTGCAATGCAATTTTGACAGTGTCACAAGGATCGAAGCTGAGCCAGAATCTTGGATGTTCAAAGGACGACTGCACATCGGGAGTTCGGAACAGTTTGAAAATAAGATATAACCTGACCATTAAATGTTGCAAACGGCAAACCTGAGGACAACCATGTGCAGAGGCTCTCCATTTCATGAGCAGCTCCTGGAGACTGCTCTAAAAAAGTGCATGGGGTACAGAGATAGCTACCGGCTCCCTCAGTTTTATCTCACAACTATTTTGCTCTGCCCTCGCTTTGAGGCTTTCACTTTAGCAGTGCCCTGACACCCCAGCTGCTGTGAAGTCTGTAGGCATGCTAATTAATCCTCTCTCCTCTTCAGCCTGCCTGCCATCCCTAACTAGATGGCGAACCCAGAGGCAGGCTGCTAATTGATCACTTCTGGAAATTTGACCCCGGAGGTATGCTGCTCTGAAGGTTGGGTTATGGGCCCCTAAATGGTCCCGACAGACAAAAATATTCTCTGTCCAGAGAATTCAGCCCTTGATCAATAGTCACCTTAGTAGGGGCAGGTGATTAAACCTCAAAGAATAAAGGCAGAATGCAAGTGTTTCTCAGTGGACGAGGAATTACTGAATTACAATTTTTGAGCTAAACCTGTAAATCAGTAGTTTAATATCATACATTTTATTGAAGACCAGAATAAAGCAGAAGATAGCAAGGAAAACACTGACGATTATTTGGAACTGTACATAGGAATTGTGGAGTGTTGTAGTAAGGGCATGTGAATTAGTAGTTTCGGTAAATGTTCTTGGAGATTGGAAGCAAGGGTTGTGGGATATGGGACCATTGGGGAAGGGAACATGAGAGATCTGGGAGAATTGGAGGGGGTAAGGAAATGTGGAGGAGAAAAAGACATGCATTGTGGAATCATATTGATGGTTGTTTGCAGTGCTTGTTATTGGTGGGAATAGGTACTAAGGAATGGTGGGATATGGGTTGGTGTTGGGTTTTGGTACCACGGGGAAGTCATACTGAATGACCCAATTGTAGGAGAGAGGACTTGAGGTGTGGAAGAACTGGGATAAGAGCAGAGATGTTAGAGTATTGAGAAAGGGGTTTGCTTAGTGTGGAATTATGAGGAGGGGATGGCTGGGTTCAGCTAACAAAAATACGATAGCTGGTTTCTTGAGATGGGTCAACAATATGAGGAAAGGCTTCGGTGCTCAGTGTGGGAATGTTGAAAACAAAGGGTGGAATTTTCTGCTCCCATTGGTGGCGAGCGTGAGTGGACAATATGGCGAGAAGGCCAAAAACCAGTTTCATGGCATTGTGAAACCAGTTTGTGATCGTCCGTTGATTTCTTCCATGGCGGGCCATGTTTCCTGCCAACACACGTTGGGAATCTAATTTCAATACTTTAGCAACTCATTACAAACTCTGCGCACTGGAATCATCACCCCCACGCTGGATCATACGGGCACATCAGCGTGATTGCACGCCGACATGTTTCACAACTGTACATAAGCGACGTGCACCTGGCGAGCTGCACTATGCTCAGGACTTCGAGATTTGTTTGCCTGCCTTGCTTTGGGCAGCACTCACGATCGTCAGCACCAGGCTTCACAGGCAGCACCCCATCACTTTTAGGGGGGCTCAAAGGCACCCCTGTAAGGCGGGAGTGGCTTTTCAACAGCTGCAGAGCTAGGGCTTGCTTGGGGGAAGGGGGGGGAAGTGGCCACAGACAAGGGAAGCGGCCGCAGGGTGAGGGTTGTACTGGGGAAGGGGGGTAGTCCAGGGTGAGTGTGGGGGCACGTGTTGATCTGTGCAAATAGCCTCAAGATGCTGCGGGCTGAGGAGGCAGCCTCCAAAGGGGATGTGGCCAGATGGAGATGTGATGGTGTGTGTGAGAGAGTGAGTGGTGATGTCCCTTGAGCTGGCAGTGAGTGAGATGCCAATGAATTTGTGATGGCCTTGTGAGTGTGAGAGTTTAGAGTGATGAGATGGTTGCTTTACCCTGGCAGCACAGATGAGATCATTCATGCTCTTTCTGCACTGGATGGCCAACCTCTTCTGTGCAGCATTGGCACTGACCACCACTGCCACCGCCTCCCAATCCAGAGTGGTGAGATTGTTGGACCTCCTGCAGCCAGATTGGGGGTGGAGGACATCACCGTGGGCCTCCGAAAGACACTCCAGTGATGGGTCACTGGATTCTTCTTGGTTTTCAGGGCCATGTCTTCACTGGAGCAGTTCTGGGCTGCAAGTGTTGAGAACTTTGTAAATGGCTACAGTTTATGTATGGCACCAGGAGTGAGGAAGCGGTGAGGTAACGGTGTGGCGAGCAATTCAGAGGCCGCCCACCAGCCAGACAGGGTGTTTCCTGTGGCTGCATAATTAATGAGGTGGGAAGCAGACGATATGACACAAAACCTGCCATTGCGGCCAGCGGGCAAAATATAGTTTTTCGCCCCTGCTACTGCACTTGGTGCAATTATTTCACCCAAAGCTATTTGTGTTTCCAGCAGGTAGAATGGCTGAAAACTCTACCAAATTTTCTAGGCCCTGGGCCAGTGTTTCCTTCTTTCTGGGGGAACCCAGTCCAACAAATACCATATTTTGCAGCTTCAGGAGAAAGGTGGGCAGCTTAGATATGTTGCTAATGTGGCCACCACCTCTAGGCGCATACAGCTACCATGAGAGACAAATAACTTTGCATCTTCTGGCGGAACCAATGATGGGGTTGATCTGATATGAATATAGCTGCTGGGATTGTGCCCCTGAGCAATTTAGGCCCAGTAGTATACAATGTACACACATTTAAATGGCCCTTGTCATTGCCATGGTCGGTATGATCATACTTATTTATATTCACAAGGGTGATGAAATTAGGTGGATGCCTCAGAGCCTCACTGCACATGTGCCATTTAGTAACTGGAATCTCCAACTACATTCTGACAATTGACGAGATAAAACTGGGAAATGTTGATACAGTATAGCAATTTACAATCATAAATGATGAGAGAAAAGCTTGAAAAAAATTACACACAATAACAATACTAAAGGTTGTATAACAGCACAGAATGAGATATGGCTACAGTATGAAATTAGACAAGGAGTAAATAAATGTTTTTCAGACTGGCAGAATGTGGCTAGGAATATGTTCCAGGAATATATTTTGGGACTACTTTTGTTTTCCATTAATGTTAATGATTTGAACAGAGGCATACGAAGATTGGTATTCATATATGTTGATGATTTACAAGAATTATAACAGAAATCAGAGGTTATGATTACAGTAAAGTCCCGCTGTTTGTGGGGGTTATGTTCCTGTGAAACCTCGCAAATGGCGAAATTGCAAACAATGAACATGCTTTTCCATGGGGCTGAATTAGATAGGTTCCAGCCATGTGAGGGGAGCATTGCTTTGGGCAGTTACTCTGCTCTAAATTGTGGTGCAGTACCTCTAACTAACAGATGGGGGAAACTCTGAGCAATACACTGAAGATTTCAAAATGAACACAGCCATTATTGCTGCGAGATTCGAACATTTTCACATTAATCCCTTCACTCAGTTGCAACTGTTCCGGTCTCTGCTCCATTATGGCTGTTGTCTCCCCGAGGAAAGAAAAGAGAGGGAGAAGAAACCGCGGATGAGCGAACATTGCCCACGCGATACTGTATACAAAGTTCAAAGTGTGGGTAAGTGGAAGCGCGAACCAGCAAGTCGCAAATGGCAGGACTTTCCTGTATCAGGATAGATAGAACAGGCTGGTGTTCTGTTCTCTTCTTAAAGAATAAGGAAGCCAAGGGGTAGCCTAATCGAGGTCCTTAAAATTATGAAAGTGTTTGGAAGGGTCAGCATAGAAAATCTATTTTCACTTGTGGAGGAGTCCAAAACTAGGAATGAGAACAGTCAATAACAAATCCAAAAGAAATTCAGGAGAAACTTCTTCACCCAGTGATTGGTCAGAATGTGGAGTTTGCTACCACAAGGAGTAGCTGAGGCAAACAGCATCGATGCACTTCGAGGGAGTCCAGGTGAGTACATGAGGTGGAAAGCAATAGAATGATATACTAATCAGGTTAGATGAAATTGGGTGGGAAGAGGCTCATATGGCGCATAAAAATGGCATAGATCAGATGGGCTGAATGGCCTGTGTCTATGCTGTAAATTTTATGCAACTTCAAATTAGGGAACATTGCAAATTGAAGAAGAATGCAGAAGATTAAAGGAGGGCAGTGACAGATTAGTTGAGAGGGTGCACAGCTGGCAGATGTAGTCTAGTATGGTGAAAGATGAAATAATACATTCAGATGCAAGAGAATGGTGGAAGTAGCATAAACTAAATGAATTCTTAACAAAAGTGGTGGAAAAGAGATTTAGAAGTGTAGATACATGTGCCTTTGAAGGTGGCAGCGAGAATAGAAAAGGCCAAGAAAATGACATATAGATTAATGACTTTTAGGTATGAGGATATTGAATAAAAAGTAGAGGTCATATTGAATTGAAAGGGGCATAGTTCTAGTATTGCAGTTCTGGGTATTCTGTCATTGATTGGATATTTAGAATCATGGAAAGAGTAAAATGAAGATTGAATGACAGGGTGTAGCTATGAAAAGAAAAACAGCCTTTTTCACAGAAATGGGAGAAGTTAACAGATCAGCTTTTAGGTATTTTCAAGGTAGGAATGTTGGCGTTTCCATTTGTTGACAAATTAATATCAAGAATGTGAAGATGGGTGTTATCTTTTTAATATTTTTGGGAATATGGTGGTGTTCTGTAAAGAGAGCTGTGTGTGTGCATTCCATGGGTAATTAAACTAGGGGAAGGTTAGTAAAGACAGCTCGTCTGAAGGAACTGAGAAATGAAAGGTAAAGTGCTAGATGCATGCATTTCTAATGAGAGGCTATGGTGAAGTTGGAATTACAAGTAAAATAGTCGGGTTTTAAAATTTGCATTAGGTGAAAGGTAAGGGCTTGACTTTTCAGCTGCTAAGTTTCAAAGGGAGTTTAAGGAACCGTTACAATTTACAAAGGTTTCATTAGTAAACAAGGGAAGGTTATTAAATTTTATTTCACTCAAAAGTGGAGGCAACAGGAAGACATTAAAGATTTTTATATTTTGGAAAAGTTGAGTTCAAGGAGGTGCTTAGGACAACAGAGTCTAGGATGAAAGGGGAAAAAAGATACTTAAGAGAGATGTTTAGTTGAGTTGTGTGGCAGTGTGAAGGAAATGTCCTGAGACCAGCTCTGTAGTGAGAAAAGTTGTGAATTTGAAGTAGCCATTCAGTTTCAAGCTGGAGAAGTCTTTGTTTTCAGAAAGCAGTCTTTTCTAAATGTCCTTCGGTTCCACAGCAGAGTGGAAGAGAGTATGGTGTCACGTGGTATAAGACCATAAGACATAGGAGCAGGAGTAGGCCAATCGGCCCATCACGTCTGCTCCGCCATTCAATGAGATCATGGCTGACCTGATAATCCTCAACTCCACTTCCCTGCCTTTTCCCCATAACCCTTGATTCCCTTACTGATTAAAAATCTGTCTCTCTCAGCCTTGAATCGACAGCCCTCTGTGGTAAAGAATTCCACAGATTAACAAGCATCTGAGAGAAGAAATTCGTCCTCATCTCTGTCTTAAATGGGCAACTCCTCACTCTGAGATTATGCCCTCTGGTCCTAGACTCACTCACAAGGGGAAACAGCCTCTCAGCATCTACCCTGTCAAGACCCCTAAGAATCTGATATGTTTCAATAAGGTCACCGCTTATTCTTCTAAACTCCAATGAGTACAGGCCCAACCTAGTCAACCTCTCCTCATAAGAAAATCCCTCCATACCCAGGATCAACCTAGTGAACCTTTTCTAGACTGCTTCCAATACTTTCTAAAAGTAGCAGCTGTATACTTTATTGAAGTAACAGCAGTTTTTGCCTGGGGTAATATTACTGGATTTTTATGGTTAAAAATCTCTAAGGGATTTGTTGCCAAGTAGTTTACTTCTGTGTTTTGACCAAGTGAGGTCTTTTTTGGGAATGTTTTGTAAGCCCGCTTCAACTGTGTAATTTTAATCTTGTGTTTAAGCTTTTTTTCCTTTTATTGTTAATAAATCTTATAATTTTAAAATCCTATAAGTGTTATTGGGATTCTATTCTTCTGGGATCAGTGGTTTTCTCCTCATTTTCAAAATACAAAACAAAAAAAAGTTATGATCAGTAAGACAATTTTCCCTCTGGGATTTGGCTTGCTCAGCGGTCATAACAAGGAGGTGCAGACCGAGAATTATTATTAGAAGTGAGAAGTTAGAAGAAATTTGTTTTCATATAGAAGATTGTTAACATATGAAATGCTTCACAATTGGCTACTGAGATGGAGACATTATCTAATTTAAAATGGGTATTTGAAATAGAATATAAAGAGTGCACGGAAATGGGATTAGAGTTCTATCTGAAATCCCTGGACAAAATGGCCTCCTCCTGTATTCTAATTCTTTTGACTCAATATGCTATTAAAACAGCTGTATAATATATTATATATTGAGTGTGTGTATTGTTAACTGGTACATTCTTGAATTCTACACAATTGACTTTTTCACTGTGCATGAGCTTAAGCAACTTAAGATTAAGTAATCATAATTTTATAGCACAAATACACTAACAGTGTAAAAAGCTGTGGTTAAGCAAATGGGCCCACTCACCGATGCGTAGAATGATACGGGATGAACCACCGACATCATTCCACCCCATTTAGATTTTCAGGAAGGCGGGGGTGCAGCAAAATAAGCTGTGCACCCGCTGACCTGTCAATGGTCAATTGAGGCCATTGCCAGGATCATTTAAACAACTAAAGGACCTGCCCGTCCAATCTTAAGGTTGGTGGGTTGGCCAGGAGCCCCGGCAGCAAATAGAAAAAACATGAAACCTCATCAAGCGGCAGGATGAGGTTTCATGCAGGGCTCTAAAAATTTTTACAGTAATTTATGAACATGTCCCATGTCAGGGAATTTTTTTTCTATTTTTAATCTTTTTAAAAGTGTAAGCGATCTCCCTGAGGCAGCACTTAGCCTCAGGGAGATGAGCACTCTTTCGTGCGCATGCGTGAAAGAGCGCACTCTCACTTTTGGGGAATTCCCCCCCCTCCCCCACCCGCACAGGAAGCGCATAGAGCTTCCCACTGGATGTCACGCTGGGCAGGCTTTAATTGGCCCGCCCGCTTAAAATGGCAGTGGGACCCGCTTCTCCGGCAGGGAACGTCTCCCCGCGCACCGGAGATTGGCTCAGGCCCACCCACCCGATAGGCAGAAAATTCTGCCCAATGAGTTTTATCTAGTCTGATTCTTATGGAATATAATGAATAAATCATCAGTGTCTAAAGCAGCATTTTGATCCTGGTTCTTGTATGCAATACTTTCCTTCAAAAGTGCTGACTTGAAATCTAATAAAAATTAATTTTTACATCATGATATAAACATTGAGCTTTAAAAGGCCATCATGTTTTAAAATGTCCCTTTTAAATTTAGGTGAAACAGAACATTCTGAAAAGAGGGACAGGATAGTTATAATAAACATGTCCACACGGAGACAAACCCATGTGATCTGGTTGCTATGGGAGAGAAACACATAGTACCTCAAAGGGGCAGCTGATTTTTGAGACACAGAGAGAGCAAGAGACCGTGCACGAGAGAGAGAGAGAGAGAGAGAAAGCAGCTACTGCTATAGAGAAGCAGAAGGACTGCTTGTGTTTACAATGAAGCAGGATGCTTGTGAAAGCTTGTTTTCTGTTCAAAAGAAAAGGGACAGAGCTGACAGGGCTTTTGGAGTTTTAAGGAAAAAGGAGTTGCCAAAGTTGGCCTTGCTGGTGAAAATCCAATCTGGAAGACTCAGGCTGAGTAGAAAGGTTTTCGAAGGGCACTGGAAGTATCTTCTTAGTGTAACATGCAGAAATGAGACTGCTGTAGATATGGGAGTTGCTTTGGACTTGTGAAGTACGGTACATAGTGAAAGTGGTTGTAAAATGTATCTTGATTGAGTTGGTTAGTTGATGCTGAAGTACCTTTTCTTTAGTTTGGTGTATTATTGCCTGTTAAGTAATGTTTGGTCTATGTTTATTTCGGTTTGTTTGTTACAGTAAAAGTCTTAAAATGTGAAATCTTGTCCTTGGATTCTTTCCATAGGCCACTGGGAAATTAACCTCTTTTAAAAAGTTATCAATCTGATATATAAGATTGTAACAACACCCATTTAAATGCAGGTTAAAACAACCATTTAAAGGCAAGTTTAAATGCAGTTGTGTGCAATGATTTAAACAGGATATTTGTATTCTACTGAGGAAGAAATTTCCTTTATTTGTGTTATTTGTGTCACTGATGTTTAAACATGTTCCTCATGCACAGAGATGATGATAAGTGTGGGTCTCTGAACATGCTTTATAAATCATGACTAAGTAAGTAACAAGCGAACCTGTACATCATATTCCCACAGCTGGTTCCCCCTCATGTGATGACACTTCAACATGACAACTGGACCATTTAGCCTAGACACATCCAGGCATAGATCATCTGTCCTGATTTCTTTATCTGCTGTGTAGGAGAATACCTGGAGGGAAGGAAAAATGACAAAATTATACATGGCTCACATTTCATATTTCTGCTTAACACCAAGAAATCCGTACAACTTTTACTGTCATAAAATTATCTTAAAGCCTTAGGTATTTACTTGTAACAGTTACAGTTATGACATTTCTCCCACTGTAACGTATTTGAAATAAAATGATTTTAAAAATACTTCAAAGCATTGCAATATTCAATGTTTTTTAAAAATCCTTTGAATGTTCTCCCATAGTGAATTTAATGGAAAGCAGGTGTTTTACATTCAGATACCCATTCAATTTCTCTAAGTAATTATTTCCGTTTACACATTTTATAAACATCTCATCAAAATACTCAGGACCACCTCTGGAAGGGCTTTTGAAATGTGTTGTCCCCATCGTGTTTCATTCAGTTTTCAAGCCACTTGGGGAGAAATTACTCCCCATTTTCAAGGTGGAAAATTTCTGGGGACAATTCCTAAGGGCATCTAAAGGGCCTCTAACCCTATAGTGAGTCAGAGAAGTTTTCTGGTGTTAGACCATGTGCAAATGAGAGACCTAACGCATGTTTGAAGACCTCTTTGCTAAATGGCTGATACTCAGCAAGACTTGATCTGCCTAGGATTCTCAGTGGTCGCTGCGGTGAAGCAGCTGCTGCAAAGGAAAAACTCCATACATTTTTTAAAAGTTTGATGTGGAACTGGAAGAAGCAGGAGTTCCCAGTTACGTATCCAATGTTGAATAATTGAAATTTTTGAGCAGTTAAGTAAGTAGAACAATCATAGGCATGTTATCCAAAGCCTGTAACATATACATTTTTGCCTGTTGGCTAGAACTCATTATTGTCCCAAAATCTTAAACATGATTCATGAAGCAGTTGGGTTCATAAATGCAAAACCTCTCAGTGATCCTAAGTACTCCAACTTTTCAGAATTTGTAATTATATTGTGTGTTCTGTGCATTTTCTATCAATTTATAGACCGAAAAGGTGACATGTGATTCAAAACTGCTTTAAAATTGATTTCCTAAGGATTTTCCATTTATAAGAAACAATGGTCACTGGGGGCACAGGTCAGGAAACCACAGCCCCCATTAATTTGAGCATGTTAAAAAAAAAATCAGGGATTTCCTGCCCACAATTCCTTCACCAGAATTCCTTGCAAACACTGCTTCTCTTAGAATAATTTCAGTTGTGAATCAGTCCTCCTGTTTATTGCTATTTCGTTTCCCAATATAGGCTGCTGCAGGCTCAATAGGCACCTCAGGTGATGACCTTAAACAGGCTTTTGGTCCCTTGGGCTGGATTTTACATGCCTCTGCCGGGTGTGTTTTTGGCAGGGAGGGGGGGCATGTAAAATAGGGCAGTTGCTCAGCCCACAACTTCCGGCCTACCCCCAAGCTCACCCCCATAATATGGTAGGTGGGTAGGTGCCAAAATTTTTTTTGTTAAAACATTTTCGAAAGGGGAGTGCAGAGTTCAGCTGAGGAAACTAAGCTGAGGACTTGAGCCTGAATTTTGCACTCATCAGGCGCGCGCGATCGGCAGGCCCGAGAGCAGACGGGAAACCATCCCCTAACCGCGATTTCATACTGACTGGCCAATTAATGGCCAAATCCGGCCAGCCAGAGTGAAACGCGCCCTGAGAAAGGCTCAGCACTGCCGATGGGGGCAGGAAGAGGGCAGACGCCGATATCACTGTGGGTGCTGGTGAGTGTTTCTACTGAGTTCCCTGAAGGCAGACAGCTGCAGACCTCCAAATAATAAAAGAAAGCACAAAAATGCAGCAAAAAATGTCAATGTAGCACAATCAAGTACCTGAAAGCATACCTCATAAAAAAAAGTCCACAGATATTTCTTTTTATTTTAAATCCTAATGGAGATTTCATCCTGCTCTTGCGTGAGGTTTCATCAAAAATGTAAAAACTGCCTGGCAGATTGGCCCATCTGCCAACTGTAAGGTTGGGCAGGCTACGAAAGACCACTTACAATTGAGTTGTTAATGAGCTTAATTGCCCACTTAATTGTTGGCAGGTGCTCTTCCGATTTTTGAGCATGCCTGCTGAGCAAAACATAGCGCGAGTGCGCGGGGACATTAGGACGCTCACCTGACATCATCTCCTGTTTGGGTCGGGTGCCCACCCGCCCACTCGCAGGACGTAAAATTCTGGCCTTGGAGTTTGGTGAGAGGGGTAGTTTTAGGTGCTAATTTTATTCTTAAATTTTGCTCTTAGAGTCCAATCTAGTCTGTAATTAGCAGTAACTGGAAAGTACTGTGTATGGAGGCTGGGTTCTTTCTTTTTTGCAGTTTGGAAAGGGGAAGCTGACTCTCTGCTGTGAGAGCTGAGTGCTTAATTAGCTAACTGGTTGAATCTGGTTACGCTAGCCTCAGTTCAATTTACTATAAATTTAGTGCAGCCAAGGCAGATGGAGTGCAGTTGATGTAACTGAGTGAATACTTGGAGTTTGCTGAAAAGAGCAGTTCAGTAAAGTGGGGGAAGGAGGTGTTCTTTTTCTCTTCCTATCTTTCTCACCCTGTAGGAATTAGTTCTTCCTCTACTACAGGGAAAGGAGCTAGCTGTTTGGTGAGTATCTGGTAAGTGGTTAAGTCCTATTCTATCCCTAAGATTTAAAATAGTACACAAATTGGTGGTAAAGTTAATAAAATATTTTTAAAAACATAAATAAGTGATTAATATAATTAAGTAATTATTTAGGGCACATTCAGGATGGCACGGCAGTTGATGTGTCAAGGCTGAAGCATATGGGAGCTCCTGGATAACATTGTGATGCAGGGCAAACACATCTGACGTAAGTGTTTGCAGATAAGCAAATTGACCATGGCACTGCGGTACATGAAGCCATTCAAGTTGGGGGGGGGGGGGCAAAAAGGAACGTAGTGGTATTAGCGGACAGTATAGTTAGGGGGATTGACACTATTCTCTGTAGCACAGAGTGAGAGCCCAGATGGCTGTATTGCCTTCCTGGTGCCAAGGTTCGAGACATCTGCTCAGGGCTGGAGAGGAACTTGCAGTGGAGGGGGAGGATCCAGTTGTCATGGTCCATGTAGGTACCAATGACAGGTAGAGCTAGAAAAGAGGTTCTGCATAGAGAGTATGATGAGCTAGGCACTAAATTGAAAAGCAGAACCATAAAGGTTATAATCTCTGGATTATTATCTGAGCTGCATGCAAATTGGCATAGGGTACATAAAATTAGAGAGATGGATACGTGGCTCAAAAACTGGTGTGGGAGAAGTGGGTTCTGGTTTGTGGGGCACTGGCATCAGTACTAGGGAAAGTGGGGTAGCAGAAGTGAACGGGGATATGAGGCTAGGTGATAGATCAATAGAGAACCAACGGCAGACATTTAAGAGGATATTTCAGAATACTCAGAATAAGTATATTCCAACTATAAAGAAAAATTCAAAAGATAGGACCCACCATCTGTGTTTAGCTAAAGAAGTTAGGGAAAGCGTCAAACTTAAGGAGCAAAATTGTTAGCTCGGCGGGCGGGTATGCGCCTGACCTGCTCGAGCGTAAAATGACGCACGTGACATTGGGCAAGCGTCCTGACTTCAACGCGCAGTTGCGTGATATTTCGGTTGGTGGGTGCGTGCTGGAGTAGGCAGACCACACGCTGACAGCCAAAAGGCCTGTTAAGGCCATTAACGGATCAACTAAATAGAATTTTTCGCTGCCTGTCCAACCTTACAGTTGGCGGGCAGGTGAAAAGGTCAAGCGACCTTTGCACTTTTTAGGAAACCTCATCCATGGGTGGGATGAGGTTTCCTAAAGCAAATAAAAATAAAATCAAAAATGTAAAATTTAATTAATAACATGTCGCTGCACAGAGTCACATGGGGGGACATGTTTTATAACATTTTTAATCTCTATTATTATTTTTTAAACTCTTCATCTCCCTGAGGCAGCTCTGTGCATTAGGGAGATTTTCAAGTGCTCACTCACGTATGTGCTTGAAGTTTGCGTTCGCCCAACTTGCACTGCCCCCCACATCTGCACAGGCAGCGCTAAGCGCTGCTGCTCGCGTTTCATGCTGGGCAGGCCTTAATTGGCCCGCCAGCGTGAAATCAGCATCCGTCCTTGCTCGCGGGTGGTGGTCAGCTTCCTAATCGCCCCTGCCAAGCCCACCCAACAAGGGTGAAATTCTGCCCAAGGAAAAAGCATATAATTGTGCAAAGATGAGTGGCAGATCCGATGATTGGTCAAAATATAAAGAACAGCGGAGAATGACTAAAAGTTTAATCAGGAGAAAGAAATTAGAGTATGAGAGGAAGCTAGCTAGAAATGTAAAAACAGATAGCAAAAGTTTCTACAGATATTTAAACAGGAAAAGAGTAACTAAATTGAGTGTCAGTCCTCTGGGGAGTGAGAATGGGGAATTAATAGTAGATAATAAGGAATTGGTGGATGAAATGAACAAGTATTTTGCTTCTGTCTTCACTATAGGGTACAAAAAATATTCCAATAATAGCTGTAAATTGGGAAGTTGAGGGGAGAGAGGAACTTGGTGAAATTATAATCACTTGGGAAGCAGTACTGAACAAGCTGATGGAGCTGTGGGCTGACAAGTCTTGGGTTCTAAATGGGCTTCATCCTAGGATCTTAAAAGAGATGGCTAATGAGGTAGTAGATGTGTTGGTGTCAATTTTCTAAAATACCCTAGATTGTGGAAAGGTTCCATCAGACTGGAAAGTAGCAAATGTAACCCTTCTATTCAAGAAGGGCGGGAGGCAGAAAACAGGTAAGTATAGGCCAGTTAGCTTGATGTCTGTCATGGGAAAAATGTTAAGAGTCGGTCATTAAAGAGGTTATAGCTGGGCACTTAGAGAAGTTTGAAGAGTCAGCATGGGTTTATGAAAGGGAAATCATGTTTAACCAATTTATTAGGTTCTTTGAATGAGTAACATGTACAGCGGATAAAGGGGAGCCTGTAATTGGACTTCCAAAACAAAAACATTTGATAAGGTGCCACATCAAAGGTTATTGTGGAAAATAAAATCTTATAGTGTAGCTATGTTAGCCTGAATAGAAGATTGGCTGGCTGGCTGGCAGAAAACAGAGACTATGTATAAATGTGTCTTTTTCTCATTGGCTGGATGTGACGAGTGGAGTCCCACAGGGGTCTGTGCTGGGGCCTCAACTTTTTACGATTTACATCAATGACTTAAGATTAGGGGAGCGAATGCATTTAACTAAATTTGCAGAAGACACAAAGATAGGTAGGAAAGTATGTTGTGAAGAAGCCATAAGGAGTTTACAGATGGATATAGATAGGTTGAGTGAGTGGGCAAAATTCTGGCTGATGGAGTATAATGTGGGGAAATGTGAAGTTGTTTACTTTGGCAGGAAGGATAAAAAAGTATTACTTAAACGGAGAACGACTTCAGGATTCCGAAGTGCAGAGGGGTCTAGGTGTTCTCTTGCATGAGTCACAAAAAATTAGCCTGCAGGTGCAGCAAGTAATCAAGAAGGCTAATGGAATGTTATCCTTTATTACAAGGGGAGTTGAGCAAAGAAGTAAGGATGTTATTCTTCAGTCATACACGCCATTGATGAGACCGCATCGCGAATATTATGTGCAGTTTTGGTCTCCTTTTAAGGAAGGATGTAAATGCATTGGAGGCAGTTCAGAGGAGGTTTACTTGATTGATACCTGGAATCAGCGGGTTGTCTTCTGAGGAAAGGTTGGACAGGCTGGGCTTGTTTCCAGTGGAGTTTAGAAGAGTGAGCAGTGACTTGATTTAGTATATAAGATCCTGAACGGTCTTGACAAGGTGGATGTGAAAAAGATGTTTCCTCTTCGGGGTGAGTCCAGAAATAGGGGGTGCTGTTTTAAAATTAGGGGTCACCCTTATAGGACAGATTTGAGGAGAATTTTTCTCTGAGGGTTGTGCGACTTTGGAAATCTCTGCCTCGGATGGCGGTGGAGACAGAGTCACTAAATATTTTTAAGGCAGAGGTAGATAGATTCTTGTTAGGCAAGGGAATCGAAGGTTATCGGGGTTAGATGGGAATGTGGAACTCGAAACACAAACAGATCAGCCATGATCTTATGGCGGAGCAGGCTTGAGGGGCCGAATGGCCCACTTCTGCTTCTATTTCGTATACTTGTATGTTCTATTTTCAGGGGGTGCCCTTTGCAAATCGGGGGCACCTCCCTAAGATAGTACCCAACCCTTTGTTCCTACCTGCCTACTGTCCAAAACCCACTATCCCGCACCTCCCCCCCCGACCCCCAAACCCCCAAGCTGGCCAAATCCTCTCTGCCCAATACCTCGGATTTACATTTTCTGGGATCCATTGGGCCTTGTTCTTGTGTAAAGAACACCGATACTTACCTGAAGTTAAGTTCGTGAGGCACAGTCCAGGAACTACAGTTCCCTGCAGGTTTCATGACTTCTGGGCATGCGTTGGCCAGGAAGTGGCCACACATGTGCAGTTCGTTTGCTTTCACATCTTCAGGCCAGGAACTGGCCCTGTGCAGAAGGAAAAGAAGAAAATAAGTGAAAGGTGTAAAACTGCAGGTCAGGTGACCTGAACTGGAGCACCATTCGAGAGGTGTCCCGGGGAGGGGGACAGGGAGAAGGCCCCAAACCAGGAAGTGGGACAGAAAGAAGTCCCAGAAGAAGGTCCCAGGTAAGATATAGGGACAGAGATCAGAAACAGATCCTGTTAAGTAAAGCCAAGAGAAAGGAGCACAGCAACAAGCTGCAGATTAAAGAAAGAGCTGCGCGAAACAAACTTGAAGCAAAGTGGGCTTGAGAGAAACCCAGAACATCCGAGAGGACAGCCGATGGTTGGTGACTCGCAACTGCAGGCAGTAAGGTCAAAGGTACCCCTTTTGGAGCACTGATGTCCTGCCTGACAGCCAAAAATCTGAAAGTGCGCTTGGAAGGTGAGGTTTGAAGTTCAGGAGAAAGGAATCTCGGAAGGTGAGTCTGAGTGGGAATGACTTTTGGAGAGAATTCCAAGGTGAATTCTTCAAACACGGAGATTGGAAACCCTCATGAGAAATACAGGGTTTCAGGGAGAGCAGTTGGCTCAGAATGTGACAAGCCTCTGGGCGGTTGGTTGATGAATCCATAGAATCTGCTTTGGTTGCATCTGTCATTTACTTTGGAGTGTGGCGTGTCTGACCACGGTTCGCCAATTGGTTCAAATGTACTGCAAACTTACCCTGAATATTAGACTATAAGATGGATACGGTAAATTGTTTTATCTTTCTGAGTTTGTATGTGGCTGTAAAGAGAGAGCTGAGGTGAAGGAATAGAGAATGTTTGAATCATTTTCTTGTGTTTGTCTTGAGATCTTTTCAACCTTTTTTGCCTGGTGTAATGTAGTTCATTTTTTCTTGTTTAATAAATGTTTTATTCTGTATGTTCACCAGCAGACTCCTGTGAATTTGTTCAGTAATTTTCCTCCAAAGTTTCAAAAAAAAAGTTAGGATCTATGAAGCCATGTTTCGCTCTGGGAGCTGACTTGTCCAGTATTAGCATCAGCTGGAATCGTAACACTTGGGGATGGTTGCAGTTCTAGCAGCGATCACTAATGAGATCTTAGTGCTGCCAGGACCGCTGGAGCTGCCTGCCAATTCGATTGGCCGGCAGCTCCCGATGACAGGTACGCCTCCGCAGAGAGGTGCGGAAGTCCCACTGTCAGTCAAGTTAGTCCGCCCGCAGCATGTTATAGCTGTGGGGTGGGCTGGCGTGCAGCGGTTCAGTGTCCAGCTGACTTTCATTTGGGGGGGCGGTGTTGGTAGGCTATCGACCATCGACCCAACCTCCACCACTGTAGCCTCTGGAAAATGTTTCTGAGGGTCCCAACACTTGTTAAAGGAGCCTTCCAGGAGTCATTGCTCAGCGGAGGAGGTGTTGAGCCTGTTCTGCTCAATTTTATGATTTTAGGTGCAGTCTAGCCAGCAGTCCCTAAAGGGAGGCTGCCAACAAGAATGCAAGCTAATTTTTAAAAACTAAGACTCCTATGGTGCCAGAAGGATGAGTTCTCACAGGGTTCCACAGCATCCTTAAAGCAGTCCACTGCTGGACTGGTGCTTGATTCCATTCCTGCTCTTTCCCCTCTTCTTAAGATTTAACTGACAGATTCTAAAATTGACTTACACTTTTCCAGTGAACTGCCTGGGGATGTGCACTAAGTGTTGGCAGGTTTCCAGAATATTTAATATAATGTCAGAAGGCCAGGTCTCAAGCCTACCTCATTCTCTGAACCCAGTTTACCAATTTCTACTCCAATAACTTAGCATATGACTTAAATAATTGCTGAATTCTGCTTCATTTTTTCAAATAAACTCCTTTATCAACATTGTTTTAGAAAAATATTTAAATGTTAAAAATACGAAGAGCCAGCAAGTCTTCTTCAGTATCAATATTATGCAATATTACCTATTTTCATTAGCTGTAGCTGTATTTAATTTCTGACATGATATTAGGATTTTAATGAATGAATATAACAACTATCTGCTCTTATTTAGTTTTTCAATGCTGCTAGCCTATGGTTAAGACATATGAGTAACAATACCTTATTTTACCTTTGCTAGAATATCACAAGGTGATTCACAATGCAATCTGAAAACTAAACAGGACTAATAATATGGTCTCAACATAGCGCAACTGCATTTAATGCTCCTTAAGTACTGTGTGCTGTATGCACAAATAAACTAAACCCAAACAAAAAAGGCAACTAATTAGAATATTTCAGCATTACTCCCATTTTTTTGGCCATAACAGTTTTGGAGAGTGCCAACACCCAACGGCTAGTTTCTTAGAGTCAGCAACAAATAAGGAGTTGCCAGTCTATGGAGGGCAGCAAGACGTTTGAAGGGGAGCCAAGCAACCTCATGGTCTAATAGTGTAGCTGAAGGTGGGCTGGGTGATCCTTGTGGAAGATCAAGACTACCCTGGGGAATAAAATAGAAAAGCTTTCTTGTGGTCCTTCCTCCTGTTGTCCATTTGCAACAGGTATCAAGTGACTTGTTCTTAGCTGTACCAATCACATTATGGGGAACAGCCCTCCTCACATACTGACCTGCGCTAGGTGGAGTAAGTGTGCTGTACGGCCCCAAACCTAGTAATATTAGAACCTAGTGCCTGATAGGAAATAGAGTGGTGTAGGCTGCACGCTACACAATCAGCCCTGATGTATCCCACTGACCAACCAGTTGCACGATAGACAAAGTGAACAGTCGTATGATGCAGGATACCCTGCGCTTCATTCAAGGTGCTCAGTAATTTTAATAAATGGATTGCACTTTAGAGTGGTTAAATCAGTCCTTACAGATACCTCACTCAAATCTGTGCATGATCAAATTGATCTTGGCTGATATTTCAGTTTAACCCAGAGAACTCTGGCTGTTCTTTAATTTACCTTCTAAATTGATTTAAAGTATTCTAAACAAAACTGTGAACAAAGCTTAATGTCATGTCACTGCTCCCAAAATGTAAGACAGTAAAGGATTGAGTCCCAAGATAACAGGATAACGGTACAAACTAAAATTAAAATTGAACATATTATCATGATGTAAAACTAGGGCCTGAATTTTACACTTGGGAGGAGTGTGTGATTGGCAGGCCGGGGACTGGTTGGGAAACAAGCCCCTGACGGCCATCTGCCCCCGACTGTGATTTCACTCTGGCTGGCCAATTAAGGCCCGCCCAGCGTGAAACGCGTCTTTGCAATGGTCAGGAAGGGTCAGACGGGGGCAAGGGTCTGTCGGGCACCGGGTCCAATGATGACCCAGCGGGCAGTTTAAAAATGACACAGGAGCTCCCCGAAGGCTGACAGGGAAGAACATATCATCTGAGTTCTGGAGACCGAAACTATGGACACAACAGCGGCTGCCGACGCCAGACGGGAGGACAGGTTGGGTCGGCACATGGCACCCCCACCGCCCCGGTTTTTGGACGAGTGCCTTGCGGTCTTCCTGCAGGAGATGGTTGCCAGGAGGGACACCCCTGTTCACAGAGGTAGGAGGAGGAGGCCACCGCACCAGACTAAAAATGCTTGGGAAGAGGCGGCAGCGCAGGTCAGCAGCCATGATGTTGTGCGGTGCTCGTGCGTGCAGTGCCACGAAAGGTTCAACGACCTGCTGTGCTCGGCAAGGGTGAGTACTTTGCTGGCATGGAGCAGTTTGGTGAAGTGTTAAGGGCTGGCCATCCCCCCCCATGGAGCTCAGGGGTACTATAAGACCATAAGACATAGGAGCAGGAATTAGGCCATTCGGACCATTGAGTGTGCTCCGCCATTCAATCATGGCTGATAAGTTTCTCAACCTCATTCTCCCGCATTCTCCCCGTAACCTTTGATCCCTTAACAATCAACAACCTATCTATCTCGGTCTTAAATACACTCAATGACCTGGCCTCCACAGCCTTCTGTGGCAATGAATTCCATAGATTCACCACTCTTTGGCTAAAGAAGTTTCTCCTCATCTCTGTTCTAAAAGGTCTTCCCTTTACTCTGAGGCTGTGCCCTCGGGTCCTAGTCTCTCCTACTAATGGAATCATCTTCCCCACGTCCACTCTATCCAGGCATTTCGGTATTCTGTAAGTTTCAATCAGATCCCCCCTCATCCTTCGAAACTCCATTGAGTATAGACCAAGAGTTCTCAAACGTTCCTCATACGTTAAGCCTTTTATTCCTGGGACTGTTCTCGTGAACCTCCTCTGGACCCTCTCCAGGGCCAGAACATCCTTCCTGAGATATGGGGCCCAAAATTTCTCACAATATTCTAAATGTGGTCTGACCAGAGCCTTATAAAGCCTCAGCAGCACATCCCTGCTTTTATATTCTAGTCCTCTCGAAATAAATGCCAACATTGCATTTGCCTATAGATAAAAACAAAAAACTGCGGATGCTGGAAATCCAAAACAAAAACAGAATTACCTGGAAAAACTCAGCAGGTCTGGCAGCATCGGCGGAGAAGAAAAGAGTTGACGTTTCGAGTCCTCATGACCCTTCAGCAGAACTGGGTAAATCCAAGGAGCGGGGTGAAATATAAGCTGGTTTAAGGTGGGGGGTGGGGGGGGTGGGGGGGTGGTGTTGGGTTGGGTTGGGGGAGAGAAGTGGAGGGGGGTGGTGTGGTTGTAGGGACAAGCAAGCAGTGATAGGGTCCCCCTTGTCCTCACTTATCACCCCACCAGCCTTCGCATTCAAAGGATCATCCTCCGCCATTTCCACCAACTCCAGCATGATGCCACCACTAAACACATCTTCCCTTCACACCCCCTGGCGGCATTCCGTAGGGATCGCTCCCTCCAGGACACCCTGGTCCACTCCTCCATCACTCCCTACTCCTCAACCCCCACCTATGGCACCTCCCCATGCCCACGCAAAAGATGCAACACCTGCCCCTTCACTTCCTCTCTCCTCACCATCCAAGGGCCCAAACACTCCTTTCAAGTGAAGCAGCATTTCACTTGCATTTCCCCCAACTTAGTCTACTGCATTCATTGCTCCCAATGCGGTCTCCTCTACATTGGAGAGACCAAACGTAAACTGGGCGACCGCTTTGCAGAACACCTGTGGTCTGTCCGCAAGAATGACCCAAACCTCCCTGTCGCTTGCCATTTTAACACTCCACCCTGCTCTCTTGCCTACATGTCTGTCCTTGGCCTGCTGTATTGTTCCAGTGAAGCCCAACACAAACTGGAGGAACAGCACCTCATCTTCCGACTAGGCACTTTACAGCCTTCTGGACTGAATATTGAATTCAACAACTTTAGGTCTTGAACTCCCTCCTCTATCCCCACCCCCTTTCTGTTTCTTCCCCCTTCCTTTTTTTTCCAATAATTTATATAGATTTTTCTTTTCCCACCTATTTCCATTATTTTTAAATCTTTTATACCCCCCCACCCCCACTAGAGCTATACCTTGAATGCCCTACCATCCATTCTTAATTAGCACATTCGTTTAGATAATATCACCAACTTCAACACTTCTGTGTTCTTTTGTCTGTGACATCTTTTGATTATCTGCTCCTATCACTGCTTGCTTGCCCCTACAACCACACCACCCCCCACAACACCCCCCCCCTCAACCTTAAACCAGCTTATATTGCATTTGCCTTCCTAACTACCAAATCAACCTGCAAGTTAACCTTAAGAGGATACTGGACTAGGACTCCCAAGTCCCTTTGCACTCCAGATTTCTGAATTCTCTCCCCATTTAGAAAATAGCCTATGCCTCTATTCTTCCTACCAAAGTGCATGACCTCACACATCCCCACGTTGTATTCCATCTGCCACTTCTTTGCCCATTCTCCTAACCTGTCCAAATCCCTCTTTAGCCTCCCCGCCTCCTCAATACTACCTGTGGTATCATTTGCAAACTTAGCCAGGATGCCCTCAGTTCCTTCATCTAGATCATTAATGTATAAAGTGAAAAGTTGTGGTCCCAACACTGACCCCTACGGAACTCCACTAGTCACCAACTGCCATCCTGAGAAGGACCCCCTTATCCCCACTCTCTGCCTGCTAGAGTCTGAGTGCCAACTGTCAGTGACGCCAGAACTGGCCAAGGCGGTGAGCACTGGCTGGTTGGACTGAGCTCCTTGCGACTCAAGGGCAACGAATCGGACATGCCCTGCAAGGTGTTCTTCCTCAGGTGGGGTTGGCCAGGCCGCAATGGCGTTGCAGGTAGAGAGTGGACTAATCAATACTCCTTGGTCCTTTCAGGTGAAGACAAGCCATAATAACAATGAGAGGTCACGGACAGGCAGAGGCCCCCCAATCTTCCTAATCCTGAACAGATTTGCGCAGAATCTGCATTTTGTGATTGTACACTATCTGGACGTTCATCAAATGGAGTCCCTTCCTGTTGATGAAGGTACCTGGCTGACCCGCTGGCAACTTGAGAGCCACATGTGTGCAGTCGATTGCAGCCTGGATGCGGAGAAACCCAGCATCGCTGCAAAGCCTCTGGCTAGCTTAGCCTGGCTGACCTTGTCTGTACAGAGATGAATAAATGTCACTACCTGCCTGAACAGAGCTTCTGTCACCAGCTTGATGCAACCGTGGACAGCTGATTGGAAGACTCCACAAAGATCCCCCCTGACCCCGGGAAAGAGCCGGAGGCATAGAAGTTGAGGGCCATGGTGACCTGGCATGGGGTGTCCACCCACACAGTCGGATGTGATCTCAGGCCAAATCATGTGACAAATGGAGGTCACAGTCTCCCTGGAGAGGTGGAGACTCCTTCGGCATTGCATCTCAGACATAATGTGGTAGCTGCATCATTGCCTATAAACCCTGGCAGCAGGATAGTGGGGTCTTCTGCGGCCCCTTCCACCTTGGACTACCTGCTGGCTCTGTGCCCCTTGTGCCTGTGCCTCTCTTCCCACTAGTTGCTCCCCTGGACGCTGCATAGAGAGACCTGGCCTCCTCTCCCTTCTGCCCCTCTCTTCCTCCTCAGAGGAGGTGCCTCCAGTGGAAACCACAATCCCCATTACCAGGTAACAGAAGGCTCTCTGATATCTGGAAGGGTCCACACGGTCAAAGTTCCACGGAGGCTTTGGAGACACCAATGAGTCCTGAAAGAAAGGCTGAAAATGCTAAGAATGAAGCTCAGAACAGAGATGAAGCTGTTAAGTTCAAGCAAGTAACCAGCAACAAACTATCTCCTAAACTCCTCACTACTCAGAATGGCAATGCTACTGACCCTTTTTATCCTGCCCTTGGATGAGGTTTTGCAAAACGTGTGCTGCCCACCTGCCTGTTTTGCCCATGTGACGAGTGCAAAATCGCACAGGCAGCGTAAAATCTTGATCAATTGGCTTCCTAATGGCCTTTTAATTGATGGCGTTGTGTCTCCAATAGCTGTGTGCGCCTGCTGAACTGAAGATTGCTCAATTGTTGAGTAGATTCAACATAGAGGTAGATTTTTAGGTACAAAGGGAATTAAGGGATATGGGGATCGTGCAGGAAGTTGAGGCAGAAAATCACCCATGATCTTACTGAATGGTGGAGGAAGCTTGAATGGCTTCCTCCTGCTCCTATTCCTTATGTAGTTAATGTAAGTAGTGGTGCTGCAGTGGTAATATTATTGGCCTAGTAATCCAGAGGCCAAAACTAATGCTTTGGGGACAAGAGTTCAAATCCTAACACAGCATCTGAAGGGATATAAAGTACATGACAACTATTATCGATTGTTATAAAAACCCATCTGGTTCATTTATGTCCTTCAGAGAAAGAAATCTGCCATCCTATCCTTGCCTGGTCTGGCCTACAAGTGAGTCCAGGCCCACAGCAATGCGGTTGACTCTTAGCTACCCTCTGAAATGGCCTAACAAGCCACTCAGTTCAAGGGCAATTAAGGATGAGCAACAAAATGCTGTCCTTGGTAGCAATGACTGCAACTCACGAAAGAATAAAGAAAAATAAATATTGGAAACTAAATATCTCAGTCTATATGATCTTTGGGAAATTAGTGTAGAAATTTTGATAAAAGGCAAGAAATGATTTTGGTAACATATTAGAAGTGTCATGGGTAGAGTTAAGGAATGGTAAAGGCTGCCAGACTCTGGCAGGAATTGTTTACAGACTTCTTAAAAGGCATGGATCACACAGACAGGAGACCCAAACTCAGCAGGGCTATTTGAAATTGGTGCTGAGTTCAAACAGACCCTGGGTGGAACGTCCCAGATTTGCACTAAGTGCGGTAGTGGGTGGGTAAAATGTTTTACCCATTGGCCACAATGGTGGGCTTTCACGCCATATCATCCCAAACCCGCCGCATTATTTACGAATTCCTGGGAAACATGCCGTTTCCATGGTGCACGAGCTCTCATTCTCCCGCCACGCCATCACTTCGCCGCTTCATCAAGCCAAGCACCATATTTAAAGCCCAACTGTGCATACACATCTCAATGCTTCAAGCCCATGACTACCGCAGGGAAGATGTCCATGAAAGGCAAAAAAAACGTAGTCCCAAGGTTTAGTGACGAGTCAATGGAATGCCTTTTGGACGCTTGGAGGCTCGCTGCGATGTCCTTTGCCCCCACTCTGGCTCTGGGATGGGCAGTGGCATGACCAACCAGGCTTGGGAGGCAGTGGCAGTGCCAATGCTGCACAGAAGAGGTTGGCCATCTAATGCAGACAGAGGATGAATGATCTCAGGGTATGGCAACAATCTCATCACTCTAAACTCACACAGTCAAGCCCATCACACATTCACTGCAGCTCACTCACTGTCAGCTCAAGAGACATCACCACTCACTCTCTCACATACACCCTCACATGTCCATCTGGCCGCATCTCCTCTGGAGACTGCCTCCTCAGCCCTCACCACCTTGAGGCCACTTGACAGATCAATGTGTGTCTCACACACACACACACACACCCTGGGATACCCTCCTTCCCCAATACAGCTTTTGTCCTCCAGCCTCTTCCTTTGCCTGAGGCCACTTCTCCCCCTTCGCTAAGCAAGGCCTAGCCCTGCAGCTGTTGAAAAGCCACCCACATATGGCTGATCTGGTAGGTAGAGACCTGCCATGAGCCCCTCTAAAAGTGATGTGGTGCTGTCTGTGAAGCCTGGCACCAATGACTGCAAGTGCTGATCGAAGCAAGGTAGACAAACAAACTTTGAAGTCCTGAGCGAAGAACAGCTCACCAGGGGCACGTTACTTATGTGCTATTGTGAAACACGTTGGCATGTTTTCCCACCTCAGTGGGCGGACGATCCAGTGGGGTGGAAGGGTGGGGGAAAAATGATTCCGGCGGGCAGGCCTAATAATGAATGCTGATGTATTACATTGAGATTACTAACATTCGATGGTGGAGAACACAGCCCAGCGGACGATCACGAACTGGATTCATACCATTGTGAAACCGATCATGTCATATTGTCTGCTCACGCCACCGAACATGCCCAACGACGTGGGCATGGAAAATCCCGGTCCCTAATTTCGCTGTTCCATGGGCCTTAACCCAGGGTGTAGGAGGCACAAATGTACAGAGTGGGCATAAGCGCACTTGAAGGAGTTTTAAGTATCACTGCTGAGTTCGCATTTTGATTGACAGTTTAAAAAGTCTGTTAAGGGATTAGCTGTCTTTGATGTGATTGCTGAATAGAAGTTTATTTTTCTAACAGATTGAACTCTTGAGGGGATTTAAAATTTTGAATCAAGTGTGTATGAGTGAGAACTTCCCTAACTTTTTTCATCTCCAAATAGCTCCTGAGATCTGCACATAGTGGATATTGGGTGAATGCCTATGACAGGGGATGGCGTAGTGGTATTATCACTGGACTAATAATCCAGAGACCCAGGGTAATTCTCTGGGAACCTGGGTTCAAATCCCCCCATGGCAGATTGGAATTTGAATGAAATAAATTATGAAACTATTGTTGATTGCTGTAAAAATTGTTGGAAGGAAATTTGTCATCCTTGCCTGGTCTGGCCTGTATGTGACTCCAGATCCACAGCAATGTGGTTGACTCTTAAACACCCTCTGAAATGTCCTAGCAAGCCATTCAAATGAACAAATGGCCTAGCAAGCTGAGCTAACAAACTGCTACAGACATAAAAAAAGGAATGAAACTGGATGGACCACCTGGCATCGACCTTGGCACTGGAAATGACAATGGCAATTGCAGCCCTGTCAACCCTGAAAAGTCCTCCTTACTAACACCCGGGGGCTAGCCCCAAATTGGGAGACCTGTCTCACAGACTATTCAAGCAACAGCCTGACATAGTCATCCTCACGGAATCATACCTTCCATCACCATCCTGGGTATGTCCTGACCCAGCAGAGATAGTGGTATATAGAAGGGAGGGAGTTGCCCTGGAAGTTCTCAACATAGGCTCTGGGCCCCATGATGTCTCGTGGCATCAGCTCAAACATGGGCAAAGAAACCTCCTGCTGAATACCACGTACTTCCCTCCCTCAGCTGAGAAATCAGTGCTCCTCCATGTTGAAAATCACTTGGAGGACGCACTGAGCAGTGCAAGGGTGCAGAATGTTCTCTGGTGGGGGGTTTCAAGGTCCATCACCAAGAGTAACACCACTACTGGCTGAGTTCTAAATGACATGGCTGCTAGGCTGGGTCTGCTGCAGGTGGTCAGGGAACCAACAAGAGGGAAAAGCTCATCCTCACCAACCTGCCTTCTGTAGATGCATCTGTCCATGACAATATCTGTAGGAGTGACCACCCCACAGTCATTGTGAAGATGAAGTCCTGCCTTCACATTGAGGATACCCTCCATCATGTTGTGTGGCACTACCACTGTGCTAAATGGGATAGATTTTGAACAGATCTAGCAACTCAAGACTGGGTATCCATGAGGCACTGTGGGCCATCAGCAGCAGCAGAATTGTACTCGAACACAATCTGTAACCTCATTGCCCACTCTATCATTACCATCAAGCCAGGGGATCAACACTGGTTCAATGAAGAGTGCAGAAGGACATGCCAGGAGCAGCACCAGCCATACCTAAAAATTAGGTGGGAAGCTATAAAACAGGGCTACTTGCGTGCCAAACAGCATAAGCAGCAAGTGATAGAGCTAAGCGATCCCACAACCAACGGATCAGATCTAAGCTCTGCAGTCCTGCCACATCCAGTCATGAATGGTGGTGGATAATTAAACAACTCACTGACGGAGTTGGCTTCATAAATATCCCCATCCCCAATGATGGAGGAGCCCAGCACAGTAGTGCAAAAGATAAGGCTGAAGCATTCACAACAATCTTCAGCCAGAAGTGCCAAGTGGATGATCCATCTTGACCTCCTCCGGAGGTCCCCAGCATCACAGATGCCAGTCTTCAGCAAGTTCGATTCACTCCACGTGATGTCAAGAAACGGCTGAAGGCACTGGATACTGCAAAGGCTATGGGCCCTGACAACATTCCAGCAATAGTACTGAAGACTTGTGCTCCAGAACTTGCCATGCCTCTAGCCAAGCTGTTCCAGTACAGCTACAACACTGGCATCTACTCGACTATGTGGAAAATTGCCCAGGTATGTCCTGTACACAAAAATCAGGACAAACCCAACCCAGCCAATTACTGCCCCATCAGTCTACACTCCATTATTAGTAAAGTATTGGAAGGCGTCATCAACAGTGCTATCAAGCGGCACTTGCTTAGCAATAACCTGCTCATTGATGCCCAGTTTAGTTTCTGCCAGGGCCACTCAGCTCCTGACCTTGTTACAGCCTTGGATCAAACATGGACAAAAGAGCTGAACTCACAAGGTGAGGTGAGAGTGACTGCCCTTGAAATCAAGGCAGCATTTGACCAAATGTGGCATCAAGGAGCCCCAGCAAAACTGGAATCAGGGGGAAAACTCTCCACTGGTTGGAGTCATACCTAGCACAAAGGAAGATGGTTGTGGTTATTGGAGGTCAATCATCTCAGCTCCAGGACATCACTGCAGGAGTTCCTCAGGGTATTGTCCTGGCCCAACCATCTTCAGCTGCTTCATCAATGACCTTCCTTCCGTCATAAGGTGAGAAGTGGGGATGTTCTCTGATGATTGCACAATGTTCAGCACCATTCATGACTCCTCAGATACTGAAGCAGTCCATGTCCAAATGCAGCACGACCTGGACAATATCCAGGCTTGGGCTGACAAGTGGCAAGTAACAATTGCACCACACAAGTGTCAGGCAATGACAATCTCCAACAAGAGAGAATCCAACCATTGCCCCTTGATGTTCAATGGTATTACCATCACTGAATCCCCCACTATCAACATCCTGGGGGTTACCACTGACCAGAAACTGAACTGGACTAGCCATATAAATACTGTGGCTACAAGAGCAGGTCAGAGGCTAGGAACTGTGCGATGAGTAACCCACCTCCTGACTCCACAAAGCTTGTCCACCATCTACAAGGCACGTCAGGAGTGTGATGGAATACTCCCCACTTGCCTGGATGAATGCAGCTCCCACAACATTGAAGAAGCTGGACAGTGTCCAGAACAAAGCTGTCCGCTTGATTGGCACCACATCCACAAACATTCACTCCCTCCACCACCGATACACACTAGCAGCAGTGTGTACCATCTACAAGGTGCACTGCAGGAGTTCACCAAGGCTCCTTAGACAGCACCTTCCAAACCCACGACCATTACCACCTAGAAGGACAAGGGCAGCAGATAGTTGGGAACACCACCACCCGGAAGCTTCCCTCCAAGTCACTCACCATCCTGACTTGGAAATGTATTGCCATTCCTTCACTGTCATTGGGTTAAATCATGGAACTCCCTTCCTAACAGCACTGTGGTTGTACCTACACTACATGGACTGCAGCGGTTCAAGAGGTAGCTCACCACCACCTTCTCAAGGGCAACTAGGGATGGGCAATAAATGCTGGCCTAGCCAGTGGAGTCCACATCCTGTTAAAGAA
This sequence comes from Carcharodon carcharias, assembly GCF_017639515.1. Classification (NCBI taxonomy): domain Eukaryota; kingdom Metazoa; phylum Chordata; class Chondrichthyes; order Lamniformes; family Lamnidae; genus Carcharodon; species Carcharodon carcharias. The sequence goes on from NC_054478.1 coordinate 72,592,679, forward strand.
TAAAAAAAAGGGGGGCATGGGGGTATGACTTGACATGGAGGGGGCTTGGGATTATGAGGGGATATGGGGGGTGTGGATGAGTCTTGGCATGGAGGGGGCATGAATGGTTGGCATGAGTTAGCATGGAGGAAGCATGATAGAATAAAGTGTCATGGGAGAAGGAGTTGGTATGGAGGGGCCATGGGGGTGGGTGACGGAGTGAGAAGGTGTCAGGGGTGAGAGCCAGAGGCTTAACAGCTTCTAAAATAGCCGGGCTGAAGTCCCAGAGTACCGAGGCTGGCCTTCTAACAAGCCTACCTCGGCACTCGCCCGCCCCAGTAGCCACCTACAATCTTCTGCCGGGGTCGGCAGGTCTGACATCATGGAATTACAGAATTGTTCCTGTGCAGCAGGGGGCCATTAGCCCATTGTGTCTGCACGGCTCTCCAAATGAACAATTTCCTTAGTGCCATTCTCCCAACTTCTCCCCATAACCCTGCATGTTCTTTCTTTTCAGGCAACAACCTAGTTCCCTTTTGAATGCTTCAATTGAACTTGCTTCCACCACACTCTCCATTCTAAATCTTAACTACTTGCTATGTGAAAAAGTTTTCTCCACCTAGTGAAAATCTAGTCCTATGTTTTGGAAGGAACAATGGAACAGACAAGACTAGATTTAGTGACAGGTACCAAAATTAGTTAACAATCTGACAGTTAGGCAGCAACTTGCAAGTAGTGACCATTAGATGATCGAATTTGATATTAGGTTTGAGAAGCTAAATTTCAAACTAACTTTTTAAAATTAACTAAGGCAAGTTTTGAAGGATTGAAAAATAAATTGACTGTATTAAGCTGAGTAGATTGCGGAAATCTATACAGTGGGAAATATTCGGAGAAATATTTCACATGATACAAAACTAGTACATATGCCCCAATAAACAAAAGCTCCACTTCTGTAGTTAAGCAAACATGGTCATCAAATGAGAGAAGAAGCAATATCAAGCTAAAAGAAAAGGCCTAAACAAATGCAAGATTAAGTGTAAATCTAGTAGTCTGGGAGAGCTATAAAAAAAAACAGAAATAAGAGATGCAAAAAGGAATACGAAAAATGGTAATGAAGAAAACAATGGGACTGAATGTAGATAAATGTCCAGGGACGTGATGGTTTCTGCTCCAGTGTTCAGGTCGACAATTCTTTATCTGTAAATCTGAAAACTGAACACATCCAAAAAACACACTTTTTTTGAACCTCAACTTTAGTGTGGCAAGTATGTGACCTAAGCTGACATGGCCTGAACCAAAACAAACCTTTATTATTCAGTGGTACATCTTACTTTTCTAGCCATTTTATTTACTTTAGATGAGAGCTAGCCTGGGCTTAGGCCACTGTAATGTAAGTAGGCCTATTAAAACAAATAAGTGAGGAAATTGCTAATACATAGGCCATAATTTTCCAAGTCTTTCAAGATTCCAGAATGGTGCTTTAGGATTAGACAATTGCCAATGTCACTTCAATGTTTAAGAAGGGAGTGAGGGAGCAACCAGGAGCAGGATTTTCCAGTGGGCTTTAGGTCCCTGTCATCAGGTTCAAATGGGGGCCAGAGGCTCGCACTGTGTAGGAAACAGTCACACGTTTGTGATTTTCCCTTAATCGGCCAATTAATGGCCAATCCTGCTCTTGAAGTTGGAGGGCCAATGGTTTTAGGGATGAGGAATTTTAGTTATGCCATTAGATTGGAGAGGCTGGGTTGTTCTCTTTGGAATAAAGGAGATTGAGAGGAGATTTGACAGAGTACAAGATTAAGACAGGTTTGGAAAAGATATACAAAGAAAAACTGTTCCATTATCTGAAGGTACAAGGTCTAGGAGACATAGTTTTAAGATTTTGGGCAAGAGAGGCAGAAAAGATGCAAGAAAGAACTTTTTTATGCAGAGTGGTAATGACTTGGAACTCGCTGCCTACAAGGACGATGGAAGCGGAGGCAATGAATGATTTCAAAAGAAAATTGGATGGGCACTTGAGGGAAATAAACTTGCAGGGCTCTGGGGATAGAACAGGAGAGTGGGACTAACTGGATTATTCTACAGAGAGCCAATATAAACATGATGGGCCACATGGCTTCCTTCGGTGCCATAGGGCGAAACTTAACCCTGCCCTTATAGTGGAAAACATGGCGACCAGGCCCACTTGATCATGGGAGAGACCTCATGTCAATCTCCTGGCAGCAGGAAAATTTCACTCGATTAAGTTGGAGGCAGGAAGGGGCTGATGTGGGAAGCCAGCTGCTCGTGGCTCATGAATGAGCCAATTGATACCAATTATCCCTGAGCCCACTGGAATTTAGTGGTGGCTCAGGGATTAAGTGGGAGTCGCACAGCTTTCCCAGGAGTCACCCAGAAAACCCTCATTGTCAGGCACTCTGTGCATGATTGAGGGACCCAATGTCGGGAAGGGGTGGGAGGGGGCACTGAAAGCCGCCCCCCCCCCACCCCCCCCCCACCCCTTGCCTCCGACACCCCTGCCCCACTTCTCCAATGACTCTTTCCCCTCGATCCCTATCCCACTCTTACTCAGCTGAGTTCACAGATGTAACAACAATCCCTAGTGAAGTCCCTGGAGCATTACTGGCGGCAGCCACTACTCCTGATAGCACTGCCGGCAATGGAAAGCTACTGACCAGCAGCTCTCAGCAGTGGGATTTCCACCCCTGCGATCCTAAATCTACAGTGCTGCTAGTTGGAAAGCAGCAGGAAGCTCATCAATACTTTGCGCTGATAAGGTGCATTGTTTTGGCTAGTCACCGCCACCACCCCCCCGACAACCATTGCCTAAAGCATCACCCCAACCCCAAGAGTAGAATTTTCCCCCTGTTTTGGGGGGTGGGGGGGGGCGGTTGTGTGAGGACGGGCGCAGACCCGATTGGATCCGCTCCGCCATTTTATGTGGGCGGGCCAATTAAGGCCCGTCCAATGTGACATGTGCCCAGAAGTGCTGAGCACCCCCTGTGCGGGAGGGTAGGGGTGGGGGGGGGGGGGGTTGGTTGGGGTTCCCTGAGTCGGGAGTGTGCTAAATCTCCCTGACCACCTCTATGCCACAGGGAGAATAGTTTGAGGTTTCTAAAGTTTAATAAAGGAGAAAAAAATCTTTAAGCCATATCCCCTCATGTGAAACTGTCACATGAGCTGGGACATGTGTATTAATTTTATTCAAAATTTTTCCAAGATTTCAAAAACATTCATGAAACCTCATCCCATCCCGTGCATGAGGTTCCACAAAAATGCGAAGGCCGCCTGGGTTCTTCGCCTGCCCGCCAACCATAAGGTTGGATGGGCAGCTCCATTAGTTATTTTAATTGTTAGTTAAATGGCCTTAACAGGCCTTTGACAGTTCAGCAGGTGCGCAGCCTAGTCGGCTACGTGCCTGCCAAACTAAAATCTAAATGACCCGCGGTGACATCAGGGTGCACGCCCGATGTCACCCCGCGTCATTTTACACATCGGCGAGCGGGCTCTGTCCCCACTCGCAAGCCGGAAATTCTCCCCCAAGTCTGGATCCTGCTAAACTGCAGATATATTCTCTGCAGTAAGTGGAATGTACTTTGGAAGAGGTAAACTGAGAGTTTAATTGTTTATTAATTTTCTCAGTTTGATTTAATTTACAGATTCTTACGCATAGTATTATGCAGATTCATATTAGATAACTTGCTGACGCAAACAAGAACCTTTTACAGTCTCTTTTATATGTCTTTCTTTTGAAGAGCGACACCCCTGGAAGGCCCAATACTGGCCAGTTAAGTGCCTAACAGGCACTTAATTTGGTTGGGCCTCCCCCACAGGAGTGATGCGGGTTTCCCACCGGTTTTCCAACTAGTGGGTAGGACCCAAGTTGGGAACATTAAATCCAGCCCATAACAACTCTATGACTCGAATAGGAGCTTGAAAGCAGCAATAGGAGGCCACTGAGTGAGGGAGACAATGCCCCAAAATGGAGGCATGCTCTCTCTGGCTTTTTCAAAAAGAGGCCTTTGCAGCTGGACCACCATTGTGGGATGTGGAGTATCCCTTCAAAAGTCAGTCTGGGACAGCCTGCTTAGAGCACACACCCCGCACCATACCTTCCCGCACCCTGAACATACTGTCCACTTTTGGTGCACTCTCCCCTTCCCCCACTGCCTATCAGGACCAGGAGGCTGACTGGAAAATCCCAGTCAGCCTCTCACAACAGACCTTAATATGCCCTTTGGCAGATCAACTGGCTACCTGGCACTTGTAGGTGGTAGCCCTGATATCCCTGGGAAAACGGCCCAAGGACAAGGAACTGGGGAACCATCATGCGGCCAACAGTGTGAAATTCCTTGCCTGCCGGCCTCCTTTCCTGCCCCCAGCAGGCCTCAAAATCTAGCGCCAGGCAATGACAGTTAGCAAAGGGGAAAGCAATTGAATTTGACAGTTGAGTTTCTTTTGCATGTTTTTTTTTTGCATATCTCTCAAATAGATAAGACAAACACATCTCAGAAAGAAATATTCACCCAATCCCTTGGTGTTTTGAGAATCACTTGTGAACGGAGCTACATTTTGCTTTCATATATACGTTTCATGAGGTCAAAATTGTAAATAGTCGATCATCAAATAGGTCTGATCCTTACACCCATAAATTCCTTTGAAATATAATTGATCTGTAAGACAGAGACTACAGCAACTTACTACTCAAAGTGTTCAACACTTAAAATATCAGGGCCAGGATGTTTCCCTCATTGGGTGGGCTTAGCGGGGGTGGGCGGGAGAGGTCAGGAGCCGACCATCAACCAGGATCGTGGCCCGACCGCCATTTCATGCTGGCCGGCCAATTAAGGCCCACCCAGCGTGAAACCCGTGCTGCAGCGCTTAGCGCTGCCTGTGTGGAGGGTGGGCGGGGGACTTCACGCATGTGCGTGCAGGAAAAGTTCATTGAGGCACAGGGAGATGAAGATTTTAACAATTAAAAATAAAGAATTTTAAGTTGTTAATGAAACCTGTCCCTGCTCATGTGAAACGTTTTATTTAATTTTTAATCGAAATCAGAGATGTCATCCCACTAGCAACATTCTAGATCTTAAGGTGATCAGCATTATCTACATCTTAACGCAAACAAGGTCAATCCCCAGTGACAGGTCCAACCTCAAGGTTGCATTGAAAAGCTAAGCTGGCTGGTCAAGCTTAAAAAAACCCCAACAGTACAAAGGAGTTACATGGTTTTTTATCAGGTTATCATTTCTGCCATGGAAAGTTAATTCAGTTCCAGTCGTCCAGCATGACACACGTCATTTCAGAGCCAGCACATAGAGACCCCACATTTATTCTCCACAAGACCAATCAAACAATCGGCAAGTATGGACGCGGCCTTCAATCAATGAACAGCAGTGTAGTAATTATGATTTATTAAGTGTGCAATGTACCTTTAAGAATAATACTTGTTAGGAAAGATCACATGACCTGTAGTAAACAATAGGAGTGTAGCACAGGCTACCTTAACAGACAGTGTAGAGATATCGTTGGAGTGGAAAGCACATGTGTAGTTGCTGCTCAGTATATTATAAGTAAACTTAAGGGGCAGAATTTTCTGCCTGCCAGGCAGGCGGGCCCGACCGAAACTCTGGTGGGCGGGCAACCGATCCCTGCTGGAGAGGCAGACCCTGCCGCCATCTTATGTGGGCGGGCCAGTTAAGGTCCGCCCAACGTGACGTTCGCCAGGAAGCGCAATGTGCTCCCTGTGCGGGCGGTGGGGGGGGGTTCCCCAAAACCGAGAGTGCGCTCTTTCGCACATGCGCACGAAAGAGCGCACATCTCCCTGAGGCTAAGTACTGCCTCAGGGAGATCACTGACAGCTCTAAGAATATGAAAATTAGAAAAAAAAAATTCCCTAACAATGTCACATGAGATGGGACACGTTTATAATTTACATTATGAGTTTATTAAACTTTTTAAATCCCTACATGAAACTTCATCCCGCTGGGCACTCCGCCCGACGTCATCCCACATCATTTTACGAATCGGCGAGCGGGCCCCGCCCCCTGCTCACCGATGGCAAAATTTAGCCCAATGTTTCCACTTAAGAAGTGTCTGCCGTTCAACTCTATTACTAATAATACAGCTCAGCCACCCTACAACAAGCAGTTACTAGTGATTCCTCCTGAGTGGCATACTGAGCTGCATACCTCACACTAAATACGTGGCTGCTTGTCACCATCCTCCTGATAAGGGGATGAATACACACTACACCCCATCAAATAGATAGTTCCAACAGCCAATGGGCGTATGTGCAATTGCCTCTATGCAACTCAATCATGGTAGGTACTGAACTGTGCATCTATCAGCATAGTCATGCATCCAACCTCCAGAAGCAGCCATTTAGCCTTAGGTGTCCTTATCAGCTGCACCACAAATGTTTATTTTTAGGATGGTAGAAATTATGAATTCAGTGAAAAATTAAATTACAGTCAATATGATTCACTTCTTTTACGAAGGTTCTGCTGTATTCCACAGCACCTTTTAAGTAGGTTTATACTTTATCTTTCAAAGTAATTTATATGAAGATCATTAAGAGCATTTCCTATTTATAACAATAGCCTGCTACAGATCTATATGGGAATGGACAGGAGTAAGATCAAAATATGAAGCAACATTGAAAAGCCAAAGGTGGCTACAAATAGTGGTGCTCATCCAGGTCTTCAGAACATTAATTCACACAGTATAGTCAGTTGCAGTCCATCATCACATTGATATCATCTGTAAACTTGCCCTTAGCAGCCAAGTTTCCCACACCAATTTTATTTGACATAATAAGCTTTAATTTTGCCAAATACTTATATATCTCAGCAAGTTTAAACTTCATTAAAGGGCTGAAATCTTTTTGGAGTGCATCAAGCTTTGCCCTTAAGGAGACCTATTTTTGTGGTGGAATGGCTGCGAGAACAGGCACACCAGCTGCCTCTATAGAAATGGGACCACCTGGGATCCAGGCATGGGTTCAAGCCCGGACCCCTAAAAACTGAACAGGGAGAAATTAAAATAAAATAATTACTAGCCTTCTTACAAAGGGAACCATGGGACCAGAAAATCATCTTTCATGGTGCGGCAGTGGAGGTAGAGGGTGGCAACCATACATCTCTTCCAGATCCAATCAATTCTACTGTAATTTGCAGCTTCTCTGGCAGGTGAACACTGCAGATGAGTCCTTGGAATGCAGGTGCCCATCCAGGTCATTCAAATTAGTTCACCTCCCCCTATCACTGCAAACACTGACCTTGCCAGAGACAGAGGTGAACAGCAGGCGAATACGACAAGTTCAAAAGCCCACAGATTTTCAACCCCAGAACCACTAACTAAATAAATTATGATAATTGACTAGATTACTTTGCTGAAGTTGTGTTTCTTCACATATAAAATTGCCAAAGGTACACAAATTCTTTTCCACATCTGCATTATTAATTGAGCCCATCCTGTTTTTTTTTTGCAGTGAATGCAAGAATCCAGGGGTGTTTATAAAGCACCAAACTCAATTAGGTGGACTTTCAACTTGCTGCCCAGGTGTAAAACTAACATTAGAGAGCAACTGCCCATTAGAGAAACCATTTGATTTTCATTTCCATTCAAATCAGTCTGGCAAAGAAAAGCTGGGCAGTTTCTATAACAACTTATAAAAACAAAAAACTGCGGATGCTGGAAATCCAAAACAAAAGCAGAATTACCTGGAAAAACTCAGGAGGTCTGGCAGCATCGGCGGAGAAGAAAAGAGTTAACGTTTTGAGTCCTCATGACCCTTCCACAGAACTGAGCGAATATAAGGAGATGGGTGAAATATAAGCTAGTTTAAGTTGGTTGGTTGGGGGGGGGGAGAAGTGGAGGGGGGGTGGTATGGTTGTAGGGACAAGCAAGCTGTGATAGGAGCAGATAATCAAAAGATGTCACACATAAAAGAACACAGAGGTGTTGAAATTGGTGATATTATCCAAACAAATTTGCTAATTAAGAATGGATGGTAGGGCACTCAAGGTACAGCTCTAGGGGTGGGGGGGGCATAAAAGATTTAAAAATAATGGAAATAAGTGGGAAAAGAAAAATCTATATAAATTATTGGAAAAAAACAAAAGGAAGGGGGAAGAAACAGAAAGGGGGTGGGGATGGAGGAGGGAGGTCAAGATCTAAAGTTGTTGAATTCAATATTCAGTCCAGAAGGCTGTAAAGTGCCTAGTAGGAAGATGAGGTGCTGTTTCTCCAGTTTGCGTTGGGCTTCACTGGAACAATGCAGCAAGCCAAGGACAGACATGTGGGCAAGTGAGCAGGTTGGAGTGTTAAAATGGCAAGCGACAGGGAGGTTTGGGTCATTCTTGCGGACAGACCACAGGTGTTCTGCAAAGCGGTCGCCCAGTTTACGTTTGGTCTCTCCAATGTAGAGGAGACCGCATTGGGAGCAACGAATGCAGTAGACTAAGTTGGGGGAAATGCAAGTGAAATGCTACTTCACTTGAAAGGAGTGTTTGGGCCCTTGAACGATGAGGAGAGAGGAAGTGAAGGGGCAGGTGTTGCATCTTTTGCGTGGGCATGGGGAGGTGCCATAGGTGGGGGTTGAGGAGTAGGGGGTGATGGAGGAGTGGATCAGCGTGTCCAGGAGGGAACGATCCCTACAGAATGCCGCCGGGGGGGTGAAGGGAAGATGTGTTTGGTGGTGGCATCATGCTGGAGTTGGCGGAAATGGTGGAGGATGATCTTTTGAATGCGGAGGCTGGTGGGGTGATAAGTGAGGACAAGGGGGACCCTATCATGTTTCTGGGAGGGAGAAGGCGTGAGGGTGGATGCGCGGGAGATAGGCTGGACATGGTTGAGGGCCCTGTCAACGACCGTGGGTGGAAAACCTTGGTTAAGGAAGAAGGAGGACATGTCAGAGGAACTGTTTTTGAAGGTAGCATTATCAGAACTGATGCGACAGAGGCGAAGGAACTGAGAGAATGGGATGGAGTCCTTACAGGAAGCGGCGTGTGAGGAGCTGTAGTCGAGGTAGTTGTGGGAGTCGGTAGGCTTGTAATGGATATTGGTGGACAGTTTATCACCAGAGATTGAGACAGAGAGGTCAAGGAAGGGAAGGGAAGTGTCAGAGATGGACCATGTGAAAATAATGGAGGGGTGGAGATTGGAAGCAAAATTAATAAATTTTTCCTAGTCCTGACGAGAGCATGAAGCAGCACCGAAGTAATCATTGATGTACCGGAGAAAGAGTTGTGGAAGGGGGCCGGAGTAGGACTGGAACAAGGAATGTTCCACATACCCCATAAAGAGACAGGCATAGCTGGGGCCCATGAGGGTACCCATAGCCACACCTTTTATTTGGAGGAAGTGAGAGGAGTTGAAGGAGAAATTGATCAGTGTGAGAACAAGTTCAGCCAGACGGAAGAGTGTAGTGGTGCATGGGGATTGTTCGGGTCTCTATTCGAGGAAGAAGCTAAGGGCCCTCAGACCATCCTGGTGGGGGATGGAAGTGCAGAGGGATTGGACGTCCATGGTGAAGAGGAAGCGGTTGGGGCCAGGGAACTGGAAATCGTTGATGTGACGTAAGGTGTCAGAGGAATTACGGATGTAGGTGGGAAGGGACTGGACAAGGGGAGAGAGAAGGGACTCAAGATAACAAGAAATGAGTTCCGTGGGGCAGGAGCAAGCTGACACGATTGGTCGACCGGGACAGTTCTGTTTGTGGATTTTGGGTAGGAGGTAGAAGTGGGCCGTCCGAGGTTGGGCGACTATCAGGTTGGAAGCTGTGGGAGGAAGATCCCCAGAGGAGATGAGGTCAGCGACAGTCCTGGAAAAAATGGCTTAATATTCAGTGGTGGGGTCATGGTCCAGGGAGAGGTAGGAGGAAGTGTCTGCGAGTTGACGCTCAGCCTCCGCGAGGTAGAGGTCAGTGCGCCAGACAACAACAGCACCATTCTTATCAGCGGGTTTGATGACAATGCTGGGGTTGGACCTGAGAGAACGGAGTGCAGTAAGTTCAGAGAGAGACAGGTTAGAATGGGTGAGAGGAGCAGAGAAATTGAGATGACTAATGTCACGCCGACAGTTCTCAATGAAAAGATGAAGAGAAGGTAAGAATCTAGAGGGAGGGGTCCAGGTGGAGGGAGAGTATTGGAGGTGGGTAAAAGGATCCGTTGAACGGGGCGAGGACTCCTGCCCAAAGAAGTGAGCCGTGAGACGAAGACGGCGGAAGAAGACTTCAGCATCATGCCGAGCCCGAAATTCATTGAGATGAGGGCGTAAGGGTATGAAACTAAGTCCTTTGCTGAGCACTGAACGTTCAGCGTCGGAGAGGGGAAGGTCAGGGGGTATAGTGAATACACGGCTGGGGCTGGGATTGGAAGATGGGGTGGGGACGGAGGGACAGGCAGGGGTGGAGGGTCCTAGATGGGTGTTGGATTTGATGAGTTGTTGGAGCAACTTACTGATCCAAAATGGCAGTTTTACGCATGGGTGAGAAGTTGAAAATCTACACTGGGGCGGATTTCACTCTGCTTTGCATGCAGCAAGCCTTGATTATAGCGTACAAAGCAGAGGGAAAAAGGGCCAAGGCAGTGACATCAGACCGTCGCATTGCCTGGGCATTCCTGAAGGGAGGATGGATTGCTTTTACCTACTACAGATACGAGCAACCTAAAACTCTGCAAAGAAGGAAGGATGGGTTAAATGTTATCTCCTTCCTCATTTGCTTGTCTCAAAGTGTCAGAGGCCCATTAGGAAGGGTACTCAACAGAAACAAGACCAAGATCTCGCTCTCACTCCCAATGCACGACGATACCAAAATTGCACAGGGCTGAATTTTTCGCTGAGTGGGAGGATGTGCGCCCGACCTGCTTGAGTGTAAAATAGCACGTGATGACATCGGGCGAGCCTCCTGACATCATCGTGCACTCGTGCTATATTTCGGTTGGTGGATGCACGGGAGTCGGAGCCACACCCGCCATCAATTATGAGGCCAGTTCAGGCCATTAACAAGACAAGTAAATAGATTTTACATTGCTTGTGTGATTTCGCACTTGTCGCACAGGCTAAATGGGCAGGCGGGCAGCTGACAATTTGTTAAACCTCATCCAGGGGCAGGATAAAAAGGGTACTCGGCATTGCCATTGTGAGGAGTGAGGAGTTTTGGAGGTTGTTTGCTGCTGGTTGCTTATTGGTACTTGGCAGCTTCATCTCTATTCAGAGCTTCATTGTTAGCATTTTCAGGCTTCATTTCAGGACTTATTGGTGTGTCCAAGACCCCCAGAGGATTCAGACCGTGTGGACCCTTCCAGGTATCAGACAGCCTTCAGTTACCCTGGTAATGGGGATGGCGGTCTCCACTGGTGGCACCTCCTCTGAGGAGGAAGAGAGAGGCCAGGCATCCCAATGCCCCGGGAGGGACCTGTGGGAGGAGAGGTGCAGACACAAGAAGCGCAGGGCCAGCAGGAAGTCCAAGGCGGAAGGGGCCACAGAAGACACCACTATCCTGCTACCAGGCCTTACAGGCAGCAATGCAGCTACCTCTGTGTCTCAGGTGCAATGCCAAAGGAGGCTCCGCCTCTCCAGGGAGACCATGACCTCCATTTGCCAGATGATGGGGCCTGAGGTCAGCTCCAACTGTGTGGGTGGACACCCCAGGCCAGTGGCACTCAACTTCTGTGCCTCCGGCTCTTTCCAGGGGTCAGTGGGGGATCTGTGTGGAGTCTCCAATCAGCTGTCCACAGTTGAGTGAAGCTGGTGACAGAAGCTCTGTTCAGGCGGGTATTGACATTTATTCTTTACTGTACGGACAAGGCCAGCCAGGCTGAGCAAGCCAGAGGCCTTGCAGTGATTGCTGGGTTCCTGCATCCAAGGTGCCATCAACTGCACACACAAGTCCATCAAAGCACCAGCAGCTTAGTTGGGTGCCTTCGTCAACAGGAAGGGATTCCATTCCATGAACAAGCAGATAGTGTGTGACCACAAAACGCAGATTGTGCAAGTGTGTGCAAGGTACCCTGGCAGCTCCCATGATGCTTACATCCTGAGGCACTCACAGGTGCCGAGGCTCTTTGGTGGGTCTGGACCTCCCTGTTCACCAATGATGGACGGGCATCTAGCTGGGATACTGGTTGCTTCATCCATCTCCTACACATGCACTAACCACCTGAGGGCATTGTCTGTGTGAGGGCTTGAGGTCCGAGCGTAACCCCAGGAACCCCTGATTCTGTTCCTGGAGCTGTCTCTCCATGAGAGTCGCCACTCTCTCAATGGAGGAGGCATTGCACTCAGCCATGATGGTCAACGCAGTGTTCATGCTCCGCATGGACTCCTCCACAACGGAGACTATGGCATGCAGACTCTCATGGATCTCTGCCAGATACTCTTGCACATCCACTGGATAACCAGCATCTGCCACTTCATGGACGATCCAGAGGCTCAAGATTTGCCTTCGGCTCAGCATCGTCCTGCTCTCCAGAAGCCCTCTAACTGCTGGCGCCCTGGACACTCTCTGCCTTTATCTGGACCACAAGCAAGTATGAAGTACCCTCACTGATGTGCACTGACATTCTAGCCACTGATCTAATGCCCACTGAGGTGCTGGAATCTGCACTGGTGCCTGGTTCAGAGAGTGGCTGTGACGCAGGTACAAGTGAAGCCCGGTGGTCCTCTGGCATCAAGGTGGCTCTTCGGGGTCCAGAGAGCGAGTGTGTGCTGGCAAATCTAAGAGAGAACAAGGACATCTTATTAGTTAAAGTCATTACACTGTCATTGTGCATGCCAGGCACCCTGGTGAGACAATGGAGATCTGCATCATGGTGCCATCGTCTTTCAATGACCAATGGGGACTCCAGATTTGAGGGTCCCATCAATGAAGAGACTACACTAGAATGGTTGCACAGTCTGAAATTCTCACCTCTCTGCACTACACTCTTACCTTTGTCTGGCACCCCTGCCTCTCCATGCCAGGTGGCACGTGGAGCGTGTCGGCTCTCCAGCTCTAGACAGTCCTGCTCAAACCTGGTCAGCAGCAGCAGCAGCAGCAGGTTGGGGCTCCGCCTATGATGGTCCTCTCTGATTGGTTATAGCTCATCTTCTCCTGAAAGGATAGAGGAGCATTGATTAGTCCACTCTCTACCTGCAGCACCATTGCAGCCTGGCTAACCCCACCCGAGGACCACCTTGCAGGGCACATCCGAGTGGCGGCGTTCGAGCTGCGAGATATTCAGGTCAAGCAACCAGGGCTCACCCCCTTATCCAACTCCGGTGTCACTGACAGTTGGCACTCAGACTCTAGCACCCCTGAGGTCCATGGGGGGGATGGCCATACCTTAACACATTTGCACACTGATCCATGCCAACATGGTGCTCATCCTTCCTGAGCGCAACAGGTCATTGAACCTCCTCCGGCACTGCACCCATGTGTGCCGCACCACATCATGGCTGCTGACCTGTGCTGCAGCCTCCTCCCATGCTCTCTTTGTGAGGTGTGGTGGCATCCTCCACCCACTTCTGAGGACAAGGGTGTCCCTCCTGGCAGCCACCTCCTCCAGGAGGACTGTGAGGCACTAATCTGAAAAGCGGGGGGCTGAGTGCCCACCCGACCTGCACTCCCGCCTGGCGCCTCCAGCCACACTCAACTCCACAACTTGAATGTTGAAGATGCAGAAGGGACGTTCTTCCATGGCAGCATTCAAGGGGCTGCCTGTGCCATTTTTCAACTGGCCATCCTGGACTCGGCGGCTGACAGGCTCCCGCCCTTCCCAGCAAGTGGGGAGCTGCCAGCGTGAAATCTCGGTCGGGGGCCAATTGCAGCGGCAGCCTGTTTCCCGACCGATCCCAGGCCCACCGACTGTACCTACCCATCGACCTGAAAATTCTGCTTATGAGCTTAGAAGGACAGGCTCTGCAAACCATGGCAGACCTGACAAAAGGTGTCTCTTATTTTCTCATTCTGCCATTCTTCTGGCTATAGGCCTTCTAACTCTTGTTTTTGTGCAACAGCCAGAATAACCCATAACTGATAGTCATCGTCAATTCTGCAGGCATCCATTTCCAGGTTCAATGCCCTATCAAGGAGCATACTGGCAGTAAGGTTATGACCTTAACCCACAAATTGGGACAGGTGCAGTTTACGTGAGGTCAAGTCGAATGAAGCACATTTTAGGTGACACACATCCTTACAGGGGAAGGGGAAGGCAGGAAGAAAAAGAAGCTGCATACGGTTACAGGTTAGAGTTGCACCACATTTTCATTTATGTCGGCTTCAATAATGCCAACATACATATTGTAATACAGGAACAAATGATTTTCTAAAAGTATCTAATAAAATTGATTATGTATTATGGGAGCTGTGATTCTACAGCCCTAGAGCTAACTTTTGTAAACTTGGAACGGACTTCTGATGTGTTGGTCTCAATATTAACCCTGTCACAATGGGCAGAAGAGAGCTGGGTCAGGTTAAAAATAGTGTAAAAGGGAAACTATCCCTAATTCACCAGGTATGCACCTGTTGCTGTCTTGTCATGGACTTGTCATGTGAATGCCCTGCCTCCAAGAGGTGGGAGGTTTTCTAGTGTGTAAATTGAGGCGGAACACTTCACTAAAACATTTAAAACAGGCTCCAATAGTGCAACTGGCAACCTTAATTCAACAATTGTTGCATGGGTTTCCCAGAGGTCTGTCTCCCTCCCTCCTCCCAATTGCCAGGGACTATCCCATAGGTTCCCTGGCTGCAGTCCTCTGCCACCGGTTATCCCACCTAGCAGCTGGCTAGTCTATCAATATGCCCAGGTACCAGGCAGGAAATGGAAGGAAAAAAAATTATAACAATTCTACCAGGAAGCATTGGGATCTTACCTGATTTCCTCCCATACCATGGCAATTGAAGATGCCCACTTTTTCATTTTCCTTCCGCCCCATATTATCAAGGCACTGGTTTGTAGCAACATTTCTAATCTGAAAATGATGAGATTTGAACAGTTATGGAAAAACACATTCAAGTTGAAATCACTGTGGATTCAAATTTTCTAGGACTATATATACTCAGGTACAGCAGTACAAAACTCGCCTCAAGCAAAGCTATGAACAGAAGAAATTCAAGTCTGTGCTTCTTCTCAATGATCAGTGGGTATGTAGAATAAACAGTCATCTAATGGAATTAACACTTTTAGAGAATGGACAAATATGATGATTAGGATCAGGATTACACAATTGAAGGCAAAAGGAGAAATTCTGGCATGTGCTGTGTGGAATATCATAGCTTCTGAATTTTCTTTTGTCTCTTTAAAATTATGTACACTGCTGTTTGTTAGGTCGTTTCAGGGCAGTTTGTTCCTGATAACATGTTCAAGTTTTTTTTTTCGCAAGTTTCTGATGTCAGGTTTGATACAATGGCCATTTTGAATGTAGGTATCCAGCTTGACCTGTTTCCAAAAAATGATATCATTCCTGTCTTCACTAGCTCTATCATGATTATCAGCACCAAGAAGGTTCTGTCCCCAGTTTCATTTAATGTTTCAGCTGTACAGAATCACAGAATAACATTCATCCATGGGGATTTATTGGAGGAGAGATTTGTTTGCATAGCACCGCTTCTTGGGGCATTTCACAGATCTGGGTCAGTTCCTTGGGGGAAGGCAGCACTGTAGGCTGTTACCTGCATAGTGTTCCCCATTGATATCATGAAGAAAAGCCATGCATACTAAATGGGTGGTAGCCTGTGGTAATATAGTCTGTGTTATGCCACTTGAAGCAGCGCTATGCCGCTGAATTTCTCCCCCCATTGTCTTTGAACCCTTTAAGCCTTTCTAGAATTTCTATGCAAGTGGTATCAAGGGCATTAAGTTATTACTGGAGCCTCCTATGACTGATGGTGTAGCATTAAGCCCAAATTTGGGACATGGACAAAATTGATGCATATCTGTCTGTTTTCACAGTGCGAATGGTTGGTCTTGCTTGAGTTTTGAAGCTAGCCCCTCACTTAATTTAGTATATAGAAGTACACAGAAATTACAATGAAGAAACTGGCTGCCTAACTAGACCGTGATGGTGTATAATTCTACAGGTGCACAGTAATATGCCCACCCTTTTCCCATTTGCCTTTTGTTCTCCTTTCCTTCAACCAGTAATCTAACCTATTCTTAGAAGTTCATATGGTTACACTTCAATCATTAATTAAATGATATTGCATTTCATTAATTGATTGGTATTGTATTCCACAGACTTAAAACATTTTGTGTAAAAAGGATTTAAGAGAGGTGTTCAAAATGATGAGGGTTTTTGATTACATGTTTCAACTGGGAGGAAGGTCAGTAACCAGAGAACACAACTTTAAGATAATTGGAAAAGAACCAGAGGGAAGATGAGCAGATCTTTTTTAATGCAGCAAGTTGCTATAATCTGGAATGCACTGCCTGCAAGGGTGGTGGAAGCATAATTAATATTAACTTTCAAAGAGCAATTGGACATATACTTGAAAGGAAAAAGAACTGCAAGGCTATGGAAAAAGAGTAGCAGCGTGGTGCCAACTGGATCACCAAGAGCTGGCACAAGTAGGATTGGTAAGATGGCCTCCTTATGTGTTGTATGATTCTATGTTTTCTGTCTGAAATCTCTTATATTTGAATCCCCTTATTCTAGTCTCCTTATCACTGAAACATTTTGTTTTCTATCAGTCCTAATCCTTCATAAACTTAAACAGCTCTATCAAATTACCCCTTAATCTCCCATATTTTAAAGCAAACAGCTCAAAACGTGTCTTTTCATGTTTGTATCTCCTAGTGAGTCTGAGACATACAGTTTATTTTGCCTCAGCGTCCTTCCTGTAACGTGAAGCCCAAAACTACACACGGCTCCAACCATTATCTTACAATAGACACATAGGGTGGAATCAGCTGTGCCTGCTGACGTTGGGCATGCATGGTGGCGTGTGCGGACAACATGGCGAGAAGGGCAAAAATCGGTTTCACGATGCCGTGAAACCAGTTTGTGATCATCCGCACAGCCCGTCGATGGCGGGCCACATTCCCCACCATCAGATGTCGGGAACCTCATTGTAATACATCTGCATGTCATTATAAGGCCAACTTGCAGGAATCATCCCTCCCCTCTAGGTTGTCCACCCACTTCAGCGTGCAGAACATCATATATAAAACATGCACCTGGTGGCCTGCACTTTGAGAACTTGGAGGTGGGTACGCAGTAACGTTGTGCAGCGCTCACCTGGGTTGCCTGTTGGACTTCAAGCTCGAGGCAGGTTAGAGGCACGGGGGAAAGAGCTGCCCTGCAGTTCAGGTGACTTGGGAGTGGGGTCAAAGGCTGCCCTGTGGTTGAAGGTAGTGCGCAAACATATGTGGGGTAGTGGGGAGGGAAGCAGCCAAGCATTAGGACAACCTTGTATAAAGCGACCATTCCTCTGCGGCTGAGACAGTTCAGGTACAGCCACATTGACATGAGTGGAGTCGGGCCTATAGCTTATCTGCCCACTCAAGCAATGCAGAGGCATGAAAGTGCCACCAAGTGCTCCAGAGCTTTTCACCCCTTGGCACAGACTGCAAGTTAATGAGCATTTTAATGGACTGCAGAACAGTTGGAAGACTGGGCACGGTGTACAATCTCCTTGCTAAAGCTGGCCATGGAGCAGTCAATGGTGGAGGCACTCACAGCCCCTTGCAATGTCAACATCCTGGTTTGGACCGGTCTCCCCATGATTCAAGCTAACAGTGCAGCCTTGCAGTGTGGGTTAGCAGAATGTCTGCACTTGAGCTGTGAGCACACCAGGCAGTCTAGTGGGCAAAGTTGCCACCAATTGGTCAGGTGGAGTGGGGCAAACATGGGTGGGGTTTTGGGCAGACATGCAGTACACTAAACTCTGGCCATCAAAGTGTGGCCAGTACTTTCTGCGACGTGTTAAGGGGCTTTTAGACTTGACCAAGAAAGGTTCTTAGTATACACAAGCTAACCCACGCATTTCTCTCTTTCATCCTGCAGGGGTAATACATCAGGAGCGTGCAGCCTGGTGAACTAGCTGTATACCTTCTGGCGTACAGAGAGTGGAAACGACGGAGAAGAGAGCAACAGAGGCCCCTGGCTGGGCAGAGGAAGGAGCAGAACCTTCAGAAGGGGCGGCTGGGGCTCCTGGACACGACGCCCAAGAGCCACAGCAAACTATCGCTGGTTGGCAGCTAGCTAGACCCAAGGTCTATAGACGCTGCCTTTCATTCCTGCATTTGACTAAGAACCAGTGGCACGTGTCTAGAGAACTGGTCGGTCATATCTGCCACTTACTGCAGGATTTGGTGCCATGGGGACGTGAAAGTGGCAGCGGTGCTCAATTTTTACGCCAGTGGTTCCTTTCAGGGTGTCCTCTGTGGGATATCACAAGCCTCCACCCACAAGTGCATCCATGACATCATGGATGCCACCTTTGCCAGGGCACACAACTTTATGCATTTCGCCCGGGATCAAGAGAACTGTGAAGCAAGAACGATTGGATTTTCCCAGATCTCAGGTTTCCCATAGGTGCATGGTTTGATCGACTGCACTCACCTGGCGTTCAGATCTCCATTGCAACACACAGTCAACTATGTCAACCACAAGGGCTTCTATTTTCTCATTGTACAGCAAGTGTGTGACCACCACAAACGCATCCTGTAGGTCTATGCAGAGTTTTCAGGGAGTGTCCATGACTCCTACATTCTCAGTCAGTCACAGATCCTTGACGTCTTCCACAGTCACAGCAGCTGCACGGTTGGCTTCAAGGGCTACCCGCAGAGGACGTGACTGATGACACCCGTGCGGCGGCCTCAGGATGCAGCAGAGATGGTATAACAAGGCTCATGCTGCAACTCGCAACTTGGTGGAGCAAACCACTGGGATGCTGAAAATGAAGTTCTGGAACCTGGACTGGTTGGGTGGAGCCTACAATACAGTCCACAGGGGATGTCACACATTGTCATTGTCTGCTGCACCCTTTACAACCTGGCGCTGCAGGGGAGAGGAGCTGGCTGAGGAGTAGATGCAGGTGCTGGAGGTCTCCTCCGATGAGGAGGACATCAATGATGATGAGAGCGAGGAGGTCCTCGAAGATGACGGCAATTGGATCCTCGCACTGGCCAGACGAAGCAGGTATACTTGGTGTGGAGGATGTTGACGACATGCAGTAAGGAGACACCACAGACCCTCACATTGCATCTACAAACATTTGACTCCAATCTGGCTTATGGCAGCATACATACCCTCTGTGATGCTCCTGTCATGGAGACGTAGTGGAGGCCCTAACAGTTGCTTGACTGCAGGAGGACGATGACGACATGCGGTGAGGACACTCCATAGATCTTCACATAGACTCTGAGAATGTAGGACTCCTGCTGGCCGAGGGCAGCTCACTTGCACTCTGTGATCAGGGTCATATCATGGTAACACAGTCCACCTTCAGTACCTGGCCCCTTCACGGGCACAGTGTCACCGGTCACAGATACTGAAGAGATGGGGGCCAGCCCCACCTTAAAGGTGCTGAAAGCACACAGAGAGAATGATGGAACTCTGTGATGCCTGCCCATGACATTCTGGCAGCAATAACAAGCACCATTGAGGTTCAGGCATCACTAATATGTCCAGGGAGTGTAAGGCCGGACCATCACTTTGGTCTGAAGATTAATCAAAACTCAGGGAAGGGGTCCTGGACTGAGACACCTGCCTTTATCTTGTGCGGAAAGATTTCACATCTGAGTGACAGGAACCCTGCTCATCAGAACAAGAAGCCATAGGTGGAGGGACATTCCTGGGAGTTTATTTACAATAGTGAACATTACATACATGTGATTGATACTTGTGCCCAGGCTAGGCAACTACATCTTCTTAACTTGCCTAACCCTGCCGCTACATGTTGGTGCTGCCCGGACATCCATAGCGGAGGCAGAGGCAGCCTGCCGACTGTGATGATTTTGGCGGTGTCTTCTGGAAGGCCAATGCCTGGACGGCCCCAGCCTGCAGTGGCAGTGGCACTCTCCTCGGCCTATGGAGCTGCAGCTGCTGAGGTCACAGGAAGAGGGGATTTGGATGGGCCGGACACTCCTGGAGTCACCTGGATGGAAGGCTCCGGGGTGTGAACCTGCTGATCCTCCTCACTATGGGTGCCCAAGGGCCCTTGGCTGACTCCTTGAGGAGAAGGAGTAGCTGGAGTG
Organism: Carcharodon carcharias; assembly: GCF_017639515.1. Taxonomy (NCBI): domain Eukaryota; kingdom Metazoa; phylum Chordata; class Chondrichthyes; order Lamniformes; family Lamnidae; genus Carcharodon; species Carcharodon carcharias. Next base: position 72,612,847 of record NC_054478.1, read on the forward strand.
AGATCGGGCAGACTTGCACCCCTCTCGCGTACACACTGTTGGAGGCCAACTACAGCATCGACGATGGAGTTTGGCCTGTGCAGCAGTGACGTCATGGATCAAATTCTCCATGGCGGCCGCCATCCCACCAGTGTTGACCTCGGTGGGATAGCCGGCGCTATCACCTCAACCTGAAGACAGATGGACACCTCCATTGTTGCAATCTGGGGAGTGCAGCGGACATCTCTTCCTGATGTTCCTGAGCTTGCCTTTGCAGCTCCAGCAATTGTGACATGACCGAGAAGAGAGGCTTGTCATCTGACTCGGACTCAGCAAATATCTGGCCTCCAGGAGTCCTCCGAGTTCTGGACACTACGGAAGATCCGCCTGCTGCGGATCTGAAAGTGCAATGTGCTCCCCAGTTTGTGATCCTGAAGCTACTGTAAAGCTAATTCCCACCAAGGTGTATGTCTCTCCGCTGGTGGAGGGTGTGGATGAATGCTGTGACGGATCTTCAGGGAGGGTTTCAGCAGTTTCCTTTTCTGAGCTTCCCTTGGGGCTTGATTGGAAGCCCTGGGTCGTGAACTCTCTTGGCGGTTTCCCAGATGTTCCTGTGCCTGTGAAAGCATGGAGAGATAATTAGTGCAAGACAGTAGCCTGTGAAACAGGATACATCACTCACAGCATGGTTGTCTGATGGATGTTGCACTGCTGAGTCCTCACTTGGTAGTGCATCGCTGACCTCACCGTCAGCACAGGAATGGTCCAGATCCTCGCTGGCCAGCTGGATGGCTCTGTATTCAAAGGGCAGGAGGACGTTGATTTCAGGAATTCCCACACCAGTCTGCAACCTCTCCCTCTTGTTGTGCGCCAGCTTATCTTGCAATGAATAGAGATGGAGAGAGTGTAAGCAGGATGCCTGCCAAGTTGGATGATAAGTATGCCTGGTGGTGAGTGGTTCCATGGATGGGATGAGGACAATGATGGTGAGTGTGAGAGAGCGAATGGTGATGTCCCTTGAACTGGCAACGAGCGAGGGCCCTGTGGATGTGTGATGGGTTTGTGAGTGCGTGAGTTGAGAGTGATGAGAAGAGTGACTTACTCTGGCGGAACAGAGGACATCATTCATCCTCTTGTGGCACTGGGTGGCTGTTGTCTTTTGCAGGGCATTGGCGCTGACCACCACTGCCACCGCCTCCCAAGTGGATTAGTGATGCTGTCCATCCTGCAGCCAGAACAGGGGTAGAGGACATCACAGCGGGCCTCTACTGCATCCAAGAGGCACTCGAGGGACACGTTATCGAACCTGGGAGCTGCAGTCTTCTTGCCTTTTGGGGTCATGTCTTCCATACAGCATTTGTGGCCTGAAAGCACTGAGAGGTGTGCGTACAGTTGCACTTTAAATACAGTGTCTGGCATGATAATGGCAAATGACATCCTGCCCGCCATGGAAATGTTGTGTTTTCCTGATATGCATAATTAATGTGGCGGGTTTGGGATAAGGTGCGAGAAGTCGCCATTGCAGTCGGTGGATAAAATGTGGTTTTACCCGCCCACTACCACAATTAGTGCAAATCTGGGACGATTCTACCCATAGAGGGAACCGTGTCCAAGTATGCTTCAGTGTATGAAAACATGCAAATACTGCTGGGCCAGGAAAACAACTGGCTAGATGAAAGGAAATCCAGTGTGCAAGAGATCTTTAAAGGGCTAATCCTTTTGCTTGAAGGCATAGAAGAGTTTTGACTGAGAGACCAGCTTTGCCTTCGTGAACACTGATTTGGAAAAAAATGCCACAGATGTATGAAGCCAAATATGAAATGATCCTTAGTAGATCCTGTTATCCAACATTACCTATGCTGCATACATCACAGAGGAGCTGTGGTACTCCATAGCTCCAAGGGTAGCAGAGTTCCATCTGTAGATGTGACAAGGGTCATGACAGCTCATTGCTCCATTTGGAATGGAAATCCTACTGTGGGGCCACCTACAAGCTTGACAGGTAATGGTGACAGCTGCTGACATATACCATTGACCAATACAATAAGAAATGCAGGAGTGCTCCCACTCATCCTGCAACCCATCAGAACCATTTCCTATATATTTTATTGATCCCGCATCTTTTTTCTATTTTCTTTATGGATAATAGAGATTCATTAATGTATTGCTGCATTTTAAAAATACTGAAATGCAAATAAAAACACTTAAGTTCAGCCCACTGTGAAACTTGTTACCATATGGAGTGGATCAGGTGAATAGCATAGATGAGTTTGAGGGGATATGTACACAAGGGAGAATGGAATAGAATAATATGTCAATAGGGTGAGATGAAATAAATAAAGTGGGAGGATTGTCAGGAACATAACCACCAGCATAGGCTGGTTGGGCCAAATGGCCTGTTTTAGTGCTTCTAAATCAATGTAATTCTCTGCTTTCCAAGTCATAACGTTAATCAATCCTAAAATAAAAGCAAAATAATGCTGGAAATCTGAAAAAAGAATAGAAGTGTTGGAAATACTCAGCAGATCAAAGAGTATCTGTGGAGGGAAAAATAGAACGGACATTTCAATTTGATGAACTTTCATCAGAATCATTCTGATGAAAGATCATCAACCTGAAATGTTAATTCTGTTTCTCTATAGATGCTGCCTGACCTGCTGACTATTTCCAGCATTTTCTACAATCAATCTTAAAAAGTATTGGAACATGTCAGCCCAGAGCAATATTAATGTTTCTGCCCAAATGCACAGTTCATTTAAATTATCCTTACTTATTACCAAAAAAAAGGTTAATAATGATTGCCAAGAAGAAAGAAAAAAATCTTAATATTCCTACCTCACCAAGTAAGTAGTAACGCCTTGGGATTTGGGAGTCAGGATAAATATTTTCCAAGTACCATGAGAAAGATTTACACTTCAGTCTTTCTCTTAGGCCTCTTCTAGCTGACACATCCCCATAATCCACTTTAACAACACCTGGAAGTGCAAAGTCACAGATTGTATCAATTCACTGGTGTTGGTTTAAAATCTGTTTCTGTCATGGAAAGCACATCTGTGTCCTGAAATTATAACTTGTTTTAGGAGAAAACACACAGATCTAGTCAAGGCGGGAAGGGATAACAGTCCGGGACTTGAGCCATAATTTAGACTGTCACTTTCAGTGCTGTACTGAGACAGTTGAAACATTTTCAAAGGTGCCAGTTTTCAACTGAAATGTTAAACCGAATTCCCATTTGTTTGTTCAGATGGACATATAAAAAAATGGCATTATTTAAAGAAAAGTAGAGAGGTTTTAAGCTGTCCTGGTAATGTTCCTCTCTCATTTAACACAACCAAAAAAATCCACCTTCACTTGTCTTTTATCTGATTAGCTGCTTATGGGGCCTTGCTATGAACAATTGGCTCCCATATTTCCAATTTTTTTGGTGAATGAATTTACTTTATTTTGCCCAGGCTTAATTGAATACTCACAGTCTTAACTGCTTAAATTAAGCAGCAGGTTTTACTGCACAGGCCCATTTAGCGGCTGTAATTTGAATTAATCAATAACAACTTAAGCGGTTCAAATAAACAACAAACTTTCAACAGGATGTATTGCTTACATGATTCAATTCAAATGAAGAGATCATTTCAAATAAAAAGATGTGGGCAGAACAGCAGATTGAACTAAATTTAGAAATGGCATTGGAAGGCAAAAGAATCACAGTATAGAACTACTGAGGACAGCTAAAGTCAGCAAAATAGAACATCTGGGTATTATAACATTAAGCTTGCTACAGAAATTCACAACGTGGGAACAAATAATCAGTAAAAAAGTGTCTAATATAACATCTTAGTCCATCACAATAATCTCAGTGAGTGAAAAATAAAATACTGTAGTTGCTAGAAATCTGCAAATTGAATGTAGAAATTGCAGTCTTGAAATGTTAAGATTACATAGCAACAGGAATAGACCATTTAGGTTCTTGAGCCAGTTCCACTATCCTATTACATTATGGTCCATTTGACCACCCTTTCTCCATAACCCTGTGGCCCTGACCTAATAAAAATCTACCAATCTCAATCTTGAAAATTATAAGTACTGTAGTTGCTAGAAATCTGCAAATTGAATGTAGAAATTGCAGTCTTGACATTTTAAAATTACATAGCAACAGGAATAGACCATTTAGGTTCTTGAGCCAGTTCCACTATCCTATTACATTATGGTCCATTTGACCACCCTTTCTCCATAACCCTGTGGCCCTGGCCTAATAAAAATCTACCAATCTCAATCTTGAAAATTACAAATCATCCACAGCCTTTGGTGAATGGGAGTTTCAGATTTCCATCCTGTTTGTAAATGAAAAAATCTTCCTGATTTTACTCCAAAATGATACAATTTTATTTTAAGATTATGGTGCCTGTTCTGGATTCCCCCATCATATGAAATCATATTTATGTATCTATCTTATTGAATCCATTTATAATTTTGAATGCCACTATTAGTTCACTCCTCAACTTTCTAAACTTGTTTTTTGCAAACTGCCTTAATAACTTAACCCTGATATTATTCTGGTAAATTTGTGCTCTACCCTCTTCAAGGCCAATATATCTATCCTGAGATGCGGAGCTCAAAGCTGAACAAGGTTTGATCAAGATTTTGTACAACTGAAGTGACATGTCCTTACTTGAGCAAATTTAGTGGCAGGACCTCAGTAACATTTTTGTTTCCATTTTCCAGATGCAGCCAGCTAGATTGAGAGGCTGGCTGGCTGTCAGGCGAGTAAACTTCTGTGCCAGGTTGCTGCTGGGGAGTATAATGGAAGGAGGGAGAGATAGGAAAGGGTGGTGGGCGGAAGGCTTGTGGAGGAGTTTGGAAGCCTCAAGGGAAGATTCAAGGTCTTGGATTGGGGTCTTGAAGTAGCAATCTCTCTGGTGAGAATTTCACCTCTACCTCTGATTGCAGCATTCATTACTGGGCACCCCCAGCATGGAGCTAGAGTGAGGTCATCAAGCTTTTCAAGTATTACATTAAAGACTCTTCAGAGACATCCGACTAGAAAGCAAAAAGCAATATAATAAAATTACTTACAATTTTTTTTATAGAGAGCAAGTTAAAGATTGGACATACATGGGGTGAACGTAGATGCTAAGATATACTGATAATGCTTTTTTAAAAACAATTATTTAAAAAAAGTTTTAAAAATCTCCTAATTAATCATTTGACTGCACTCCAACAATTATAAAATTATTCTTTCAGGGTCAGTTCTGTTGTTTACTAATATTATTAATTATATTAAAAATCCAGTTATACCTGATTGAACAAGTTGTAGCTTATTTACAGAATTTCAAACGGTGACATAGAGGCAGGGAAGTTAAAATTCTCACTGATTTCAGTGATTGCTGGTTCTGGGGGAATCTCTCAAACCCATCGCCATTCTTCCACAAACCATACCCCACCCCCTGTAAAATCCAGATCAATCCAATTTGATTTAATTTCATTTGAATTAACTAAAGTTGTACATTTCTTTGCAGCTCACCTGAATCCTAGATAACAGTAATGTACTGAAATTGGTACATATTCATTATACTCCCCAGGTGCAGCCAGCTAGATTGAGAGGCTGGCTGGATGTCAAGTGGATAGACCTTCAGTGCTAGATTATGTAGTGTTAGTGGGTTCTGCACACAAACATATCAATCACACACTAAAGAATGACAACAAATGTGTTATTTTTATTGAAGACTCACAATACTATATATAAATTACAGGAGAGCTCTACATGCACATCTTGCTAGGGGATCAACAAAGCTCCTAATGTTGTGTCACATGCTGTACGGCATCAGTTTTTGCAATGATGATGCCCACTCACTATTTACATATTCCATTAAAGCAATATCACAACATCCCCCTTTTTCCTTAAGTAGAATATTACACTTAATAATACATACATATAACGTAACAGACTTTCTGCAAACACTACTTACATAAATGTTAGACCTCCATCCATCATTTAAGAGTCCCAAAGGCATATAGGTGGTTTAATAATACTTCATAACAGTAAAACTCTTCTGAGATCTGGAATCACCACTGCGATTTTCTTGAACGTCAATGTAGACACATGGGTATCGTGAATATTAGTGTTGTGCTGATTGTCTTCACAGTGGCCATATTAGTGCTGTGCTGGTTGCTAGTGGTCTTCCACAGTTTCACTCTCAGATCTTACCCTTGAATGTGTTTTCAATGCTATTGGAGTATTGGATAAGATGCAGTTGAACAATTCCCTTAGATGATATCTGTTTCTCCTCAATATTGCTCCACTAGGTGCTGTGATTTCGTATGATCTTGGTTCCCTGCAGACCTGAGGTACTTCTGTGGGGAACCAAGGTTACTTCCACTGGGTAAATAACTTGAACCTTTTGCTCCAAATATAAGCTAGGCAATTCCACACCTGCACATGTATGGACCTCATCTTCTCCTGCTTCTTCAGTAGTCTTTACTGCACTGATACAATCGGCCTTGACAGATAATAACTTAAAAGTGTCATTCTGATTTGCCTCCTGAACATGATTTCGGCTGGTGATGGTAATCCCATGTCTATTGGTGTTGCCCATAAATACAACATAGCAACCTGGAAATCTTGTTATGTTTCCCTGCCCTTCTTAGTGGGTCAATTGAAGGAATTGCATTTTCTCTTAAATGCAAGCATCACCTTTGAAGCTCCCCACAGCATTGAACCTATCTGGCTGTAAGTTAGTATTGACTTGATAGGGCCATTTTTAACATTTTCTTCCACCAATGGCACACTGTTGATTTTGTGTATGGTCACAAGTTTGAGCTCCCTACATACCGGTACTTCCTGCCACAGTTTGGACCATTCATGTCTACCAAGTAGAAAACTTGCAATGACCATACAAACTTACCATAGCTGCATTTTAATGTCAGTGCTGATAAAATGGATTGGTGACTTGGTGTAAACTGTCAACCTGGCTGTCATAGGCTGTACCATTGATTCCCATCAGTCAAGATACATGCTTTTTAAGATTCTTAATAGCAGAATGTTGACACTAGCTCCAGTGTCTATCTTGGCTTTGAATGTGTGTTTGTTCTTCTTGTTGGGACATATAATGCTGATTATAGCAAAAACCTCTAGCTGTGTAATCGCATCCACACATCTTGGCACATTAATGGTGCGGAAAGCCTCCTCACTTTCAAGTTGAAGAGTATTCTTCTGGGCATCTTCCACCTGGTCTGTCCCTTTGCCAATGTTTTGTATATGTCTGTTTGCTTTGACTCCTGACACACTCCTTGCTGCTGTTGCCAGTATGCTCCACATACTTCTTATTTGATTGTGGCATATTGCAGCCTCTGAGCATACTGTCGTAGCCAGATTTCCTTCACTGACATGCCCAATGCCCTTTCAACCCATGTGCCTTGCAGTGGTCTTGAAATGCTCAACAATTAATTCCACGGTTAGTGTATGAGGCTGCACCATTTACAGGATTTATTTTGTTTCGGTGAATTGGCAACTATGCCAATAGTCACAGCCACACCCAATGCTTGCAAAGGTTGCCTTCCTGCCCCGATGGCTTCATACTTCCTATCATTTTTCAAAAAGGTGTTGATATCATGCTCTTTTTTCCTAATCAGTCTCTCTGGAAGGTTTCAGTTAGTGTTGAAGCAATGACGAGTTCCATGATTCACTTTGACAACTTGCCTTCGGCAAAATCACTGTCTCTGCCCTTATCATGGCATCAGCTTACAAGTTAATCAATTGACTCCCGAGGCCATTGTCTGAATGCTATTAACTCTAAATGGTGGATCGTGAGATTCAACTTCATGAGAAGTAGATATTTCAGTGTATTCCAGAGCTTCACCAGGCCTTTCTGATTCTCATCCGATAGATCTGATGTGTTAATTCAATGGAGTCCTCATTTTTTCAATGGCTTTTTTAACCTTCATTGCCTGTCTGTCAGGTTCAGCAATGGATAAATCGAAAAAAACATAACTCCATTCTCTGGCAAGAAAGCTTAAACTAGGATAGAACATCTGAAACAAAAACAAAGATTGCTGGAAAAACTCAGCAGGTCTGATAGCATCAGTGGAAAGACAGAGTTAACGTTTCAAGTCTATATGATTCTTCTTCAAAACTAAAGAGAAGTAAAAATATGGTGAAATATATATTGTTGAAGGGGGTGGGACAGGTAAAGCTGGATAGGCTTCAGTATAGAACATTTTGGCCTTCCAATTCATGATGGGAAATTTAGCTGTCATCATTCCGGTGCTCCTTGCTTCTCAAAGATTTTTCTGGTTTACAGTGGGTTGGGTTTCGTTCGATGGAACTATTAAACAGTACTACAGAGCTGCTGTGCCTGCAGCTTGAGTCTTCATCATGCCCAATGCTGGATTCTGTATCACTGTTGCTTTGTAGCCTGTATTACACGCTTCTTCATTGGCCCCATCCACGAAGCTTCCTTTGCTGGAAACCACACACCCACATGGCTTTGCAAACTTGTTGGCCTGATTCCGAACTGACATTCGCCGCCTGATCCTGAGCTCATTTAATATTCTTGCTGACGAATGATCTGGTTATCCTCCTAGTTAGTTACTCATTGTTTTTTGAACACTGATCCATGAGGGCACTTCTGCTTCCTGATGTCTCACTGTATTGCTTCTGCTTTTGTAGCAGACCGCTTATGCTGTCCCAATTTCTTCTTTCTAGCTTCAACTAATCTTTGGACTGGCTCCATTCTGTGACTTCTTCACGAATCATCACAATTCTGATCTTCACTTTGACTTTATTTCTGCAACGTGGTTTTCAAAAATGCACAGCTGCCACCATGTTGTGTACTGGGTTCTGCACATGAGCTTATCAATCACACACTGATGAATGGTGCCAAATACTTAGGGTTCTTATTATCGAAAACTCACAATACTATACACAAGTAGCACCAAAAATACAGAGTCTCTGCAGGAGAGCTCTGCCTGCACATCTTGCTAGGGAATCAATACAAATCCTACTGCTGTGTCACATTCTGGATGACATCACTTCCTGCAGTGATAATTTACATTATCACTATTTACATATTCCATTAAAGCAATATCACAACAGATTACCGTGGGGAATGGAGGGATAGGAAAGGCTGGAGGCCTCATGGGGAAGTCTTAAGTGGGAAAGCATTCATTTCATTTGAAGCTATAAACAAGAAAGCCAAACATTCAGCATTAAGATTTCAATGGTTTCATCTTCCCAATTCTACAAAACAAACTGAACTAAGTTTCCATTTAACACTCTTTATACACCACTAATAATGCTCAGGGAGGTTATGCATTTTGATCTCAACTGTCAGCTAGTGCAAAATTTCTAACCTCCTCTTTTGACACCCTCCTTATTCTCTCTGACATGATGTAGGCCAAAAAGGGGTAGAAACTACTGCAACCATATCTGGGAACAAGTGGTCTGAACAGAATCCTTGAAATCAGAATCATAGCCGTCGGCACATGCCACATTACTCCCTGCAGACTTCACCAACTTTAGAAAGCCAAACACTTCTAATGATGCAGCATCTAGCAGTAACATTCAATCGGCAACTAACCTGAAAGTACTTGATGATCCCTTTAAACACGCTGCTAATGAGCCTTTCCTGCTGCTGGACACATGTTTAGCTGTGCGAGGTTAAGATTGGGCATCAGCGTTCAGGTTAAAATTGGCACTGCTGGTGTCAAATTTGCATTCCTCCTCTGCATACTTCTGCTGCACAGTTCCTGCATCTATGCTACTGACCTCACCAGTGACATCTGGTGCAGTGTGCCCCAGGAGTGTGCACGGTGCCACAGTAGCTATTTATGACCCAAAACAGCACCTGTAGCACCAAAACTACAGTGTCTGTGCAACCAAATTTTGCAGTAAATCACCTTGCTGTTTCTTATCTCCTCAGACCCCTTTCCCTTCCTGAGCCGCAGAATTCCTCTGAGAATGCAGCTGCCTTAATCTGCAGTTTTCCTCCATCTCATCCCCAGCCCTTGCTAAACTTACCATCAGTTCATCAAGTTTACCACCTGCTTCCTCAGCCCCTTCCTGGTGCAGCTTCTAATCACTCATATTCATTAGCTCCACTGACTGCCTCACATAATGAAACATGCCAAGGCACTTCAGAGGAACACTATAAAACAAAGAATTACAACAAGCCACATGAGGACTTTTTGGGTCAAATGACCAAAAGCCTGGTCAAAGAAGCAGGTTTTGAGGATTGTCATAAAGGAGGAAAGCGAGGTAGATAGGCAGAGAGGGTTAGGAAGGAATTTCTTTGCCGTTAGCTTAGGGCCCAGGCATTGAAGGCACGGGCATCAATGGTGGAGCATTATACTTGAGATTGCACAACAGGCTAGGATTAGAGGAGTGCAGATATCTTGGTAAGAATGTAGGGATGGAAGACATTACAGTGATAGGAAGGGTCGAGGTCATGGAGTGATTTTAAAACAAAGTTGGGATTTTAAAACAAGGCTAAGAATTTTAAAGACAAGGCATTGCTTGACCAGGAGCCAAGGTAGATCAGCGATCACAGGGCTGATAAGGGAATGGGACTTGCTGCAAGCTTTGGATGACCTCAAATTTATTAAGGATAGAATCTGGTGATCCAGTGGTGATGCCAATAATCCTCATTTTTCTGTCTCCTCTATTGAGTCTGAAACTGTTGCCACCCTCTCCAAATACATATCTTTAAGAACTAAATGAGCCGAATTTTTCTATAGATAGGTGTCAGCACAACTAGAGCCATCTTTGTTGATTCCTTCTAGCACCTACGTGTTCCATTGAGTCCATCAATGCTGGCTGCCATTAAGCCTGGCTGCCACTACAGGTTAAGACCAGAAGCTGGATTTTCATCTCCCATTGAAAGTGTGAATTGGATAGCAAAACCCTGAACGTAGTTTTTTATTGATAGAAAATCAATTTTCCTCTGTCTTCCCAACCCCATACCATTTTTGTGTGTCAGGAAAGCCTTGGATGCAAAACTCACACACAGCACTTCCCAATTGTGAAGAGCTCAGGAAAATTCCTCTCACAAACAATTTTCATGTGCTGGTGAGGGCTTCGGAAGCCCTAAAAAACACATCTCCTTGTAGACCATTGGGAGAAGCCTGTTGAGGAATCGGGAAGGCTCTGAAAGGTTAGTGTAATATGTTTTGGCACTGTTATGATCAGGTGAGGAGGGGTTGAATGGCTCCCGTCTTTTCCCTCTCCCATTTAACTGCAATAGTTTTCTTTAAAAAAGGATATACTCGCCAATTCTAAGAGTGTTTATCTGTTTATGTGCTGTGGGCATAAAAAACATGATCGGGCAGCTTTTCGTGAGTTTTTAAAAAGACGATAGCTTTTATTATACTTAACCCGGTCTATGAAAAATAATAATGCTCCAACTTTCTCTCTCTCACACACACTCAAAGTTCACTCACACAAAAATAGATTACAGAGTGGGGAGGATGGATTAAGTAATTTAGAGTCCAGTAAAAATTAAAAGGATATATGGCTCTTGAAGGTTGCTGACTCTGCTGGCTTCAGACCGAACTTGGCAGTCCTGCTGCTTTCAGCATCAAGGTGGTTTAAAGCTGTAGATGGATGATTTGTCCATTCTTCTGGAGACAGCAGTGGTGGGTTGAGTTCTTTGTAAAATCACTGTTTTTAGCACCTAGATAGTCAAAATCAGCAGACAGGGTTCAACTTGCAAGTTGGTCGGAGAGAGGGAAGGAATCCACTCAGGTTCTTATTCTTTCAGTGTCTCAGCTGATTATCCTGTTCTTCAGAGAGAACAGGTGCTTAAACCCTGTAGACAGGTTGCAGGCAGGTTGTCTCCATTTCAATTGTTTTGGAAAGCAAAAAGTACAATCATGAAAATCTGCAGCCATCTTTGACTATGATCCCAAGTCATTAGAATGTGGCTCTGGTCTTTTAAAAAATCAGATACAAAGTTTGTCACATGATTTTCTCTCTCCAACTGCCCAGTAATCCAAATATGCTCATGGATAGTGCATTCCAGTTACTTTGATTAGATCATAGCTGTGAATTCCTCTCTCAGCCAGAGTATAATTGTCCAAGTGATTATGTCTAATGGTTTGTCTCCACCCGGTTGAGTGCCTAGGTGATTGTTTGGACACTTTGCTAATGGGATATCAGATGGCCCCCATTCTTCTCTTCCAGGGCAATTTTTCTTGGTGCAGCTTTGCAGACAGGTTGTCTCCATTTCAATTGTTTTGGGAAACAAAAAGTACAATCATGAAAATCTACAGCCATCTTTGACTGATATCCCAAGTCATTGGAATGTGGCTTTGGTCACGGGTAAGGTTTAGGAGGCCTTTAAACAAAGTGGCATGCTTAGGATCTGCCAATTGGAAATTTAAGTTAATTACCCCCAACTCCCACCACTCCTTTGTTCTAGGGACCCACATGAAAATGTAAACCTCTAACTGAGTCAGCTGTAGACTCTCTGTCTCCGTTGAGATGCGCAGAGAATTAGCCCATTGTTTAGTTTCCAATACTTCCCATGTGACCTTATAAAATAAACACAGGGCACTCTTTGATTTGCAATTACTTTAGGTTTGTTTACCAGCTTCTGATATCTGTTGTTTTCATTTGTTCAACATTTAAAAATTTCAATTTCAATCCTAAAACATTTGGGTCATAAAATCAGATATTCACAATATGATTTAAGGCAGGATACATTTGCCTTAGAGGCAGTCCAACGAAGGTTCACCAGATTGATTCCTGGGATGAGACAGTTGTCCTATGACAAGCCAGTGAGTAGAATGGGCATATATATTCTGCAGTTTAGGAGAATGAGAGGTGAACCTGTTGAAACACATAGGCCAAGATTTTCAGCTCGGCATGTGGGCACGCACCCGACACGCCCAAGAGTGAAATACCACATGATGACGTCAGGCGAGTAGTCCCAACATCATCGCGCAATAACACGATATTTCAATTGGCGGGCGCACGCGAGAATCAGCAGTGTGCCCGCCGACAATTAAGAGGCCTATTAAGGCCCTTAAGCAGGTAATTAATTTGAATTTTTTGCCGCCCGTCCAACCTTACGGTTGGCAGGCGGGCAAATAGGTCAGGCGGCCTTTGCATTTTTTGTGAAACATCATCCACGGACAGGATGAAGTTTCCAACAGTGAATAAAAAAAATAAAGTTTTTTAAACTAATGTGACTGAGTCACATATGGGGACATGTTTATAGTATTTGTATTTTTCATTTAAAAAATATTCAGCTCCCTGAGACAGCTCTGTGCACCCCCGCGCATGCACAAACTTCAGCGCTCGTGTTGCTCCTACCCCCACCCCTCAGGCAATGCTGGGGTTCTCAGCGTGCATTTCACGTTGGCTGGTCGTTAATTGGCCAGCCAGTGTGAAATCATGCTCGGGGCGCGATCGCGGGTGGCGGACTGTTTTGCGGACACTCCTGGGCCCGCCCACCCGACGAGGGGAAAATCCTGCCTACCGACCCGAATCTTCCAAGAAGTGGCAAACATGATCAGATTTTCACTCTGATCCTACTTTTCTCCGCCATGCCAAAGCTCTGCATTTCTAGCCAGGATTTCCGGTCCTGGCTTCTCCAGAAATGCCAAGCATGTCTGAAATGGAGCTGCTTCTTTGTAGCACTGGATCATCAGGGGAAGACAAGCCACAGCCACTTTTTATGTTGCAACATGCTGGTTTCTGATAAGGAAGTTAAAATGTCCCAAAGCTTCTTTGAAAAGCTACAAAGAGAAGGTAAGTGGGTAAGGGGATAGGGTGGGTAGGTATATGGATAAGGTGGGAGAGTGGGTGATGGGTAGGGTGGGCAAGGCATGTGGTAAAGAGCTAGAGTGGCAGATGGGTCAATATGTAAGTGGGTTGGGAGGGGAGTCAAGTGGTGGGAGCTAGTCAGGACGGGCTTGGGGGTAATCATGGGGTCAGGGGGTGTCAGGTGGTGAGGCCTAGTCAAGTCAGGTCAGCAGCTAGTCAGGTCAGGTCAGGAGAAAAGTCGGGTTTCGGGAGAAGGGGTGGTGTTGGGAGGTAGTCGAGTGGTGGAGACTAGCCAGGTCGGGTCTGGGTAGGGGGGCGGTGTTGGAGGGGTCGGGAGGAGCAATTAGGGAGTCAAGGGAACAGTCAGGGGAAGGTCAGTGTGAGTGATGGAGGGTCAGTTGTCTAGTTATCCAGATGTTAGACCAGCTTTTAATCTGTCTAACATTTCCTGGGTAACCATCCAGGTAAATAAGTCGGAATTGTTCAAAATCTCCGATTCTAGCTCAGAGTCGGAGTCTCTTGTGGAGGATCCTGGAAAGCAGGGGAATTGCCCATCGAAAGTTCAAACTTCCTAGGCAATTCCTATGAAGTCCTTGCATTGGAACCTCTGAGGGGTCGTAGCACATCTTCTGGGTACATCTAATCTCATTATCCGGAGGCTAAAAGATCTAAGTCATAGGATTCTAAGAAGTCTTGACAGGGTTTTCGCGGAAAGTGTGTTTCGCTTGGATGGAAAATCTAAAACTTGGGGAATAGTCTCAGGATCATAGATCAGCCATTTAGGACTGGGATGAAGAGAAATCTCTTCATTCAGACGGTTGTGAATCTCTGGAATTCTTTACACCAGAGGGCTGTGGATGCTCAGTTGTTGAGTATATTAAAGGTTGAGATCAATAGATATTACATTGGCGTTGTCAGTCCCTCAAAATGAGATGACGTCTGCCAGGCTTTATCATTTGGGTGTCCACAGGTGACTCAGTGGGCCAAACCTGGGGCCACAAGTATTTAGGCAGAGAGGTCAAGAGTTGCCCTGCAGAAGCGGGGGTTCTCAAGACAGAATTCTGCTCTCTCTCATTCCGCTTTCATCACTTCTCTGCAGAAGAGATTAAGCGGTCATATTAGAACTTTAAGGAAATCAGGAGTTATAAGATTTGCAAGAAAAGTAGGCTTGAGGACGAAGATTAGCCATGATCTTACTGAATGGCGGAGCCGGCTTGAGGGGTCACATGGCCTACTCCTGCTTCCATTTCTAATGTTCTTATCTTATGTTCTTATGTCCACAGTGGAGGTTCTGCCGAATGGGACTTTCAGTTGGTATCAGGGTCCTATGCACATCATAGGATTCAGGCTTACATGAATCAGTTCATCTTATTCGGCTCAGTTACCCATGGAAACCCCAAAGGGAACGTTAACTGTTTCTCTCTCCACAGATGCTGCTAGACCTGCTGAGTTTTTCCCGCATTTTCTGTTTTTGTTTCAGGGTTTCTGGGGTTGCGTTCAGACCTGCAAGCCCATACACTGGTGCTGACCTTAGCAGGTCACTGCCAATGTGAGAGATGGATGAGGCACCT
This sequence comes from Carcharodon carcharias, assembly GCF_017639515.1. NCBI lineage: Eukaryota > Metazoa > Chordata > Chondrichthyes > Lamniformes > Lamnidae > Carcharodon > Carcharodon carcharias. The sequence continues at coordinate 72,628,156 of NC_054478.1, forward strand.
AGCGACTCTGCTAGCTGCCCGTCCATCTATGGTAAACAGGGAAGTTCAAACCAACTTCATGTTGGCTGACGTGCTGCAGCTCCATGCATCTGGGATCTCCTCTCAGGGCACTGCTGATGATGGCAGCAGCTCCTCTGACCCTTTGCCAGTGACTGTCGAATCTGAGGAGGCCGCGACGACTGAGGGGTGCCCAGTCATGGGTCTAACACTTGTTTTAAATGTCTGTCTGGGCATCTACAAAATGGGCCCCATGATTTTATCAGAAGGACCAATGTCTGTGCTGATTGATCACATTGGTACACTTTCTACCTGTTGAAGTCTGAAAAACACACACAATACATACCATTTTCTATCTCTATAACTCCTATACTTTAAGAGCTTAAAGACATTACAATTCAAAAATATTAATGGCTTACAAAAATATCCAGTTACACAGTATACTACTGCGGTGAGCCACAAACCACTAGACATTTCATTCTAAACACGTAAACTCAAAATTTGCTCATTAATTACAGCTTTACAGGTCCAACAGATTTCAATTTGGAGCAACAATAAAAGGAAAGTATATAAGAAAGAACACCACATGATGGCTACAGGTAACAGCTTGAGCATTACACTCCTGGGATTTCGAATTCAAATGTATGTCAAGTGATGTCAAGCTTATTTAAGTAACACCGTAAGTCAAGACAATGAAATGTTCATTAGTGACACATTGGTTCCAACTTTTAAGAATACATTGTGATTACATAATAAATTGCTTGTCATCTAGCAGATATTAATGACAGTTCAGAACTAGCTATAGCACTGCAGGTGCAAAAATTAGACTGAATTCTTAACGCTCTACAGGGATAAGTTGAAAGCAGTTGAAAATATATATATTTTGTACTTTCCAACTTCAATGTCCAATGACTTAGGAACTAAGTTAGTTAAAATCCCTGGGACTCTGTCCTGAGACTGAGGTTTACAGGATCAAGAACAGCTCACTCCATTACCTGGCGCATGTGCCATTAAGAAAATGAAAATCAGGGAGTTTCTATTATGCCCAAGTAGCAAAGATGCAAAGTACCCCCATCAGCTCTTACACTCCTCGGCATCACACTGGAGTTTTAGATTACATTTAAGTTCCGAGGGGAACTTGAGCCTAAAATCTGTTGACTCAGAAGTGGGAATGATATCAAATGAGTCAGATAAAGGACAAAAAAAATGGGAAATAATACCAAGACACACATGTCCCCAAGAGACAATACACTGTCCGCTATGTAAGTGTTGTTCAATATGCTTGCCACATGGCAAATTGGCCACAGACATGTTGCAAATTGATGCTTTTCATTTTTAGAGCCACATAATACTAAGCTGTGTTAAAGTTGCGACACTGGGTATGAATATCGGTGTCACTCGCTAGACTGCTATTCATCCCTCATTAAGCAAGCAAGAATCAACCATGTTGCTGTTAGACAGGAGTCACATATTGGTTAGAACAATATCATTCAGTTGTTGGGTTTCTAGTGACCTGGAAGCTGAAGGGCCACTTGCTCAATGAAAAAGAAAAATAGTCTGCCATTTGTCACCTTCTCTGTTCCCGTTCTCTCCATTTAGATCCGTGGGACAGCTCTTTGAATTGCTGTGAAAGCAGAGCTGGTCTTCGGAAGCACAGCTGTCCGGTTGTTCTTGAAATTTTCTTAGTCTAGTGACCCAGGCAATACTAACTGAAAAACATGGCTTTGTTTGGCTACTAGTTGGCGGTTTTCACAAAACAAGTTGAGGTGCATCAGCGAATGACAGTGCTGTATGGCTGCCAGTAATGGTTAAAATATGTAATTTTGGCAAGCTGGTGGTGGTGCAGAAACATCCAAATGTTGCTCAGCCTTCATCTTAATATATCTGTTGAAATGAGCAATTGAAAGGAATAGGGTACAATTGGCATAAAAGGAGAGTTTACAAGAGGTTGGCCATGAGCCAAAGGTTTATTCAATGTCCGGACATCGTGTTTGAAGTGGCAAGCAACAGAGAATAAAAGCAAGGCAAGGGACAGAGTGCATAAGTCAATATGCAGAGATTTGTTGATTCTTTTCCCTTATATTGTCTCCTAATAAAGCAATTCTGATAAAGTATAGGCAGTTCACTCTTGAAAAATTAACAAAAAAATAAACTGGAGCACACAGTGTCAGAAATGAAACACTTCAGTTAACAGATTGTTACCATCAGTTGAGCATGTATACAGCAGACGTGTTTTGTCGGACAGTTAGATTGCAAAACCCTTTTGAAGCTATTCCCATGGCTTTGGCAGTGAGTATATCTGTTCAATCTTGATTGTTGACTGCTGAAGGTTTAAAACCTCAAACTTATCTTTAAATGATTGCACATTTATTTTATTAATATTGTAAACATTGTGATCACCATAAGATTAGTGAACATCAAATCCTATTGGACAACACTGCACTGTATACTGGACTGATCATATTAGCATCAATGGTGAGGTCTGTTATTTTAAATTTGAAAATAAATGTCTTGTGTCTGCAATACAATCAACTTTCACTAGATGGAAACACAGACCCTTTGCAAAACACATTCTGTGTGTAATCAATTATTTTAAAATTATATTTGATGCATATTCACATTTATCCACCAGATTCACACCAATTTCCTCAAGTTTAAGTAGTAAAATAGAACTTTTGCCAACCTTAGGAGAGGTGGTGAGGTAGGTATGCTTCCCTTAAAAAACGAGTTAATTGTTTCACTTTTCAATTGTGCATTGAAAGGTATAAAGGTATAAAAAAGGTTCTTTCATGCTCTAGGTAACAAATCAACTTTAAAGTAATGAAAATTCAAGTAGTTCATTTTAAAAGTGGATGCAACTCCACAGCCCGTAAGCCATGCTCAGCGCACAAGGAGATCTTCACTCAGGAAAACAATGACATAGCAAATTATAACCTTATTCTATAACGAGGTCAAGGCCTGAGATTTCCAAGGAGCTACAGCTGCTCTACTGCTCTAACCTTAGCCAAGTGGTTATGGTACTGGGTTTGTAACCGCAAGAGTTCAAATCTCACAATGGCAAACTATGAAACAATGTAACTTCATCTGAAACAGATGGAAACAGGTTTACTCAAAAGAGTATCAAGAGTTCAAATCTCACACTGACAAACTATGAATCAAGAGTTCAAATCTCACACTGGCAAACTATGAATCAAGAGTTCAAATCTCACAATGGCAAACTATGAAACAATGTAACTTCATCAAGAGTTCAAATCTCACAATGGCAAACTATGAAACAATGTAACTTCATCTGAAACAGATGGAAACGGGTTTGTACTCGAAAGAGTTACTGCTCTAACCTTGAATTTTTTAAATGTGTTCTTGGGGAACGTGAGCATTTCTGGTGAGGCCAGTATTTACTGTCAATCCCTAATTGCCCTTGAGATCTTAATGCTTATGGTTGAATATTTCCATATTTAAGCTCTAGATTTTTCCTTCTGTATATAGCACTGTCCACTTCAAGGTTTCGTTCATGTGATTTCAATCTTGAAACTGAATAGATTTTGCAGTTAAATGTCTTCTTGAACTAATACAAAGTGAGGCCACCGCCCAATAATTTCCTTACAAAATAATAAATGTTGCTGTTATCATCCTCTGATTTTCAGACACTATGTTCCAACCCTCCAATCCCACCCAAGCTGACTCTCTCCCACCAGCACCCCCAACCTGACTCCTACCCCAATCAGATCCAACCAACTACCACCAGCCTGACCTCATCCAACTACCCCTCTGACCTGACCTGACTACCCCCAGAACTTAACCGACTACCCCTGGAATGGACTACCCCCGACCTGACTCACCAAACCTCTGACCCAACTACGCATACCCTGACCCGACTTGACTAACCCGAGTCAGCTACCCATTCCGCGGCCCAATACCCACTGTCCAACCCAACCACTGCTTGGCCTGATCTGACTATCCACCCTCGGCCCGACTAATCCTCAGATCTGACTACACACCCCCATCCCACCATCCACACCCTCACTCACTCACCTCTTCACTCATCCACTCACCTATCCACCCACTCACTCGCACCCACTTAAAGGCTTGAGACCTTTAAGAACTTATGAATAAGGCAGCTAATATCATAAAAAGGGGATATGTCCTCTGCACAGATTGTCTTTACCTGCGCTGGCTGGTCTTCCCCTTAAAAGGCTGTGCTGATCCATTGCTGCTGTAACCAGGATCAGAATTCCCAGCAGGAGAGTGCACAGAAGATGGTGTGCAGAGATCTTCATGGGCAGCAGCAATGCGCCAACATTGATGCTGACCGGGAGACCTCTGCCGGTGAGTTGACAACACAGTTCTGCTCTGGGTGTCTTATTAGAACTCTTAAGATACTGCAAACAAACATGATAAATTTGAAATTGCCTTCACTATTTTCTAACTATTCAATATTGTCCAGCTTCTGGTTTGTTATATAGCCTGGAGCATTCTCCTTGTCTCTTAATATTATGAAATGGCGGGCGGATTTTCACTACCAAGGCGGGTATCTCGACATGGCAAATTTCCTGATCCAGCAGATCTGCTTCAAAATAAAAGCCCTGTTACACGCAATTTTCACTGCATGGGAGCGGGCGGGTGGGAGGGCGGGGCGGGGGGGGGGGTGATGGAGAGACCGGATTGAGGATAGAATCGAGTCAGGCTTACTGACCCCAGATACAGATTGGAGACTGCCACAGGAATGGGCGAGGATGGCAGGTTAGAAAGTCTATCTTGGTTCTCTGGAGCTTGGTCCCAGTTGGTTTAAAAACTGTTAGGCCCCCTAGCCCTCATCTCCCAAATCCCTTCACCCCTCTCCCACTCCGTGTGCCATCTCTATGGCTACCTTATACCCCCCAGCAACCTCCATGCCAACTCATACCCCACATGGATCTTCCATAGCTACCCATTCAATGTCCACTTTAGGCAGCCATCTCAGAAGCCATGTGGAGATAAAAAAATTAAACTTCTAAGAATCTAACAGAGCTCTCATTCATTCACATTTGATAATAGGAAAAAACTCTCATTCATGAAACCCATCCAAAGATTTTAAATCCAATCAAGTGGTCAATCTGATACAATAACAAATTTCTATTCAGTAACCACATCAAACAAAGCTAATCTTTTAATATACTCTTAAAACTGCCAATCAAAATACGAACTCAGTTCTCCCTGTTGAGGTAAGTGCTTTTGGAGCTCAGCCAAGCATTCACAATGGGCCCAGCTGTACTAACAGAACTTGGGAAATGTCAACAATGAATTCTATTGAAACTGCAAGAACGGATGATTAGTTTCTTTTTTCTCTCAATTACATCTTTTGGCTTGTCAACCAAAGCAGTCCAATAGCCATATTTTTCTTTACTTTGACAGCTGCAGCCTTTTGTTCATGTTTAAAGGGCTAGACATTTAACTGACTTCAGATCATGATAATTAAACAGACCTTATCCTCCCTTGAAGAGCACTTACATCTCCCCCACAAATTTGTGACTCCTATACTGCAAGTTAAGGCCCTCAGAACAGCAGAAGTGGAATCTGTTTGCAAACAGCGCCAATTTCAAATGGCCCTGCTGAATTCTGGTTTCCCAACTGTGTGATTCACGTACCATTCCCTTACCCCCGCCAGGAAAATGGTATCTGCCGGAAATGGAGTCAGGACTTACACATCCGGGTCTCGCCCACCACTTTTAAATGCCTCCGTAGTCAGCCCAAGTCCGCAAAAATCCGGCCTGGTATGCCTGAAACACAAGCACACACACACATGGCAGAATTTTATGCTGATTTGATGGGTGGGCACCCGATCCGATCGGACGTGAAATCACACAAGATGATGTTGGGCAAGTGTCCCGACGTTATCTCAAGCTCGCGCAATATTTTGGTCGGCGGGCATACACGGGTGTCAGAGCTATGCCTGCCATCATTTAAAAGGCCACTTAAGGCCATTGAAAAGGCCAGCTGACCAAGATTTCATGTTGGCTGTGCGATTTTGCTCTCATTGCATGGGCAGGCAGGCAGCTGACATTTTGCAAAACCTCATTCAAGGGCAGGATAAAAAGGGTTAGCAGCACTGCCATTGTGAATAGTGAGGAGTTTTGGAGATAGTTTGCTGCTGGTTGCTTATTTGTACTTGGCAGCTTCATCTCTATTCGGGACTTAATTGTTAGCATTTCCAGGCTTTATTTTAGGACTCATTGGTGTCTCCAAGGCCCCTGGAGGATTTTGACTGTGTGGACCCTTCCATGTATCAGACAGCCTTCTGTAACCCTGGTAATGGGGATTGTGATCTCCACTGGAGGCACCTCGTCCTCTGAGGAAGAGAAGGGCAGAAGGGAGAGGAGGCCAGGTATCCCTATGCTGCCTCCAGGGGGCGATCAGTGGGAGGAAAGGTGCAGGCACAAGGGGCACAGGGCCAGCAGGTATTCCAAAGTGGAAGGGGCCGCAGAAGACACCACAATCCTGCTGCTAGGGTTTACAGGTGGCGATGCTACCTCAATATATCCAAGGTGCAATGCCAAAGGAGGCTCTGCCTTTCCAGGGAAACCGTGACCGCCATTTCTCAGATGATTGGGCCTGAGATCACCTCTGACTGGCTGGGTGGACACCCCATGCCAGTGGCTCTGAAGGCCACAGCACCCTTAACATCTATGCCTCAGGTCCTTTCCAGGGATCATAGTGGGGGATCTTTGTAGAATCTCCCAATCAACTGACAACAGCTGTGTCAAGCTGGTGACAGAAGCTCTGTTCAGGCGGGTAATGACATTTATTCATTTCCGTGCAGACGGAGCCAACCAGGCTGAGCGAGCCAGAGGCTTCGCAGTGATTGCTGGGTTCCCCCATGTCCAGGGTGCAATCGACTGCACACGTGGCCATAAAAGTGTCATTGGGTCAGCCGGGTGCCTTTGGCAACAGGAAGGGATTCCACTCCATGAACGTGTAGATAGTGTAAGACCATGGAATGCATATTTTGTAACTCTGTGCAAGGTACCCTGGCAGCTCCCATGACACATATACCGTGAGACACTCCCAGGTGCCGGGGCTCTTCAGTGCTCCAGCCTGACAGGATGGATGGCTGCTGGGTGACAAGGGCTATCCTTTGAAAAGGTGGCTTATGACGCCTCTCCACCACCCAGGAACAGAGGCAAAACAGCTTTATAATAGGAGTCATGCCTTCCCAATGGTAATGGTAAAGAGGACCATAGGTCTTCTGAAGATGTGCTTCCAATGCCTGGACCATTCAGGGGCCGTACTACAACACCACTTCCACCTCATGCCAGGATCACTGTCTCCATCCAGGATGTCCAAAATGCCCCTGTCATGTGAACCCAAAGTCTACTCAATGCCTGTGCAATAAAGTTTAGAGCCACTCACGTCCAGCATTACATACTGGTATACCCTGCACCAAAAATAAAAGGTGAAGCATACTCAGGCCATCACAACAAAAGCAAATTTAATGTTACTGTCACATTGATGTGACAATTACTGGTGTTGATGTCCACACCAGTAGACATATAAACCAAACATAACTGAACAGAAGATCACCTGTGAACTGTCCCCCTTGTGCTCATGGTGTCTCAAACTTATGTTTGCAAGTCTACGTCCTGGTGCCCACCCCGCTCACTGGCAGCCTGCTGACTCGCTGTCTTGCTGGCCTTGATGACCTTGGCGGTCATCCTCTAGCCAGTGGACACTATGCTAGCCCCATCTGGCAGGGAGGAGCCAGTGCTACTGCTGGCAAATCCCCAGTCATCGCAGCCTCATCAGATGCCAAGGTCACTGGTGAAGAGGTGGAGGAGAAGCTGCCGTTATCTAGAGATCCCTGAGTACAGCCGACAGAGACGACAAGCAGGTAGTGCGTCAATATGAGGTTGCTGTGGACCTCCCTCCTCGTCATTGATGAACAGGCATCTAGCTGGGATACTGGGTGCCTCATCTATGTCCCTCATTGGCACTGACCATCTGAGGTCATTGCCTGTGTGAGGGCTTGTAGGTCCGAGCACAACCCCAAGAACCCCTGATCCTGTTCCTGGAGCTGCCTCTCCATGGGAGTTGCAACTCTTTCAATGGAGGAGGCAGTGCGCTCGGCCATGAGGGTCAACGCAGTGCTTATGCTCCGTATGGACTCCTCCACAACAGAGGCCATGGCACACAGACCCTCATGGATATCTGCCAGATCATCCCGCAAATCCCGCTGGATGTCCAGCATCTACCGCCTAATGGATGACTCCAGAGGCTCATCCTCTGCCTTTGACCCAGCATCGTCCTGGTCCCCAGCAGTCCTCCAACTGCCTGCACCCTGGGCACTCTCTGCCTCCGCATGCACCTCAAGCGAGTGTGAGGTGCCCTCACCAATGTGCATCGACAATGTAGCCCATGATCTATCGCCCACCGAGGTGCTGGTGTCTGTGCTGGTGCCTGGCTCAGAGCACAGGTGTGACGCAGGTGCAGATGAATTCCAGCAGCCCTCTGGTGTCAGGGTTGCCCTTTGGGATCCAGAGAGTGAATGCATGCTGGCGAATCTAAGGGAGAACAAGGACATGTCAATAGTTAAAGCCATTACACTGTCACTGCGCATGCCAGGCACCCTGTTGAGACAATGGAGACCTGCATCATGGTGCTATCACCTTTCAATGATCAATGGGGCTCCAGGTTTGAGGCTCCCATCAATGAAAATAAGACACTAGAACAGTTGCGCAATCCGAAACTCTCACCTCTGTGCACTGCGATCTTACCTTCGTCTGGCACTCCTGCCTCTCCATGACCGGTTGCACTGGGAGCGTGCTGGCTCTCTAGCATAAGGGCGTCCTGCTTGAACATAGTCAGCAGCAGCAGGTTGGGCAGGTCTTCACCTGACTGTGAGTTCTCCAATTGGTTATGACTCGTCTTCTCCCAAAAGGACAGAGGAGCATTGATTAGTTCACTCGCTATCTGCAGTGCCATTGCAGTCAGGCCAACCCCACCTGAGGAACACCTTGCAGGGCACATCCGAGTCATGGCCCTTGAGCCGCAAGGCACTCAGTCCAAGCAGCCAGGGCTCATTCCCTTGGCCAGCTCCAGCGTCACTGACAGTTGGCACTCAGCCTCCAACACCCCTAAGCTCCATGGGGGGGATGGCCAACCCTTAACACTTCTGCACACTGATCCATTCCAACATGGTATTCACCCTTCCTGAGCACAGCAGGTTGTTGAACCTGTTGCAGCACTGTACCTGTATGCACCGCACCATGTCATGGCTGCTGACCTGCTCTGCCACATCCTCCCAGGCTTTCTTCGACAGGCGTGGTGGCCTCCACCTTCTCTCCCGGCACCTTCTCCAGGGGAACCATGAGGCACTTGTCCGAAGGGGTGGGGGGCCGAGTGCCCACCCGAATTAACCTCCCGTCTGGCGTCTCCAGCCGCTGCCGAGGCCATAATTACCATCTCCGCAATGCAGACTGTATGCTTCTTCACCGGCAGCCTTAAAGCGGCTGCTGGTGCCATTTATAAACTGGTCACTCGGTTGCCATTGGGCCTGGTCCACGACATGTCCCTACCCAGCCCTTTCCAACCATTGGGAAGCTGCGTTTCACACTAGGCGGGCCTTATTTGGCCAGCTGGTGTGAAATCGTGATCGTGGGCTGATTGCTGGCGGCAGCCTGTTTCCCGGCCGATCCTGGGCAGGCCAATCGCGCCCCCGCCTGCCGACCTGAAAATTCTGCTCCACAAGTTTGCCCTCAAACAAGTGCAAATTCAATGTGATGAATTTTTTATATATCTTCTTGTCTTTCTATAATAACCACCAAACAAATTATTTAATGCCTTTTCATCCTCACAAGAAACTTGCACTGATGGTGAATCAAGCCATTAAAAACCTCCCCACTGCCAACTTGCATATTGAATATTCTTTTGACTCTTGTTTGGGGACAACAGTAGCCAACTGCATAGTTAAGGAAAGAAAAAACTTGAATACTTCTAGTGCCTCTTGCAACCCCAAAGTGTCCGGAAGTGCTTTACAGTCAATTAAGTACTTCTGAACTGTAATTATTGTTGTAATGCAGGAAATGTGGCAGTCATTTTGCACACATGTCATTCTTCCACATAACAAGCTATTGTACACTGCATTTTTTAAACAATGGTGCATTTAACATTACATTTCACTGGGATTAAATTTATGTCAGAAAACCGAAAATGATAGTCAATGTAAGAACTACGAGTGGAATATTATGGTCCATCAGTGTTTTATCTCTATATCTCATCCTGTCAACCAATGGGATGGCACAGTATGAAATTCCAACTGGGCTCCACCTGGGAATAGGGTTTATTGTACACAAACTCCAAGGTGAAGACAGCACTGTCCACTTATAATACCACTTTAGCTCTATGCATTGGACAGGCTTCGCCAGGTCACTCAATACTGTAGAGAATCCGATCAGAAGTTCAGTTTATATTACTGCTATAATCTGCCCAGGATTGGCTAGGCAACTGTGCTGTAATATGCTTGCTAATCACTGTTGTTCTTCTTGGGAGTGGAAATAGCTCTTGCCTTTTTCAAATGTTTTAATTGGTTCTTTTCACAAACCATAGTTCTCCAGTAAAGTTCTGATGCCTCCAACTCCACTTAGTGCAATTGTTTCAGCATTGCTGCAAAGTCAAACATGGTCAGTCATCAGCTATCCCATTTCTTTACAGTATTACCATTAAAGAGTTGGAATTTGAAAGCTTCATTTTATAGTCCCTTATTTCAGACCCTACCTCTCCTTTTCTTGCACTCATTGCTGCAACTTCTGCTGCTGGGTTACCTGAGAATGAAGAGGAGTGGGATTTGGAGTTGAAGAGCACAACTGTTAGGTGAGACTTTCACATTTACAAAGTCCTGCTCACCAGTGATGGGATATAAGAATTCTTAATCAATGGGGGTTAGTGCAGATCTCTGATAATTTGACCCCAAATTATCACTATATATTCACACCAAGACTGCCTATTCCACTTCAGTAACATCACATGACCCTGCCCTGCCTCACCTCATCTACTGTAGAAACTCTCATCTACGTCTTTGTTACCTCTTGACCTGACTATTCCAGCACAGTCCTGGTTAGTCTCACATATCCCAACCTCCATAAACAAAATTCTGCTGCCTCTATCCTATCTCGCAGCAAGTCTCATTCAGCTTTCTCCGCACCCCCCCACCCCGCCCAACTTGCTGAACTATACTAGCCCCTGGTTGAGCAATGCCTCAATTTTAAGATTCTCATTCTTGTTTTCATGTTCCTCTATGGTCTCATTCCTCCCTCTCTCAATAACCTCCTCCAGTCATATAACCCTCTAAGGTATTTGCGCTCCTTCAATTCTGGCCTCTCATGCTCCATCACTTAGGGCTATGCCCTCAGCTGGTATGGTCTAGGGTCTAAAATATACTCTCTAAACCTCTCCACCTCTCTTCATCTCTTTCCTGCTTTATGACACTCTTTGAAGCCTTCCTCTTTGGCCAAACTTTTGGTCATCTGCCCTTAAGTTGTTTGATGTCAAATTTTATTTGATGACATTCCTGTGAAGTGCCTTGGGACAATTTACTATGTCACAACTTGTGGTTCAAATGGGGAGAGGTTTCCCACAACTTAGTTTCATACTTCATGGGGTGGGAAGGGAGGTTATGTTAAGACCTTTGATTCATGATGCTTAGGTGAAGGGAGAGTGGTGGTGGGAGAGGGTGTGTAGGGGAGGGTGGGTGGTAAATGGGAAGGAGGAAATATTTAGAATTGCCTTTTTGCCTGTACAAGTTGCGGTTGCTTGAGTAGAGAGCTACACTGTACCTCATAGTCAGAGACGGGGAGTTGGGACTTTGTACTAAAGATGCAGTGGAGGAGGGATAAATTTTAATTGGAGTAAGAGAGAAATGGCTTTGTATGTTAATGGGAGGATTTCACAATGTGCTCACAAATCACCAGAGGGAGAAAAGAACAATTATTGTGCTTTTATGCATACATGGATACCAGGAGAGATATTACTGATTTGCCTACTTCAATATTCTAGGATACTGACAGTTGTTACAAGTAGGATCAGGTTGAATTAGAACTGCTGATACATTAGAACAGATGCTGTTCTGAGTAGAGGGCAAATCCAGGTTGGTTTTCAGTTATTTTTTTCAGCAGCACAAACAAACGTTGTTTGTTTCACTTCACCACAAATACAATTCATAAGAAATTGCAGTGTTGTGTTCTATTTTCAGGAGTCATTATTGCTTGAGGACGAAGATGACATTAAGATTATTGGCAAGGAATGTGTGCCATGCCTGAAGTTATGGGCAGATCCACTCGTCATTGCTCTAAAAACACCAGGGTGGAATCATCCCAACTTTGCACAAAATGCGGTAGCAGGTGGGAGAAAAGACATTTTACCCTCCAGCCGCAATGGCAGGTTTTTGTGTCGTATCATCCCATTTCCGGCATGCCCCACCTCGTTAAGAATGCACGCCGGATCGCTGGTGGGGTGGCCTCTGATTTGCTCACCACATCTTCACCTCAGGCTTTCAATAATCTGGGCGCCATATTTAAAGGGTGCCGCTGTACAGAGGCAGTACGCTCTGAGGGATCTGAGGCTGCTGCAATGTCATGGTTGCCAAAGGGAGAAAACATGCTGCGCTCAAATTTAGCAATGCCTCCCTCGGGCACCCATTGGATGCAATGAAGGACTGCTGTGAAGTCCTCTAACCCAGCTCTGGGCAAAGGCCACCAAGCAAGGTCACCAATCCAGCATGGAAGGTGGTGGCAGCAGTGGTCAGTGCCAATGCCCTGCAAAAGAGGACAACCACCCAGAGCTGAAAGAGGACGAATGATCTCCCCTGTTCCACCAGGGTAAGTCACTCTTCTCACACTCTCAACTCACACACTCACAAACCCATCACACATTCACAGGAATCTCAGTCACTGCCAGTTGAAGAGACATCACCATTCACTCTCACACACAAGACCATAAGAAGTAGGAGCAGAAGTAGGCCATTTGGCCCATCGAGTCTGCTCCACCATTCAATGAGATCATGGCTGATCTGATAATCCTCAACTCCACTTTCCTGCCTTTTCCCCATAACCTTTGATTCCCTTACTGATTAAAAATTTGTCTATCTCGGCCTTGAATATACTTAACGACCCACCCTCTACAGCCCTCTGCGGTAAAGAATTCCACAGAGTGACTACCCTCTGAGGGAAGAAATTCCTCCTCATCTCTGTTTTAAATGGGCGACCCCTTAATCTGAGATCATGCTCTCTGGTCCTAGACTCTCTCACAAGGGGAAACAACCTCTCAGCATCTACCCTGTCAATCCCCCTAAGAATCTTATATGTTTACATAAGGTCACCTCTCATTCTTCTAAACTCCAAGGAGTACAAACCCAACCGACTCAACCTCTCCTCATAAGAAAGTCCCTCCATCCCCAGGATCAACCTAAGAACCTTCTGTGAACTGCTTCCAATGCCAATATATCTTTCCTTAGATAAGGAGACCAAAACTGTTCACAGTATTCTTGGTGTGGTCTAACTAGTGCCTTGTATAGCTTTAGCAAGACTTCCCTATTATTATACTGCATTCCCTTTGAATTAAAAGCCAATTGTTCGTTTATGTTCCCTATTACCTGCTGAACATGTGTGCTAGCTTTTTGGGATTCATGTACGAAGACCCCCAAATCCACCTGTGCTGCAGCTTTCTTCAGTCTTTCTCCATTTAAATAATATTCAGTTCCTCTATTCTTCCTGCCAAAGTGCATAACCTCACACTTTCCCACATTATATTCCACCTGCCACATTTTTGCCCACTCACTTAACCTGACTATATCCCTCTGTAGACTCCTTGTGTCATCCTCACCACTTATCATCCTACCTACTTTTGAGTCATCCGCAAACTTGGAGACAGTACATTCATTTCCCTCATCCAAGCCATTAATATAAATTATAAATAATTGTGGCCCCGGCACTGATCCCTGTGGCACTCCGCTAATTACAGGTTGCCATCCTGAAAATGCCCCCTGTATCCCAACTCTTTGTCGCCTATTAGTTAGCCGGTCTTCTATCCATGCTAATATACTACCCTCAACACCATGGGCTCTTATCTTATTAAGTAGCCTTGTGTATGATACCTTATCAAAAGCCTTTTGGAAATCCAACTATATTACATCTACTAGTGCTCCTTTATCAATCCTGCTTGTTACCTCCTCAAAGAATTCTAATAAATTTGTATGGCATGATTTCCCCTTCATGAAGCCATGCTGACTCTGCTTGATTAGATTATGTATTTCTAAATGCTCTGCTATTACATCCTTTATAATAGACTCCAACATTTTCCCACTGACAGATGTTAAGCTAACTGGCCTATAGTTACCTGTTTTTTGCCTCCTCCTTTTTTGAATAAGGGTGTTACATTGGCGTTTTTCCAATCCTCTGGGACTTTTCCAGAATCTAAGGACTCTAGGATGATTACTACCAGTACATCCACTATTGCTGCAGATATTTCCTTTAATATCCTAGGATGCAACCCACCAGGTCCAGGTGACTTATCGGCCTTTAATCTCATTGGTAGTTAATGTATTTATTTCCTCCCCCGCTTTTGCCCTGTGATTATTTAGTATTTTTGCTGTGCTAGATGCAAAATATTTATTCAACTCCTCTGCCATTTCCTGATTCCTCATTATTATTTCCCCATCCTCATTCTTTAACGGGCCTATATTGACTTTGGCCTCTCTCTTCCTTTTTATATATTTTAAAAAGCTCTTACTGTCCGTTTTTATATTATTTGCTAGTTTACCTTCAAAGTTTATTTTCTCCCTCCTAATTATTTTTTTGGTCATCTTCTGTTGGTTTTTAAAACTTTCCCAATCCTCTGGCTTACCACTAGTCTTTGCCACTTTTTCTTTCACTTTGACACTATCCTTAACTTCATTGGTTAACCAAGGAAGTTGCTTGGTTAACCATGGTTGGTTTATCCCCCTCTTACAATCCTTCCTCCTCATTGGGATATATCTTTGTTGTGAGTCATGAACTATTTTCTTAAATGTCTGCCATTGTTCATCAACCGTCTTTTCTACTAAATTCCTTTCCCAGTCTACTCCAGCCAACTCTGACCTCATTTCTTTGTAATTACCCTTATTTAAGTTTAGCACAGGTGTTTCAGAACTAAGTTTCTCACTCTCAAACTGAATGCTAAATTTCACTATGTAATGGTCATTATTTCATAGGGGATCTTTTACACTGAGATCATTTATTAAACCTGCCTCGTTACACATTACCAGATCCAAAATAGCCTGATCCCGAGTTGGATCCATAGCATGTTGTTCTAAGAAACTATCCCGAATACACTCCATAAATTCTTGCTCGTGGCTACCAATTTGATTTTCCCAAACTACATGGAGATTAAAGTCACCCATAATTAATATACTGCCTTTTTTACTTGCCCTCATTATTTCCTGATTTATTCTCTGTCTGACAGTATAGCTACTGTTACGGGGCTATAGGATACTCCCACCAATGTCTTCTTCCCCTTGTTATTTTTTACCTCCATCCATATGGATTCCACATCTTCTGATCCAAGTTCATTTCCTGCTATCGTACTTATTCCAACTTGTACTAACAAAGCAACCCAGCACCCTTTCCTTCCTGCCTGTCCTTTCAAAAAGTCACATGGCCCTGAATATTTAGTTCCCAGCTTTGATCTCCTTGTAAATATGTCTCCGTAATGGCTATAAGATCATATCCATTAATCTCTATTTGTGCCCTTAATTAATTTATTTTGTTCCGAGTACTACGTGCATTTAAGTAAAGAGCCATTAATTTTGTCTTTCTACCATTTTGTTTCCCTTTTGATTGTAGTTGCTGCTGTTTTTTATGTTTGTACACTCTTTCCCATTCCTGTCACACTCTAGGTATCATTACCTAAGAAGCTGCCTTGCAATGCCTCCATATCTTTTTGCTTTGTAAGCCTACTTATCCCCTCTCCAGGATCCTCCCTCCCTCTATTTAGTTTAAAGCCCTCTCTACAGCACGAGTTATTCGATTCACCAGGCCACTGGTCCCAGCATGGTTCAAGTGAAGGCCATCCTACTAGAGCAGCTCCCTTCTACCCCAGTACTGATGCCAGTGCCCTATGAACTGAAACCCATTCCTCCCACACCAATCTTTGAGCCATGCATTTAACTCCTGGACATTATTTAACCTATGCCACACACCTTCATCTGCACTGCAGATCATGTCCTCATCCCATCTATGATACCATTCACCACCCACACGTGCCAGGCATCCTTACCATCTGGCCTGGCAGAAATCCTGCCTACACTCTCTATCTGTCTGCATGCAGGACAAGTTGGCACACAACAAAAGGGAGAGGTCACAGACTGCTGGAGGAATGCCCGACATCAAGGTCCTCACAGACTTTGAAAATAATGCTGGCTGGCGACGATCTGGACCGTTTCTGTGCTGACAGAGAGGTCAACAGTGCTCAACCAAGTGAGGATCCATCACTGCAACATCCATCGGACAACCATGCTGAGAGTCAGTTCCCCTATTCCACAGTCTCCTGCCATGCACTAATTATCTCTCCTTGCTTTTGCAGGCACATCTGGAAAGCAGCCAAGGAGGTCCTTGACTCAAGCCCCGAAGATACCTTGGAAGAAGAATCTGATGACACCCTAATTGAAGAGCCGTCACAGTGTTCACCTGCACCCTCCGCAGCGCAGAGTCACGCATCTTGGTGGGACTTAGATCTAGATTAGCCTTAGGGACACAATCTGGTGAGCACATTGCGCAGTCTGATCCACAGCGGATGGCAGCAGGAAATTCCCAGGTTTCTGGCACACTGAAGACTGCTAGAGGCCACAAATCTGCTGAGTCCGAGTCAGGTGAGGATTCTCTGGACTCGGTCATACCTCAGTTGCTGCAGCTGAAAAGGCAAGCTCAAGAACATCAGGAAGGGACGTCCGCTGCACTCTTCAAACTGCAAGGCACGATGGAGGAGTCTGTCTGCCTTCAGTCTGAGGTGATAGCGCTGACATGCCAACCCACTGAGGTCAACACTGGTAGGATGGCAACTGCAATGGAGATCTTGGTCCAGGACATCACTCCTGCACTGCTGCGTGGGATGAACACCATCACTGATGCCATAGTTAGCCTCCAACAGTGTGTATATGAGAGGGGTGCAGGGCAGATTGATCTCCAGCTTCCCCTACTCCTCAAGGACTCCTTAGGCCCTCGGGCATCCATTGGTGCACACCCCGGGGTCATCCACCGAGGTGACTCCAGCTGTGTCCGGCCCATCCTAATCCCCTTTTCCTGTGACCCCCAGTAGCTCCAGCTTCATAGGCTAAGAAGGGTGCCACTGCCACATAGCAGGACCCAGAAAGCAGGCCTGGGCACTCCATGTCTCGGCCTTCCAGAGGATGCCCGTCAAGGTCATCACAGACAGGTTGTAGCAGTCAGCAGGGTGCCTCCACCTCCGCTGTGGATGTTGGGGAAACACCAAGACGTAGGGCAGGGTTAGGAAGGTTAAGAAGATGTGGTTACACAGCTTGGGCATGGGTGTTAATCACTCGTACTTAATATTCACAATTGTAAATAAACTCCCAAGAATGTCTTCTTGCCTATGGCTCCTTTTTCTGATGAGCAGTGTTTGTGTCACTCAGATGTGAAACCTTGGTTCCTGCACAAGTTAAAGGCAGGTGTCTCAGTTCAGGGCCTCTTCCCTGTGCAGTGTGTAACTTTCAGATCAAAGCAATGGTCCAGCTTCACACTCACTGGAAACATTAGTGATGCCTGCACCTCGACAGTGCTTGTCATTGCAGCCAGAATATCAGGGGCAGGCATCACAGAGATACGTCATTCTCTTTGTGGCTCTCAGCACCTTTGAGGTGGGGCTAGCCCCCACTCTTCAGCATCTGTAACTGATGATGTTGTGTTCCTGGAAGGGATCAGGAGCTGAAGGCTGACAAAGGACCAGGTGCATTTAAAGTTTCATGGCCACGTCTTCATGACATGACACTGATCGGGACTCTGGCATTCTCAGAGGCAATGTGAAAATCTATGGAGTGTCCTCGTTGCGTGTCGTCATCATCTTCCCCGAATCTAGCAAATATTAGGGCCTCCACTGCATCTCCATGACATGAGCCTGAGTACTGAGATTGTGTGCGCAGCCGTTATCCACACAGGAGTGGAACTTTCACAGATACAAGGTGAGGACATCAGGACCGTCCTCACTGCATCTGGTCATCATGCTTCATGAATCTTGCTGCTATGAGGGCCTCCCGAGCATGCCTGTCCTGTCTGGCTGGAGTGATGGCCTCATTGCCGGCATCCTCAACTTCGAGGGCCATATCATCATCCCCTCCGATGTCTTCCTCATTGGAGGATACGTGCAGCTCCTCCAATTCCTCGTCAGCCAGGTCCTCCCTCCATTGCAACTCCTGGTTGTGGAGCGCGCGGCAAGTGACAATGATGCGCAACACGCTCTGGGGACTGTATTACAGTGCTCCACCGGACCTGTCAAAACACTGGAACCTCATTTTCAAAATGCCTATCATTTCCTCCACCAAAGTCTGGGTCACAGCATGAGCCACGTTATACTGTCGCTCTGCTGCAGTCTGAGGCCACTGCATAGGTGTCATCAGCCACGTCCTCAATGGGTAGCCCTTGTCCCCAAGGAGGCAGCCCTGCAGCCTCTCTGGACCCTGGAAGATGTCAGGGATCTGAGACCTGCGAAGGATGTAAGTGTCATGGACGCTGCCTGGGAATCGTGCACAGACCTGTAGGATGCATTTATGATGGTTGCACACCAGCTGAACATTCAGTAAGTGGAAGCCCTTGCGGTTGACATACTTAACTGCTTGTTGCCACAGAGATCTAAGCGGCAAGTGAGTGCAGTCGATGGCACCCTGCACTTGTGGAAAACCTGAGACCTGCGCAAATCCCAGTGCTCATGCTTCCTGGCTTGCTTGATCCCAGGCGAAATGCACAATGTGTGTTAGCGAAGATGGCACCTGTGACCTCCTGGATACACTTGTGCATGGAGGCTTGCAAGATCCCGCACAGGTCATGTGGAGCCCTGGAAGGAGCCACTGGCGTAAAAACTGAACACCACGGTCACTTTCACGGCCACCGGCAGTGGATGCCCTCCATGTCCCCATGGTGCCAAATCCTGCACCAGGTGGCATATGTGATCAAACTGTTCCCTCCACATGTGCAGTCTGCGGTGATACTGGTTTTCGGTCATCTGCAGGAATGACAGGCGTTGTCTATAGGCCCTGGGTCTAACGAATTGCTTATGAGCAACGGCTCTGTGTGGATATTCAGCTGCGTACACAGCAGGCCCTTCCGCCCCTTCATCTTGAGGGAGGCGCTCCTCCCTTTGCCAAGCCAGATACCTTTGCCACTCTCTTCCTCTTTATTTCTGGCCTGTGTAAGCCATGAGGCATATCACTAAATCACCAGGCTCTATGATCCTGATGTTCTCCTCTTGCAGGATCAACAAGACATGTGGGCTAGCATAGGTGTATTAAGAAGCTCTCTTGGTTATGTCTGAAGGCCCCTCTAGGCATGCTGGAGAGTGCTGGCCACCAATTAAATGGCCAATGTGTAGTGTGCTCACTGGCTGTCTGAAACCCCACCCACCTCTGCCCCACTCCACTTGACTGATTGGCAGCAGCTTTGCCCATTGAACTGCATGCTGTGCTCTCTGCTCAGGCACAGGCATTCTCCTAACCCGCACTGCAAGGCTGCACTGTTAGCTTGAACCATAATGGTTGCTGGTCCAAACCTTAATAAAGACATTGCAAGAGGCTGTGAGTGCCTCCACTAGTGACTGCACCATATCGACCTTTCACGAGGGGATTGCACAATGTGCCCAGTCGGCCAATTGTTCTGCTGCCCCTAAAACGCACATTAATTTGCAGTCTGCGCCCGAGGATTAAAAAGCGCGGGAGTATTTGGTGGCACTTTCATGCTTTTGTGTTCCTTGAGTGGGCAGAAAAGCTTCAGAGGCCTGAATCCAAGCATGTCAATGGAGCTGCAGCTGAACGGTCTCAGCTGTGGAAGAATATTCACTTTGGACAAGCTTTTCCAAGTTGTGACTGCTTTCCTCACCCACCCTCCCCCCAAACCCCAGCATGTGCTTGTGTATTTCCTTCAGTCTGTGCTGCCTTGCATCCCCCCCACCCCCATCCTGACCCGCAGTGGAGCCCTTGCCCCAGCACTGCACTGAAAGCCAGGTGGGAAAAAGTCCAAAAAGCAAAATGCGGATGCTGGAAATCCAAAACAAAAACAAAAACACCTGGAAAAACTCAGCAGGTCTGACAGCATCTGTGGAGAGGAACACAGTTAACGTTTCGAGTCCACTTCAACAGAACTAAGTAAACATAGAAGAGAGGTGAAATATTAGCTGGTTTAAGGGGGGGCTGTGACAAGAAGAGCTGGATAGAGGGCCAGTGATAGGTGGAGAAACCAAAAGATGTCACAGACAAAAGGACAAAGAGATGTTGAAGGCGGTGATATTATCTAAGGAATGTGCTAATTAAAGGTAGAAAGCAGGACAAGCAAGGTACAGATAGCCCTAGTGGGGGTGGGGTGGGGTGAAGGAATCAAAAAAGGCTAAAAGGTAGAGATAAAACAATGGATGGAAATACATTTAAAGATAATGCAAATAGGTGGGAAAAGAAAAATCTATATAAATTATTGGAAAAAAACAAAAAGGATGGGGAAAATCGGAAATGGGGTGGGGATGGAGGAGAGAGTTCATGAGCTCAAATTGTTGAACTCAATATTCAGTCCGGAAGGCTGTAAAGTGCCTAGTCGGAAGATGAGGTGTTGTTCCTCCAGTTTGCATTGAGCTTCACTGGAACAATGCAGCAAGCCAAGGACGGACAAGTGGGCATGAGAGCAGGGTGGAGTGTTGAAATGGCAAACGACAGGGAGGTCTGGGTAATGCTTGTGGACAGACCGAAGGTGTTCTGCAAACCTGTCACCCAGTCTGTGTTTGGTCTCTCCAATGCAGAGGAGACTGCATTGGGAGCAACGAATGCAGCAGACTAAGTTGAGGGAAGTGCAAGTGAAATGCTACTTCACTTGAAATGAGTGTTTGGTCCCTTGGACGATGAGGAGGGGAAGTGAAGGGGCAGGTGTTGCATCTTCTGCGGTTGCACGGGAAGGTGCCGTGGGAGGGGGTTGAGGAGTAGGGGGTGATGGAGGAGTGGACCAGTGTGTCAAGGAGGGAACGATCCCTACGGAATGCCACCGGGGGGTGAAGGGAAGATGTGTTTGGTGGTGGCATCATGCTGGAGTTGGCAGAAATGGAGGAGGATGATCCTTTGAATGCGGAGGCTGGTGGGGTGATAAGTTAGGACAAGGGGGACCCTATCATGTTTCTGGGAGGGAGAAGAAGGTGTGAGGGCGGCTGCGCGGGAGATGGGCCAGACACGGTTGAAGGCCCTGTCAACCACCGTGGGTGAAAAACCTCGGTTAAGGAAGAAGGAGGACATGTCAGAGGAACTATTTTTGAAAGTGGCATCATCAGAACAGCTGCGAGGGAGGCAAAGGAACTGAGAGAATGGGATGGAGTCCTTACAGGGAATGGGGTGTGAGGAGCTGTAGTTGAGGTAGCTGAGGGAGTCGGTAGGCTTGTAATGGATATTGGTGGACAGTCTATCACCAGAAATTAAGACAGAGAGGTCAAGGAAGGGAAGGGAAGTATCAGAGATGGACCATGTGAAAATGATGGAGGGGTGGAAATTGGAAGCAAAATTAATAAATTTTTCCAGGTCCAGACAAGAGCATGAAGCAGCACCGAAGTAATCATTGATGTACTGGAGAAAGAGTTGTGGGAGGGGGCCGGAGTAGGACTGGAACAAGAAATGTTCCACATACCCCATAAAGAGACAGGCATAGCTTGGGCCCATGCAGATACCCATTGCCACACCTTTTATTTGGAGGAAGTGAGAGGAGTTTAAGGAGAAATTGTTCAGTGTGAGAACAAGTTCAGCCAGACGGAGGAGAGTAGTGGCGGAGATTGTTCGGGCCTCTGTTCGAGGAAGAAGCGGAGAGACATCAGACCATCCTGGTGGGGGATGGAGGTTTAGAGGCATTGGACGTCCGTGGTGATGTGGAGGCGGTTGGGGCCAGGGAACTGGAAATTGTTGATATGATATAGGGTGTCAGAGGAATCACTGATGTAGGTGTGAAGGGACTGGACAAGGGGAGCGGGAATGGAGTCAAGATAGCAAGAAATGAGTTCCATGGGGCAGGAACAGGCTGACACGATTGGTCTGCCGGGACAGTTCTGTTTGTGGATTTTGGGTAGGAGGTAGAAGCAGGCCGTCCGAGGTTGGGAGACTATCAGGTTGGAAGCTGTGGAAGGAAGATCCCCAGAGGAGATGAGGTCAGTAACAGTCCTGGAAACAATGGCTTGATGTTCAGTGGTGGGGTCATGGTCCAGGGAGAGGTAGGAGGAAGTGTCTGCAAGTTGACGCTCAGCTTCTGCGAGGTAGAGGTCAGTCTTGTGCACCCCAGCCCACCCTGCCCTCGTGAATGCGTGGCAACTCTGCCTTGATGTCTTCTGGGTGATGCTCACGAGTGCTGCGCAAGTTTGTGTGCATTCACCTCCCAGTTCCCCTCAAATTTCAGGTCACCCTGTGTATGCCTTTTAAAAACAGTTGTGAAATACATCATTCTGAAATCACTCCAATATGGGCGGTAAATTTGATGTGGGGGAGGGATGATTCCAATGAGCAGGGCTTATAATTAGATTCAAATGCATTAAAATAATGTTCCCGGCGTGCAGTGGTGGGAAAAACTGCCCACCATTTGACAGGTGGAGCAGATGATCGCAAATGGGTTTCACAATGGTGCAAAACTAATTTTTGGCCTTCTCGCCATATTGTCATTTCCCCCCCCACCACCCCACCCGCCATGAAGCTTGACACCAATGAGATTCAGTTTTTATTCGCTGGTTTGTGCACTTGGCGATGCTCTTCTAATCTATTACAATTATACAACTGGAACAAAAAAGAGGTCCAAGGGTAGAAATTGGTAAGCACTACATCCTTTTTTCCGTGGTGAAAAATAGGTGTAGAGCATATAAATTTAGTAGTGAGATGGCCTGTGTCCAGTCTGTATTATTGTTGGTCCTACTGCTAAATACATATGATTTGTTTTTAGGTTTCCCACCAGTCAAATTAGGTCCCTTAAATATGTAAATTAGGGGACAAATACTCATTACAAAATCTCTATTTAAAATTCATCTGTGATGAATGAGGTATACAAAGAGCCCAATCGATTAACAGAACTGTAACAGATCAAGCTAGTTTAACTGAGCAACACCATTGGACTAAACTGTCAGGATTTTAGCCCAAAACACTCCTGCCAGGTAGAACAATTTACTTGCACTTCTTTCAATTTTAGTGTAGCATATTCGCTGAGCTTGATGTGGTCTCCTCTACATTGGGATTCCACATGCACTTGGTGACTGCTTTGTAGGACACCTCCCTCCGTCCACAAGCATACCCTTAAGTTTCCAGTCACCTGTCATTTTAAGTCTATAACTTGCTCCCAGTCTGATCTTTCTATCCTTGGTCTGCTGCAGTTGTCCAATGAAGCTCGAGGAAAGCACCTTATCTTTCGACTGAGACTTTACTGCCTTCTGTACTCAATATTAAGTAGAATAACTTTAGATTGTAACATTTTCTCCCATTTTGTTTGATTTCTTTTTACTGGTTTGTTTCTTTTTCTTTCTTATTTCTCTCATTTCCTTTTCTTTGCTTTTGGATGGCAGCTTTTCAGGATCCTACCAACACACCTCATCCAGAGACATCCTTTGTTCCTTATGTATCCCGTTACCACTCCTTTTGACCTTGCACCATGAAATTTTTCGTCATCTAATCACTCCTGCCCTCTGCTTTTTCACAGACTTTCCCTTTTGTTATTCTTCCCACCTTTACCCCTGTTACTTATTTAAAACTTGTTACATTTCTAATAATTCCCAGTTCTGATGAAAGGCACAGACCTGAAAGTTAACTCTTTCCCGCTCCACAGATGCTCCACTGAGTGTTTCAAGCATTTTCTGTTGGATATTACTGTCATTTTACAACATTATACCATTGATCAATCTGGGAGAATCAATCACTTATTTGGAAGGAAAAGTGAACAGTCTTTGATTGTAGGCTTCCATAATTGGTGTCTTTTGTATTCTTGAACACTTATTTCATTATTTTTTGTGGCACCTTTGTAGATTGGCTACTCTGTTTCCTAAATTAAGACACTGATTACACTCCCCCCTGTATTCTTGCATAGGCATCACTGGCAGAACCAAAGTTTGTTGCCCAAGCCTAATTGCCCTAGGACTGAGTAACTTGTTAGGCCATTTCAGAGGGCAGTTAAGAGTCAACCACATTGTTGAGGGTCTGCAGTCACATGTAGGCTACATCAGGTAAAGTTGGCAGATTTCCTTCCCTAAAGGGGCATTAGTGAACCAGATGGGTTTTTACACCAATGATAGTTTCATGCTCACCGTTACTGAGACTAGCTTTATATTCCAGATTTATTAATTTAATTTAAATTCCATGAGGATTTGGAACCATGTCCCCAGAGCATTAGCTCGAGCCTCTGGATTACCACTATACCACCACCTCTCTTCACTTCAGTAGTACTTCATTGACTGTAAAGTGTTTTGGGGCATCCTGAAGTCATGAAGCCATAAGTACAAGTATTTTTTCTTTTATAATATGGTGTTTACAAATACTCTGTCTGCAGAAAGTATCTACTTTAGCCTAAAATGAACATAGATGTAAAACAAAGTGCAGGCCCCAAAGGAAGCTTATTGTATTCTAGATGCAAATCCATCACCACACTGAATGCAGTTATACTAAAACACTCGCTTGTTTGCAGACTGTGTACTTACCTAGCTCCACTTAATCTAACACTGCAAGCAAACACATTTAACTCCAGTGTAATGATACGAAGATTTTAAATAAGCCAATAACTTAATTTTATAGCATACATGTGTTTTGCTACATTGGGACAATTGTTCATATGCTAATGCAATGCATATTAATATATTAAATTCCAATTTCAGTCTTTGATCCAAAGGGCAAAAAAAACCAAACTAAAGAAGTAATTGAGTTTTAAAAATAGCAGAGACTTATACGACACCACTTCAATAGCTGGATCGATGCACAGAAAGATTGCGTAATGTGAGTAACTAATAGACTATCAGACCGTGGCTTGTGTAAGAACTTTAATAACTGGTGTAAGAAAAAGCAGCTCAATAAAATATGGGGCCTAATCTTGTGGAGGGGATTGGGGTGTCAGCTGCCAGCTACACTGCTGCGAAACCTCCATGTCGTTGCTTTTCAGGAAGGGCCTGCAAATTTTGTGCCAATAAAGTACTTAACAGGCCATTGGCAGGCACTCCCCCAGGATCCATGACCCTGGGTTGGAAATCCCACCTCTCAAGAGCTGCGGGCCAATCAGAGGCTGGCAGCTCTTCTCTCAGCAGCACCACCGGGTAGGCGATCATTGTTGCAGGTACAACACTCACCTGAGGCCTCAGCTCAGGGAGGGACACAGGCACAGGTGAGTGACGGCGGGAAGGTATCGCGGGGAAGGGGAGTTGGCAGGAGGGGCAGGGAGTGGCTCTGAGTGGGCCCCCCACTTCCTGATGCTGGGTCCCTTCTTCAGACACTGAATGCCTTTGAAGGACTCTGTTCCCCACTATCCCCCATCCAGGAGCCTGCAAGCAACTCCACCAAGGTTTCTTTGTTATGGTGAGTCCCCACCTGCCACAGGGTTAGGAACATAAGAGCAGGAGTAGGCTATTCAGCCCATCGAGCCTGCTCCACCATTTAGTACGATCTTGGTTGATCGTCCACTTCAATGCTTTTTTCCCCACACTATCCCCACATCTGTCAATGTCTGTTTTAAACAAAGTCAATGACCACAAAGTCAATGACTGAGCTTCTACAGTCCTCTGGGGTAGAGAATTTCAAAAACTCACAACCTTTTGAGTAAAAATAATTCTCCTCATCTCGGTCCTAAGTGGCTTTCCCCTTACTTTGAAATTGTGTTCCCTGCTTCTAGATTCCCCAGCCGGGGAAACATCTTACCTACATCTAACTTGTCTATCCCTTTAAGTATTTTGTGGGTTTCAATGCGATCACCTCTTATTCTTCAAAGCTTTAAAGTATATAGATCCAGTTTCCCCAATCTCTCTTCATAGGACAGTCCCACCATCTGGGAACAAATCTGGTGAACCTTCATTGCACTCCCTCTATGGCAATATTATCCTTTCTAAGCTAAGGAGACCAAAACTGCACACAGTACTCCAGGTGTAGTCTAACCAAGGTTCTATAGAATTGAAGCAAGACATTGCTATACCTGTACTCAGATCCTCTTGTGATAAAGGCTAACATACCATTAGCCTTCCTAATTGCTTGTTGCATCTGCATGTTAGCTTTGGTTAGGGTTAAAACCAGCAGTGGCATGATGAGGTCCTTAATTGGGCATTAATTGTTCACTTAAGGGTCTCAACTGGCAGCAGGATAGGAAGGCCATTCACCGGCCACCCCACCTCAGACTTAACTGGCATAGAGGCGGGAAGAAAGCGGGGTCCCCACCTGCCACCCTCCCTCCCAATTAGATGCTCTCATGCCATCAAATTCACCACAGGGGAGGGCTTCCGCACATGACTTCATGATTCATATTCCCTTGAGTATAGAGGATTTAGGGGTCACTGATTGAGATGTTTAAAATATTAAAGGAATTCAGGTAGGATGGATACAGAAAAACTATTTCCTCTGCTGGGGAATCAAGAATGGGACAACATAAATCTGAAAATTAGAGCTACATCTTGGAGGCAAATCAGGAAGCACATTTTCACACAAAGGCTAGTAGAAATTTGGAATTTTCTCCTCAAAACGTTGATGGATGTTGGAAGAAGTGGAGCTTTCATGACTGAGATCAGTAGATTTATGTATAGTAAGGGTGCTTCAGTGAGTAGGAAGATACTGAAGTTCAGGTTCAGATGCCTTCAATTATATTAATAATTTTAAGTTTGTTGATTGTTCATGGAACAACATAATTGTCAATCCAGTAAGATAAAGCCAGAGGAGTTTACTGTTTTGCAGTTTACTTTATCTATGCATATGAAGCTCTCAGACAGGAAAAAACCTGCTAGTACAATGATTCTGCCCCACATTCATGATGGTTGGGGAATCATGTCTAGACATTTCCCACGCACTGTGTATGATCTCAACTTTCTAAATTCTTACTTAAGTACATTTGGGAGCCTTGCCTTCAGCTTTGAGAATCCTTAAACACTTTCATGGAAAATGTTTGGTCCGTGTCCCATTCCTATATCTTAAAGAGACATGTTGAAAATGCTCTAAAATGTATGGTTAATGCTTCAAATAATTTACTTTTCACAGAATATTTTGGATAGAAAAACAGTTTTCCATAAGCAACATAAAAAAATTATTGCTAGCCAAATCATGTACAATTCATGATGGACTTTTAGACTTTTTTTGAAGCTATATGGACTTATCAAGTTTTATATCCTGCAAAATTGGACAGGATTTTGCCCTCTGCAGACTAAGTGCGGTGGTGTGTAGCAAAAGTGATGCTTTTCCAGCCGGCTGTAATAGCGGGCTTCTGCACCAGATTATCCGTGTCACACCTCATTTTATTAATATTAGCAGGGAGGACATTGGATATTGTGGCTGATCGGGCTGTGATTCACCTGCCCTGCTGGGACCCAATTGCATCGTCTATCCAGGCGCCGTACTTACACTGTATCCGTGCACAACCTCCACTGTCTAGGGCCCAGGGTTGCTGGAAGGGAGAGGTAGCCCCAAAGTGAAGAAGAGTAGCATCCCCAAGTTTAGGGGCAGAGTGCTGGGGCTACTTCAGGACACTGTGGAGGAATGCTGGGATGTCTTCTACCCCCATGATGGAGGTCCACAAATCTCACCACAGCAGCTTGGGAGCAGGTGGCCAGCACAGGAGCGCCAACTTAGCTAAGGAGGGATCAGGCATCCAGTGAGGGAAGAAGATGAATGATCTTATCCGTTCTGCCAGAGTAAGTCAACCTTCTGTAATAATAACAGAAAATGCTGGAAAAACTCAGCAGGTCTGGCAGCTTCTGTGGAGGGAAAAATGGGATTAATGTTTCGAGTCCATATGACTTCTTCAGAGACTTTCTCCTCACTCTCAACTCACACTCTCACAAGTACATCAGACATTCGCAGCCTGACAGTCCACAGGGAATTCACACAGTACAAGCACAAGGGACATCACCACTGATTCTCTCACACACCTTGACATCTCCATCTGGTCTCACATCATGTGCAGCTCAAGTGCCCAGCCCTTACACAGGTCCACTCAGCACCCACACAAAGCAGGCATCCTTAACATCTACCTTGACATCCTTCCTGCTCACAGTCTCTCCATCTGTCTTTGTGCAGGACAGGTTTGCCTATAAAAAAAGGGAGAGATCCCAGGCTGGTGGAGGCATGCTGGGGCTCAAGGCCCTCACTCCGTATGAGAAACACGCTGTTGAATTGACCAGAGAGGGCTGGGACTGTGCATGCACCTATATTGAGACCAGTGTCTCCCTACCATGCGAGGACCTTGCATCATCGTTCAGCCAACGATACTGTGAGTGCAATGTAATGTTGATTATGTAGCCATTCACTAATTATCTCTTCTCTCTTTGACAAGCACCAGCGCAGAACGCAGCAGAGACAATGAGAGTCAGCCCCTCAGCTCCAGCCCCCACACGACCTCGGATGAGGATCCTGATGACACACCAGTTGAAGACCTGTCATAGCGTTCACCCGTACCCTCCACCAGTGGGAGACATACACCTCAGCGAGACCTAGTTCTAGAGCAGGCTCGGGATCACAATCTGGTGAACACAGAACAGATTCTGGTCCACAGCAGGCAGCGGCACGGACATCCAAGGTCACCAGCACTCAGAAGGCAGCTGGAGGCAAGGATTCTGCTGTGCCCCAGTCAGCTTCTGGACTCCATCCTAAAACAGATGCTGAGCCTCCGGACTCCATCCTAACACAAATGTTGGAGCTGCAGTAACATACACGAGAGTGTCAGGCAGGGTTGTCAGATGCAGTCAGCAGATTACAATGGGTGATGAGCAGTCCATCTGTGTTCATTTGGAGGTCATAGCGCTGATATGCCAGCTCGCCAAGGTCAACACTGGTAGGATAGCAGTCGCCTTGGAGACCCTGGTCCAGGACATAGGGCCTGCTGTAACCTAGGACTTGCACTCCATTGCTGTCGGCTTTGGTGGCATCCATCAATGGCTCTGCAAGAGGGGTAGAGGGTAGCTTGATCTCACTCCAAATGCCCCCTCTCCTCAAGGAGTCAGACAGGGGCCCTTGGGCACCCATAGGGACAAGGATCAGCAGCAAAACACCCCAGTGCCATCGACCCCAGTGACTCAGAGAGTTTCCAGCCGATCCCAATCCCCTCTCTTCGTGACCCCATCAGCTGCAAATCCACAAGGCGAGAGGGATGCAGCTGCCTCACAGCAGGAGACCCAAAGTAGGCTGGTGCCCTCCAGGTCTCGGCCCTCCAGAGGATGCCGCCAAAGTCATCAAAGACAACAGGGCTTCCCTTGTTGTGTATGTCTCTTCTGTCTGGTGAACTGTTTTGTGGTCAGTCAAGTATCACCACTCCCCGCCCTTTTCGCAGAAGTTGCATCATGTGCCTCCACTCGATGTTGCATGCAACCATCTCATAACATGAGTTCTCTGCTCAGTGCTGACATCAGTGATGGAGCAACCTCAAGCAAAAGTGCGGATACGCAAAGCGTCTCTGAGACATGCCTTGCAGGTTCCAATGATGGTTAGTCTTGACTGTACAATATGGAGGTTCAAGTAGTCTCCCAACACATATGCATTGTGGAATGATCAATCTGTGGTATAGATGATAAAATGTAGATGCGCTTGGAAATGGGCATCTTTCAATGGTCTCCACGTACTCTCCGTAAGCTGTGAAGGTGGTCTATCTATCAGCCCTAACTCAGAGCTCATTTGCACTCCTGTCTGCCTTTAGCATTCTCTAACCTCCGAGTAGAAATTTGCACAGCACCCCAGTAATAGTGCCCATCTTCCAATCTCCATGTTTTTGATCTCTGGACCTCACTGACACATGTTTGTCTTAGCGTTTCCTGCTGGAGGTTGGAAAGTTAGCAACCTTGGAGTCATGCGCATTCTGCCCACAAGGCTATCGTGGTTATGGGAAGATGCAATGCCATAAGATCTGGTTAGCATCCCTGATTTAAACCCTCTACAAGCTCCAAGATGCTAATTCCAAATGATAATGTGGAACAGACATTGGCATCTTTGTGCCTGTTTTCTGTGTTCATATGTCAGGCAGAGGTGATAAAAATATATTACCCTGAAATGGGTTAACAGCGAGGATGCAATACAGCTGATGTGTGCTCTTTATTACCAACAACTAGTAACCTTGAGGGCTACACGGTGTGTCTGCATCTTCAGTATCAGGAAGGCCAGGGCTGGACATTAGGGAGAATGAGAGATTCCAAACGGAGGCATGTTCATGACTGGCAGGCAGCTCTTAAGAGTATTGTACTCGTAAAGTGTGCGTTGTCCATTGAAAATTCAGGGTAACTGCAGCCCTGCATCCTTCCCTAAGAGTTTCAGATGACTGTGTCCTGAGGATTTTTGTGATGTTGAGGACTGAGTACTATAGTTCAATAGTTCTATTGCTTGATCAGCCGACTTAGCCCAAATATTGCCTTGCACTATCACCATCGAAATCACACAGAAGGCAAAGTCCCTATTGATCTCCTTGATGCACCTTGTCCGAATGAAGGTATACTGCCATGACTGACCTGAAGATTGCAGTGGTGCTCCTTCCTCTTTTCAGCTGTCATTGTGAGTGAGATGTTGCAGAAATGTTTGAAGAGGCTGAACCATCTGAGGTGTGGTGACAAAAGGTCCTTCTATAGTTATGAACAACTTTATGAAAGGCCACATGCTCCTGAGGCTGCCTGACCTTCATAGGATGAGGACATGGTAAGCTAGAGTGAAACTACTCATTCACAGATTGAAGTGGATGGTTGAAATGAGAAGGATAGCATTGCAGGTAGTAAGGTGGGCCCAACAAAGCAGACACTGATCAGAGAGGATCAAAATAGCTAGTCGTCATCATCTTCCTGGAATCTGGTGGCGATTAGCGTTTCCGGTGCACACCTGCCCCTTGTAGCCAGTGCAATAGCCTCTTCTCCTGCTCCCTCAGCTTCCTGGCCATCCTTTGCAGGAGACCTGCAGCCATGTAGCTCCTCCATCTCATCATCTTGCAAGACATCCTCCCTTTGGAGCACCAGGTGTATAGCGCTCAGCAAGTCACGATGATGCATGAGACCATTTGGGGAGTGAACTGCAGAATGCCAACTAACCTGTTGAAACATCAGAATCGCATCTTCAAGATGTCAATGGTCTGCTCTATCAATGATCATGTTGCAGGATGAGCAACGTCATACCATTCCTCAGAGGCAGTTTCTGGATCCCAAACGGGGGCCATCGACCATGTCTTTTGTAGGTAGCCTTTGTCCCCGAGCAGCCAACCCTGGATATACTGAGGTCCCTCAAAGATTTGCGAGATGTGCGATTGACTCAAGATGGATGAGTCGTGGCAGCTTCCTGGGTATCTGGCGCATACCTGCAGAAGGTGATTGCAGACCAGCTGCATCAGTTTCCTGTTGATGTATTGGACTAGCTGCTGCCAGGGAGCTCTTAAAGCCAAATGAGTGCAGTTGAAGGCTCCTGTGGGAATCCAGAAATAGCAGAAGTCCTGGTTAAGCCCTTGAAGGAGCCACTCGTGTAGGAGCTTAGAACAGTGGTGACTTTGAGAGCCAGCGGCAACGGATGTCCTCCCAGTCCCTATGGTTCCAACTCCCCCTGAAGAATGTGGCAGATGTGACCAACCAGACCTCTAGACATGTGGAGGCATTGACAGCACTGTGTCTCGTTCATCTGGAGGTATGACAAGTGCCTACTGTACAGCCTTGGTCTTGTGAGATGCTTATGCTCAGCTCTGTGGGCCTCAGCTTCCGGGAATGGAGAGGGCCCTGCTGCCCCTTGCTCATCAGAGTGAGACTCTTCCTTTTGGTGAGCCTGGTGCTGATGTGCCAATCTTCTTTGCATTTGGTATTGCCTGTATGCCAGGATGAATGCAACGTGTTAGATTCACCATCCATCTTTCTCTCACTTTCCTCTCTGCAGGAACATTGCACAGAAGAATGAGTGAGCATTAAGCTCCGAAGGTCATCTCCCTGTTGCTGACTGGGGATTGACTGTGGTGCCAATGGGATCCTTTCAGTGCAGGCACAACATCCCAACTTAAACCCTTGGTAGTGTGATTATATCCACCCCTCCTCCTCCTCACCACCCCCTGCCCCCCCCACCCCCCCACCCCAGCTAACCCTACTGCAATGAGAGTGCATTGAACAGGCACTTAAATCTGCAGGAGTTTTGGCAGGCACTAGAAGCCTCAGGCTGCGCACTCTAACATCCAATGAGGGAATGAGATTTTTTTAAGGGGAGGTGGGTGTTCCCAGCTCTGAATCTGCAATGTTTAGACATTCTGTAGACAAAAGGTATCTGCAGTTTGTCCCATTGCCTCCTTGACCAAAGGGTTGTTCTGCAAATGGGGATCTCCCAAGAATGGGACAAATGGGTTATTGCAAGGAAATCGATTCATGGGATG
Source organism: Carcharodon carcharias (assembly GCF_017639515.1). NCBI lineage: Eukaryota > Metazoa > Chordata > Chondrichthyes > Lamniformes > Lamnidae > Carcharodon > Carcharodon carcharias. The sequence continues at coordinate 72,660,909 of NC_054478.1, forward strand.
AACCGTGATTAGTCTTGCACGAATGCGTCATAACGGTTAAGGCTCCTGATTCCCTCCACTGTCATTGAAATGCTCCCAACACATCTCAGCTATGCCTTCCTCTTTATCAGGGAATACAGATTTCAGTTGGGTGTCCCTTCAAATGGCCCACAAGTGCAGTGGTCAACTCCTCCCACCAACCCAGAGAGCCATCCCCTGCAGAGTTTGTTTATACTTTCTTTTTCAACTGCGACATAGCTTCAGGTTAGAAAATGATGGTGCTGAGGTTCTACTACCAGACCAGCTTCGACCTTCCCCCTGTGACTGTGGAAATCCCTTCCATTGTCCTGGAGTAGCATAATGTTCAGATTACCTTCCCTCCAATCACTCTCAGTTTTGCCCTTCCAATCCTTGATCCCATTGTCATTGTGGTGGTTATCACTGTCTTACCCCCTGAACCCTCTGAGGTTGATGTGCCAATGCCCCATGTAGACCCAGCCCCTCCCCATCTTGAAGCCTATTGCGCAGTCACATATAGTGTCACATATACAGTCACAACCCTCACCCTACATTATCTTCTCCCAATCTACAGGCTGCAGATGACTTCCCTGGCAGTGACTGTGCCATCTGCGGCCTAGTACTATGCCAGAAACCCCCAAACTGACATGTGTGAGGTGGTGACTACTCCCTGTGCACACTGTGCTGGGCATAACTGACACAGGACGAACTGGCCCTCCCCCTCCCTGTACTGGCTCAAGGGCAGTCGTTCGACAATCAGCAATCTAATCCGCGACACTTCTGCACTGGACTGTCTTTCCATTTTGGCCCCGGGGACGTTACCCCGGACCCTAAGACAAGTCTTTGCCCTCCAGCTCTTTCCCTTGCCTCTGTCCTATGTCACACTCCACCCCCAGACCAAGTCTTTTCCCACCAGCTCCTTTCCACCCAGCCCCCCACCACCTTACCGCTGCTCTGGTATGTACAGCCTTGGCTCTGAATCCTCCTTGAGTTCCCTCTGCTGCTGCCTGCACAGCCTGGCAGGGAGTTGGAGCAGCTGTGAGTGCAGCTCGGTGAAAGGTAGGCGAGCATACCTCGAGGTCACGGTTGAAGTGCAGTTCATCAGGTACGCGTCACTTATATCTGATCATGAATGACGCCAATCTAATTAGGCTCCAGCATGGTCTTTTGGTCAGGAGTGGGGGGCGTGATTCTGGCGAGCTGCCTTTATAATGAGCATTCACGATATTTACATATATTCAAGTGCCATCCCCGACATGGCGCGGCGGGGGAGATGTGCGCTGCCATTAAAGTTGGTAGCGGACAATCGTGATGTCTTTTTATGCTGGCGGAAACCAGGTTTTGGAGCTTCCTACACATTTTCCAGTTCTGCCCACCATGACACCTGTCACTGACGGGACCAGAAAATTAACAGATGTCTGTACACATGCAGAAGCTGTACAACTGGTCCATTCACATTCCTAACTCAAAGATGCAGTTCCTGAATAAAAACAGGTACTTCTAGTTCACAGATTGGTCTTCACTGGGAGAAAGTCTAGATAAACTCCAACTTTTTAATAACACTCTAATAAATAGAAGCATGACAGGGCACCACAGTCCCTTGGAATACACATCCCATTCCATGTGGGAACTTGAGGATGCTTCTCATGTCCTGGACAACCACGGGCTGGATTTAGTGTTCCTGATGCAGATCCTGCCAATGAAATCCACATTGCATAGGTGAGGTCCCGACCAAATTAAATGTCTATCAGGCTGGGAGCTCTCCATTGCAGGCAGTGCGACTGGGAGAGGTGGCTGCTGCCAGTGATACAGTGAGCCTTCATCAGAGATCACCCAGGAGGTGAGTGGATTGGGTTGGGGGGTCACGGGGGGTGGAGGGGGAGGAGGAGAGGGGCCAGATGCAAGAGCTGGAGTTGTCTCTCAGCGGGGTCCTCCTTCTTGATGCTGGGTCCCTCGATCGGGCACTTGGTGTCTTTGAAAAGAGAGGCCCCTGGGAGGCTGCTGACAGAACCTACAGGTCAAAACCTGCAAGAGGCATGGGAAACTCATCTGAGTTCAAGAGAATCCCTGTGCCATCACCAAGCCCCAGTGGGGTCAGGCACAATGATTTTTAACTGGGTCAATAATGAGCCTAATTAGCCAGCAGGTAGGTTCCCTGCATTGGTCTATTCCCATCACTGACTTAATGGGGGTCGGTTTTCCCATTGGCAAGAATGGGAAGTGCGGCCTTCCCTGCGATTATGCAGGCCCACTGCTACCTACACTGCTCCACCAGGCTCCATTAGATCCCATCTCATGTGTGCAGGAAGAGTTGTCAGCTGGAGGAGCTTGAGTTTCAGGTTTCGGAGCTGGAGCAGCAGCTGCTGTCATTGTGGTGCATTCCTGAGACTGAGAACTATGTGGATAGCACATTTATGGAGGTGGTACCCTCACGGCTTAATGTTATGCAGGCAGAGAAGGAACGGGTGACTGCCAGACAACCAAGGAGAACCAGACACATGGTGCAGGAATCTCCTCTGCTTCCTGCTCTCCTACCAGTATTCAGTTCAGAACACTGGTGAGGGTGATGGTTCATCTGGGGAGTACAGTCAGACACAAGTCCATTGCTGCATGGGTGGTTCAGTAGAGTGGGAGGACAACATTCCAGAAGCTGACTCTCTGCCATGCTGTGCCATCTTCACTCTTCCTGTAGGTAGACACTTGTCTATAACAATTTTCAGTATCTGCTGCAGCCAGAATGCACTCCCCCTTTAAGAGGCTCAGGCTGCAGAGTATTATAGGCTACCTTTAAATGGTGCAAGCCACTGCAGAACTTGGGCCCCATGCCCCATGCTAAGATGCACAGCTACCATCATTTAAGTTAGCAGGCAGCACACAAACTACATGCATTACTTAGACTAGGTGGCGGTTAATCACGTACCATAATCCCAATACCCTTTTTCTTGAGCTATCGAATTTTTATCATAGGGTATCCACCATGTTTACTGTTACCTTTAAAAGATAGAAAATACCATACTCTCAGCACTTTCAGACATCTAAAGGTTAAAATTAACAGTTCTCAAGGTACCAGGCTCCAGACATCATTTTGAAATTTGCTGAAGCAATACAGCTTGCATGTTTTTCTCTAGCTATTTTACAAAACAGTATGAAATCACATTAATAATTAATTTGATTCAGCACATCATCCTTTAGGTGAGATTTTAAACTGAGGTCCCATCTGCCTGTCTGAGTCGTTCAGGTGGTTGGTAAAGATCCCACAGCACTATTCAAAGAAAAGAATTTTCCCAATGTCAACCAATAAAATAATTGATTAACCATTCATCTTATGCCACTTATGGAACTGTAATGGGTGCAAAATTACTGCTTGCTCACCTACATAACAACAATTAATGTATTTAAAAATAATTCATTGTACCTAAAGGCTTTGGGATGTCTATATCAGCAATTATAAGGTGCTCTCCAATTTTTTGCTTTTTGTGCTATTCTGTGTGATTAAAGAAGTAGCCCCATTTCTCCATTATATAATCTGCAAGGACTTCAGTGCCACATTCAACTAAATTGGTTTTATGCATTTTTTACTGAGCTATCAATCTAAATTTGTGAATTCCACAACTGGATTCATCATTTATGCAATAAAATAGCTCATTAGATACCAGAGAAGTGTGGAAAAAGGATTACAAAGCCTCCTAGTTTCTGTTTTTCCCACTATTGGATTATGTTACAAATAATCAATTGTGGCACTAGTATAAACAGCAAGCCTGCCTGTTTTTCTTTAGCTTGTGCTAAATTATTAAGATCTTCATAAATAATGATCTACAATTAATGAGTAACAGGTTATTAATATTCTTCATTATGATTTGGCAAAATGGATGAGCTATCTTTTGTATCTCTGAAACATTATACTTCTGTTTTATAAATGCTGCCTGCATTACTGCTATCAAACAAAATATAAGAATTACACAAAAAGATTAATCACAACATTAACATTTCTTTTCGGTATGTGGGCATTGTAGGCATTTATTGCCCATCCTGTTTTCCCTGAGACGATGGTGGTAGGTCTTCTCCCTGAAGTGTTGCAGAGCATGTGGTATAGAGATTTGATATAACTGAACGGCTTTCTAGGCAATTTTAGAGGGTAGTTCAGAGTAAATTATGTTAGTGTGGGACTGGTGCATGCATGCACGAGCAGGCAAGGATAGCAGGTTTCTTTCCCCAAAAGGTATCAGTGAACCAATTTGTTGTAACTACAACCTCATAGCTTTATGGCCACTTTACTGATATCATGTTTTTTATTGTCAGATTTATTTCTATTTCTCAAATTTCATGCTGAAATATGACCTCACATTATCTAGATTACTACTGCAGTAACATAAACACAGTGCTACCATAATAAATTTATTCATAATTTAGGAATGCTAGTCATCTAATCATTAGAAACTAAGCTGCTTTATGTGTAGTAATAATTATACAAGCTGGCCCTGAGAAATTATTTATTACATATTGGACAAAACTATGCACGTTTAGTGTTGGAGGCAAATATAAAGGAATATCACATTTTGTGGCCAAGAGCAACAAGCAGTCTGCAAAATAGTTCTCAATGCACTGGGCTACTTTTTTTAAAAGCCAAAAGAATTATAGCAAAAGTTCTATACTAATAAGCTTTACTAATGAATGCTAAACTGCTTCTGCCAACAAACAACTTGAAAGCAACTGAAAAGATGCAAACTTATATATGCAATACGTAGGGGTTTATATTTTTAGAAATGGATCATGAAATAAATCATCATCATTCTGTATTGTAATACACTTAATGAAGGCCAGGTCAAAACAAATAATTTCCCTGGAGTATAAGAGTACCTGGTGATATAATGTAGAAGAAGTCCTTGAAGTCATCCATCCAGACTTCTGCCAGGCGTCTATTGTTCTTGTTAATGATATGTCCAGTACCACCAGGGAAAGTATATGGGGTTGCTTTACGGAACACATGACCAACGTGAGAACAAGTAATAATTTCCAAGGAACCACCACACTGCCATATCTGGGAAAAGACAAAGGAGATATTTTTCTTCACTGGTATTAATTCACCCAAATCAACTCAGTAAATATGATGTCAATACTCTCAGCAAAGTCAATGGTTACCCTCCTACACTCTAATATTTGGACCTTAAGTTGCATTGTACTTCTTAGGTAAACAATGCTGTGTTGTGATGAAAACAAAATGTCTTTATTCATTATTACTAGATATACATGTGTCTCAAATTTTCTTTACATTAACTATATCTTTCAAAAATTACAGAAAACTGCTTCATAAAATTCAACAAGATGTTAAATTTTCTGCTGGAAATGACTTTGGGTAAATATTCTATCTGCCCAGTTATGAGCTTATTTATTCAAATTGGATGTCTGTGATGAGGGAATGTCATACGACATATTCCTGTCACGGTGCTGCAGAAACGTTGTGTTCAAGAAATGCTTGCACAATTGCTGTGGACTGTTTGGGGGAGGAGTTCAAATATAAGTAGCCAGTTAGCTTAGTGCAATCCACTGCAGAGTGTCAAATTCAAAAGCTAGAACCTTAAAAAGCAAAATCTTTAATCAAGAGCTTTCCAAATAACAAGACATTAAATATCAAAAGCCAAAATATTTTAGTGCCATCGTCTTCCAAACTAAACTGAAACAAGACAACCCATTCCTGATATCATATTTCCCGGGACCTTCTATTGTACAATTATTCCTACCTTTATCAGGCAGGAATCGAATTAATCTATGCAAATCAGAGTACAATGACATGCACTGGAGCCCAATGCCATTTTCTACTGAGCAGAGCTTTCACCATGGAAACTTGGCTCAGTAAAACCTGATGGTACAGTAAAAGGGCTGACAAGTTAGGTGGTAAAATTATTTTTATTGAGCAAAAAGGGGCAGAATTGCTCTTCAAGGTTACACAGGAAAAATCATGGCCAATATGTCATCCTGGGCCCCTGCGATTATAAGCCCCTGCTCCCCAAACTATGGGTGGAATCTTGTAGAGGCAACAGAGTCATGTCCAGCTGAGCTTCACATCGATTCCTTTCGGGAATGCCTGCCGTATCTTGTTCCACTCAGGCATTTGACAGACTAACAGTCTTTCCCCAGCATCAAGGACCTCGGGGGCAGATGTCCCGCGTGCCGAGAGTTGTCAGCCAATCAGAGCATGGAAGTTGAATGGTAGTGCCATCGGAGGGGCAGTGGTTCCTGCTGGTCTGACACCCACCCAAGGCCTAGAATTGTTTCGGGATCCCAGGCCAAAGGTGAATAATGGCTGGAAGGGAGGGTTGTGGGGTGGGGGGTCTCAGGGAAGAGATTCGGCAGCAAGGGCAGGGGGTGATTCTCAGAAGGCTTCCTTCTTCCTGATGCCAGGTCCCTTCATCAGTCACTGAGTACCTTTGAACAAGGGAACCTGTGTGCCCTCAAGCAACCTCAACAGGGTTTTCCTGTCATGCTTCCCCCATGGCGAGACCCCCCCCACCTGCTGCTGGGTTAATATCAACGGTAACAGGATGAGGCCTTTGTTGCCATTAATTCCCCAGTTAAGGGCCTCAGTTGGTGGCAGGGCAGGAAGGCCTTCCCGAGAAGGACCTAATTGGGGTGGAGGTGGGAAATGTAGTGGGGTTCCCACCCGCCGCTCTCCTGCCTGATTAAATGGCCTCCCCCGCCACCAAACCTGTCACTGGTAAAAGCATAAGATTCCCCGCTACATTTCTGCCAGTTGGATCAGCCTCCATCTTCTGGTTTCTGCAAAATTTGTCATACAATTTAATCCATCTTGCAACAGTTCTCCCTGGTGTTGTTGGCACATTATATAACTCGCATAGTCCTGCATCAAAATCAAGTCAGTGCCTGAACTTTATAATTAGTTGCCCACAATCCACGCGAGTGTCTCATAAATCTCTCAAAATAGTTAAAACAGCGGGACAATTGGGGAGGTTAGTACACTACAAACACAACCTTCCATCAGTTGGGGTCAGGGGGTCAGCGCTTATGAATGAGTAGCTGTAACATATCAGGATTGTTGATTATTTTGATCTAGGAGGATCTCAGTTTAATTTATTTTGTAATTATGACATGAAGATGTTTTCAGGATGTATCTTTTGAAAACAAATTGGATCAGTTGAAGAATATGAACAAATCAAAGTTTGTTTAAACATTCTGGTAGACGTTTACACCTATTATTACTTGAGCCTGCAGAAGGCGGCTGCCACAGAAACCTTAACCAGGAGGTTAGGGTTAGAAACTAATTTGATTGACACTCTACTGGTCAATGCTTGGAGACAGAGAGGAGGGACAAGATTTGGCTTCCTGTTCAGCTAAAAAGAGTCTAGATGGTCAGAACGTCTGAACTGAACTAAGAATTTTGGACGGAGAGAGGGTCTCTCAAGCTTCAGGATAATCTGCTTAAGGATAATTACTGGTCAAAAAAGTTTCATTTAGCTCACTGACTGGGACAGTGTTGTGTAATTTGCCATTTTCGATGTGGAGTATTACTAAATGAATTTAATTTACTTTAAGCATTCAAGTATAAAATGAAAAATAGCTTCCTGATTTATAACTTGTCTTATCCAACTAGAGTCTGCCTCATGGAAAATTGGAGAAAAGGATATGGAGACACACACTTTATTTCAAATCAATATCCAACATACAAAACAAGGTGCTTCAATGTCAGGACCACCTCTTTCAGAACTTGATACTGGGCAGTAAAGGAGAATTCCTGATCATAAGCGGTATAGAGAATGCTTATGGTGGAGACCTGCTATTTGTCAAACTGTATTCTTGTTTTCTTTATTCATTTATGGGATGTGGGCATCGCTGGCTAGGCCAGCATTTATTGCACATCTCTAACTGCCCTTGAGAAGGTGGTGGTGAGCTGTCTTCTTGAACCGCTGCAGTCCCTGCAATGTAAGTACACCCACAGTGCTGCTGGGGAGGGAGCACCAGGATTTTGACCCAGCGACAGTGAAGGACTGGTGATATATTTCCAAGTCAGAATGGTGAGTGGGTTGGGGGGGATCTTCCAGGTGATGGTGTTCCCATGGATCTGCTGCCCTGGTCCTTCTAGATGGTCATAGGTTTGGAAGGTGCTGTCTAAGGAGCCTTGGTGAGTTCCTGCAGTGCAGCTCATAGATGGTACACACTGCTGCCACTGTGGGTCAGTGGTGGAGGGAGTGAATGTTTGTGGATGGGGTACCAATCAAGTGGGCTGTTTTGTACTGGATGGTGTCAAGCTTTTTGAGTGTTGTAGGAGCTGCACTCATCCAGGCAGTGGAGAGTATTCTATCACATTCCTGATTTGTGCATGTGTGTCCCTCTGGATGTTGACATCCATACCTACCTCTTCACCTTACGATCTAGCCCATCTGGAATCCTGTTTCTTTCTTGCCACCATCCCTCTTCTGCTCAAACCACCCCTCCATTCTTCACCCTATCCAGCTAGTTGAAAGGAGTTTTTTTGGTGCCTTGCAAGTCTCTGTCTTTCCATGATTTAAATGCAGCCTGTCTCTCCTATACAAGTCCTTTTTATTCTGGAAAGATTCCCAGTTCATTGTGAAAGTAATATATTTGTTCTCACAGCATTGTAAAATTGCTCACAAAGCCCCAACAGAAAATAACCACTTATATTCTGCAATTTTGTTATTCTAGCTCGTGATGCTTTGAACCATGACATAGAGAATGCTACTTAAAAAATAATTTTATAGAGAATAGAAAGAGCAAATGACTAGTGCCAAAATAGTTTGTGTCCTTTTGAACGCGATGCATGAGTACAAATAAGTTAAGTAACATGTTGAGAAATACAAAGTGATGGTGCACATTAGAAAAGAAAGCACATACAGTACCCTGATCTACATTAAAAGCTGGTACAGAATGAAAAATGGAGTGTTGTACTTAAGTACAGAGTTTATTCCATATTGCACAAAATGAAATATAGTAAACTGCATCAGTTACTACTTAGTTCTTAGAAATTTGACACAGCTAATTTGAGGATCTTTCTTTCCCATTAAATCCAGAATGCTACAATAAATTGAAACATTACAGTAGAATCCCCAAAAACAATATTGTTAATATGAAACATTATTATATTTTTTATTAGTCTCAGGCTTACTTTGCCAAATGAAGGAAACTCATGACATTTTCAGTTACCTGGCTTGAAAGTTATGTTACTGTTTTTATACCAAGGTCCTGTGATTCCAGCTGTAACCAGAGATCTTCAACGTCTGACCATACAGAATAGCATAGTCCATTTGCATAGTGCCTTTAACATAGTAAAATGTCCCAAGATGCTTTACAGGAATATTATCAGACAAAGCCTGATACCAAGACAGATGACATAAGGGGATATTTGGACAGGCATCTTGGGGGCTCAAGATTGACCAGAAACTTAACTGGACTAGCCAGATAAATATAGTGGCTGCAAAAGCAGGTCAGAGGCTGGGTATTCTGCAGTGTGTAGCTCACCTCTTGAGTCCCCAAGACCTGTCCACCATCTAAAGTACAAGTCAGAAGTGTGATGGAATACTCTCCACTTACCTGGATGAGTATAGCAAAAAGCTTGGCACCATCCGGGGCAAAGCAGTCTGCTTTATCAGCACCCCATCCACAACCTCAAACAGCTATGCGTACCATTTATAACATGAACTGTAGCAACTCGCCAAACCTCCATTGACAGCACCTTCCAAATCTAGGACCTCTGCCATCTAGAAGGACAAAGGCAGCAGATACATGGGAACACCACCGTCTGCAAGTTGCTCTCCAAGCCACATGCCATCCTCACTTGGATCTACATTGCCATTTCTTCAGTGTTGCAGGGCCCAAAAACCTGAAACTCCCTGCCTAATAGCATCATTACATCATATGGACTTCAGCAGTTCAAGAAAGCAGATCACCATCCACCTCCTCAATTAGGGGTGGGCAACAACTGCTGATTTGCTAGCGATGGTCACATCTCATGACAAATGAAAAAAGCCATGTTTACTATACTGATTTTCATAACTTAACCCTCTAAGCCATTCTGCTGAATCTATGCTGCTCTCCCTCCAAAGCCAATCCATCATTGCTGAGGTGTGATGCCCAAAAGTGGATGCAGTATTCCAAATGGGGTCTGGTCAAGGCTCTGTGCAAGCATCCCCTTTGTATTCCAGTTCCCTTGCGATACCAGCCAACATTCCATAGCTTTTTATGATTATTTTTTGAACCTGTCTGCCAGCTTTTAATATTTTATCTACTTCAGCTCCCAAATCTCTTCGTTTCTTTTCAGTTTCTCAACATTTCGAAACTACTTTCATTTGTCTTGCTTGTCAAAACCAAATGGCCATGCACCTGTCCATACTCAAATCCATTTGCCTCAGTTAATTTGTCAATTCCCTTTGCCACCCCTTACTCTCATATACACTACATAATTGGCAGCATTTTGCCCTTGGCGGGGGTGGGCAGGGCAGTCGGGAAGCCAACCACCACCCGCGACCGGCGCCGCACCATGATTTCACACTGGCGGGCCAATTAAGACCCGCCCAGCCTGAAACGGGAGCGGCAGCGCTGCCTGTGTGGGGGTGGGGGAGGAGGGTGAGCGGGGCGAGTGCAAACTTTGTGCATGCACGCGAGTGAGTGCTTCATAATCTCCCTGAGGCACACAGCTGCCTCAGGGAGATGAAGAGATATGAAAAAAAAATAAAAATGTAATGAAACATGTCCCTTCATGTATCACATGAGCAGGGACATGTTATTGATGAAAAATTAAAGTTTTTATTTTATTTTTATTTGCTTTTGGAAACCTCAACCCGCTCGTGGATGATGTTTCAAAAAAAAATGCAAAGGCCACTTGCCAATTGTTAGGTTAGACAGCCAAAGAAAAATTTAATTGATTACTTAATGGCCTTAACAGTCCTGTTAACTGTCGGCGGGCCCCCTGCTGACACTGGCATGCGCCCGTTGAATGAACCATTGCACGACTGTGCGTTGATGTCGGCACACTCAGTCGTCGTCAACGCATGTCATTTCACGCTCGAGCGGGTCAGGCACGTGCCTGCCCACCGAGAGAAAATTTCTGCCTGTTGTCTCTTCTGGACCTGCCTCCTTGCCCTAACCGTGGTAGAGATTGAGGCACTGTGGGTCAGGCCTGTCTTTGATCAGAGAAATGAAGAAGAAGAAAAAGAATGTTGCTTCTATTAAATGTCTATATACTCATACATAATTGGGGTGGAGAAAACCTGGAGATGTCCTTTCAGGTAAGTAAATAGTTTATCTTACAACAGAAATTACATTGCCAAACTAAAACAAGTCAGAACTGCTTCAGTTTCATCACACTTCCTAGCTTTCAATCTCTCATGTATAAAGCACTTTGGGATATGATTATGTTAAAACCAATTCACAAACTCAAGTTCATTGATATTTACATTGACAGGAGAATTATACCATATAATGCACAATCTCTTTCTGCTTCTTTGCCACTTTAACTCTTTCTCAAGCCAATTTGCACACCAATTTTCAGCTGCAGCAAACAAATGCAGTATCTGTCTCAGAGATACATTACTGGTGTTCACACCACCCCTTAAATAATGGTGACAAGTCTAGGAAAATGTGCTAGGAGCAATAGCCATGTTAAATGTGGCAAGGTAGGCTCCTGGCAAGAGTTAAAGGGAACTGCAGAGGTTTTGGGGAATAATTCTACTGCAAATTTTGGTTTGGCAGTTTTGAAGCAGTAGATCATTATACTCCATTTTCCGCCCTAAAACTGTAATCTGATGAGTGGTAATAGAGGAGAATCTAATCCACAAACTATCAAGAAAAGCTGTGTGACACACTAAAATTTTGTTCATATGAGACTTGACGACATCTTACTTTGCCCACAGATTTTATCACTAGGATTTTTTCCAGCAAGTTACCATTGCTTACTTGATATGGTTTGATTTTACAGTACTTTGAGAATCATCCTCCTGAAAGTTCAGTCATAAATATGCACAATGTGCTCAGCCAATAGTTAATGAGTAGCTGGAAAATATCAATTTTTCATTATTGCATGTTTAAAAGTAAGTTATTCTGTTGCCAAATTCTATGTACATATTTAAAATTGAGTGAATCGTTTTGACACAATGATTAATGATAAGATAAACTACTTACTTACCCGAAAAGACATCTCCAGGTTCTCTCCACCCCAAATATCCATCCCTGCATCATATGTTCCAATTTCTTCAAAATAATCCCTGTCAATCGAAAACAAGCCCCCGGCCATGGTAGGTGTCCTAAAGGAAAGACAATAATTCATATGTGACTTCTTGGTACGGACAACTACAATTGGTGGTAAATATACTAGCTTGGTGATGTAATTAATTATTTGTGAAGTTTCTCAAAAATATATTGGTGATTTAAATTCCTGGAGCAGAAGTTCCATTTTTACTTCTCTGTAGTGAATTGGTACTTAGAAATCTAGCCTAACAGGTAAAATCTACCTTTTTCTCTGAATAGGAATGTTGGCCAGTTAAATGGGGTGTGGTTTAAGATTTGTCAATACCAATGGGGAATTCTATTTCACTGGTGTCAAAAGAAATTTCTTAATACCAATGTACTTGCCATCCATCGTATAAACTTGTGTGCCAAAAATAAAATATACAATTATTTCTTTATAAGTAGGAGAAAAAGGTGAAGGAGCCTGAAAAACGAAACTATTAAATACATTAACATTCACCCTTGTGTCTTAAATTCGTTCCTGATCATATGTCATTCTGTCTTCTGTTATTGACAACTGTCATTTGAATTTTAACATAATTGAATACTAATGAATATTTTAATGAATTAATAAACATATATTGAATATTAAACATAAAACTCATCCTGATATGGGTTAGGATAGATTATTTATGGCTACCTTCCATGGCATTGCTCTTTTGGACCAGTCAGGAGTCAAAGCAATCAAAAACAAAAACAGAATTACCTGGAAAAACTCAGCAGGTCTGGCAGCATCGGCGGAGAAGAAAAGAGTTGACGTTTCGAGTCCTCATGACCCTTCGACAGAACTAGTTCTGTCGAAGGATCATGAGGACTCGAAATGTCAACTCTTTTCTTCTCCGCCGATGCTGCCAGACCTGCTGAGTTTTTCCAGGTAATTCTGTTTTTGTTTTGGATTTCCAGCATCCACAGTTTTTTTGTTTTTATCAAAGCAATCAAAGCCAGTCTATCTAGGAGTGATTGCCAGAGCTGGATGACTCAAAATTAACTTATTTGAAATGCGAGTATAGTAGTTGGACTCAAGGAGGTCAAAAAGAAGAAGGAGGGATGGTGACTTGGATTATAATCCTAGCCCCTTTTTGGGATTTATCCAGATCAGGCAGACTCCTCAGATGAACACTCTCACTTAAGTTTGAGAAAGACAGGCTTCACAGATGCTTAAATGGGTTGGAAGAATTGATCTAAATCTCCCTGAAGGAAAGGAACCACTAGAGAATATTATCATCCTCCAGACAGCCTTTTTAAGATGCTTTAGCCAGTTTATAGCATATCTCCACAACAATGTACCTCTCCACTGATGGGTATATGGAGAAGTGTTTTCAAGTTTGGATACAGAAGACTATATGAAACATTATACTTTCCAAATTATATAAAATTTAATTAAAGAACCAAACATGTATTTCACTTTAAATGGTAATTGTAACATTGAGCATTTGAGGAAAAGTGTAATCTTGTTTCTATTTGAGAATCCAAGTCTTATTAATGATACAGAGAGATACTTAAGATATCCATCAATACTTAAAGCAGTATTTACCTTAAACACCCGAGTAAAAAGCTATCCAGCAAGATACCTCTGTCCCAATTAAGGGGAGAACTATCCCACTACACTACAGCAGCTATGAAAAATGCTGGTGTGAATCCAACAAATCTAAAAATCCTCTTATGTGGTTCCAATTTTTACACCATAAAAGAACTGAACCAGCAGGAAGCATGTTAAGTGCTCATGCTGGAAAACATCCTTTGTTTTCATCAACATGCTTCATTTTAGTCAACATCCTTCGAGCAATCAAGATACTGAGAGGTGCAGATAGTGGTCACTACACTCAGTTTCCAGGATTCAGTTGAAAAAATATTTTGGATCATCCTTAAGATTGTCTGTTGTTAGATTGCAGTATCTTAACAAGTTATTAATGCCTTGCTGAGATGACGTAAAGGCCAGTTCCCTGTTTTTTCAGGACTACTTTGTGTTAGGATATATCATATTCTATGCCACAGGACTTTTTTTGTCCTTCAGCCATTATGTCCAGGCATGTATATAAACTTTTAAACCTTTGTCTAGCAGATTAACTTTACTTTTAATTTTTAATCCCTACTTCATATGGGAATCACTATTTTAATATTATAACTCTGTATTTATTGCTGCATTCCTTCACAATAGTCCATGACAAGTCACAAGTATTGCCTGAGGAGAGGGAACCATTTGAAATGTCAGCTAGCATAGGGGCTAGGAAGGGAAATTAGGATAAAGTGCCACGCCATGGACAGAATATTGTCATTGGCGTGCAGGGGCGAGCCTGACACGCTGATGCATAAAATGACACGAGGCGACGTCAGGTGTGCACCCAGACAGACCCATTTAAGTGTCTGTGAAGCCTGTCTTTCTCAACCTTAAGTGAGAATGTTCATCCGAGGAGTACGCCTGATCCCAGTCATTGTGCATCATTTTGATACTGCATTCAGTGGGCGCATGCCGTAGATGGTCGCACGCCTGTTGAACTGTCAACGGCCTATTAAGGCCATTAATAAAGCAATTTACCTTATTAACAACGCTGCCCATCCAACCTTAATGTTGGTGGGCAGGCGAAGAGCCCAAGCTGCCTTCGCGTTTTCCAGGAAACCTCATCCACGGGCGGGATGAGGTTTCCTGAAGGTTTTATAAAATTAATAAATAAATTTTGTCAACTTCACAAATGTGTCCCAGCTCATGTGATACTGTCACATGAGGGGACATGTTTAAGTAATTTTTTATTTTATTTAAAAAAAAAACTTTTATTATCTACTTAATCCCCCAGAGGCAGCTCCATGCCTCAGGGAGATTGCTGCGTTTTTGAGCGTGCATGCACGAAAGAGTACAGGCCCTGGTTCTCCCTCCTCCCCCCACCCACACAGGTTAGCACTACCGGCCGCGCGTTACGCTGGGCAGGCCTTAATTGGCCCGCCTGTGTAAAATGGCGGCGCTCAGCCGATCGCGGGTGGCAGTTGGTTCCGCGCCTGCCCCCGCCCGCTCCTGCCCAGCCCACCTGCCATGGGTAGGATTCTATGCCATAGATTTGCTAGCAAAGTTGAAAACTATGGGATAAAATGGACAGTGGCAGCTTGGAAATGAAGCTGGTTAATTGACAGGAAACAGAGTAGTGGCGAAGAGTTGTTGGATTAGAGGCATACAGTGGACTCCCCAGGTATTGGCTCTGGGCCCACTGTTTTTCCAAATATATGTCAATGACTTGGACTTTAGTATACAGGGCAAAGTTTCAAAAGTTGCAGATGACACACAACTTAGAATTAAAGTGACCTGTGAGGAGGTTAATGGTAAACTCCAAGAGGACAATGTTAGGCTGACAGAATGGCATGTGGCAAATGAAATTTAATGCAGTGAGATCTGTGCCATAAATGATTCTATGGTCCTGATTTTCGTGTCTTTGACTGTTTTGGAACTGGGGGTAGGGGTAATTTAAAAATGGCATACAGGACCCAGTTAAGGATTCCCGCCCCTCATTTCCAGAGCCCCCAATTTTTTTTTTTTTGACTCGGGATAAGGGTGCAGATGGAGAGCCCGCTCCTTTCACTCCCAACCTGGCTGGTTCCATTGTTGGGCAAGGCATCTCCTAGCCACCCCACGATTTTTGTGGAGTCGGGTCAGCTTCTCCATGACTCATGGTTAACGGATTTCAGAGGGAGTCATGGACCATAGTCTGGATTCGGAAACGTTTTGAAATGTACAGTCAAAAGGTCTTATTGTGTTGGCCCCCAATCCCAGCTCATGCCCCTCACCCATTCCCATAAGCCCCTCATACCCTCCATGACAACTCATTTCCATTCCCATCCACCCAGTATACACACACTGCACAAAACCAGTGAACCTATAGCAACAATAACATATGTGGAACTGCTTAAAAAAAAACTTCCATTCATAATTTACTTTAAAAAAAGCTGTTGCTACAATCCTATAGAAGTGTCAACCAGACCTTTAAAGTATCAATAGCTCATTCACATAGGCCTGAATTTGTCACTTGTTGGGCATGCGCGATGGGAAGCAGTCGGGAAGTGGGCCTCCGGCCGCAATCAGCCAATTAAAGGACAGCCAGTGTGAAATGTGCACTGAAATGTTCAGCGCTGCCAGGGTGGGGGCGGGAAGAGGGTGCAGGTGAGCACTTCTAGTGATGCAAACAGTGAGTTGCAGACCTCCATAAAATAAAGGAAATGACAAAAATGCTGCAAAATATGTCCATGCAGCAAAATCAAGCACCTGAGAGCATACCTCATTTAAAAAGTCCCCAGATATCTCTTATTATTTTATTTCCCCAAAGACATTTCAGCCCGCCCTGGATCGAGGTTTGAAGAAAAATGTGAATGCCGCCTGTAAATGTGGACGGCCCACGTAAAATCACTCTTAATTACATCATTAATGGGCTTAATTGCCCGCATAATTGTCGTAAGGCGTGCTTCCGACTGCCGTGTGCACCCGCCGGACTAAATATCGCACGAGTGCGTGAGACAGCGAGACCCTCGCCTGACAACATCTCGCCCTATTTCATGTCTATTCAAGTCGGGCATGCGCCCATGTGACGTAGCACTCTGGCCTTAATCTTTTTATGGGAAGCTGAGCTCTGTGCAGAGAAGATTGACAGTTTCTATTTTTCTATGATCTCTTCTGTCAATGGTTCAAGATAAAGGGGTGCCAAATGCTTATAGCATAAATGATACAAAAGATGTTGCAAAAGAATAACCTGCACTGCATTTGAAACAGAGTGACTTGGCCAATCACCTTGACATGAAAGTTCAACTACCAGGACATTTGGCTCGGGCAGATTGTTTGTATATTGGTGGAAACCCTGTGGTTTTGATTCTGCTTTAGCAAACTTACTACTTTCAGTAGAACCTGGGTCTGAATGATTTGCCAATATGGTGCAATTATCAGGTCTGAACTTAAGTAAGTGAGATTTCAGAAGTGATGTCTTACAGAAGTGAGGGTGGAGGGGGCAGGAGAGAAGAGTTTGAAGAGATGCTTGATTGTTCTGAAAAAAAGTCAGGCGTAATTTTTGCAATCCAGCTTAATCCTGGAATAGTTAGTGATTAATTTCATCTTTGAAAATACATGCAGAGTGTTGAGACATGCGTGGTGTTACTTATACATACAACTGCTGAGAAATTGCAAAACAAGATCACCTCAGGTAATGGGACATGTGTGGTAAAATCCAGGCAAGTGTTGGATAAGGCTTCCATTCTTAAACAAGTCAAATCCAGAATATAACTCTTCTACTGTATCTTAAACGATTTATAAACCAAAGGAAATGTCTGCTTCTTTGCAATCTGAGCCTATTTTAATGCATAGTTTTACAGAAATAAATCCCTCACTTGATATGTAAATGTATTGAAACACAATCTGCAGAACAACAAATAATTGACATGTCATGCCAATGGTACAGCGGGCTGCATCTTCCGCTCACCAACGCGTAAAATGATGAGGGGTGACATCGGGCACGCATCCCGATGTCACCTCACGTCATTTAGATTTCCAGCTTGGCGGGCAGGCAGCCGAATTGGCTGCGCGTCCACCGAACTGTCAAAGGCCTATTAAGGCCATTAAAAAAGTAATTAAACTGATTAATGGATCTGCCCATCCAACCTTAAGGTTGGTGGCAGGCGAAGAGCCCGGGTGGCCTTCAGAAAAACCACGCAACCTCACCCACGGGCAGGATGTGGTTTCATGAGGGTATTAAAATATGTATAAAATATGTCTAAATAAAAGAAATTGACATGTCCCTGCCCATGTCACATGAGGGGACATATCAGGAATTTTTTTCTGCCTTTGATGAAATTTTGAAGCTTGAGCCGATCTCCCTGATGCAGCACTTTGCCTCAGGGAGACCTGTGTGGATGAATGCACTCCTGGCTCAGGGAATCCCCCCCAACTACACAGGGAGTGCATAACGCTTCCAGGCGGACATCACACTGGGCAGGCCTTAATTGGCCCGCCCATGTAAAATGGCGCCAAGCCGCCGACTGGGGGCGCTGATCAGGAACCCTGCTGCTCGCGCAAAACACCCCTGACGAGGGAAAAATGCTGCCCAGCATATCATATCATATCCATTATATAACATTCTGTACTTGCAGGAGATGTAAGAGGATATTTGATACTTCTCAATAGAGACCACTAAGATGCAACGATGATTTGACACTTCTTCTAGGCCTTTGAAGTTCAAAACTGAACAATATCAGTGCTATTCCATGCTGTACTGAAGGCTAACAGATTAAGTTAACAGATGGCAGTCATTGTAAAGTGACAACTTTGCCTTACAATGATAAAGCTTATTAAATATAACTACTAAATAATGCCCTTATTGAGTTTTATCTTTTCCCAGAAAAAGGAGAAGCCAGGAAAATAATCACTGTAACTACCCATCAATTGTATGTTTAGGTGAACACGTAGGAATTAGGAAGAAAAGCCTTCTTAAAGCAGAGAAGGTTATGTTTAAAATCAGGAAGGGTTTTGATAGACCAAATAAGGAAAAACTGTCTCCAGTGGCAGGAGGATTGCTAATCAGAGGGCACAAATGTAAGATCATTGGCAAATGAACCTGGGGTGAGAATGAAGAGACATTTCTTTACACATAAAGCTATGATTACCTGGAATACATTTCCTGAAAGGCTGTTGGAAGCAGATTCAATCATAACTTTCAAAAGAGAATTGGATAAATACTTGAAGAGATAAAAGTTGCAGGGCTATGTGGAAAGAGCAGGAGAGTGGGACTAGTTGGATAGCTCTTTCAAAGATATGCACAGGTACTATGGACCAAAATGTTTCTTTCTATATACTATGATTCTAATAATGTGTGACCTTTCAATGGACATAAGTGCACATGATTGAGATTTGTATCCATTTCTATGACTATTATCGATCTCCATTCCAAATCCTAAGATTGGAGACAGTTGAAAACTCTGTCAAGTACCCGGGTCATCATGGCACAACAGAGACACAGCGAAAAGATAGAAGCTGAAATAATATCCTGTCATTCCAAAATGGCCCGTAGAGCGTAGGAGCAAAACAAATTAAAATGTTCTTACCAGACCTTTTGGCCATTATTACGCAGGGACTACATATATTTCAAAAGTGCTTCATTGTTTGTGATACACTTTGTGAGATCCTAAGGTTGAGAAAGATGATGTATGAATGCAAGTCTTTCTTTATTTTATCTGTTCAGTGCAACTGGTTGGGATTAGAGAGCTGTCCTAGCTCTCCCTAGGTTCAGAATGGCATAAAATCTGCTGGGCTATGAGAGCTGATAAGAACAGAAATTCCTTAGTATCCCAGTATATAACCAGGCATGCCTCCAAAACTGTCCTTAGTTAACAACAAGAACAACTCGCATTTTGCTGATGTCTTTAACACAGTGTGAAGTTCCAAGGCAGTTTGTAGGAGCATTATCAAACAAACAGTGTCAGTTGTGGCTCTGTTAGAAGCACTTTTGCCCATGAGTCAGATGGTTGTGGGTTCAATTCCCACTCTTAGACTTGAGCACAAAAACCAAGGCTAACCCAACTGTAGTACTGAGCGTGTGCTACAATGTCAGAGGTGTTGTCTTTCACACGAGACATCAAATCATGTTTCTGTCTACCCTCTCAAGAGGATGTAAAAGATCCCATGGTACTATTTTCAGAGAAGAGCAGCGGAGTTATCCCTGGTATCTTGGCCAATATTTATCCTTCAATCAACAACATAAAAAAATGTTATCTGGTCAACATGTTGCTGCTTATGGGAGCTTGCCAGGAGCAATTTGGTTGCTGCACTTTCTACATTATAACAGTGACTACACTTCAAAAGTACCTCATAGGCTGCAAAGTGCTTTGGGGCATATTGTGACTGAAATATGCTATATCTTTCTTTTTCAAAAAAAAAAATTGACAGTGGGCCACAAGAGGAGGTATTAGGACATATGACCAAACCTTGATCAAAGAGCTGGGAAAGGCAGGGAGTTTTAGGGAGGAAATTTCAGAGCTTAGGGTCTAAACATTTGAAAACACAGCCACCAATGATGAAGTGGTTAAAATTGGGGATGCACAAGAGGTAAGGGGAAGATGTATTGGTATAAAACTCAGCAGATCGGGATCCACTATAAGTTGCAGTCAAGATCACAACACATCTCCACTGTCCCAGAACAGATTTGTTTCCCCTCAAATATTCTTTTAGTTACATTTTTGTGATTTGAAAGTTATAACAGTTCATAAAGTTACTGTTATACATCTCACCTCTTGTTCATCTGGCAATATGGCACCCTTTATGATATTACATTGATGTTAAAATTAACTTCCTATTACTATACTGAATTTAAGTTCATATCGTATCAATTATTTTCACAGAAGGGAAACATTTTTAACAAGAATCAAAATGTAACTGTCCAACTAATGAGACTAACAAAATTACCAAGAATTATTTGTTACTGATAGGTCATGTGAGACAAGTATAATAATCACTGAATGGTTAAACTTAACTTTGATATATTGCTGTTTGTGACTAAATTTATAGCCCCCAGGGTTCTACTTTCTGGGTCCATCTCCCTGAACTCATCTGGCTCACTATTTCACTCCATTCCTTTAAAAACATCTCAAAAGTCACTTCATCCAAGCCTCAATCACCCCTCTGAAATGATCTCCCAAGCTCAGAAGTGCCAGAGTTGTATGCTGAAGCACTATATGAATGCAAGTTGTCTTTGAACTTCCCTCCTTTCAAAGGGAAACTTGTGAGTATTCTAACATCAAATGGTTATTGACAAGTAGTTGGGAGCAGTTTTGGCAAGTACTGGGAGCCCTTAGCAACAGTGTTCAGTGTTTATCTTTTGCCTATCCTATCTTAGTGGGATTATTAAGAGTGGTGACAACCAGCTGCTCAGCATTGAGGCTCTTAAAGGATTATAACTGGGTGACAAGGGTGGTGCTGTTGTTGTCTGACACACTGACCTCTACCTCGCAGAGGCTGAGCATCAACACGCAGACACTTCCTCCTACCTCCCCCTGGACCATGACCCCACCACTGAACATGAAGCCATTGTTTCCAGGACTGTTACTGACCTCATCTCCTCTGGAGATCTTCCTTCCACAGCTTCCAACCTGATAGTCTCCCAACCTCGGACGGCCTGCTTCTACTTCCTACCCAAAATCCACAAACAGGACTGTCCCAGCAGACTGATCGTGTCAGCCTGTTCCTGCCCCACGGAAATCATTTCTTGCTATCTTGGCTCCATTCTCTCTCCCCTTGTCCAGTCGCTTCCCACCCAGATCCGTGATTCCTCTGACACCCTACATCATATCAAAAATTTCCAGTTCCCTGGCCCCAACCGCCTCCTCTTCATTATGGACGTCCAATCCCTCTACACCTCCATCCCGCACTGGGATGGTCTGATGGCTCTCCGCTTCTTCCTCGAGAAGAGGCCCGAACAATCCCCATCCAAAACTACTCTCCTCCGTCTGGCTGAACTTGTTCTCACACTGAACAATTTCTCCTTAAATTCCTCTCACTTCCTTCAATAAAACGTGTGGCTATGGGTACCCGCATGGGCTCTGGCTATGCCTGTCTCTTTATTGGGTATGTGGAACATTCCTTGTTCCAGTCCTACTCCGGCCCCATCCCACAACTCTTTCTCCGGTACATCGATGATTACTTCGGTGCTGCTTCATGCTCTTGTCTGGACCTGGAAAAATTATTAATTTTGCTGCCAATTTCCACCCCTCCATCATTTTCACACGGTCCATCTCTAACACTTCCCTTCCCTTCCTTGACCTCTCTGTCTCAATTTCTGGTGATTGACTGTCCACCAATATTCATTACAAGCCTACTGACTCCCACAGCTACCTCGACTACAGCTCCTTACACCCCACTTCCTGTAAGGACTCCATCCCATTCTCTCAGTTCCTTCGCTTTGTTGCATCTGTTCTGATGATGCCATTTTCAAAAACAGTTCCTCTGACATGTCTTCCTTCTTCCTTAACCGAGATTTTCCACCCACGGTGGTTGACAGGGCCCTTAACCGTGTCCGGCCCATCTCCCGCGCATCCACCCTCACACCTTCCTCTCCCTCCCAGAAACATGATAGAGTCCCCCTCATCCTCACTTTTCACCCCACCAGCCTCCGCATTCAAAGGATCATCCTCCGCCATTTCCGCCAACTCCAGCATGATGCTACAACCAAACACATCTTCCCTTCACCCCCCCAGCAGCATTCCACAGGGATAGTTTCCTCTGGGACACCCTCCATCACCCCCTACACCTCAACCCCCTCCCACGGCACCTTCCCATGCAACCGCAGTAAGTGCAACACCTGCCCCTTTACTTCCCCTCTCCTCACCATCCAAGGGCCCAAACACTCCTTTCAAGTGAAGCAGCTTGCACTTCCCTCAATTTAGTCTACTGCATTCGTTGCTCCCAATGCAGTTTCCTCTACACTGGGGAGACCAAACGCAGACTGGGTGACCGCTTTGCAGAACACCTTCGGTCTGTCCGCAAGCATTACCCAGACCTCCCTGTCGCTGGCCATTTCAACACTCCACCCTGCTCTCATGCCCACATGTCCGTCCTTGGCTTGCTGCATTGTTCCAGTGAAGCTCAACGCAAACTGGAGGAACAACACCTCATCTTCCGACTGGGCACTTTACAGCCTTCTGGACTGAATATTGAATTTAACAATTTTAGATCATGAACTCTCTCCTCCATCCCCACCCCCTTTCCGATTCACACCACCCCCCCACCCCCGACCTTTTTTCCAATAATTTATATAGATTTTTCTTTTCCCACCTATTTGCATTATTTTTAAATGTATTTCCATCCATTGTTTTATCTCTACCTTTTAGCCTTTTTCGATTCCTTTACCCCACCCCACCCCCACTCGGGCTATCTGTATCTTGCTTGTCCTGCTTTCTACCATTAATTAGCACATTCTTTAGATAATGTCACCATCTTCAACACCTCTTTGTCCTTTTGTCTGTGACATCTTTTGGTCATCTCTACCTATCACTGGCCCTCTATCCAGCTCTACTTGTCCCACCCTCCCTTTAAACCAGTTTATATTTCACCTCTCTTCTATTTTTACTCAGTTCTGTTGAAGGGTCATTCGGACTCGAAACGTTAACTGTGTCCCTCTCCGTAGATGCTGCCAGACCTGCTGAGTTTTTCCAGGTATCTTTGGTTTTGTTTTAACTATGACTGTGTTGTGCTTGGTGCTAAATCATGTGATAACCCTGCAACTATTGCCAGAATTTCAGACTGGCTGGTTGTTTCTGGTTTTATTGCAAAACATTCAGTGATTTGCTTGGGATCTTCCCCACTCACATGCCCACCTGCCCACCTACTCACTTACCATTGACCCATCTAGTTACTTACATACCTACCCACACTACCCATTCACTCACCCATTAGCCCATTCATCTACTCACCCATTCACATTCATTCACTAACATTTAGACTGGACCTTTAAACTTATCCGACGGCAGCAAGTGCTGCAAAGAGGGACTGTGTCATGTCTTCCCTCGACTCTACTGTGATGGAGTTCCTTGAATGATGCTGTTCGGCACATTTCTATGAAAGTCAAGCTCAGAAGATCCCGGAAGAAATGCGCAGCACCGTCGAGTCGGGGGCATTTTCAAGGGCAGCTGCAATCCAACAATCACTGCCAATGATTGGAAGATCTGGGCCATAGTCTCTGCAGTGCAGAAACACTTGAGCTCAGATATCTATTAAGCTCTTTTTTGCTCCTCTGTTGATCTGATCACTAACTGTTCTTCACATGCTGGTTGCTTGACTATGCATTCATTCCTAACCAGACTATTTAAATTCCCCAAGGCAGATATATCTGAGCTGGTGTCTGTATCGTCAGGTGTGTGTGATGGATGGTCCAGAGTTGGGTTAGATGCCAAATCCACTCTAACGTTAGAAATATCATCTTAGGAGACTCCTATAAAAAGGAAAACACAATTTGTCATCATACTACATGTATTGAATACTGTGCACAGTGCATATTGTAAATCCACTGAGTGCTGTACTGCTGTTATGCAAACAATGCTTCGATCATGACAATTGAGTTTGTGAGTTTGAAGGATAAACCAGGATATGAATTATGAGTGGAGACACACCTTGTTCAACAGACGTCAAACCAGCAAGCTGCCCCTGGCTAAATTACCTCTCCTTGCAGAGTTGCTTCCTCATCATGACTTATCGTCTCCTTTCCTTTGTTGTCTGCCTTTTTGCAGCGAAAAAAAAGATAGCTATCAGCATTTGGAAAGGCAACAAGTGCCACTCTATAGTGTTCAGCCTAGCTCCCATCTTGAGCAAATGCATAACAGTGACAACATGCAAATAGTTTAAGAGATCAGGTTGATTTGCTGTCATAACGTACAGAAGTTATTTATTAAACCTGATACATCAGGACCCACGTCGAGATGGCTTCCAAATACATTTCCGTCTCTAGGGGCAGGCTGGGAACCAGGTCAGCTGCACACTACACAGTGGTGGGCAGCCAATGAGGGCAAATAAGGCACCCCAATGGTTCACTATGCAACAGTATAAAAATAGTGGAAAACCACTGTTAAAGCCAGCCAAGAACATGGGGCTACTAGCTCAGTTGAGGTTGCCTCCTGGCAGCAAGTTGGGTGGCCATCAGAATGGGAGGCTCCATGCCCCACTAATGAGGACTCAGGGATAAGAGCCCGCAATCACATCTGACACTACTCCTGTGGCGGGGCTTCTCCTCTAACCCAATAACGATAACCACTTTGGGCCTCTTTATTTGGTCATTTCTCTGCAGGCAACCAAGGATGCCTCCATGTTAAGGTGCCCTCAAACCTGCCTCCCTGCCTCTGCAGTGGCCACCTCTCCTGGTGCCGCTGCTGGCCTGATATAGCTGCGGGCTTTTAGGTTCACCTGCAGCCTCAGGAACCAGCCCGCCATCCTTAACAGGATGGCAAGCACAGAGACAGTCAATTAAGAGGCTGCCTCCTGGAGGATTGGGCTGGCAGACACACTGACAACATGGATGGACTCAGGACTCCCATATGGGCCCTATATCAGAGCCCTGATGCCAATCAGAAAGTCCAGTTCCATGTTTCGAGCACAGTGCTTATGGCAATGCACACTTTGTGTACAGACTCAGAATTGGTCATTTGTGGCTAGTTTTATATTGCCACTCTTCCTCACACTAAAGGACTTTTTTTTTCTCATCTGCTCCACAAATTGCACTTTGCACACAACATCACTATTTTTCTCTGATGCAACTCTTATATATTCAGGTTTTCTTCATCAAATCCATTTATGGACATAAAGTCTTGCCTACCTTTGCTGATGTGAGAGAATTGTGGCAGACAAGAAACATGTACCTTGAATTGAGAACACAAGCCCTTGAAGAGCTGCTGCTCTCCTTTATTCTGCCCCAGCTAGTTATCAGCAACCCATGTGCTCATAAAAAGTGTGCAGCAAGCATACATTCCACTCAAATGCATCAGCTGACCTTGAATCCAGTTATCAGTAGAGAAATCTGCAGCATACTAGAGCAAGAGAGCCTGAAGTTCCTGACAAGACACTTTCCTGTCCCCAGGCTAGAGAATCTATCCTGCACTGCCCAAGGTCCCCCGAAAAGATCTAAGGGAGCTGAAGAAAAAATAGTCATTTCCTATTTAAAAGCAAAATACTGTGGATGCTGGAAATCTAGAACAAGAACAAAAATACCTGGAAAAACTCAGCAGGTCTGAAAGCATCTGCGGGGAGGGATACAGTTAGCATTTTGAGTGCATATGACCCTTCATCAGAACTAAGACATATAGAAATGAGATAAAATATAAGCTGGTAGAATGGGGTGGGACAGGAGAGCTCGATAGGGGGCCAGTGATAGGTGGAGGCCAAGAAGAGACTGTCAAAGACGTCATAGACAACAGACTAAGGGATGTTGACGGTGGTGATATTATCTAAAAGATGTGCTAATGGGGACATTAAGAAAGCAACCCCACCAGCACTAGGGCCATCTGCCATTTCTATATGTCTTAGTTCTGATGAAGGGTCTTACGGACTCGAAACGTCAATTGTATCCCTCTCCGCAGATGCTGTCAGACCTGATTAGTTTTTCCAGGTATTTTTGTTTTTGTCATTTCCTATTTGTTGGTTCCTGTGTTAGGCAAGGTACTCAATACTCTCTGGAATTGATAACTTTATTCTAGTAAAGCTCTGGGGCTTCAGATGAGCTCTCAATTGGTGTGAGGTTTGCTGTGTGACTTTAAATGACATAAAGAGTGAATTTTGCACAATATTACAACAACTCCGCCATTACACCCTCTTTGGCATAGAGAGGTGGGTGGAATTTAGAGTGGAAGAATCCTAACATAACTGAGATCCACTGCATATTGCCTTCCACCAGGCAGAAATTGACCATTGATCCCTCTCCATTCCAGGAACTTAAATTTCAAGGCCAGAAGTCTGCATTTTCTTGAATTTTTTAGCTATTGACTCAGGTTGGAATTGTCCGCTCCCGTTGGCAGCTGGCATGTTTTCCACCGTCGAGCGTCAGGAACTTAATTTTAATACATTTGCATCTCCTCACTGTACCCGCACGCCAGAATCATCCTCCCATGTCAAATTTACGTCCCACATTGGCATGACTTCAAAACAGTGTGATTTACGACTGCCTTTAAATGACGTGCACCTGACGAGCTGAACTTGGAGCGTAACTCTGAGGTGAATGCACATAACCTTGCGAGTGCTCCCGAGCATCGCCCATAGGACATCAAGGAGGAGGCGCGGTGCATTTGGCGGGGACAGAGGCAAGTCACTTTATCCAGGCTGGTTTTCAGTGCGATGCCTGGGCATCGAGTGCGCTCCAGTGAGCTTGCTGGGAAGAGGTAGTGTGGGGGAGGCGGTAGGGGAAGAGAAATGGCCATGCACTTGGCAAGCTTGTCAAAAGTGACCATTCTTCCCCAGCTAAGACCATTCAGCAGGAACTCCATTGAGAT
The DNA here is from genome assembly GCF_017639515.1 of Carcharodon carcharias. NCBI lineage: Eukaryota > Metazoa > Chordata > Chondrichthyes > Lamniformes > Lamnidae > Carcharodon > Carcharodon carcharias. The sequence continues at coordinate 72,688,140 of NC_054478.1, forward strand.
GTTTGAAGCTTGGCCTCTGAAGCATTCTGCCCACTCAAGTAACACAAAAGCATGAAAGTGCCACCAAATGCTCCAGAACTTTTCACTCCTTGGGCACAGACTGCAAATTAATGTGTGCTTTAGGGGGCAGAAGAGCAATTGGACGACTGGGAAAGTTCTAGAATCCCCTTGTGAAAGGCGACCATGGCGCAGTCACTGGTGGAGGCGCTCACAATCCCTTGCAATGTTTTTATTCAGGTTTGGACCAGTATCCATTATGGTTCAAGCTAACAGCGCAGCCTTGCAGTGCAGGTTAGGAGAATGCCTGCGCCTGAGCTGAGAGCACAGCATGCAGTCCAATGGCTGAAGCTGCCGCCAATTGTTCAAGTGGAGTGGGGCGGAGGTGGGTGGGGTTTCAGAAAGCCATGAAGTGCATACACACTGGCCATCCAAACTGTGGCCAGCACTCTCTGGCATACGTGAAGGGGCCAAGAGAGGTCCTTAGGACATATATGCTAACCCACGTGTCTGCCTCTTTAATCCTACTGGAGGAGAACATCAGGATCCTGGACCTGGTGATTTAGTTATGCCTCATGGCTTACAGGGAGCAAAGAAGAAGGAGAGGAGTGCAGTGAAGGCGCTTGGCTCGCAAATGGAAGGAGCAGCACTCTCAGGATAAAGGTGTGGCAGCACTTCCTGTGCAAGCTGCTGAAGATCCATAGCTCATAGGTGCCTCGCTAGACCAAGGGTCTATCGACAGCACCTGTCATTCCAGCAGATGATTGAGAACCATATCGCCAAACACTGTGCATGTCTAGGGAATGGATCGGTCACATATGCCACCTGCTGCAGGATTTGGTTCCACAGGGACATGGAGGGCATCTACTGCCACTGGCCATGAAAGTGACCACGTGCTCAATTTCTATGCCGGTGGCTACTGCCAGGGCGCCATAAAGTGACTTGTGCGGGATCTTGCAAGCTTCCACCCACAAGTGCATCCAGGAGGTCACGAATGCCATCTCTGCGAATGAACAGAACTTAGTACACTTCGACCAGGATCAGGAAAATCAGGAAGCAAGAGCACTGGGATTTGCAGCAATCTCCGGTTTTCCACAGGTGCAGGGTGCCATTGGCTGCACTCATGTGACACTTAAGTCTCCGTGGCAACAAACAGTCCACGACACCGACCATAAGGACTTCCACTTGTCGAATATTCAGCTGGTGTGTGAGCACCACAAGTGCATCCTACAGGTCTGCGCACAATTTCCAGGGGGCATCCACGACTCCTACATCCTAAGCAGATCTCAGGTCCCTGACACCTTCTAGGGTCCACAGAGGTTGCAGGGTTGGCTCCTCGGGGACAAGGACTACCCAGAGAGGACGTGGCTGAAGACACCCATGTGGCGCCCTCAGTCTGCAGCAGAGAGACAGTGTAATGAGGATCATGCTACAACCTGGATTCTGGTGGAGCAAATGATAAGCATATTGAAAGTGAGGTTCTAGTGCCTTGACAGGTCTGGTGGGGCACTGCAATACATTCCTCAGAGGGTGTCGCGCATCACAGTCACTTGCTGCGTGCTGCAGAACCTCGTGCTGCAATAGGGGGAAGCCCTGGCTGAGGAGGAGATGGAAAAACTGCACATCTTCTCCGATGAGGAGGACATCTAAGGGGATGTGGGTGATGAGGTCTTCGAAGGTGAGGATGCCGATGATGACGCCATCACACAGACCAGATGATTCAGGTGCACTCATGAGGCCCTAATACTGCCAGATTCATAGAGGATGATGACGAGATACAGTCGAGGACAGTCCTGACATCCTCACCTTGCACCTGTGAACATTTGACTCCTGTGTGGCTGATGGCAGCGTGCATACTCTCAGTGTTCAGGCTCATGTCATGGAGACGCAGCCATGAAACTTTAAGTGCACCTGATCCTTTGGCAGCTTTCATCACCTGTACCCTTCAGGACCACGCCATCACCGGACACAAGTGCTGAAGCCATGGGGGACCAGCCCCACCTCAAAAGTCCTGAGAGCACACAGGGAGAATGACAGAACTCTGTGACACCTGCCCGCAATATTTTGACAGCAATGACAAGCACTGCCGAGGCGCAGGCATCACAAGTATGTCCAGTGACTGTGAATACAGACCATCACTTTGGTTTGAAGGTTACACACTGCACAGGGAAGAGGCCCTAGACTGAGATACTTGCCTTTATCTTGTGCAAGAACAAAGGCTTCATATCTGAGTGACACGAATGACATGACACATCACAACAAAGAGCCATAGACACGGAGACATTCTTGGGAGTTTATTTACAATAGTGAACAATTTGTACGTGATTATCGACTGCGCTCATGCGGTGAAACTACATCTTTCTAACCTTTCTAACCCTGCTGCTACATCTTGGTGTTCCCCGGATATCCACAGCAGAGGTGGAGCCAGCCTGCTGACTGCTACAGCCTGTCTGTAATGACCTTGGCGGGCATCCTCTGGAGGGCTGAGACCTGGAGGGCCATGGCCTGCTTTGGGTGTCCTGCTGCGGGCCAGGTGCACCCTCCTCAGCCTGTGGAGCTGGAGATGATGGGGTCATAGAAGAGGGGATTTGGATCAGCTGGACATTTCTAGAGTCACCTGGGTAGATGGCCCCGGGGTATCGAGCTGCTGGTCCTCCTCCCTATGGGTGCCCAATGTCCCCTGGCTGACTCCTTGTGGAGAAGGGGTAGCTGGAGTGAGATCAAGCTGCCCCGCAGCCCTCTTGCGTACACACTATCGAAGGCCAACTATGGTGTCAGCAATAGGTATCAGCTCACACAGCAGTATAGAAACAATGTCCTGGACCAAGGTCTTCATGGCGGCTGCCATCCTACCAGTGTTGACCTTGGTGCATTGGCATGTCGGCGCTATCACCTTAGACTTAAGGTGGACAGACTCCTCCATCATCCCATGCAATCTGAGGAGTGCAGCAGACATCTCTTCCTGATGTTCCCATGTTTGTCTTTGCAGTTCCAACAACTGATTGAAGACCAAATTCAGAGGCTCAACATCTCACTAAGACTAAGCAGATTCCTCGCCTCCAGCAATCCTTTGAGTGCTGGCAACCTCAGGTGACCCTGCCTCCACCTGCTGTGGAACAGACTGTGTGCTGTGCTCACCAGATTGTGATTCCGAGGTTGCTTTACACCTAGATCCCACCGAGGTGTGTGTCGCTGCGCTGGTGGAGGGTGTGGGTGAGCACAGTGACGAGCCTTCAACAGTGCTGTCCTCAGTGTCCTCATCCAAGGTGCTCTTGGTGCTGGAGTCGGGGTCAAGGTTGCCTGAGGGCAATGTGACAGATCTGCCTGGGAGAGAAAGTGGAGATTATTAGGGCTTGGCAGCCACATTACACACAGAACAGTGGACTCAGAGTAGCATCGACGGAAGTATGATGTTTGCCACCAACCTCACTATTGCCACAAGAATGGTCCACGTCCTCTCCGGCCACCTCCAACGTCCGACTCTTGGACGGAGTGAGGACCTTGATGTCCGGCACTCCACCTCGGTCTGGGACCTCTCCCATTGATTGTCCACGATCTTGTCCTGTATAAAGACAGATGGAGAGAGTGTGAGCATGGCGCATGCTAGGCCAAATGAGAAGGATGCCAGGCATACCTGTGTCCTGAGTGGAGCCATGGATGGGATGAGGAGGCGATAACCAGAGGATATAAGGCCAGATGTAGATGTGAGCGTATGTGTCAGAGGGTGAGTGGTGATGTCCCTTGAGCTGTCAGCAAGTGAGATGCGAGTGAATGTGTGATGGGCTTGTGAATGTGTGAGTTTAGAGTGATGACATGGTTGACTTACCCTGTGGCATGGATGAAATTATTCATCAATTTTCTGCACTGAATGACCAACCTCTTCTGTGCGTTGACCGCCGCTGCCAGCACCTCCCAAGCCGGAGTGGTGAGGCTGGTGGCCCTCCTGCAGCCAGAGCAGGGATAGAGGACATAGCGACAGACCTCCGTGATGTCCAAAAGGCGTCCCAGGGATGTGACACTGAATTGGGAGGCTGCATGCTTCTTAGCTTTTAGTCTTCATTGAAGCAGTCCTGGGCTGCTAGCATTGAGAACTGTGCCTGCAGCTGCAGTTAAATATGGCACCTGGAGTAAGGAAGCAGCAAGGTTACAGCGTGGTGGGCAAATTGGAGGACTTCCGTGAACGAAATGGTGAGTTTCCCGTGACTGCATAATTTATGAAGTGGGAAGGGGGTGCCATTGCGGTTGGTGGGTAAAAAGTCAATTTTCACACCTGCTACCTCACTTAGTGCAAATCTGGGATGATTCCACCCTCAGTGTTTACTTACCCATTGCACTTTCAAGGCTTAGACAGGCAGAGCTCTATATACTCGTAATAGGAATATACTGGCCCCTGTTCCAAAGAGGCTGGCAGCTAATTTCCATAATTAAAGGCAAATTAAGTACCAATTTAAATTTTGCTGAAGGGGACTCCTCTGCATGAGGTGGCTGCCAACTAAATGGACGTGGCCTCCTAGTGGCAGTCTGGCAGGGGGTTCTAATGGAACAAAGAGCAGGCCGTGGGCAGGGAAAGCAACCCCTGGCTCCAATGCTTTCTTCAGAGGTGTTTCCACTCTGACAAAAGGCCCTGTGTTTTCCTGTTTTATGCATGTAACTCCTGTAGACCCATGATCTCCTGCACTCCTCAGCAGTGACCACCTCTCCTGATGGTGTTGCTGAGACTTCAGAGCTATCAGTCTGCTGCTTGGGTCAGCAGCATCAAAGGCATGTCAGTCATCTTTATTAGACAGTGGGCCCACAAGTGGCCAGTCAGAAGGTTACCTGTGGTAAAATTGCAGAGCAGATCCCACTGACAGCAAGCACAGGTTTAGGACCCGATTGTTACCCCAACGTTGGGGTTCCAACCTCCCTCGTAAAATTCAGCCCAATGCATTAATCTAGATTCTGCCCTGTGGCTTTGGAAAAATACAATAGATGCAAAATTGAATTGTGTAGTCCTGCTACAAAGATCTACCTTGCTTCCCTGGAGGCAAGTTGTGCTACGGGCTTCTATCTGCATAGCCCACACAGCATTCTCAAAATTACATGTGTACGTGCAGATGTGTTCTCTGTGTGCACCTGAACACAGTGAACACTATTCTGAGGTCACAGCCCAACTGGCCAATTGTGACACTAGATTCCAAATAATGCAAGTCCTGGCAAATCAATTCCTGAAAAAGATGCATGAAATAGCAAGGTGGGCCCTACAGTACAGTATTTAAAAAGCCAGGCAAACTGATTGCAGCTGAATTAAATTTTGGGAACTTTTTCCATAGGAAAGCATTTGTGATACTCTGGAGTGATTTTAGAGGTATTTTGCTGCAATTGCCAGAGAGTGTTGGTGCATCCTCCTAGGGCTGGTATGGGACTAGGTACCGGTCTACATAAAGGCTGCGACAGGTATGAAGGCAGTTCCTTTGGGCCAGCAGCATACCAGGGAGATCGATCAGAGTCTGCAGAGAAGGCGTTACCCTCTACTAAGGTGGTATCCTCCATGCTCCTTGACAGTGTCAGTGGGCTGTCTGGCAGACCAGGCAAGGTACAGCCTCTTGGTACACATATCCTCAAGAACACAAGACCACGACAGATAGGGGCAGGAGTAGACCACGTGGTCCTGTTCTGCCATTCAATCAGATCATGGTTGATCTTGGGCTTCAACTCCACTTTTCTGCCCAAAGCCATGTCCCTTGACTCACTGAGACACTAAATGCAGAATTTTCCAGTTTGGAGACTAAACGTGGTGTGCTTCCTGCTGGACGGTGGTTGGGAACTCGCGCCAAATTTCACGCTCAGAAGCTCATTAATTATGTATTGGCAAACAACTCTCCGAATCACATGGGGTCGATGATCCGGGTGCCATATTTAAACACCCAAACACACACATTAACTCTCTCCAACCCAGCTGGTACAGGAAACCTCTTCATATGGCTACACCCAAGAAAAATACTACTACAAGATTCAGTAATGACTCCCCCTTGAGGCCCTTATCCATGGATTCCGCTTGCACTGGGATGTCCCCTCTCTGAGGGATAAGTCCAGGAGGCCCACTAGCTTCACCTCGCCGGCCTGAGAGGCGTTTGCAAGGGAGGTCAACTCATTGGGCACCTGCCCATGAAATGCCATCCAGTGCAGGAGGAGGATGAATGATCTCATCCACTCCACCAGGGGAAGGTAAGTTAACCTTCAGCTCACTCCAATCTCACACTCTCATAATGGCATCATGCGCTGAAAGGGTTACACTGCTCAGGGATCTCACAATCTTAGCGGGGCAGGCATCCGCACTGATTGTCTCATGGACACTTTAACATCACCAACATCTCATGTGTCATGCTGCGCAAACTCCATCAGCACTGACTGGGGAGGACTCAGCACACACAGCAAGTAAGCATGTTTCACAACCTCTGCTTCATCCCTTCTCATCACATTCAATCCATTTATCTTCATGCAGGCCATTCTTGCCCACAAGAGGGAGAGGTCCCACACTGGAGGAGGGATGGCCTACATCCAGGAGCACTCCAAATCCAAGGAGGATACCACCTAGGTGGCAGTGGAGGACAGAGATCACTCCTGTGGTGAAGGCCTCTCCCAGCAAGCCAGTTTGGATAAGCCCTCCATAAGCAGATCACATCTGACATTCACATTGAGTGACATGTAATGTTGTATTCAGCCTGCTCACAAACTAAATCTATCTTCTCCCTCTTACAGGCAGCAACAGGTCCAGACAGACCGGATGCATCACTGAACTGGGGGGGCTGCACTCTTCTTAGCTTTTGGGGCCATGTCTTCACTGGAGCAGTCCTGGGCTGCAAGCATTAAAAACTGTGCATGTGGCTGCAGTTTAAATATGGCACCCAGAGTGAGGCAGCAACAGATGCAGCCCCCAGGCCACCTCAGAGGAGGATGATGAGGATCCATTTGAATAAGACCTGTCACAGCATTCATCTGCACTCTCCACCAGTGCAGAGTCACCCAGGTGGGTCATAGTTCTAGGTTAGGCTTGGGGTCACATTCTGGAGAACACCTCACAGGCACATCTCCACAGAAATCAGAGGCAGTGACAGCCAAAGATCAGGCATTCGCTGAGTCAGATGATGACCCCCTGGAAACGGCCATCTCTACCATCCTGGAGACGCAATGACAGGCGGCAGAAAATCAGGTGGACTTGCGAGATGCAGTCAACAGACTAGAATGAAGGATGGAGGAATCCATTTGCATTCTGTCTGATGTCATGGCTCCGACATGCGAGTGCCTCAAGGCCTCCATGGGAAGCATGGCAGTCTTCTTGAAGACCTTGTCCAGCAGATACTGTTGGATTTGCATTCGGACCCAAACTTCATTGCCATAGGCATTTCTGGGATTCATCAGTGACTAGGCGAAAGGTGGGTGGAGCACTTTGACCTCCCTTCAGGAGCCCCTTTTCCTCAGTGAGTCAAGCAGGGGCCCTCAGGCACTGATAGGGAGGAGAGCCAGAAGCTGGAAAACCTAGGGTCAACTACCCAGGTGACTCCAAGAATGTTCAGCTGATCCAAATCCCCTCTGCCTGTGACTCAGCATCTTGAATACTGTGTGCAGTTTTGGTCTCCTTATTTAAGGAAGGATGTAAATGTGTTGGAGGCGGTTCAGGTTTACTTGATTGATACCTGGAATGAGCGGGTTATTTTATGACGAAAGGGTTGGACAGACCTGACTGGAGTTTAGAAGACTGAGAAGTGATTTGATTGAAGTGTATAATATCCTGAAAGGTCTTAGCAAGGTGGATGTGGAAAGGATATTTCCTCCTTTGGGTGAGTCCAGAACTAGAGCCCTGTTTTAAAATTAGGGGTCACCCTTTTAGGACAGAGATGAAGAGAATTTTTTTCTTCTCAGAGGGCTGTGCGACTTTGGAACTCTCTACCTCAGAAGGTGGTGGGGGCAGGGTCATTGAATATTTTGAAGGCACAGGTAGATAGATTCTTGTTAGGCAAGGGAATCAAAGGTTATCGGGGGCAGATGGGAATGGGGAATTTTAAACACAAACAGGTTAGGCATGATCTTATTGAATGGCGGAGCAGGCTTGAGGAGCCATGACGTACCTCTGTTCCTATTTAGTGTGTTTGTATGAGCCCATCACCTCCAGTTGTACAGGCCGAGGAGGCTGCCCCTATCCCATAGCAGGAGACCCAAAGCAGGCTAGGGCGCTTCAGATCTTGGCCCTCGAGAGGACACCTGCCAAAGTCATTAAAGACAACAGGAGTAGCAGCCAGCAGGCTGTCTCCACCTCTGCTGCGGATGTCAGGGTTGCACCAAGGCATAGTGGTAGGGTTAGACAAAATTAAGAAACTTTCAGACATCACTTCTGGGTCACAAGTGTTCAATCACTGTATATATCATGCACCTTTGTAAATACATTTGCTGTTCATGAGAATGGTCTCATCATTTTAAAGCATTATGCACGTGCATCTATGTGCCCTCTTATTGTGAGGAGAGACATGCTCCCATTCAGTGATTGCCTTTCCTTGTGAGCTTCATATTCATGTGATGTCCACCTGATTCATGATAGTTGCTCAACCCTTTTGTTATGTCAGGGAGATGTGCAAAATGTGTTTGTAACCTCTACTCCTTACAAAATAACATGGAGTTAAGCATGCTCAATGGCCTCGGAGGGGTAGCTGTAATTGTCTGACAGAATGAAATGGCTGTCTTCATTGGTAGTGCCAAAGCACAAGACCTGCAGTCACGATGGTCTCTCCAACCATGCACACATCTCAGTGTCTGTTAAAAGTTTCTCATTAAAGTGGCGATGATTGCATCAAGTCCTTTGATGCAGCGTTTGCGCTATTGTGCTGACTTTCACTTCCCAGAGCGCAACGATACAGGGTTTACCACTGACCTTTTCAAAGATTAGGGCATGGTGAATCATGAAGGTGCAAATCCGAATGCTGAACTTAGGGAATAGAACCATTTCTTGTTAATGAACATCGGGGACTGCTGTCATGGAGTTCTCAAAGCAACATGTGTACGATCGATTGCACCCTGTGCTCTAGGGAAGCTTGAGATAGCTGCAAACTGTAGAAATCTAGCAGCCTGGCTAGATTCATCGGGTGTGAACTTAACATAATGATGAGCCTTACTGTAACGGTACCTGTAATTTCCTTGATGCACTTATATGTTGACGACTGTGAGATGCTGCATAGGTCTCCTGTGGATCCCTAGAATGATCTGCAGGCAGAAAAACTGAGCATGGTGGTGACCTTCAGGGACACTGGCAGGAGATGTCCTCCCAGTCCATGGGGTGTTAGATCGACCTGCAGAATGTGGCAGATATGATCCACCATCTCTCTTGTCAAACACAGAGGTATGCGGCATTGTCTTTCGCTCATCTCCAGATGGGAAAGTCTTTTCTGGTAGATCGTTGGACATGTGGGTTGCCTCCGTGGGATAAGTCTAACCTCCTCATCCACTGGTTCTCACTGGAGCTCACCTGGACCATGGACCTCAGGCTGGGCCTCCTCTTGAAGCTGCGCTAGGCAGTGCCAGGCCCTTCTTCTCCTCCTCCATTGGATCACTGCCCTGAGCGCAGGCTCCGTTATGATAAATGCAACAGATTAATGAATACTGGGTAAATATAGCAGGCCTCCCACTCACAAACAGAAAGCCACTGTCATGCCCTAGAGATGCGTCTGTGTTACTAGATTTTTTCTGATCAGCCTTGTAACTGAGACGCAAACTCACAGGTCTAGGTGACCAAGATGTCAATGTTGATACTTGACATCTCAAACTCACAGGGGTAGGAAGAGGTTTGGACGCATTCATGAAATGTGCCACCTTACCAAAGGCACTCCTGCAATTACTGATCTGGTTTAATGATAAAGCTAAACTTGCACTTCAGCAATGACTGGATGCCCTTAGGCCTGTTTTCCATGCCAATTGGAGAAAGCATATTAGAGGCTTCCATTGATGACCTGGCTTTTATGCAGCAACTGTGCTTCCTTAACAGCTGCCTGCATTTTCCAATCTCACATAACTCTCTGTTAATGCTCAAATGGAACAGTATTGTGAAGCCAATGACTCCTTCAGTCTCTAGTTAAAGTGCACCAAAAGACATGGGTTTCTATGAAACCTTCTCAAGGAAGTCTTCCTTTTTTCTCTCAGCTCTGACTGATTCAATTTCAATGTTGTGACTCTAAGCAGCTTAAGGGTGCCCCGGAAAGGGCTCCTTAGTCCAGCTGTGGGCTCCTCAAACAATGCTTCAGACCCCTCCCATGCAGATTCTTATCCAGATTTGATATTAAACTGCGCAACAACTTCAGGGTTTCAAGATGGTGGTGCTACATGTTTATTTTGTGACCAGCTTCAACCCTTCCCCTGTCAGTGTTTGGGTCCCTCCAATCTTCCTGGAACCTCATGATGTGCAGGTAGATCTCCCTCCGGTTGTTCTCCAGCCTCTCCCAGTAACCCTGGATTCCATTACCATTGTGATGGACATTCTAGCCCTCTCCCATGAACTCATTATTGTTGACATCCCCATGCCCCATGTGGACCTCACGCCTCCCCACCTTGAGGCTATGTGCATGGTCACATCCAGAGGAGAGCACTGCCTCCCCGCCCTGCCATCCAGGAGAGCTGTGACTACCCCCCTACGCACCCCATCTTTATAACATTTCCCCCATTTACAGGCAGCAAATGCCATCCATAACCATGACCATCCAATCTGCAGCCCAGTACTGAGTCAGACAAGCCTACCACCACTGAATGTAAGACAATGACCACACCCTGCATACCAAGCTGTTCCTTATCCCAGTTGAGCACACGAGCCTTGCCCCTCCCTGGAGTGGGACTAGGACATGTGCATCATGCATTGCCCTGTAGCATGTTCCACAAAGCCCCAGGACTGCCTTTAACCTTTCAACCTAACTATAAGGTCCACAAAGCCGAAAGACTGCCTTTACTCTCTCATTCTGACCTCTTGGCCCCAGACCAGGGACTATGATTGTCTTTCAATGAGCTCTCCCATTCCATCATGACTGATCACAACACAGTCTCCCTCTACCCTCAACACCCCCATCCCCCACCCCCACTATTCCAAAGTCTGTGCGCATCCCCTCTCATTCATACGTTTCGATTTGTCTCTGCCTGCCATCGTTGCAGCCCCCCCGCAACCCCACCTTACCCCATTGACCCCCATGTCTCCATCATCCTTCCCCCTTCTAACCACACCATACCCCACTGACCCCTACGTCTCTGTCATCCTTCCACCACCACCTTCCCACACCCCCCCTCCCCCCCACCGTGCTGTTGTTCTGAAGTACAGAGGCACCCACCGCGAGCAGATCAACCCTACACCCCTCCACCAGAGTGGTGTTACACCTCCATTGTTGAGAAACCGGAGCGTCACTGTTGAAGGTGGGCTCTGAATGTTGCACTCACCTTGAAGTCACGAGCGAAGTGAGGGTAGACAGCTGCATGCCACACACACACACCCACAGACACAGACCCCACTACAAGTCAAATTTAAAATAATTTCCAATAACATTATATACATTAACATCTTCATGACAATGTGCTTTTCTGAGTACTCTGACCTCAAAATAAAACATTGATATGAGCACTGACACTGGAAGGAGCTCAAAAAATATTCCAAGGATGATTCTGAGACTTGCCAAAATTATGAGGAGAGCTGCACTGAATTAAATTTATCCATTAGAGACTAAATGGCTTAAAGGATTTGTAACCCAAATCTTTAAAATACTGGCAAACATTGGCAATTTAGCAAGTTGCTTAACCAGTACTGTGATCCCCAAACTAGGGAGCACAAACAGAATACTGGTGCCAGACTTAACTAGAATTAGAAGATTCCACCCCGCATATAGTGGTTTTGAGATGTTAATTGGGTGAACAGGAAATTAAAAGGTAAAGAGTACACTTGCATTTTGTTGAATAAACTATTCAAAGACTGGGGGTGAAATCTTGCACCTTACTGTACATCAAAGTACCCAGACTATCTGGCTCTAATACAATTAAGCCACACATAGGCACAGATCCCACTACAAGTCCAATTTAAAATAATTCCCAATAACATTATATACATTAATATCTTCATGACAACGTCATCATGTCATGTTTCAAATGTGGCCTTACCAATGAGTTAAAATAACCCATTTTGACTTAAATATTCTTGAAACATTCTATTACTTGGTTAGTCTTGTGATAAACATCTCACATGGACTTTAAACCTTCAATCAATGGGCAAGAGTTATAGAATGTTTTCTTGGTTTTAATACTGACTCTGAGTCTATAAGTAAAAACAGAGTTCCTATGCGCTGAGATCCTTCTCAAAACACACCTCAAAAATGACTATATTTTCATTGTATACCTAGTGAAACGACTTTTCCTGGAAAGATTGGGTCATCACCTCAGCACTTCTAACTTCTGTTGTGAATTTTGAAGTTGGACTGGAGACCGCTTCATCCCTCTCCAGTACTCACCTAACGGATATTGTTCTGTCCCCTTTTCTGCGGTCCATCTCTCTCTGAGGGACAGGATACCAGCGGAAGTTCAATTTCCAGTTAAAGCCACCGTATGTCATATCCGACCCAGCCATGTATTCAAACGTATCATCACTAATTACGTCTATAATTGGGCAAACCACAGCTGTTCTGCGTAAGAAAAGAAACTATTATTAAAGGCAAAGATTTTTAAATGCTACACTTCATCCAACCCATCTTACAACATGGTCCACTCATGATACATCTGTATGGCTCAGTGGGTAGCACTCTTGCATCTAAGTCAGAGTCATGAAGAGTGTGGCTTAACTCATACTTCAGGGCCTGAGTGTATAGTCTGGGTCTACAATCCAATGGAATACTGAGGGGCTGCTACACCAACACAGGGTGCTGCCTTTCAGGTGAGATTTTAAACTGAGGTTCCATCTGCCCTCTCAAATGGATGTAAAAGATCCCATAGCACTATTTCAAAGAAGAGCAGGGGAGTTTTTCCTGGTGCCTTGGCCAATATTTATTCCTCAAGCAACATTACTAAAAAGACACAGGTTATCTAGTCATTACCCATATTGCTGTTTGTGGGTCCTTGATGTGCACAAATTGTCTGCTGTGTTTCCCACATTACAAGGGTGACTGTATTTTGACAGCTGTAAAATGCTGAGGGACGTCCTGAGGTCATGAAAGGCGTTATATTAATGCAAGTTCTTTCTTTCTAATACATAATAGCTGTACAATTACAAACCGTCTGCAAAAGTTATTTTTGTAAATATAGGCAGAACATTAATTTGGAAGCTACAGCAAAACTTTATGCAGGTAACACAATTACTAACTTGTTACATTCGTATTTGTATGTACAAAAATGTTAACAGTGCCACCGAAAGTAAGTTTGAATCCAAGTTAATATACTCACTGGATTAATCTTTCACAGATTAAGCAAAATAGGTAAAGGTTAATGAAAAACAAACCAATGAATAACACTCAGTCACTAAATAGTGAGGTTTTCATCACAAATGATTTATTGTTGAGCACATTTCATGTATCATCTTATATATTTTCTATAAATATTTGATCCAAATTGAACCATATTGTTTTAGCTTCCCCACCAAAACAAAATATGGATATATGTGTTATCAAGCACTGAAGCTGTCGCTGATAGTCAGTTATTTTAAGTTTGGAATTTGCAGTTCTTATACACAAAGATGGGAAGACAAAAACATGGTCCAGCTTTCTTAACAAAGTTATTAGCTTTCTTTTCTCTGCACTGAAAGTTTGCCCACTATTGAAATTGATCTAAAACTCTGCAGGGATTCAGCTGATGTTTGCCCTTCAGACACTCTGTGGAGAACAGTACCAGCAACAAAGCAAATATCACTACTTTTAATTACACCCATTAGGTTACTAATGCAAGCACTAGTCCAAGCATGTAACTTTCATGCAATCATACCCAATTGATGTATTAAGACAACAAATGTTCATTTTACAACACCCAACAATTATATCCTCTGCTTTTGTCCCTCCACCTCAATAACTTACACAATATCAATAATATCCCATTCTCAAAGGCTCTAAAATGTCTAACAGTAACCCTTTAATTTCTTGTGCAGCACTGAGGGAATTGGTCCATTTTTGAAGCACAAGATGGGTTCTGTTACAAGGTGACCAACTTGTTCTGCCAAATGTATGGGCAGGTAACAATTTTGTCACTAATGTGCTGCAACTGCTTTCATTTTCTTAAAGCTTCCATGAACTAGTGCAATCAGAAGTTGGAACACTGCCCTGTATTTCTTGGAGATTGACAATTATTTCTTTTTGCAAGCATACATGATATTTCCTGCGTTCCAACATTTGGCAATTAGAAGCGAAATACTACTAGCTTTTTTCTTTTTAAGCTAGTAAGAGCGATTGGATTCGCCCAGATCTCAGGTTTCCCACAGGTGCAGGTGTGATTGCACACGTGACGCTCAAATCTCTGTCGCAACACATAGTGAACTACATCAGCCGCAAGGGCTTCCATTCACTGAATGTGCAACTGGTGTACACATCAGAAACACATCCTGCAGGTTTGCGCACGGTTTCCAGGGGATTCACTCAACGCCTACATCCTCAGTCACTCACAGATCCCTGGAGTCTTCCAGGGTCCACAGAAGCTGTAGGGATGGTTCCTCACAGACAAGGGCAACCGCAGAGGCCGTGGCGGAGGACACATGTGCGGCGGCCTCAGACTGCAGCAAAGCAACTGTACAATGAGGCTCATGCTGCAGTTCGCACCTTGGTGGAGTAGACCATCAGGATGCTGAAGATGAGATTCCGGTGCCTGGACCGGTCTGGTGGAGCCCTGCAATATAGTCCACAGAGGGTGTTGCGCATCGTTGTAGTCTGATGCGCCCTTTACAACCTGGTGCTGCAATATGGTGAGGAGTTGGCTGAGGAGGCGATGGAGGAGCTGCACTCTCCTCTGATGAGGAGGACACCGATGGGGATGAGACTGAGGAGGTCCTTGGAGGCAACGATGACAGAGATGAGGTCCTCACACTGGGCAGATGAGGCAGGTGTGCTCGGGGGGCCCTCAAAGCTGCTTGATTTGTGGAGGATGATGATGATATGCAGCGAGGTGACCCCATACTTCCTCACATCGCATTTGTGAATGTTTGACCTCAGTCTGGATTATGGCAGCGCGAGTACCTTCTGTGAGAATGCGCCAGTAATGGAGACGCAGTAGAGGCCCTAATTGTCACTCATTTGCAGGAGAATGATGATGACATGCAGTGAGAACACTCCATAAAACTTCATATAGCCTCTGAGAATGTCTGACTCCTGTCTGGCTGAGGGCAGCTCTCTTGCACTCTGTGATCAGGGTAATATCATAGAGACACAGCCACGAAACTTTAGAAGCATCTGATGCTTTATCCGCCTTCAGCACCTGAGTCCTTCAGGAGCTGGAGCACAGCATCAGTGGTCACAGATGCTGAAGAGATGGGGGCCAGCCCTACCTTAAAGGTGCTGAGAGTACACAGAGGGTTTGTGAGAACTCTCTGGTGCCTGGCCACTATATTCTGGCAGCAATGACAAGCACTGCCAAGGTGCAGGCATCAGTAATGTTTCCAGGGAATGAGGCCAGTCCATCACTTTGGTCTCAAGGCTGCACAGAGCACAGGGAAGAGGCCCTGAACTGAGACACCAGCCATTATCTTGTGCAGAAAGGTTTCACTTCTGAGTGACAAGAACATTGCTCATCAGAACAAGGATGCCACAGGCAGGGAAGCATTCTTGGGAGTTTATTGACAATAGTGAACAGTATGTACAAGTGATTAACACCCGTGCTCAGGTTGTGTAACTAATTCCCCTTAACCATCCTAACCCTGCTGCTATGTCTTGGTACTCCCTGGAGGCAGCCTGCTGACTGTGACACCCTGACTGTGGTGACTTTGGCGGGCGTCCTCTGGAGGGCCGAGACTTGGAGGGCTCCAGCCTGCTTTTAGGGTCCTGCTATGTGGCAGTGGCACCCACTTCGGCCTGTGGAGCTGCAGCTGCTGAGGGGGAGGGGAGTCAGATGGGCTGGACACTCTCTGAGTCATCTGGATGTATGGCCCCAGGGGGTACACCTGCTGATCCTCCTCTCTACGGGTGCCCGAGGGCTCATGGCTGACTCCATGCAGAGAAGGTGAAGCTGGAGTGAGGCTGAGCTGCCCTGCACCCCTCTCACGTACACACTGTTGGAGGCCAACTATGGCATCAGCGATGGAGTTGAGTCTGTGCAGCAGTGCAGGACTGATGTCCTGGACCAAGGTCTCCATGGCAGCAGCCATCCTACCAGTGTTGACCTTGGTGTGTTGCCATGCTGGCACTATCACCTCAGCCTAATGGAGGAGATGGACTCCTCCATCGTGCCTTGCAATCTGAGGAGTGTAATGGACATCCCTTCCTGATGTTCCAGAGCTTGCCTCTTCTACTCCACCAACTGTGACATGACCGAGTCCAGAGGTTCGCCACCTGACTCAGGCTCAGCAATGTTCTGGCCTCCAGCAGTCCTCTGATGCTGGACACATGGGAAGTCCCTGCCGCTGTCTGCAGTGGATCAGACAGTGCGATGTGCTCACCAGATTGTGATCCCGAGGCTACCCTAAATCTAGTTCCCACCGAGGTGTGTGTCTCTACGCTGGTGAAGGGTGTGGGTGCGCGCTGTGATGGGACTTCAGGGAGGGTGCCTTCAAATTCCTCTTCAAAGGTTTCTTTGGGGCTTGATTGGAGGCCCTGGGTCATGGACTCTGTCAGCTGTTTGGCAAATGTGTCTGTGAAAGCAAGGGGAGATAATTAGTACATGGGAGTGGCCTGTGAAAGAGGACAAATCACTCAAGGCATGGTCGTATGATGGATGTTCCACTCCTGAATCCTCACTTGGTAGAGCACCACCGACCTCATCGTCAGCACAAGACCAGTCCAGATCCTCACGAGCCAGCTGGATGGCTCTGTTTTCAAAGTCCATGATGACCTTGATTTCAGGCATTCCACCACCATTCTGCAGCCTCTCTCCCTTGTTATGTGCCAGCTTGTCCTGCATGGATAGTGATGGAGAAAGTGTGAGCAGGACGCCTGCCAGGCCAGATGACAAGTATGCCTGGTCTGTATGAGTGTTGAGTGGTCCCATTGACAGGCGAGAACAATGACAGTGTTAGACAGTGAATGGTGGTGTCCCTTGAACTGTCAATGAGTGAGGGTCCTGTGGGTGCATGCTGGGTTTGTGAGTGTGTGCATTGAAAGTGATGAAAAGAGTGACTTACACTGACGGAACGGAGGAGATCATTCATCCTCTTGCAGCACTGGGTGGCTGTGCTCTTCTGAAGGGGATTGGCGCTGACCACTGTTGCCACTGCCTCCCAAGTTGGATTGGTCACTTTGCTGCCCATCCTGCAGCCAGAGTGGGGGTAGGGGGTATCCCGGCGAGGCTCCAGGGCATCTAGCAGTCACTTCAGGGACCCATCATTAAACCGGGGGCTGTAGTCTTTGTCAGTTGCAGGGCCATGTGTCCTGGGCAGCAGTGGTGAGCTGGAAGCAATGAGCACTGTGCTTGCAGCTGGGCGCCTGGTGTGATGAAGCAGTGGGGTGATGACGGGTGGGTGAATGACAGCCCACCCGCCATGGAAATAGCGTGTTTCCTGGAAGTGCATAAACAATAAGGCAGGCTCGGGATGATATGGCGTGAAAACCCACCATCGCGGCAGGCGAGTAAAACATCGTTTTACTTGCTCACTACCGCACTTAGTGCAAATTTGGGAAAATTCTGCCGAAGGGGTGGAACGATTGTAAGCAAATCAATGCTACCCATAATTTTATAAACATTGCCTAGGAAATGTGCTGGCATACTTTAAATCCCTATAAACCTGCTACTTGAGAGTTTATCTCTCTTTCTTTCTTAGTTACTTTCTTAAATGTGTGATGTACCGCTTTCTGATAAAGTTTGAAAAATTAGCATTTTTGATTTTTTGGGATCTACTTGATCAGCTTTTGCTTGGATATATTTATTCTTCTGTAGTGCATTCCTTATTTACTTTTATGTTTCCTTGTTTTTAACTGCATTTCATTGAAGTGGTTTTACACTTATTTTAAACACCTGAAGCTCTGTGGATTTGAGGCTACAGCAGCATTTCAGAGGAAAAATTGAAGGCAGCTCTTCTCAAATGGATATTGTTTGCCAGACCACTATCCCTCCAAGAAGTGGTTCTACAGACTTTGCAAGAGCTAACTAAACATCTCAGGAAAAACAACTGACTTTGTTGCTTACTGTTCACCAGTCTCAAAGATAAACAATAGTATGGTTTATAAACTGTGAAGACAAGGACAACTCTGTTTGTAAGGGAGTTAAAGCAATTCCAGCCTTGAACCTCTATTGCAGATGCCTCAGATGTGAAATCAGCTAGACCTCACCACACTACTGCAACATTAGGTTATTGATGCTATGTTTTACCATGGCAAATGTTATCTTAACTAACCAATGAAAGATAGCAGCAACAGGAGCGATTCACTCTTTCCAGAATGACTGGTTTTACAAAAATGCAAGGCCTCCTCAATGGAATCCACGTGACTACTGAGGGCCACCATTCCACGATGATCGGTGGGCATCAGCACAAAATCACACAGGTAAACAAGCTGTGCCCTAGAAACAGCCACATTTTCATTCCATGGCAATCTTCTGTGCTACTGTTATTTCAAAGATGAGGGACAATGCTGGAGGGCTCCTGGAGGATCAGGGAGAAAAAAGTGAACTGGCTGACTGCTGGCTGCTACTATGGTCCTCTTGCAATGTGCATTGCTCCTTTCACTAGGTCCTGAGTTGGTACTAAAACTACTGATGCCATAACTATGTTGCAGTCGTTACTTGCTATGACTTACTTTCTAGCTCAGCTTGTATCATTTCAATGTGGCTGGCATGACCTTGCAGCTAGACACTCTATTGGCATGCCCAGGGATCTATGCAGCAAAAGATCACTGATCTGAATTCAGGCTCCTATAAACGGTTCATTGACCTATCCAGCATGGTGAGTTCACATGGTGAATCCAGACAAGACAGAATTCTGTACAGTGGAACCCAAGGTGTATATAGCTTCGTTGGAATACTGTCAAATGGATGTACGGCTACACTTAGAATCTCTGGTCAGGGACCACACTGCAGCTGGTCTTTTGGCACCACATCTACAGGGAAGTGTAATTCTATGAACTGGTCAAAACCCACTGTGTAGATATTATTGGTGAACCCTCTGCAGTATGTTATTTTTGGTCATTTGCATACTCATGGCATAAAGTGACAGTTCTAAGAAAGGAACATTCATTTGCATTCAAACCCTGGGAGCTATCACTCCATGGGCTCAACAGCTATAAATGGAATCCAACTGAACCTCAAGTTATCATGAAACAAAAACCGAAAATACTGGAAAAACTTGGCAAGTCTGACAGCATTTGTGGAGAGGGAAACAAGAGTTGATGTTTCAGGTTTGTATGACCCTTCTTCAGAGCTAAAGAGAAGAGCTTATCTTTAGCTCTGAAGAAGGGTCATATGGACTCGAAACATCAACCCTGTTTCTCTCTCCGCAGATGCTGTCAGACTTGCTGAATTTTTCCAGCATTTTCTGTTCTTGTTTCAGATTTCCAGCATCCGCAGAATTTTGCATTTATCTCAAGTTATCATATTCCTGTTGTTCTGATTCAACTTTCACGTGCTCCTCCTCACTTGTGCTTTATGCAACAACTGGTGCTCCATGGAGTTACCGATTCCAGGTGCTGCACAATTTATAGTTGTTCACCATCTTCAAAATTGGTTGTTGGCTCCTTGGGGACACCTATAAAAACAAATCAGGAAGGCATGTTACAATGTTGGCATCAATGCGTTGCTTTTACCAGAGTACGCTTGCCAAACAACTTTTGCTATGCTGTTGTGGTGCATGAAATGCTTGGGCAGGACAGAATAACTGAGTGTATGAGCACAGAGAAGAGGAAAAATAATCAGCACTAATCAGTACTATCCTGAAGCTTGGAAAAACCCTCTTCAAGAACCCATCCCAAATTCCTTAATGGAATCTGTAGTAATCATGGCTTTATTTAGTGTGTAATGTACCATAAAGAATAATACTTGTTAAGGAAGATCACATGATCTGTAGTAACCAATAGGGGAGTAACAGGGGCTACCTTAGCAGTCAGTGTAGAGATAGAGTTGGAGTTGAAAGCACACATGTAGTTGCTGCTGAGTGTATTGTAGGTAAACTTAGAGTTGATCTGCAGACATTTCGCAGGTGGATATATTATCATTAATAGCAGAACTCAGCCACCCGACAACAGAATCAAAATCCATATTCCCAAGGGTCAATTCTACCAAATACCTTAACGATTCAACACACTGAGGCCGCCCACCAGTTCTGTGCCATTCCCTTTTGTTATTGGTTACTGTTTCCAAATAACTGATATAAGATGATGAACTTCTGGAAGCCCGAAATCATAGGGATTGCCAGCAATGGCCAAATGGCATCCTGCACTAAGCATGCAGAATGATCTAGTCTTTAGTGGAATCTAAGTTAGATCTAAGAATCTATGTAGAATTTTTCTGATCATTGAGCAATGGTCATTGTATTTACCTTGACAGCAGGAAGAAGTGGGTGGGTATATGAGCATGTTAAACAGGCTAAATATTTCACAAGCAATCAGCATGCAGTCAGGCTCAAAATGCAGGCAGTTAAGGAAAAAGGCTTTGTTCAAAGTGTGACACTCTGATACATTTAATGCAGTTAAATGCCGTGGACTCCTAATTTGCAAACGTCCTTAAGGACAGTGGGCCTCTGCACATGGGAGAAAACAGTCAGCGACTTCTTTCCAGGCAAAAATGGACGGGTGCCCTTTGAGAAAAGTGACCCAATCCTCTTTCGGTTCCACTCTTTCAGAAGAGCCTGCAAGGATAACTGAGGGGCCCCTCCTCTCTCCAACTTCTATCAGAAGCTGTACACATCTTTCCTTGAACAAATTTCGCTCCCAAATACTACTGAAGAAAAATGCTCCCTTTAAATATCAGTAGCTCTTTATGAACAAGATATGCTATCCCTGCTGCAAATTTGTACCCTCCGCAGGATTAAATTGAAGCAGGCATCTATAATAAACATGTAAGTAACTGGACCTCAGAATATCACAGACGGTGCATTCCATGAGCTATCACCTTGATCTTGAGCTGGAAAATCTTTCCATATTTTTCAGAGGTCAGGTGCACAAAATTGATAGCCTCCGAAAACTAGTGTGAGTATTACAATGCAGGATTAACTAAGGCCCATACCTTCTGATGTAGGCAGCAAGAAAATTTCATGCTGCTGCTTATGTAAATGATGGTAGCATGCAGCTAGGGCATAATACTCTTGTTCAAAGGCTGCACCTCTCATCCAGAAGCCCAGATGGGTGTGAGGCTAACTCCACGTAAAACAAGCCTGCATCTCTTTAAAGAGGTGTGCTTTCTGGCTGCAGCAGGTACTGAACGTTGTTAGGGAAGAATGTCTGAAATGCAAGAAGAGTGAATATGATACTACAGGACAAAGAGAGTGCCCCAAAGTTCCCTGATGCAGCAATGGAGGCCTTAGTGCATGAGGTGGACAGGAAGAAAGAGGTCTTCTATCCACAGGCCAGGAAGTACCTGAGAAAAACAAAGGCAGAGGGATCAGATAGCCATTGCTGTCAATGTAAGCAGTGTAGCTCTGAGGATCTGGATGCAGTGGAGGAAAAAGTTTAATAGTCTCACATGAATAATCAAGGTTAGTGAATGCATCTTCAAACGCCATACCCTTAAAACTGAACTATGAGCCTCAAACATTGCTCAATGCACCATATCCCCTACACTCACCTACCATCATTCACTACAACCACAACTCATACTTCACATTCACAGTATAATGAGGGATTTAAGCATACAGACTGCAAGAAGGTAAAGAAAAACAGGGTTCCTTTATTCCACTAACATCAATGCTGTATAAACTCTCAAGGGAAGGCTGAACTTAAAGAAACAAGCTATTTACTGTGAATATTCACAGCCAATGCTCCAGATCCTTACTGCAGTTCTGTGCCATGCTCTTCCCCACTATCGCCACTTGTTGCTGGAGGACTTGCTACACACTTCTCTGCTTGAGAGCTGCAATCCCAACAACTACAAATATACAAGGTGATGTTGTCTAAGCAATCGCGTGATCAGCAGGGTCAATTGAGTTACCTCAACTAGCCTATTCGAGACCACATTGGTGGCAGAATTCCCCTCATGCATCACCAATCTCGGCAAATGGTCTGGATTAGGATAATATCAGGCATTTGCTCATGACCACCTTCTCAGGATCTCCTCCAAACTGGTACTTTCAATGGGATCCAGGGTTTGTGATGGGTCAGCCACATAAGGGTCTACTTCGGTCATATCTACAGGGACCACAGGATCAGCAGCACTAGTTGCTCCAGTTGCAGCCTCTCTGCCTGACACCTCGGCATCTCCTACGGGCACTGGAGTTGATCTCCTCACACTGGATTGTTGGGAAAACTATATGCTCACCAAATGAATGTTCCTTTCAAAATTTGGAAGGACATTGCATTATTTGGACCTTTGGATACTGACCTGAAGTCAATTTTATAAAGGTCATAACTTCACCTTGGAACTGTCAACAAGCATGCCTTTTCCAAGAAATCACCTGACCCAGCCTGGTACTTGAGGCGGGGTGAAAGCTGTGTGCTTGTTTGCATGACAATTACTTCAATTGATGGAAAAAAACTGGTTTAACGTCAAAAAACTAGTGAGTTACTAGAAATCACACGACAAGGATGAGCTTTACATTTTGTACTTGTGTTTTTGAGTTCAGTTGAGTTTGAACTGAGAAATTAAAAGCTGCCAAGCTTGCCTTCTTGCTTTGCCCTGCCTGAAGTAAAGTGGTGGTCAATATCCAGCTAAGAATCCTCAACTCAGTGGAGCTTATCTGTTTTTTGGAAAACTGAGAGGCTGAGACAAGAGGGATTGACTTGGCTATAATCTCTGCCATGTCGAAGCTCCATTAATGAGAACCTCCAGCCATTTACCAGGACCAGCAGCTTATCTTCAAATGTTTTCTCTTATTTTATAACACCTATCCCCTAAAGCCCATCTCTGCTGTGTTTGTGTGTGTGTGTTGTGTATTTGTGTACGCTCGCACATATTTGTGCTGGGATATTTTTAAAAGGGACAGATGGTTATATTTGCAGAGCACAATTGTATTTTAACCAGTTCTTGAAAGTTGTTTAAAAAAAAGTTTTGCTTTATAATAAATTTTGGTGAGTGACTTTTAAACTAATAGTGCAACCTGCAGAGTAGTGAGGCTAGACAAACTGCGCACTTCTCCCATCCCAGTCGTAACATGATGCACCCCAAATCCCTGATACACACATTCCAGGATTTCCTGCTGCTATAGAGGAGTGGTGGCATAGTGGTAATGTCACTGGACTAGTAATCCAGTGGTGTCTAAGGATCATGGGTTCAAATCCTACCATGGCAGATTGTGGAATTTAAATTCAACTAATTTGATCTGGGATTGAAAGTAATGGTGACCATGAAACAATTATCATTGTCATAAAGACACATCTGGTTCACCACTACCTTTTATTGAAGGAAATCTTCCAGCATTACCTGGTCTGGCCAACATGTAACTCTAGAACGACAGCAATGTAGTTGACTCTTACTGCCCTCTGAAATGGTTTTGAAAGACACTCAGTTCAAGGGCAATTAGGGATAGGCAACAAATGACTGCCTTGTCAGAGATGCCCACATCCCATCAAAGAATAAGAAAAAATATCCAACTCCTCTTCACTCAGGCCACAACAGCTGCTGTCTCAGGTTCTGCTACACTGTTAAATGGGCTACTTACCCCCACATCATCCGCCAGACTTTTGTCATTGACTTCTGACCTCTGGGAACGGTTCTGACGTTGTCCTCCCGCTACAAATTTGATGACATAGGTGTAACCACCAGTGCCGATCTGCTTCCCTGCTTTCCTCAAAGTATACGTCTCACTGTTCTGAAAGTAGTTGGCAATATCGGCAGTCATCCCTGGCCAGTAAAACCACCTTTGTGTCAGTGCAGCTGTCTTATCTGATGCTTGACGTCCCGTGTGAAATGAACTGTGGTCAACACTTGACACTTGAGACTGCCAGGCAGGATGAGTTGCTTCACCTCTCTCCCATTGTCATAAACCTGCCGATAGAGAACTCCACCTTCCTCCCTGATCCTGTTCCAGCACCTCAGCAGTTTATGTACCCATTTGGACTTTCATTATTGGGACAGTGGACGTTTAGTTTTCCAGTAGAAGTGAAATCTACCGTTGTCTTCATCGCCCGGTTGAAGCTGCCTGAGGCCCTTTTTTGAGATGGATGGCTCTATCCCTCTGGATTGGGTTTGGATCTCCCTCATAAGCATATTTGGTGATACTTTGATGACTCCCTGCACGGATTTCACAGGGGATTGCGGTGCGAATGCTGCTGTGCACTCGAGGCATGGACATGGAATCACAATTCTCTTTAAACTGGCTAAAGTGAGTTGCCTTCCATGGTTAATCTTCCCATTGAGGGCCTCAGCGTTTCCATTTCCTTTACTGGGCCTGTACCTACTCTGGTGAGGGAGGAGGATCGGAGTTGCACTGGACAGGGAAGTCATATTTGAAGTCTGTGGCAGTTGTGGTTGTTGAGGGCAGTCTTGTTGGGCAGGCTCGGTGCAAGGTTTATTGTAGAGATAGGACAACAAGGATTGGATTAGTGCTTGCTGTCTGCAGCTATCTGTTCTGCCTGCCTCTTCAGCCTGAAGTCTACATTCCCGTCCATTCCAACAGTCACCTCCCTGATGGTGGCCTCCTTCCTGGCCTGAGGAGTCCAGCCTTTCCCCATGATCCAGATGAAGTAATCTAGGATGATGTTGTGAAACAACTTCACCATCTCCAGGGATAAAGAGACCATGTCCTTCAGCTTGCCTGTGCTCAGAAAACCTCTGTTGCAGCTGCGGCAGGCTACCGCTGTCCCCAAAAGCCCATGCCAGGACCTCAAAGGTCCGCTGCAGATTTCCTTTGAACATCTGCAATTCGCCCCAGTATTTCCCAGCGTGTTTTCCCACACAGATGATCCATCACAAATGCTGCCTGATCCCTTTCAATGAGGCCCCTGGATGCCATGACCAGCTATACGTCCTCGATCCAATCCTCAGCTCCAATGAGTTGAACATCTCTGGTCTTTCCCAAATCTGTCCAGCATCCTAATCACCAGCAGGTAGAATATCCATGGTGGGATATTCTGTCCTTCCCTTGTTACCTTAAAGAAGGGCACATTAGAAACCACTTTTATTTCAGCACTTATGGCCAAGTGAATGCTGCGATGGTCTATAGCAGAGTGATGGTAAGGTGTGACACTTTTGGTGAATGGGCAACCAATACTGTTGTCAGATTAGATAATCATAGACAGCTTGGGCATAAAGGGGATAAATTATTCACCTCCTCCCTTCCTCCTCCTTCTAAGCTACTTCACATAAATGGCAAAATCTGTGCAGGGAGGTTGTGCAAGATACTGCAGACCATGGCACATCATGATATGCTCTCTGCTGAGTACTGAGGGCCTCTCCAGAATGATATAGGAAGCAGAAGCATCATTTAAGGATCTGAATGATCTTCTCAATGACATTCTGTGTAGGAGCATGTTTCATGTTACACAAACGCTCCCTACACATTCACAGGTTACACACTGGAGTCATGAGCCAGTAGTCAACAGATAGCCCATGTTGTACAGTAGCCATCCTCTGATCTCTCATCGCAGCTGTTACGATCACTGTAGAAACCAATAACTTGTAAAAATAATTCAATCTTCCAGTGAATGACTGAAAGGATGACACAACAAGTTTTTCAGCTTTAAGACTTTTAGTCTAACACACAAACTAAATGAAATATTAACGAAACGCCATTTCAAGAAGGCAACACATAGTCTAAACTACAGAAAAGATCCCCCAATTAACTTTTACAATGACCAAAAATCTCCCATTACAGTTTTACTTTACTCTGTCCCTTAAGTGGACAGTTCATTTTCCAGAAACAGGTCCAAAGCTATTCTCAGCTTCTTTTCCCCTTTCCAGTCAGATAAATTATACTCCCCAAACTGACTTTCACCATGAGAGACAAATTGGAGATCATCAGAGTGGTGAACAAGAGAGACTTACTGCCTCTACCTCTCTGCTCTTTCTCTCTCTTGCAGACTGGCCCTGCCTGTGAGGTTCAGTGATATTTTTAGGAAAATCTGCAACCCAATCCTGCAATGGCTTCTGATGAACTCTTCTCTTCTCAAAGCCTATCTCCATGACAACATGAATCACATGGGCCTTGTATCCAGGTAGAAATGCTAATTAGCTATCCTCTATACCCTCACCTCCATTCTATCGTGAAACTAAATAGATAGTTTAAAGCATAGCCATTTACAAAACCTAAAATTCCTAACACCTCCCTAGGACTTCCTGACAAACTGTCAGCACAGCTGCTTGGGTCATTGTTTATAGATACAGATATCTTGCACCTTCTTCCAGGGCCCCCCTTTAACAATAATGCCACCCAGGCTGTTGTCAGCAGGATTCAGAACAGGTCATATGACCCCCCCTCATTCCTTCATCTCACTCTAAATTAAAGACACAATCCCAAGGCTTAACAATGGCCAGGATTTTCCAGACCCATCATGGGCGAACCTGCCTTGGGAGATTCGGTGGCCCAGCCAAAAGTCCATTGACATTTGATGGGACCAGACAATCCCGGTAGCAGGCGGAGCTGCCCAATCTTACAAAGTTTATATCTGGAACACAGTTCAAGTGCTGAGGGCACAGAATAAAGACATCATGAATGCTGCCAGGGTAGCAGGTATTGACCTGCATGATATGCTGAGTATGGCTGCACACCAGATGCACATTTAGGGAGTGGAACCCTTTATTAGAAAGAGGGAAGGCAATGCATTTATCTTGCTTTGTATTCAGTGTGTCAGTCATTTCCTTAATACAGTAATGCATGGTGAACTGCGAGGCATTGAAGATGTTCCCTGCTCCAGCCTGGAAGCAGCCTGACATGGAGAAGTTCATGGCCATGATCAACTTCACAGCCACTGGTCACGCTGTCCTTGCCCTTCTCTGATGCTACAGGTCTGCCTGCAACAGGTGGCAAATTTGAGAGAGTACCTTTTAGTGAAATGGAGGTTTCTAAAACATTTTCCTCGCTGAAACTGAGGTAGTTGAAATACCCCCTGAGCACATGGGCAGATATGGCCTCCTGCTAACAGCTTTTCTCCCCCCCACCTCCTCTTCAAATGTCTTGTCCTTTTCTATCTCCCCTCAGCTCATTGTCCCTGTCACGTAGGACAAGGGGAATGGAAACTACAGTACCCATGACTAACAACAAATGGTTTGAACAGAACCTTTGAAGTGAAAATTAATGCTGATCTAGCAGATTTCACCAACTTTAAATGGCAGAACAAACCACCAAACACATACTAATTCTGCAACGGCAATTTGAAATCAATAAGCATCTAACCTCAGAGTGGTTGATGGTCTGTTTAACTAGTGGAGGGGTCCTTGCTGCTGCAGAGCACATGTTCAGCTTTGCAAAGTTGAGAGCGGGTGTTAGCTAGAGCAACAAGGACGGAAAATGCTGGAAATACTCAGCAGGTCAGGCAGCATCCGTGGAGAGAGAAACAAAGTTAACATTGTAGGTCAATAAAACTCTGTTTCTCTCTCCACAGATACTACCTGATCTGTTGAATATTTCCATTATCTTCTCTTTTTATTTCAGATTTTGAGCATCTGCATTATTTTGCTTTTGTATTAGCTGCAGCATTGAGACTGAAAGTAGCACTGCTAGAGTTGCACATTGACTGATTTCACGATCTGCCTACTTTGCATACTTCTGGCACATGTTCCTATCACCAGCGCTACCGGTCTACCTAAAATACTGCCCTGTACAGCCTGTACTAGAAGTGTCTGTGCAAGCCATTTGGACATGAAACAGCACCCATGGTACTGAAAGTAGCTGAATTTTGTGGCTATGGTTTCCTTTTTATGAATACACAGGCTCTTTAGATAATGAACCATATTCAATAATTATGTTTACTGAAATTAACTAATTAACTGTATGAAAAGTATAGCTGACATTGGATTGAAATGACGTAATGGTGCTCGTAATCACATAGATGGACCCATATGTTATCTGTAATATGTAATCTGTCCAAACAATAAACCTTAAAATATTAAAAAGAGACAAATGCAATAAAGATGATAAATCACCAAAATGTTCACAAACAGATGGTTGCAGCGTTTTGGAAGAAACCCGGGAGTTAATGAGATTGAACAAGAACAAATTAAAGGAGAATTCAAATTTGAACAAGATTCTTGTATCAAATTGCAATAACTTATTAAATGTGTGTGCACATTTATTTCCCCAAAACAGAAAGTTTTCAGCCTTAACTAAAGTAAAACCAAAAATACCTCTTCAACTAATTGCAGCAAAAAGCAAATAAGGAAAGGGAATAAAACATCACTGCCACAGCTGGAAGCAGGGAACTTTCTTTCAAAATCTAACTTTGCTGAATCAACAATAGCTTGGTGTTTCCTCTTGGTTATGCTGTTTATTTTGGTGTAATTAGATAGAAATCAATATAACTAGCACAAAAGAATCCACACTTTTAAGTGCAAATTACATTGAGCACAAATCGTTTTCTGTAATCTTTTGAACTAGTTTTAAAAAACATTGCACTAAGAGTCAAACCTGCCCACAAAACTGGCCATGGCCCTGTGTTATCATTGTTGTGGGTCTTAGCTAAGGTTGTCCTTGGTTAGGATTGATAGAGACTGCTGGAGGCAAGGCTGTTGGTAAACTTTAACTTTTATTAAACCTTCTTCTATGCACAGGATAAGGTTTACATGAGGCTTCAGATAGAACCATCTCTCAACATATGCTGTTGTCATGTAACTTACATCATTTACATTAACCCACATCTACCCCAAGTCTCTGCCTCCATTAAGTACATTATTTATATGATCCTATATCTCCCCCCGAAGTCTCTGCCTTCATCCCTTCTTCACAGGGATAACTGTTGTGCTGGTTTCACCAGTCTCCCCAAACTTGTTCTCAGCTCTATCGGAGGTTGTATAGGACTTATGTTCTCCACGTTCTCTCTCAAACTTATGAATCATCAGAGACTACCAGCTCACCATTGCAGTTGTCTTCCTGATCATCTGGATAACTGGTCCATTCCACTGAAGATCATCTTCCGGTAGATATGTGTACATTTCTGTTTCTTTTCACGATTCCATTTTCTGTCTCCACAAGATAAGATCGTGGATATAGTGTTTTTCCCAAAACTTGGCCTTCGTGACTTTGGTCATGAATCCATATGGGCCCCAATGCCTAAAGTTCTGTTAAGTTACTTACACTATGGCGTTGATTATAGTTTCTGGTTTGATTTGCATGCTACTCATCCTCCTTCTCCCTTACGTCTCTATATCTGTTACTTTGAGGCATGGCATAAGCATGAGTAGAAGAACAGGAAGTTGAGTATGCCATTGTCTTCCCATTAGAAGGCCAGATGGATCTAGACCATTCTGGAGCAGTATGGAATGATAGCTCAACAGCAGTAAATTGATATCGTCATTTTTCTTCAACAAAGTCTTCATTGTCCTTAGCCCTCGTTTGGGTCTCCCCATTAGCTTGCAGGTATCTGGATGAGCTAGTTGTGTCGATAAACCCATAGGCTTCTGAAAACTGCTCAAAACAATAGTTGGCAAACTATGGGCCATTATCTGAAACGACTAGGTCTGGAATGCCATGTGTGGCAAAAATTTATTTTAGTGATGTAATGTCAGCTTCCGAGCTGGCACCATGTAGACTTTTAACCTCAATCCATCCGGAGTAATAGTCAAAAACTATGAGGAATGTCTTCTCTTCAGCTCAAAAAGGTCCACTCTAGGACATTCCCATGGTCTGTATGGAAATTAGGGTGGATTGCACAGGTAATGCAATTTGAAATAATTTCTTCTAAGGATTTTGAGATCCCTGGCCAACAAACTGCATTTTGCGTTCTAGCATTACACTTTGTATTGGCCAGGTGTCCCTGGTGCATTTGCTGAGGGACCTTGAGTCTGAGGACTCTAGGTATGATCAATCTCTCATCATAAATCAGCACAACCTCCATGACAATGAGACTCCATCCCATTCTCTCAGTTCCTTCGCCTTCGTCGCACCTGTTTCAATGATGTCACCTTCCAAAACAGTGCTTCTGACATGTCTTCCTTTTTCCATAACCAAGGTTTTCCACCTACTGTGATTGACAGGGCCCTAAACCATGTCCGACCCATCTCCTGCACCTCTGCCACCACACCTTCCCCTCCCTCCCAGGACCATGATAGGGTCTCCCTTGTCCTCACTTTTCGCCCCACCAGCCTTCACATTCAAAGCATGATGCCACCACCAAACATATCTTCCCCTTGTCTCCCTCTGTCAGCATTCCATAGGGACCGTTCCCTCTGGGATACCCTGGTCCGCTCCTCCATCACCCCCTACACCTCAACCTCCTTGCACAGCACCTTCCCATGCAATCATAGAAGGTGTAACAGCTGCCCCTTTACCTCCTCCCTCCTCACCATCCGAGGGCCCAAACACTCCTTTCAGGTGAAGCAGCGCTTCACTTGCACCTCCTTCAGTTTGGTCTACTGCATTCGCTGCTCCCAATGCGGTCTCCTCTACTTGACAGACCAAACACAACTGGGTGACCATTTTGCAGAACACCTTTGGTCTGACCCAGACCTTCCTGTCGCTTGCCATTTCAACACACCATCCTGCCCACATGTCCGTCCTTGGCCTGCTGCATTGTTCCAGTGAAGCCCAATGCAAACTGGAGGAACAGCACCTCATCTTCCGACTAGGCACTTTATAGCCTTCCACACTTAATATTGAGTTCAACAACTTCAGACCATGAACTCTCTCCTCTATCTTCACCCCTTTTTTAATCCCTTTTTTTGAAAATGTATTTATATTTTTTATTTACTTATTTTTATTAATTTATTCATTATTTTATCCCCCCTTTTTATTCCTTTTTCTATCCTTTTTCACAACCACTGGCCTCTCCCTGCACCGCCTCCCCCCCCCAACCCACCACAAAAGGGCCATCTGTTACTTATTCCAATTTGTTCGTTCACAGAGCGCTGACCTTTGTTCTGCTATTTACACATTTTGCTTTCTTACCTTTATGCCACTATCAACACCTTTAGCCCTTACCACTACCATTAACACTTCTTTGTCTTTTTGTCCATGGCATCTTTGTTAATCTCTCTTTAGCCCCAACCTATCGATGACTTTCCATCCAGCTTCACCTACTCCACACCCCTTAAACAGTATAAATTCCGTCACATTTCTACTTCTCTTTAGCTCTGAAGAAGGGTCATACGGACTCGAAACAGTAACTCTGTTTCTCTCTCTACAGACGCTGTCAGACCTGCTGAGTTTTTCCAGTATTTTCTGTTTTTAAATGCATCACGCAGGTCTGCGCACAATACCCTGGGAGCATCCACAACTTCCATATCCTCAGCAAGTCTCAAATCCCTGACATCTTCCAAGGTCCACAGAGGCTGCAGGGTTGGCTCCTCGGGGACAAGGGCTATCCACAGAGGACGTAGCTGATGACGCCTGTGTGGCGGCCTCAGACTACAGCAAAGAGACAGTAGAATGAGGCTCAAGCTGTAACCCGGACTTGGTTGGGCCACTTGATTGGCATCATAAAAATGAGGTTCCGGTACCTCAAAAAGTCTGGTAGACTATTACAGTGCAGTCCCCAGAGGATATCACACATCATCGTAGCTTGCTGCGCGCTACATAACCTGGCGCTGCAATGAGGGGAGGGCCTGCCTGAGGAGGAAATGAAAGAGTTGTATGTCTCCTCCAATGAAGATGACTTCAAAGGGGATGAGGGTAGTGAAGTTCTGGAGCACAAGGATGACAGTGATGAGGCCATCACACTGGCCATCCGAGGCAGGCATGCTCGTGAGGCCCTAACGGCCGCAAGATTCGTGGAGGACAATGATGACATGCAGAGTGGACACACCTGACATCCTCACATGTACCTGTGAACGTCTGACACTTATCTGGCAAATGGCAGCACGCATACCCTCTGTGATCAGGTTCGTGTCATGGAGATGCTGCGGTGGCCCTAGTAGTTGCAAGATTCCAGGAGGATTATGATGACATACAGTGGGGACACTCCACTTCAAAAAGCCTCTGTGAATGTCTGACTCCTGCCTGGCTGAAGGAAGCTTGCTTGCACTCTGTGAATAGGGTCATTATCATGGAGGCAAAGCTGTGATACTTTAACAGCACCTGATCCTTTGGCAGTCTTCGTCGTTTGCCCTCTTCAGGACCACACCGTGATCAGACATAGATGCTACAGAGATGGGGGCCAGTCCCACCTCAAAGGTACTGAGAGCGCACAGAGAGAATGATAGAACTCTGTGATGCCTGCCCACGACATTCTGGCAGCATTAAGAAGCCACATTGAGATGCATGCATCACCAATGTGTCGAGTGACTATGAAACCAGACAATCACTTTGACCTGAACATTATACGCTGCACAGGAAAGAGGCCCTGGACTGAGACACCTGTCTTCATCTTGTGCAGGAACCAAGGTTTCCCATCTAAGTGACACGATCACTACTCATAACAAGGAGCCAAAGGCAGGGAGACATTCTTGGGAGTTCATTGACAATAGTGAACATTATGTACAAGTGATTAATGCCCATGCCCACGCCGTGCAACCACATCTTCTTAACATTCCTAACCCTGCCGCTACGTCTTGGTGCTCCCCTAACATCTACAGCAGAGGTAGAGGCAGTCTGCTGTGGTCCTGCTGTGTGGCAGTGGCACCCCCCTTGGCTTGTTGAGCTGGAGCTGCGGGGCTCACAGGAAGACGGAAATCGGGTGGGCCGGACACTCCCAGAGTCACCTGGGTGGATGGCCCCGGGTGTGCACCTGCTGATCCTCCTCCCTATGGGCGCCCGAGGGTCCCTGGCTGACTCTTTGCGAGGAAGGGGCAGCTGGAATGAGTTTGAGATGCCCTGTCCCCCACTCGCATTGACTCTGATGAATACCAGCAAGTGCCTCAGCGATGGAGTGCAGCTCCTCCAACAGTGCAGAACCAATGTCCTGGACCAAGGTCTCCATGGTGGCCCCCATCCTACCAGTGTTGAGCTCGGTGCATTGGCAAGCTGGTATTATCACCTCAGACTGAAGGCGTACGGACTCCTCCATCGTGCTTTGCAATCTGAGGAGTGCATCAGACAGCCCTTTCTGATGTTCCCTAGCTTGTCTTTGCAGATCCAGCAACCGAGGTAGAACCAAGTCCAGAGGCTTGTCATCTGACTCAGACTCAGCAGCTGCCTGGCCTCCAACTGTCCTCCAAATGCCGGCACTCTTGGATTTCCCTGCTTCTGCCTGCTATGGATCAGATAGCGCAGTGTGCACATCAGATTGTGGCCCTGAGACTAATCTAGAACTAAGTCCCACCGAGGTGTGCGTCTCTGGGTTGCTGGAGGGTGT
Source organism: Carcharodon carcharias (assembly GCF_017639515.1). Lineage (NCBI taxonomy): Eukaryota > Metazoa > Chordata > Chondrichthyes > Lamniformes > Lamnidae > Carcharodon > Carcharodon carcharias. Next base: position 72,721,766 of record NC_054478.1, read on the forward strand.
GGCTGAGTTCTGCGATGGGTCTTCCATTAGTGTGTCTGCAGATTCCTCTTCCAAAGTGTCCTTGGGGCTGCAGTCGATGACCTGGCTCATGGCCGCCCTCGGCTGCCTCCCGGATATGCATGCGATAAAAAAGAGAGATATAGAAAAGAGAGATAATTAGTGCATGGCAGGGGACTGTGAAACAGGAGACATCACTCACAGTACAGCTGTCTGAGGGATGTCGCAGTGCAGGATCTTCACTTGGTTGAGCAATGTTTTCTTCACCATTAGCAGAGCAATGGTCCACATTCTCACCAGCCAGCTGGATAGCTCTGCTTTCGAAGGCTGTGAGGACTTTGACGTTGGACGTTTCTCCTCCAGTGTGGTATGTCTCCCTGTTGTTGTGGGCTGGCTTATCCTGCATGGAGACTGGTGTAGGGATGTAAGCAAGATGGCTGCCAGGCCAGTTAAGAAGGGTGCTTGGCATGTGTGGAGTGAGAGTGGTGCCATGGACGGCATGAGGACACAATGGGCAGGGGAGATGAGGATGTTAGTGAGAGAGTGGCGATGTCCCCTGAGCTGACATGACGTGGATGTGTGATGGGTTTGTGAGTGTGTGAGTTGAGAGTGATGAGAAGAATAACTTATCCTGGCAGAATGGATGAGATCATTCATCCTCTTGCGGCACTGGATGACAGCCCTCTTTAGGATGGCTTTGGCACTCACCACCACCTCCCATGCTGGATTGGTGAGCTCGGTGGTTGGTCTTTGCCCCAAGTGGGGGTAGAGGAGTTCACAGCAGGCTTCCATTGCATCCAGCAGGTGCCCCAGAGAGATGTCACTAAATTTGGGGGCTGCCGTCTTCTTTGCTTTCAGGGCCATCTGCTATCAGGAGCAGCCCTCTGGTCTGAATACACGAAGTAGGCAAAGCTCTGGTGCGCTTTAAATATGGAGCCAGGAGTGAGGAAACCCTGAGGTCACGGCGTGGTGGGAAAATCCAAGCCTGTCTGCCAGCGATTCAGTGTGTCTCCCATGCACACATTATTAATGAGGCACAAGGAAGCAGACGGTACGGCACAAAAACCTGCTATTGCAGACGGCAGGAAAAACGTCCTTTTTCACGCCCGCTACCACACTTAGTGCAATTCAGCAAAAATTCCACCCATTATCTTTTACACCTTTAATTTATTGAATGCTACTTGCTTTAATTGGTTTCTCCTTAAATTTCTGAGTTAGGAGATTTTTGCTGTGGCATTCAGCTTTAAAGTGCATTTTTGGCGGGTCATTCTTCGTGCCGACACAGCCTTTTCCCACCACTACAAGAATACTGAGTAATGGCAGCTATCACACTCTCTTCATTCTTTCTATGATTGTCATAGAGTTATACAGCACAGAAACAGGCCCTTCGGCCCATCATATCCGTGCCGACAATCAAATCTATTCTAATCCCATTTTCCAGCACTTGGCCCATAGCCCTGTGTGCTATGGTGTTTCAAGTGCTCATCTAAATATGTCTTAAATGTTGTGAGGGTTCCTGCCTCTACCACCCTCTCAGCAGCATGTTCCAGATTCCAAACACACTCTGGGTGAAAAATATTTTCCTCAATTCCCCTCTAAACCTCTGCCCTTTACCTTAAATCTGTGCCCCCTGGTTATTGACACCTCCGCTAAGGGGAAAGTAACTTCCTATCTACCCTATTTATGCCCCTGATAATTTTGTATACCTCTATCAGGTCCCCCCTCAGCCTTCTCTAATCTAAGGAAAACAACCCTTGCCTACTGTGTTCCTTTTGAGACTGAAATTTGTATCAAGAGCTTTCACAACATCTTCATACGTCCCCATTTCTTCATTTATGCCCTGTTGGCACTATGTTGCCTGCACTACTCCCAATGGCATAGAGAAGATTCTCTGCTAGTCCCAAAGCAGTTCCTAACCTGGTAAATCCAAGATGCCAGTTCTGCCACTTTTCACTTGAGCTAGGCCTTCCATAAGACGAGGGGCAGAAGTAGACCATTCGGCCCATTGAGTTTGCTCTGCTATTCAATTAGATGATGGCTGATCTGATATTTCTCAACTCCACTTTCCTGCCTTTTCCCCATAACCCTTAATTCCCTTACTGATTAAAATTCTGTTTATCTCTGCCTTGAATATACTTAATGACCCACCCTCTACAGCCCTCTGTGGTAAAGAATTCCACAGATTAACTACCCTCTGAGAGAAGAAATTCCTCCTCATCTGTTTTAAATGGGCGACCCCTTACTCTGAGATTATGCCCTCTGGTCCTAGACTCTCCCACAAGGGGAAACAAACTCTCAAGCATCTACCCTGTCAAGCCCCCTAAGAATCTTATATATTTCAATAAGGTCGCCTCTCATTCTTCTAAACTCCAATGAGTACAGGCCCAACCTATTCAATCTCTCCTCAAAACAAAATCCCTCCATACCCGGATTCAACCTAGTGAGCCTCTTCTGGACTGCCTCCAACGCCAGCGTATCTTTCCTTAGACAAGAGGACCAAAACTGTTCATAGTATTCTAGGTGTGGTCTAACTAGTGCTTTGTATAGTTTTAGCATGACTTCTCCTATTTTAATACTCCATTCCCTTTGAAATAAAGGCCAACATTCCATTTGCCTTCCGTATTACCTGCTGAACTTGTATGTTAGCTTTTTGGGATTCATGCACAAGGACTCCAAAATCCCTCTGTGCCACAGCCTTCTGCAGTCTTTCTCCATTTAAATAATATTCAGCTCCTCTATTCTTCCTGCCAAACTGCATAACCTCACGTTCTCCCACATTATATTCCATCTGCCACTTCTTTGCTCACTCACTTAACCTGTCTATATCCCGCTGTAGACTTTTTGCGTCATCCTCACCACTTGCCTTCCCACCTATTTTTGCAACATTTGTAAATTTGGTACGGTAGTACATTCATTTCCCTCAGCGAAGTCATTAAGATATATTGTAAATAATTGAGGCCCCAGCATTGATCCCTGAGGCACTCCACTAGTTATAGGTTGTCATGCCGAAAATGCTCCCCTTATCCCAACTCTCTGTCTTCTATTAGTTAGCCAATCCTCTATCCATGCTAATATACTACCACCAACACCATGGGCTCTTATTTTATTAAGAAGCCTTATAAGCGGTACCTTATCGAACACTTTTTGGAAATCCTAATATATTACATCTAACATATGTTCAAAGCACTCTGGTAAGGGTAGGATTTTCTCCCTGGCTTTCCTTCACTCCAGCCTTTCTTCGAGTTCTTGTTAAATTGCTTGCAGTCATTTTGCTTCCTGCTTTTATCGGTTGCTGGGCTGTTCAGTCAGTGCTTTTTCTGTTGTCTTAACTGCTGTCACCATCTGTTATCATCATTGCAGGTCTTAGCTTAGGGTGACCTTGGTTAGGATCGATAGAGTATGCTAGAGGCAAGGCTGTTGATAAACTTTACTTTTATGAAACATTCTTCTATGTATACGATAAGACTTAGCATGAGGCTTCACATAGAATTATCACTCAGCATACTTTGTTGTCATGTGATCTTACATCACTGATGATGTAGACTGTTTATTTATATTAACCCTTTACACTACATCACCCCCAAGTCTCGGACTATTAAATACATTGTTTATATTATCCTACAGCACCAGGATGAATGAGTCGCCATTGGGTACCTCTGTTAATTGAACTTGTTTGCAGGCCTTTGAGGAAACTTCAAAAATTATGCTAGCTCCTTGGGCACAAGGACACTAATATATTCCCATCAGCTCCAGAAGAGTTCAGTTACAATCAAACCAACTGAAGTAGATATAATTGGTTTGAAATGTTTTCCAAGTTTTTGAATTTTTTTCAATTTACTAAGAAACTGATTAGGAAATAGTTCTCTCTATTTTTGTAGAAGTAATTTTCTGTAATTTTAGATTGGTTTGCTCACAAGTGTTGGTTTGACTCTGTTTATTTTTTGTGACAAACCCATTTCTAGTTACATTAACCAAACTTTATTACTCTTAAATATATCAACATGGTAGACTTTGCATACACAACATGCTAATGAATTTAAACAGAAACTTGAGAAAAAAACTTTTCAAAACAAGCATAATCATGGGCATAATTTGCACATAAATTGCCAGTTGGACCCAAAGGGGAAACTCTATTGAGTTATACTGGATGAGCACAGTTTTTTAATGCACAATTATTGATATTAAAAATATATCATTGTCAGATGACCATCAATGTTTCCAATAGTAATGCTCTTCCTGGTGCAGTGAAAATCCCTCCCCTTCAATTTAACCCAACTATTCTTGACTGCATAGAAGAGCCACCTGAATTCCGACTCCTATCCCCTCCTCCGGTTGGAGGAGCTGTTCCAAATAAGTGCGAATAAAGTAACCCCAGGGAAAAAACAGAAATATGTTTAGGACTCCAACCGCTTTCACAGGGTGGGCGGCAGGCTCACTCTGCCAAAACTGGGAGTTGAATGTCTGTGGAATGTCACCTTCAAAAGTGTACAATTTTTTAGGTCAGGAGACAGCAGTTGGTGAGCAACAATAGTACTTTTTAAGATGTGAATATCCATAAGGTTTCTCCTGTATATTTACAGTATCTTTGGCAGAGGAACTGCAGAAAACGTGGAAAAATTGAATATATGGTCATTTTTCTGGAGTTTCTAAAACTCATCTGCTCCAAGTTACAAAGGACCTCAAGGTGCACCCCGATGAGAATTCACTTCCTTAGGTTCTACCGAAAGCAGTCCAGAGGTAACCATCCTTGGAATGCAGTGCAAATTGATTCACTAAAATCAGATTCCCAGTAACCAATTCTGAGACTAAATTGGGTGTTGAATTGCGGCTTAAACATGGACTGAGGCATTATTAGCTATAGAAAACTGGAAGGACAGGAAAATTTCCCAAATTCATCCAAAATCTGAAGCCTAAATAAAACAAAGGGCAGAATTGTTCCAGATTTTCACTAAGTTTGGTAGCAAGCGGAAAAAAGGATGTTTTACCCGCCAGCCGCAATGGCAGATTTTCATGCCGTATTGTCCCAATCCTGCCTCATTAGTCATCCATTCTCAGGAGACACACTGTTTCGATGGTGAGCAGGCTCCGATTCGCCCGCCACGCCGTCACCTCGCTTCTTCATCACGCCGGACGCCACATTTCAAGTGTGGCCATGTGCTTCCAGCACAGGGCTGCTACAAGAAGACATGGCCCCAAAAGGCAAGAAGATTGCAGCCCTTGGTTTAGTGACATGTCCATCAGGTGCCTTTTGGACGCTGTAAAGACTCACCGTGATGTCCTCTAACCCTGCTTTGGCTGCAGGATGGGCAGCAACATTGCCACTCCAGCTTGGTAGTCGATGGTAGTGGTGATCAGTGCCAATGCTGCATAGAAGAGGTTGGCCATCCAATGCAGATGGAGGATGAATGATCTCATCCGTGCCACCAGGGTAAGGCAACCATCTCATCACTCTAAACTCACACACACAAGCCCATCACACATTCACATTCACTGGTATTTCACTCGCTGCCAGCTCAAAGGACATCACCACTCACTCACTCACACGCCCTCATATCTCCATCTGGCCTTATCTCCTCTGGAGACTGCCTCCTCAGCCCTCACCATCTTGAGGCTACTTGCAGAGATCAACTTGTGCCCCCATACACATGCTGGGATACTCCCCTTCCCCAGTACAGCCCTCATCCTGCAGCCTCTTCCCTTGCCTGAGGCCACTTCTACCCCTTCCCCAAGCAAGCTCTAGCCCTGCATGCACTGAAAAACCACCCCCGTCTTTGGCTGGTCTGGTAGGTGGAGACCTGCCCGTGAGCCCCTCTAAAACTGATGTGGTGCTGCCTGCGAGGCACACTGATGACCGTAAGTGCTGGCAAAAGCAAGGTAGGCAAACAAACCTTGAAGTTCTGAGCAAAGTGCTGCTCGCCAGATGCACATCACTATGTACAGTTGTGAAACACTTCGGTGTGATCTTGGATGATCCAAAGTGGGGAGATGATTCTGGACAGTTGGGCTTATAATGATATGCAGATGCATTACAATCAGGTTCCTGACGTCTGACAGTGAGAAATGCTGATGGGCAGAGTGGACAACTGCAAACTGGTTTCACGACGTGTGAAACTAATTTTTGGCCTTCTCACCATATTGTCTGCTCATGCTGTCAAGCACGCCCAATCCCAACAGGCAGGGGAAATTCCACCCAAAGTTTCAACCCAAACATGAATTCAGTTGTAAATGGTAATTATAACTGAACCTAACTAAATTTTCTTATCTATAATACAGTAGTGCAACTGTTGAAAAATAAGTCATTTCACTGCATGTACATTTTGCTGGTACTGAAAAGAAGTGCATTCATTTTTCTCTATTATTGGTTGTCAAACATTTGTTTTTCAGAGAATGTATAGTGAAATTCTCTTATTTTCTGCAGTAATAATTCAAAGGAGCAACTTAATTAGAATTCCATTTACAAAAATTTATTGCAATGTTTTCAGGATAAAAGTAAGTTTCTTTTAGTCAAAATGTGAACATAACAATTTGAACAGAAAAGCTAAGATTAAAAAATTAAATATAAGCTTTACTTGTTAATACCGTTATTTTAGCAATGTTTGTTTTTAAACCTGATCTGTCAGATGTTTGGTTTTAGTTTTAAAACAAGTCAATGCAATTCAACACATCTGCTGACACTCTTCAGCCACAGACTTCAGTTTGTGACTTCTGTTCTCTTTTGTAAACCATTTATTCTGTTTAAGCCTGATGCTTCAGTAAGCCCATATCAGGACCTGATAACATTCTATAATTGCAAGCAAATCTACATCTTTGCAGGAACAAAATCTACTTCTCAGACCCAAGGGGCAATAACTGAGATGGGGATTTGTTTTGACACTAAGTAATATTCAAAAGGGTAGTTTAAAATAAAATCGCAGTGGCAGATGTATTATTCTTTTCTAATGGCTAGAACGGCACCACATACCTGTTTTCTTTAATTCTCGCCAGTAGGGGCTCAAGCCAGCCGACAGTGCATTCACAGTGTGCATCTAGAAAAGTAATGACCTGGCCCTTTGAAGCAGCTGCACCACGGAGCCTGGCACGTATCAATCCGGATCGTTGTTCCATTCTAATTATCTTCACTGGAACTTGTAAATTCTTAACATAATTCTCTAAAGGTTTCTTCAGAAAATCTGCAGAGAAGAATTTCAAAACCAATTTACTCAACAACAAAAAAATCTGCAGAATAACAGCAGTTTATTTTGACCATCAAGCATGAACTGAAAAAAATTATTAAATGATCAATTCTTACTTTTCTTACTTCCTTTGCCAAAAAAGGTTTCTAGTTTAAAAGTGAGAGCTGCAATGTATTCCAAAAATCCTAAATAAAATACATCATAGCAAAAGTCTGTGATAAAAAGTTTTGTATGATCCCAGTCAAAAGTTATTTTATACTATGGCGCATTATAAAAGTTACTGCTCCTTAACCGGACTTTCATTGTTACAGCTTACATTCCATATCTATGCACTCCAACTTTATTACTAAATTGAGAAAAACGGGTGAAAGGTTATGCTGATAGAACAGGACACTATCAAAATTGAGAAAAGCAGGAGAGAAAATCAGGTGCTTCAAGAATATATACACAAATGCCATAACTTATCTGTAAAAGACTGCAAATAGAAGAAGGTCAGGGCCAGGATTTTACGGCCCCGACCACCTGGCAGGATATTTCAGTCCCACTGAGCTGAATAGAGATTTAAATGGCTCGCTGCATCCGCCGGGGGGAGACACACTGCAGCGGGGCTGTAAAATCCTGGCCCAGGAATTACAAAGAAGGTCAATGGTAAAAATGATTATAAAGCTATAATTAATCAGTTTTCCTTGTGATCTAGGACTACAAACTGATTGAATCAACATACTTTGTTATTATTAACCCATGAGCCATTTGGCTCTTATTGATCATTTTGACTACTTTTTTTTAACAAAATACCTTTGGTTAGTAATATTCAATGTGTATGGACACAGTATATTATATATTTTTGTGTTAGAACTATGGAAATTTAAAGCACAGAAAGTGCCATTCTGTCCACTCTGCTGATTTTGCTTCTCTGCTACAGTAATCTAAAATTAATCCAAATGCCTGACTCTCTCCTTTCTCCGCTTCAAATACGTGTAAAGTTACTGCTTAACAAATATTATGTTCTCTGTTTTAACCAATCCCTATGTCAGAACAATACATACTCTAAAAACCACTGCAACAAAATGATGTCCTAACATCTCTCCTCATCCTCTTCCTGCTCAAAGGCAATTAAGAATGGGCAACAAATGCTGGCCTAGCCAGCAATACACATCCCATGAAAGAATAAAAAGTAAATAAATTGAGGATCTTTCCTCAATGACTCTGCAGCTACCTTTCAACACTCTTCATGATTGTTAAAAAGCTCAATTAAACCTCCTAGTTTTATGTGTTTCCATTGCAAAACTATTTGTCTGACCCCACTAACTTATCAATGGCTTCCTTAAGATTTTATAGTCCTTTTCACTGTTTGTCAAGCTCATAACTTTGATTCAACACTGACCCAGATTTTACACAATGTGTTTATTTTGTCCCATCTGATTAATTTATTGAAAACTTTTGCAACTGGTTTGTTGCCTCCTTTATTTTGAGCTGACTGGTATCTTGCAGAGCCTTTAATTCCTCATTTTCAGCATTGGAGGATGAAGGTACATTTCCTTTTTTCATTTCCTGCACAGTGGATGGTCCAGCAGACAGACACACCCCTTAGGTTAAGAAGTGGTACAGATCTGGTTAGTGGTCATGAATGAAAGGGTGTGATTATATGTCAGGGATGTAAGGGAACGTCAGATGCAGTGTTGGAGGAATCTCAGCCTTTTCTCTAATCCAAAAGGTATGAGGTTTTTGCTGCCTGGATGTGTGAGTACAAAGCCTGCTGGGTGGTTGAGCAAATTCACCGTGGCACCATGATGCAAGAGACCATCCAAGTCAGGGGAGTGAAAAGGAATGTGGGAGCGATAGGGTGCAGTATAGTCAGAGAGATAAACTGTTTTCTGCAGCTGCAAACAGGAGTTCCCAAAGATTGTGTTGCCTCCCTGGTGCCAAGGTTAACACATCTCCCCACTACTAGAGAGTACTTGGAGTGGGAGGGGGTGGATTCAGGTGTTGTGATTCATACAGGAACCACAGGTAGAACAAGAAATGAAGATCCACTGCAAGAATTTGAGGCGCTATGGACTAAACTAAAAAGCAAAATCCCAAAGGTAATAATTTTTGGATCACTAAGTGAACCACACACAAATTGGCAAAGGGTCAAAAAGATCAGAGAATTAAATGCATGGCTCAGAGAATGGTATGGGAGACAGGGACTTTGACTCATGGGGCTCTGGCATAAGACTGCAGAAAATTAGCACTGTTCCATTGGCATTTAAATGGGTCTGGAACTAGTATCCTGACAAATCAAATAACTAGGGCTGTAGATAGGGCTTTAAACTAAAAAGGGAGGGAGGAAGGGTTCAAGTGAGGGAATATTTATAAATCTAAAGAAAAAAGTCAAGGTCAAAAAACAGGGTAATGTGACTTGGTTAAAGATAAGTAGAGTGTGACTGGAAGGGACAAAAAGATTAATGGTGGTAGTGCATCACTGAATAAGGTCAAATTAGGGAATAATGGTAAAAAGTTAAAATTAAAGGTGCTTTATCTGACTAAGCAAAGTACTTGTAACAAGGTAGATGAATTAAGGCACAAATAGAGACCCTCCTAGCGCCTACCCATTGCCTGTCGGGATAGGCTCCGACTCCCCATGACCCTGAATTGGATGAAGTGGTTTTGTAAAAGTGATGAGTTTTTGATCTAATTGATAATGCAGAGAAACAGTTGCACGGTGAACAAGATTAGGAACTAAATGCTCAAGGTTACTTAATATCTCAAAAAGGCAGAGAAAATACAAAAAGGCCAGGCTGTTTGGAGGAGGTGGGGTGAGGGGCTGGGTGGGGGGGGGGGGGGGGTGGTTAAGCTTGATAATTACTCCTGACCTTATGTTATTCTTAATGAGGAAGGATCTTGGTTCAGAAGAGTATGAAGGAATATCAGTATGGATGGACATAAGAAATAAGAAGGGTCAAAGAAAATAGGTGGGAGAAGTTCATAGGCCCCCTACTATAGCTATACTGTTGGACAGAGTATTAATCAAGAAAAAAGAGGCACTTGTCCTCCAAAGTACTTTTGCCAATTTGATTTGTGCAGACTACATAAAGGTTTAAGATTCCCATGGTTATTGCATTGCTTTTGTTACAAGCTCATCCAAGGCACTTTCCTAGAACAATGCATTATGAACCAACCAGGGGCAGAAATGAGGTTATTTTAGATCTTGTATTGTGTAACATGGCAGCCAGTCTCATGGTAAGGGATCCTCTGGGTAACATTGATCATAATATGATAGCATTTCACGCCGAGTTTGAGCGTGACATACAAAAGTCTGAAACTAGAGTATTGAATTTAAATAAAGCCAATTACATAGGTAAGAGGAGTGAGATGGCTAAAGTAGACTGGGAAATTAGATTTAAAGGTATAATGGTCGATCAGCAATAGTGAATATTTAAATAAATATTTCATAATTATTAATTAAGCTAGATTCAATTGACAAATAAAAAATCCTTAGGAAAAGTGACCCACCTGAGATTAAAAGAGGTATAATATTGCTAAGAAGAACAGTAAGCCTGAGGATTGAGTCACAGAAACCAGCTAAGGTTGACCAAACTTTAATAAAGAGGGAGAAAATAGCCTATGAAACCAAACTAGCAAGAAATATAAAACTGTTTGTCAGAACTTCTACAAATATGCAATAAGGATGAGAGTAACGAAAGTAAAGGTCAGTCCCTTAGAAGCTGAAACAGGAGAAATTATAATGTGGAATAAGGAAATGGCAGGGACATTAGAAAAATATTTTCTATCTGACTTCATCAAAGAAGACACAAAAAACATACCAGAAATATTCAGGAATGAAAGGTCTAATGAGAGTGAGGAACTTAAAATGCTTAAAGAAAAAGTACTGGTAAAATTAATGGACCAAAATCCGACCAATCCTTTGAACCTGATGGTCCAGAGACTAAACTCCGAAAGGAAGTGGCTGCATAAACAATGGATATACTGATTATGAGCTTCCAAAATTCCCTTGACCTTGAAATGGTCCCAGTGGACTGAAAAGTAGAAGAAAACAGGAAACATCAGGAAAATGCTGGAATCCATTATTAAGAAAGTGTTAAAAAAAACACTTAGAAGATCATAATATGATTAGGCAGACTCAACTTAATTTTATGAACAGGAAATCATGTTTGACAAATCTATAAGAATCTTTTGAGGAAGTAGCTAGCAGCATACATAAAGGAGGCCTGTGTGTTTGAAGTCCATAGTCCATCTGGATTTTCAAAAGGGATTCAATAAGGTGTTACAGGAGACTTTATTGCAGAAGATGTGGCTTCATGGGGTTGGGGGCAATATATTGACCCGGAACATTCGAGCAGCAGCTATGCAGGTCGGATTGCCGCTGTGATCGAAAATTCTCCAGAACTGACGTTGCTGCACATTTCCACCGAGACTTTCCGAGCTCAGCTTTCGCAGAAATGCGCAGCACAGTGTCCCTCGGGGACCTTCGTCGAAGCGTAGTAGAGCCGGGAGAAGACAGGACATGCCCCCCCTTTTACAGCACTAGCTGCTATATGGTAAGTTTAAAGGTTCAGTTTGAATTTTAGTATTTGGATGCTAGTGAACGAATGCTAGTGCATCGGAGAGTGAATGAGTGAATGAATGAGTGAGTGAGGGTAGGTGGGTGAAGTAGGTAAGTGTGGGGGGGGCTATATGGATGAGGTAGTAGAGTGGGTGAGGTGGTAGGTGGGTGAGGTGGTAGGTGGGTGAGGTGCCAGTTGGGTGAGGTGGTAGGTGGTGAGGTGGTAGGTGGGTGAAGTGGAAGGTGGGTGAGGTGGCAGATGGGTGAGGAGGCAGGAGGATGAGGTGGTAGGTGGGTGGGGTGTTAAGTGGAGGAGGTGGTAGGTGGGGTGGCTGGTGGGTGAAGCGGAAGGTGAGTGAGGTGGTAGATGGGTGAGGTGGTAATCAGGTCTAGGGATAGTTGGGTGTTGGGGACGTAATTGAATTAGTCCAGGGTAGTTGGGTAGTCACCTGGTGTTAGGTAGTTACCTAGGTGTTAGATTAGGTTTTGATCTGTCTAACATTTCCTGGGTAACTATCTAGGTAAGTACCACGGAACTGTACAAAGTCTCCAACTCTAGCGCAGAGTCGGAGATATTTGTGCAGGGTCCTGGGGAGCAGGGAAATTGGCCATCGGAAGTTGAAACTTCCTGGTCAGTTCCCACATAGGTCTGTCTGCATGTCCTGACTTCCCCAGGGTCCCGATGTGAATCTTCAGGTGTATGTCTGGTATCTGACGATCTGGAGACTGGGAGATTTGGGCCACAAGCATGGATGAAAGGTTGATTAAAGGACAGAGAATAAAGTAGGGATAAACAGGTAATTTTCAAGCTGAAAGGCTGTTACTGAGTGTTGCAAATATAACTGTTGTGCGCCTCAGCTATTTGCAATCTATATTAATGACTTAGATGAAGGGGCTGAATGTAATGCATCTAAGTTTGTTGATGATACAAAGCTAGGTGGAAAAGTAAGCTGAGGAGGACATAAGAATCTACAAAGGGATATAAATAAATTAAGTGAGGTGACAGGATGGTGGCTGATGGAATATAATGTGGTGAAATGTGATATTATTCACTTTGGTAGGAAGAATAGAAAAATAAGGTAGAAAAAAAGAAAGACTTGCATTTCTATCATGCTTTTCAAGACCAGTGGACATCCCAAATTGCTTTATAGTCAATGAGGTACTTTTGAAGTGTAGTCACTGTTGTAATGCAGGAAATGTGACATATGATTTGTTGCACTGATTAATAACACATTTTTCGGCAATTTGATAGATTGCTTTAATCTTACCCTTAATACAAAAGTACTAAAGGTAATAGAATTCTAAATGGGAAAGACACTTGGCCTTGATGATGGGTATCCTTCAATGCTGAGGTTAGTCACAGAGTAAATAGCTGAGGCTCTGACCACAAACTTTCAAACATCTCTAAATAGCAACATTATTCTAGAGGGCTCTTACATTGCCAGACAACATGATGTAGGGCATCCTCAGCATGAAGAAGGACTTCATCTCCACAAAGACTGTGCGGTGGTCATTCCTAACACTGTCATGGATGGATGCACATGCTACAGGTAGATTGGTGAGGGGAAGATCAAGTAGGTTTTTCCATCTTGTTGCTTCTCTCACCACCTGCCACAGGCCCAACTTGATAGAAAGTCCATCAGGACTCGTCCTTCAGTAAGTAGTGGTGATACCCAGCCATTCTTGGACATTGAAGTCCTCCAGCCAGAGTACATTCTAAACCCTTGCTGCCTTCAGTGCTTCTTCCAAGTGGTTTTTAACATGGAGAAGTACTGATACATCAGCTGGGGGAGGACGATAGGTGGCAATCAGCAGGAGGTTTGACCTGATGCCATGAGAATTCATGGGGTTTGGTGTCAATGTTGAGGACTCCGGACTCCTGTTCTTTCACTGCCACTGGTTCAAAATTCTGGAACTCCCTCCCTAACAGCACTGTGGGTGTCAAGAAACAACATGAATTACAGCAGTTCAAGAAGGTAGCTCAAAACCAGCTTCTCAAGGGCAATTAGGGATAGACAATAAATGCCAGCCTAGCTACTGATGCTCACATCCCATGTGAATGAATAAAAAAACTTCCAGGGTAATTCTCTCCTGCCTGTGTATCGCTGTGCTGCCATATTTGGTGGGTCTGTCTGGCCAATGGAACAGGCCATACCGAGAAATGGGGTTGGAGGAGTCTGGGATATTGGCTGTAAGGTATGATTCTTGAGTATGATGATGTCAGGCTACTGCTTGAATAGCTGTGGGACAGCTCTCCAAATTTTGACACAAGTCCCTAGGTCTTAGTGAGAAGGACTTTGCAGGGTTGACTGAATAGGGTGTGCCATTGTTATTTCCGGGCAGCCTGTCCGATTTTATTCTTTTTCAACTTTTCTGGAGGAATTTGATAAAACTGAGTGACTCTCTAGGCCATTTCAGAGGGCAATGAAGAGTCAACCACAACATTTTGGGTCTGGAGTCACATGTAGACCAGACAAGGTATGGACGGCAGATGTCATTCCTGAAGGGATATTAGGGAAGCACGTGGGTTTTTATGACAATCCAGTAGTTTCAGTAGGTCAACATTACTGAGACTAGCTTTGTAATCCAATTTTATTAATTCATTGAATTTAAATCTTAGTTTTAATTTTAAATTTCACCAGCTTCCATGGTTGGATTTGAACATGCACCACCAGAGCATCAGTCCAGGCCTCTGTATTATGAGCCAAGTATCTCACAGCAAAATTTAAGATATCTGCAAAAGAGTGAAAGGAGAGATTGGCAATTTCTTTTCATAGTAAGGACAAAGGACATGGAAAGTGAAAAATTCAGCTTGGTGGCACCAGTGTTTTGAATGGTATGACTGCCATTCCGGATCCAAAATGGCATAAGCTGCATGCGCAAACATCTAACGCAGACCGTGCTGGACATCATCGTAGTAAATACGTTAGCATTTGCACAGTTAAAGTCGGCTTGAAGTATGCAAAGCAGTCAGATCATGAGGTCAATCATTGTGCAATGCTGAATTGAAGGCAGCGGTTCCATGCTGGCACTCAACACTCCGCCTGAAGTCCCCTGAAATCCTCTTTTAACTTTGCACAGCTGAACATGTATTAAGCAGGATGAAGGACACCCCCACAACTCTCCACTCCACTACTTGCACTTTTTAAACGGATCAACAACTGCCTGCTGGTTAGTTACTGGTTAACTTCTATTAGCTGTTGAATTCCAAAAGTCTACAAGGGCTGGTGAGGCAGGTGTTAAAGGACAATTTTGCTGACTTCAATGCATCTGCACAAACCAAATGCTCTTGAACATTTGTGCATGAATATGCCTTCCACTTGGAATCAAGCATGGCTTACATAAGAACATAAGAACTAGCAGCAGGAGTAGGCAATTCGACCCTTCGAGCCTGCCCCGTCATTCATATGATCATGATCTCATTTCGACCTCAACTCCAAAATTTCCCACCCTCTCTCCATAATCTTTCAACCCATTACTAATTAAAAATCTGTCTATCTCTTCCTTAAATTTATTCAGCGTCCAGGCATCCACTGCACTCTGAGGTAGTGAATTCCACAGGTTTACGACCCTTTGAGAAAAATAATTCCTCCTCATCTCTGATTTAAATCTACCACCCTAAATCTACCACCTTAAAACTATGGCCTCTCGTTCTAGAATGCCCCACAAGGGGAGACACCTGCTCCACATCTACTTTGTCTATCCCTTTAGCATCTTATATATCTCAATTAGATCTCCTCTCATCCTTCTAAACTCTAGCGAGTATAGGCCTAAACTGCTCAATCTCTCCTCATTAGACAAGCCCTGCATCTCTGGAATCAATCTAGTGAACCTCCTCTGAATCACCTCCAGTGTAACTACATACTTCCTCAAGTAAAGGGACCACCACCTTCTCAAGAGCAATTAAGGATGGGCAATAAATGGTGGCCTAGCCAGTCTTGCCAAATCCTGTGAATGAATAAATTTTTAAAAACGTGTTGCAGCCAGAACTGTACCTCAGAGGGTGGCATGTAAAGTAGTCACTGAGGCTCTCTAATCAAAGAAAGTTAACTTGATTTTGTACCCTCTTGTCAGAGAGAAGCTTGTGGAGCAAGTGCAAGGGTTTGCAGGATTTCCGGGATTTCCCATGGTGCATGTTCATTGTTTTGTGGTGCTGAATATCAACCCTGCCATGTCGCCAAACCAAAAGGGACCCCATTCACTCTACATGTAGCTAGTGTGACCATAGGCAGCACATGATGCCAGCCAATGCCTGGTATCCGGTCATGAGTTATGTTGACAGTGTGGGAACAGTCCATCATTCACACAGCAGCACTCAGACTTTTGGTTGAAGCAAAGGAACCATAGGACCATAGGAAATAGGAGCAGGAGTAGGCTACTCTGCTCCTCGAGCCTGCTCCACCATTCAACTAGATCATGACTGCTCTTTACCTCAACATCATTTTCCCACACTATCCCTATATCCATTGTTTCAGGACACCGGTGGCTTGCTCCAGGATGTTCCTTGTGTATGGCTATTGTTATTTTGGGGGTGAGGGGGGGGCTGGAGGAGAACGGGGGGGGGGTGCGCAGGGGGGTCCTCACACAGTCATGCTATAACAGAAGCTGGGACATCAGCTAGCAGATGCTGCATTGTCACAGCATGTTGATGGAGTTCCATATTGGAAAAGGTGAGCTCCAAGCTCTGTGCACAGTCCTGTGCTAAGTTGGCGCTGGTCTCCTCCGCGGTCCTTGATGTTGAACCCTGTCGGCCCAGACTGCTGCCGTCCATGCAGAAGTGATGGAGTCCAAAGCAGGGCCTCAAGACCCTCAGATGGATGAAGTTGTCCTGTGATGCAATCTGCAGTCTCCTCCAATGAAAATCAGTAGCCTTCCACCAGCCATCCCGCAGGCACAGGGGTAGTACCACGGAGGAGCACTAGGCCAGGCAAAGGCACATGCAAGTTTGAACTAACGGCAGGCACATGGGTGACTAATTCACTTTTGTGTGTATTATTGGATGTATTGTTGGATAAAGTTGTTATTTTATGACTTCTTGTTGATGACTTTTATTTCTGGATTTTGGCCAAGAGGATGCTCTGATGGTAGGTAGCAGAGAAATGGGAAGGTGAGGAATTGTGGAGCAATGGTGATGGTGGGATGAGATCTAGCGCAAGTGGAATCTTATGGACAGCTGTCCAGAGCAAAAGGGTCTTAAGTGCCTCCACCTCTCCTTTTTCTCCAACTCCTGAGGTGGCCTCTGGATGCCTGGTGGCAAATGCTGCATCCTCATTATGGTGAGGTTATGGAAAATACAGCAGATCACCATGACCTTTGACATCTGCCAATGGTCCAGGCTGTGGAGTCATTGCTTCAGGACATTGATGGTTTGCTCCGAGGTGTTCCTTATGGCTGCATGGCTCTCATTATAGGTGTAGTGTCCTCACATGGTTGAGTAACGGTGGGAAGCCACGAGCCAGGTATATAGAGATGATCCCTTGACACCAAGCAGGCAGCCTCTGGTTCATTGTGGTGACCAAAGGATGCCTGACTGCCTCAGGAAGATGATGTGGCTGCTGCCAGGATAGTGTGCATTCACTGACATGATGTTCTGGACATGGCGCATACCAACTGCATGTTGATGAAATGGTATTTTTTGCTATTCCTGTATCTCTCCCCATTCACACGTGGGGACTTCAGAGCCAGATACGTGCAACTGATGGCTCCCAGCGCCAGTGGGAATCCCTATACTAAGCAAATTTGTATGCTCACTCCTCCTGCTTCTCTCTGGTATGGGAGAAGACGATGGACCTCTTCTCCTGACGTACAGATCCTCCGTTGTTTCCCTGATGCAGTGATGGACCACAAACTGTGAAATATTGGCAATGTCACTTGCTCCTGCTGGAAGGAACTGCATGTGTAGAAGTTGAGGGAGATGCTGATCTTGACGACCACTGGCATCACCATCCTCAATTTGCTGTCTGACTGTGGGTCCTGTTAAAGGAGGTGACACGATTCAGTTACCACCTCCTTGCTGAATTGTAGATACCTCAGTCCTTGCTCCTGATTGAGGATGATGGCCTTTGGTGTGGATGGCTGGCCCTTTAAATAATGCTAGTGGTTGATCCCTCCTGCAGCTGAACACATGTTTAGATAGGAGCAAATATGACAGGGCATTAATTGGACCTGCACAGTCCACTAAGTAGGATGGGCTCTAATTAGCCTTGGAAGCTGCTTGATGCATGCTTCCAGGGCACACGCAGCACGCCCACTCAAGTACCCTTGCAAACATGGGGCACTACATGGGCTGCACTAGAAGTGGTCAGAAACAGTGTGCCTGCCATCTTCAATTGCTCTGGCTTCTGTGCCTGACTTTTTCTCTTGTAAACAAGTTGGT
Organism: Carcharodon carcharias; assembly: GCF_017639515.1. NCBI lineage: Eukaryota > Metazoa > Chordata > Chondrichthyes > Lamniformes > Lamnidae > Carcharodon > Carcharodon carcharias. The sequence continues at coordinate 72,739,857 of NC_054478.1, forward strand.
AAGTGTTTTCACACGTTGAGTGGAATTTTCCATTCTGGAATCTAAATCTGGGATTTTCTGGTCCCACCTGCCATGGGTCCAGAAATTCTCACCCAAAGTCAACAGATCTTTGGCTGGTCCATCAAATTTTACATCCCACTCGTGAGGATTCCCACCCCGGGTGGGACTGGAAAATCCCAGCCTAAGTCCAGTGGCGGATGTGAAAGTCCGAGTGACTTCCACTGGAGAGCGAGGCGGCTGAACATGCAAGATCTTGCATTGTTCAGCTCATCAATTATGCAGTAGTGAGCAGCACAACGACTCTCGTAGTAAGATGGGCAGGAAGTGGCCCACTCCACCGTCACCTCTTGGCTTCAATGTCTGGGTGCCATATTAGAACAGCAGCCAGACAGCCATTCACTCTCCCATTCTGCTCCTTGACTCCCCCTCTCCACTTAGTCATGGCTCAGTCTCACCCTTGCCCTTTGCTCAGTTGCGGCACAGCATGTATGACAGGCATCTGATATCTCTTAGTGACGACGTGTAAGGAAGGTAAAAGCAGTGTCTACTGACCCGAAAGTCCAGGAAGGAGTCTACCTCTCCAGGTGCATGCCAATTATGTGCAGTCGTGAAAGAGAATATTCTAAGTTCCCGCTGGTGGGGCACTAAATTTGGAGGCAGGGACAAGATTCTGGTGTGTGAGCCTTTTAATGAGCCTTCATGAGATGCAAGTGGGCTGCCTGACATTGATCAGCGGGCGGGATACTCGACTTGCCTTTAACCCACCATGAAAGTCGGAAGAACAAAATTCCAAACTAATTTCCTGATGTCGGGAAAACTGATTTTTGGCCTCCTGCTAAATCTTGCTCCCCTGCGCACCACGATTCCCACTGCTGGAGGGAACGGGAATTCCGCCCATAGAGTCTCGTATCTGTGTTCTCTGTCATATTTGACTTTACACGTTCCCAGCTAACAATTAGCCCTTCCCATCTTAGTAAATGATATACTGGCAAGTACAGAGGAAGTCCACAAAATCTCCTAGCTATGTCTTTTTGAAATGTCAGAATGGGGTCAATCTTGCCCCTAAGTCAGAAGGTCATGGGCCCACTGTAGGAGTTGAACACTTATTTTAGGCTGGCACCTCAGTGCTGAGAGCGTACAATTCCTATCACTTAAAATATCCACATTTAAAACAAACTGTGGTTTACATCAGCCAAAAAGTAACAAATATTATCCGTTTGCATTAATGCCGTTGGCAGTTTATTGTGTTGGTTAACTCAGTTGGTTGGATGGCTGGTTTGTGATGCAGAGTGACGCATGGGTTCAATTCCTGTGCACCAGCTAATCAATGAAGGCCCTGCCTTCTCAACCTCACCCTTGCCTGAGGTGTGGTGACCCTCAGGTTAAGTTCACTGCCAGTCATCTCTCTCTAATGAGAGAGCAGCCTATAGTCCTCTAGGACTATGGCGACTTTCATTTAATTTTCAAGTGTTCCATTTATTTTGGGCAGTAGCAACTGTGCTTACTAACTAGTTCACACCTTGTTATGGTCTTCTGAATGTTATAATAAAATTACATTCTATAAGCTGGATTCATCAAGGGAATGTTGCTGTTTTGCTATTTCCGTTCATTATAAAGAGATAGGTGATGTGCTCAACCCTGCAATAAATAGCCCACTAAACTGACACTAGCCACTGTTACGCATTAGATCAATCTAGAACAAAAATGTTTGCTGCTCAGTGACTGAAGGAGCAAATAAAATAATCAGTATAATCAGTAAATAAAATAATAAGTAGCCACAGGGAAAATAAACACTGACTTTTCATAACATACATTATATAGAGCCTTCAAGATTCTGACACTTCTGTGAGGTGCTAGAAGTGTTTCTTTACTGGTTTACACCTTTTGGTCAGATAACCACATCTACTGAAATATTTAATTTTATTATGCATTTTCTCATTTTGTTATAATTGTATTTAATATTACTTTAATTTCTTTAAATATTCCAAATGTTTGTCATACTGCAAACAAGTACAGACAGAAAGAAAGTGGTTTCAAGTCTCTAACTTCTAGGTATCTCAGAAACCTCCAAATATCCTTCTGATAGCTGAGCTGGCCAAAATGATTTGATAACAATACCACCTTGCATTCACTTTGCATGTTTATGTGGCAATGCTTCAAAGCAATCTGACAAAAAATGGGCTCCAAGTTAAAGATTAATAAGTTAAGAGGGACAAGCAAAGGTTTGATCAAAGAAGTGGGTTTTTAGGAGGATTTTAAAAGTGGCAAATGAGTTATTGGGCTGTATTGTCCTGGTTGTTGGGGTAAGGCTGGGAGGTAGCAATATGGCAGGAGTAGGCACAGAAGGGGAGCCTGACATCTTCCCGCAACCATGGCATATTGCCAGAGGTGGGAAAATTGGTAGACTGTTGCCCATTGGACAGCAACTTAGCTACTTATGTGGTCAATTAAGGGCCACTTCCTGCACTTGGCATTTTGCCCATGTCAGGAGAGCCCGGCACTACATGGGAAACTTTTCCAGTGGTTTCTGGATTGGCGCTCCAGTATGGGCACTCCATGGCTCCCAAGTGCAGTCCCACACCCCCAACCACTCCTGCACCATGCCGTCCAACCCCCTCACCTCCCACCTGGTGCTCTCAACTGCACACTGGCAGCCTCTTAATTGTTCACGGCCAGAAAAATGCCTCCCCCCAGATCCTCCTGCCTGCTGGAGTGGGATCACCTCCCACTCATTGTCCCAGGGGACTTCAATGTCCTCTGTGAACTTCGACTCACAAGCCAGAATTTCCCAGCCCCTCACGTGGGTGGGATCTTCTGGTCCTGCTGATGTGAACTGGGATTTCAATGGCTCACTTGGCCCCTACTGCAGGGGAACCTTTTGGGGGTACCAATGGGGAAGCCAATGATTTACATTGGGCCGTAACTTCCTCAGAGTGCCCACTTACCTATGTCAGATTTCTTCTGTCCCTGTCTTGCCCGACCTTCCAACTCAGGCCAGGCCAGATCCAGGCAGCTCAGCTGTCTCCAAAGTCCAGCATCGTTGAATCGAAGGAGGGCCTGCCCTCTTTTTTACAGCTCTAGCTGCGTAAAGCAGGTAAGTTTAAAGGTCCCACTGAAATTGACAGGCCAGGGAGAAGATATGTGAAAAGGATTTGGGGGGTGGGGACGCTTGGAAGTTGGGTGGGGATGGGGTGAGAGGGTCGGACATCGGGGGTAATGTGGGGGGAGTTGGACATCAGAAGGGGGTGTAGCTGGTCTGGCATTCAGAGGGGTTGGGGGGTTCAGACATTCGGGGGGTGAGGGGTGGGGGGGGGTCGGATATCAGGGTTGGTGTGGGGGTGGAGTCAGACATGGGGAGGGGGTGCAGTGGGCCAGACGTTCGGTGGGGTCAGACATTGGGAGGGGATGGGAGGTTTGGACATTGAGAGGGGCTGGGGGAGGGTCAGACACTGGGATGGGGTGGAGTGGGCCCGGCATTCCGGGGGGTGGGGGGGTGTGCTGGATGAGGTGGACATCGGAAGAGGGTGAGGGAGTTGAAATTTCAGGGAGCGTGGCTCAGACATGGGGGGAGGTGGGGAGGGTCAGGTGGGGAGTCCCGTGCGGGTAGGGGGAATCCCATGTGGGGGCTCGGCGGGTGGGGAATACCATGGGAGGGGTGGTTAGTCAGGGGTGGGGGAGTCCCCTAGGGTAGGGTTGGCCTGGGTCTTTACAATCGTTACCCAGAAGTTAGAAGAGGTTTTAATTCTTCTAACTTTTTCTGGGTAACTATTGGTATAAGCCTGGCAGAACCACCCAAAGTTTGCAATTTAAACAGCATTTTTGGGTGGTTCCCAGTGCAGCACAATTGTCTAGAGGACGTGTGCACTTCTGGGCAATTGCTGTGCAAACCCTTACCTGGGAACTTCCCAGAGGGATTCCCCAGTGTATCTTTGGGGTATCCCCCCAAATCCGACACTGGGGAGCTCGGAGGTTACGCCCCATGATATAGAATTTACAACACAGAAACAGGTTATTTGGCCTGCCTGACCCAACACAGTGTGTATGCTCCACACAAGTCTCCTCCCACCCTCCTTCGTCTAACTCCATCAACATTGCCTTCAATTCCTTTCTCCCTCATGTGTTTACTGAACTTGCTCTTAAATGCATCTCCGTTATTCACTTCATGGTGGGAGCGAATTCCAAATTCTAACCACTCTCATGGATGTTTTTCCTGAACTCCCTACCGGATTTGGCACAGCAGCATTGCGTCATTACAGCACAGAAGGAGGCTATTTGGCTCATCAAGTCCATGCTGGCTCTCTGTAGAGCAATCCAGTCAGTCCCATGCCCCCGCTCGATCCCTGTAGCCCTGTAAGTTTATTTCCCTCAATTTGCTTTGAAATTTTGATCGCCTCCATTTCCACCATGCTTGTAACAGCGTGTTCCAGGTCATTACCAACCACTGTGTTAAAAAGTTCTTCCTCGCATTAAAAGCACAAGCGGAAACACTTTCTCTACATGTACTCCATCAATCCTGTCACCAAGTTCCATGCTACAGTTACTTTAAACCGGCCATTTCTGTTAAAATAGAAGATGGAATAATGTTTCAGAATCAAGTTAAACATTTCTCCACCTATATAACCAACTGTAGTTTTAATTTTGGGATTGTTAGCTTGGCTTTCAATTACATCATTCATACTCCAAAACATGTGTTTGTAAAAATGTCAAAACATCATGACAATGAAGTAAACAGAAGCATGTAAAAATGCCATTATAAAATTATGTCTACAAAAGTGCATTCCTAACCACATTTTTATTGTAAAATGATGTCTACAAAAGTGCATTCCTAACTACATTTTTATTCTTCTATTTTTTAAAAAATCTGTGTGATGTTCCATTAAATATTTCAGTACATGTGAGAGTATAATTTTTGGACTTGAAGTTCACTGAAGGTGGCTTGGCAGGACTTTCGCCTGATTCTTAATTGCTTAAATGAGAATAAAGCAAACTTGATGAACTTGAAAATTAAAAACATGACCCAGAGTGTTATAGTTTTAATCTAGCTTATTTGGTTGAATAACATGTAGCAAATCACAGAATCTTAATGGCATAGAAGGAGGCCATTTGGCCCATCATGTCTGCATCGGCTCTCCAAATGAACATTATGACCTAGTAACATTGCCCTGCCTTTTCTCCGTACTCTTGCACATTGTTTCTATTCAAATAATCATCTAGTGTCCTCTTGAATGCCTCAATTGAACCTGCCTCCACCACACTTCCAGGCAGTGCATTCCAGACCCAAACCACTCGTTGTGTGAAAAAGTTTTTTTATCATGTCACACTTACTTCTTTTGCAAATCACTTTAAATCAATGCCTTCTCATTCTTGATCCTTTTACAAGTGGGAACAGCTTCTCCCTATCTACTATGTTTAGCCCTCTCATGGTTTTGAACATCTCTATCAATTCTCCTCTCAGTCTTCTTCTCTCCAAGGAGAACAGTCCCAACTTCTAAAATCTATCCTCATAGCTGGAGTTTCTCATCCCTGGAACCGTTCTTGTAAACCTTTTCTGCCCTCTCTCCAATGTGTTCACATCCTTCCTATAACATGGTGCCCAGAACCTTACACGGTATTGCAGTTCAGGCCTAACGAGTGACTTATATAAATTCAGCATAACCTCCCTGCTCTTGTACTCTATGCCCCTATTAATAAAGCCCAGGATACTATATGCTTTATTTACTGCTCTCTCCACCTGTCCTGCCACCTTCAAAGATCTATGCATATATACACCCAAGTCTCTCTGCTCCTGCACCCCTTCAAAATTTCACCCTTTATTTTACATTGTCTCTCCATGTTCTTCCTACCAAAATGCACCACCTCACACTTCACTGCATTGAACTTCATCTGCCACTTATCTGCCCACTCCACCAGCTTGTCTATGTCCTCTTGAAGTTCCACACCATCCTCCCCGCATCACAATACTCCTAAGCTTTGTATCGTCCGCAAACTTTGAAATTGTCCCTTGCACACCAAGATCTAGATCATTAATATATATCAGGAAAAGCAAGGGTCTCAATACTGACCCCTGGGGAACTCCATTACAAACCTTCCTCCAGCCCAAAAAATATCAATTGACCATTACTCTTTGCTTCCTATTTTTCAGCCAATTTTGTATCCACATTGCTACTATCCCTTTTATTCCATGAGCAATAACTTTTCTCATCAAGTCAGTTGTATGGCACTGTGTCAAATGCCTTTTCAAAGTCCATGTACACCACATCAACAGCATCACCCTCATCAACCTTTTCTGTTAACTCTTCAAAAAACTCCAAAAGTTAGTCAAACATGATTTCTCCTTTAGAAATCCATGCTGGCTCTTCCTTATCAACCCATATTTCTCCAAGTGGGTACAAAGGTCAAAAATAATTTTGAAACCAGTATGAAATGAGTTGCAATAAATGCAAGTTTCATTTTCAGTACATTACATTAATCTACCATCAATATTCACAGAAAGAAGCTTTCTCTCCTGATGAACAAAATATGTGCAAAAATGATTGGTGCTATGAATTACACATCCTGATCAGCCATACTGCAGAAGACAACAGCAAACCACTGCAGCACTTTGCCAAGCATAATCATGGACTAATCTAATAGAAGCCCATGTTCGCCAATGCCCTCTTTGGGGCATGGTGCTTGAAGGAGGAGGAGGAATGTCTGCAATTGTTAAATTAACTTGGGATGCTACTTGGATCACACAAGGAAAAGGTGCAGATAGCAGCTGTGATATCAAAAAAATTGGGAGAACAGTCATCCCTTTTGAACGCTCAAAAGCAAATCTCAGTGTCAGTAAGATTACTTTGCCCCTTCCATGAGCAACTATAGAGGGCTCGGAAACTGATGCAATGTATTTCGCATCTATATGTGACCTTGAACAGGAGGCAAAGTCTGCTTCTGGGTCCACAGTGACAGTACTACATTATAGGACAACAGAATGTTGAATACTGAAATATTGACTGGTATCTTCGTAATATCAGACTTATAGTTTTGGCCATTGGCTTCAGTAGCACCAGGAAGAATGTTCAGATATGCTTTCTTTGATAAGAAGTAGAAATATGTGCTGTTAAAACATGAAGTGCAAAGAAGACCATGGGAGCTATCCTGGGTGTCCTGGCCAATATTTGTCACTCAAACAACATCACTAAAACAGATTATCTGGTCATTATCATGTTACTGCTTGTGGGAGCTTGCTGTGCTCGAAGTAGCTACCACCTTTCCTATATTACAACAATGTCTACACTTCAGAAGTATTTCATTGGCTGTAATGCATTTTGGGACATCCAGTGGTCATGAAAGGTGCTAAATAAAAGCATGTATTTTTTTACGTTTGTACCCACAGCAGCATGTCATCACAAGATTAATAGAAATATTAACTCATCCAATCCCAGACCAAGCACGAACCTTGGATTGAGGCTAGCCTAATAAATTTAGGTTGACTCCAATGTCTCACTTAGATTTGGGCTTATCCTTAGGTACTCAAGGCCCTGATCTTTTAATCAAATAAAATATTTGAAGGCCAATGTCACTACAAGGGAAAATGAATTAACTTTGGCAGTGTTTAAAAAGAACCCTAACGCAGGGCACAACTCCTTCAGGGAAGATTGAGAGGAGTTTTGATAGAGGTGTTTAAAATCATGAGGGATCTGGACAGAATAAAAAGGGAAAAGCTATTCCCACTGGTTCTCCCCTCTTTCACTGAAGGACACTGACTTAAAGTAATTGGCAAAAGAACCAGAGGTGACATGACGAAAAATCTTTTTTGCAGCAAGTGTTTAGGATCTTGAATACAGTGCTTGGGAGTGTGGTGGAGGCAGATTCAATTGTGGCTTTCAAAAGAGAGAATTGGATAATTATCTGAAGAGAAAAGATTCACAGGTTGATGGGGGAAAAGCAGGGGAGTAGGACTAGCTGAATTGCTCTCGCAGAGGGCAAACACAGACAATTTGTGCCAAATGGTCTTCCTCTGTCCTCATTCTATGATTCTATGATCTGCTGTTTAGTCAGAATCATGATGACAAATAAGGTGGTGCCTGAATTGTGCTTGCCTGTCTGAAATGAACTGGTTTCACTGTTGTTTCAGAATATTCAAAGTGAGTTCCAAGTGTCAGAAACAACATTGATTAGGAGCTTGCCCACTGGGGGCAAAATCAATGTGCTTTAGCAAAATTTGAAGCCTGCATCCGTTTAAAAGGGCAAAATAAATGGTTTGGGAGCACAGCAAGAAGGATTCAGGCAAAAAACTTTTATCAAATTTGTGGGAGGGCAGAGTGCAATTGTCAAAGTGCTATTGCACAAAGTAAGCAGAGGAAGGGGAGTAATTGGAACAGAATAATGCGTACCCCAAGGAGAGATGCATAAATTAAGTGGAAGGAGGTGGACATGGCAGTCAATGCCAAAGACAACATTCCATACATGACAACAATGTGTAGGAAAATCATTTAACGATCATGCCAAGTCAGGTAAAGGAAGGTGAATCCGTCAAATCTTCCTTCATTTGGCAACCTCTCAATAAGTGAGTAAGCTTTTTTTTCTTTTTATGCCAAATAGCAAAGATTCAAGTGTTAAGCCGCATCTTTTACTGAGCATTTAGATGACCTTGTAGATCAATCTGATTGAGACATATTTTACCACAAAACCGACAAATGAAAAGCAATCTGGTTGATGATGTAGTTGCAGCCAACTGGCTGCTAACATTTCAAGAATGCTTTATTCAGTGTATTTGCATTTAAAATGAGCTTAAGTGCTTGAATTGTTTATTATCAATGCCCTATAGGCAGCAGGGTGCCCCTCACACTACTACGTTATCTGCTGGGTGTATTTCTTCAATTTCAGTCTTACATGAAATCACCTGACTAAGAGACTCATGCAGAATCTAATTGCTCAGTGCACATATCTGTCACCACGCATTTTATGAATTGATACATTAAGTTTTACTGCATGTTATGGTGATCAAAGATAATTCTTAATGTTTGCTTTTGCTTCAAAGGTTGGACATTCCTTGATACAGCACAAGAACTGTAACAAGTAAGAGATGCCCAATCCTGCACTCTCTCAATTCCACAAGGAGCAAAACCTAGGTAGGGTGCTTTAAAAAGGGAAATAAGATGTATGCAATTGTTGCAGATTTGTAATGCTGTAATTCACTTACTGCTGTAATCACCCTACCACTCCCAACCCACCACCCCCTCTCCCACTCCCCTCAACCCCAGTCCCACCACCTGTCAGTAAGCTATATGACCAAATTTTCATCACTCCTAAGAGAAAATTCATGTTGACAAATTTTCATTTGAGTATGACACCCAGGGTGGAGTGTGTGGCAACTGAAGGGACCTCTTCATCAGAGGTTTCTCATAACCATTGGGCCCAAGGGCAGACAAATAGTCAGACTACTGCCTTGAGTCTCAGGTTGAAGAAGGTTCTCTTCTAGTCTCAAAAGAATTGAGCTTGTAAATGAGCAAGACATGGGGTTTTAATGATCATACTGCTTTCCCACAGATCCATTCCAGTGGGGAGGCAGTTCCCAGTAATAGTCATGTGGTAGTAATGGAGACACTGTGCCTCTGAATGGCAGAACATGTAGGTCAGCTACCTTCAATGCATGCAGCTATGGTTGAAGGACATATGGTCCTGTTGTCCATCTAGCATCACTAAAGTTACAGATTACAGCAAGTCCATCTCATAATTTAGCTGTTGTGAGATTAATGTCACCTTAATTCCTAATGTCTTGTACTGAAATGTAGTCTCCCATCTCATGCACTCTAGCCAATCAAGGAGCAACGATGAGAAGCACACAGTACAGGTTGAAACCATCAGGAAGCAATTTTGAGCAGGTCACAGGCCGCCTGGTTCAAGTTTGCATTGCAGCTGCTTTGCAGTCTTTTAATTCAGAAACCTTGCACTGACAAGTTTCCATTTGTGTATGACACCCAGGATAGTCAGGATCTATTATGAAAATCTGCCAAACATAAATAAGCTGTACATTGAGAAAGTGGAGTCAGTTCCTGTTGGTAAATGAATGGTCTTTGAGCAAAGGAGTACCTGTGGCCACATGGTAAAATTTATCACCCCTTGAATCTTTGAGGAATTCTGCCATGCTATAAAAGTTCAATGCTATCTCATATTTCTGTTGACTGTGCGTGGGTAAATATGATGTAATTGCTAGGTCTAGATTGCAATGCATCGATTAATTGCTTAAAGCAGGGGAGAACAATTGTTTACCTAAAATCAGTCACTTCCCTACTGGCAGCCTGGGATTGCTCCATAGCCAAGACATTAAAGGCAACAGGGACCTTAACAATCACTGGCAGAGAGGCAGCAATGGTAGAGGTTCTCTGCAGAGTTATCTGCAGTAGATAACTCAAGTATTGTTTTCTTTGGAAAGCAAGATTCTGGGGCACTGCTCCTCAGTCTAATGCAGCCAGTCACACAACTGCCTATATACTCTGAGGTGAGCATGCTCACAGTTAAGTGCCATGAGCCTCAGCACCCTAGCATGCCACTTTTTTCTTGACTTTCAAAGAACAATGATGGTAATTTTGGTCCTTTCTGAAGTGCTGCATGAAATGGCATCCCATAAGCAAATGGCACAAAAGCCAGATGGCACTTTAATTGTACCTGCTAACATTGAATCTAAATCCTTAACTTCACTTCAATCTTCCCCATGATGTTTAACGATTCTGAACATTCATATACAATAGGCATGAGTATAAATTGAAGAAAATAATGGAAAATTAGGCATATGATATTCCCACATCATTAATAAGCACATAAAACTTAACAGGTAATTCTAAGAACTAACAGAAATAGCTGTGGAAAATGGGGAAGCGCTAAAGTAGGCAGAGGCTCAGCATTACAGATCTCCAACCCAATTGGAATTGGTGCTTATCCAGTAAGCCCCACAAAATCTGTTGGTGGCTAGCAAAAATCTATGCTAATTTAGCGTGTATTATTACAACCATAAGATAAATTAGCAAAATAGATTCAATAGATCACTTACAGGATTAAATCACATTGCATGGTTGTTAAATTTACATCCTAATTCTCAGTCTAAGTAGCAGAAAATACAGAACAGTGCACCATAAATACCATCCTTCACCTTTAGTTAATGTCCAAATGGGCTGAAAAGTAACAGGACAAATAATCAGCTCACCTGTCGAAGCTTATTTGAATTATTGAACTGACATTTGTTTTAATACAATGATATTCTCATAACAATATTTACTGTTATGTAAAGGAAATTGTTTTTACCTCTTTCACTGTCATCATCCACTAGGATGATCTCTTTAAGTACCTTTTTGGGCGAACGAATGAGCACGCTGTGAATTGTGCGCAGAAGAGTGCTCCAGGCCTCATTATGAAAAACAATAACCACACTTGTGTCTGGAAGATTATCTTGGTAGACTTTTGTCTTGCATCTGTATGGAAGATGGAAATTTAGAATATTACAAACTTTTGCTCAATTGGAAGAATACTTTGTGCACAGCCACAACGTTCATAGCACAGTAATTAGACAGCAGTCTAATTCCAGGAACCTGGAGATCTCCATTCATTTTCATATTTGGTTAACACCCTTCAATACATGTTGTTAGTTTACGTAAGCAACATGCATCCTATGGCTCATGTTAAGATGGAAACATTTGCTGCTGTTAACTGAATAAAGGCAATTATGTTATGATTTCACCCTGGAGAGTTGCATGGCATTTCTGCCAATCTTTTACACCCAAAATAGCCTTCTGCCACAGATGGCATCCACCTGCTAGCCCCATATGCTGAAGCTGAACTTCAGCATGATCAAACAGCTCAGTAGCCATTCCCAGCATTATCTTCCCCCTGGCCTTTGGAAACAACTGGTATTCAATTGCTGGCATTATGCCTCACTTGATTACTGGTTGCACTGTAAGAAAAACAAAACCAATCTCAAAACATATGAAAGGAAAGAGAGTTATTCTAAGCATATGTGAATCAGAGATCAAAAATATACCAGCTTTTTACTTTATAAAACATTTAATTTGGCCCAAGAATGTTTTACTTTAATATTCTCCAACAATTATGCAAAGGTGCTTCAGGTGATGCATTTGGCATTACTTTTTAAGCAAAAACCTAGCTAAAGAATGAGGCTACCATGTTGACATTTTACATATTTGACTGGAAATAATTACTGAACAATACATTGTCCACTTCATTGTTATTGTATGTACATTATAAAATAGTACTTAATTACACAGTAACATGAAAATTAGGATTAATGTAAAACAGCCCACTCTCTATTCAATTTTGAAACCACTCAATGCTTTGGAAGTCTCCAATAAATAATTAGCATTAACCAATGGCTATGTTTAGCAGTATTACTGAATTCTAGACAATAAAATAAATAAGCCCACTCAACATAAAATTGACATGCCTAAACAATTCTTTATATGACTTAAACTATTGATAATAGGAAACTATTGTGTTGATGCATAGTAAACAACTATACAATTCAATTAAATCATTGAATATTTCAATCACAATAGCAGTATTAGTATTCTTTGGTGGCCAAAAGGGCCAGTCAGTTCAGGGTTACTTTGTTTAACAGAGAGACTGCATCAATGCTGTAAAACTGTATTCAGCATCTGCTGTCTGGCAGTAGCATAGGGGTTATTCATTCACTCTGAATTAGGTTTTTCTCTGAAAGTCAGGAGAATGACAGAATGAGGTCAATGGAAAATCCAAGATAATTCAAATACAATTTTCTGCCTCCAAAGGGCTTCCTCTGTCATCAAAGTGATTTTCATTCAAAGATTTTGCCCTGTACCCTTCTAGTAGGAAAGTTGTAAATGCTATCCAAGACTACCGTCATGTCATTTTAAGAACTAAAGTTTAAGGATTCTGCATAACCCCTAAAATACAATAACAATAATATACAGGAATAACACTGTTTGGTCAGGTGGGGCAAATCATTTTTAGTCAAAAATTGTTCTTTATTCCAACAGATGTTTGATTTGACTTATATAAAGTACATTATGACATTTGCAGTGGAAAATAATAAACTGTTAAATGTTGATAATAAGACACGGTGAGGCAATGTCAAAATATGTACATACATATTTATAATGTACATACAATAACAATTTTGTGCTTTGTTTTACATCTTGTTACTTTCCCCTCTGTTACCTGGGCTAAAATTACTTTTTTTTCCCAGTGGTATTATGTAAGTCTCCATGTGGTCACATTTCTGAATTTTTCCTCTCTCACAATCAGCCTCTCATACATATATTGCTAAGAAAGTAGGTCATGGTAATTTATATTTATTTATTTAGGATGTCGCCATCATTGGCAAGGCCAGCATTTGTTGCTCATCTTTGATTGTTCGAGAAGGTGTTGGTGAGCCTCCTTCTTAAAGAATTACAGTTTATGTAGTGAAGATACTCCAATAGTGCTGTTAGGTAGGCAGTTCTAGAACTTAGACTCCATGACAATGAAGGAACAGCGATATGATTCCAAATCAGAATGGTGTATAACTTGAGGGGGAACTTATGGTGTTTCCATGTGCCTTATCTGTCTAGCTGGTTGAGATTGTGGATTTGGGAATAGCTGCAGTACACTTTGTAGATGGTACACGGTGCTTCGGTGGTGGAGGGAGTAAATGATTAAGGTTGTGGATGGAGAACAATCAAGTGGATTGCTTTATCCTGGATGGTGTTGAGCTTCTTGAGTGCTGTTACAGTGGTACTCGTCCAAGCAAGTAGACAATATTCCTGACTTGTGCCATATAAGGCATTGGAGAGTCAGCAGATGAGATACTGGCCACAGAGTCTGCAACTTCTGGCCTGTTCTTGTAGCTACAGTATTTACGTGGCTTGTCCAGTTATGTTTCTGATTAATGGTGACCCCAATTATGTTGATGGTGTGGGATTCAGTGACCGTAATGTTGAATGTCAAAGGGAGATGATTTGACACTCTCTAGTTGGAGATGACCATTGCCTGGCACTTGGGTGGCACAAATGTTACTTGCCACTTATCAGCCTAAGCCTAAACATTGTCCAGATCATACTGCATTTGGACACGGATTTCTTCAGTATCTGAAGAGTTGTAAATGGAATTTATCACTCTCATCAGCGAACACCCTCTCTTCTAATCTTACAATAGATGGAAGATGAAGTGACTAAAAACATTTCAACATAGAGCCCTGCTCTAAGAAACTCCTGCTGCGATGTCTTTGGACTGAGATAACGGGCCTCCAACAACCACAACCATCCTCCTTTGGGCTAGTATGACTCTAGCTAGTGGAGAGCTTTCTCCCTATTCCCCTTGACATTAATTTCAGTAGTACTCCTTGATGCCACTTTTGGTCAAATGCTGCCTTGATGCCGGGGCATTCACTCACACCTGGAATTCAGATATTTTTCCCATGTTTGGATCAAAGCTGAAATAAGCTCTGGAGCAGACTGGTACTGGCAGAAACCAAATTGGGCATCGAAAAGTAGGCCATTGGTGAATAAATGCCACTTTGAAGATCTCTTCCATCACTTGCTGATGATTGAGATTAGATTGTAATTTGCCGGGTTTGATTTGTCCTGCCTTTTGTGGACAGGAAATACCTGGACAATTTTCCATGTTGTCAGGTACCAGTGCTGTAGCTGCACTGGAACAGCTTGGCTAGGGGTGCGGTTAGCTCTGGAGGAAAATTCTGCAACATTACAGCTGGGATGTTTTCAGGGCCCATAGCCTTTACAGGATCCAGTGTATTTAACGATTTCCTGATATCACGTAGAATGATTCAAATTGTCTGAAGACTGGCTTCTGTGATGTTGTGAGATACAAGGAGTCTGAGATGGATCATTCACTCGGCAATTCTGGTTAAAGGTGGTTGCATACACTTCAGCCTTGCCTTTTGCATTCACGTGCTGGGCTCCACCATCATTGAGGAGGAAATGTTCATGAAGTCTCCTCCTCCTAGTTGTTTAATTGTCCATCACCATTCACAACTGATGTGGCAGGACTGCAGAGCTTGCTCTAATCCATTGGTTGTGGGCTCGCTTAGCTCGGTCCATAGCATGCTGCTTCCAATACTTAGAATAAATGTAGCCCTGCGCTATGGCTTCATCAGGTTGGCACCCCATCTTTAGGAATGCTTGGTGCTTCTCCTGACATGCTCTACTAATCTGCAGAAAAAGTGTCTCTTGTCTCCTTCACCTCTCATTCCCTCTCTACCCTCCACTTTTTTCTCTCCTTGTTTACTTCCACATTTGCTGTTCAGCTCCACTTACATTTTGCTCTCCCCTCACTTGTTTTGTTCCTTATTTTACGTTTTAAAATCTTTTTGCATTTTCAGCTATTCTCTAACTTAAATATTGGAGTTGCCATTTAGAGAGATTGTGGGAAAGAGCATGGAAAAAAAATTAGGGAAATGATAGGTCTATTCATCAGCCAGGAACAGAAGCCTAAAGGAGCCAGTAAACAAGAATTTTAAAAGGTGGACATAAGGTTCAGATATTAAAGAGAGAAACAGAAAAGGAACTATAGAACGTGCCAAGACATTGAAGATGTGAAAAAACAGGACACAAATGGAGCCAATCTGCAAGCTACTGAAATTAAAATAAACAAACCAGCTTGGGCCAAGTATGTGTGCGTGTCTGTGTGAGTGTGTGCACGTGCATGTCTGCATATATGCGTGTGCGTCTGGGGGTGGGTGGTGGGGTGGAGTGGGGAACAGGTCACTGCCAGAGTTAAAATCAGTGCTCATGAAGTACAAATGTGACACATGCAAAAGATCATGCATTGCATAACAGACAGCATTCAAGGTAAAACAAAAATAAAGTTCAGACTTGATGTTTTCTTAAAGGGAGACTAATTCATTTTTAATTCCTGGAAGCCTCCGGACAATCCTGGACACTGGCCAACTAGGGGTAATAGAGGTAAACAATCTAGTCTCCTCTCCATCTGACAAGAACCAAGCACAGTGAAGCCAAACTGAAATCTCTATGGACTGTGCAGAAATTAATTAGAAAACTACAAGAATGTTCATTGGATTAACAATATAAATGTACTATGATAATATTTTACTAATTTTGCATTGTCTGGAGCACAACATTTCTCTTTTTATTGTCTTTTCCGGAGTCTGCTGGCTCTAAAGCTGCACTCAGCTCGCTTCATATGTCCTTAGAGCGCCAGAATCAAAATCTCACTAACAAGTAATTGTAAAATTTAAAATGAAAGATTGACGTTCTCTTCCATCCTTACTGAGTCTCTTTGTCCCAGGGCTATTGTTTGATGGCGCTGTTCAAGATAAAGCTGTCAGATCCATTTACCCACAAAATATGATGAGTTAACGGTGACCAAGACTCAAGCTTCTACTTTGGGCCTCGTAACAATTCCAATTACCTTCACAGTCATAATAATATAAAGGAAGAAAATTAAGTTCAAAGAATGAAATGACTAAATATGCTCTGGGTTGAGTATTAATAAAAGTATTTGTGGCAGCAAGTAAGTGAGAGAAAAAGGCAAAGTACTTCAAAAAAAGCTGTTCAAAAAATGTCAGTGGAACCATCCTTACGAGAAGAATCAGCTTCGTGATAACTTCCAGAGGACAAAGAAGGCAACTTCAAAACTAATCCACAGCAACAATTGTCCAGATCCAGTTTCCAATTTGTTGGGGAACGGATATATCCCCCAAAATAGGCTACAGGTTCCCTCTGAGGTGCTGATGCACTGACTCTATTGGAATTTCCCAGGAAATTTGAACTTCCAATTGTCAATTCCCCTGTGCTCCTGGACCCTTCAATAAAGTTTCCAACTCTGAGCTAGAGACAGGGACTTCTAACAGTTCTGACTTACTTATCTGGATAGCTACCCAGGAAACGTTATGACAGAAAAATCCTAGACTAACTCCTGTGTAACTTTCCAACTGACCACCTGATCCCTCCACCCCCGGCTCCCTTCCTGACCCCCCCAACTACTCCCCCAGCCAACCTAACATGACTTCACCATCAACTCACCCCCCACGACCGGACCTGATCTGACCCTGAGTCCCCACACCCGACTTGACCCAACCTCAAATGACTCAATCCCTCACCTCCAATTTCCCCCCGAACCCCTGGCTCTCCCTGACCGCACCTGACCTGACCTGACCTCACCATCCTATCCATCCGTCACCCTACCCAATCATCCTAACCACCTATCCCCTACCACCCTACCCACCTGCCACCCTATCCACCTCCCCTACCACGCTATCACCTATCCACCTCTCCTACCACCCTACCCACCAGCCACCCAATCATCCTAACCACCTATCCCCTACCACCCTACCCACCTGCCACCCTATTCACCTCCCCTACCACCCTATCACCCTATCCACCTCCCCTACCACCCTACCCACCAGCCACCCAATCATCCTAACCACCTATCCCCTACCACCCTACCCACCTGCCACCCTATCCACCTCCCCTACCACCCTACCCACCTGTCACCCTATCCACCTCCCCTACCACCCTACCCACCTGCCACCCTGTCCACTACCAGCCTACCCAACTGTCACCCTACCCACATATCACCCAACCCTCCTGCCACTCTACCCACCCACCACCCTTTCCACCTGCCATCCTACCACCCTACTCCCTTACCCACTTACCTCACCCACCTTACCCCCTTATGCACACATATTGCCACCTTACCCACTTACATCACCCATATTGCCTCCTTACCCATCTACACATTCAACCATTCATCCATTTATTCATACACTAACACATTGAAAAGCTGATTAAATGTCCCAAAACTTTTCAGTTTAGTTAACACGTACCAGGAGATGGCAGCTAGTGCCATAAAAAGAGGGTGAAACTAGTCTTCCCCGATGATCAAGGGATACGGTGAAACAGTTGGATTTCAGGTCTTCCACATTTCTGGAAAAGCCCAGATCAAAAGTCCCGGATGGAAATGTGGAGCTACGGCATGGCAGAGAAGTCGAAGCAGAGTGGCAATTCGACAGTGATTGCCACTCCTCAGCAGCAATTTGAATTGATTCACTCAAATGGACATTTGATAGATTTCTTCTTAAAAAACAACATTCTAAGAGACACTATGTGAGTGATTTTAGACATCTGGTGAATGTAGCATGCTTGGGAGGAAGAGGTGGCTGGATCTGTAGTTCCCAAAGCTTTTCAATATAAGCAATTTTCTCAAATAACATTGTGTCTGGTGCAGACCAATTGATAGAGGTTGATTGCAACAATTAATCAACAAGTCCATTGTGCCATGTGACTATTAGGATGGTAAAAGGTAAATTAGAGGGACCTTCATCTTTTTATGTCTCCCATGTTCCTTCCCAAAGGCAACAGATTAGCTTGATTTGAAAATTCTTGAGCATTATACAAATGAGATTCAGTCATCTTGCAGAACTCTGTCTTAAACCATAAGGAATCTTACAATAGCTAACCTGAACTGATCATCAGAACTGATCATCATTTGAAGTAGGTGCACATAAATCAATCATTAATTTAGGGATTCACATGAAAACTTGAAGCAGAGCGTAGTTTCAAGACAAGTGATTTATGTAAGCTTTCTCAAGCATGAGGCAAGAATGAATAGCTATGAATTGCTTATAAAGTTAAAAACATCCTACAGTATTCCTATGGATGCTGAGATTGGTTGTGAAAATAAATATATGAGCTGGAAAATCAACTTTCTGATTTCCAATCAATGCAGTGTTAATCTCAAATTTCCCACTTCTGTATCTATTCAGGCTTCCGGGGGTCTATGTTAGATCAAAGAAGATCAAAATAGCAAGATAAGGGCTGAAAAATAAAAATAAAAAACTGTGGATGCTGGAAATCCAAAACAAAAACAGAATTACCTGGAAAAACTCAGCAGGTCTGGCAGCATCGGCAGAGAAGAAAAGAGTTGATGTTTCGAGTCCTCATGACCCTTCAACAGATCTAGGTGAATCCAAGGAGAGGGGTGAAATATAAGCTGGTTTAAGGTGGGGGGGGAGGGTTGGGTGGAGGGAGAGAAGTGGAGGGGGGGTTGGTTGTAGGAACAAGCAGGCAGTGTTAGGAGCAGATAATCAAAAGATGTCACAGACAAAAGAACAAAAGAACACAGAGGTGTTGAAGTTGGTGATATTATCTAAACGAATGTGCTAATTAAGAATGGATGGTAGGGCACTCAAATTCTTTTCCCACCTATTTCAATTATTTTTAAATCTTTTATGACCCCCTACCCCCACTAGAGCTGTACCTTGAGTGCCCTACCATCCATTCTTAATTAGCACATTCGTTTAGATAATATCACCAACTTCAACACCTGTGTTCTTTTGTTCTTTTGTCTGTGACATCTTTTGATTATCTGCTCCTATCACTGCTTGCTTGTCCCTACAACCACTCCCCACCCCCCCACTTCTCTCCCCCCACCCAAACCCCCCCCCCACCGAAGATAAGGGCTGCTTTGCTCTTTTTAAACATGGAACATTGGACTGAATTTTCCCAGAATTGCATTAAGTGCAGTAGCGGGCGGGTAAAATGGAGTCCTACCCGCCGACAAAAATGGCAGATTTTCAGGCCATATCGTCCCGAGCCCACCTCATTATTTATTCACTCCCGCGAAACACGCCATTTCCATGGCGAATGGGCTCTCATTCACCCACCTGGCATCACCCTGGCCGACAGCTTTAAAAGGCAGCTGCCAGGAAAGCGTTCATTGCCACCAGCTCACCACCACTGCCTGGGAGGCATGGCCAGCAAAGGAGAAAAGACTGAAGCCCCTGCTTCAACAAAGGGTCCCTTGAGTGACTGCTGGATGCTGTGGAGGCCCTCCGGGGTGCGCTGTAACCCCATTCTGGCCGCAGGGTGGATAGCAAAGTCACCAACCCTCATGATCTCACTCCAGCTACCCCTTCCGCTCATGGAGTCAGCCAGGGGCCATCGGGCACCCAAAGGGAGGAGGATCAGCAAGTGCACACTCCGGGGCCATCCACCCAGGTGACCCTGGGAGTGCTCAGCTCATCCTAATCTGAGCTTCCTGTGACCTCCACAGATCCAGCTTCACAGGCCGAGGAAGGTGCCACTGCCACAGAGCAGGACCCCGAGAGCAGGCTGGGGCCCTCCAAGTCTCAGCCCTCCAGAGGATGCCCGCCAAAGTCATCATAGACAGGACGTCGCCATCAGCAGGCTGCCTCCACCTCCGCAGTGGATATCCAAGGAGCACCAAGACCTAACAATATGGTTAGGAAAATTAGGTAAAAGTAGTTGCACAGCCTAGGCACAGGTGTTGATCACTTATACATACAGTTCACTATTGTCAATAAACTCCTAAGAATGTCACCGTGCCTGTGACTCCTTGTTCTGATGTCACAAGATAAAAGGCAGATGTCTCAGTCCAGAGCCTCTTCCCTGTGCTCTGTGCAGCCTTCAGACCACAGTGATGGTCCAGCCTCACACTCAGTGGAAACATTACTGATGCCTGCACCTTGGTGGTGCTGGTCATTGCTGACAGAATGTAGTGGGCAGGCGCCACAGAGTTCTCTCATACTCTGTGTACTCTCAGCACCGTTAAGCTGGGGCTGGCCCCCATCAGACCAACATCTGCGACCAGTGATGCTGTGCACCAGCTCCTGAAGGGCTGAGATGCTGAAGGCAGACACAGCATCAGATGCGTCTAAAGTTTCATGGCTGCATCTCTGAGATGGCCCTGATCATGGAGCGCAAGTGAGCTGCCCTCGGCCAGGCAGAAGTCAGGCATTCTCAGAGTCTATCTTAAGGTCTATGGAGTGTCCTCACTGCATGTCGTCATCATCCTCCTGCAATCGAGTGACTATTAGGCCTCCACTGCTTCTCCATGACAGGAGCATTCTCACAGAGGGTATTCGCACTGCCATAAGTCAAACTAGAGTCAAACATTTACAACTGTGATGTGAGGATCTACCTCACTGCATGTCGTCATCATCCTCCACAAGTCAGGCAGCTATGAGGGCCTCCCGAGTGCACCTGTTTCATCTAGCCAGTGCGAAAGCCTCATCCCCGTCATGGTCACCACCAAGGACCCCCTCACCCTCATCTTTGACAGCATCCTCCTCGTCGGAGGAGATATGCAGCTCCTCCATCTCCTCCTCAGCCAGCTCCTCATCCCATTGCAGCGCCAAATTATAACAGGCACAGCAGACGATGACGATCCGTGACAGCCTCTGTGGGCTGTATTGCAGGGCTCCACCAGACTGGTCCAAGCACCAGAACCACATCTTCAGCATCCCGATGGGCTGCTCCACCAAGTTGCGAGCTGCAGCATGAGCCTCATTATAGTGTCGCTCTGCTGCAATTTGAGGCCGTCGCACGGGTGTCATCAGCCACGGCCTCTGCGGGTAACCCTTGTCCCCAAGTAATCAACCCTGCAGCCTCTGTGGACTCTGGAAGACTGCAGGCATCTGCGAGTGACTCAGGATGTAGGCATCGTGCACACTCCCTGGAAACTGTGTGCACACCTGCAGGATGCGTTTCTGGTGGTCGCACATCAGCTACATGTTCAGTGAGTGGAAGCCCTTGCGGTTGATGAAGTCCACTGAGAGTAGCGACGGAGACCTGAGCACCACATGAGTGCAGTAAATCGCATCCTGTACCTGTGGGAATCCCGAGATCAGGGCGAATCCAATGGCCCTGGCATCCTGGCTGTCCCTGTCCCGGGCGAAATGCGTAAAGTTGCGTGCCATGGAGAAGATGGTATCCGTGACCTCATGGATGCATTTGTGGGTGGTGGATTGTGAAATCCCACAGAGGTCATCTGTGGAGCCCTGAAAGGAGACAGTGGCATAGAAATTGAGCACCACAGTCACTTTCACAGTCAATGGCAGTGGATGCCCTCCATGTCCGCTTGGTGCCAAGTCCTGCAGTAAGTGGCAGATGTGAGCCACCAGGTCCCTAGACGTGTGGTCATTGACTCACTGGTTCTCAGTCATCTGCAGGAATGGCAGGTGGCGTCTATAGACCCTGGGTGTCGCTGAGTACCGACCAGCCACGGCTCACTGTCACTCCTGGGCAGCGTGTGGGGGAGCACCTGCTGCCCCTTCTTCATGAGGTTGCTGCTGCTGCCTTTGCGTGGCCAGGAGCCTCAGTCACTCTCTCCTCTGCCTTCTACGGTCTCTCCAAGCCATCAGGCATACAGCTAGGTCACCGGGATCTATGATCCTGACGTGGTCCTCTGCAGCATGACAAAGAGAGACATGGTTATCATGGCTGTACTTAGCACCTTTCCTGGCCCTGTGCGATAGCCCTTAATGCTTCCCAGAGAGTGCTGGTCGCCCCTCGGATGCCCAGAGATGAGTGAGTTGCATGGCTGCCCTGTCAGCCTGCAACATGGGGGACACTGGTGCAAATCAGGACGCAGAGATTGCAAAAGGCTGTGAGCGCCTCCAGCAGTGACTGCTACATGACCATTGTTGGCGAGATTGTACACGTGCAGTCCAACTGCTCCGTGGTCCAATAAAGTGGTGGCAGACTCAAAGTCTGTGCCGGCAAGGGGGGGGGGGGGGGGGGGGGGGGGGGGGGGGCGCGCGATGGTGGTGGTGTAACGCATAGAGCGCTTGGTGGCCCTTTGGTGCCTCCGCATTGCTTGCATGGGCGGGAAGGCTAGGAGCCCGACCCCAATCACGTCACTGTGGCTGGGCCTGATCTGTCTCAGTTGCAGAGGCATGGTCAGTTCATACAGGTGTCCCTTATGTGTGGCCACTTCCCTCGCTTACCCTTCCCCCCCACCTCAATTCCCTGTGTGCGGGATGCAGCGCTAGGGCAGCACCTAACCACCCCCCCGCTCCCCCAACCATCAACAACGGTTGCCTCCAAGGTTGGCCAACACTTGCCCCCAGACACCCTTCCCCCCGCCCCCAGCAGTCACCTCCGGGGCCAGACATCAGTTTCCCCCGCCCCCCCGGCTCCCCTGAGGCCTGTAAACAACAAGTGAGCTGTGGAGAACGCTGCTGCTCACTCACCTCAGTTCCCCCAAAGTGAAGGCCGCCAAGTGCACATCGCCTGCGTGTTGTTGTGAAACACGTCGGTGTGCTTTCCTGCCGATGTGGACAGATGGTACAACGGGGTTCCAAGAGCCTGATGGGATGGCCATTTAATTATATGCTGATGTATTACAGTTAGTTCCCTGCCAACCGATGGCAGGAAACACTGCCCACCATTGGTGCGCTGAGGGGGCGATTGTGACCTGCCTTCACGCCATCGTGAGGCAGGTGGTGCCATATTTTCCACGCAGACCACCTATCACACCCGCCGCCTGCGGGCTCAGAAAATTCTGCCCTATGTCGCAAACTTATCCAAGAAGAAGTTTCCCCAAATAGAAACCACAAGGTGGCACCAGAGGGCTGATTATCACTTGCATTGCAGTGCCAAACTATATCAAATTGTTCGCATTTTTACCAGAGAGACAACAGACCTTGTCCAATTTTTCAAGCTCATTATAATAGTATCATACCCTAAACGCATTGCTCCAGATGCAGGAAGTATGCATCAGATGTGGTTGGGTTATCTACTGGGAGTAATAGCTCTCCAAGACTTGCCATTTACATTTACTGGGGAGCTACACTGTCGATGGAAAACAAGATTTAAGTTACAGAGAATGGTGGGTAGGAGTGAGGGGGTAGAATTGTCCTCAAGATGCTGCTCCATGAGATAAAACAAAGCAGGCTTGGCCTTTTCACCCTTCTGTGTGCCATCTAGCATGACAGTATATTAAATGCTTGAGTCTAGATGGTGAAGTGAGTGAATGTCTTCCAAGTCCATAGAATATGGAAGCAAAAGGAAGACATGTTTTTCTGCATTCAGTAACTACCAAGATTAAGATTCTTGGAATATGCCTTGTCTAAAGTGTGATGACCGTAGGAGGCATGTCACAGAGTTTTCTCTCTGCTACAGTAAATGCAAGTGCTCATCAAACATTCAGAATTGGCACATAGATACGCTTGCTTATCCTGCTGCAGAGCAGACTTCTTTTCTGGCACTGAGGCATGCATGTAATGTCACATATAAGTCATGTGCATGCCCATGAACACACACGTGACACAAAGGCTGAACACTTGGGTGTAGAGGCACTTATCTTACAAATTCTAACATCTGTGCATTTTGTATTGGCTTACATGAGAAAGATGAACATAATAGACAGGAATAGCTATGGACAAAAATGCAATTCTCCCAACTATCGCACATTGATTTGACACTGTCCTCAAATTTCTGGAGCTGAAGACCATAAGGAAGGGAGCAGTTAGCAGTCACCCCAAAGTCAGGATTAGTACCACCTTTGCTTAATATTCATTCTCACCTTATTAACTCATTGATACACTGACAAAAACACCACACTAACATAGCACACAGTACTATGTCACAAACGTCTGTTTTGAAGAGCGTCTGATTGCTCATGAAGCAGAAAACCAAGAGGGTAATGCCCACCATGTCTTAAACCTCCAACAGATAAATTCACTTCCAGAAATGTAGGTAGTGAGCTGCAGGGGAAAGAAGCATTAGTATCATCT
Organism: Carcharodon carcharias; assembly: GCF_017639515.1. NCBI lineage: Eukaryota > Metazoa > Chordata > Chondrichthyes > Lamniformes > Lamnidae > Carcharodon > Carcharodon carcharias. The sequence continues at coordinate 72,764,386 of NC_054478.1, forward strand.
GTGGCTCAGATGGTAGTGCTTTTGGCCCTGAGTCAGAAGGCTGTGGGTTGAAATCCTACTCCAAGACTAAAGCACAACAATCTAGGCTGACACTCCAATATAGCTCTCCCTGTCAGACATGCCGATTTCCTGATGAGTATTAAACTGAGGCCCAGTTTGCCTTCTCAGGTGGATGTAGAAGATCCCATGGTACTATTTCAAAGAAAAGCTGAGGACTTATCCTCAGTGTCCTGGACAATATTTATCCCTCCATCAACATTACAAAAACATTGGTCTTAACATTGCTGTTTGTGGAAGTTTTCTGTGTGCTCATTACCTACAGTGGTGACTAAGTACCAACTGTATTTAATTGGCTCTAAAGAATTTTGGGATGTCCAGTGGTAGTTAAAGGTGCTATATAAATTCAAGTCAGTCTTTCTTTCTTTATATTAGGTCAATCACAAATTGAAATGAGGAGGAACAAAAGAAGGTGGCACTGGTTAGGCAGAAAGTTGCTGGCTGAAGGGGCAATCTCAAATCCTCCATAACTCTTAAATCCAGGAATTGGGACCTCATGGATCAGGCTACAAAATATGTCAGATATTTGGTCACCAGCATTTCAGCAGGTATTTGAGAGTGCACTACCCACATTGGTTCAGTGATGGAAGACTGCGCATCTGAACTGCAGACTACCATGTGGTGTATGGTCACATCGCAGGAATCTGCAGTTGGAGCTTCCAGTATCTAACATCCTAAAAATAAGAACAGTTCATAAGTGCATTGACCTGAGCATAGACAACTTGAACTCCGATATACAAGAGTCAGCTCATTCTTTGCCTATTATTTCTCCTTGGACTTTGGTTCTTAACTCACCTGCCTCCCCACCCACCTGGTATCTTTATCTTTGGCATTCAATATACTGGAGCATCAGCTCGAGGTGCTGTAAGAGAGACATTCAGTTAACTTCAATGTGATCTTCTCTTTTGCAGATCATTGGACAGGCTGAAGGAGTGCCCAGCAAAACTGGATGGTAGTATTTGACATGGATGATAGAAATGTTTTTCAGCTTAACAGTACATTAAGCAACCCAGGTGCTATGCTTAAAAACTTTAAGTTATACGAGACTAAGCAGTAACCCCGTTTCTTCTCTCCTCTCTCACACCCTTCCTAAGTCAGAATCATCATTTTCCCCATCTCACTGAACATTCTCCCCCCTCAGCACTAATCTCCCTTTCTCTCATTCCTAATTCTCCTTCCCTTCCTTAGTCCAAATTCTACTCTTAGCCCTCTATTCCTAGTTCTGGACTGACTTTATTCCTAAGCTCCTTTCTCCTGCCCTCTAAAAGGCTTCCCCAATACCAGTATGATATACTGGTTGTTTACATCACTTTTTGTTTTACGTTAATACATTGAAACAATAAAGAGCCATAAGAGCTGGGAGCAGATGCAGTTAACAGCCTGAAGTCTGACTCCACATAGGTGATGTCTAATTGGAGCAGGACAATAAAGCATAATGGATGCATGTGAGAAAATTGCCCAAAGCAGCAAACAGGTAAAGATGGGCAAGGATGGTTTAATAGCCAGAGATGCCTGCGAGCAAGACAATAATCCAAGACTGATGGATGGCCAAAGATACAGATACCAGGTGAATAAGGAGGGGCTTTGGTGTTGGTTGGAGGGGGTGGAAAGCAGGTAGGTGGGGAGGCAGGTGAGTTAAGTACCAAAGTCCAAGAAGAAATAATAGGCAAAGCATGAGCAAAACATAGCAGGTGTACCAGGATGAGATGGCAGTCCTATGGTAGCTGCAGTTGGCAGGGTGGTAGGGCATCAAGAACAATGAGGGTACACTGAGAAATATCAGGAACGGGCAATCCAGTGTCTTTGATAGGTCTGGTTGTTAAAGAACAAGCCTACAATGGCAGAAAGCTGGCAAAGCAGCAACAAAAGCCAATGGTACTGGAATGAATGACTAAGCAGGGGTTGTAGGTGATGCGAGTTGGGAAACAGAAAACAGTGGGGCTACACAGTCTCACCAGTGATGGGGAGCCAGCAACTATATGTTTTAACTCGAATTGTCTTCTGTGACTCATGCGTTGGGAATGTACTGAAATCTGCTTCCACATTGACGTTGTAACTTTAGCGCAAGACGAAATCCTGTGACAAGATTTGGGAAAGTGCCACAGCAGCCATAAAGATTACAAAATATAAATATCACTGAGGTGGTCATGAGAGCTTTCAAAGACTAAAGGGGCAGTTCAAATGACCAGTAAAGCAGACGGACAGCCCTGAACAAACACGAAGGTAGTCCGGAGAGTTGACAAAGTGTATCAGAATGGCCAAGAGAGAGGTTGCAAAGAGTTCTGGACAGCTGGTCAGTGGAATCACTGCAATCCAGGTGGACTGTTGAGGAATGGAAGTCAGCGTTAACCAACAATGTACAGCAGGCAGGTTAGGGACGGACATTTCAAACAAATTTAAATTCAAAATTAAAGACAGAGGAATATAAAGCTAATTACTAAAACAGAGGCTGCAGCAAACTGCAAATTCAAAGATGTGGCTTGTAGCTGTTATAGATGAATGATGGGCACAAAAGGTGCTACAGTGCCACAAGTGCTGGTCAGGTTATAAGTACATTAGGACAGCATAGCAAAATTGAATGGAAAATGTTGGCATAACCATCTGACTAGTATATTCTAATGCAATAATATGAGACAAAAGTTCATGGCAACAGGAAATAAGATTTATGTTTTATATAGGATATGTGTACTCAGTGGAAGAACTTTAATAGCTTGTAGACACGTACATGCATATCACTGGACATCATCTGCTTTTCATAAATTAACTTGAAATTGTTACCTTCGCTCAAAAATTTCTTCAATGCTTTCAGTATTTTTCTTCTATTATTGTTGATTTCACAGACAGTGATTCCCATTCACTTCAATTTTACTGGGATGCTTGATGCCACACTCAATCAAATGCTTGCTGCCTTGATGTCAAGGCCAAATCACATTTGCCTCACCACTGGAATTCAGCTCTTTTGTCCACGTGTAGACCAAAGCTAAAACAAGTTCTGGAACTGACAGGTTTTAGCAGAACTGACACCGAGCACTGGTGAGCAGATTATTGGTAAGTGCCACATGATAGAACTGTTGACGACCCCTGCCATCACTTTTCTGATGATTGAGAGTAGACTTTAGCTAGCTGGCTTGGATATATCCTGCTTTTTGTGGACAGGATGTACCTGAGCAATTTTCCACAATGTTATGTAGCTGCCAGTGTCATAGCTGTACTGGATCAGTGTGGCTAGGGCACAGCTAGTTCTGGAGCAAAGATCTTCAGCGCTATAGCCTTTGTTGTATCCGTTGCAGTCAGCCATTTCCTGATAACACTGGTTTCTTTGATGGTGGCAATCCCAGGAGAAGTCCAAGATGGATTCGGGACATAAAATGTTCCTCGGATTGCTGTTCCCGTCGCATTCGGAGAACCACACTCAGTGCCATGCGCCGCCATATGAAAACACTCGACCTCTGCCTCCAGCAGCACCGCCGTACCCTTTTTCAAAGCTGTGCGTGCCCCCAGTTTCATTTTATTCTTCGTCTCATCCGACGCCTCAACAAGAAACTTTTTCTCTTTCTCTCAACTGCTAAGGAACGCAAGCTCCAACAACTCAGTGACACCAACACCCATCCAGGACCCTCCACCCTTGCCTGTCTCTCTGTCCCCATCCCATCTTCCAATCCCAGCCGTGGCCGGGTATTCACTATACCCCCTGACCTTCCCCTCTCCGACACTGAACGTTCAGTGCTCAGCAAAGGACTCAGTTTCATACTCTTACCCCTCATCTCAATGAATTTCGGGCTCGGCACAATGCTGAACTCTTCTTCCGCCACCTTCATTTCCGTGCTCACTTCTTTGGGCAGGAGTCCTCTCCCCATTCAACTGATCCTTTTACCCACATCCAATATTCTCCCTCCAGCTGGACCCCTCCCTCTGGATTCTTACCTTCTCTTGATATTTTCATTGAGAACTGTCGGCGTGACAATAGTCGTTTCAATTTCTCTGCACCTCTCACCCATTCTAACCTGTCTCTCTCTGAACTTACTGCACTCCGTTCTCTCAGGTCCAACACTAACATTGTCATCAAACTCGCTGACAAGGGTGCTGTTGTTGTCTGGCGCACTGACCTCTACCTCACGGAGGCTGAGCGTCAACTCGCAGACACTTCCTCCTACCTCTCCCTGGACCATGACCCCACCACTGAACATCAAGCCATTGTTTCCATGACTGTCACTGACCTCATCTCCTCTGGAGATCTTCCTTCCACAGCTTCCAACCTGATAGTCGCTCAACCTCGGGCGGCTCGCTTCTACCTCCGACCCAAAATCCACAAACAGAACTGTCCCAGTAGACCGATCGTGTCAGCCTGTTCCTGCCCCACGGAAATCAATTCTCACTATCTTGACTCCCTTCTCTCTCCCCTTGTCCAGTCCCTTCCCACCTACATCCGTGATTCCTCTGACACTTTACGTCACATCAACTATTTCCAGCTCCCTGGCCCCAACCACCTCCTCTTCACAATGGTCGTCCAATCACTCTACACCTCCATCCCCCACCAGGATGGTCTGATGACTCTCTGCTTCTTCCTCGAACAGAGGCCCGAACAATCCCCATCCACCACTACTCCCTCCGTCTGGCTGAACTTGTTCTCACACTGAACAATTTCTCCTTTAACTTCTCTCACTTCCTCCAAATAAAAGGTGTGGTTATGGGTACCCGCATGGGCCCCAGCTATGCCTGTCTCTTTATGGGGTATGTGGAACATTCCTTGTTCCAGTCCTACTCCGGCCCCCTCCCACAATTCTTTCTCCAGTACATCGATTATTACTTCGGTGCTGCTTCATGCTCTTGTCGGGACCTGGAAAAATTTATTAATTTTGCTTCCAATCTCCACCCCTCCATCATTTTCACGTGGTCCATCTCTGATACTTCCCTTCTCTTCCTTGACCTCTCTGTCTCAATCTCTGGTGATAGACTGTCCACCAATATCCATTACAAACCTACCGACTCCCACAGTTACCTCGACTACAGCTCCAAACACCCCGCTTCCTGTAAGGACTCCATCCCATTCTCTCAGTTCCTTTGCCTCTGTCGCATCTGTTCTGATGATGCTACCTTCAAAAACAGTTCCTCTGACATGTCCTTCTTCTTCCTTAACCGAGGTTTTCCACCCACGGTAGTTTACAGGGCCCTCAAGCGTGTCCGGCCCATCTCCCGCGCAGCCGCCCTCACGCCTTCTCCTCCCTCCCAGAAACATGATAGGGTTCCCCTTGTCTTCACTTATCACCCAACCAGCCTCCGCATTCAAAGGATCATCCTCCATCATTTCCGCCAACTCCAGCATGATGCCACCACCAAACACATCTTCCCTTCAGCCCCCCGGCAGCATTCCACAGGGATACCTTCCTCCAGGACACCCTGGTCCACTCCTCCATCACCCCCTACTCCTCAAACCCCACCTATGGCACATCCCCATGCAAACGCAATATATGCAACACCTGCCCCTTCACTTTCTCTCTCCTCACCGTCCAAGGGCCCAAACACTCCTTTCAAGTGAAGCAGTATTTCACTTGCACTTCCTTCAACTTCGTCTACTGCATTCATTGCTCCCAATGCGGTTTCCTCTACATTGGAGAGACCAAACGCAGACTGGGTGACCACTTTGCAGTACACCTTCAGCCTGTCCGCAAGCATCACCCAGATCTCCCTGTCACTTGCCATTTTAACACTCCAGCCTCCTCTCTTGCCCACATGTCTGTCCTTGGCTTGCTGAATTGTTTCAGTGAAGCTCAATGCAAATTGGAGGAACAGCACCTCATCTTCCGACTAGGCACTTTACAGCCTTCCGGACTGAATATTGAGTTCAACAATTTTAGATCCTGAACTCCCTCCTCCATCCCCACCCCCTTTCCGTTTCTTCCCTCTCCTTTTTGTTTTTTCCAATAATTTATATAGATTTTTCTTTTCCCACCTATTTCCATTATTTTTATACCTATGCCCTTTTAGTCTTATTTCACCCCACCCCCACTAGAGCTATCTGTACCTTGCTTGTCCTGCTATCCATTCATAATTAGCACATTCTTTTAGATAATATCACCACATTCATCACCTCTTTGTTCTTCTGTCTGTGACATCTTTTGGTTATCTCCTCCTATCACTGCTTGCTTGTCCCAACAACCACCTGCCACCCCTCCCCCTTAAACCAGCTTATATTTCACCCCTTTCATATTTTTACTTAGTTCTGTTGAAGGGTCATGAGGACTCGAAACGTCAACTGTACTCTTCTCCGCCAATGCTGCCAGACCTGCTGAGTTTTTCCAGGTATTTCTGTTTCTGTTTTTGTTTTGGATTATTCACAGCAAACTTCTGGCTGAAGGTGATTGGAAATGCAGTCTTGTCTTTTGCACTTACTTGCTAGATGAGGATATTGATAGAATCTTCGCATCCTGTTAGTTCTTTAACCGTACACTACAATTCACAACTGGATGTAGCAGGACTGCAGACCTTTGATCTGATCTGTTGGTTATGAGATTGCTTAGCTTCATACCATGCTATTTCCGCTGTTCAACATGCACACCTGGTAGCTTCACCTGGTTAGCACCTCATTCTTAGGTCTGCCTGCGCTGATCCTGGCATGCTCTCCTGCACTCCTCATTAAAACAGCCTTGGTCCCCTGGGTTGATAGGTTTTTTAAATTCATTCATGGGATGTGGGCATCGCTTGATAGGCCAGCATTTATTGTCCATCCCCAACTGCCCTTGAGAAGGTGCTGGTGAGCTGCCTTTTTGAACTGCTGCAGTCCATGTGGTATAGGTACACCCACAGTGCTTTTAGGGAGGGAGTTCCAGGATTTTGACTCAGTGACAGAGAAGAAATGATGATATATTTTGAAGGCAGGATGGTGAGTGGCTTGGAGGGGAACTTCCAGGTGGTGGTGTTCCTATCTATCTGCTGCCCTTGTCCTAGAGGGTAGTGGTCATGGCTTTGGAAGGTGCTGCCTTAGCAGCCTTGGTGACTTTCTGCAGTGCATCTTGTAGGTGGCACGCACTGCTGCTACTGTGCATCAGTGGTGGAGGGAGGGAATGTTTGTAGATGGGATGCCAATCAAGCGAGCTGCTTTGTCCTGGATGGTGTCAAGCTTCTTGAGTGTTGTTGGAGCTGCGCTCATCCAGGCAAGTGGAGAGTATTCTATCACACTCCTGACTTGTGCCTTGTAGATGGTGAACAGGCTTTGGGGTGTTAGGATGTAAGTTACTCACACAGGATTCCTAGCTTCTGACCTGCTCTTCTAGCCACAGTATTTATATGACTAGTCCAGTTCAGTTTCTGGTCAATGATGACCCCCAGGATGTTGACAGTGGGGAATTCAGCGGTGATAATGCCATTGACGCCAAGGGGCAATGGTTAGGTTTTCTCTTGTTGGGGATGGTCATTCCCTGACACTTGTGTGGCATGAATGTTACTTGCCACTGTCAGCCCAATCTTGGATATTGTCCAGGTCTTGCTGCATTTGGACATGGACTGCTTCAGTGTCTGAGGAGTCACAAATAGAGCTGAGCATTGTGCAAACATCAGCGAACATCCCCACTTCTGACCTTGTGGTGGAAGGAAGGTCATTGATGAAGCAGCTGAAGATGGTTGGGCTGAGGACACTACCCTGAGGAACTCCTGCAGTGATGTCCTGGAACTGAGATGATTGACCTCCAACAACTACAACCATCATCCTTTGTGCTAGGCATGACTCCAACCAGCGGAGAGTTTTCCCCAATTCCCATTGACTCTAGTTTTGCTTGGGCTCCTTGATGCCCCATTCAATGCCGCCTTGATGTCAAGGGCAGTCACTCCCACCTCACCTCTGGAGTTCAGCTTTTTTGTCCATATTTGAATCAAGACTGTAACGAGGTCAGAAACTGAGTGACTCTGGCAAAAACCAAACTGACCACCAGTGAGCAGGTTATTTGTGCGTTAAGTCCTGCCTGAAAGCACTGTTGATGACCCCTTCCATCACTTTACTGATGATCGAGAGTAGACTAATGGGGCAGTAATTCCCCTGTTTGGATTTGTCCTGTTTTTTGTATACAGGGCATACCTGTGCAATTTTCCACATTGCCAGGTAGATGTCAGTGTTGGAGCTGTACTGGAACAGCTTGGCTAGGGGCACCGCAAGTTCTAGAGCACAAGTCTTTAGTACTATTGCTGAAATATTGTCAGGGCCCATAGCCTTTGCAGTATCCAGTGCCTTCATCCATTTCTTGATATTATGTGGAGTGAATCATATTTGGCTGAAGACTGGCATCTTTGATGCTGGGGACCTCTGGAGGAGGCTGAGACGGATCATCCACTTGGCACATCGGCTGAAGATTGCTGCAAATGCTTCAGCCTTATCTTTTGCACATGTCCCGGGCTCCTCCATCATTGAGGATAGGGATATTTGTGGAGCCTCCTCTTCCAGTGAGTTGTTTAATTGGTAATGGTTGAGTGAGGGATACGCAGGGCCATGAGGTTACAGATTGAGGTGTAACACTGTTCAGCTGATGGTGATGCCTTACACCACCTTATGAATGGTCAATGTTGAGTTGCTATATCTGTTCTGAATCTATGCCATTTAGCATGGTGATAGTTCCACACAACACAATGGAGGACGTCCTCAGTGCTAAAACAGGTCTTTGATTCTACATTGTTGAAGAAGTGGTCACTCCTATCAATAATGTCATGGAGATTATTGAGGACAAGGTTAAGTAGTATTTCTCCCCGTATTGATTCTCTCACCACCTGCCACATGGCTAATCTGGCAGCTATGTACTTCATGACTTGGCATGCTCAGTCAGTAGCGGTGGTACCGAGCCACTACTGGTGATGCATATTGAAATCCTAACCCAAAGTACAGTCTCTATTCTTGTTATCCTCAGTGCTTCTTTCAAGTGATGTTCAACGTGGAGGAACATTGATTTATGAGCTGAAGAAGGACAGTAGATGTTAATTCCTTGCTCATGCTATTAGGCTTCATAGGGTCCAGGGTCAATGTTTGGGTATCCAAGGAAACATATCCTCTCACTTCTTTTCGAAGTGTGCAGCCTCTTCAATTTTGTTTTTGCACTGCCACATGCACATGGTAACTTAAAGTGATGAACTTGTGGATGGCCTGCAGGAGGACTTTCAGGTTGCTATGTATATTCCACTACCTTTGGTGGGTCTGTCCTGTCCTGTCAGAGGGAAAGCACCTGCCCAGGGATGGTGATGAAGGAATCTTAGCTATTAGATGAAAGATATGCTTGTGTGTGTGTGACTATGTCAGGCTGTTGGTGACTAGCCTGTGGATCAACTCTCCCAATTTTTCTACAAATCCCCAGATGTTCATGAGGACTTTGCATGTGTCTTTGTCATGCCCACTTTTGAGGTTTATGCCAGGTGTTCTGTCTGGTTTTATTCTTATTATAGGTGCTTGTAGCAGTTTGACACAACAGTGCTCCTTCCTCGGTCATTTCAGAGGGTAATTAGGAGATAACCACATTGCTGTGGATCAGGGGTCAAAAATAGGCCAGACCAATTAAGGATGGTAGGTTCCCTTCTCTAAAGAACACCAGTAAACCAGATGCAGTTTTACGGCAATCTGGTGGTTTTATGGTCAACATTACTGGTACTAGCTACTGATTCCAGATTTATTTAACTGAATTTACATTACCCAGTTGCCATGGTGGGATTGAAGATGGGAAGACATTGAGCATGCTACCATTGCCTTCCCACCATTTTGCCAGCCTTCATGTCTCCCAGCCTGTCGCCCAAAGACTGGTAAAATTCCTGTCCTTATTTCTAGATCTTTAGACAAGGCCTTTGGATTACTAGTCCAGGAGCATAACCGATTTTATAGTAATTTATATTTCCCCAGATGCATTTTCTGTTCCCCCAGCAACTGTAAAGGGCAAACTATGATCTTCTCTTGCGAAAATTGATACATAAATAATAAAAAAAAACATGTTCCATCATACTGTTCTTGTCTAATCTCTATCAGGGGTCTCTTTAGATTTTTATTGTTTAATGTCAACAAACCCAGAAAATCTCTTGCTGCCTTTCATATCCTTTCCATGTATGACCTACAATTTATTTATTGAATTTTCATTTATCACGCTGGGTAATTTTTAAAATATTTCTTTCATTTGATTCTTAACATTTTCCAATAAACTTTCTTCCAAGCCATCTTAAATCTTGTAGAATTTCTAATACTGCCTTTTACTCCTTTCTTCATGGATGGGTGATGCAGAACACACTGGCCCGAGAAGGTGCAAGTATAATTGTCAGCGATGTTTTCATCTGAACATGTAATGCACTTTAATGAAATTTGTCTCTCTGCAATTTCAATGAGTTAACATCTTCATTAAACTAGAAAGGCAATAATATCATCAACAGTAAGTTCTATCTTACAAACTATTAAAAAGGTATTATAATGAAGGTACATTTGACTATACCAAAGCTATTTACATATTTTAATGTTAATATATTTAATACAAAAGGCATGGAATTTCACACCGCTCAGCGACATGCCAGTTCACTGACTCCATCCCATCCCAGGACCATCTTCTGGAAACAGGATGCAGAAGTGACAGGGCCTTTTCCTGATTTAAAACTTTTTGAGGAGAAAAATTGGTTTGCAGCCATTTCTGGGCACTAGGTCATGATTCGTGACCTGTCAATACTTGTTCCTGTTGAGGCAGGTAGGATGTAAACTTGATGCTGCCTCCTCATTGACCTGATTATAGTGCTGGCCAAAGTGGGGCCTTCCCTGCTGCCTGCCTGAATGCTGAGCAGCTGAGCTACTTGGTCATGTACAATGGAGAGAGAGTAACAGCACAGCACTGATGAAGAGTCCCTTCACTTAATCTGATATTCGCAACCTCAAGTTCAGATAACGGCGCTGCATGAGCTTCAGAATTTAGGACATGGGAGATGCACATGGTGAGCCATCTTGCACGTCTGGGTTACAATCAGGTCAGAGGGAAGGAGAACTCATGTCAGCTCAATAAAGGGTGAGGTTGCAAACATTTTCTGCTATGGGGGCTCAGATGAGGACTTTGACAGGGCTGCATCCAGGAGAATGCTGTTACTGATGTACCGAGATGCTGGGTGCATTGGTAGAACTGCCAGCCTCCTGTCACTGTCAAGGAGCATGGAGGAGTCTGTCTCCAACTTGAAAGAGGGCATCACACGGAGCTTCCCCTCTCCACAATCTCTGCTCCCTACCTGTGTTACTTTGCAGACCCAGAGACACTCACTGCAGCCCCCGTGTCTTTTGGAGCCTTGTGTGCAGAGGTCACCAAGTCCTTGTGTGCAGAGGTCACCAAATCCTCTGCCCTTCCTGTGAGGAGGCAGCAATGCTCCCTGCCAAATCCAGGAACTCATCACAACATCTCAAAAATATCCCACAGTGCTTCTACAAACTTAGCAATATGATAAATTAGTCTAAGTCACATTATCTGCAAGTTAGGTGCCCGACCCTTTAAATAACACTCACAGGGATTCACTCTTGCAGTTGAGACCATTCACTTTTGTCAAGTGAATTTATTCTGTGGGCTTGTGTGGTCCAAGTTTGGAACTCATACACAAAGCAGCCAAAATGGCTTTTTGACCTCTCAATGTGAGCAATTGGGAAGCTTCCAGCAAACATTTGGCACGCTCTCACAGTCACCCTTTCCAGCAGTAGGGAATGACGGGAGCTGTTGCAATGGGCTGTGCCAAAAGCAGCTGGCAGTGCTGTGCTCCCAATTGGAAGGCCTCCACTTTCCAAAGTGCTGCCTCAAGCAGCGCTACGGAACCGAATTTCTCAGCCTTACACTCAGTCTATCTTTGTCCTTTTCTATAATTGCACCAAATCTAACCAAATTATGAGTACTACTACCAAAATGCTCTCCCACTGATATAAAGGAAAGTGCTACACGAGTGAGTTGATAACAATACACTTACTTTACAAGATCTTCTTCAAATCATTAATTATTTAGTAGCTCTATTAGTTATGAGCTTATTATTCCTCATTTGGATCAGGTACCTCTGATGAGACTAAACCCACACAGAGTCCTCTGCTAATCTGCCTTAAGTTCAGATAATGTGAGAAGGAAACTGATAAAGCTAAAAAAATATACACGTTATACTAATATCCAGCTTCAGGAAGCCTTCTGCTACAGGATTATCAGCCATATTTCTTATATGATTATTCTCATATTTGCTGAACATTACAGCGAGAGAATTTCCGTTGGCTAACAGTCTCGCATATTTCCTCAAATGTAATTAAAATATCATCAAAGGCTAGCTAGTGGCTAATGATAATGGCAACTTGGTCCAGATAATGTCTGGTCTAGCCAGGCAAGTTATTCCCAGCAATAGTAAGTTTAAAGTAGCAATAGTGATGACACATTTATAATAGGGCCTCTCCCAAAAAATAAATATATATTTGCTTGGTCATAGGTATCCTTTACTAATAATCCTTATTCATATCTATAATATGACAATGTTAGTACATTGTTTACTTTTATGAGGATCAAGAAGAAAAATAACATGAATATTAAAATATTCGATGGGCAGGACTTTTCCAGAGTCAGGAAGGAACACAACCCGTTGATGCCCCACAACCATTTAACATTCAATGGGATGTTAACTGGCTCAGGGCAAAACTTCTGCCCTCATCTGGGGAGGAAGTCCCGCTTAGGGAGGTAGGATTGGATGACTGGCAGCTCTGTATTTCCAGCATCATCAGCTGGAAGTGGTGGCTGCTGCTGGGACTACTGGCAATCCCCAGAGAAGAGGAGCTAATGGAGGCTGGATTGAAGATAAATCCGGAGTATAGACTGGCAGGCCTCAGCAAGGGGAGTGAGGGTTTGGGGGGGCCAGGTTTGAGAGGTTTGGGGTAGGGGGGAAGAATATGACCTTAAGGGGTTTCCCCAAAGAGAGTACCTTGCCGACGCCTGCCCACACAGCTAATGCTGCCAGACTACCCACTTGGTTTGAGCCTCTCCCTTTTGTTGGTAAAATAGTGGTGGGATGAGGTGCTTAAGTGGCCATTGACTGGCCACTTAAGGGCCTCAATAGGCCCAAGGGCAAGTGGGGAGGCTGCCCGATGCCCCCACCACTCCCCCGAAAAATGGAAGACATGTCGGGGTTGGGCTGGTAGGCAGTGGGCAGGCTAGGCGCTGCCCTAACCACCTTCAAAACCACAAGTGGGAATGCATAAAACTCCACCCAATGTTTTCTACAGCAAATGAATAAACTACAAGCTCAAGTCATTTCAATCTCGGGATTTCCAATTTCAGAAGTAATGAGCTCTGGATTACATAGTCATTTAGATTTATTTCCTCAATAAAGCCACATTTAGGCACAAATATTAAATTTGGTTTATTGTACATTGTTTTATTTTGAATGCTTCACCTATGCTCTTTAATTATTGTAGTTTTGTGCTTTTTCAATGTAATTTGAAATTTTAATTAACTTTTTTAATCTATAAATCACATAATAATATTAAAATCTTTATTTTACTTAGAATGAAACATTGTTTTCCATACTTAGGATTATTAAGCTTTTATGCTGAATATTAAAATTTAAGGATTGTATCTGAAAGTGATTTTATGTACTTGCCTTGTGGGTACCTTATTATCTGTCATTGAACTAATTAGCATCTCAATTGTTGTAGAATTGAAGGATAAGAAGAAATAAATTTAAAATACTGTTTATTTGAAAAGCAATAAAATAGCTAGCACATTACATAAATATGGCTGATTTCATGACATTAAACAAAAATGATGTACTAAACTTACTTGAGGAAGTGTTACCATGACAGGCAGATTCAGAGATAAATCCACTACATACTAAATAAAAATTTTCAGGCGAGTTTAAAGCTAGAGGTGAAGGGATGAAATATTTAACATATATCAATGTATTTGGTGGAATTCCCAAACATTCACAAATTTGATTTAAAATATTCAGACTAAAGTATTCAACTTTTAAAGATTGCTGACGTTTTAAAAACTACATATATTTCTTAATTATTTCTCTGAGTGAGAGCAAACGTGTTTACCCTGTTATTATCTGGTCACCTTCCCAAAGCCAGAAAATGTGGAGAGTCAACTGCTACTTGTGTTGTCCACCTCTGAATGGGCACTTAGGGAACAATGCCAAAAGATGTCAAAAGTATCAAATTAATAGCATTTCCCCCAACTAAAAGACGCCAGTTAGACGGAAATTTTGCACCAATAATATATCTGCCTCGGAGGGGATGCAATGCAGATCCACCAGGTTAAAAAGTTTAAATTACGAGGCACGTTGCATAGATTAGGCTTACATTCCTTTGAATATAGAATATTAAGGGTGATATAATTGAGGTGCTTAAGATGATTAAAGGATTTGATTGGTTAGATAGAAAGAAACTATTTCCTTTGGGGGAGTAGTCCAGAACAAGGGGGCTTCATGTTAAAATTAGAACAAGGCCCTTCAGGATGATGTTAGGGGGAACTTCTTCACACAAAGGGTAGGGGAAGACTGGAACTTTATCCCGCAAAAATCTACTGAGGATATTTAAGTTGAAAATGTCAAAACTGAGATTGATAGATTTTTGTTGGACAAAGGCACTAAGGGCTTTGGAACCATGGCAGGTAAATATAGTGAAAACACAAATCTGCTATGATCTAACCAAATGGCAAGAGAGACATGAGAGACTGAATGATCCACTCCTGTTCCTAAATTCATATAAAAATAGCCTACCTTTCCTCAGTATAAATTGTAGGTACAATTTCAACTATCTAAATGTATGCATGTTATTTGAACACTACTTTGCAATGTGCAAAACTGCTACTGCTATGACTTTTATTTTTCTCTGCTTATTTTGAAGTGTGGAATGGATCACGAACTAAAGCTTCACCTCAATGTCCACAAAACAGAAAATATTTATTGAGGAATTGAATTTTTAAATACTAAACACATTTTGACAGGAAACCTTGCAACATTATTTGGTCCATAAAACAAATGCAAAATATTATGCATGTTGAAAATCTGAAATAAAAACAGAAAATGCTGGAAATGCTCAGCATCTGTGGAGAGCTCTGGTGAAAATTCAGCAACCTGAAATGGCAATTCTGTTTCTCTCTCCACAGGTGCTGCCAGTTTCTCTGCTGAGCCAACCTAGCAGGTAGGTCAGGTCTGAGAATGGGTTCTGATTGCAGATGGGAGATTCTGGGGGGGGGAGGGGTGAAGGTAGGGAGGCCTGAAGCATGCGCCACAGCACTTTTGTGGTGCCAGGAAGAGCAATGAGAAAATAAATTAAAAGTATTTCACTCTTCTATGAAGTGATCAGCAGCAGTAAGGACTGCTAGTTAGCACTTCCAGGCTTCATAGAAGTGAACAGAGAATGCACCACATTCACTCCATCTAGTTGTGCTTCAAATTTATGGTAAGGATCCTAGGGTGTAACTCCACAGTTTGCATATTTAAACAGCTTCCCACTTGCCACAGACGGTTGAGCTGTACCACAGGCCTGCCTGAAATTTCAATCAGACAGGCCTCGAGTCATCCAAGGGATGGTGAGATGTCCCTTCCCATCCACCAATTTTCGGATGCAAAGTGTGTTGAAAATTGATCCCTGATTTCCAAGTTTCCTTTCATTGCTGATAAACATGGTGGTTGGTGGTGGGGTGGTGGTCAGTGCAGAGCCTTGTTTTGCCTGGGTGTACATGTTGTCAATCAGACAGATGTTTCAACAAGTTGCTCTATATTAGGTCAATGGAATTGAGTTTCCATTAAAAATATTTGTAGCATTTTGTACACTGTGAAATGTGTCAGTTTCATTTGTTCTGAAATGAATTTGATAGAAAAATAGTTATTAATAAAAATTATCCACATCGCACATAAAATTATATTCATTTAAAGTTATTCAATAGAAAGTTTTTTCTGAACTATTAAGTGCACAAGTTAAAATGAACATAAATATTCTACTTAAAGCTCAATATGTAGCACTTCTCAGGGTAAATAATTGAATATTTTATCCAGCAATAAAAATAGTCCTTATCAATTTCCATGCCCCGTTCTTATTTCTCATCTACATGGTGCTCCATGGCAACATCATCCAAACACACTTTTGGTCCCTCCATTGCCTCTGCTTGACCAACATCCAGTATTGGATGAGCAGAGACTTACCCCAAACAAATATTAGAAAAATCAAGGCAATTGTCTTTAGTCCACATCATGAACTCAGTTTCTTCGCTATCAACTCCATCCCTCTGCTTGGCTATTGTCTGAGGCTTAACCAGGCTATCTGCAACCTCAGCATCTCACTTGTACCTTGAGATGAGTGTCTAACCCCGTTTCCTCTCATTCACCTGTCTCATCAACCAATACTGCTCCTGCATCCACCTATCTACTCAGAAACCCTCATTAATGCTTTGGTTATCTCTAAACTTGGCTATTTCAATGCTCTCCTAATCAACGTTCCGTCTAGCTCCCTCTTGAATTCATCCTAAACTCTGCTGCCTGCATCCAAACTCGTATCAAGTTCCACTAATCCCCAACCCCGTGCTTGCTGGCCTACATTAACTCACGGTCCAGCAATGTCTCAATTTTCAAATTCTGAGTCTTGTACTTAATTCCTTCCATAGCCTTGTCACTCCCAATTTCCAGCCCTACAAGTATTTGCAATTTCTGCAATCCTCCATTTCTAGCTTCTTGCACATTCATGATTGTTGTCCCACCATTGTTGCTATGCCTTCGGCTGCCTTGACCCTAAACTCAGGAATTTCCTCTGCCTCTCTCTCCTCCTTTAAGTCATTTTTAAAAAAATACGTTTTTGATCAATAATATTTCCATATCTAGCTCTGTCAAATTTTGTCTGATAACAGACCTGTGAAACCAGTGGGACATTTTACCAAGTTAAACATGATCTATAAATGCAAGTGGTTGTTGTGGTCAGTTCCTAAAGTGTGCCTCTGATATTCCACTATTTTATCTCACACAAAACAATGCTTTGGGTCTTCCAGCAATACAGCATTTGCATATGCATAGTGATATCTGAATAAGTACCAGAATATTTCAGGATATATTCAGGGGACGCAGTGGCTTAGTGGTATTGTCATTGGACAAGTAATCCAGAGCCCCAGGATGAAGCCCTGGGGACTCGGATTTGAATCCCACCAGATGGTGGAATTTGAATTCAATAAAAATTTGGAATTGAAACTTTAATGATTACCCAAGAAGCCATTATCGACAGTCGTTAAAACCCATCTGGTTCATTAATGCCCTTTAGGGAAGGAAATCAGCCATCCTTACATTCTCTGGCTTACATGTGACTCTAGACCTACAGCAATGTGGTTGACTTGTAAATGCCCTCTGAAATGGCCTAGCAAGATACTCACTTGTATCAAACCGCCAAAAAGTCTAAAAGGAATGAAAATATACAGACCACCTGGCATTGACCTAGGTACCACAAAAAAAAGTCCTCTTTATTAACATCTGGGGTAAGTGACAAAACTGGGAGCGCTGTCTCACGGACTAGTCAAGTAACAGCCTGACACAGTCATACTCATGGAATCATACCTTGCAGGTAATGTCCCAGACACAGCCAATGCCATCCTTGGCTATGTCCTGGCCCACCAGCAGGACAGACCCAGCAAGGGTTGCGGCACATGGTATACTGACAGGAGCAAGTTGCCCAGGGTTCCTCAACATCGACTGCAACCACACGAAGTCCCATGACATCGGGTCAAACATGGGCAAAGAAACCTCCTGATCACTTCTTTTTATTCGTTTACAGAATGTGGGAGTCGCTGGATGACCAGCATTTATTGCTCAAAACAAAAACAGAATTACCTGGAAAAACTCAGCAGGTCTGGCAGCATCGGCGGAGAAGAAAAGAGTTGACGTTTCGAGTCCTCATGACCCTTCGACAGAACTTGAGTTCGAGTCCAAGAAAGAGTTGAAATATAAGCTGGTTTAAGGTGTGTGTGTGGGGGGCGGAGAGATAGAGAGACAGAGAGGTGGGGGGGGGGGGGAAAACGTCAACTCTTTTCTTCTCCGCCGATGCTGCCAGACCTGCTGAGTTTTTCCAGGTAATTCTGTTTTTGTTTTGGATTTCCAGCATCCGCAGTTTTTTTGTTTTTATTTATTGCTCAACCCTAATTGTCCTTGAGAAAGTGGTGGTGAGCTGCCTTCTTGAACCGCTGCAGTCCAAATGGTGTAGGTACACCCACAGTGCTGTTAGGAAGGGAGTTCCAGGATTTTGATCAGGCAACAGTGGCTTGGAAGGGAACTTCCAGGTGGTGGTGTTCCTATGTATCTGCTGCCTGGTAATGGTCATGGGTTTGGAAGGTGCTGCCTAAGGAGCCTTGGTGAGTTCCTGCAGTGCTTCTTGTTGATAGTACATACTGCTGCCACTGTGCGTCGGTGGTGGAGGAAGTGAATGTCTGTGGAAGGGGAACCAACAAGTGGGCTGCTTTGTCCTGGATGGTGTCCAGCTTCTTGAATGTTGTTGGTGCTGCACTCATCCAGGCAAGTGGAGAGTATTCCATCTCACTCCTGACTTGGGCCTTGCAGATAGTGGGCAGGCTATGAGGAGTCAGGAGATGAGTTACTCGCCACAGGATTTTCATAGACTCAGAGGTTACAGCACAGGAGGCCATTCAGCCCATCATGTCTACGCCAGTCAACAAAGATCTGACTACACTAGTCCCATTTTCCACTGCTTGGCCCATAGACACGGAGGCTATGGCACGCAAGTGAGAATCTAAATACTTCTTAAAAGTTACGAGAGTTTCTGACTCAATCACCCTTTCAGGCAGTGAGTTCCAGACTCCCACCACCCTCTGGGTGAAGAAACTTCTCCTCAACTCTCCTCTTAGCCTTCTACCTCTTACCTGAAATCTATGCTCCTTGGATACTGACCCGTCTATTAATGTAAAAAGTGCATCCATATCCACCCTTTCTATGTGTCTTATAATCTTATGCACCTCAAATCAGGTCCCCCCTCAACCTTAGCTGCTCCAAGGAAAACAACCCCAGTCTACCCAATCTTTCCTCTTACCTCAGACCCTCCAGCCCAAGGCAGCATCCTGGTAAATCTCCTCTGCACCCTCTCCAGTGCAATCACATCCTTCCTACAATGTGGTGATCAGAAATGCATGCAGCACTCCAGTCGCGCCTAACCAGCGTTTTATACAGTTCAAACATAACCTCCCTTCTCTTGTATTCTATGCCTCGGCTAATAAAGGCAAGTATCCCATATACCTTCTTAATCACCTTATCTGTCTGCCCTGCCACTTTCAAGGATCTGTGGATTCCTAGCCTCTGACCTGCTCTTGTACCCACGGTATTTATATGGCTAGTTTCTGGTCAATGGTAAGCCCGTGGATGTTGATAGTGGGCCATTCAGCAATGGTAATGCCGTTGAATGTCAAGGGGTGATGGTTAGATTCTCCCTTGTTGGAGATGGTCATTGCCTGGAACTTGGGTGGTACAAATGTTACTTGCCACTTATCTGCCCAAGCCTGGATATTGTCAAGGTCTTACTGTATTTGGGCATGGACTGCTTCGGTATCTGAGGAGTCGCAAATGGTGCTGAGCATTGTGCAATCATCAGCGAACATCCCCACTTCTGACCTCATGATGGAAGGAAGGTCAGCGATGAATATGCTTGGGCTGAGGACACTACCCTGAAGAACTCCTGCAGTATCTACCCCACCCCGCCCCCCCCCCCACCCCACACCCCGCCCCCACCCCCCCCAACCTCAAATGATGAATCAATACTCCTCCATGTTGAACTTCACTTGAGAAAGCACTGAGAGTGGCAAGGGCGCAAGATTTACTCTGGGTGGGGGACTTCAATGCCCATCACCAAGGGTGGCTTGGTAGCACCGCTACTGACCGAGCTGGTCGAGTCCTAAAGGACATAGCTGCTAGACTGGGTCTGCAGCAGGTGGTGAGGGAACCAACAAGAGGGAAAAACATACTTGACCTTATTCTCACCAGCTGCCTGCTGCAGATGCATCTGTCCATGACAGTATCGATAGGAGTGGACACTGTACAGTCCTCGTGGAGATGAAGTCCCGTCTTCACATTGAGGATACCCTCCATCGTATTATGTGGCACTACCACCTTGCTAAATGGGACAGATTTCGAACAGATCTAGCAACTCAAGACTGGGCAACCATGAGGCACTGTGGGCCATCAGCAACAGCAGAATTTTACTCAACCACAACCTGTAACCTCATTTCCTGGCATTTTCCCACTCTACTATTACTACCAAGCCAGGGGATCAATCCTGGTTCAGTGAAGAGTGCAGGAGGGCATGTGTTGGATCCAGTGCCCTTGGTTTGTTGGGGCTAAAGGATCCGGGTTGCATGCTTATTTTGGGGTAACGAAGTTGATACAGAGACAGAGAACATCAGTAGATCATTGTTAGAATAAATTCATGCCGGCTATTTACAAACAAACTCAGCAGTTACACTTGTGTGCTCACAACTCAAAACTCTGTTTTCACTCTTCAGTGGCTAACTCAAGACTTCCTCACAGAGCAAAAACAGAATTACCTGGAAAAACTCAGCAGGTCTGTCAGCATCGGCGGAGAAGAAAAGAGTTGATGTTTCGAGTCCTCATGACCCTTCAACAGAACTTGAGTTCGAGTCCAAGAAAGAGTTGAAATATAAGCTGGTTTAAGGTGTGTGGGGGGGGTGGGGGGAGGGGGTGCAGAGAGAGAGAGAGAGAAGTGGAGGGGGTTGGTGTGGTTGTAGGGACAAACAAGCAGTGATAGAAGCAGATCATCAAAAGATGTTACCAACAATAGAACAAAAAAACACATCGGTGTTAAAGTTGGTGATATTATCTAAACGAATGTGCTAATTAAGAATGGATGGTAGGGCATTCAAGGTATAGCTCTAGTGGGGGTGGGGAAAGCATAAAAGATTTGAAAATATTTAAAAATAATGGAAATAGGTAGGAAAAGAAAAATCTATATAATTTATTGGAAAAAAACAAAAGGAAGGGGGAAACAGAAAGGGGGTGGGGATGGAAGAGGGAGCTCAAGACCTAAAGTTGTTGAATTCAATATTCAGTCCGGAAGGCTGTAAAGTGCCTAGTCGGAAGATGAGGTGTTGTTCCTCCAGTTTGCGTTGGGCTTCACTGGAACAATGCAGCAAGCCAAGGACAGACATGTGGGCAAGAGAGCAGGGTGGAGTGTTAAAATGGCAAGCGACAGGGAGGTTTGGGTCATTCTTGCGGACAGACCGCAGGTGTTCTGCAAAGCAGTCGCCCAGTTTATGTTTGGTCTCTCCAATGTAGAGGAGACCACATTGGGAGCAACGAATGCAGTAGACTAAGTTGGGGGAAATGCAAGTCCAACTTAGTCTAAGACTCAAGTTCTGTCGAAGGGTCATGAGGACTCGAAACGACAACTCTTTTCTTCTCCGCCGATGCTGCCAGACCTGCTGAGTTTTTCCAGGTAATTCTGTTTTTGTTTTGGATTTCCAGCATCCACAGTTTTTTTGTTTTTACTTCCTCACAGAGGTAGCCCGTGCTACTCTGCTATTGGGTATTAAGATCGTGTGATCTTACATTACAACACTTATCTTAAAGGTACATTATACATCAGATTACTACACCCCTCCCCCTTTACTGAAAAATACATTTTACAATTTTTTCAGTATATCAAGTTATTTACGCAGTTAAATTATTTACAAAATCAGTCTCTCTGGGGGTTTCCTTATGCATGTAGAATGTCTCAGATCTACTGCTTCTGAAGTTTGATTTAGAACCTCCTTTACTGGAGTCTTCTGAGCATCTGGTTCTTCAGTAGGTACCTGTAAATTTGTTTCTTCAGCTCTTTCAAGTAGTCAGCTCTTCAAACACATTTGTGCTTGGTTGAGTTCTTTCAACAGGAGATGTTGATTCAGTCTCGAACACTGGTGGAATAATTTCTGGGTATTTGGTTTCTCCTCTTCGAATGTGATCCACATGTCTCCTTATTACTCAATCTTCGACTTTCACGTGGTAGGAAATAGGTCCTGTCACTGCACTTATTTCACCAAACAACCATGCTGGTCCTTCTCCAAAATTTTTCACAAATACTTTCTCTCCTACATTAAATGTTCTGCCCTGACTGTGACAATCATGTCCACTTTTCTGACTTTCCTACCTTCTTTCTACTTGCCCCCAAGTTTGGCATAATTAGGCTCAGTCTCAATCGGAGACAGTGCTTCATCATAATGTTGTCATATGACGGGTGGTTATATAATGGAAAAGAAAACGTGCTAATTTAGTTGCTAGCGAATCTCCAGGCAATTTCTTCATACCAGACTTGAACGTCTGAACTGCTCACTCAGCGAGTCCATTTGAAGAAGGGTGGTATGGAGATGTTTTCACATGAAATACCATTGAGGCTTGTAAATCGGTTAAATTCAGCATTATGAATACTGTTTCAATATCTGATACTAGCACCTTCAGTTGTTCATCAGTTGCGAAACTTTGTCTATTGTAGCAGAAGATGTGGGCGACCTCACTTCGTATATGTCCATTCATTTTGAATGAGCATCTATGATAAGTAGAAACATTGTTACCATAAAAGATCCCACATAGTCGATGTGTACTCATACCCATGGTCTTTCTGGCCACATCCCAGGGGTGTAATGGGGCTGTTGCAGGTAATTTTTGTCCTTGTTGACACTGCATACAACAACAATAATTTTTCTATTTTTCCATCCATTCCCAGCCGCCACACATAGCTATGTGCTATTGCCTTCATTCTGGAAATTCTGGGATGTGCACTGTGAAGGTCAGATAACAATGGCTTTCATCCTTCTGGGGAAACCATCGTTCAAGCTCTCCACACTAAAATACCTTCTTGACTGGTTATCTCGTATCTTCTCTGGAAATACGGTTTCATTTCATCAGGTTCATGTTTTTATGACCAAACATGAAGAGCTTAATTTCTCACTTTGGATAAGACTAGGTCTCGGTTTGTCCAACCTTTAATTTGTCTTGCACATATCGGTTATAAGTCCAGGAAGTTCAATAACAAAATTAATTCCTGAGGAATTGGAACGTCTTCAACTTTTACTTGCAAGGGTAAAAGGCTGAGTGCATCTGCATGTGTAAGTTGACTTCCAGGTCTATGAATAAAAGTATACTCATATGCTGCCAAGATCAACGGTATTATTTGTGTTTCTGTGTCTTTCTTTGGTGAGCATTCTTCTTTCTGACACTGACTTTATTCTGGGCCTTCTTTTCAACTTCCATATTGGCCAGAATAATCTCAGATGTAAGCTCGACTTGAGTGAACTCAGTGGTTGAGTTTTCCAGAATCTCATCATCTGTCTGCTTCTTAGAAAATTCTGTGACTTTTGCCTCCAAAGCCTCTTTGGTTTTACGCAGCTTATTTTTCAGCTCTTCCATCTCTTTTTTGCATTGGTGTACTGCTTCCTGGAAAATTAAGCATTGTCAAATCTTCTCTGCCAACTCATCCTTCATTTTTCTTAGAGAAGTGCATAACTCTTCCAGTTTCTCTTCATACTTTTCCAGAGGTACATACCTAGGCAGGAGAGAAACTGGTAGTGTGTGCATGTCTTCTGGCAGGTTTTCACTTTTCTTTTGGAATCACTGTGACAAATCAAGGTTGATTTTCCTCAGGCAGTTTCAGAAAGCTTAGCCCTCTGCCTGTTACCACCAAGGGTAATTTCACTGTTTGACCTCTGTACTGTACTGTGACTTTACATATGCCCTTGACTTGTATGTCTTGTCACATGTAGGTTTTTAATTGTCATCAGTTTCTTCTAAATCTAGCTGATGTTCTCCATGTTTCAGGCATTTAAAAGTATGCTCGCCAATCACCATAGTGGCTGCACCAGTATCCACCTCCATTGTAATAGTCTTCTCATTCACTCTCATGGCTACATAGCTAGGTTCTGTTCTTCCTACCTTTAGATTATATAACAAACAGATATCAGAATCTATTACTTCAGGCTTTTCAATGCTGTTTATCTCATTGGATTTCTGCTTTTGTCTGAAAGTCTGCCTGATTCTATCTTTACAATGTCTCATGAGGTGTCCATTTCGATGGCAGAAGAAACATTCAATCTTTTTCAACTGTGGTTCATTACAAGGCTGTCTTCTTCCATTTCTATTACTATTATGCCATATTTTTGCTGCTAAGTTATCCTTTTTAACTTGTCTACTGACGGTGGCTATTTCCCGCTTCTGAGTAATGCTCTGCACTTTTGCATTATTTTTGGTTGAGGTTCCCCACCCAAGGTGGAGAACAATGCCATTTTGCGCTCCTCATGTGGCTTCTGAGTCTTGCACTGCACCTTCCAATGCCAGAGGGACTTCCAATGCCTTCTGGAATCTAAATTTGTTTCAACCAGCAATCCCTTCTGAATCGCATTTTCATTTATACCACACACCAAATGATCTCTAAGCATATCATTGATAAACGTACTAAACTTGCGATATTCAGTTAATTACTTGACTTGTCACATAACAAGCAACTGTCTCCCCCGCAGCTCTATTTCTTGAGTTAAACTTAAACCATTGCATGGTCACCGACAGCTTGGGCTGGTAATGATTCTTTACGAGGTTTACTAAGTCATCAAAACTTTTGAGTCTGAAGCACTGAGCGCAACGGATTTCGAATTACTCAGTATGTCTTTCTCCCATACTTGGAAAGAAGGATCGCGCGCCCCTACTCCTCCCCAGCAATGTCGATCGCCTGGAAGAAGAACATGAGACATTCAACATAGTGAAACCAGTCATCCAAGGTTGATTCGAAAGGTTCCACTTTTCCAAATTGCAGCATGCTCTGAGGGGATTGCTTCGAAAATCGAGAAGGAAATTTTCTTTTACTTACAACTATCGTGTGATGTGCGGCCCAATTTAGGCTCTTCTGAATTCCTTCCTTCTTTCTTGCTTTTTACCTCATTTTTTCCGTGCTTTTCATGCTTATACTCTCATCACCAGTTTGTTGGGAACCAATGCCTTTGGTTTGTTGGGCTAAAGGATCCGGGTTGCACGCTTCATTCAGGGAGACCGAGTTGGTACAGAGACAGAGAACATGAGTAAAAAGCTGTTAGGGAAAACACATGCTGTTTATTTACAAACAAAACTCAGCAGCTACATTTGTGCACTCATAACTCAAAACTCAGTCTTCACTCTTCGGTGTTCAAATTAAGGCTCTCTCATTGAGGTAGCCTGCACTACTCTGCTATTGGATATTAAGATCATGTGATCTTACATTACAACACTTGGTATAAAGGTATATTATGCATCAGATTACTATTGCATGTCAGAAGCAGCATCAGCCATACCTAAAAATGAGGTGTCAACTTGGTGAAGCTACAACATGGGCCTACTTGCATGTCAAACAGCATACGGAGCAAGCGACAGAGCTAAGCAATTCCACAACCAACAGATCAGATCTAAGCTCTGCAGTCCTGCACACATCCAGTCATGAATTATGATGGACAATTAAACAACTCACTGGTGGAGAAGGCTCCACAAATATCCCCATCCTCAATGAACGGGGAGTCCAGCATATCAGTTCACAAGATAAGGCTGAAGCATTTGTAACAATCTTCAGCCAGAAGTGCTGAGTAGATGATCCATCTTGGCCTCCTCTGGAGGTCCCCAGCATCATGGATGCCAGTCTTTAGCCAATTCGATTCACTCCATGTGGTATCTAGAAACTGTTGAAGACACTGGATACTGCAAAGGCTATTAGCCCTGACAATATTCGGCAATAGTACTGAAGACTTTTGCTCTAGAACTTGCTGCAACCCTAGCCAAGCTGTTCCGGTACAGTTACAACACTGGCATCTACCCAGCAATACGGAAAATTGCCGAAGTATGTGCAGTTCACAAAAAGCAGGACAAATCCAAACTGGCCAGTTACCGCCCCTTCAGTCTACTCTCAATCATCAGTAAAGTGATGGAAGGGGTCATGAACAGTGCTATCAATCAGCACTTGCTTAGCAATAACCTGCTCATTGACACTCAGTTTGGGTTTCACCAGGGCCACTCAGCTACTGACTCCATTACAGCCTTGGTTCAAACATGGGCTAAAGAGCTGAAATCCAGAGCTGCTGAGGAGAGTGTGACTGCCCTTGACATCAATGCAGCATTTGACTGAGTGTGGCATCAAGGAGCTCTAGCAGAACTGGAGTCAATGGGAATCAGAGGGAAAAATATCCACTGGTTGGAGTCATGCCTAGCGCAAAGGAAGATGGCTGTGGTTGTTAGAGGTCAATCATCTCAGCTCCAGCACATCACTGCAGGAGTTCTTCAGGGCAGTGTCCAACCACCTTCAGCTGCTTCATCAATGACCTTCCTTCCATCATAAGGTCAGAAGTGGGGATGTTCGCTGTTGATTGCACAATGCTCAGCACCATTCATGACTCCTCAGATACTGAAGCAGTCCAAATGCAGCAAGACCTGAATGCTGACAAGTGGCAAGTAACATTTGTGCCACATAAATGCCAGGCAATGACCATCTCCAACAAGTGAGAACCTAACTATCGCCACTTGACGTTCAATGGCATTACCTTCACTGAATCCTTCACTATCAACATCCTGGGGTTACCACTGACCAGAAACTGAACTGGACTAGCCATATAAATACTGTGGCTACAAGAGCAGGTCAGAGGCTAGGAATCCTGTGGCGAATAACTCCCCTCCTGACTCCCCAAAGCCTGTCCACCATCTACAAGGCACAAGTTAGGAGTGTGATGGAATACTCCCCATTTGCCTGGATGAGTGCAGCTCCAACAACACTCAAGAAACTTGACACCATCCAGGAAAAAACAGCCTGCTTGTCTGGTACCCAATCCACAAACATTCACTCTTACCACCAATGACGCACAGTGGCAGCAATGTGTACCATTTACAAGATACATTGCAGGAACTCACCAAGCGTCCTTAGACAGCACCTTCCAAACTCATGACCACCGCCATCTAGAAGGACAAGGGCAGCGGATACATAGGAACACCACCACCTGGAAGTTCCCTTCCAAGCCACTCACCATCCTGTCTTGGAAATATATCGCCATTCTTTCATTGTAGCTGGGTCAAAATCCTGGAACTCCTTCCCTAACAGCACTGTGGGTGTACCTACACCACATGGACTGCAGCATTTCAAGAAGGCAGCTCACCATCACCTTCTCAAGGGCAATTAGGGATGGGCAATAAATACTGACCTAGCCAGCAACGCCCACATCCCACAAATGAATACAAAAAAATTTGCAAGTTACACTAATAATCAAAGTTTAATCAAATTAGAGAAAAATTCAAACAACATATTTGACAACAGAATATTTGAACATTCATACAATTTTGGTGATAGTTCCATTATCAATGTAATCTATAAATACTGAATATGTTCCTCCTCCACCTTAAAGGTGCTGAGAGCACACAGAGAGAATAACGTAACTCTGTGGCGCCTGCCAACTACATTCTGGCAGCAATGACGTACCAGCGAGGTGCAGGTATCAGTAATGTGTCCAGAGAGTGAGGCCAGACCATCACTTTGGTCTGAAGGCTGCACAGAGGGAAGGGAAAAGGCCCTGGACTGAGACACCTGTCTTTATCTTATGTGGAAAGGTTTCACATCTGAGTGACATGAACACTGCTCATCAGAACAAGGAGCCATAGACATGGGACATTCTTGGGAGTTTATTGACAATAGTGAACACTATGTACAAGTGATCAACACCTGTGCCTGGGCTCATTGGGTCACAGACATTTACGCCCAGAAGGAGGCCATTTGGTCCATCATTTCCGCACCGGTCAACGAAGATCTGACTACACTAATCCCACTTTCTAGCACTTGGCCCATATACGTCAACGCAAGCGAATATCTAAATACTTCCTAAATGTTACGAGAGTTTCTGACTCAATCACCCTTTCAGACAGTGAGTTCCAGACTACCACCACCCTCTGGGTGAAGAAGTTCCCTCTCAACTCCCCTCTTAGCCTTCTACCTGTTACCTTAAATCTATGCCCCCTGGTTATTGACCCCTCTACTAATGGAAAAAGTGTCTTCCTACCCGCTATCTATGTCCCTCATAATCTAACGCACCTCCATCAGGACCCCTCTCAACCTTCACTGCTCCAAGGAAAACAACCCCAACCTATCCAATCTTTCCTCATAGCTCAGAACCTCCAGCCCAGGCAGCATCCTGGTAAATCTCCACTGCACCATCTCCAGTGCAATCACATCCTTCCTATAATGTGGTGAACAGAACTGCATGCAGTACTCCAGTTGCGGCCTAACCAGCGTTTTATACAGTTCCAGCATAACCTCTCTGCTCTTGTATACTATGCCTTGGCCAATAAATGCAAGTATCCCATATGCGTTCTTAACCACCTTACCTGCCCTACTAACTTCAGGGATCTGTAGATATGCACACCAAGGTCCCTCTGATCGTCAGTACTTCCCAGGGTCCTACCATTCATTATGTAATTCCTTGCCTTGTTAGCTCTCCCCAAGTGCATTACCTCACACTATTCTAGGTTGAATTCCATTTGCCACTGCTCTGCCCACCTGACCAATCCATTGACATCCTCCTGCAGTTTATGGCTACCCTCTGCACTACTTACCACCCTACTAATTTTCTTATTATCCGTGAACTTCTTGATCATACCTCCCACATTTAAGTCCAAATCATTTATGTACACCACAAACAGCAAGGGCCTCGGCACTGAGCCTTGCAGGACCCCAATGGAAACAGGCTTCCAGTTACAGAAACATCCCTCTATCATCATCCTCTACTTACTGTCTCTCAGCCAAGTTTGGATCCAATGTGCCATTTTGCCTTGGATCCCATGGGCTCTTACCTTCTTGACCAGTCTGCCATGAGGGACCTTATCAAAAGCCTTGCTAAAGTCCATGTAGATCACATAAAATGCATTACTCTCATCAACATTCCTGGTTACCTCCACAAAAAATTCGATCAAGTTTGTCAAACACAACAAAAACAGAAACAGAAATACCTGGAAAAACTCAGCAGGTCTGGCAGCATTGGCGGAGAAGAGCACAATTGACATTTCGAGTCCTCATGACCCTACAACAGAACTAAGTAAAAATAGGAAAGGGGTGAAATTTAAGCTGGTTTAAGGCTTAAATCAGCTTATATTTCACCCCTTTCCTATTTTTACTTAGTTCTGTTGAAGGGTCATGAGGACTTGAAATGTCAATTGTGCTCTTCTCTGCCGATGCTGCCAGAGCTGCTGAGTTTTTCCAGGTATTTCTGTTTGTTTTTGTTTTGGATTTCCAGCAGCCACAGTTTTTTGTGTTGTCAAACACGACCTTCCCTTAACAAATCCATGCTGACTATCCCTGATTAATCCGTGTCTCTCCAAGTGCACATGTAATCTGGCCCTCAGGCCTTTCTAGTAACCTCCTCACCAGTGAGGTTAGACTGACTGGCCTGTAATTTCCTGGTCTATTCCTTCCTCCCTTTTTTAATAATGGGATAACATTAGCAGTCCTCCAGTCTTCTGGCACCTGTGGCCAGAGAGCATTTGAAAATTACGGCCAGGGCCCCTGATATCTCTTCCCTTGCCTCCCTCAACAGCCTGGGGTACATCTCATCCGGGCTTGCAGATTTATTCCCTTTTAAGGCTGCTAAACCTGCTGGCACCTCCTCTCTCTCTATGTTAATTTCCTCTAATATTTCACAGTTCTCCACCCTGATGTCTAAACCTGCGTCATCCTGTTCCACTGTGAAAAACGATGAAAAGTATCCACTGAAGACTGTACCCATGTCATCCAGGTCTATACACAGATTACCTCTATGGTCCCTAACTGACCCTACTCTTTCCCTAGTTATTCTCTTGCTCTTTATATATTTTTAAAAAGCCTCTTTGGGTTTTCCTTTATTCTACCCACATTGCTTTCTCATGCACTCTCTTAGCTTTCCTAATGTCCTTTTTAAGTTCCTTCCTGCACTTTTTATACTCCTCTAGGGACTCTGCCATGCTGAGTCCTTGGTGTCTGCCATAAGCCTCTCTTTTTTTCTTAAGCCTAACCTTTATGTCCCTTGACATACAGGGTTCTCCAGACTTGGTACCCCCACTTTGTCTTTACGGGACCATACCTGCCCTGGACTCTCATTATTTCCTCCTTGAATGTCTCTCATTGCTCTCAGGCAGTTTTATCGGCAAGTAGCTGCTCCCAGTCCAATTAGGCCAAATCATATTTCACCTTAGTAAAATTAGCCTTTCCCCAGTTTAGGACTTTTATTCCTGGCCCAACCTTATCCTTTTCCATAACTAACCTAAATCTAACTGAGTTATGGTCACTATCTCCAAAATGCTCCACTACTGATACAACTTCCACCTGCCCGGGCTCATTTCCAAATATTTGGTCCGGAACTCGCCCCTCTCTTGTTGGGCTTTCTACGTACTGGCTAAAGAAGTTCTCCTGGATGCACGTTAAGAATCTTGCTCCCTCCCTACCTTGCTCAGTATAACTATCCCAGTTGATATTTGGGTAGTTAAAATCCCCTACTATTACTGCCTTATTATTCTTACACTTCTCTGAAATTTGTTTACATATTTGATCCTCTATTTCTCCCTGACCGTTTGGGGGCCTATAGCACACACCCAACAGCATATTTGCCCCGTTTATGTTTTTTACCCATATGGCCTCATTTAATGATCGTTCCAGGGTATCAACCCTCCTCACTGCTGTA
This sequence comes from Carcharodon carcharias, assembly GCF_017639515.1. NCBI lineage: Eukaryota > Metazoa > Chordata > Chondrichthyes > Lamniformes > Lamnidae > Carcharodon > Carcharodon carcharias. The sequence goes on from NC_054478.1 coordinate 72,795,114, forward strand.
ATTGATTCCTTAATCAATATTGCGACCCCCCCCTCCTCTTCTATCCCCCTCTCTATCTTATCTGAATACCCTATAACCAGGAATGTTGAGCTGCCAAACCTCCTAGCCAAGTGTCAGTCATAGTTTTCATAATCCCATGTGCCTATGTGCGCCCTCAGCTCATCTGTCTTATTCCTCAAGCTCCTTGCATGAAAATATATTCCATTGAGCCTTGCTAAACTCACTTCTTTTTTATCTAGCCTATTTGCCTTCCAGACTCACTTACTAGCATTTTAACTTCTAATTCCATCTCAGCTTCTCTCCCTCTGAACTACTTTTCAAGAACCCATCCCCCTGCCAATTTAGTTTAAATCAGCCCCAACAGCATTGGCAAACCTCCCTGTGAGGATGTTGGTCCCGTTCCTGTTCAGATGTAACCCGTCCAATTTGTACAGGTCCCACCTCCCCCAGCACTGGTCCCAATGCCCCAGGAATCTAAAGCCCTCCCTCCTGCACCATCTCTCCAGCCACACATTCATCTGCTCTATCGTTCTATTCCTATACTCACTACTGTGTGGCACCAGGAGTAATTCGGAAATTACTACCTTTGAAATCCTGCTTTTCAATTTCCTACCTAACTTCTTAATTCCTCAATTAATTTTCCTTAACTTTCCTAACTCTTCTATGTCTAGGTGCTCCCCGGGCAACCACAGCGGAGATGGAGATAGCCCAGCTGACCACAGTGCCCTGTCTGCGGTGACAGTGGCGGGCATCCTTTGGAGGGCCCCAGCCTCCTTTCAGGGTCCTGCTGTGTGGCAGTGGCACCCTCTTTGGACAGTGAAGCTGAAGCTGCTGAAGTCAGAGGAAGAGGGGGTTCGGATGAGCCAGACACTCCTGGAATCATCTGGATAGATGGCCCAGGGGTGTACACCTGCTGATCTACCTCCCTATGGATGCCCAAGGGCCCCTGGCTGACTCCTTGAGGAGAAGGGGTAGCTGGAATGAGACTGAGCTGCCGACACCCCTCTTGTGTACACACTGTTGGAGGCCAACAATGGCATCAGCGATGGAGTTGAACCCACGCAGCAGTGAAGGACCAACGTTTGGACCAAGGTCTCTATGGTGGCCACAATGCTACTAGTGTTGACCTTGGTGCATTGGCATGCCGTCACTATCAACTCAGACTGAAGGTGGACAGACTCTTCCGTTGTTCCTTGTAATCCGAGGAGTGTAGCGGACATCCCTTCCTGATGTTCCCGAGCTTGCCTTTGCAGCTCCAGTAACTGTGACATGACTGAGTCTAGAGGCTCGTAATCTGACTCAGAATCAGCAAATTTCTGGTCTCCAGCCGTCCTTCGAGTGCCGGACACCAGGAAATTCCCTGCCACCGCCTGCTGTGGATCAGACAGTGCAATGTGCTCACCAGATTGTGATCCTGAGCCTACTGTAAAGCTAGGTCCCACCAAGTTGTGTGTCTCTGTGCTGGTGGAGGGTGTGGGTGAGCGCTGTGACAGGACTTCAGGGAGGGTGCCTTCAGATTCCTCTTCAGAGGTTTCTTCAGGGCTTGGTTGGTGGACCTGGTTCATGGACTCTGTCGGCTGTTTCCCAGATGTGCCTTCGGAAGCAAGTGGTAGTGGACTGTGAAATGGGATACATCACTCACAGCCTGGTTGTCTGATGCATGTTGCATAGCTGGACGCTCACTTGGTAGAGTACCGCTGACTTCACCGTCAACACGGACTTGTTCAGATCCTCGCCGGACAGCTGGATGGCTCTGATTTCAAAATCTGTAACGGCCTTGATTTCAGGCATTCCTCCACTGGTCTGCAACCTCTTCCTGTTGCTGTATGCCAGCTGGTCCTGCATGAAAAAAGATGGAGAAAGTGTAAGCAGGCCACCTGCCAAGCAAGATAAATATGCCTGGCATGTGTGGATTGTGAGTGGTCCTATGGAAGGAATGAGGGTAATGATGGTGAGTGTGAGAGAATAAATAGTGAGTCCCTTGAACCAGCAGTGAGTGAGGGCTATGCGGATGTGTGGTGTGTTTGTGAATGTGTGGGTTCAGAGTGATGAGAAGAGTAACTTATCCTGGCGGAATGGAGGAGATCATTCATCCTCTTGTGGCACTGGGTGGCTGTCATCTTTTGAAGGATGTTGGTGCTGACCACCACTGCCACCGCCTCCCATGCCTGGTTAGTCACGCCGCCGCCCATCCTGCGGCCAGAGCGGAGTTAAAGGACATCCCGGCAGGCCTCCACGGCATCTAAAAGGTGCTCCAGTGACGCTTTGCTGAACCTGGGGGCTGCAATCCTTTTGCCTTCCGTGGACATCTTCCCTCCAGCAGTTGTGGGCTGGAAGCACTGAGATGTGTGCATGCAGCTGGACTTTAAATATGGCGCCCAGTTTGGCGAGGTGATGGCAGGCAGGCATGGAAACGGCATGTGTCCCTGGAATGCATAAATAATGTAGCAGGACGATACGGTTTGAAAACCCGCTATTGAGGCCAGTGGGTAAAACCACCCACTACTGCACTTAGTGCAAATCTAGGATGATTCTGCCCTAAGACTGCTGGGTGCAGCATTAATGCAAAACCTTTAGTCTAGTAAATAATTACCAAACTTTGAGGCATCCTGAAGAACCAACAATATTTTTTGGGAAATGATGCAAGGACCAAAATAAACAGAACTAATGCCCTGGTACCCAAGATGAGTACAAAAGAATGTAGATTTAAGCTGTCACACTGTTAAAATTACAATTTTGAAATGCTTTCAATAGATAGAGTAGAATAGTCTTGTCATTAACCCTGCGCTAAAAGAAAAGCATCAGCAACATTGAGTGGTCGGTAACTGACTGAAATCTGAAACAAGCGAGCTGTTGAGGCTGATTAGAACTTGTTTATTTACTGTATCAATAATCACAGGGTCAATGCAAAGTAGAATCAATAGTTACATAAAATGGACATCTGCCCCAAAATCTGATTGTTTCCTATTTAATTAAATGCACCCCTCTGTTGATGCATTTCATATACGGCCAAAGAAAACAATTTTGAGGTCAAATAAAATTGTTAGATTGTTTCCTTTTTCTTTATGCAGGAAGTTATTCTTTACACAAACAGCTATTTGAACATGGAACTTTTTGCCATCGTTGAGATAGAGACAATTCTTTCAAGGAAAGAGTAGGTAAATATCTGATGTAAAAGTAGATGTAGGTTATGGCAGGCCATGTGGACTGCACTAGAAAGAGCCAGTTGAACATGATGGATTAAATGACCCACTTCGGTGTTATAAACCTCTAAGGTTCTTTCACACACAGGGAACCTGGGGGAAGGGAGCAGGACCTTGGCAGGCAAGGCCCATGGGTGACTTTAACTACTGCTTACCCTGTGCCAGATGGACAGGATTAATATCGCTCCTAAACTATCCGACAATCATCATGCCACCGTTTACATGACACAAGCAAATTTAACACAACCAAACAGGATGAAGTGGAGTTCATTAGTCCCAGGCATAAATGTGGCCAATTCAAGTCGATGGTGAAGAACATTTCTACAATCTTGTTATTTTCAGCATAAAAAAGGGACGCTTTGAAATTACTATTGGCGATACTGGCCTAAGAACACCTACCATGCTTGGATGACATTTCTTTGTTAACCAATTGTTAAATAATTAGTTTAAGAAACTAAAAGTGTTTTTTCTCTACCTGCTATCCTCCCTTCAGAACTAGTGTTTGTACAAAGGCATGAAGCTTATCCAATCACTGTGCTCCTGCAAGACTGCTTCATGTTGTCACTTCAGCTCTTTAAGAGCCTGATAACAAAGGGTAAGGATCAATGCAAGGAATGTATGACAAAAAGGCATGAGAAGGGAGGGTGAATGGAGATATTTGCGCTTAACAGAAAGCTTCAGCTGCTTCGTGAAAATTACGTAAGTGTGCAACAGGATAGAATTTTGCAGTCAATTATGGGCCACCCCTCAGGGACAGTTGAAATGCAATGCTGGCATGAATTACACTGCAATACTGATCAAAGATTAGTAGGTGTACAGCATCAAGCTCACCCTGCAACCCAAGTTACTTGAAGCGCTATTGTCTAGCTGTGAACTGCATGCTGCTCACGCTGTTTTACAAATGCATGCTTATACAGATACATGGGAGTTATGCAACACCAGCAATTACATTTTAATGCTAGAAGAGAGTGAATAGTACCAAATGTTTCTTTGTAACATTTAGAACATCTGAAGTAAATTGCACAGAAGGTCTAATCGTTCATTTGTGCACGTTTTAAAAGTTAATGTCACACCAGACTGGAGTTATACTCCACACTTCAACGGTGAGGAATTGCGCACAGAGTGTAATGAAAGCTGCCCATAGCTTCTGTAAATAAGCTACATTAAAAGATTAAACACTCAACGTATTAACATATAGGAGGTTAACTGTGATTAATTGACAGTCCTAATTACAACAGTGTTTTGCACTACTTCCCACATGGGTTTATATTTACTCATTATGCAAGAATGTTATGTTTGTAATTCACTTGCCGATTCCTAAAAGCCTCCCTCCCTTTTTCTCAGCTACTGCTATAATTATAAAAGATATTCCTTCCTTCTCTTTACTCCAAGAGTAGGTTTTTTGGGTTGGATTTTCCCAGCCCGAAGGGGATGATATCAGTGGCTGTGGGGCCAGGGAAATTAGGGGGAGCTGTGTCACTTTGCTGCCACTGAGGAGGTTTCCAAGGTAAGTGGAGAACTGGACAACGAATTAATGTGATTGAGGCCCCAATTAAGGGCAATTTTGTGGCCTCCCTAGAATTTTGCCGCCAGCAAAGCAACCTTTGGCCATGTGCTCAATGGATGTTGGCAGACTGGGGCTCTTCAAAGCCAGAAGCTCCATACCCCAACAAGGCATGAAAGGTTGCTACAGTAGCCCCAACTAATCCTCTGGAGAGGTTTCTCCTCCTTTACAAGGGACCTCACTGGCTTCGATCCTCTTCAGTTTTTGATTTCATGGGCAGGATTTTGCCTTTGACAGGGGTGCTCACCGGGTCGGGAAGCTGACCACCGCCCACGATCGTCTCCACACCGTGATTTTAGGCAGGCAGGCCAATTAAGGCCCAACCAGCGTAGAGCGGGAGTGGCAGCACTGACCGCTTTCTGTGCGGGCGGGGATGGGGAGGCTGAGCGGGCCTAGCGCGCAATTTGTGCATGCATGAGAAAGAGCACGGAGCTGCCTCAGGGAGATGAAGTGCTGTTTAAAAAAAAATAAAGGAAATAAAAATGTTATAAAACACATACGCTCTTGTGACTCTGTCACATGGGCAGGGACATGTTTTTAATTCAATTTTTATTTTAAATTTTTATTTTATTTTTATTTGCTTTAGCAAACTTTATCCCGCCCGTGAATGTGGTTTCCTAAAAAATGTAAAGGCCGCTTGGCCTTTTCGCCTGCCCGTCAACCATTAGGTTGAATGGGCAGTGCAAAATTCAGTACAATTGTTAACTTAATGGCCTTAATAAGCATTTTCATTGTCAACGGGCGCACTTCCCATGCCAGCGGCGCCCGCCAACCTAACTATTGAGAGATTGCATATTGACGTCGGCACGCTCGGCCACCGTCAACGCACTTTTATTTCACGCTCCAGCATGTCCAGCATGCACCCGCATGCCAAACGTAATCTTCTGCCCCATGACTGTCTTCAAGCACCCCCACAGTTATGTCCTGCCTCAAAAGCAACAACCTCTCCCAGTTGGCTCCAGAGCTGCTGGCCCTCTAATTGAGCTGGCAGTATGGAGAGCCCACCTCACGTCCGTAATAGGACGGTGAAAGTGGATATGGCCAAGTAGACCGGCCAGCCTCTGGGAAGAATGAACAAAAACAAAAACAGAATTACCTGGAAAAACTCAGCAGGTCAGGCAGCATCGGTGGAGAAGAAAAGAGTTGACGTTTCAAGTCCTCATGACCCTTCGACAGAACTTAAGTTCGAGTCCAAGAAAGAGTTGAAATATAAGCTGGTTTAAGGTGTGTGTGTGGGGGGCGGAGAGAAAGAGAGAGAGAGAGAGGTGAGGGGGGGTGGTGGTTGTAGGGACAAACAAGCAGTGATAGAAGCAGATCATCAAAAGATGTCAACAACAATAGTACAAAAGAACACATAGGTGTTAAAGTTAAGGTTGGTGATATTATCTAAACGAATGTGCTAATTAAGAATGGATGGTAGGGCACTCAAGGTATAGCTCTAGTGGGGGTGTTTTGTTTTAAAATAATGGAAATAGGTGGGAAGAGGAAAATCTTTATAATTTATTGCAAAAAAAAAGGAAGGGGGAAACAGAAAGGGGGTGGGGATGGGGGAGGGAGCTTACGACCTAAAGTTGTTGAATTCAGTATTCAGTCCAGAAGGCTGTAAAGTCCCTAGTCGGAAGATGAGGTGTTGTTCCTCCAGTTTGCGTTGGGCTTCACTGGAACAACGCAGCAAGCCAAGGACAGACATGTGGGCAAGAGAGCAGGGTGGAGTGTTAAAATGGCAAGCAACAGGGAGGTTTGGGTCATTCTTGCGGACAGACCGCAGGTGTTCTGCAAAGCGGTCGCCCAGTTTACGTTTGGTCTCTCCAATGTAGAGGAGACCACATCTGGAGCAACGAATGCAGTAGACTAAGTTGGGGGAAATGCAAGTGAAATGCTGCTTCACTTGAAAGGAGTGTTTGGGTCCTTGGACGGTGAGGAGAGAGGAAGTGAAGGGGCAGGTGTTGCATCTTTTGCGTGGGCATGGGGTGGTGCCATAGAAGGGGGTTGAGGAGTAGGGGGTGATGGAGGAGTGGACCAGGGTGTCACGGAGGGAGCGATCCCTACGGAATGCCGATAGGGGGGGTGAAGGGAAGATGTGTTTGGTGGTGGCATCATGCTGGAGTTGGCGGAAATGGCGGAGGATGATCCTTTGAATGCGGAGGCTGGTGGGGTGATAAGTGAGGACAAGGGGGACCCTATCATGTTTCTGGGAGGGAGGAGAAGGCGTGAGGGCGGATGCGCGGGAGATGGGCCGGACACGGTTGAGGGCCCTGTCAACGACCGTGGGTGGAAAACCTCGGTTAAGGAAGAAGGAGGACATGTCAGAGGAACTGTTTTTGAAGGTAGCATCATCGGAACAGATGCGACGGAGGCGAAGGAACTGAGAGAATGGGATGGAGTCCTTACAGGAAGCGGGGTGTGAGGAGCTGTAGTCGAGATAGCTGTGGGAGTCGGTGGGTTTGTAATGGATATTGGTGGACAGTCTATCACCAGAGATTGAGACAGAGAGGTCAAGGAAGGGAAGGGAAGTGTCAGAGATGGACCACATGAAAATGATGGAGGGGTGGAGATTGGAAGCAAAATTAATAAATTTTTCCAAGTCCCGACGAGAGCATGAAGCGGCACCGAAGTAATCATCGATGTACCTGAGAAAGAGTTGTGGAAGGGGGCCGGAGTAGGACTGCAACAAGGAATGTTCCACATACCCCATAAAGAGACAGGCATAGCTGGGGCCCCTGCGGGTACCCATAGCCACACCTTTTATTTGGAGGAAGTGAGAGGAGTTGAAGGAGAAATTGTTCAGCGTGAGAACAAGTTCAGCCAGACGGAGGAGAGTACTGGTGGATGGGGATTGTTCGGGCCTCTGTTCGAGGAAGAAGCTAAGGGCCCTCAGACCATCCTGGTGGGGGATGGAGGTGTAGAGGGATTGGACGTCCATGGTGAAGAGGAAGCGGTTGGGGCCAGGGAACTGGAAATTGTTGATGTGACGTAAGGTGTCAGAGGAATCACGGATGTAGGTGGGAAGGGACTGGACAAGGGGAGAGAGAAGGGAGTCAAGATAATGAGAAATGAGTTCTGTGGGGCAGAAGCAAGCTGAGACGATCGGTCTACCGGGGCAGTTCTGTTTGTGGATTTTGGGTAGGAGATAGAAGCGGGCCGTCCGAGGTTGGGCGACTATCAGGTTGGAAGCTGTGGGAGGGAGATCCCCAGAGGAGATGAGGTCACTGACAGTCCTGGAAACAATGGCTTGATGTTCAGTGATGGGGTCATGGTCCAGGGAGAGGTAGGAGGAAGTGTCTGCGAGTTGACGCTCAGCCTCCACGAGGTAGTGGTCAGTGCGCCAGACAACAACAGCACCACCCTTGTCAACGGGTTTGATCACAATGTCAGGGTTGGACCTGAGAGAATGGAGTGCAGTAAGTTCAGAGAGAGACAGGTTAGAATGGGTGAGAGGAGCAGAGAAATTGAGACGACTAATGTCGAGCCGACAGTTCTCAATGAAAAGATTCTCTCAGGTCCAACCCTGACATTGTCATCAAACCCGCTGACAAGGGTGGTGCTGTTGTTGTCTGGCGCACTGACCTCTACCTCGCGGAGGCTGAGCGTCAACTCGCAGAGACTTCCTCCTACCTCTCCCTGGACCATGACCCCACCACTGAACATCAAGCCATTGTTTCCAGGACTGTCACTGACCTCATCTCCTCTGGGGATCTCCCTCCCAGAGCTTCCAACCTGACAGTCGCTCAACCTCGGACGGCCCGCTTCTATCTCCTACCCAAAATCCACAAACAGAACTGCCCCGGTAGACCGATCATCTCAGCTCACTCCTGCCCCACAGAACTCATTTCTCATTATCTTGACTCCCTTCTCTCTCCCCTTGTCCAGTCCCTTTCCACCTACATCCATGATTCCTCTGACACCTTACGTCACATCAACAATTTCCAGTTCCCTGGCCCCAACCGCTTCCTCTTCACCATGGACGTCCAATCCCTCTACACCTCCATCCCCCACCAGGATGGTCTGAGGGCCATTAGCTTCTTCCTCGAACAGAGGCCCGAACAATCCCCATCCACCACTACTCTCCTCCGTCTGGCTGAACTTGTTCTCACGCTGAACAATTTCTCCTTCAACTCCTCTCACTTCCTCCAAATAAAAGGTGTGGCTATGGGTACCCGCAGGGGCCCCAGCTATGCCTGTCTCTTTATGGGGTATGTGGAACATTCCTTGTTCCAGTCCTACTCCGGCCCCCTTCCACAACTCTTTTTCCGGTACATCGATGATTACTTCGGTGCCGCTTCGTGCTCTCGTCGGGACTTGGAAAAATTTATTAATTTTACTTCCAATCTCCACCCCTCCATCATTTTCATGTGGTCCATCTCTGACACTTCCCTTCCCTTCCTTGACCTCTCTGTCTCAATCTCTGGTGATAGACTGTCCACCAATATCCATTACAAACCCACCGACTCCCACAGCTATCTCGACTACAGCTCCTCACACCCCGCTTCCTGTAAGGACTCCATCCCATTCTCTCAGTTCCTTCGCCTCTGTCGCATCTGTTCCGATGATGCTACCTTCAAAAACAGTTCCTCTGACATGTCCTCCTTCTTCCTTAACCGAGGTTTTCCACCCACGGTCGTTGACAGGGCCCTCAACCGTGTCCGGCCCATCTCCCGCGCATCCGCCCTCACGCCTTCTCCTCCCTCCCAGAAACATGATAGGGTACCCCTTGTCCTCACTTATCACCCCACCAGCCTCCGCATTCAAAGGATCATCCTCCGCCATTTCCGCCAACTCCAGCATGATGCCACCACCAAACACATCTTCCCTTCACCCCCCCATCGGCATTCCGTAGGGATCGCTCCCTCCGGGACACCCTGGTCCACTCCTCCATCACCCCCTACTCCTCAACCCCCTCCTATGGCACCACCCCATGCCCACGCAAAAGATGCAACACCTGCCCCTTCACTTCCTCTCTCCTCACCGTCCAAGGACCCAAACACTCCTTTCAAGTGAAGCAGCATTTCACTTGCATTTCCCCCAACTTAGTCTACTGCATTCGTTGCTCCCAATGTGGTCTCCTCTACATTGGAGAGACCAAACGTAAACTGGGCGACCGCTTTGCAGAACACATGCGGTCTGTCCGCAAGAATGACCCAAACCTCCCTGTCGCTTGCCATTTTAACACTCCACCCTGCTCTCTTGCCCACATGTCTGTCCTTGGCTTGCTGCATTGTTCCAGTGAAGCCCAACGTAAACTGGAGGAACAACACCTCATCTTCCGACTAGGCACTTTACAGCCTTCCGGACTGAATATTGAATGCAACAACTTTAGGTCGTGAGCTCCCTCCCCCATCCCCACCCCCTTTCTGTTTCCCCCTTCCTTTTTTTTCCAATAAATTATAAAGATTTTCCTTTTCCCACCTATTTCCATTATTTAAAAAAAAACACCCCCACTAGAGCTATACCTTGAGTGCCCTACCATCCATTCTTAATTAGCACATTCGTTTAGATAATATCACCAACTTTAATTTTAACACCTATGTGTTCTTTTGTACTATTGTTGTTGACATCTTTTGATGATCTGTTTCTATCACTGCTTGTTTGTCCCTACAACCACACCTCCCCCCTCCACCTCTCTCTCTCTCTCTCTCCGCCCCCCACACACACACCTTAAACCAGCTTATATTTCAACTCTTTCTTGGACTCGAACTCAAGTTCTGTCGAAGGGTCATGAGGACTCGAAACGTCAACTCTTTTCTTCTCCGCCGATGCTGCCAGACCTGCTGAGTTTTTCCAGGTAATTCTGTTTTTATTTTTGTTTTGGATTTCCAGTATCCGCAGTTTTTTTGTTTTTATCTGGGAAGAATGAGATGATCGGCATGCTTCAAGCAAGTGTGGACTCAGGACCCCCATTTGGTCCTGACATGTAGTCCCGACGTCCATGGTAAAATCCAGTTCATAGAGCTTAATTTTACTGGAAGCGAAAATATTCCGACATCAGGGCCCAAATCAGGTCTCATGGCCATTTAGGTGAGAGATGATGCATGTAAGTAGATTTTGCATATTGTGTCCAATTAATAGCCAGCAGGTGTGGGAGCCGGCCAATAACAGGAGGTGCACGGGACCAAGTCTAGGTAGCTGAGACACAGATTCCATAGTTAAAGAGATGGCAGGGCAAATAGAAGCACCTTGAAGGGAGAGTAATCAAGGGTTGCTTTCAAGGAATATCTGTAGTTAGAAGAAGAGCAGTACCCAGGTTTAGTTATGCCTCCCTGGAGGTGCTCCTCCAGTACCAAGGGTACAGCAGGAGGTACTTTTCTCAGCCAATGGAAGAGGCCAGCAAGCCTCGCCAAGAAGGCATGGCTGGAGATCACAGAGGAAGTTAACAGCTGTGGGGTGTTCACATTGACATGGTTGAACTGCCACAAGCGATTCAATAATCTTCTGAGATTTGGTGAGTGGATCTTGTTATGCCAAGTACATAGCCCTGGAAGCCACCAAAGGTGCCAATGCAAGGTAACATGAGGTTGACGACTCAGGCATCGGGCATGACCAGGTACCAGCGTTCACAGTGAGAGGCACAGTTGCGTCACAGCAGAGGCCCCTGGTCAGTCAGCACTGATTGCAGCACTGGCAATGCTAAATGCCCTCTAGCTGCAGGCCTCTCAATGGTACAATGCTGGATCCTGAAACTGGCACAGAATGATGAACATAGATTGGCAATGAGAAACCAGTGACACAGTGTGTGTCTGTATTTGTAGCAAGAGCGAACTCACAATGCCAGGAGTGGAGATGAATTGGATTGCCATTGCTAGTTGAATGAGGGGGAGACAATGGAGCTAAGAGAAGTTTCAGAACGAAGCCTATCACTGAGGGTGAGGTGGGTGGGTGGGTGGGGAGGCCATAGAGAGTGAGTTGCATCATGGAAGAGGCTTATAACATGCACTATGGTGCACATGTAGCCAGGGCTGAGCACAGGGAGCTCCAAATGAAGGCCAGGCAGAAGGAGGTGATGGAAAGACCAACACCCTAATATCATCACTCTTGTCTCTCCCAAAAATCAAATAACAGATGAGGCAACAATGACGGTAGAGCAACTGCGTAAGACCTCAGAGGCGGAGCCACCATCTGAAGAGACATCATCACATCTCCACTTTAATGCCAGTTTGAGATACGGGAGACCCTTGATAGTGGGTACTGCAGGGTGCCCCCAAAATCTATCCAAGCACTCAAATCTCAATTTCAGAAGGTCCATGGCCTGCTTGATGGTTATCTTTGTTATTGCATGGCATTGGGGTTTCCTCTGCCGCTGTGTTGGAGTGCTGCACACATGTAAGGAGCCATATCATCAGAGCATAGAAGCAAAATACTATGGATGCTGGAAATCTGAAACAAGAACAGAAAATGCTGAAAAAGCTCAGCAGGTCTAGCAGCATCTATGGAGGGAGAAACAGAGTTAACATGTCAAGTCCAATGTGACTACTCCTCGGAACTCCAACATTCTTTGGGATTCCGAGTAAGAATCATATTGGACTCGAAACGTTAACCCTGTTTCCCTCTCCACAAACGCTGCCAGATCTGCTGAGTTTTTCCAGCACTTTCTATTTCTATTTCTTCAGATAATAGCCCTTGTCACCCAGGATCCATCCATGAAGGTATTCTGGTGGCTTGAAAAGCTGAGACACCTGGGACTGTCTCAGGATGTCAGAGTTTCACAGCTTCCCAGGAACCTTGTACACATCTGCTGTTATGTATATTGTGCATGTTGCTATTAAATTGTCATAGTTTTGTCAAATATTTTTCGATCCTTCATTAATTGCTTGGCTGTATCATCAGGCTTGATTGGTCAATCTACTTCAGTATCATCTGCCAATACTTTCTAAATACAAATAATTTCTTCCTTGACCATATGCCTATATTCACAACATTCTAATAATCTTCAAATATTAATGATGAATACTTATGCAGATAAATTAGTCTTTTTTAAACTAATTTAGCCCTTTCATAATTAATATTTTCTTAATGGTGAGATGTCAAATGAACTTTCTTATCATGATGTTGGCCTTTTAGTGGGAAAAAATCCCAGCAGAGGTAGGAGAAGGCACTTAAGTGGGCATTAATTGATTATTTTAGGGCCTCAATTGGCCCACATGCAACGGGCCACCTGACATCTCCATCGACAAAATACTTGTGGGACAGGCAAGCAAGCAATGGGAGCGACATCACTGCCATGGCACTCAATTTATACCTCCAGGGGACCGTAAAAATCCAGCCATTGTTTCAGCCTCCCGACCAGAGGAAATAGTCTTTACTTACTCACTCTACCTATCAAAACCATTCACAATTTAAAGAATTCCAATTAAATCACAACACAGTGTTCTCCTCGAGTACTAACAGTCTTAGTATCTCAAGTCCTTTCCCACAAATTTTTGATTCCCTTGCAATATCCTAGTGAATCTAAACCATAGTCTCCCTACTGGTTTTGTGTTATTTCTATTATGGAGTTTCTGGAGCTGCACAAGCTTTATCTTTGTTTTGAACAAATTTACCATTACTTCTTTACTCCTCCACTATGCCCTCCTAATATAAAATCCTAAATTCTATTGGCTTTTTAATTGTTCATTTTTCCTAAAATCAGTACTTTAGAGCTTTAAGAACTTGAATCCCTGAATCTTTATACAATTTGGAGTATTGCCATCAGTTTTGATTGTTCCACTTAAAGGATATACTGGCCTCGAAAAAATTCAGTGACTCTTCATTACATATGTACCAAAATGTTGGGGAATTCAAACACATCTCACCACTATTTCAAAGAATAACTCTTTTATCCCTACTCTGCCTCCTACTTCCCAACCAGTTTGCTATCCATGCCATGAGGCTATGCCTCATTCCAAGTACTCCAATTTTAGCTAGCAATGTCTTATGCATTTATATATTTGGAACGTTATCCAATGCCTTTGAAAATTCATGTGTTTAGTAACCATTTATTGTCCTCTAACCATCACCTCAATTATATGCTCCCGTTTTTGAACTCTGCAACAGTAGGAATTGTTCGCCTGTATCAATTTTATCAATTCTGCTCTTAACTTTGGAAACTTAGATCATCTTTAACTGTCTGCCAACTTGCCCACCCCTAAGGCCTGGCATTATTTTTTTTTTGATCTAAGTTGCACTCTCTTCAGATGTGTAAACAGGATACACAGAGTGATTTGTATACCCTTAATTCTGAAGAACCAGTGGTTGATAAAGGGACAATACATGGAAATTGTTTCTTTCTAGATTAAGCATTTTTATAATAACTGAGCCAGCACATTAGTGTTTATAATCAGATGCATTTACCACAAAAACTCCCCGGAGGACAAGTGAAGCACAAAGATCAGAAGGAGAAGATTCAAACTAAAAATGAATTAAAAACAACACCATTACAAATTGTTTTTCATTACAGCTGCAGTGATTCACTAGCTATTCAAAGCATGAACCATAATCAATCCAAAGAGCTTTTCTGACACATGTTTTACAGCATTAAAATAAAAGTGTGGTGAATCTACTAATCACTGTTTTAATTCTCACACTCACAGAAAATTAAAATGCTAATACTTTGTTATAATTTGCACAAATGAATTAACACAAGTAAATCCACAAAATATGCATTTCATGTTTCTTTGAGCTGATAAATTAGCGAAATGATATTTATGTTTTACAAAATAAGTCTTACGTCACCACGACTTTTCACATTTCGAAAATTAAAATTTAATCCTCAGCAATTATGATTTTTATATGAAAAATAAATAATTGGGGGGTGCGAGTTGCTCAGTTGGCTAGATAGCCAGTGTGTGGTTCAGAATAATGCCAATAGCATGGGTTCCATTCCCATTCCAGCTGAGGTAGACTCGGGACCTACCTCTGCACCCTGCTCCTGAGAGTGGAAGGTAATGGCAAGCCATTACTGACAAAGCTGCCAAGAAAAACAACTCAGGGTGAAGCACGGCAGGCAATGACCCAAGGCCCTACCTTTGGACAGAGCACACATGACAATTATATAATTTTAGGCGGAAAAAGCACCAAAAACCTAGGTCGGCATTATTTGCAAATGAGATTTTCACACACTCGACGTATATTGGACAAATGGGTGGATCATAGGATCATAAAAATTTACAGCACAGAAGGAGGCCAGTCAGCCCATCATGTGTGCTGAGAAAGAGTTATCCAGCTTGATCAAAAAGCAAAATATATCTTTAAATAGCGCTGGTGGCGAGTCCTTTCCACCGCTGAACATATGTTTAGCTGTGTGAGGTAAAGAGGTGAGAGCTAGAACTTTGAGCTCCAAAGTGGCACCACTGGCATCAAATCAGTGTTGCACATTGATTGATATCATTATCACCCTGCTCTGCTAACTGGAGATAGCCACTCACTGCACATACACTATTGCCCATACCAATATGGTGGTTGACATAATTTGCCACAAAAGTTAGCACATCTGCTGTGGATGCTATTGTGGACATCCAAGGGCAATCATAGTGCCCAAAACAGAGGCCTAAACTATCCAAATTTCATGCTTATTGATCTTACTTTAATCTTTTTAACTTTTAGTTTGTTTATTTCTGGTTTTCAACTATTTGTTCTAATTGTATTGCATCAGCAATTAAAGGTGAACATGGACTGTTAAATAGCAAGGGATATCAAAACAACAGGACTCCACAGCATGTCAGCTTTTAAAATCTTGGTGCAAGAAATTAATAGGGCTGAAAGGAAACTAAAACGAAGACATGAATCTTCTGTTCAGGATCGGAACCCCTATTTCCAACCCTGAACAGAGAGAAAATGCCCACTTTCCTTCTTCCAATTTCTCAGGGCAATCTTCCAATAGAGGAAGGACTGCAGGACTCAGTCAGTGGAGGAAACCTTGGCGGGAGCAGTGGAGAGAATCCATGCAGTGGCCACGGCCCCTTTTTATGGCACTAGCTGCCACATACTGGTAAGTAAGAGTTTAAATGTCCCAAAGCTTCTTTGAAAAGCTACTGATAGAAGGTAAGTGGGTAAGGGGGTAGAGCAGATAAGGTAATTGGGTGAGGGGATTGGGTGGTGAAGGGGATAGGGTGGTTAAGGTAAGTGGGTAGGATGGATAAAGGGTAGAGTGGGTGAGGGTGTAGGGTGGATAAGGTAAATGGGTAAGAGTGTAGGGTGGGTATGGTAAGTAAGGTGGTAGGGTGGGTAAGGAGATAGGGTGATAGATGGGGAGGGTGGTGAGATCAGGTCAGGTTGGGGAGAGTTGAGGGTCCCAGGAGGGAATCAGGGGCTCAAGGGTTGAGTCGAGTGGTGGGGACTAGTCAGGTCAGATTGGGAGGAGGAATCGGGGTGGTGGGGGGGAGGGGCAGGGTCATTGGTTGGGGTCAATGGGGGGTAGTCAGGTGGCAGGGGCTAGTCAGGTTGGTTCTGGCCGGGGAGTTGGGGGGGGGTCTAGTTGGGAGGCTGAGGTGGAGACAGGGAGTTATTCAGTTGGTGGGGGCTGGTCGGGGGGGCAGGGTGGGAGGATTAGTCATGGGTGTCAAGGGGAAGCCAGGGAGGTCAGGGGGTATTGGGGACCAGAGGGGTAGTCAGGGTACTAAGGAGCAATCGGGGGTGGGGAGTCACTTGTATAGTTACCCAGTGGTTAGGCTGTGTTTTAATCTGCCTATTTCCCGGGTAACTGTCCAGGTAAGTAAGTCGGGACCATCCAAAGCCTCCAATTCTAGCTCAGAGTTGCAGACCTTCTTGGAGGAACAAGGGATTTTCCCATTGGAAGCTCAAACTTTCCAGGAAATTTTCACGGAGTCACTGCACTGGGACTTCCGGCGGATCCCATGGCTTATCTTGGGGGGTATGTACGGCCTCAACTATTTGGAGACTGGAAGGTCTGGGCCTATACCTCACTGAAAGTGTTTGCTGAATGAATAAAGTGCAACATTTAACAACCTCCCCATTCTCAAACCTCAGCTTTACCTTTATCAAGTCATGGACTCTTCTAACACATTTACACTTTTATTAGGAGTGCAAATTATTTGAAGACGTGCTTTCTGTTTAAAAATCTATGTTTGCGTCTATCACAACGATAAGATCACACTATAATCTCAGATGAGGAAGATCTTAAAGCATCTATCCACAAGCACCCTACAATCTCCCCATTTGTAGCATGAAATTGTTTCTTCAATGTATCTAAGGTTTACGCCTGTGCTACGTTGCCAGGTAGCTCATCAGAGGTATTGATCACTCTGCATGAATAAGGAGTTCCTGATATCAGTCTTAACGTTATCTTTTATTAGTATGAACCAATGGACCCTCTCCTGTACACACAATGTAAGAAAGCAATAGTCCAGATTTCCCTTTCCCATGTCCTTTACTATCTTTTTTAACAATTAAAGATCGCATCTCAAATGGCTCCTTTCCAGGATGGAAATTATTGATCTCTCAAGTCTTTCTTCATAACTCAGGTCCTTTACACCAGTGATTACTTCATGGTTTTTCTCTGCAGTGCCTCCTTTAATGAACTGTGTATCTGCAAACCAAGGTCCTTTTGCTACTCTACTTTATTTAAAATCTTATCATGAAGGTATATTCCCCACCTTTTCCAAAATATATTACTTCATATTTTACTGAATTGTTTCTGCCACTTTTATACATGCACATTCTTGCTCACCTATATCATCTTAACAAGTCTTTCACAGCCACTATCACAAATTGACATACCTCCTTGTCATGGACAGGAGGGAGATGGTGGATAACTTTCCGCCTTTCTCCTCACATCTCTGCAGTCCACAACAAAATGTGTATTTTAGAGGGAATATTTTAAAAACCCTTTTAGTGCTGTAACTTTTAGTAATAGACATGAAGCAGGCTATCGTAAGTTTAAATCAGAAAAAAAGATGTTTATTCACACAACACCTTAAAATGTAAACAAAACATGTTTATGCTCACAGACACACACAAACAGAAGTGAAGATGGATTCCAGAGACAAAGCATGCATTTTGCTCATTAACAGAAATACAAGAAGCAAATCTCTTTTTTAAATTTAGTTCTTTAAGATGCATGCATTGTAGGCCTGGATAGGTTCCTCGGGGTTCTTTGGATAAATGGAAGTAGGAAGCCTCTCAGAAATCGAAGATGAAATCGTTGCCGAGACGAATCTTTACACGTGATGACAATTAGCCCCTCTCTCTCTTTGCCTGGGTTAACTGGTTGTTCCGACAGGGTTCTATTCTTCTTGCCGGAGGAATGGTCCCTCTTGTCCAGTTGGTTTCCAGACTGACCTGTCTCTGACTGGCTCTTGGAGTAATAAGATTTGTTATCTGAAGTCGGTTTTGACTATGTGACCACATGATCAATACTTCCATTATCCATACAAAGGATTCGAAGTTAGAAACCACAAGGGGGATGAAGGGTGGCTTGTGATAAACTGGCTTCTCCGTACCGCTCTTTAAGTGTTGAGTTTGCAGACACTAAGGTGGGGGGTGGGGTACTGATTTTGAGTTTCAGTAAATATCCAGTCAAAAGGAGGTGTAAATTCACAAGTTGTTTCGCATTTTGAATGTCTTTTCAAGGGAGGGCTTTCCACCCACAGTCATTTACATTTTAAAAAACTTTCAGAGGCCTGAGTCTTTGTGCAGAAATCACCAAAAGGTCACCTGGCCCTCGTCGGCCATATTTGTAGCACATTGTCCAATTTTTAAAGTCAATTTCAAAAAGGCCGCGTTGCATAAAGTCCATATCTTGAAAATTTGAAATATGGGCCCAAATTTTCCGAGAAGTGGCAATCACTGTTGGATTGCCACTCTGTTCCTACTTTTCTGTGCCATAATGGAGCTCCACATTTCTGTCATGGGCTTCCGATCCCGGCTTCTCCAGAAATGCGGAGCGTCCAGCAAGTCCTCACTTAAAGTTGTGGGTGCATTCCTGAAAATCACGACTTGAAGTGAAATTACTTCAAGTGAATCATAGGTTCCCATACGAATCAATGTTAACACAAAAGTTAGGTTCCTTCAGACATTTCTCACCTGTTAAAAATGATGTACAAGTTGAAATACTGTATCATGCATGTGCTGCACTGTGCATTCCTAGCTAAAATAACTTGCAAAATAAAATAAATCACTAAATACAAATGAAATACAATATAGCATCCAATAAAAAAATACACTCACCAGACAGGTATCTGTACTGTACAGTACTTTTAGATTGACCAGGCTGAATCTAGTGGCAGAAGTTGGTCGCTGTAGTTATCAGCTGAAGTCCCAGAACTAACTACGCTGACTAACTTCTGCCTATAGTTGGAGTCCAAGACATCAGAGGGAGTTCCACAACGACGAAGCTAGGAGCGGGGGCAGCAGTGGAGTAAGCAGCCAGGAGAACAAATAGCAGACCCCAGGACCTGTGGGAGGGGCGGGAGGCAAGGCTGGGGTGAGGGAAGAGGCGGAGCCAGGGTTGGGGGGAGGGAAGGGAGGTGAGGCTGGGGGGGGATAGGGGAGAGTGGAATTGGGAGGTGAGGCCAGGTTGGGGTGGGAGGGGAGGCTAGGGAGCAAGGACAGCAGCTTGGGGAAGAAGCACTGAGGGCGGCGGCAGAATTGGTGGTGGGAAAGGTTTTGTGAGCAGGCAGCCCATGGAAGAGGAAGTCTGTGGCAAACAATGTTAAAGTGAAACTGGCAACTTTAAATTGATATACTGACACTACTTTATTAACAACATTAAAGTGAAACAGTGTTAAGTGAGGACTTACTGTACCTGAAATGGAACAGGTTCTTTTTAGTGCTGAATCGTCAGGGGAAGACAAGCCATGCTGCCTTCTTATGGCACTAGCTTCTTTGAAAAGTTACAGAGGGAAGTTAAGTGTGGAAGAGGGTAGGGTGGGTAAGGTAAATGGGTAAGGGGGAGAGTGGCAGGTAGATAGGATGGCAGCAAGGCAGCTGTGTAGTTGGGAGGTAGGTAGGGTGGTAGGAGGCAGGTGGGTAGGGTGGCAGATGAGTGAAGTGGCAGGGTGGCATGTGGGTGAGATAGTAGGGTAGCAGATGGGTAGGGTGGTAGGATGGCAGGTGGGTAGGCTGCCAGGTGGATAGGTGGGTGTGATGGTAGAGTGGCAGGTGGGTAGGACGCTAGGTGGGTAGAATGGCAGTTGGGTAGGATGGCAGGTGGGTATGCTGGCAAGTGGCTAGAATGGCAGGTGGGCAGGAGGGAGGGTAGGGTGGCACATGGGTGAGATGGGCAGGTTGGCCGGGGTGTAGTTGGGTCGGGAGGGAGTCGGGTGGTGAAGGCTAGACAGGTCAGGTTGGCAGGAATCGGGGATCGGTGGGGGGGGGTGGAGAGTGAGTTGTGGGGGGCGGTGGGTGAATTGGATGGTTGGGAGGGAGTTGGTGGAGGCCAGTGCGAGTGATTGGGGTTCAGTTGTATAGTTGCCCAGAAGTTAGATCAGAGTTTCAGTCTAACATTTTCTGAGTAACTTTTCAGATAAGTAAGTTGGATCTCTCTGAAATCTCTGATTCTAGCTCAGTTGAAACTTCATGGCCAATTCTCATGGAGCCAGTGGATTTCTGAGGTTCCTGTGTGCATCTTCCTGGGTACGTCTGGTCTCCAACCATGTGGAGACTGGAAAATCTAGGCCATGATAACTTTACTGGGCATGACACTCCTTATATGGTGTCATCAGCAAATTGATACTTTTCTTCCAATTCTTAAATTCAGGTCACTTATGTGGAACAGACCAATGCAAACTCTCGTGGAACACTCATCATTTCCCTCGCAGTTTGAGAAACTCCCTTAGATCACCACATCTGAACTCACTATTTCCTGTCTCATTTTGTATTGATGCAGGCTGTCTAGCACGCTTTCAATACTGCAACCAGGAAATTAAAGGAATTTATCATAAGTAACAGAGAATGAAACCCCAGATGACAGTAACCATAACATGATTAAATTTGACATGCCTGGGGATAAATCAGTGCGTAGGCATACAACTTTAAAGGGCTCATCAACAGAATGAAGGGAAAGTTTAATAAATTCAACAGGGATGTAGAAAAGAAAGAAGAAGAATAATTTGTCAGTAAAACTTAGCCCCATAGCACTACTGGAAGCCAAATACCGTTAAAAACGCAGATGCAGCATGTACAGCTCACAAAGGCCATGCGGCACCCCATGTTTGGAAGGCCCCTTGTGCGGAAGTTCCATACATACATTGTGGCAAACAGCCTCAGCCTGATTTGATACTTCTTTTCAAACTTGTACTGCCCATGTCCTGATTATTCAGTGAAATATGTGTTTAGCTGCACAATGGAATTTCACTCCTCTTGCTACCATTACTTAAAGAACCACCAAATCATCAAATTTGTAGATGAGGTGCTTTTGACTTACTTTTGCTCTTTCATGGAAGCACTATGGTGTGTGCTTGAAGGAGATTTGCTGACTTTGAAGGGACGGTTGCAGCATCCTGACAGGGAGGTCTGAGGAGGTTTTTGCCCTGTCCATTGAACATTTGTTGGAGTTATGGGTGCTGTGGCTGCATTCCTTCTTGATTTGCAACATGACAGGAACATGGAGCTGAGGCTGCAGTGAAGGGAAGCTATGCAAAAACGGGGGAGGGGGAATGCTCTCCACCAGGGATCATCAGGGAGCACTTTACGCTATCTCCAATGCCAGGAGTACTGCCTGAGGCACCAGCATTTCACTAAGGAGACCTGTACCACCAGCTTCAACAGGACCTGCGGCCGCATAGCACAGTGAGGATGGATTTCCTGTGTCCATCAAGGACACTATCGCTCTCAACTTCAATCAAATCCTTCCAGACAGGAGAAGGTGACGATACCAACATTTTTCAGTTCACTTTACATCGCTACATCCAAGAGGTGACAGAGACCTTTGAACACCAGAAAAGGAGACTTCATCATCTTCACTGTAACCAGAGGGAAGCAGGAGTGGGCATGTGGCTTCGTCATGATTGTGGAATTCCCAGTGGTGCAGGGAGCCATCAACGGCATGAACATGGCTCTGTGTACAAGAAGTGCAAAAGGTTCTACTCCACTAATGTGCATTGGTGTGCTACCATGCTCAGGTCTTCATCTGAGCGAATGCCCATTACCCTGGCAGCAGACACAATGCCTTCATCTTGAAACAGCTTGTAGTTCCACAGAGAATCATAGGCTGGCTACTTGGAGCCAAGGGATATCCCCAATACACCAAGCTCATGACTCCCCTCTAGCACTAGCACCCGACCACATAAGAACAATGCGCCTACAATGACAGCCATGCTGCCACCAAGAAAGATCATGGAGCTGACCAACAGCTTAGACCACTTGGTGACAGCCTGACAATAATTATCAGAGTGTATCTCCAAATTCAGGTGTCCTGCTCTGTCTCAACAACCTCACTATTAAAAGGGAGCAGCCCTTGCCATAAGGCATACTACGGAAGCCACCTTGGGAGCAGGAGGATGGAGAAGAGGAGACAGCGAATAGCACGTGCATAGATCCATCATTTTAAACTGTTCTTGCCCCACTGAACTGATTTTTCCCCCTATCTCGACTCTTTTTTTCTGCCCTTGTCAGTCTCTTCTATATCTGTGACTCTTTCAATGCCCTCTGTCATTTTAACAGTTTCCAGTTTCCTGGCCCTAACTGTCTCCTCTTAACCATGGATGTTTAATCTCTCCACACCTCTATCCCCCACGAGGATGATCTTGAAAGCTCTCCACTTCTACCTTGAACAGAGGCCCAACCAGTTTCCATCCACCACCACCCTTCTGTTTTGCTGAACTTGTTCTCACATTGAAAATCCTCTTTAACTCCATTTACTTCCTCCAAAGAGAAGGCACTGCTATGCATTCCTGCATGGGTCCTAGCTGTGCCTTCCTTTTTGTGGGATAAGTGGAACATTCTTTGTTCCAGTCCTATTCAGGCCCACTCTCTTGCCTTTTTCATTGATGACTGTACTGGTGATGTTTTCATCAACTTTGCTTCCAATTTCCATCCTTCTCATTATTCTGTCATGGGATGTGACCGTCACTGGCAAGACCAGTATTTGCTGCCCATCCCTAACTGCCCTTGAATTGAGTGGTTTGCTAGGCCGCTTCAAAGGGCAATTAAGAGTCAACCACATTGCTCTGGTTCTGGAGTCACATGTAGGCCAGACCAGATAATGGTGGCAGATTTCCTTCCTTAAAGGACATTAGTGAACTAGATGGCTTTTTACAACGATCGATGATAGTTTCATGATGGTCACCATTACTGAAACTAGCTTTCAATTCCAGATTTATTGATTGAGTTCAAATTCCACTAACTGCCATGGTGGGATTTCAACATGCGTATCCAAAGCATTAGCCCTAACCCCTGGATTACGAGCCCAGTGACATTACCACTACACCACCATCTTCCCTTCTTGCCTTCACATGATCTAAACCACATCTAAATCAGGATAACAAGCAGACAGGTCAAAATTTAACACCTTTTCCAACAGATGATATATTTTGCTTAGTTAGCCTATGTTCCTGTACTTAAGACCTGGAGTGGAATTTAAACCCCTGATTATCTGATTCAGGGCATGAGTACTACCAAATGTGCTAAGATCATACATGTAGCAAACACGATCTCAGCTCAAGAAAAACACCTTTGAAATAAACCTACCAAACAAATATCTAAGTACTGACAAACACAAATGAAATAAATTAAAGCAAAATACTGCGGATGCTGGAAATCTGAAACAACAACAAAAAATAGCTGGAAAAACTCA
Source organism: Carcharodon carcharias (assembly GCF_017639515.1). NCBI lineage: Eukaryota > Metazoa > Chordata > Chondrichthyes > Lamniformes > Lamnidae > Carcharodon > Carcharodon carcharias. The sequence continues at coordinate 72,818,605 of NC_054478.1, forward strand.
GCAGGTCTGACAGCATCTGTGGAGAGGAACACAGTTAACATTTCGAGTCCGAATGACTCTTCATCAGAACATATGAAATAAATGTGGCAACAAGCAGCTTAGCAAGACAAGGTGAGGTTAAATAAGTAAGGAAACAAAATTCTTTAAAGACGTGGGGGAAAACTAAGAGAAGTTACAGGAAAAAAACTAAGGCAGTCAAAGAGGGAACCAGAAACCAAGGCCTGAATCTTCCCGTCAGCAGCAATGCCGCTGCCCACGAAGGTGTCCTCGAACTAACACTAACTGCATTTCTTCCAGGATCTTCTAGCACAGAAGAAGGAAAAATATGCAATGCAGTGTTTTCCATCTAACTTCAGCAAGCAGTGTTGGGAGAAGAGGACACACCCACTTTTCATGGTACCAGCTGCTGTATTCTGGTTAATACTTAAAGGTGTAGTCTTTTAATGAATGAGTGTGGATTAGTGAATGGATGGGTAAGGTGAGTGAATGAATTTGTAGCTGGATGGGTAGGTAGGTGGACAAACAGGTAGGTGGACAGGCGGGTAGGTGGACGGGCGGGTAGGTAGACGGACAGGGTAAGTGGGCAGGTGGGTAGGTGGATGGGTGGGTAGAGTGAGGTAAGTATATGTTTGGATCAGAGGAGTTAGTTGGGTGGTCAGGGAGGTAGTTAGGTCAGGTTAGGAAGGTAGTCGGATTGGGTTAGGGGGTTAGCCAGGTGATTGGAGGGTAGTCGGGTCGGGGGGGGGGCGGGTGGTGGTCAGGTCTGGTCGGGGAGGTAGTAGGGTGGTTGGGGTCAGGTCAGGTTGGGTCGGGGAGGGTAGTCAGGGTTAGTCGGGTCGGATCAAGGGGTTGATCGGGTGGTTGGAGGGTAGTCGGCTCAAGTTGGGTCAGGGAGGGCAATCGGGGTTAGTCAGGTATGGTCAGGGGAGTAGTTGGATCTGGTCAGCATGTAGTCAGGTCCAGTCAGGGAAGCAGTCTGGTGGTTGTGGGGGTAACCGGCTCAGGTTGGGTCAGGGAGGGCAGCTCACTACCACCTTCTCAAGGGCAATTAGGGATGGGCAATAAATGCTGGCCTAGCCAGCGAAGCCCACATCCTGTGAATGAATGAAAAAAATATGTATATATCATAATCTCCCATTATAGCTTTGACAACAGATGAGCAGAATTCCCAGGAAATTTTCTCAGGGCTTCTCCCACTGCACTGCCATAACTTTAACAGCTTACACCTTTACCACAGCATTGAAATGGCCCTAATCAAAGTCACAAATGATATCCTCTGTGACTGTGACCATGATGCACTATCTATCCCTTTTGATTCTTTTTGACCGCAACCTTTGACATGATTTCCCATACTATCTGCTTCAATGTTTTGCTGAGCTTTAGTGAGGTTTTACTATTACCATATTTTCTTGGTCCTACTGTACCTTGATGAGGCTTTGTTCATTATGACAGACTTGAGATAGTCGGTAAAGTTTAACTTTAAACATTTTATTAAGAACTATCTACACAGACCTCAGGGTGAGCACATGTTATTCAGGACACTGGTTACTCTGCGCCTAGTTCTCTCAGAGCTTCTGAGTCATGCCACCTCTGATGTCACTCTTAAATCATTAATATCATCATGGTATCACTAACATAAACATAAATACATTACTCTACATCTCCTCCAAAGTATAATCTCAAACTATTACATTCTTTTGTTAAAGTATTTACAGTACATTTTCCAACATCTGTAAACCTCTTGTACTGTTTACGGTTTCTATCCAAATCCTATCCTTCCCCCCTCCTCCAAGTCACTGTCACCCGAAGCTTCAATCACCAACAATATTCTTGGCTCCCTTGGAGGATGTTGTGGACATGTGCAGTTGCTCGTCTTTTTCTTGGAAGACAAACACATTGGCAGAGTGGGATAGCAGCTTCTGAAATCTGCTGTTATCTGGGCTGTGATCTTTATGACAACTTGACTGTAAGGGTTGTGAAACCCATTCAATGAAAGATTGATTCAAGAGAGATGACTTCAGGACATGGACAGTCGTACTCTCTTAAATAAGAAGAGAACAAATTAACATTTTCTCTGGAATCTTCTGCTTCCTCTTTGCACACTGGAAAAAGGCCTAAGAATGAAGCAATTTCAAGTCTGATGAAGAATTTCATAGCTGTATCAGTCATTGCTGCATGGACGACAAATAAGTAATCAACACCTGAGTTCTGAATAAATCTGGAAGATGAGGAGAAGAATAATGAATATCCTGAAGACATTGTAGGATGTGAAGAAAAGATGGCTTCCCTACGACCTTTAGGGTATTACTTGCACTTCTGTAGGTAGTGGTATCATCTCCAGACTTGTTTCAGCGTGAGGCTGCTCTGCTGTAGGCAATGAGATGACGGTGTCAGCATAAGAAGGTAAGAGCTACACCTTCAACAATGGAATGAAGCTCCAAAGCTGGACCTAGGTGAAATTCCTGTATAGGACTCTTCAGCTGTAGAAGCTCGTTAGTTTGGGCCTCTACTTCACTGAAGGGTGACTGAGTGTTAGAGATGACTTGTTGATGAGATTCACGTGTGGGCTGCCACTTACTTTCATTTTGACTAGGGACCTCTGTGTTTCCCCTATTGGCAAGATCAACTTGGAATCAAGCATTTCCTTCTCCCTGGATAACTCACTCTGGTTAATGATTTATGATGCATCTCATTGGTGGGTTCAGTGGGACAAATAGAAGAATTCAGTAACTTCTTCAATGAATAGCGCCGATTGCTCCCCAAAAAAAGAGATTTCACCTGCATTGGTAGTGGAGTCAAAGATCTAGGACTTTGTTTTCCAATGGACCACCTATGTCTGCAACAGCTTCCTTCTCATGAACTTTGTCAGGACTGAGCTGTAGCATCCAAAGTTGCCACCATGTTTTGATGTTGTTGCCAAGCTTTAGTTAGGTTTTACTATTACTATGTCTTCCTGGTCTACCGTACCTTGATGAGGCTTTGTACGTTATGACAGGTTTGAGATAGTTGGTATTGCTTAACTTCAAACAATGTATTAAGAACTATTTACAAAGACTTCAGGATAATTACATGGTATTTAGGACACAGACTATTCTGCGCCTAGCTCTCTCGGAGCCTCTTGGTCACCTGATCTCTGATGTCACTCTTACATCATCAATATCATCATGGTCTTATTAACATAACCATTAACCCATTACTCTACACTATACACCTGCAATACCTCTCCTCCATTGTACCATTAACCGGTTCTCTCTTACTTAAGAGTTTTAACCAGTGAAATTTGTGCAATGGCTTCTCCTTCTCTCCAAACTGTCATCTCTGAAGTCCTTCAAGGATCTATCATTGGTCTCCTCCTATTCCTCAGCTACAAGATGCTCCTCAGCAATACCATCTGGAGATATGGAGCAGGTCTTTTGGACGGTGGTGTTTCCTGCCCCACCAACAAAAAAGTCGGTGGGGATGCTGACATTTAATGCATGCTAATTGGCTGAAGTTGAGACTTCCGTCCTCACTCGGGAGGAACTCCTGCCTCACAAAAGTTTCAGGCCAATCTAATTGGTTACCAATTCTGTAGTCTCAGCAGCACCACTAGGAGCAGTGGTCACTGCTGGGACTACAAACAGTTACACCAGTCTAAGTGCTGGAGTCCACAGGACCAGACAGGTCTACGGTCTCGTGGCAGGAATGACTGGTGGTTGGGGGTGTTGGGGGAATAAGTCGAGGTCATGATGGCAAGGCCAGGCAGGGAGGAAGCACCTGAGGGGGTGGGGATGCAGACCTTGGGGGTCTTGGCAGGGTGGAGTGGGGTGTGTGTGATATGGAAAGAGGGCCGGTAATGAAAGTGCCACCTCCACTTCTCCCATCTGAGGCGTGAACAGCCTTACCAGTTAGGTTTCACTCCCAAACCCAAACTCCTCCTGCCAGCCTCAAAATCCCCGGTGGGAGGTGGCCCATAAATGCCCAACTATGGGGATGATGTTGGGCGGTTGAGCCACCTGGGAAATTTTACCCCCCAACTCCCCTACAAATTTGCCATTGGGGCCCGTAAATTCTGCCCATGAAATCAGATTGCAGATCTCGAACATTTTCTAGTTCTGCGAAAGGTCATCAACCTGAGTTATTAACATTCTTTCTCTCTCCACAGATGCTGCCTGATCTATTGACCATTTCCAGGTTTTATTTCAGATTTCCAGCATCCACAGTATTTTTCTCCTGTATTCCGATGCTCTGCTGGCCGTTTTTCACCCTCCATAAACCAGCTCACCCAAAAACCTACTGCCCATATCCAAACCCACACCAAGCCCTATTCAACCATCACCCCAAGTCCTTCCTGGCCTACACTGGCTTCTAGTCCAACAATGGCTCAATTTTAAAATTCTTATCTTTGTGCTCAAATCGCTCCATGGCATTATACCTTCCTAGCTCTATAGCCATTTCTAGCCCTACAGCCATTCTGGAGTTCTGCCTTCCTCTATCTCTGGCCCCCCGTGCATCCGCCACCTCCTTTGACCATTATTGACAGTACCTTCTGCCATTTAAGTCTCCCCATCTCTGGAACTCCCCTATCCCTACAGCTGCCAGACCCCCAATCTCCCCTCCCACTGGGATAGCTGCACTCCTCCAGTTCTGGTATTTTGCACAACCACGATTTTAATCATCCCAACATTGGTAGCCATGCCCTCAGCTGGTAACATTCCAAGCTCTAGAATTCCCTGCCTAAACCTTTCTGCCTTTCTCTACCCCTTGACAACGCACCTGTTTGACCAAGCTTTGGTTCCTTGCCCAGTATTGGCTTCTTTGGTTGTTGTCAGATTTTGTTTGATTACACTCCTGTGAAGTGCCTTTGGCCATTTAACTGCAATTAAGGTGCTATGCAAATGCAGGTATTTATTGTTGTTGTTCGGATCCCCTTTGCAAAATGAACTGTCAAAGTGAATGCAAAACACTAGATAGACTGAACAGACCTCTTCATCTGTGTTGTCTTTGTGATCATTGTTGCTCTTTCAATTGTAAAAGTGTACTCAACATTTCAGCACAAACAGCTGCAAGAACAGAATGATTACTTCCAGCTGATCTTCCCTGGCTTTACTCTCCTGTTTCTTTTTGCTGTCTTCAAGGCTCCAAGGAGCATTGCTCACTTGAATTTTCAGTTCCGACTGAGGTAGCCATTATTCAATTATAAACTGAAACTGAACGAAATCACTTTAGATTTGCCAATAACTCACAGGTGACATTTCCAATATTGACTTAAGAATTATATCTTGTATTACCTTAACTTAAAATGTTCATGCATTATCAGATTGTGGCTGAAGAATTACTTATAAAAGTAATATTTAATATTGAAGTGAAATCAGCAGCAAACCAATCACCACCCAGTTATGTAATACAAGGAGAACAGTGGAAGCCAGAGAGCAACAGTGAGATAATGTACCCAGACAGGTTCAGGGAGGCAGGAGGCAGTCCACAAAACGAAATCAAGACAGATGGAAACTGGGAATACAGACACTGCAGAGAAATATGGCAACGACACATATTTTATATAAAATTCTCTAAAATTACAATATGCCTGCTCCCCATGAACTCTCCACCCACTACGCCCCCACCCGCCTATGTAATTTTTAGATCAATTTTGCATGGAAAGTCTGCGAGTTTATAACATACCTGCTTCAGCACTGTGTTACAAGGACAAATACAACAGCCAATTGGTACTCAAAGGGTGGAATTTTCCACTGGTGTTCAGCGTCGTGGCGGGTGCGAGCGGACAATATGGCAGGAAGGCCAAAAATTGGATTCACGACATCATGAAAGCAGTTTGCAATCATCTGCTCCACCCGTCAATGGCGTTTCCCGCTGCCGCGTGTTGGGAACTTCATTGTAATGCATCTGCATATTATTATAAGCCCCGCTCACCGGAATCATCCCCTCACGCTGGATCATCCAGGAACATTGCACCGATGTGTTTCACAACTGTACATAAGCGATTTGCACCTGGCAAGTTACCCTTGTCTCAGAACTTCAAGGTTTGTTTACCTACCTGGCTTCGGGCAGCACTCGTGATCATCGGCGCCAGGCTTCACAGGCAGCATTGGATCACTTTTAGAGGAGGCACACAGGCAAGTCTCTACCTACCATACCAGCGGTAAGGTGGCTTTTCAACGGCTGCAGGGAAGGGGGTAGACTGGTCTCAGGCAGGGAAGAGGCTGCAGGATGAAAGCTGTAGACAGGAAGGGGGTTATCCCAGGGTGTGTGTGGGGGCACATGTTGATCTGTGCAACTGGTCTCAAGATTGTGAGGGCTGAGGAGGCAGTGGCCAGAGGAAATGAGGCCAGGTGGGGATCTGAGGGGGTGTGTGAGACAGTGCATGGTGATGTCCCTTGAGCTGGCAGTGTGTGAGATGCCAGTGAGTGTGTGATGGGCTTGAGAGTTTAAAGTGATGAAATGGTTGACTTACCCTGGCAGCATAGATGAGATCATTCATCCTCTTTCTGCACTGGATGGCCAACCTCTTCTGTGCAGCATTGGCACTGACCACCACTGCCACTACCTCCCATGCTGGTGAGATTACTGGACCTCCTGCAGCCAGAGCAGAGCTGGAGGACATCATGGTGGGCCTCCGAAAGGCATGCCAGTGATGGGTCACTGAACTCTTCTTGGCTTTTGGGGTCAAGTCTTCACTGGAGCAGTCCTGGGCTGCAAGCATTGAGAACAGTGTGGTTGGCTGCTGTTTACACATGGCACCCAGTGTGAGGAAACAACGTGGCGGGCAGTTCTCAGGCCACCAACCAGCAAGAAAGCGTGTTTCCTGTGGCTGCATAATTATTGAGGCGGGATTGGGACGATATGGCATGAAAACCCACCATTGCAGCCGGCAGTAAAACATCCTTTGTCCACCCACTACCGCACTTAGTGCAAAAACAGAATTACCTGGAAAAACTCAGCAGGTCTGGCAGCATCAGCGGAGAAGAAAAGAGTTGACGTTTCGAGTCCTCATGACCCTTCGACAGAACTTGAGTTCGAGTCCAAGAAAGAGTTGAAATATAAGCTGGTTTAAGGTGTGTGTGGGGGGCGGAGAGATAGAGAGACAAAGAGGTGGAGGGGGGGGGGTGTGGTTGTAGGGATAATCAAGCAGTGATAGAAGCAGATCATTAAAAGATGTCAACGACAATAGTACAATAGAACACATAGGTGTTAAAATTAAAGTTGGTGATATTATCTAAACGAATGTGCTAATTAAGAATGGATGGTAGGGCACTCAAGGTATAGCTCAAGTGGGTTTTTTTTTATTATATAATGGAAATAGGTGGGAAAAGGAAAATCTTTATAATTTATTGGAAAAAAAAGGGAAGGGGGAAACAGAAAGTGGGTGGGGATGGGGGAGGGAGCTTACGACCTAAAGTTGTTGAATTCAATATTCAGTCCGGAAGGCTGTAAAGTCCCTAGGCGGAAGATGAGGTGCTGTTCCTCCAGTTTGCGTTGGGCTTCACTGGAACAATGCAGCAAGCCAAGGACAGACATGTGGGCAAGAGAGCAGGGTGGAGTGTTGAAATGGCAAGCGACAGGGAGGTTTGGGTCATTCTTGTGGACAGACCGCAGGTGTTCTGCAAAGCGGTCGCCCAGTTTACGTTTGGTCTCTCCAATGTAGAGGAGACCACATTGGGAGCAACGAATGCAGTAGACTAAGTTGGGGGAAATGCAAGTGAAATGCTGCTTCACTTGAAAGGAGTGTTTGGGTCCTTGGACGGTGAGGAGAGAGGAAGTGAAGGGGCAGGTGTTGCATCTTTTGCGTGGGCATGGGGTGGTGCCATAGGAGGGGGTTGAGGAGTAGGGGGTGATGGAGGAGTGGACCAGGGTGTCCCGGAGGGAGCGATCCCTACGGAATGCCGATAAGGGGGGTGAAGGGAAGATGTGTTTGGTGGTGGCATCATGCTGGAGTTGGCGGAAATGGCGGAGGATGATCCTTTGAATGCGGAGGCTGGTGGGGTGATAAGTGAGGACAAGGGGGACCCTATCATGTTTCTGGGAGGGAGGAGAAGGCGTGAGGGCGGATGCGCGGGAGATGGGCCGGACACGGTTGAGGGCCCTGTCAACGACCGTGGGTGGAAAACCTCGGTTAAGGAAGAAGGAGGACATGTCAGAGGAACTGTTTTTGAAGGTAGCATCATCGGAACAGATGCGACGGAGGCGAAGGAACTGAGAGAATGGGATGGAGTCCTTACAGGAAGCGGGGTGTGAGGAGCTGTAGTCAAGATAGCTGTGGGAGTCGGTGGGTTTGTAATGGATATTGGTGGACAGTCTATCAACAGAGATTGAGACAGAGAGGTCAAGGAAGGGAAGGGAAGTGTCAGAGATGGACCACGTGAAAATGATGGAGGGGTGGAGATTGGAAGCAAAATTAATAAATTTTTCCAAGTCCTGATGAGAGCATGAAGCAGCACCGAAGTAATCATCGATGTACCGGAGAAAGAGTTGTGGAAGGGGGCCGGAGTAGGACTGCAACAAGGAATGTTCCACATACCCCATAAAGAGACAGGCATAGCTGGGGCCCATGCGGGTACCCATAGCCACACCTTTTATTTGGAGGAAGTGAGAGGAGTTGAAGGAGAAATTGTTCAGTGTGAGAACAAGTTCAGCCAGACGGAGGAGAGTACTGGTGGATGGGGATTGTTCGGGCCTCTGTTCAAGGAAGAAGCTAAGGGCCCTCAGACCATCCTGGTGGGGGATGGAGGTGTAGAGGGAATGGACGTCCATGGTGAAGAGGAAGCGGTTGGGGCCAGGGAATTGGAAATTGTTGATGTGACGTAAGGTGTCAGAGGAATCACGGATGTAGGTGGGAAGGGACTGGACAAGGGGAGAGAGAAGGGAGTCAAGATAATGAGAAATGAGTTCTGTGGGGCAGGAGCAAGCTGAGACGATCGGTCTACCGGGGCAGTTCTGTTTGTGGATTTTGGGTAGGAGATAGAAGCGGGCCGTCCGAGGTTGGGCGACTATCAGGCTGGAAGCTGTGGGAGGGAGATCCCCAGAGGAGATGAGGTCAGTGACAGTCCTGGAAACAATGGCTTGATGTTCAGTGGTGGGGTCATGGTCCAGGGAGAGGTAGGAGGAAGTTGACGCTCAGCCTCCGCGAGGTAGTGGTCAGTGCGCCAGACAACAACAGCACCACCCTTGTCAGCGGGTTTGATGACAATGTCAGGGTTGGACCTGAGAGAATGGAGTGCAGTAAGTTCAGAGAGAGACAGGTTAGAATGGGTGAGAGGAGCAGAGAAATTGAAACGACTAATGTCGCGCCGACAGTTCTCAATGAAAAGATCGAGAGAAGGTAAGAATCCAGAGGGAGGGGTACAGGTGGAGGGAGAATATTGGAGATGGGTAAAAGGATCCGTTGAACTGGGAGAGGACTCCTGCCCAAAGAAGTGAGCCCGGAGACGAAGACGGCGGAAGAAGTGTTCAGTATCATGCCGAGCCCGAAATTCATTGAGATGAGGGCGTAAGGGTATGAAACTAAGTCCTTTGCTGAGCACTGAACGTTCAGCATCGGAGAGGGGAAGGTCAGGGGGTATAGTGAATACACGGCTGGGGTTGGGATTGGAAGAAAGGGTGGGGACGGAGGAACAGGCAGGGGTGGAGGGTCCTAGATGGGTGCTGGTGTCGATGAGTTGTTACAGCTTGCGTTCCTTAGCACTTGAGAGAAAGAGAAAAAGTTTCTTGTTGAGGCGTCGGATGAGCCGAAGGATAAAATGAAACTGGGGGCACGCGCAGCTTTGAAAAAGGGTACGGCGGTGCTGCTGGAGGGAGAGGTCGAGTGTGTTCATAAGGCGGCGCATGGCACTGAGTGTGGATTTCAGAATGTGACGGGAACAGCAGTCCGAGAAACGTTTTATGTCCCGGAGATACCTGTAATCCTGGGTGGATTCGAAACATGAGGGGTGGAATTTCAGTTGAAATCCACGTGGGGTAAGTCGGAGACGGAGACAGTCACTGAGAAAGGAGATATGGCTGTGAAAGCGGGTTTTAGTAAACACCTTGTCAAACACTAGGAGGGAAATGGAAAGCAAGGAAGGTGAGCAAGACAACAGAGAGATACGGAAATCTTGTCGCAGAGAGGAACAGAACTTCTTCAAGGAGGTAGGCATTTCTTGAAGAGCAGTGGCAGTCAATTAAACACAGAGATAAAAACAAAAAAAAAAACTGTGGATGCTGGAAATCCAAAACAAAAACAGAATTACCTGGAAAAACTCAGCAGGTCTGGCAGCATCGGCGGAGAAGAAAAGAGTTGACGTTTCGAGTCCTCATGACCCTTTGACAGAACTTGAGTTCGAGTCCAAGAAAGAGTTGAAATATAAGCTGGTTTAAGGTGTGTGTGTGGGGGGCGGAGAGATAGAGAGACAAAGAGGCGGAGGGGGGGGTGTGGTTGTAGGGACAAACAAGCAGTGATAGAAGCAGATCATCAAAAGATGTCAACGACAATAGTACAATAGAACACGTAGGTGTTAAAATTAAAGTTGGTGATATTATCTAAACAAATGTGCTAATTAAGAATGGATGGTAGGGCACTCAAGGTATAGCTCTAGTGAGTTTTTTTTTTATATAATGGAAATAGGTGGGAAAAGGAAAATCTTTATAATTTATTGGAAAAAAAAGGGAAGGGGGAAACAGAAAGTGGGTGGGGATGGGGGAGGGAGCTTACGACCTAAAGTTGTTGAATTCAATATTCAGTCCGGAAGGCTGTAAAGTCCCTAGTCGGAAGATGAGGTGCTGTTTCTCCAGTTTGCGTTGGGCTTCACTGGAACAATGCAGCAAGCCAAGGACAGACATGTGGGCAAGAGAGCAGGGTGGAGTGTTGAAATGGCAAGCGACAGGGAGGTTTGGGTCATTCTTGCGGACAGACCGCAGGTGTTCTGCAAAGCGGTCGCCCAGTTTACGTTTGGTCTCTCCAATGTAGAGGAGACCACATTGGGAGCAACGAATGCCGTAGACTAAGTTGGGGGAAATGCAAGTGAAATGCTGCTTCACTTGAAAGGAGTGTTTGGGTCCTTGGACGGTGAGGAGAGAGGAAGTGAAGGGGCAGGTGTTGCATCTTTTGCGTGGGCATGGGGTGGTGCCATAGGAGGGGGTTGAGGAGTAGGGGGTGATGGAGGAGTGGACCAGGGTGTCACGGAGGGAGCGATCCCTACGGAATGCCGATAGGGGGGGTGAAGGGAAGATGTGTTTGGTGGTGGCATCATGCTGGAGTTGGCGGAAATGGCGGAGGATGATCCTTTGAATGCGGAGGCTGGTGGGGTGATAAGTGAGGACAAGGGGGACCCTATCATGTTTCTGGGAGGGAGGAGAAGGCGTGAGGGCGGATGCGCGGGAGATGGGCCGGACACGGTTGAGGGCCCTGTCAACTACCGTGGGTGGAAAACCTCGGTTAAGGAAGGAGGAGGACATGTCAGAGGAACTGTTTTTGAATGTAGCATCATCGGAACAGATGCGACGGAGGCGAAAGAACTGAGAGAATGGGATGGAGTCCTTACAGGAAGCGGGGTGTGAGGAGCTGTAGTCGAGATAGCTGTGGGAGTCGGTGGGTTTGTAATGGATATTGGTGGACAGTCTATCACCAGAGATTGAGACAGAGAGGTCAAGGAAGGGAAGGGAAGTGTCAGAGATAGACCACGTGAAAATGATGGAGGGGTGGAGATTGGAAGCAAAATTAATAAATTTTTCCAAGTCCCGACGAGAGCATGAAGCGGCACCGAAGTAATCATCGATGTACCAGAGAAAGAGTTGTGGAAGGGGGCCGGAGTAGGACTGCAACAAGGAATGTTCCACATACCCCATAAAGAGACAGGCATAGCTGGAGCCCATGCGGGTACCCATAGCCACACCTTTTATTTGGAGGAAGTGAGAGGAGTTGAAGGAGAAATTGTTCAGTGTGAGAACAAGTTCAGCCAGACGGAGGAGAGTACTGGTGGATGGGGATTGTTCGGGCCTCTGTTTGAGGAAGAAGCTAAGGGCCCTCAGACCATCCAGGTGGGGGATGGAGGTGTGGAGGGATTGGACGTCCATGGTGAAGAGGAAACGGTTGGGGCCAGGGAACTGGAAATTGTTGATGTGACGTAAGGTGTCAGAGGAATCACGGATGTAGGTGGGAAGGGACTGGGCAAGGGGAGAGAGAAGGGAGTCAAGATAACGAGAAATGAGTTCTGTGGGGCAGGAGCAAGCTGAGACGATCGGTCTACCGGGGCAGTTCTGTTTGTGGATTTTTTTTTGTTTGTTTTTACCGCACTTAGTGGACTATTCTGCCCAGAGTCTAACAAAACAACGATGAATAAATGCAAAGAACAGGGCCCTGTGCATTAATATATGTAGCTTCCTGTACATGCAAATATGCCATACTGCGAGCCTGACTGGCAACCTTAAATTGGTTGTCAACATAATTCTTAGCAGACTGAGGATTATTTAGCAAGTGTTGTCTGATCACAGGATCACATCGAATGTTGAACATCCTGTTTTGTGCTTTGCAAGCATAGGCTGGTTGGGTATGGTCTGTAACTTGCCCATTACGAACAATGGAAAGGACATGCTGTTTGATACGATCCGCCAAGTCTTTGGGATGTATGGCCTACATACCTAGCATCACACTGGCACGCATTTGTGTGATAGGCAGAATGTCTTTTTGGCTTGACAGCAGCATTCTGTTAGTGGCAAATAACAATTGTGTTGCTACTGCATAATGCGCGAAACAGCTAGTTTTACCCGTTGTTCAATTTTTTGAGATATTTTACCCTTCCAGGGTAACCTGAGGTAGATTGAGCACTTTTCAGGGCTGAAAGTGATGGCCTTAAGGCCTGTTCATGAGATTGTGTGATATATAGCATGAAATGATCTGATCAGGGTACCATTTGTTGTTTTCCCTTACATTGTTGTTTTCTGATGAATTATTAAATCAAGATTCTGCTTGCTCAGATGATTGCAAAAGATTCTCTGCACTATTTGAATACGATCATGGAGGTTGCCCAGTATCCTGGCTAACATTCCTTCCTCATCAAAACTACCAAAAAACAGATTATCCGGTCACTTGTTTATTATTTGAGAGACTTTGTTGACTGCAAATTGGCGACCACATTGCATACATAAAACTGGGTGAACTTCAAAACGTGAAAACGTGTCCATTGAATTAAAGCACTTTGAGATATCCTGATGATTTGGATATGGCAATTCTCCTGAAACAGGGCAGAAAATGAGATATGTTGGAATAAGCAACAAAGGAAAAGATATATGTCACCCAAATTCCCAGCTGAGCTTCTGCCTTACTTGAGTCCAAACATGCAGCATGCTTGGTGTTTAAGCCACAGACAAAGGCATTATTATAGATGCAGTGCAGAATGGAATGCCTTGGTGAAAGATAAGCATGCCTATGTATTTGCGAAGTACATAAAAACCTTCCAGAGTCCCTTCAAAGCAACATATAAAATTACAAGAAACGTGAGCAGTACCCATCTTAGCAGCCGATCTGTTACCTGCAGTATTTCTTCCTCACCAGCCCTCAGTAATTATGCACAGGTGAAAAGGTATTGACTCATTCTGCCATATCCACTTAGGCTGTTCTTGTGTTTCTTTTCAATGAAAGCCTAATGTTCCAAGAAGTAGCAACCTTATCTCAAGGACCTTTTTCAGGTATACCTCCAAAGCTGCTTCACTGAAGTTAGCAATTTTGCCATTTAGCCCTGCTCTAGCCATTTCCTTACATAGACAATTTTAAACACAAATAGCACAAGTAACAGAAAATCTGCCAGGACTTAATATGTTTCTAACTGGTCACATTAATGAGGTAGCCTCAGTTATTGCATAAGATCAAACATTAAAAGAAATAAGAGCAAGGATAGGTCATTCAGCCCATCGAGCCTGCTCTGTCTTTCAACAAGATCATAGCTTATCTGATTTTGGCTTTAACTCTACTTTCCTGCCTGTCCCTCATAATCCATAACTCCATTTTTGTCTAACTCAGCCTTGAATATATTCAATGTCTTAGCCTCCTTTGTTCTCTGTGGAAGAGAATTCCAAAGACTAACACCCTCAGAGAAGAAATTCCTCCTCATCTCCATCTTAAATAGGAGACCACTTATAATTAAACCGTGACCCCCTAGCTCTAGATTCCCCCACAAGAGAACTCAATACTTAAGTTCAGATTGAGGGCTAGAAATTGGTTCATGTCATTGTTTGGGTGTGGGGTTATGTTTCACAACCTGCTCGTACTAATTATCGTTTGTTGCCAGCAGAAGCTCAAAAACCTCATGCAGGACAGTGATATCATCTTCACATGAAATCTCCTACCCATCACACCACCAACCTCCCACATTCCTTAATGCACCTCAGCCCTATCACTCATGCATTAGTAGTCCCTGATGTGTCTCAGGATTCATGCCTAACAACCAGATACACCACCGCACCCTTATGCACCTTCCAATCATGCCAACTTCACACCCAGCTCCCACTCCTTCCACATACTTCCAGCTATCCCACTAAAGTAGGCACATCAGCCAAACACAAGTGCTACACAATCACTGACCTTCTGACCATTCTCTTGCAGGATGAGATGGTGCACAATAGAAGGGAGCAGAACAGAACTGGCGGAGATAAGGACATCTGCATCTCCTGAGCCCACAAGGGGTAAATTGCTACATGGCCCACGGCATCCGAAATCAATGAGAATGATGTTATGTTTCTACCTTATGCCCCTTCTCAAATCTCAGATCACCCTTTTCCTGCCATCTGGTGTGATGTGCAAACTGCTCATTATGTGACCATGAACCTCATGCGCCACTGCTGAAACACCGACCTCAGACTTATCTGGGCTTCTTGGCATGGCAGAACAGCCTATAGTCACAATAGTGGCCACTACTCCCAGCTGGCGTTGCTGGAGTTACAGACCTGCTAGCCATCTGAGTGGCTGGCAGCTCTCAGAAAGCATTGGAAGTGTTGCGTGCCTAAAACAGAGGGCCTGCAGTATCAGTAGTACTGTTGCTAGCAACACTACACATCAGAATTTCACACCTCGAGAGTTAGGAACAGCAATTAAGCTTTTCTTGTTACTGTCTTTGTCCACTGTTACGAAAATGTAGTTCATAATTCATATGTTTTAGAATATAACTTTTAGTTTTATGAATTAAAGCGCTAAATGTAGATTAATGAATTCATCTGATTGAGAAACTGATAAACAACCCTGAAATAAGTGAAATTTAAAAAGACCTGGGGTAGTATAGCTCAAAGTGTTTGTTTAATGAGGTCAGGCTTAGAAGGGAGAGGAATTGAACAATGACCCATCTTTGGACTTCTTGATAGAGCCAGAGTGTCTATCATTACCTCAATATAAGAAACTGAAAGCAGCTTTGTGAACATGACGGATTTCTTTGTGGACCCAGGGAGTCTGGAGAGAGGGTAATTGCATCCAGTAGAAATATAAATTATTCAAACGGGCCATAGAATGAAAGAGTTGTGTTGAAGGTAAATTAATTAGTTTACATTTCCGTTTGAGAACATCCCAAAGCATGCCACGTTGTCATGGAGATGAGCTGTGGGCATTAGAAGGCTCCTTTGTTTAATTTAGCTATCTGTTTCTCACAGCAGGCAGTTGTAGTTTTGATGTAGACTGTAGTTCACTGAGCTGGGAGAGACAAAGAAAATAAATGTTATTCAGGCCTGCATCTCAAGCAGAGAAAATACTAACTTTATTGTTCACTGTGCGGAATGTTGGTAAGGGCCTGGCTCAGTTTGGAATTCATGAGAGGAAGAAGGCTGGAGATTTGCGTAGCTTGAAGCTAGAGGAAAAAATCTACAGTGGTCCTCACAGAGCCTTGTGGCAGAAAACATTCAGCAGAGTTAGCTTGGAAAACTGTGAGAAGGCAGCTGGCTAGATATCGGCAACCAGAAAAAGGGCCTAAGATACCCACAGCCACAAGGTCTTAAAGAAAGGTTGGAGGGTCACTTAGTCGAAAAGCTAGTGAAAGGACAGCCATAAAATCTTACTTTGGAGAATAGCTGCAACACTGAGGAGAATTAAAGTGACTTCTGAAAGGTATGGCATAACTTTGAGTTGAAAAATGTGAATGAACCATCAGGATTCTTGTACTGTGTAAGACATATCTTGGAGGAAAGTATAAAGTAAAATTGAGTTCATAGCATAAGTAATTATAAACTTTAGTGTTAAGTTAATAGTACTCGCTTTGCTTAATTCTTATACACATTAGAGTTTGGTAAACGTGAAATCTTATGGTGTCATTCTGTCAATTATGGGGTGCTCAGATTTTTCTTTAAATGCTAACAGTCACTAATAGGATCACAACACTATTGTCAGCATTTTTTCAACTTAGCAACTTATCTTTTATTTGACAGCTTTTTGTTCACATCACTTACTCCAACACACAGAAATTTCACCAATTCACCGGGTATCCTGGTATTTTTAGGTTCCTTGAATGCTGGAAATTATTGGAAAAATCAAAAAGGAGAGGGAAGAAACGTTAAGGGGGTGGGGATGGAGGAGGGAGTTCAAAATCTAAAATTGTTGAATTCAATATTCAGTCCGGAAGGCTGTAAAGTGCCTAGTCGGAAGATGAGGAGCTGTTCCTCCACTTTGCTTTGAGCTTCACTGGAACAATGCAGCAAGCCAAGGACAGACATGTGGGCAAGAGAGCAGGGTGGAGTGTTAAAATGGCAAGGGACAGGGAAGTTTGGGTAATGCTTGCAGACAGACCAAAGGT
The DNA here is from genome assembly GCF_017639515.1 of Carcharodon carcharias. Taxonomy (NCBI): domain Eukaryota; kingdom Metazoa; phylum Chordata; class Chondrichthyes; order Lamniformes; family Lamnidae; genus Carcharodon; species Carcharodon carcharias. The sequence continues at coordinate 72,835,341 of NC_054478.1, forward strand.
GTTCTGCAAAGCGGTCACCCAGTCTGCATTTGGTCTCTCCAATGTAGAGGAAACCGCATTGGGAGCAACGAATGCAGTAGACTAAGTTGAGAGAAGTGCAAGTGAAATGCTGCTTCACTTGAAAGGAGTGTTCGGGCCCTTGGACGGTGAGGAGAGAGGAAGTGAAGGGGCAGGTGTTGCACATTCTGCGTTTGCATGGGGAGGTGCCGTGGGAGGGGGTTGAGGAGTATGGGGTGATGGAGGAGTGGACCAGGGTGTCACGGAGGGAACGATCCCTACGGAATGCCGATAAGGGGGGGAGAAGGGAAGATGTGTTTGGTGGTGGCATCATGCTGGAGTTGGCGGAAATGGCGGAGGATGATCCTTTGAATGCAGAGGCTGGTGGGGTGATAAGTGAGGACAAGGGGGACCCTATCATGTTTCTGGGAGGGAAGAGAAGGCGTGAGGGCGGATGCGCGGGAGATGGGCTGGACACGGTTGAGGTCCCTGTCAGCTACCGTGGGTGGAAAACCTCGGTTAAGGAAGAAGGAGGACATGTCAGAGGAACTGTTTTTGAATGTAGCATCATCAGAACAGATGCAACAGAGGCGAAGGAACTTAGAGAATGGGATGGAGTCCTTACAGGAAGTGGGGTGTGAGGAGCTGCAGTCGAGGTAGCTGTGGGAGTCGGTAGGCTTGTAATGGATATTGGTGGACAGTCTATCACCAGAAATTGAGACAGAGAGGTCAAGGAAGGGAAGGGAAGTGTCAGAGATGGACCATGTGAAAATGATGGAGGGGTGGAAATTGGAAGCAAAATTAATAAATTTTTCCAGGTCCCGACGAGAGCATGAAGCAGCACTGAAGTAATCATCGATTTACCGGAGAAAGAGTTGTGGGAGGGGGCCGGAGTAGGACTGGAACAAGGAATGTTCCACATACCCCATAAAGAGACAGGCATAGCTAGGGCTCATACGGGTACCCATAGCCACACTTTTATTTGGAAGAAGTGAGAGGAGTTAAAGGAGATATTGTTCAGTGAGAAAACAAGTTCAGCCAGACGGAGGAGAGTAGTGGTGGATGGGGATTGTTCGGGCCTCTGTTCGAGGAAGAAGCAGAGAGCCCTCAGACCATCCCGCTGGGGGATGGAGGTGTAGAAGGATTGGAGGTCCATGGTGAAGAGGAGGCGGTTAGAGCCAGGGAGCTGGAAATTGTTGATGTGACGTAAGGTGTCAGAGGAATCACGGATGTAGGTGGGAAGCGACTGGACAAGGGGAGAGAGAAGGGAGTCAAGATAGCGAGAAATGAGTTCCGTGGGGCAGGAACAGGCTGACATGATCGGTCTGCCAGGACAGTCTTGTTTGTGGATTTTGGGTAGAAAGTAGAAGCGGGCCATCCGAGGTTGGGCGACTATCAGGTTGGAAGCTGTGGAAGGAAGATCTCCAGAGGAGATGAGGTCACTGACAGTCCTGGAGTTTCCCGCTTGCCATTTTAACACTCCACCCTGCTCTCTTGCCCACATATCTGTCCTTGGCATGCTACTTTGTTCCAGTGAAGCTCAACGCAAACTGGAGGAACAGCACCTCATCTTCCGACTAGGCACTTTATAGCCTTCCGGACTGAATATTGAGTTCAACAATTTTACATCTTGAACTCCCTCCTCTATCCCCACCCCCTTTCCGTTTCTTCCCCCTCCTTTTTGTTTTTCCAATAATTTATATAGATTTTTCTTTTCCCACCTATTTCCATTATTTTTAAATGTATTCCACCCATCGTTTATCTATACCTTTCATGCTCTTTTAGTCTTATTTCACCCCACCCTCACTAGAACTATCTGTACCTTGCTTGTCCTGCTCTCCACTCTTAATTAGCACATTCTTTTAGACAATATCAACACCTTCAACACCTCTTTGTTCTTTTGTCTGTGACATCTTTTGGTTATCTCCTCCTATCACTGCTTGCTTGTCCCAACACATTTCCCCCCCCCCCCCCCCCCCCCCCCCCACCACCCCCCCCCCCCCCACCCCCCACCCCCTTAAACCAGCTTATATTTCACCCCTTTCCTATTTTTACTTAGTTCTCTTGAAGGGTCATGAGGACTCAAAACATCAACTGTTTTCTTCTCCGCCGATGCTGCCAGACCTGCTGAGTTTTTCCAGGTATTTCTGTTTCTGTTTTTGTTTTGGATTTCCAGCATCCGCAGTTTTTTGTTTTTAACAAAGAAAGATGGTTTTGGTTGTTGGAGGTCAGTCATCTCAGTCCCAAGACATCACTGCAGGTGTTCCTCAGGGTAGTGTCCTAGGTCCAACTATCTTCAGTTGCTTCATCAATGACCTTCCTTCCTTCATAAAGTCAGACGTGTTGATGTTCACTGATGATTGCACAATGTTCAGCATCATTCCTGACCCCTCAGATCCGAAGCAGTCCATGTCCGTATGCAGCAAGACCTGGACAAAATTCAGGCTTGATAGGTGGCAACTAAAATTCACACCACACAAGTGCCAGGCAATGACCATCTCCAATAAGAGAGAATCTAACCATCTCCCCTTGCATTCAATTCCATTACCATTGCTGAATCCCGCACTATCAACATACTGGGGGTTACCATTGACCAGAAACTGTCCTGGACCAGCTATGTAAATACTGTGGCTGCAAGAGCAGGTCAGAGGGTGGGAATTCTGCAGCGAGTAACTCAACTCCTGACTCCCCAAAGTCTGCCAACATCTACAAGGCACTAAGTCAGGAATTGTGAAGGAATACTCTCCCCTTGTATAGATGAGTTCACCTCCAACAACACTCAAGAAGCTCAATACCAGAACAAGGCAGCCGGCTTGACTGACACTCCATCCACCGCTTTAAACATTCATTCTCTCCACCATTGATGCACCGCAGCAGCAGTGTGAGCCATATACAAGATACACTGCAGCCATTCACCAACGCTTCTTCAACAACACCTTCCAAACCTACACCTCTACCGCTTAGAAAGACAAGGGCAGCAGATGCATGGGGATACTACCACATGCAAGTTCCCCTCCAAGCCACACACCATCCTGACATGGAATTATTTCATCATTCCTTCACTATCACTGAATCAAAATCCTGGAACTTCCTTCCTAACAGCACTGTGGGCATACCTGCACCACATGGACTACAGCAGTTCATGAAGGCAGCTCACCACCACCTTCTTAATGGCAAGTAGGGATGAGCAACAAATGTTGGCCTAGCCAGCTCCACCCACATCCTGTGAAAGAATTTTTAAAAATGCAAATAATTAGGAAGGCAAATTACGTATTAGCCTTTATGCAAAGGGATTGGAGGACAAGAATGAAGAAGCTTTGCTACAATTGTACAAGGCTTTGTTGAGACCACAACTGAAGTACTTTGGTCGATTTTAGTCTCCATATTTGAGGAAGGATATAATGGCAGTAGGAAAAACCAGTAAAACCTGGGAAATGGCTCGCACTGATCTGAACCAGTAATGTACATGTTAAAATGGAACTCCAGTTCAGGCCAGTGCCAGTCATTTCCAAGTTTTACTGGTTATTCCTTCTGGGGCCAGCGGATCAGCAAAGGTCGACTTGATTGGCACCTGGGATGAAAGGGTTGTCCTATGATAAGAGGCTGAGTAAATGGGCTTATATTCTCTGGGGTTTAGAAGAATGATAGGTGATCTCATTAAACATAAGATTCTGAAGGGGCTTGATAAGGTAGATACTGAGAGGTCATTTTCCCTGGCTAGGGGACCAAGAACATGGGGGCACGGTCTCAGGATAAGAGGCTGACTATTTAGGTCTCAGATGGGGGGAGATTTCTTCACTCAAAAGGTTGTGAATCTTTGAAATTCTCCACCCTAGAGATTGTGGATACTCCATCATTGAATATATTTAAGACTGAGATAGACAAATTTTTGGTCTCTCAGGGAATAAAGAGAAATGGGGAACAAACAAGAAATTTGAGTTAAGGCTGATTATCAGCCATGATCGTATTAAATGGCAAAGTAGGCTCAAGGGGCTGTATGGCTCACTCTTCCTCCTATTCCTTTTGTTCTTAACAGAGCCTCACTTAATTAGATTGAAGGCTGCAGAAAGACGGTTTGCATTTGTTTCTTCTGACCCAGCAATTAGAACCATAGAAAAGTTACAGCACAGAAGGAGGCCATTTGGCCCATCGTGTCCATGCCAGCTCGAGAAACAACCAGGTACCCTGTCTAATCCTACCTTCCTGCACTCAGCCCATAGCCCTGCAGCTTACAGCACTTAAGGTGCAGATCCAGGTATCTTTCAAAAGAGTTTAGAGTTTCTGCCTCTACCACCAACTTGGGCAGCGAATTCCAGACACCCACTACCCTCTACATAAAGAAATTCTTCCTCATGTCCCCTACACCTTCTTCCACTTCTCTTGAATCTATGCTCCCTGGCTCTAGAATTCTCCACCAAGGGAAACAATTTTATCCTGTCCACTCTATCTATTCCCCTCATAATTTTGTACACCTCAATCAAGTCACCTCTCAGCCTTCTTTGTTCTAAGCAAAATAACCCCAACCTTGGTTGGAGGAGTTGCAGATAGTGAAGAGGATTGTCAAAGGATATAACGGGATATAGATCGGTTGGAGGCTTGGGCGGAGAAATGGCAGATGGTGTTTAATCCGGACAAATGCGAGGTAATGCATTTGGAAGGTCTAATACAGGCAAGAATTATACAGTAAACAGCAGAACCCTTAAGTGCATTGACGGGCAAAGGGATCTGGGTATACAGGTCCACAGGTCACTGAAAGTGGCAATGCAGATGGATAAGGTAGTCAGGAAAGCATATGGCATGCTTACCTTCATTGGCAGAGGTACTGAGTATAAAAACTGGGAAGTCATGCTGCAGCTTATAGAACCTTGGTTAGGCCACACTTGGAATATTGCATGCAATTCTGGTCACCACATTACCAGAAGGATATGGAGTCATTGGAGAGGGTGCAGAGGAGGTTTACCAGGATGCTGCCTGGTCTGGAGGTTATTAGCCAGGAGGAGAGGTTGGAGAAACTCGGATTGTTCTCACTACAGCGACGGAGATTGAAGGGCGACTTGATAGAAGTTTACAAAATTATGAGTGGCATGGACGGAGTAGATAGTCAGAAGCTTTTTCCCAGTGTGGAAGAGTCAATTACCAGGGGACATTGATTTAAGGTGAGAAGAGAAAACTATAAAGGAGATGTGCGGGGCAAGTTTTTTACGCAGAAGGTAGTGAGTGTCTGGAATTCGCTGCCAGAGGAGGTGGTGGAAGCAGGTACAATAGTGGTGTTTAAGAGGCAGCTTGACAAATACATGAATAGGATGGGAATAGAGGGATACGGACCCCGGAAGTGCAAAATGTTTTAGTTGACGGGCAAGATGATCGGCACAGGCTTGGAGGGCCGAAGGGCATGTTCCTGTGCTGTACTTTTCTTTGTTCTTTGTTCTATCCAATCTCTCCTCGGAGCTACACTTTTCTAACCCTGGCAACATTCTTGTAAACCACCTCTGCACACTCTTCAGAGCTATTAAGTCCTTCCTATAATGTGGTGACCAGAACTGCACACAATACTCCAGTTGTGGCCTCACCAGTGTTTTATACAATTCCAACATTATATCCTTACTTTTATATTCTATACCCCTGCCAATGAAGGAGAGCATTCCATATGCCTTCTTTACAACCTTGTCTACTTGAACACCAAGATCTCTCACTTCATCTACCCCTCTTAGTATATTCCCATTTATTTTGTAATCCCTGTAACTGTTTGACCTCCCTAAATGTATGACCTCACACTTCTCTGTTAAAATCCATCTGCCACTTTACTGCCCACTCCACCAACCCATCTATAACGTTTTGGAGATTATGGCTATCCTCTACACTATCCACTATTCAGCCAATCTTTGTATCATCTGCAAATTTCCCAATCGTGCCCCCCACATTCACGTCTAAATCGTTAATACATAACACAAACAGCAAGGGTCCCAACACCGAGCCCTGTGGAACATCACTTGAGACAACTTTCCATTCGCAAGGGCATCTCTCGACCATTACCCTTTGTTTCCTGTTACAAAGCCATCATTTTATCCAGTTTGCCACATTACCCTGAATCCCATGGGCTTTTACTTTCCTGACCAATCTGCCATGTGGGACCTTGTCAAATGCCTTGCTAAAATCCATGTACACAACATCCACTGCGCTACCTTCATCAACCCTTCTTGTCACTTCCTCAAAGAATTCAATCAAATTTGTGAGGCAAGGCCTTCCTTTAATAAATCCATGCTAACCATCCCTGACTAGTCCATGTCTTTCCACATGACAGTTAATCCTATCTCTCAGGGTTGATTCTACTAATTTGCTCATCACCGATGTAAGATAACTGGTCTATAATTGTTTGGCATTTCCTTTGACCCCTTTTTAAACAATGGAACTACGTTTGCATTTCTCCAGTCCTCCGGTACCTCCCCTGTATCTAGTGAAGATTGGAAAATCAGTCTCAGAGCATCTGCTATCTCCTCCCTGACTTCCTTCAGCAGCCTCGGAAACAATCCATCTGGCCCTGGTGACTTATCAACTTTCAAGGATTTCAACCCTTCGAGTACTTCCTCTCTCTTTATGACTATCCCATCCAATATCTCGCAGCGTTCCTCCTGGACTACTATATCTACATCCTCCCTTTCCTTTGTAAACACGGAGACAAAATATTCATTCAAAACCCTTCCTGCAGCCTCTGCATCTACACACAAGTTTCCATCTTCATCTCTGATAGGTCCCACTTTTTCCTTAACTAACCTTTTAGCATTAATGTATTGGTAAAACATCTTTGGGTTATCTTTAACTTTACTTGCTATTCTTTTTTCATGCCCTCTCTTTGATTTCCTTATTTCATTTTTTACTTCATCCCTGCACTTCCTCTATTCATCTAGGCTATCTGCAGTGCTTAGTTCTTTCTGCCTATCATACTTTTTCTTTTTCTGTTTGATCTTCCTCTGTATTCCTTTAGACAACCGGGGGGTCGAGATTTGGCAGTACCACTCTTATTTTTGTAGGGGACATGTCTACTTTGTACAATTAGGATCTCGCCTTTTTAGTGCTTCCCACTGGTTTTCCACTGTTTTATCCTCCAGCAGTGCTGTCCAGTCCACCTCAGCCCAGTCCCTTCTCATTTCTGCAAAATTTGCCTTCCCCCAGTTCAAGACTTTTACTCCTGCCTTATCTGTCCTTTTCCATGGTATTGCTAAATCTAACTGAATTGTGATCACTGTCCCCGATATGGTCGCCAACCAATCACATTACCCAATTACCCTTCTTCGTTCCCCAAGACTAGGTCTAGAATTGCATCTCCTCTCGTTGGATTTGTCACTAATTGGTTGAAAAAAATTTCCTGGACACACTGCATGAATTTTTCTCCCTCAGTGCCCCTTATATAGTTTGAATCCCAGTTGATATTAGGATAGTTGAAGTCTCCTGCTATTATTGCCCTCTTGTTCTTACAAGCAGAAATTTGCCTACATATTTGTTCTTCTATCTCCCTTTCACTATTTGGGAGTCTGTAGTATTCTCCCAGTAGTGCGACTGCCCCTTTTTTATTTCTAAGCTCAATCAATAAAGCCTCGTTTGTTGACCCATTTAGTATATCATCCCTTCTCACAACTGGAATTGATTCTTTAACCATTAGTGCTACCTCCCTCCTTTTTTATCTCCTACTCTATTGTGTCTGAAGACTCTATAACCAGGGATATTAAGCTGCCAGTTTTGTCCCTCCTTTAGCTAGGTCTCTGTTATAGCAATGACATCCTGCTGCTGTGTGTCTACCTGTGCCCTTAACTTATCTACCTTGTTTGTAATACTCCTTGCATTGAAGTATAAACAGTTTAACCTCGTCAATTTCCCTTGCTGGCCACTGTTTAAGCTTTGCTTCTGCTGTAACTCCATGTCTATCACAACGTCCCTAGCTAATGTTCTACCACCATTTTACTGATCTGAATCTGACCCTACTCCTGGGATCCCATCCCCCTGCCACACTAGTTTAAATACTCCCCAACAGAACTAGCAAAAGCCCCCGCAAGGACACTGGTCCCAGCTCTGCCTGGGTGCATCCCGTCCAGTTTGTACAGCTTCCACCTTCCCCAGAATTAATTACTTATTTTTAAGCAATAAAGTTTACAGGCCTAATTTCAACCTGCTATTAACATACAATGCTTTCAAAGCTTTGCCTGAAAAGTTTCAAGCTATGAAAAAGGGTTTTCTAGCAATCAAAACAGTAATAGATTTCTATGGCCCGATGGGGATTTTTAAAATAATGGAAGGGTTTGATAGAATCGATGCAGAAAAGTCTAAAACTACAGTCCATAAATATAATACAGTAACTAACAAATAAGGAATTCAGGAGTAACATATTTACCCAAAAAGTAGCAAGAATACCAGAAGAAGTAGTTGAATTAAATAGCACAGATCCATTTAATGGGAAGCTAGATGGGCGCCTGAGGGAGAAAGGAATTGAAATATGTATATTGATAAGTTTATATGAAGTAGAATGCGAGCAAAATAACTTGAAAGATAAATACCGCATGAACTACTTAATGGATTATTTTTGTGCTGAACACTTGCTGTCCCTGTGTCACTGACCACTGTAGACCCATAAAACATGAGGTGATGCACTCATACGAAGATATAGAAGATAAGCAAGAATTATGCTGCTGAACAATAGTTGTCAGTTGACCTTAATTTTTTATTTTTGAAATACGGAGGACTTCAAATTATAATGCAGATTTTAATGATCCATGCATTTCCATAATCATTAAAATGAATTACAAATTATTTTGAAATAAATGCTATGTAAGTTTCAATGTGTAGTTAGTTGAATGTAAAATGACATGTTAGTGACTCTGATACACAAATGATATCTTCCTTGTTATTATCCCAAAAATGGAAAAATATTTGCAGACATAAACCTGGAACGTGCCAGATTTTCCTGAGGAAATTTGTGTAATGCCAATTTTCGATCAGCATCTTGCTATGCACTAATTTCCTTGATCATCTGTACCACTCCCAAGTTACATCGCCAAAACCACCAATTGTGTACGGTTCTCGGCACTGCATCCCAGGAAGTGAACGTTGGCCTATGAAGGCTTAGTGCAGGGCAGATTAGACACAATGTTAGTAAGACTCCAAAGGTTAGGTTCTGAAGAGAAATTACATAAACTAGGTTTGTGTTTCCTGTACTACTGAGGTTAAGGGGTTTTCGATTATGGTTTTTAGAGTATTGAAAGGAATTAATACGATAGATAGAAAGAAGCTTTTTCCAATGATGGGTAGTCTAGGGCAAGGGAACATAACCTTAACATCAGACCCAGGGCATTCAGAAGTCAAGTTAGGCAACAATTCCTAAAGCAAAGTATAGTGGAAGTATGGCAATCTTGCTTACAAAAAGCAATGGATACCAGCTCAAGTAATAAGTTTAAGTTGGAGATCGATAGGTTTTTTTTTAATTAAGGAATCTGGAGCCAAGGGTGGATGGCTGAATGGTCTACTCTTTTCCTATGTTCAAACTTTCTCAAATGATCAATAAGTCAAAAGACTAAAATCCACACTTTTCCTGTGCCTCAATTGTTTATGCTGATTTCTGCATGTTATAGACCCGCTTTTACACTCTCTCATATTCTAATGAGATTAACAGAAAAACTTTACTTACATTCTAACTAGCAAAATTAGCATAAAAACGAGCAACACTTTATGCTCTACTTTTATATTCCATTCCTCTTACAATAAACACTAATATTCCATTTGCCTTCCTAATGACTTGCTATACCTGCAAACTTTTTGTGATTCATGTACTAGGACACCCAGATCCCTCCGTAGCACAGAATTTTGTAATCTCCCTCCATTTAAATAGTATACGGCTTTTCTATTCTTCCTGCCAAAGTGGACAAGTTTACTGTTACGACATGGCAGATGATGTGTGCCAGGCAGACCAAATCCACAAGGGAAACTTGATCTTGCTATCACAACAGTTTTGCAACTTGTATTTATAATGCACTGAATTCAGAAGTAATAAGTCCACCAAGACCTTTAGAGATTTGTAAGTATTAAATTAAAATAGTTAACAAAATATAAAAGATTTCAAGTACATGCATAAGACCACAATTACTTAGTAATATAAGAACTCAAAAAATTCCTAATTAACCTGACACAGAAACAAAAAATGCTAGAAAACCTCAGCAGGTCTGACAGCATCTGTGAAGAGAAAGACAGAGATAACGTTTCAAGTCCGTATGGCTCTTCTTCAGATCTGAAGAAATCATACGGACTCGAAATGTTATCTCTGTCTCTCTCTCTCTACAGATGCTGTCAAGCCTGCTGAGCTTTTCTGGCATTTTTTGTTTTCGTTTCAGATTTCCAGCATCCGCAATATTTTGCCCCAATTAACCTGACCCCCAGTTACACTCCCTTTAAGGCAACAGTCCAGAATAGATTTTAGATTTAAACCAGAATCAGCAAGTTAACACAATACCCACTTGACAGTGGAATTCCAAATGTCTTTTCCACAACTTCAGTTTCATTATATAACAGACTTATGCACAAATGCTGGAGGCTTCATTAAGGCTATTTCACACACCCCTGTTAGATCTTACATGTCTTTCTGACACATGGACCAGAATTTTTCAGTTGGCAGACAGGCTCAGCGGGAGCAATCGGTAACACAGCCGCTGCCCGCGATCGGGTGCGCACCGCAATTTTTACACAGGTGGGCCAAATAGGTACTGCCCAGCGTAACTCGTGGCTCCCGAGATGTGTGGGAAGGGGTGGGCGGCGGCAGGAGGCCAATGTCCTCCGGGTCCAATGGCGACCCAACGGCCTATTCAAAAATGGCGCAGGCAGCCATTGTAAGGCTATCAATGAGTTTGATTAGCTGCAGTGGACAACGTTGTCAGGGAGCAGGCCAGGTGGGAGGGCAGATCAGCAGGGCAGTCGGCCCTGAGATTCTCCGATGAGTACCTCGCTGCCTTCCTCGAGGGATTGGAGGAGGAGGCCCCCCCATCTAACCAAACGTGCCTGGGAGGAGGTGGCATCACGGGTCAGCTCCCACGATGTGGTGAGATGCACATGGGTGCGGTGCCGCATGCAGTGTAATGACCTCCTTCAATGATCGGGAAGGGTGAGTACCGTGTTGGCATAGGTCACTTAACACAGCAGTTAGGTGGGCCCCACCTGCCCCCACACCTAAGAATTATGTTTTTTTATTCATTCATTCACAGGATGAGGGCTTTGCCGGCTGGGCCAGCATTTATTGCCCATCCCTAGTTGCCCGTGAGAAAGTGGTGGTGAGCTGCCTTCTTGAACTGCTGCAGTCCATGTGGTGCAGGTACACCCACAGTGCTGTTAGGGGGCGAGTTCCAGGATTTGGACCTAGCAACAGTTCAGGAACGACAAAACATTTCCAAGTCAGGATGTTGAGTGACTTGAAGGGGAACTTAAAGGTGGTGGTATTCCCACCTATCTGCTGCCCTTGTCCTTCTAAGGTGGTGGTGGTCGTGGGTTTGGAGTTTCTTAGAGTGAGTGGCAAATGTCATGGAGGCAGCACCTGGGCAAGGGGGTGAGCCCTGGCTGCTTGGAATGAGTGTATTGCGGCTCCAGGGTCACAAATCGGCTGAGCCCTGCAGTTTTTCATCAGCTGGGGGTGGCAAGGTTGCAATGACAATGCAGGTAGAGGGTAGACTAATCAATGCTCCTCTTTCCTTTCAGGAGAAGACAGCGCACAATAATGCCGAGAGGCTGCGGACTAGCAGAGGGCAGCCCCACCTTCTGCTCCTCAACAGGTACAGGCAGGAGGCACTGGAGCTGGAGAGGTGCCAAGCGCCCAGGTCAACCGGCCGCTGTGAGGTTGGGGTGCCATTGGGAGGTAAGAGTGCCATGCACTGAGGTCACAATGTCTGTCATTGCAACTATTCCACTGTTGACTGTATACTGATTTCGGCCTCCAACATGGGATCCCCTTTGATAATGGAAAGACGAGCGCATCCTGATCTGGGTGCCAGGCATGCACATTAACAGTGTAACTACATCAATTAATCAAATGTCCTTGTTCTTCCTTTCAGCCTCACCAGAGCACGCCTGGTCTTAGGAGCCTGAGGAACCGCCGCTCACTCTCAGCCAGGCAGACACCAGAGCAGATACCAGTACCTCGGTGGGAATAAGATCGTTGGCTAGTATTTTGGTGCAGAGTGGTGAAGGCACTTCACACTTGCTTGAGGAGCAAGCAGAGGCAGAGACTGCCCAGGGTGCCAGCAGTCGGAGGAATGCTGGGGACCAGGAACATGCTCAGTCAGTGGCTGATGAAGTGCCTCTGGAGTCGTTCTTGAGGCAGCAGATGCTGGAAGTCCAGCAGGATGTGTGGGAGGATCTGGCAGAGATACATGAGGGAATGCATGCAGTGGTCTCCGTGATGGAGGAGTCCATGCGGAGCATGAGCAATGCAATGACCCTCACAGCCAAGTGCACTGCTTCCTCCATGGAGAGAGTGGTGACTCTCATGGAGAGGCTCCTCCAAGAGATCAATCAGGGCTTCCTGAGGATGTACTCAGACTTGCAAGCCCTCACACCGGCAATGACCTCAAGTGGTCAGTGTCAGTGTGGGAGATGGACTGGGCACCCAGTACCCCAGCTAGGTGACCATCCATCAATGGTGAGCAAGGAAGTCCAAAGCGACCTCATATTGGCACATGAGCTGCCTATCCTCTCTGCAGGCTCCTCTCAGGACGCTCTGGATGACGGCAGCAGCTACTTTGCCCCTCTGCCGGTGACCATAGCATCTGATGAGGCTGTAGCGACTGAGGAGGTACCATCCATGGCGCTGGCTGCTCCCTCCAAGGCGGGGTCAGCATAGGCTCCACGGGCCAGCGGGTGCCCGCCAAGGTCATCAAGGCCAATAGGACAGCAGAGTGAGCAGGCTGTCTCCAATGCCGGTGCCAGCAAGGGGGAAGCACCTAGACGTAGCACCCGCAAGCGTAAATGTAAAGCATCATAGGCACATCACGGGCTTAACACTATTGGTTATCTTTTGCCCCACTTTTAAGTTACTGTTAAGTTGGTGTGATGTTCAACACCTTTTCATTTAGTTTGATTTCTGTATGCCAAGCTACAAATCATTAAATGTTTTGGTTCTCAACAAGCCTCTGGGTGCTTCATTAGTTCTGCAGGTGAAGGGGAACCCATGATGTTATGAGTGACTTGTTTGTCATTGAGTTTTAGTGAAATGGCACATGGTTCATGTTGCTGAACAAGCAAATGTTGCTCTCTGGTGTCTAGTATGGAGCCTGCAGCCCTGACATGCGGTGGTGGTTCATCTTTGGTAGGCTAGCTGAAAGAGCGTTGGATCAAAGCCTCCTGAGTGTCACCACCACCCTGGAGGTTACCTAGGTCGGTGTCTATCCCCTAAGAGTTCTCCTGAGCGTGTTTGTCCTTGGACTCACTGCTGGACTCGGCGTCTGCTGCCAGAGCAGCTGTATCAACATCTTCGTCCCCCCTTTCCAGCAACAAGTTGTGGAGAGCGCAGCATGCAACCACTATCAGTGAAACACAATCTAGGGGGTATTGCATTGAGCCCCCTGCACGGTCCAGGTATCGGAAGCGCATCTTGAGAAGGCCGATGGTTCTCTCTACCATCGCCCTTGTGGAGACATAGCTCCTATTGTACCACTTCTCGGCCTCTGTTCTTCAATGGCAGAGAGGCGTCATGAGCCATCTGTTGAGGGGCTAGCCCTTGTCACCCGCCAGCCATCCATCCAGCTGGGCTGGAGCACTGAAGGGCCTCGGCACCTGGGAGTGTCTCAGGATGTAAGCATCATGGGAGCTGCCTGGGTACCTTGCACAGACTTGCAGAATCTGCATCCTATTGTCACACACTATCTGCACAATCATAGAGTGGAAGCCCTTCCTATTGATGAAGGCTCCCTGCTCAGCCGCTGGCACTTTAATGGCCACATGTGTGCAGTCCATTGCACCCTGGATGCAGGGGAATCCAGCAATCGCGACAAAGCCTCTGGCTCACTCTGCCTGGCTGGCCTCATCCGTGCAGAAGTGAATGAAAGTCAATGCATGCCTGAACAGAGCATCTGCCACCAGCTTGGCACAGCTGTGAACAGCTGATTGGGAGACTCCACAAAGGTCACCCACCGACCCCTGGAAGGAGCCGGAGGCATAGAAGTTGAGTGCCACAGTGATCTTCAGTGCCACAGGCATGGGGTGTCCACCCACACAGTCGGAGCTGATCTCAGGGCTGATCATCTGACAGATGGATGTCACTGTCTCCCTTGAGAGATGCAGCCTCCTTCAGCATCACACCTTAGACATACTGAGGTAGCTGCATCACTGCCTGTAACCCTGGCAGCAACATAGTGGCGTCTTATGTGGCCACTTCCACCTTGGACTTTCTGTTGGCCCTGCGCCCCTCGTGCCTGTGCCTCTCCTCCCATAGGTGGCTCCCCTGGAGGCTGAATATGGACTCCTGGCTTCCTCGCTTTTCTGGCCCTTTCTCCCTCCTCAGAGGAGGTGCCTCCAGCGGAGACCACAATTCCCATTCCCAGAGGAAGGGAAGGCTGCCTGATATCTGCAGGGCCCTATGTGTTATGATTCCTCCAGTGTTCTGAATTAAAGCTTGTTATTTTTGTAAAAGTAGCTCGGAAGCGAAAGGAAATTGTCCTGTTCACACAATCAGTAAGTAATAAATTAAAGTTATAACAACTTGCATTAGCAAGCCCACTCACCCCTCTTATCCCACCCATGGATGAGGTTTTTAAAAATGTGGCCTACCAGCCTGCCTGCTGTGACACCCTGAAAATCAATGGGGCTGTGCAAAATCGATGTCATTTGCTGCCTCAAGGGCCTTAACTAGCCTGTTAATTAATGATGGGCACATCTCCGAACTCAGCGCACTCATCTTCCGAAATTTGGCGATGCTGCATGGTGACGTCAGACACACGCCCATCATTTTACACGCACGAAAGGCCCACCCCCACATGCCAACTGTGAAATTCTGCCCATAGCCTTTCATTCTCCTTGATATATTTCTCCTTTTAAGATGTAAATTTAATTATTTCATATGCCTTTGAAACTGTATAATATAAAAACTTTCCTATATATTGTCAGTGACCTTTGGGAAAAATAAACACATTCCTTAGTCTTGCTTATCTGGCTAGTTGTAAACAGACTAAGATTCTTTTGAAATCCAAATCTCTTCATTCATCTAAAAATGCAAATTCCGTTCGCAGTTTACATTCGAAGCCAACATCCATGTTTACTCATTAGCATGTCAAGCACCCAGTTTCTTTTGATGAGCTCAAATTTGCAGGCTATTTGACTCCAAATGTAATTAACTCACACACAGACCTAACTATTCTTACCCCCATAAATCTGCTTCACAATAAAACCAGAAAAATACTATGAAAATAATTATACTTCCATCACATTTACACTTTCCCACATTATACTCCATTTGCCAAATTTTTGCCCAGTCACTTAATCTATTTGTATGTCTTTGCAGACTCCTTGGGTGGAATTTTCAGTGCCCGTTGGTGACGGGCGTGTTTGGTGGTGTGAGTGGACAATAAGACGAGAGGGTCAAAAATTGGTTTCACATCGTTGTGAAAGCAGTTTGCAAACATCTATTCTGCCCATCAATGGCAGGCCGTGTTTCCTGCTGTCAGACGTTGGGAACTTCATGGTGATGCAATTGCATATCATTATAAACCCAGCTCGCCGAAATCATCCTCCCCACACTGGAGCATCTGAGCATGTCAACTGCACATAAGCAACGTGCATCTGGCGAGCTGCGCTTCACTCAGGGCTTCCTTGCTTTGGGCAGGACTCATGGTCATCAGTGCCAGGCTTCGCAGGCAGCGCCACATCACTTTCAGGGGGGATCACCTACCAGACCAGCCATAAGGCGGGGGTGCTATTCAACAGCTGCAAGGCTAGGGCTTGCTTGGGGAACAGGGCAAAGTGGCCTCAGGCAAGGGAAGAGGCTGCAGGGTGAGGGCTGTACTGGGGAAGAGGATATCCCATGGTGTGTGGGGGGGGCACATGTTAACTTGTGCAAGTGGCCTGAAGATTGTGAGGGCTGAGGAGGCAATCTCCAGAGGAGATGAGGCCAGATGGAGGTGTAAGGATGTGTGTGAGGGAGTAAGTGGTTACGTCCCTTGAGCTGGCAGTGAGTGAGATGCCAGTGAATGCGTGATGGGGTTGAGTGTGAGAGTTTAGAATGATGAGATGGTTGCCTTACTCTGGTGGCACAGATGAGATTTTTAATCCTCTTTCCACATTGGATGGCCAACTCTTCTGTGCAGCATTGGCACTGATCACTGCTGAAATCGCCTACCAAGCCAAGGAGGTAGTGTTGCTGCCCGTCCTGTGGCCAGAGCGGGGGTGGAGGACATCACAGTGGGCCTCCACAACATCCAAAAGGCATTCCTGGCGCACATCATTGAATTGGGGAATGCAGTTTTCTTGCCTTTTGGGGCCACGTCTTCTGCGCAACAGTATCCTGGGCTGGAAGCACTGAGAGGTGTGCACACGGCTGCACTTTAAATATGGCATTTGGTTTGAGGAAGTGGTGAGGTGACGGCATGGCACATAAATGAGAGCCCGCCCTTCACTGAAATGCCATATTCCTAGGAATGCATGATTAATGAGCTGGGATTGAGACGATATAGCGTGAGAAGTCGCCAATGCGTCTGGTGGGTAAAACGTTTTTTCCCGCCCGCTACCGCACTTAATGCACATCTGGGATGATTCCACTCCTTATGTCCCCTTCACAACTTACTCTCCTAATTATCTTTGTCGTCAGCAAATTTAGCAACCACACATTCAGTCCCTTCATCCAATATGAGATAGATTGTAAGTAGTTGAGGCCCCAGCACTGATCCCTGTGGCACTCTACTAGGTACAGCTTGCCAACCTGAAAATGACCCATTTATCCCAACTGTTTCCTGTTGGCTAACCAATCCTCTGTCCATGCTAATATATTACCCCCTACACCATGAGCTCTTACTTTGAGTAGTGTCTTTCAGTGTAGCACCTCATCAAATGTCTTTTGGAAATCCAAATAAATCACATCCACTAGTTCCCCTATATCCACGTTATTTGTTACTTCCTCAAACAACTCAAATAAATTGAAACACCCTTGTGAAACACTCTTTCACAAAACAATGCTGACTCTACTAGATTGCACTAAGATTTTATAAGTGCCCGCCATAACCTGCTTAATAAATTTGAGTATTTCCCCTATGACAGGTGTTAGACAAACTAACTTGTTGTTTCCTGCTTCCTGTCTCTCACCTTTCTTGAGTAGAGGAATTGCTATTTTCAAATCTGTTGAGACCTTTTTTGGAAAATTACAAATAATGCGTCTACTATCTCAGCATCCACTGTTTTTAAGGCCCTACCTAGAGTGCAGGCCATCAGGTCCTAAGGACTTGTCAGCTTTTAGTTCAAATAATTTTCCCAGTGCCCTTTCCCTGGAGATTGCAATTGTCCTAAGCTCCTCCTTACCTTTCACCTCTTGATTTACAAGTATTTTTGGGATGTTATTTGTGTCTTCTACAATGAAGACAGACACAATATATCTGTTCAATGCTTCCGTCATCACCTTATTTCCCATTATTAATTTCCCAGATACTCTCCCTAGAGGACCAATGCTCATTTGAAATAACTCTCCTCCCTTTTAAATATTTGTAGAAACTCTGTTTTTATGGTTCTAGCTAGTTTTCTCTCAGACCCTAATATCACCCTCATTATATTTTTACTCAATCTTTGATGGTTTTTAAATTCTGTCCAATCTTCTGAACAACCACAAATCTCCTCAGAATTGTATGTTTTTTCTTTCAACTTGTTACTATCTTTAACTTCCTTAGTTAGCCATGGATGGTGCTTCTCTGAGAGTCTTTCTTTCTCATTGGAATGTTATGAAATATCTCTTTAAATGTCTACCACTGCATCGCTTCTGTCCTACCCTTTAAACTAATTTGCCAGTGCACTTTAGCCAGCTGTGTCTTCAAACCCATGTAATTATTTAACTTAAGTTTCAAGCAATAGTCTTGGACCCTCACTTCTCACCCTCAAACTGAATGCAAAATTCAATGATGTTATGATCACTGCTACCAAGAGGCTTCTTTACTGAGGTCATTAATTATGTTACAACCACGTCAGAAGGAGTGAACTAGCTCCCCTCTATTCAATCTCCTCAGTTGGTCATTGACAAGAAGCTAAAGTGGACTAGCCATATAAATACTATGGCTACAAGAGCAAGTCAGAGGCTAGGAATCCTGAGGTAAGTAACTCACTTCCTGACTCCCCAAAGCCTGTCCACCATCTGCAAGGCACAAGTCAGGAATGTGATGGAATACTCTCCACTTGTCTGGATGACAGCAGCTCGAACAACATTCAAGAAGTTCGACACCATCCAGGACAAAGCAGCCCACTTGATTGGCACCCCCTCCATCATGAACTAATAGTGGCAACAGTGTGTATCATCTACAAGATACGATGCAGGAATTCACCAAGGCACCTTAGGCAGCACCTTCCAAACCCACTACCATCTAGAAGGACAAGGGCAGCAGATACCATGGGAACACCATCACTTGGAAGTTCCTCTCCAAGCCACTCACCATCCTGGCTTGGAAATATATCGTTGTTTCTTCAATGTCGCTGGGTCAAAATCCTGGAATACCCTTCCTAACAGCACTGTGGGTGTAGCTACACTACAGGGACCACAGCGGTTCAAGAAGGCAGCTCACCACCACCTTCTCAAGGACAATTGGGGTTGGGGCAAGAAATGCTGGCCTAGCCAGCAACTCCCACATCCCATGGTTTCTGGTAGATTAAGAGAGTGAGTGAGAGAGAGAGAAAGAGAGAGGCCTTCAGCCTGTTTTCTCTGAAAACTTTCTCGACGCTGCCTGTGTAATTTGCAATCTCTTTCAAGTGGTTGGGCAGCCTTGTCTTGAAATACTTCACTCTTTCTGTATTTCCAAGAGGTTTTGGGTATGTCTGTCTGTGGCAGCCATTGGTTGAATATCTAGTACTTTACATTTTTCAATGTCTCTTCCTTAGACAGTCACGAGTTTCAATGGGTGTCTGGATTGTATGAAATGTCTCTCTCTTCACTCTCCTCTGAAGATGATTTGTTTGTTTCTCACCTTCACCTTGGAATCTGGCCTTGCATTTTTAAGCAACTTGCTCTGTCGCAGTTCAAATTGCAAAATTTCCAGTCAGTTGAGCGTTGTGACAATTAACCCTGTCCCACTGCACATTACCAGGTCTAGAATAGTTTGCTTTCTGGCTCTAGAACATGCTGCTCTAAGAAATTGTCCCAAAAACACTATGAACTCATTTCCTTCTTCCCCATTTACTAGTACCATTAATCCATGAATCTAACCTATTTTAACTCTGTAATCTTATTCACCCTACATCAATTTCCTTGGGATTCAGGTAATAATCTAGAGATTATTACCTTTGTGGTTCTGATTTTTAATTTAGCCCCTAGCTGCTCATAATCCCTAAGCATAACCTCTGTCCTAATCCTATCTATGTTGATGATACAAAAGTGGACCATGACCAGAGGATCCTCTCCCTCCCACTGCAAGTTCCTCTCCAGTCCTGAGCAGGTGTTCTGAGCTCTGGCAGCGGGCAGGCAACATAGCCTTCTGGACACATTCTTGGCTGCAAAGAACTGTGTCTATCCCCCCTGATTATACTGTCCCCTACTACCGCTGCATTTCTATTTATTCCTCCCACTTGATTAGCTTCCTGCACCACGATGCCATTGCTCATCCACCCTTTAGCCCCAATTCTCATTCATATAAGCTGCAAGAACCTCAAACCTGGACAATTACAAGAGCTGAGGCTCCTCCACCTGTACCCTCTTGATCCCCTTGCCTGCCTCATTTGCGATCATACCTCCTTGTCCCTGATCAAATCAGTAGATGCTAGCGTACAGGAGCATCACTTGCTTATGAAGCAGTGTCCAGGTAACTTTCACCTCCCTGATGCTCACCCCCCAGCTCACCAACTCTGAGCCAAATTTCCTTAAGCCATAGACACTTCCTGCAGATGTGGTTGACGTGGATCACACTGGTGGCCACCAGGCCTCAGATATTACAGCTGCAACGCATCACCTGCTCAGCCATCCTTATTTTGTTTACTGAATTAATTATTTTCTTAATGTTTAATCAATGCCTCTACTCACCAAGCACTTGTGTTATGAATTAAACCCTACTAATACTGATAAACCTTACCACTTAAAAATAAAACAGAAGATTCAACAGCTTCTTACTTTCCTTTCTACTGACGTTTCTTTGTTAGTTGTTTGGTAGTACAGAACTTGAGTACTGCTGAAAACAGGGACATGTCTAAATTTGCTGAGTGCAAGGCAAAAAACTTGGACATGTCTCTTTTCAGCAATACTCAAGTTTCTTTATTAATTAATTAAGCAGCTTAATCTTTATATTTTTTTACATTTTCCTAATCTCTACTCTTTATACATTCTCCCTAATGGCAGTAGACACACCAACTCCTTACACATATACCTAAGATCAGTTAATCACCCAATCAACTTACGGCTTTCTTGTGAAGTCACTGTTGCTTTGTTTTCAATTTCCCCATGCTCTTCTCCTGGAAGGTAAATCAGCTGATCCAATCAAACTAAAGCAAACTACTACATAATCAACATCTCCAAGCTTTGTTAACTATTTTTACATATTTAAAACATAATGTATATCAGAAATATAAATTTGAAACCATATTCAACTTTAAAAGGGATTTCTATTACTATCAGATTCTATGTCACGCAGAAAGATTCCAAAGCTCTTTACATACAGTTAATTGCTGTGTTTATGTTGACAAATACATTCAACATTTTCCTCACAGCAAGATCACACAAACAGCAATAAATACAAAAACAATTAATCTGACTTATTGCTTTTTCGTTGATCATAGGAATCCTGGCTAAGATACTAGCAGAATTCCCTGTTTCCCTTTCAAATACTGCCATGTAAGATTTAACATGAAGGAAAGAGGAATTACCATTTTGATGGTGGGTGATGAAAGCCTTCTGGGTGTCGTACTGCTGAGTGGAAGACAAGGCTTGAATAAAAATTACCAATATACAAATATGAGTCAGTGGAACATAAAATATGGGACTGGAAAGGCAATTCACAACCAATTATCCCAAAGGCCTGAATCCACCCTACTATATATTTTATCACTTTAATTTAATCTTCCCCTTAGAGGCTCCTCATGAATACTCACCGATTCCCATATGTTTTCATCACCAAAGGAGCAAACTCTCTAATGCTCTCTTCATCATCACTCAGACTTCACCCATCACAAGTTCCAGCTGATCTAAAACTAACTGCCTGCACAAAGCCCTGCAGTCAAATTACACCTGAGTTTCACCAGTTCTCTTGTGCCACAACATCTCCATTTCATGATCATAAAGCTCATTTTTAAAGTTCTAAATTACCCTAACCTACTCAGAAAATGTTTTCCAAGCAGATATCCCAGTCCTGTTATCTCTTCTTCTCTACGTTACATGAGATTCAAGCACACGGACTGCACAAATGTTTTAAAACAGGGGTCCTTTATTCCAGTGGCATCAAATCTTTATAAACATTAATGGAAAAGTTTAATTCAGAGAAACAAACTATTTACAATGGACATTCACAGACAATACTTCAGGTCCACCAGGATATCATCAACAGCTTAAATCCAGATCTCTAATCAGCCAGATAGCACAGTTGAGCTGATGGAACTCTTATTGCTAATTTCCCGTGATCACATGAACCAGATTACCACTGAGCTCCTGACCTCATTATAACCTTGGTTCAAACAAGGTCAAAAGATTTGAACTCAAGAGGCAAATTAAGAGTGATGGCCCTTGACATCAAGGCAGCATTTGACAAGGTGTAGCATCAAGAAAACCTAGCAAAACTGGAGTCAATGAGAATCTGGGGAAAACGCTCCACTGGCTGGACTCATACAGAGCACAAGAGAAGATGGTTTTGGTTGTAGGAGGTCAATCATTTCAATCCCAGGGCATTGCATCAGGAGTTCCTCAGGGTAGTATCCCAGGCCCAGCCATCTTGAACTGCTTCATCAATGACCTTCCATCCATCATAAGGTCAGAAGTGGGGATGTTCGCTGATAGTTGCACAATGTTCAGCACCATTCGCGACTCCTCACATGCTGAAGCAGTCCATGCCCATATGCAGCAAGACCTCAACAACATTCAGACTTGGGCTGATAAGTGGCAAATAACATTCATGCCACACAAGTGCCCAGAAACAGCCATCTTCAACAAGAGAGAATCTAATCATCTCCCCTTGACATTCAATGGCATTATCATCTCTGAATCCCTCTGTGTTAACATCTTGGAAGTTACCATTGGCCAGAAAATGAACCGGACCAGCCACATAAATTCAGCGGCTGTAAGAGCAGGCCAGAGGCTGCGAATTTTGTGGTGAGTAACTTGCTTCTTGACTCCCTAAAGCCTGTCAACCATCTAAAAGGCACAAGTCAATATTGTGATGGAATACTCTCCATTTGTCTGGATAATTACAGCTCCAGCAACGCTCAAGAAGCTCAACGCCATCCAGGACAAAGCAACCCATATGATTGGCACCCCATTCACTGCCTTAAATATTCATTCCCTCCCCCAATGATGTACAGTAGCAGCTGTGTGTACCATCTACAAGATGCACTGCAGCAACTCACCAAGGCTCCTTCAACAGCGCCTTCCAAACTCACACCCTCTACCACCTAGAAGGACATGGGCAACAGATGCATGGGAACACCACCACCTGGAACTTACCCTTCAAGCCACACATCATCCTGACTTGGAACTATATCACTATTCCTTCAGGTGGTCAAAATACTTGAGCTCCCTTCCTAACAGCACTGTGGGTGTATGTAGATCACGTGGACTGTAACAATTCAAGAAGGAGACTCACCAACACCTTCTCAAGGGCAATTAGAGATGAGCAATAAATGCTGGCCTGGCCAGGGAGGCCCACACCCATTGGATGAATAAATAAGAAAAAAAAAAGGCAATTCAATTGAGCTGACAAGTCATGCTCCAGGAGCAAAATTGATCGGTGATTCGGGATGATAGTGAGAACCATATCCCAAAATTGACTTATTTGATTTGGGAGGTTTTGTTTCAAAAGATTATCCTTTGGCATTCCATCACCACCAAAAATCTTCCAGAGGACAACATCAAGTATCCTAGAAGGGCTGGATGAATGTACTGGATGAAGGAATGTATGTCACGTGGATGATCAACTCAGACAGACCATAACACTAGAGTGCACACTGTACAACAACATCTACAGAAAGCAGGACTTACACTCAACAACAAATGCAAATTCTTACAGCTGACTGACAAGTTCCTTGGGCATATTGTGGATGTATCTGGTGTCAGAGTTGATCCACAGAAGTCAAGAGCAATTAAGGAGTTTCCAGCCCCTCAAAACATGACAGAGCTACAGAGACTCATGGACATGATAAGCCGAGTTGGAAACTTCTTGCCCAACCTAGATGTTGTCAGGCAGGAAGAAGCACAACAAAAGCCTTTTGAGAAAATCAAAGAGATGCTGATATCGCCTGGTATTTTTGCTCACAATGACCCAGAGCTACCCATTATCATTGCTGCACTTGCATCTTCTACAAGATTGGGAGCTGGTCTTTTTCATATTCAGATGAAAAGCTTAGACCTGTTTACTACACATTCTGTTCACTGACAGAGATTGAATAGTGTTATGACCGATGCATTTGATAAAGTGGAGTTACTTTTTAAAAATCCCAGAGGGAAACTTTAAACAACTTTCAGAACGAATAATTTCCAGTGCTTTGTTTAAGATGGGTCTCTAAACTCAGGAATCAGACGACTAGTTTGAGGTTTTACATTAAACTAAATGAAACATTTTATTAATTACACAGGTTAAAATATATACAGATGGCTACAAATTACTACTATTATAACTTTTAACAAATTCCCAAATTAATCTCCATTTAGGCAACAGCAACCCATAGACTTAACCAAACACCAGGCAAAGCATTTTCACCTTAGGGATTCAAAATGGGGTTCTTTACACTGTGGAGCCAGTTGGAGGCTTAGAGCTGCCTTTTGATCTTACATTGCCTCTGCCTGCACACCTGAAAATTACTGAAGTTATGCCTACCAGCCCCATGGAATGTTAATTCTCATTGCATCAACAATCTCTTTGAACTTGATCTTTTAACAATGAAACCCCTTTCATTGTACCAATTTTATTAGTAATGTAAACATATTGCTTGGTAGCTGTTGGAAAGGCGTCATCTTTTCACCCCACTTCTTGAATGCTCTATTCAAAAAATGCAAATACACTCTACCTCTCTGTTTACATCTCAAACCAGCACATATCAAAACACCTTGAGTAGTTGGCTTTAATCCAATTAAGATATACTCGCAGACTCTATTTTAAAAGAGAAATATTTTCCAAAATATGATATCCATTAATAGCTTAATGACAAACAGAGAAACACAGTGATAAAGAAAGAAGCATTAGTTGATACATGAGCTGGTGAAAAGTTTCCACATTATGTTCTTGGTCTCCACTTAAAGATAGAGACAGACCCCAAACCCTTTGTGACACTTTTAAATTCTAAAGAGTTAGCAAAAATGCCTTCACGAGTACAACGATTCAGGCTGAAGATGATGAGGTTTGATGCAAAGACAGAATATATTCTGGGAAAACAGCAGACTGCAGCAGATACTTTGTCCCATACCCCAGTGTCAAGACCTGAACAAGGTGATGTAATCCTTATCAAAGAGGTAGAAACCTTCACATTAAACAACAACCACAGCACTATAAGCAACAACTCAGCGACTGAAATAATTCAGAGGTGCACAGATACCTGAAGATGAACATGCTCAGGTGAGACCACAACAAAGAATGGCCAGCATACATGTCACACAATCCCATTCTCAGTCAGTACTATGCACATAGAGGGCACCTTATGCACTGCCTGGGCAACCCCAGGAATCAGGCACTCCACATGCATCCATTCAATCTCCACTTGCATCCTCCCCTGTACCCCATGATCTCCTACCTGCTTCACTTTCACCCCGAGGCTTCCAAACATTGCCCCCCCATCACCCCTCCGCCAGCCTTAGGTCTCTGATCCCAATATCAGGTCCCTGACGTCTACCTCCAATCACATCCCCCATTCCCCCCTCCCCGAGGCACAGATCTACTTTGCCCTGCGGCTCAACTGAACTGCTCACTGACCAACCAAGAGCCAAGCCTGTCAAGGGGAAGCAATGGCATAATGGTATTGTCGCTGGACTAGCCAGAGACCCAGGGTAATGCTCTGGGGACCGTGGTTCAAATCCTGCTATGGCAGATGGTGGAATTTGAATTCAATTAAAAAGCTGGAATTAGAAGTCTAATGATGACCATGAAACCACTGGTGATTGTTGTAAAATTCCATGTGGTTCACTAATGTCCTTTAGGGAAGGAAATCTACCTGGTCTGGCCTACATGTGACAAGAGTCCTCTGAACAAGGACAATTTGGGATGGGCAATAAATGCTGGCCTAGTCAGTGATGCCCACATACCATGAATGAATTAAAAAAAAACGTCACACACACACTGTGGGTTTAAAAACCTCATCTGCTCCCAGCAGGAGAGGTAAGTTAACACCTATAGAATTCAAAAATGATGAAGTTATGTTAAACTTGTATAGAACCTTGGTCAGGTCACACTTGCCTGCACATAGTTCAGATCTCCAATACAAAATGCACAGAAACACCAGAGAAAATGAATTACAATGATAGTACCACAAACTGAGAGATTACATCTGCTGAGATACATAGAATGGGTTAGGCTTTATTTCTTTTAAAAAAACAAAGGCTTAGAGGAGACTTGACCAAGTCTTTTAAATAAAGTATATTAATGGGTTGAACCAAGAAGATGTGGAGTGAATTTATGATGTGGGTGATGCAGACAAGATTGGTTGAAGAATCAAACTTGCTCAATTGTTGCAAAATTCCAAATGATTCACTTATGTCTGGAGCTCAGTCTTACCTGGTCTTGCTTACACATTCCATATTGTAGAGTTGTTTTTTATTAAGGCCCCATGAAATGAGCTCACAAGTGACTGAAGTTGTACAGCTAAGGGGTGGAATTATCCCGGGTTTGCAGAAAGTGTGGAAGCAGGTGGGAAAAACGTTGTTTTACTTGCCGGCCGCAGTGATGGGTTATTGCGCCATATCATCCCATCCCGGCGTATCCCACCTCATTAATAAAGCATTCCCAGGAAACACGCCGGATCTGATTCACCTGCCCCGCCATCACCTCAGGCCTTCAGTAATCTGGACACCATATTTAAGGGACAACCCCACACAGAGCTAGCTCTCTCTAAGGTGTCGGAAGCTGCTGGATGGCTATCATAGAGAGGGAACTTGCTGCCCCTAAATTTAGCAACACCTCCTTTGGGCGCCTACTGGGTGCAGTGGAGGCCCACCATGAAGTCCTCTACCCCGGCTCTGGCCGAAGACCAGCAAGCAAGGTCACCAATCCAGTATGCGAGCCAGTGGCAGTGGTGGTCAGCACCAATGCCCTGCAAAAGAAGACCCAGTGCTGAAAAAGGATTAATGATATCCTCCATTCTACCAGGGTATGTCACTCTTCTCATCAATCTCAATTCACATACTCAAAAGCCCACCATACATCCACAGGGATGTCACTCACTGCCAGTTCAAGGGGCATCACCCGCTCACACACACCTTCATCTGCACTGCGAATTGTCTCCTCATCCGTCCATGACACCACTCACCACCCACACATGCCAGGCACCCTTATCATCTGGAGAGGTCGCAGACCGGTGGGGGAATGCCAGACATCAAGGTCCCCACAGACTTTGAGAATAGTGTCATCCAGCTGGCCCACAATGATCTAGCCCATTCCTGTGCAGTCGGTCAGGTCGATGGTGCTCAACCACGTGAGGATCCTGCAGTGCACCATCCATCAGAAAACCATGCTCTGAGTCAGTTCCCCTGTTCTGCAGTCCCCTGTCATGCACTGGTTATCTCTGCTTGCTTTCACAGGCACATCTGGGAAGCAACTGAGGGGTCAATGAACCAGGACCTCGACTCAAGACCCAAATACACCTCAGAAGAAGAATCTGATGACACCCTAACTGAAGACCCATCACAGCTCTCACCCACACCCTCCACCAGCACAGAGACACATACCTCGGTGGGACCTAGTTCTAGAGTAGCCTCAGGGTCACAATCTGGTGAGCACATCGAAGGGATGTCCACTGCAATCCTCAGATTGCAAGCACTATGGAGGAGTCCGTCCTCCTTCAGTCTGAGGTGATAGCGCCAGCATGCCAACACACCGACGTCAACACTGTTAAGATGGCGTCCCCAAGGAGACCTTGATCCAGGACAGCGATTCTGCACTGCTGTGCAGGCTGAACTCCACCATTGATGCCATAGTTGGCCTCCAGCAGTGACAACATGAGAGGAGTACACAGCAGCAACCATTTCACTCCAGCTTCCCCCTCTCCTCAATGAGTCAGCCAGGGGCCCTCTATCACTCAGGGAGGAGGATAAGCATGTGCACACCACGAGCCAGCCACCCAGGTGACTCTGGGAGTGTCCGGCCCATCCGAATGCCCTCCTCCTGTGACCCCAGTAGCTCCAGTTCCACAGGCCGAGGAGGGCGCCACTGCCACACAGCAGGACACTGAAAGCAGGCCAGGGTCCTCCAGGTTTCGGTCCTCCAGAGGGCATTCACTAAGGTCATCACAGACAGGGTGTAGCAGTCAGCAGGCGGCCTCCACCTCCGCTGTGAATGTCAGGGGAGCACCAAGGTGTAGCAGCAGGGTTAGGAAGGTTAAGAAGTAGTAGTTGCACAACTTGGGCACGAGTGTTAAGCACTTGTACATAATATTCACTATCGTAAATAAAGTCCCAAGAATGTCTCCCTGCCAATGGCTTCTTGGTGACTGGGCACATTAGTGTTGCCTGCACCTCGATGGTGCTTATTTTTGCTGTCAGAATGTCATAGATAGGCAACACACAGTTCCGTCATTCTCCATGTGTGCTCTCAGCACCTTTGAGGGTCGGGCTAGCACCACCCCCCCTTCTCTCATCAGCATCTATGACCGGTGACACTGTGCTTCTGAAGTGGTCAGGTGCTGAAGGCTGACAAAGGATCAGGCGCATTTACAGTTTCACAGCTGCGTCTCCATATGACCCCGATTCCAGAACAAAAGAGAGCTGCCCTCAGCCAGACAGCAGTCAGACATTCACAGAAGCTATGTGGAAATCTAGGGAGTGTCCTCACTGCAGGTCATCATCATCCTCCTGGAATCTAGTGACTGTTAAGGCCTCCGCTGCATCTCCATGACGTGAGCCTGAGCACTGAGGGTACGTACGTTACCATCAGCTGCACAGGAGTCAAATATTCACAGATGCAAGGTGAGGATGTCAGGACTGTCCTCACTGCATCTCATCACCATCCTCCATGAGTCTTGTGACTGCAAGGGCCTCCCAAGCATGCCTGCCTCGTCTGGCCAGTGTGATGGCCTCATCACCAACAGCCTCACCTTCAAGGGCCTCATCACCACAACCCCCTTCGATGTCCTCCTCAGCAGAGGAGATGTGCAACTCTTTCATCTCCTCCTCAGCCAGGTCCTCCCCAGGTTGCAGCGCCAGGTTGTGGAGGGCGCAGCAAATGTAGATGATGTGCAACACCCTGGGTGGACTGATTTGCAATGCTCCACTAGACCTGTTGAGGCATTGGAACCTCATTTCCAAAATGTCTATCGTTTGCTCCGCCAAAGTCCGGGTCACGGCATGAGCTGCATTATAGCATCGCTGCAGTCTGAGGCCGCCACATGGGCATCATCAGCTATTCCCTCTGTGGATAGCCCTTGTTCCGAGGAGCCAACCCTGCAGCTTCTGTGGACCCTTGAAGATGTCAGGGATCTGTACCTACTAAGGATGTAAGAGTTGTGGATGCTCCCTGGAAATTCTGCGCAAACCTGCAGGATGTATTTGTGGTGGTCGCACACCAGCTGAACATTCAGCAAGTGGAAGCCATTGCAACTGACATATTTGACCGCTTGTTGCCACGAAGATCAAAGTGCCACGTGAGTGCAGTCGATGGCACCCTGCACCTGTGAGAAACCAGAGGTCTGTGCAAATCCCAGTGCTCTTGCTTCCTGGCTTTCTTGATCCCAGGCGAAATGCACAAAATTCTGTACCTTCACAAAGATGGCATCCATGAACTCCTGGATACACTTGTGTGTGGAGGCTTGCGAGATCTTGCACAGGTCAGTTGTGAAGCCCTGGAAGGAGCCAATAGTGTAAAACTTGAGTACCAAGGTCACTTTTATGGCCAATGGCAGCAGATGCCCTCCATATACCCATGGCGCCAAGTCCTGCAGCAGGTGGCAGATATGATCAACATGTTCCCTAGACATGCGCAGTCTTCGGCAACACTGGTTTGCAGTCATCAGCAGGAATGACAGGCACTGTGTATAGATCCAAAGTCTAGCCAAGCGCCTACGAGCAACAGCTCTATGTGGATCTTCAGCTGCATGTGCAGCAGGCTCTGCCACCCCTTCATCTTGAGAGAGGTGCTCCTCCCTTTGCCGAGCCAGGCGCCTCTGCCGCTCTCTTCTTCTTCTCTGGTCTCTGCAAGCCATGAGGCATAACATTAAATCACCAGGCTCCACGAGCCTGATGTTACCCTCCCGCAGGATCAAAGAGAAAGACATGTGGGTTAGCATATTTGTACCAAGAACCTGAAGTCTGAAGGCCCTTCATACCTGCAGGAAATGCTGGCCACCACTTGGATGGCCAGTATGCAGTGCGCTCACTGACTGTTTGAAACCCCACTCACCTCCGTCCTACTCCACTTGGCCAATTGGTGACAGCTTCGGTCACTGGACTGCAACCTTAATAGAGACACTGCAAGGAGCTGTGAGCCACCAGTGACTGTACCACCTTTCGCAAGGGGATACTACATTTCGCCTAGTTATCCAATTGTTCTGCTGCCCCCTAAAACATATATTAAATTTCAGCCTGCACCCAAGGGGTGAAAAGTTCTGGAGAACTTGGTGGCTCTTTCATGCTTTTGCTTTGCTTGAGTGGGCAGGAAAGCTTCAGAGGCCCAACGATAAGCTTGTCAATGGAGCTGCAGCTGAATGGTCTCAACTGTGGGAGAATGCTCAATTTTGACAAGCTCTTCCAGTGTGTGGCTGCTTCCCTCACCACCCCCCCCCCCCCCCCCCCCCCCCCCCACACCAAACCCCCGGCATGCGCTTGCGTACTTCCTTCAGTCTGTGCTGCTTTGCCACAACCTCTCAAGCCTAGCCTGCACTGGAGCCCTTGCCCTGGAACCACACTGAAAGCCAGCCAGGGAAAAGAGACTTGCTTGTGCCCCCTGCCCCCATACGCTCATCCCCTCCGAATAGGTGGCACCTCTTCCATGATGCCCTATGGGCGATGCTCACGAGCACTGCACAAGGCTGCGTGCACTCACTTCCAAGTTCCCCCTGAAGTTCAGGTCACTAGGTGTACACCTTTTAAAGGCAATCGTGAAGCATGCCGGTCTGAAATCATACGGACATATTCTGAAGTCACACTGAAGTGGGGGGATGACTCTGGCAAGCAGGGCTTATAATGAGATGATAAAATATTGAAGTTATGTTCCTGACACGCGGCAGCGGGAAATGCGGACTTCCATTGACAGATGGAGCAGACAATTGCAAGCTGGTTTCACAACAGCATAAAACCGCTTTCTGGCTTTCTTGTCAGATTGTCCTGTCCCCGCCTGCCATGACACCTGATGCCAACGGGGCCAGAAAATTCCAGCCAAGGGTGACTAGAGATTTAATAAATGCAGCCTTGCTAGCATCAGTCAAATCACAAAACAATCATTTAAAAATACACTGATACCTCTCATCACTTTTAAGGCTTGAACTCAGTTTCTCCTCAATCTCCTTTGATTCATGAGAAACAAATTTAACTGAGTCTTTCCTCATAGAAGAACTTCAAATACAAAATTGTTCAACTCTGAACCCATTCCAATGCAACAATGGCCCGAATTTAGGTAGAGTTGGTGGCTCTACCCACTGACTGAAAAGTCAGGAGCAAGCCCACATCTGCCCAACCGGGAGGTCATGGTCACCAGGCAGTTAACTGTCTGAGGTTGTGGCTTCCACCCTAATGAGGGAGAATGTCCCACCTCCAAGAGCTGCCGGCCATCTCTGGGCAAAGCAGTGCCAAAGAGAAGCCCCGACGAAGAACAGTGATAGAGGCCAGATAACCAGTTAAGTGTGGTGGCTTCAGCAGGACCAGACAGGCCCCTCAAGAAGTAGGGGGGCAGTGGCTGTGGGGGCTTGGGGAGGGGGTGACCCTTGCTGTTGGCAGGGCCCTGTAGGGCACAGGGAGCCCAAACAGAAGTAGCAACCCTTGTCTAAGCATAGAGCCAAGCTGCCAGTGGAAGCAGGTGGGAGACTGGCACAGCACTCTCCTTCGTGCCATCTAGGGTGGGATGGGGTGTGGAAGTTGGGGGGGGGCTAAAGTTATGGCTAATGTGTTCCTGAATATTGTGTGCCAAAACCAAACACAGTAGGGTGAAGTTTAACCCTCTGATGGCAAACTAACACAGTGAAACTAGCTGATCACTCGATTCTGCCAACAAGAGATGGGCCTGGGTCTCAACATCTTGCCCCAGCAAACTGTACATCCAAAAAAGCATTCCACTGTATATATCCACAGGCTATGGACCAAAGGGGAGTCCGGGAAAGTGTGGCTTACATTTTTCTTGACTAGCCCAGAAATGCTATTCTGTTCCTCAATGTGCAGCAAAATTATTTCTGCTAATGTCCATAAATAAGTTGGTGTGGCAATGTAATGCTTGTTTCTTTTTTAATTTCAGGCTCTCTGGAACATGCTCCTTGGACATAATGCTCAAGATGAGAGGAGGCCTTGGAGTGTATTTGTTAGATGTATGCTTGCTCTCATCAGGTGACCTGCTCATGTTGAACTAAGGACAACACAATTTTTCACAACTTTTTGAGGCTTCTTCCTCTTCACCAACCAGTACACCTGGTGCACTCTCTGCCTTGTTTTTGTTTTAAATTGTACAGGATCTCAATTTTCCTGCAGTAATAGTGCATCCACCTGATTCTGGATGGACCCTGGACCATCCGACAGAAGGCAGCAAAGTTGGCAACCGAGTTGAAGTGAAACTGTAAATTCACTGCAGATATTTTAACTCCGCTACAGCTCTGCTTCTGCTAAACAGGCCAGATTAAAATTGCCCTTGATATTCCAAATGCAACTTTATTAATAACCTTTAGTATAGTTCAAAGTTGGTTAATAATATTGCTTATTATGCTGCTATCAATTGTGATTTTCAGAAACGAGGGCAATGTTAACCACTTCCCCCACTATCGGGGTTGGGTGGGGAAGGGAGCAGGTTAATTAAAAATTGTGGCATCCACAACTACCAAGTGTGTGCCTGCCACTGTTTTTATCGCTAAGAGTTGTGAGCTGTGTCCCCCAGTTTGGGGAGGTAGGGTGCTACACTATAATATTTAAATTAGGCTCCCACTAATGTAGTTGGGAGGCTGAACGAAATTTAACAGCTGCAGGCCATGTTTCCTGAGCCCTGAGAAACAAAATGAAGATGGGAGTGTCTGGCTGCAAAAGGAATGTGCTTTTTAGAGCACCCCTTGTGGGCCAGGAAGAACCGAAGTGCCCATCCTTCTGCTTTCTGTGGCTTCTCCTTGCTGCAGCATTTGGCTATCCCCCAACAACCCCGCAAACCCACATATCGAGTCGCCTGGCCCACAATCCCA
Source organism: Carcharodon carcharias (assembly GCF_017639515.1). NCBI lineage: Eukaryota > Metazoa > Chordata > Chondrichthyes > Lamniformes > Lamnidae > Carcharodon > Carcharodon carcharias. The sequence goes on from NC_054478.1 coordinate 72,868,236, forward strand.
GACCCCTGATCTCACCCTCTCAATTATTGGACTCTCCTCCAACAATCTGCATTTTTAACGAAACATGCCCATTTGCATTAAGATGTATATTCTGATAACTTATTTTATTTATAGGTTGGAAATAAGGTAAATTAGTAAAAAAAAACTATCAGTTAGATTGGTGATTATAAACATAATCATAATGTTTTTTTAAAAATGCATATAATATCTTAAAATTATGCGCAGCAGCTCAAAGGTTGCTATTTTTGACATGTTTCTAACAAATTCCTGATCCCAAGCTCTGACTGCTGACTTTGCCACTTAACAATTGGCTCGTTTGGCAATCTGCCAGATGGGAAACATAATTGAAAATGATAATGAGATCCTGCTGTTAAATTCAGTAGGAACTTTTCATTCCCAGGATTTCTCCACTCTTGTGCTTCCCTACCACCCCACTCCCTCATTAACTGCCTCACTATAAATATCAGGCCAAGGAATGAGCATTCAGGAACCTTTAATACTTTATGTAAATAACAATGTTTCTGTTGTATTCCCTCCGAACATGTTTCCAAGGATACTCTCTTCTAGAAACGTAAACCTTGTCATTGCCCTTTGCAGTGTAACTATATCATTTAAAGTTGTATTCTATAGCAAATATTGATTACGTGATTTTGAATGCTATTGCTGTATAATGAATGCTATTAATAATTTTTCCCTTCCAGATGTTGCACCCGGTGCCTCTACTATAATGATGTGTTCTGTTAAATGGATTTTCTATCCAATCCTCTGCTGCCTTGGCAACAGTTTCTGTCACACCATTCCAGCAAATGCATGAATTTCTACTGTAAAAATCTAAACACACAAGCAGTTGGTAATCCTGTTATTATCAGAAGTGTAGCTAAAATCTTCACTATAATCATAAATGGCAAATTTCTTATTACCTGAAGATAGTACACTGACAGGTACCACATCAGGTTATTGATCTGTGACAAAGGAATGGGCTGAAAGTATGAAATTGTGCAAGGGTAATCCAACTGACTCGATTTACTGATGACCAAAAATCATTGTTTTAAAAATGGATGTAAATTGGTGATTAATTACGTATCTTTGAAATTGATACATAGAAATGTAAAAATATGTATGTTTGTGTGTGTAGATGCTAGTGGCATAGTGGCTATGTTACTGGACTAGTAATATGGAGGCTTGATTCACTGATTTAGAGACATAAGTCAAATTTCACAACTTCAGCTGGGGTATTTAATTTCAATTACTGAATTAAATATGGAATAAAAAACTCAGATCAGTAACTGTGACCACAAAGCTACTGTTGTTAAAAAAAAATCTAGTTCGCGAATCACCTTAGAAATCTGCCATCCTTCCATAGTCTGGCACATGGGACAACAATATAGTTGGTGCTTATCTGCCCTCTGAAATGGAACAGCAAGCCATTTAATTATTTCAAACTGCTACAAAGGTTAGTAAGATTAAAATTAAATGCATCATCCAGCATTGGCCTAGGCACCGGATATAACAAAAGGTGTGCCTTTGCCCAGCCAGCACTGCAAAGTCCTCCTCGCAATAGATGGAGAATTCTGTCAAATTTGAGAGAGAAGTTCCACAGACCAGTCAGGTAACAGTCTAGCCATAGTTAAGCTCACAGAAGCATTCCTATCAACCGATGTCCCAGACTCATCCATCCCTGTCCCACTGGCAGAACATGCCCACCAGAGGTGGCGGCAGTGTGGTATAACAGTCAGGAGGGAGTGACCCTAGCGGTCCTCAACGTTGGGCTGAATTTTTGTGGCCTCTTGAAAGTGAGAACTGAGATAGATTATGCCCCAAAAATACTGCTGTCAATTTCAAGGTGCCGATTCCAGTACCGGCAATATCACGAGGGTGGGGGCCAGACAGAACTGGAATCCTGCTCTCCTCCCAACTGAAGCCATTTAAATCAGTTAAAAAGCTCTTTAAGAGCTTGTCAAGGGGTGACTATTACATTTTTAAAGCAGTGGACAGGTTACCCATACCTTCAGAAATTGACCAGCTGACGGCACACAGGTAAAGAATGGGAATTCAGCCCTGGGCTGCCATGCATCGCTACTGGCCGAGCTGGCTGAGCCCTGCAGGATGTAGCTGTCAGACTGGCCCTGTGGCAGATGGGGCGAGAACAGACTTGAAGGTAAAACTTACTTGAAGTAGTCCTCATCAATCTATACGTCACAGATACATCTATCAATGGCAGTATTGATAGGGTAGACAAAGTCCTGTCTTCACATTGAGAACACCCTCCATATTGTGTGGTGGTACGACTATACTGCATGGGATACATTTGTTTTGAATCCATCAACTCAAAACTGGGCATCTATGAGGTGCTGTGGGCCATCAGCAGCAGCAGAATTATATTCCACCACAATCTATAGCCACCTGGGCTACTATATCCTTCACTTTACCATTTCCATCAAGCCAGGTGGTTAACCCAAATTCAATGAAGAGTGTAGAAAATCACGAAAGGAGCAGCACCAGGCATACATAAAAATGAGGTGTTAACCCAGTGAAAACACAACATATGCATGCTAATGAGTGGAAACAACATGCTATGGACACAGCTAAGCATTCTCACAACCAGCAGGTCAAATCAAAGCCCTTCAGCCCTGTCACATCCAGTCATGAATAGTGATGGGTAATTAAACAACAAATGGGAGAAGGCAGCTCCATGAACATCCCAATCTTCAATGAATGTGGAGTCCAGCATGGCAATGCAAAAGACAAAGGCTGAAGCACTTGCACCGATCTTCAACCAGAAATGCCAAATGGATGATCCATCTTGGCCTGCTCCTGTGATATTCACGATAACAGATGCCTACCTTCAGCAAATTCAATCAATTCCACATTATATCAAGGAACGGCTGTGCGCACTCGATGCAGCAAAGACTATGGGCCCAGACAACATCCTGGCTGCAGTGCTTAAGATTTGTGTACCAGATCCAGTGCCACCACTAGCCAAGCCCTTATAGCTTCAACGCTGGCATCTACCTGAAAGTGGAAGGTTGCCCAGGTATGTCCTGTCCACAAAAAGGATAGATGCAATCACACCAATTAGCACCCATCAGTCTACTCTAAATCATCAGCAAAGTGATGGAAGGTGATTCACCTAGTTCTGTCGAAGGATCATGAGGACTCGAAACGTCAACTCTTTTCTTCTCCGCCGATGCTGCCAGACCTGCTGAGTTTTTCCAGGTAATTCTGTTTTTGTCATCACAATGCCACCCATCGACACGTTTTTACCCAATACCTTACCTGCTCATTGATGTTCAGTTTGGGTTCCACCAAGACAACTTGGATCGAAACTTCATTATATACTTGGTTCAAAAAATAGACGAAAGAGCTGAATTCCTTAAGTGAATTAAGAGTGACTGCCCTAGACACAAAACAGTACTTGACCAAATGTAGTATCAAAAACTCCTAATGAAATTAAAGTCAATGGGAATCTGGAAAATATTTCACTGGCTGAACTCATACCTAGCACAAAAGAAGATGGTTGTGTTTGGTGGAGGCCGATCTTCTCAACTAGAGGGAGCATCGCTGCAGGTGTTCTGCAGGTAAGTGTCCTAGGCCCAACATTCTTCAACAGCTTCATCAATGATTTGGGCTGATAAGTGGTAAGTAACATTCATCCCACACAAGTTCCAGGCAAAGATCATCTCCAATAAGAATCTAAATATCTTCCCGTAACATTCAACAGCATTACCATTGCTGAATCTGACTTTATCAACATCTTGGATGTCACTGCTGATCAGAAAGTTAACTGAACCAGCCATGATTACGGTGGCTGCAAGAACAGTTCAGAGATTGGGTATTCTGTGGGGAATAACTCACTTCTTGACACCCCAAAACCTTTCCAATAGCTTTGAGGCAAAAGTCAGGAGTGTGGTGGAATAGTGTACACCTGCCTGAATGAGTGCAGCTCCACAACACTCAAGAAGCTTATCATCTAGGGCAAAGAAGCCTGCTTGATTGGCACCCCATCCACCAGCTTCAACCTTCACGCCCTCCACCACTGAAGCACCATGGGTGCAGCATGTACCATCTACAAGATGCACTGCAGCACCTCACCCTGGCTTTGGCACAGCTCTTTGCAACCCCACACGTTCTACCACCTAAAATTTCAAGGGCAACAGAAGCATGGGAACAGCACCACCTACAAATTCCCCTCCAAGTCACACGCCATCCTGACCTGAAACTATGTTGCTGTTCCTTCATCACTGAAAGGGAGTTTCAGGGTTTTAACCTATCTAACAGCACTGTGGGTACACCTACATATGGACTGCAGTAGTTCAAGGCGACTCACTACCACCTTCTCAAGGGCAATTTGGAATGGACAATAAATGCTAGCCTTGCCAGTGGCACCCACATCGATAAACGAATAAATAAAAAGTGGATTCCTGAGCACTTATATATTAATCTAAGATTCAGTAAATAATTCCTTCCTTGTAATGAAATCACTAAATCACTGACTTTGATATTAATGACTTCATGACACATGAGAATGTGTCGGAGGGTGAGTGGGTTAAAATTTTTCAAAATGGCAATCTCCTGGTGCAGAATGATTTTCCCGGGGTGGGGAAGCATGGCAGTGGAAAGGAGATGGGACTGCCAATCATAAAAATGAGTGCCCTGTAGCATCCTTTGTGAACCAGGAGGCCAGGAGAAGCAGGAGCAGTCTCCCACCTCCCCTCTATCAACTGTGATCGATTCAACACGCCACCCCACCTACAAAGCAACAATTTCTGGCCTTCTCCCTGAAATGGCCACTCTAAGCGCCTCCCCCCTCTGCTACCCAAGAGCACCAATCTCCAGTGTCTACTCCTACTGTAATGACTTCTCCTACAAGCTGTGCCAGCCCCTTGGCTCTCTTTCCCCCCACAAAGCACCAAACGTTAACCTCCCCATCCTTCAATGGCCTCTCTAACCTTGGCATCAATCCCAACCACCCACCCCCACCCCACGCAACTAATTCTCAAGCCATTCCCCACCACCCCAATTGCTAGGAAAATCATAGCATGGGCCCCCTACCGCGGTGTCCTTTGGCTGGTTTTCCTGCCAGACAGCTGACCACTTGTCAATTTAGCTGGTTGCTGGGCAGAACATAAGAAATAGGAACAGGAGTAGACCATTCAGCCCCTTGAGCCTGCTCCACCATTCAATCAGATCATGACTGATCTTCTTGTGTTTCAAATTCCACATTCCCATCTACCCCCAATAACCTTTGATTCCCTTGCCTAAAAAGAATCTATCTACCTCTGCCTTAAAAATATTCAATGGCCCCGCCTCCACTGCCTCCTGAGGCAGTGTTTTTCAAAGTTGCACAACCTTCTGAAAGAAAAAAAATTCTCCTCAACTCTGTCCTAAAAGGGCGACCCCTAATTTTAAAACAGTGCCCCCCTGGTTCTGGACTCACCCACAAGAGGAAACATCCTTTTCACGTCCACCTTGTCAAGGCTGATCAGGATCTTGTACACTTCAATCAAATCACCCCTCACTCTTCTAAACTACAGTGGAAATAAGCCCAGTCTGTCCAAACTTCCCTCATAAGACAACACACTCATTCCAGGTATCAATCTAGTAAACCTCCTCTGAACCGTCTCCAATGCACTTACATCCTTCCTTAAATAAGGAAATCAAAACTGCACACAATATTCGAGGTGCAGTCTTACAGATGCCTTGTATAACTAAAGCATAACATCCTTACTTTTATGCTCAATCCCTCTTGTAATAAAGAATAGCATTCCATTAGCCTTCTTAATTACTTGCTGTACCTGCATACTAACTTCTTGTGACTCATATACCAGAACACGAAGATCCCTCTGCACCTCAGAATTATGCAGCTTTTCATTTCCATTTAAGTAATACTCTGTTTTTTTGTTCTTCCTACCAAAGTAAACAACTTCACATTTTCCCACATTAAACTCAATTTGCATATCTTTGCCCACTCACTCAACCCATCTATATTCATCTGCAACCTCCTCATGTCCTCTTCATAACATAATTTCCTACATATCTTTGGGTCATCTGAAAAGTTAGCTACCATGTCTTCACTCCCCTCATCTAAGTCATTGATGTAAATCATAAAAAGTTGAGGCCCCAGCATAGACCCCTGCGGGACTCCACTTGTCACATCCTACCAATTCGAAAAAGACCCATTTATGCATACTCTCTGCTTTGTGCCAAGCAGCCAATCTTCTATCCATGCTAATGTGTTACCCCTAACACCATATGTTTTTATTTTCTGTAATAACCTTTGATATGGCACCTTATCAAATGCCTTCTGGAAATCCAAGTACAGTACGTCTCCAGGCTCCCCTTTATCCACAGCACATGTTACTCCTTCAAAAACCTCCAATAAATTGGTTAAACATGACTTTCCTTTCACAAATAAATGCTGACTCTTCCCAATTGCCTTGAGGTCTTCTAAATACCCAGCTATAACCTCCTTAATAATCGATCCTAACAACTTTCCCATGACAGACGTCAAGCTAACTGGCCTAGAGTTTCCTCTTTTCTGCCTTCCAGGAGACAGAACACAAAAGTTATCAGATGTTGCCATTAAATTCAGGAGGATCTCCGTATTCCTGGCTTTGATGTATTGCCTGGCAGTCACCCTTCCATACATTCTGCCCATAAGTATCAAGGAGATTATGTGCTCCATGCATACTTGCCAAACATCAGCATTTCACTTCAATAATTAGCATTTTGTTGTTCATCCCAGCTTGTTGGCATTTACTAAAAAGATTCACCATGAACTCTACCAACCCAGTGAGAGTGCTATTGCTTGTGGAAGAGAAACCAGCTATTTATGCTATAAGCAGCAAATTTCATGAAAACTGTAGTTTACCCACAGCCTGCAGCAGAACATAGGCAAAGATTGTATTCAGGAGAAAAGAATAATCATGATGAAGTGGAAAACTGATGGTAATCACTTGTGTATGGATTCCTATAAGTGGAGTAATGGATCATAAAGAAGAAAAATTGTTTGCATTGTGATAAGGCATAGATTGCAATAAATGTGGTAAGGGGCAGCAATGAAAGGATGGAAGAGAGAGGGTGAAGCTACATGGTGCAGAAAAGGGAGAAGATTGGAAGCAGCCTTGGCAATGGAAAGTAGGAGGGTGTGAGGATTAGCTGAAACTGGAAAGGGAGATTTTATTTTGTGCAGAGAGGGGAGAAAGCATCCTCATTTTCATAAAGGGGCAAGCCAAGGGTGCCTGGTTGAAAGGGGTGGGAACAAAAAACATTTGTTATTTAAAAATACAAAACGTAAAAGGAATTGATTGCAGGACTTCTGTGCTATCAGCAGAGCCTGATAGTTATCTCTAGCATGGAGCTGGCAATTCACTCTCATTGATAATTAATTTCTTCTCTGTGGATGTTGAGCATTCTAACACAATCTCTCTCCCTGGTTACCGCATAGTAACAAAGGGACCTCTGGTATCAGCGTGTAAACAAACTGAAAACTACTTTCAAATTTACAGAACATAATCAGTGACACATCCCCACAAAAAGGACAAAAACAATTCACATCATGCACCATAGTAGTAATGCTCACGTTAAATGTGAAAAGCTTTGGTACTTTTTTTAATTAAATAAAATTTATCACCATTCCAAGCCTGCCGAAATTGAAGCACCATCTTTTAAAAAACACACTATTAAATGTTTTCTTCACTCAGGTCACTCAGGCATATGGGAAGGAAAAAAGTGCCTGAAAAAGACCTATTCAGCTACTGTTAAAGAAAATAAATCTTCATATAAGATGACTGTTGGCCATGCTCCAGAAAGTTCCTTTGAGTAGATTAAAAATACTTAAAAGCACAGTGCAGTGATAATAATTTTTGATCTATATTGCATATTTGATTCTGTCAAGATGGTTTATTTTGTTGTACTAGAAATGAAGCCATTACATACTCCCCCATAATTATTGAATATTCTAACATGAAAAATGCAGATTCTCTCCTTGGTTACAAAAAAGCAGCAAAGGGACTTGCACCAAGAACACATAAGCAAACTGAAAACAGCCATCAAAGTTACAGGACATAACAGGGCACTAAAACCTATACACAAACAGCCCAGCAATTCCCATCATATGACAGTTATACACTGCAGTAGAATCCTAACTATGGGAATCTCAGTGTAACTTATATTTTTAAGTGAAGGAAAACTCAGCACTCCAACCTTGCTCCCTAATCTATTTCCAAATTCTGACAATACCTTTCTAGTGCAGCGCAGGAAACAGTTGGAACTCAAAAAGTGGAAAAAGCAGTAGGCCCAGAGACATAATTCTTAGAACTTGGAGGGAAGCAAGACAGGGAATAGCAGAAACTATGACCACAGCCTTTCAAAACACTTCAAAAGAACTGGGAGGATTGAAAATGTAGCATCTCTGTTTAAAAAGGGGTAAAGTAGGTATTATAGATCAGCCAGCCTAACATCAGTAACAGTCAGGTTTACATTAAAATTAATGCTAATTTCCACTGATTATATTGCTACTCAAGGTAGAATTTTACATTTGGCGTCCGGGGGCGGGCCCGATATGCCGGAACGTTAAATGACCCACGATGATGTTGGACGTGCGTCCCAACATCATCGCACTGTCTCACGATGTTTCATTCGGCGGGCGCGCACCAGTCAGTTGAGTGCCCGCCGATAACTGAAAGGCCTATTAAGGCCATTAACGTACTAATTAACTCCAAATTTGCGCTGCCTGTCCAACCTAACGGTTGGCTGGCAGGCAGGCGAAAAGGTCAAGTGGGCTTTACGTCTTTTAGGAAACCTCATCCCGAGCAGGACGAAGTTTCCTAAAGCTAGTACAGTTTATATAGGAGCTTTATTTTGAAAATAAAACTATGTCCCATCTCATGTGACACAGTCACATGAGGGGACATACTTCAGTACATTTTTAATGTTTTTAATAATTTCTTTAAAAAGCGCTTCAATCTCCGAGGCAGCTCCTTGCCTCAGGGAGATTGAAACGCTCTTTCGCGCACATGCTCCACAACCGGCCACACCCGCTCCTGCCAAGTCTGCCCGACCATTGTAAAATCCTGGCCTTAATTTCTATAGAAGTCAATGAGAAGTAAAATAGGACAAGATTAAAATTTGATCATGTCAGTTGTTTATTAGGCAAATAAATTGTTAAAATTACACCAATAAAAATAAGCAGCTCATCTGAAATTATTTCCACCTCAAACTCATACAACACTAACTGAAAAAGTAAGCAATGTCTGCTTGATTGCTTTGAACACTTTTCAGTCCCACCTTCCAATCAAGTGTAAAATTCCAGTTGCCACCTGCAGATTGGCCTTAAGAAGCCTTTAACTGGCCCAATGGGTACTCACCTCCTGCAGGCAGGGCAGGTAGCTATCACTGCCGATCCTGCCTGGAGGTGGTACTCTGGCAGGAGACTGGAAAGTCAGCCAGTAGCAGGAAATTGTGGGAATCCGCCAGCATCCAGTCCCACTGCCTCAGGAAAAAAAATAATTCTGCCCTTTGTTTCTATCAGATCACAGCAATGCAGCTGACTCTTAATTGCCCTCTGAAATGGCCTAGCAAGCCATTCAGTTCAAGGGCAACCAGGGATGGGCAACAAATGCTGGCCCAGCCAGCAACACCCACATCCGATGAAAGAATAAAATAATACAACAGCCAGTTCGCAGACTCAGTCAGAAATTTAAATGCCATGCTAGCCACCAACCATTTAAATATCCCCATTCCCAATCAAAGTGCTATGCCTGTGGGAAAGTCCGTCATATCCAGGCAACATGAAGGGGTAAAAGAAGAGTACAATAATGTTCCTGGTCGTGGTAAAGCTCCAGGTCACAGCCAAGCACTAGGTTGAGGTTGTGCTAGATCAATAGCCAGTTCAAGAATATGGAAATCCTTAAATGCACAAATGATGGATGACATAACAGAAGTTGATGTTACTGAGCAGGAAGATTGAGTTGGACTCAAAGAGCAAGAAAAACAACATATCGAAGGTGAGAGTAAACAGGGCTGAAGATAAAATTCCAGCGTCCACAGTAAAAACGAAAGTCAGAGGTTACAAACTTACGGTCATTGTTGACACAGCTGCAGCTGTTATCTTAGGAGAGTAGAAGAAGTCCCTAATTCACATTCCTTTACCTAAAACTGGGGTGAAACTGACTAGTTATTCCAATAACTGTATTTCAGTGTTAGGTGAAGTTAGTGTTTGGGTGAAATATAATGGTACATCCTATTACTTGTCACTGGTCATAGTAGATGGGGAATAAAGTGCCCCTGATGGGAAGGAATTGGCTGAAGAAGATACGGTTAAAATGGGCTGAGTTAATACAGTAGGGATCAGTAAGAGTATGTCTGACATTGAGAACATAAAGTGGTCTTTGAGCAGGGAGGACCTAATAATAAAATTCACCATTAGTATAATATTAAATATCCTAAGTCAGCAGATCATGCAAATGTGGGCATCGTTTTGAGAATTCCTGTGAAGACTGATTCATTTCTAGTCACTGAGTTATCTGTGAATTACTTTACATACACAAAATGACATGCCAGTGTCTGCCAGACACTGTCTTGCAATTAGTAAAGAAAGGTGCAAAGATGTAATGCTTAGTAAAGGGCTCAATGATGTCATGAATGGCTGGCCGAAAGAGTGATTATGAGAAATTGCAGGAGTATTTCAACTGTCGAAATGAACTGAATGTAGATCAAGGCTTCTCCTATAGGGGTTTCAGAGTCATCATTTCACCGAGGTTTAGACAGAGATTGCTAGGGGAACTTCATCAAAGACTGTCGACTCTCCTTTGATTTGGTCATGAGTTTCTGCTATGGATCTTCAGGTGACTGAACAGGCTGATTCTCAACCTGCAGGTCTTTGAGCACATGGGGCAAGATGTCCCACAAGGTAGTGGGATCCGGACTGCAGGATTTGCTTTCCACCTCTGCCGCCATTCTGCCTCATCATTAAGGAATTTGGACTTGAAGCATGATGCAATTTGACAGACAATTTGATGCAATTTTGAACAATTAGTAGCAAGCTCCTCCCAGTCATTAATGTCAATCTTTGAAGAGAGCTTCGAAGTGTCTTTGAAGCATTTTCTGTGTCCTCCCCTGGAATGCTGGCCACTTGGGAGTTGAGAAAACAGCACATGGTGGGGGAGGTTCTTAGCGGACATCCAGACACAGTGTACAACTCCATCGAAGTTGATTTTACAGGAGTTTTGCCTGAATGGAGGAAGACACCAGCATTTGTTTGACGATTCTCCCATTTTCTTCCTTTGGAATGGCACTGAGGACTTCAACATCTGAATAAAATTTTTCCTTAACATCTTCATTAAAGTCAAGGGTTGGGGCATAAGTGCTGATGACAGTGGCATATTCACTATGACTGAGCTGTAAATGAGCCATTCATTTATACAATTGGGGAGTTCTGCCAGTGCATCCAAGATCCAATTCAGGAAGGCATCAGAGTCACTTTCAGACTCTCCTTTCCAATAGAAGGGTATCCGCCTGCTTGTTCCCTCAGCGGGCCCTCCCCAGAGGGCAGAAATGTCAATTAGGAGTCCTAGTTGATAGCATGTGTAATTGCAGTTTTTCTTTCCGGACAGTCACTTGAGATTATCCATGAGTGTTTGAATATTCCAAGTTGCAAAATTTGAAGTTTTCTTTCTTTGACCATGAAGATGGTGATTCCTCAGGGATGTGGTTCCCCAACCAGGAGAAAGTGGAACAGCCTGCTTTTATAGCACCTTTTCTAGACCCCTTCCCATTTGGGATCAGCAGAAGTTATCCTGAAGAGGATTTCTCAGCCACAGCTGCTGCTGCCAAAGATGCCTCTGTCCTAATACAGGTGTCCAATGATCTTCATGCATCTGTCACCTGTGTGCAGGTTCTTCATTAGGAACTTCCAGGTTCACAGACATGCCTCTGTTGCCAAATCTCCATTGCCACAGGACTTGGCAAATGGACCTCAGTAGAAGTCTGCCTGTGACTTTGTTTAACGTGGGGACCTTGGGGGCGCCATCAATGTCCACATTATCTTGACAGGTTGGTGGTCTGATTTCAGTGATGTGTTGAACCACAATCACAAGGACCACCTTGCCGATGCAGCCTTCTTCCACCTTCACAGCCGATGAGACGCACAGTCTTCTTTTGCTTATTCTACCATTCAGGAATTTTTGGACCACACTTGGCTTGATACCATCCCCCAACCTTGCTACCAGAGATAGCCATGTCAAGAGCAAGGAATTCCTGATGGCATCACTCAAGCGATCGTCAGAGCACACAAGCTTCTCCACCATGTGAAGGTAGAGCACACAGGGATAGTGTGCATGAAAGCAGTAGCAAGAAACTATTTTTGGTATGCAAATGTAGATAGAGATATTGAAGAGTTCAGAACATCATATAATTGTCACAGCGTACAAGGAGACCCTTTGGCCCATCATGCCTGCACCGGCTCTCCAAATGAGCAACTCCCTTAATGCCATTCTCCTGCCTTCTCCCCATAAATCTATACATCATTCCTTTTCAGGAAACAATCAAAATGGAATTAAACCATTTCAATTGAACCTGCTTCCACCACACTTTCAGGCAATGCATTCCAGAGCTTAACCACTCGCTGTGTGAGAAAGTTCTCATGGCACTTTTGCTTCTTTTGTCAATTACTTTAAACTTGTCCCCTCTCATTCTCGATCCTTTCACAAGAGGGATTAGTTTCTCTCTATCTACTCTGTCCAGACCCCTCATGATTTTGAATACCTCTACCAAATCTCCTCCCAGCCTGCTCTTCTCCAAGGAAAACAGCCCTAACTTCTCCAATCTATCTTCGCAACTGGAGTTCCTCATCACTGGAACCATTCTGGTGAATCTTTTCTGCAATCTCTCCAATGCCTTCACATCCTTCCTAAAGTGCGGCATCCAGAGTGGACATTATATTCAAGCTGAGGCCAAACTAGTATAAAAGCCAGATACTGGAGATGCTGGAAATCTGAAACAAAAACAGGAAATGCTGTTAAAAATAATCAGCAGATCTGGCAGCATCTGTAGAGACAGAAACAGAGGGCTCTCAAAAAGAGTCATGTTGGACTCCAAACAGTAACTCTGTTTCTCTCTCCACAGAGTTAACATTTTGAGTCTAATATGATTCTTTTTTGGAACCCTCTGTTTGTGTGTGTGTCTTAATTAAATTAAAGATAGCTGGCCTGAAGGCTTTGATGTATCAGAAGAGAAGCTAAGTTTGAAATGTTAAATAGATAAACATGGCTGAATTTTTAAAATGTAAGGTGTAAAGGGAAAATTTGCATTTTTTGATAAACCAGCGTAATTTAAATTTCAAAAGAGGTGGTAAAATGTTACACTTAGCCAAACAGTGTGTTTATTTTTCCCAAAGCTTACTGATAAAATTGGTACTATGAAGGATTTTTATTATTAGAAAAGTAGAGTTGAAAAGACATATTGAGACAATGGGGTTTACATTAAAAATAGAGAAATCTGTATAAAGAAGACGAGGTTATGTGTAAGAGGAAGGTATTCCAAAAACTAACAAGTATGAAAAGCCTCCAGCCCCTAAGCCTCAAGTTGCTGTTTGCACGAACTGAAGTGAAGAAAACTCACTTTGAATTTGACTGTTCAGGGTATTGTGTTACCTTGCCTGGGTCTTTTAAAATCTGTATGTTTTACTGTTGCCTTAACGGAGGTGTGACTGGGAGTTAGACCAACTAAGGGAGCTAGGAATTATCATAGTAGTAATTTGTAAACCTATGTATATGCTTAAAATCATTTTTTATTAAGAAAAGTTTAATTTAGTTTTGTAAGAAACCTATAAGACTCAGTCTAATTACTATTGAATTCAAGGTTCATATCTTGCAATAAATACAAATTGTAAAAAAGTTGTGGCAGTTATTTCAAGTTTCCCTCTGGGATTTGAACAGCTCAGCATTTACCAACCACTGTGCCATAACAAAATTGGGGGCTCTTTGCAGGATATATTTGAAATTCCTGGATTGGTTTAGAGTTGGTGAATCTTAAGACTATGAGTACGAGAAGCACTTTGAATTCAGGAGTTGGTGTGAGGTTTTCTTTTAAGTGGTGAGACTACAAAATAATTTTGGCAGTTGCTAAGACTTATCTGGGAGTTGAAGCTATAACTTTGGTTGGTTTACAAAAGGCAAATAAAGCTAAGTTAATGGAATTGGCAGATAAGTTACAATTAGGGTTACCTGCAGGGATAAGGAAATCAGACATAATTGAAGGTGTAGCACAGCATTTAAAATTTGAAGGAATACCTGAGACATCAAGTTCTCCAAGTGGTGGTTCATTGGAATGGGTTCAAATTCAGTTGCAAATGAAAAAATTTGAGCTCGAGGCAGGGGAAAAAGAAAAGGCAAGAAAAAGGGCCTGTCAAAGGGAACACGCAGAAAGGGAGGAAAGAGAAAAAGAAAGAGACAGAGAATTCCAGCTTAAAATGCTGGTGGTTAAAAAAGAGACACCAGGAGGTGAGGAAGGACTTATTTCCAGATCAGAAGCCAGTGGGGAGAAGTTTAAATTTGTACAAGCTCTTCCAAAGTTTGAGGAAAGAGATGTTGAAGCATTCTTTATTTCATTTAAGATAGCTAAATAGATGAAATGGTCAAAGGAGAACTGGACATCATCATTACAATCAAGGTTGGCGGGTAGGGCACATGGAGGTTTATGCTTCATTATCAGAAGAAATGTTGGTGAACTATGATGTGGTAAAAAAAAGGCTATTTTGAGTGCATATGAGTTGGTTTCTGAGGCATACAGGTAGAAATTTAAGAATGAGAAAACAGCCTGGGCAAATTTATATTGAGTTTGAAAGAGTAAAATAAAGTAATTGTGACCAGTGGATATGGATATTAAAAATAGAGATGGCAAATACAGCTCATAGAGAGGTAGTTATTTTAGAAGAATTTAAAGATTCAATTCCTTCAGTAGTGAGAACTCATGTGGAGGAACAGAGGGTTGAAATGGTAAGACAAGCAGCAGAGATAGCTGATGATTATGAGTTCGTTCATAGAGCTAAACATATTTTTCATCGCCCTTTTATAAATCAGAGAAGGATGGAAAGTGGGAAGGTGAAAAGGTGAGTAGTCAGGGAAGAGAAGGAGTAGGTGAAAATTCGCAGAAACTTTTGTTCAGAATAAAAAGGAAGGTGTTGAGCATAGAAGTGACGTTCGAAAATTGAAGTGTTTTAATTGCAATAAAGTTGGGCACACGAAACCAGTGTGTTGGAAAGCGCAGGGAAAATCTGTTGGGGTTATTGGGTTGCAGAAAAGTTCTGGAAGTAAAAGTAATGTGGGTTTTGAGGTTCAGGCACAGGAAAAACCAGTGGTTTGTGTATAAGTAAAATGGGAAGAATCAGTGATAGGTAAAGAAGTGGGAATGTGTTCACAATTTATCCAAAAGAATTGAGGAGCAGGTTGCAAAAATGTTTAAAGATTCTGTATGAGAAGGGGAAGTCTTTCCATGTATGCAGGATGGAGTAGGTAGAGGTGTTAAAGTTTTAAGAGACACAGGGGCTAGTCAATCCTTAATGTTGTGGGACAGTGACATTTGTTGGTCAGAAGGAGTATTGCAGGAGCAGGTGATAATGTGAGGTTCATGGAGATGCTAAACTTATTCCATTGTGGAAGGCAAATTATAAAAGTAAGTGTAAAGCAGGTGAAGTGATTGTTGGAGTAGTGGAAAAGCTACCCATTGCATGGGTTCAATTTATTCTGGGTAACGATATAGCTGGGTCACAGATGCTGGTGATGCTTATGATAACTGAGCAGCCTGTAGAAGTGTTTACAAAGTGTTGCAGAGAGGGCATCCTGGATTGTTTCCAGATTGTGTGATAAGGAGATCACAGGCTCATGGGTTGAAACAAGAAGAGCAGGGGGAAGGTGTGGAAGTCCAATTAATTGGCACTGAATTTGATAACATTGTTCAGGAGGAAAGAACAGAGGACACTGCAGCTGAGGTGTTTAACTTAAGGCAGTTAGTGGAGTTACGGAAAAATAATTTGCAAATAAAACTGTTATATCAGACAGCTTGCTCAGAAACAGAGGCAGAATGTATTCCAGAATGTTTAAAGGTAATATTTTAATGAGAAAATGGTGGCATTTTTATGCTTCAGCAAATGAAAACTGGAGGGAGGTGCATCAGATTGTAATACCATTTGGATATAGAAATGAGACTCTGAGGATAGCTCATGAAATTCCAATGGGGTACATTTAGGAATTAGAAAGACACAGGTGAAAGTACAAAAACATGTTTTGGCCTGGATTGCATAGGGATGTAGTCAAATTCTGTAGAACATGTCACACACATCAGGTGAAAGGGAAACCACAAGCAGTGATTAAGCCGGCATCTTCAATTCCAATTCCAATTCCAGCATTTGAAGAACCTTTTACTAGGGTCATGATTGATTGCATAGGACCCCTCCCTAAGACTAAAAGTGGAAATCAGTACTTACTGACAATAATGGATGTATCTACCAGGTTTCCTGTAGCGATACCTTTGAGAAATATTACAGAGCTGTGGAAGAGTTAACTAATATTTTTACAATATATGGTTTACCTAAAGAAATACAATCAGATCAGGGTTCAAATTTCATGTCACCGCTGTTCAAGGAAGTAATGAACAGTTTCAGGATAAAACACTTTAAATAAACAGATTACCATCCTGAGTCACAAGTGGCTTTGTAAAGATAGCCTCAAACTCTAAAAACTATGATGTATAGTCACGATTATCCACAGGATTGGGATAGGGGAGTTCCATTCTTGTTATTTGCTATTAGGGATGCTCCTAATGCATCGACTGGTCTTAGTCCTTTTGAGCCAGTTTATGGTCATGAGGTAAGGGGACAACTGAAATCGATTCATGAGAAATTGATGGATAAAAATTCAGAAACTACTCTCCTGGATGATGTATCAACTTTAGAGAGAGCATGTGAGTTGACTAGGAAACATTTAAAGATATCACAGCAAGTAATGAAAGTGAGGGCAGACAGGAAAGCTCGTAGTTTTGTTGCTGGGGAGAAAGTGCTAGTCCTATTACCACTACTGGGTGACTTGTTAAAGGCAAGGTTTATTGGACCTTACAAGATTGAAAAGAAATTGAATAAAGTAAATTATTTAATAAATACTCCAAATAGAAGTAAAAAGCAGTTTTGTGTCATGCAATTATGCTTAAAAAGTACTTTGACAGGGAAGAGGACCAAAAGGAGGTATTAGTGGTGTTTAATAATGAAAAAGAGGTAGAAATGCAGGATTCTGAAATTGATTTTCCACTAATCAAATTGGATAATGAGGGGGTACTTGAAAATTTAAATGTAATGTTGAATTACCCTCCAGACAAGTGTCAAAGTGATTTGGGGAAGCTATTGCAGTCACAAAGCTATTTGTGGGAATAAGCTGGGGAGGACAAATTTAGCTATACATGATGTCACGATTGCATGACACATCCTCTGCTTCTTCATTCTGTCTGGAATATTTATTAAATAATTTACTTCACTCAGTTCCTTTTCATGATGTATGTATAGGAGTTTCATCTTCGATGAGGCAACATTCTTATAGATTACATTCGGCAAAGTTATCACAAGTACAGAAGGAATTGAATTCATGCTCCAAAATGATATCTAGTTGCAGCAACCGGAGTTCACCTATTGTGCTGGTACCAAAACCAGATGGAACACAAAGAGTGTGTGTGGACTATTGAAAGGTAAATGCAGTGACAAAAGCAGATTCACATCCTCTACCGCGGTTGGAAGATTACATTGAGATAAATTTTGATTGTCCCACTTTCTCAAAGATAGACTTGCTAAGAAGATATTGGCAAGTACCATTATCAGAGAGACCAAAGGAGATGTCAACTTCTGTGACGCCAGATGGACTATATCAGTTTGAAGTTATGCACAGTCTTTGTGTTCCATCTGGTTTTGGTACCAGCACAATAGGTGAACTCTGGTTACTGCAACTAGATATCATTTTGGAGCATGAATTCTATTTCCTTCTGTACTTGGTATGAAAAATGCACGTGCAACATTTCAAAGACTGACAAAACAATTGCAGGTTTGACAGTTGTGCCATTTATATTGACAACTTGATAGTTTTCAGTCAGATGTGGGAGGAGCATTTACAGCATCTGGGAGAATTGTTTTGTCAATTCCAAGTAGTTAATTTGGTGATGAACTTGGCTAAAAATGAATTTGCATAAGCGCAAGTTACTTATCTAGGCCATACTATTCGTCATGGCAAGGTGGCTCTGAGAGAAGTGAAAGTCAAGGAATTTCCCTGTGCCTACAACATAATGAGAAGTTTTGAGATTTCTGGGCCTGAGTGGGTTTTACTGGAAATTTGTACCAATTTTTAGCAGTGTGGGTGCTCCACTGACTGAATTATTTAAAAAAAATAAGTTTCAATGGACACAGGAGTATCAGAAGGCATTTGACAGTTTGAAGACTGTATTAACTACAACACCAGTTTTGGAAGTATCCAACTATGTCAAGCAATTTAAGTTCACCATTGATGCAAACGATATAGGCATTGGGGCCATACTGCTACAAGAAGATGAAAATGGAACTGAAAAACCAATAGGGTATTTTTCATGAAAGCTGAATGTACAACAGAGGAGATATTCAAAGATCGAGAAGGAAACTTTGGGTCTGGCATTAGCAATGCAACGTTTTGAAATTTACATTGCAAATAATTCATCAGAAACAATTGTTTATACAGATCACAATCTTTTAAAGTTTCTGGACACTGAGACAAAAGTGCAAGGCTATTCAGATGGAGTTTATTACTGCAACCATTTGATCTACAGAGACCTGCTGGAGGAGGAAATCTGATTGCAGATGCATTGTCAAGATATGAAGCTTAAAGAGAAAACTGGACATTTAAAACCTGGACACTGGACTGGAATGATTTCTGTTGATTCCAAGGATTTGTATATATATTGCTGTGTTAATGCATGCATCTGGTAAGGTAATATTGTATTAAGTATAGGAGGTTATGTATGATGAGTTAAGAAAATGAAGCCATCTTTTTAAATTATGAGGTTCATTTTTTTAGTAAGGAAGGGGTGTCAGGAAAACATAGTAATTTTCATAATGTTATTGGAATTTATTGTAAGGTACGAATAGTGGAGGCTGGGTAATGTATGTTTGTGTGACTTAATTGAATTAAAGACAGCTGGCCCGAAGGCTCTGGCGTAACAGAAGAGAAGCTAGGTTTGAAATGTTAAATAGTTAAACATGGCTGAAGTTTTAGAATGTGAGTTGTAAAGGGAAAATTTGCACTTTTAGATAAACCAGAGTAATGAGAATTTCAAAAGAGGTTGTGAAATGTTATACTTAGCTAGAAGAAGCCAAACAGCATGTTTATTTTTCCCAAAGCTTACTGATAATAAAAATCTTTCATTGTGTCAATTTTATTAGAACAGTAGAGTTAAAAAGATGTTTTGGGACAATGGGATTTACATTTAAAAAGGGAGAAACTTGCATAAAGGAGATGAGGTTATGTGTAAGAGCTCTAAGACCTAACAAGCGTGAAAAGCCTCCAGCCTCTAAGCCTCAGGCTGCTGTCTACATGAACTGAAGTGAAGAAAGCACACTCTGAATTCAACTGTTCGGGGTATTGTGCTACTTTGCCTAGGTCATTTAAGGTCTATGGGCAGAATTTTCTGCGTGGCGGGCAGGTGGAGCTGGAGCGAGTGCAGGTGCGCATGGACCCGTTCGGCGCCTGTGATTGGGTTTGCGTCGCCATTTTACGCGGGCGGGCCAATTAAGGTCCACCCAGCCTATTTGCCAATTCCCATGGATAGCAGGAGTGTGCAGGCGGCAGCGGGCATGCACAGACCATCAGGTACAGTGGCGACCCAGCAGCCTTTTTAAATGAAGGCCTGGCAGCCTCCTGTAGGCTGCTCACAATGGCCACTTCGAGGTCACACCACAGGGGGTTGGCTGAGTAGGACACGCTGGAGGGAAAGGCGGAGTAGCAGGCCGGGCTGCAGGGTCTGCCACAGGAGCGGGGTAGGTGCAGAGTAGGCCAACATGCCTCTTGCTTTTCAGATGAATGCCTTGTTGCCCTCCAAAGAGGTGGCAGCATGGCGGGAGGTGCTGGTCCCCCAGGATGGGAGGAGGAGGAGGAGGAGGAGGCGCCCCCCCCCCCCCCCCCCCCCCCCCCACCCCCCCTCGCCCCCCACCACCCAACGACCAAACGTGCCTAGGGGGAGGTGGCAGAGGTGGTGAGCTCCCGTGACGTAGTGCGGCACACTTCAGTCCAGTGCCGTAAGTGCTTCAACGATTTGTTATGCTCTGAAAGGGTGAGTACCATGTTGGCATTGGGCATTTAACCCAGCAGGCAGCCTTAGCCTTTGAGGGCCCCCCACCCCCTAGTCTTACTGTTGTGAATGCTTTGAATCATGTTGGGCATTTCTCCTATGCTGGGTGGGCAAGCAGATAGTGCCAATGCTTAGATCAGCCTGAGTGGTTCATGAGGAGATGGGTTCTCCCCCGCACCATGTGTTGCTCTTAGTCGCTTATGATTAGTCTGGGAGCAACCTACAGGAGATGCAGCTAGGCGTATACTCAGAACTTCAATACATGTCCTATTCATGGCGATGAGATTGTGGAAGGGGAGCCTTAAGGTGTCATGGCCAAGAACCATCTGCTGCTCTCGACGCTGCATGTAGTTGTGCCTCCTTGCTATAGGAGCAAAGACTGTGTGTTTCCTAAAGTGATGTATGCAGAATGTGTCCAAGGTGGCCATTCGGGGGATGTTGGAAGCAGGTGTACTATCTTTATGTGACTGATCAGCAATATCGGGGAGAAGAGGCACTGGCAGTAGCGGGGAGAGGAGGCACTGGAGGCCTGACAAGGGCCACTGTGGTTGGGGTGCGACTTGCACGTGCAGAGTCCATGTGCAAATTGCCACAATGAATGGTCTTCTCTGTTTCTCAGGAGAAGAATGCTCATAATGTGTCAGAGCTTTCGAGGACTGGAGACAGCCAGGCTCACCTGATGGTGCTAAGCCGCTTTGAACAGAAGGCCCAGGAGCTTGAGAGGCGCCACGCGCCCAGGTCAACTGGTGTCGGTGAGGCTGGGGTGGAACGGCCAGGTATTTGAGGCAAACAGTGAGATCCGCAATGTCCTCCCAACATCCATAGCATTGGAGATTGTTTAATTTGTTATTGTTGCAACATTGCTTGGTCATGGACTGATAGAGTCAAAGGTGTGGAGCACAGAAAAAGGTCCTTCAGCCCTTCAAAGATGCACGCGTCAAACACCTTCCTATGCATTCTGATCCAGTTTCCCAGCACTATGCCCATGGCCTTGTATGCCATGGCATCACAACTGCACATCCAAATACTTATTACATGTTAGGAAGGTTTCTGCATCCACCACCCTTTCAGGCAGTGCGCCCCACATTCCCAACACACTGTGTGCAAAAGTTGCTCAACACATCACCTGTCAACCTCATGCCACTTACCTTAAATCTATGCCATCTGGTTACTGATCCTTCTGCCAAGGGGAAAAGTTCCTTTCTGTCAACGCTATCTATGCCCCTCATACGTTTAAACACCTCAATCATGTCACCCCTCAATCTCCTGTGCTCCGGGGAAATAACCCCAGTCTATGCTATCTCTCCTCATAAGTCAAACTCTCAAGTCCCGCCAGCATCCTGGTCAACGACTTCTGCACTCTCTCCACTCCAATCACATCCATCCCGTGAAGCGCATTTCAGAATTGTACACAGAACTATAGCTGTGACCTAGGCAGCGTTTTCTGCACTCGGAATATTACCTCCGTGCTCCTACATTCTATTCCTTGGCTAATAAAGGCAAGTATGGCATTTGCCTTCTTAAACACCTTACGTACCTGCCTGCTACCTTAAGGGACCTGTCAACATGCACAGTAAGGTCCCTCTGATCCTCCTTACTTTCCACGGCCCTACCATTCATCATGTATTCCTGTGCCTTGTTTGTCCTGTCCAAGTGCATAACCTTACACTTATCCACATTACACTCCATTTGGCATTCATCAGCCCATCTGATCAGCCCGTCTATATCCATCTGTAATGTAAGGCTATCCTCTTCACTATTTACCACCCCACTAATGTTCGTGTCCATTGGTTCTGGAAGGTTGAGCACATAATGAGCCGGGGGAAAGGGATGAAGTGTGTCACTGTGTGCACGCTAACTGATCCACTGTCCTTGTTGTTCATTTCAGAATCATCAGAACATGGCCACCAGGAGGAACTGCAGATGCCCCAACTCACACCTGAGGTTCCTCAAGTGTCATATGTCACACCATTTCTGCAAGGCAGGCACCAGGGCAGATACTAGCACCTTAGTGGGCACTGGAACATCGGCTAGTTTCCCGGGGCACAGTCACTGGAGGAGATGCAGAGAGAGCGCTGATGGCGCCAGCAGTCGGAGGATTGCAGGGGACCAGGCACATGCTCAGTCGGTGCCTGATGATGTACCTCTGGAGTCGTCAGCGATGCAGCAGCTGCAGGAAATGCGGCTGGGTGTGCAGGAGCATCTGGGAGTGATACATGAGACTGTGCTTCGCTTGGTGTCTGTGGTGGAGGAGTCTACACGGAGCATGACTGATGCAATGAGCCTCATGGCAGAGCGTCATGCTTTCTCCATGGAGAGAGGCGCCTCTAGGAAAACAATTAGGTCCTCCTGGGGTTACGTTTGATCCTGCAAGCCCTCACAGCACCGGTGGCCACAGCTGGTCAGTGCCAATGTGGGAGATGGTGTGGGCTTCAACCTTCCCAGCTCGTAGTCCATCCATCCACGGTGAGCAGGGAGGTCCGAGGCGACCTCACGTCGGTGGAGCAGCTACCTGTCGTATCTGCTGGCTCCTCTCACGACTCCCACGATGAGGGCACTAGCTGCTCCGCTCCTCTCTCAGTGACCGCATCATCGGGTGAGGCTGCGATGACTGGGGAGATGCCAGCTGCGTAACTGCCATATTCCTCCCAGGCGGGCCCAGCACAGGCTCCACGGGCCAGAGGATGACTGCCAATGTCATCGAAGCCAACAGGACAGCAGACTGCCTCAGATGCCACTCTGAGCGATGGGGTGACACCAAGACATAGCACCCATAAACGAAAGCATTAGGCACCTTGGGCACACCATGGGTTTCTCACTGGTGCTTTTATGTTGGCCCGTAATTAGGTCCTTATAATTTTTTCTGCTTGCGTAATGTTTTGTTTTGGATTTTTGAGAACATCTGATGTTTAAAGTAAAAGTCAGATGTGTTACCATGGTTGAGGGTGGCTCCTTTGTTCTGCATTTGCATGTTCAAGATAAATGTCGCAAGTGTTTGTTTGGACATTCAAGTTTATGTCCAAAGCCCTTCGTTCCTGCTGATGACCTGGCTGATTTAGCACTTAGGTGCTGAGTATGGAAGTGCCAGGCAAGGCTGGTCCTGCTGATCCATTTGTGCTGAGCTAGCTGAAGGTTCGTTGAATCAAAGCCTCCTGGGTCTCTCTGCCTCCTTGGTGTAGTCACAGGTCAGCGTTTAGCCCCTCAGCATTCCCCTGTGCCTCCTCATCCTCAGACAGTGCTGGACTCATCATGTGCAGCCACATCCACTGCGTCAACGTCTTCATCGTCCACTGCATCCACTTTTCCTGCGCAAGACTGTGGAGAGCGCAGCATGCAACCACTATCACCGACACAGGATCGGGGGGTACTGGAGTGCGACCCCTGAGCGGTCCAGGCACTGGAAGCACATCTTGAGAAGACCAATGGCTCTCTCCACCACAGCCCTTGTGGAGGCATGATTCCTATTATATCGCTGCTCAGCATATGTTCTTGGATAAACAAAAACAGAATTGCCTGGAAAAACTCAGCAGGTCTGGCAGCATTGGCGGAGAAGAAAAGAGTTGACGTTTCGAGTCCTCATGACCCTTCGACCGAAACGAAGGGTCATGAGGACTCGAAACGTAAACTCTTTTCTTCTCTGCCGATGCTGCCAGACCTGCTGAGTTTTTCCAGGTAATTCTGTTTTTGTTTTGGATTTCCAGCATCTGCAGTTTTTTTGTTTTTATCTCTATGTTCTTGGATGTTGGAGAGACATCAGGAGCCACCTTCTGAGGGGATAGCCCTTGTCATGGAAGCTGCCTGATTACCTTGCACACATTTGTAGGATCAGCATCCTGTGATCACACACTATCTGCACGTTCATGGATTGGAAGCCCTTCCTGTTGACGAAGGCACCGGGCTCACCTGCTGGCACCTTTATAGCCACATGTGTACAGTCTATTGCACCCTGGACGCGGGGGAAACCAACAATGGTCGCAAAGCCTCTAGCTCGCTGTGTCTGACTTGTCTGGCCCCAGTGGAAGTAGATGAAGATCAATGCATGCCTGAACAGAGCGTTTGTGACCTGCTTGACACAAGTGTGGACAGCTGATTGGGAGACACCGCAAAGATCACCGAGCCCTGGAAGGAGCCAGAGGCATAGAAGTTGAGGGCAACTGTGACCTTGAGAGCCACTGGCATGGGATGTCTGCTCACACAGTTAGGAGAGATCTCAGGACCAATCATCTGACAGATGTAGTTGACTGTCTCCCGTGACAGTTGGAGCCTCCTTCGGCACGGCGCCTCAGACATATTGCCTGTATACCCTGGCAGCAGGATAGTGGCATCTCCTGCGGCCCCTTCCACCTTGGTCTTGGTCCTGCGCCCCTTGTGCCTGCGCCTGTCCTCCCAAAGGTGACTCTCCTGGAGGCTGATTGTCCACTCCTGGCATCCTCCTTATTCTAGCCCTCCCTTCCTCCTCAGAGGAGCTGCCTCCAGTGAACATGTCAGAACGCATACCCAGGCTAAGGGGAGGCCGCCAGAAAGCTGCAGGCCCAATAAAAACTACTGACTGCAGAGTGCTGACCTGAAGGTTCAAGGTACATAGAAAGCTGCTGGAATTCATTTTGAACTGCTGTAGATCACACAAGCAAGTTTAAAGTACTTTCTCCAATAAATACTCCACAAAGCAGATTGACAACCCCACTGAGCCCTCTTATCCCACCCGTGGATGAGGTTCATAAAAAAGTCTCTTACTCGCCTGCCCGTTGCGCCATGTGCCGAGCCGAAGATCGCTCGTGCACCTGAAAATCGCTGTCGATTGATGAATTTAGGGCCTTAACTAGCCCGTTAATTAATGGCGGGTGCGCGTTAAACTTCATTGCGCGCCCGCCCAGTGAAATATCACGATGGCACGCAGTGACATTGGGACGCTCGCCTGATGTCACTGCGTCATTTTACATATTGACGCGCGAGGTCCACCCCCTGCACGTCAAGCAGAAAATTCTGCCCTATGTGTTTTACTATTGCATTAACAGAGGTGTAACTGGGAGTTAGGTTAACTAGGGGAGACAGGAGTTATCATAGTAGTAATTTGTAAACCTACATGTATGCTTAAAAAATTTTTTTATTAATAAAGGTTTAATTTAATTTTGTAAGAAACCTATAAGATTCGGTGGTCTTATTACTTTTGAATTCAAGGCACACATCTCAAAATAAATACAAATTATAAAATAGTTGAGGCAGTTGTTTCAAGTTTCCCTCTGGGATTTGACCAGCTCAGCATTTACCACCTGCTGTGCCATAACAGCCCCTTTTAATAAAGCTTAGGATATTATATGCTTTATTAACTGCTCTCATCCTGTCCTTCCACCTTCAATGACTTATGCACATGTACACCCAGGTCCCTCTGCTCCTGCACCCCATTTAGAATTGTACTCTTCATTTTATTTTGTCTCTCTATGTTCTTCCTACCAAAACGAATCATTTCACATTTCTCTGCATTGAACTTCACCTGCCACCTGTCCGCCCATTCCGCCAACTTGTCTACGTCCCTTTGAAGTTCTACACTGTCCTCTTCACAGTTCATAATGCTTCCAAGTTTCATATCATCTGCAAAATTTGAAAGTGCATCTTGTACACCAAGGTCTAAATCATTAATATATACCAGGAAAAGCAAGGGTCCCAACACTGACCCCAGGGGAACTCCATTACAAACCTCCCTCCAGTCCAAAAACATCCATTAACCACTACTCTCTCTTTCTTGTCACACAGCCAATGTCGTATCCATATTGCTACTGTCCCTTTTATTCCATAAGCTATAACTTTGCTCACAAGTCTGTTGTGTGGCACTGTTTCAAATGCTTCTTGGTAACCCATGTACACCACATTAACACCATTGCCCTCTTGAACCCTCTGTTACCTCTTCAAAAAGCTCCAGCAAGTTAGTTAAAAATGATTTTCTCTTAAGAAATCCATGGCCATAATTTTACAGCCCCATCAAGGCAGGGACAGGGCCGTAAAATGCAGCGAGCCATTCCAAACTCTATTCACTTTGGCAGGACCGTAAAATCCCAGTGGCGTAAAATTCTGCCCCATGCTGGCTTTCCTTAATTAAACCACATTTGTTCATGCACCTATTAATTTTGTTCCGGATTATTGCCTCAAGAAGTTTCCCACCACCTAAGTTAAACTGACTGGCCTGTAGTTGCTGGGCTTATCTTTACGCACTGGTTTGAACAAGTGTGTAGCTTTTGCAATTCTCCAGTCCTCTGGCACCATTCTTGAGTCTAACGAAGGCTGAAAAATTATGGCCAATAGCTCCACAATTTCCACTCTCACTTCCCTCAATATCTTTGGATGCATTTCATCTGGTCATGGTGTCTTATCAACTTTAAGTATAGACAGTCTATTAAATGCTTCCTCCTTATCAATTTTAAGCCTGCTAATGTCTGAATTACCTCCTCTTTCATCATGGCCTAGATAGTATCCTCTTCCTTGCAAAAGATAGGTGCAAGGTATTCAGTTAATACTTCAGCTGTGCCCTCTGCGAAAATCCCCTTTTGGGTCCATAATCGGCCCTACTCTTCCTTGTAGCACTCTTACTATTTATATGCCAATGGAAGACTTTGGGATTTCCCTTTTACGTGAGCTGCCAGCCTCTTTTCATGTGCCCTCTACGCTTCTCTTATTTGGTTTTTCACATCCCCTCTGAACCTTCTATATTCAGTCTGGTTCTCAATTGTATTTTCCACCTGACATCTGTCACAGACACATTCTTCTTTAGCTTAATTTCTAACTGTCATTCTGGGAGCTCTGGCTTTGTTTGCTCTACGTTTCCCTTTCAAGAAATATACCTTGACTGTTCCAAACCATCTCTTCTTTAAAAGGTAGCCTATTGTTCAGCTGCAGTTTTTTCTGCCAACCTTTGACTCTAATTAATTCAGCCCAGATCCATTCTTAGCCCATTGTAGTTGGCTTGTTCCCCAGTCAATTATTCTTACTCTAGATTGTTTTTTCTCCGTTTCCATAGTCAGCTTGAGCTTTATGATACAATAATCATTGTCCCCTAACCATTCTCCAACTGACACTTGATCCACTTGGCCCACCTCATGCCCAAGAACCAGGTCTAGCAATGCCTCCTTTCTTGTTGGACTGGAAACATACTGCAGTAGAAATTTTTCCTGAATACTAAGAACTCTTTCCCCTCTCTGCTCTTCACGCTATTACTATCTCAGTCTATATTTGGATAATTAAAGTCCCCATTATAATTAGTCTATAATGTTTGCACCTCCCTGCAAGTCCTTTGCAAATTTGTTCCTCCTCATCCTTCCCACTAATTAGTAGCCTATAGAGCATACCAAGAAATGTAATTATACATTTTTTGTTCCTTAGCTCCAGCCAAATAGGTTCTGTCTTTGACTCCCCCTGCATCATCCGCTTTCCTTAGCACTGCAATGCTCTCCTTAATCAATACCCGGCACCCCTCCCCTTTTTCTTTTCTCCCTTTCCTATCTTTCCTAAACACCTTGTATCCAAGAATATTTAACACCCAGTCCTGCCCTTCCTTGAGCCTGGCTCTGTTATAGCCACAACATCATATTTCCACATGGCAATCAGCCTGTAACTCACTAATATTACTTACCACACTCAGTGCATTCACATACATGCACAGTAACCTTGATTTAGCATTTATTACTTTCTCCCTTACTTTGACCCAACCTAATAACTTACTATTCCCTATTCTGGTGCCATCTATCTCTCCCAATATTCTGAGTACCTTGATATTCTTCTCTAATATTACCTCTTGGTTCCTACACACCTGCCAAGTTAGTTTAAACCCTCCCCAAAACATCCTTCAAGGAACTCAATCCTGGCTCTACTTAGGTGCAACCCATCTGACCTGTACAGGTCCCATGTCTCCCAGAGTCAGCCTCAAAATCCCAAAAATCTAAAGCTCTCCATCTTGCACCGTCTTTCCAGCCATGATTTATCTGCTTTATCCTCCTATTTTCACTTGCTTGTGGCAGTGGGTGTAATCCGAAGGTTAAGGCTTTTGAGGTCCTGCTTGCTACTTTCCGACATAGCTCCCTAAATTCTGACTGTAAGACCACATGCCTCTTTCTGCCTATGTCATTGATGCCAATGCAGACTACAACTGCTGCTTCTTCACCCTTCCCCTCAGGATACTCTGCAGCCGCTCAGTGACATCCTTGACCCTGGCACCAGGGAGGCAACACACCATCCTGGATTTACATCTGCGGTCACAGAAATGCCTGTCTATTCCCCTAACTGTTGAATTGCCCATCACTATTGCTCTTCCAATTTTCTTTGTACCCCCCTGTACAGCTGAGCCACCCGTGGTTCCGTGGACTATCACTCTCATCTGTATTCAGAACTGATTCCACGCGGTTTACATCCCCACTGTTGATCTGGTGCCTTCTCCGCACGGTTTACATACCCACTCCTGGTCTCATCTTCTCCGCGCGGTTTACATCCCCACTCCTGACCTGGTGCCTTCTCCGCGCGGTTTACATCCCCACTCCTGGTCTCACCTTCTCCGCGTGGTTTACATTCTCGCTCCTGATCTGGTGGCTTCTCCGCGCAGTTTACATCCCCGCTCCTGGTCTCACCTTCTCCGCATGGTTTACATCCCCACTCCTGGTCTCACCTTCTCCACATGGTTTACATCCCCACTCCTGGTCTCGCCTTCTCCGCGCGGTTTATATCCCCACTCCTGGTCTCGCCTTCTCCGCATGGTTTACATCCCTACTCCTGGTCTCGCCTTCTCCACGCGGTTTACATCCGCACTCCTGGTCTCGCCTTCACATGGTTTACATCCCCACTTCTGGTCTCGCCTTCTCCGCATGGTTTACATCCCCACTCCTGGTCGCGCCTTCTCCGCATGGTTCACATCCCTACTCCTGGTCTCGCCTTCTCCGCATGGTTTACATCCCCACTCCTGGTCTCGCCTTCTCTGCATGGTTTACATCCCCACTCCTGGTCTCGCCTTCTCCGCACGGTTTACAAACCCACTCCTGGTCTCGCCTTCTCCGCATGGTTTACAAACCCACTCCTGGTCTCGCCTTCTCCGCATGGTTTACATCCCCACTCCTGGTCTGGCGCCTTCTCCACTCAGTTTACATTATCACTCCTGGTCTGGCGCCTTCTCCGCGCGGTTTACATTCCCACTCCTGGTCTGGCGCCTTCTCCACGCGGTTTACATCCCCGCTCCTGGTTTCGCACCTTCTCCACGTGGTTTACATCCCTGCTCTTGGTCTCACCTTCTCCGCTTGGTTTACATCCCCCCTCCTGGTCTGGCTCCTTCTCCACGCGGTTTACATCCCCGTTCCTGGTCTCGCCTTCTCCGCTACTTGTTAGACAAAATCCCAAGCGTGGTTGTGAAGACGACACTGAGACTAGGGTGTGTTTGTAGAGACTGTTTACTGCAGAGCTTACTTCTCCACTCTGACACGATCTCAGTCCATGCTGGCTGTCTCTTTACATACACGAGGATAATTAACTAACCAATACCCAATATCTGTTCACCTTATTACCTTAAACTACTGGGTATTTAACATCCATAACAGAACCTATTACATACTAACAGATACCCTTTTTTTCTTAAACTAAATTGATATGCAAACCAAACTGTTCATAAGAGAAAGCACAAAATGATAATACGTTATCTTATACAATCAATCTTTAACATGCTTCATATTGAACTGCCCATCTTGAAAACAAAAAATGTTAGTAAGGTTACAACATGAAACTTTCCGTGTTCTCATAATCCATTATTAACACAAGTGTCCCTCTTTGAGGATATCCAACAATTTCTTTGGACAAGCAGTTCTTTTAGTGAAACAATCAGACAACTGGTTACTTGCGTCAACCCATTTTATTTTTGAAATCACCTTCCTTTCCAATGTCTGTTTTATATTTGCAAGATCAATCTCTTTTCCATAATACTTTGTCAAATGGACATTGTCCCAGAGTGAACGGTTATCTATATATCATTCTATATGCACATTTTTCACAGGTTGCCCCCTACATCGAAGTTCCTTTAAAATATTCGATAAATACATAGCCATATCTGTTGCTTCTAATCACGCAGGTGTCTCCACAGTTAAGGTGCATGTAACTACTCTATTTCATTTAACTCCTTTGCTAATGGACAACATTTATTGTTTCTTCCCACTAAAAATATCATGAATCCTGCTGTGCTCGAATAACCATCAGTAAGGTTTGTGTATGAGGGGTCACTAAAACGACTAATTTCATCCCTTCTGGGTCACCCAGGTCCATTCGAAAAGTATTATGGAAAAGAGATTGAAGGCTGATCTTGCAAGTATAAAAAAGACATTGGAAAAGAAGGAGATTTCAAAAATAAAATGGGTTGACGCAAGTAACCAGTTGTCTGATTGTTTCACTAAAAGAACTGCTTGTCCAAAGAAATTGTTGGATATCCTCAAAGAGGGACACTTGTGTTAATAATGGATTATGAGAACATGGAAAGTTTCATGTTGTAACCTTACTAACATTTTTTGTTTTCAAGATGGGCAGTTCAATATGAAGTGTGTTAAAGATTGATTGTATAAGATAAGTATACATTCTTCTAAACTTAATTTCTTCAATGTGTTATTTGTTTTTAGCTCTTCCCCAACAGTAGCATATTTCAACATGGTGCTCAATTCTAATTTATCCAGTCTAGTTTATGTGCATAACCACTTTAATTGCCCAATTAAGCTTCTTAATTGATCTGCTTCCTCCTTGGTTGCGGAGTCTTCCTTCTGAGGGGATCTGGAGGCTTGGCCTAAATAGCCAAGTGGTTCTGGTACTGGGTTTGTAACCCTGAGATCAAGAGTTCAAATCTCACAATGGCAAACTATGAAACAATGTAACTTCATCTGAAACAGATGGAAACGGGTTTGTACTCGAAAGAGTTACAGATGCTGCCAGACCTGCAGGAGTTAGGAGGCTGGTAAAAAGACCTGAGGGGATCTGGCCTGATTTGACCAGGGTCTGACTAACATTCTGTCAGTAAGACTGTTGAGTTAGGGTCCAACTTATTCTGCCTAATGGCCAACCCTACATACTTAAAAGCTCCAGAAGCCCGACTTCCAATTTTGAATTCCTTTATAATTATATGCATCACAAATGTCACAAGTCCACCCCACAGGAAATCATTTATGTGCATTAAGAAAATGCTTGCTAGATTTCCTTCATCGTACCAATAAAACATTGCTGGATCTGCTCTTAGCTGAAGACAACCAACTTTTAGTAGGTAGGATCTAACTGAAAAATACCATACACTGGATGCATCGTTTAGCCCATAAACACACTTATTTAGCCTCCATAATTTCCCATCTATATCTCCAGCTTCTTTTGGAGGCTTAAAGAATACTTCCCTTTGAAACTGTTCCCCTTTGACATCAATGGATTTACATTCCCATGAGCATGTCGCTGGAAGTGTAAGGAAAATCCTCAAACATACTTTTCCTGCTGTCGGGGAGTCCACTCTAACTGCCTAGATGTTCCTCAAATCCCTGAGCAACTAGTATGGCCTTAGCATTATACATACCATCAGGAAGAACTTTCCCCATACATATCCACTGGCTGTCCCTTGTCTGGCACCTCTGTGTAAACGTCAACCTTTCTCCAACCATCAAGTTCTTTTCGTTTTGCCTCCTTTACCAATTTACCATCTAACTTGTTAGTAGCCATTAGAGCTTCTCTATTGTAGGGGTTCCTGCTTCCTGTGTCACTCCTCGCCTGTTCTTTGGTCCTTGCTCTTGATGAACTAAGTCCCCTACTAGATCTCCTGTCCCTATCTGGACTGCTACTTCTCAACCTGTCCCTCCTGCGACTGGACTTCCTTCCACAAATTCTTGATTTTTTCCTTGGGCTGTGATCACCACTGTCTGAACTTAGTGTAAGTTTCCTGGCTTTCCACATTTTTACTTCCTTCTGCCAATCTATAGGTCTGATTTTCTGCCCCTTCTCTTGTACATTCAGCCAGTTTTTGTATTTCTGTGGCCTTTCCTGCCCTTCCTACAATGGTGGCTTCCCTCTACTCACTAGTCTCTTCTGGCATATATGCTATCCAAGTTCCAACTCTTGGTAGTTGATCTTTGTGATAAACGGCCCTACCCTGATCTTCACTATTACTTGGTCTACTGTGTTAGCCTGTTATCTGCCACAATCTGTTGTTTGTATAAGTCCAGCATATCTGCATACAAAGTGTATGATGAATCTTTAGTTTCCATCCTCTGTTCAGGTTCCGTCAATGTGTAATCGGTTCCAGCAATCAGCGTGGAATGTATTCTAACAGTTTGGTTACTATGTTGCAAGATTATAGTTTCGCCATCAGTGACTTTAACTTTTCCTGGGTCTCTTAATTCTTCCTGTCCTTCTCTTTTACAATACACCATGTCCCAGGGCTTAAAAATCATTTTGGATGGCCTGATTCGATACCTCAAAGCTCCCCTGATATCTCTTTCTGAATCCTATGCCTTTATAAATGCTCTCCTCCTTGTATGCATGGCATTCAAATGTTCTGCAAAAAAACTGAACTAATGGTAGTCCCCTCCAAGGCCAGGAAATGGTCGCACATTGACACAGAATTACTATTCTTTTTAATGATTTCAACTTGTTACCATCACCAAATCTGAAACAAATAGAACTGTCATATCCTTTGAATAATTCGGTCTTCCTTACTTAAAGATCCATGTAACAGTTTAGCCAGCCAACTCCACGTAGCGTGGACGTACAACCGCTATCTAGAACTGTGCAATTGAACGAATCTGCGATTAGGAAACTCATTACCGGACTGAAGTTTCTGGTGACCAACACAATACCATTCCTTCTGATTGGTCAGAATCATCCTCCTCGCCTTCCACAACATGTGTTGTCTCAAATGCCTAGTTTTTCAGTTTTGGGCAATTCAATGCATAATGATACTCAGAGTTGCATTTGAAGCATCTGTTGACCGCCCTTTGGTTATTCCTGGGGTTCATCCTCCTTCCATAATTGCCCAGCTCCCACCACCTGTTATGGCTCTCAAAAGGGTCTTTGTCCTCATACTTTTTGTTTGTAATTCTTCTTTCGTACAGGCGTTTGGGCTCCATATTCGAATGGTCTCAAAATGCTGCTAGCCTCCATCTTTGGTGTCACTATTTGAAGAGCCTATTTGCGCCAAAATGTGGCCGGAAATGAATGTATTCTCAGAAATTTTAAGGCTTTGGACATTTGATCTATAAGCATTTCTTTCTCTTTTAACCTAACTCTGGTTAAAACCAAGAGCCTATCCATGTTTGATATCCTGGCACAGTCCAATAATTTAAGGGCAAGTCCTGATTTAGGAATTTCCAAGTGGGACCACTGCATACCAAA
This sequence comes from Carcharodon carcharias, assembly GCF_017639515.1. Lineage (NCBI taxonomy): Eukaryota > Metazoa > Chordata > Chondrichthyes > Lamniformes > Lamnidae > Carcharodon > Carcharodon carcharias. The sequence goes on from NC_054478.1 coordinate 72,901,953, forward strand.
CACCTGTTAACCTAATTACCTTAAACTACTAGGTATTTAACACCCATCCACAGAACCTATTAGATACTAACACTACTTGCCGATGAAAAGTTATAAAATGTATCTCAGAATGAGAAATAATCTAACCAAGGCTCATTTCATTCCATGGTCAAATACAAGAAAACTGTGAGAATGAAAGCATGTTGATTTCTTTGAAATGAAAGGAAATAGTACCTTGTTTTGATTTATTGTTGTAACAAGTGGCTAAATCTTGTGTCTATGCCAATATCACAAGTGCCAAAACTATGGAGGTTTTGAGAAGTTTGGTTTGGATTTTAAGGGTTGCCAGAGGCATTCGTGTCAGACAATGGTCAACAGTTTAAATCAGATGAGTTTGCAATATTTCTGAACAAGAATGGAGACAAACACACTCTAATAACAGAATTCCACTCATCATCGAGCGTTAGTGCAGGAATAAGTGTACCGATTGTGAAGATGTATTTGCAGAAGTAATTGTTAGGTGACAAGCTAGGCAGTAAATCCATGTTTCTTTTTGGCACAGGCTAGATAATTTTGTGTCCTCTTACAGAATAACCCCACAGTCTACAACAAGTTGTTCACCTTATGAGTTAGTGTTTAAACATGCTCCTAGGACAAGGGTTAGCTTGATTAAACCTGACATTAGTTGCAAAGTTTGAGAAAAGCAAAACAAAGTGAAGATGAGTCATTATACATCAAGGCCTGAATTTTCCCAACTCCGCTTTGCTCTACTGGTGGATTCTGTAATACTGACAAACTTTCAGTTGCTTTTTAACTTTCATTTCCTTTTTGACTTGAAGGAGACATTTGGACAATTAGAGGTTTGTCCTTCTATCCCTTTGTCACTTATTTTGTTTAGCTGAAACAGGCGCATTGTGTGTACATGTTCTTTCTGTCTGCAAAGAGCAGGGCCCTGTGTATTAATATATGTAGCTTCCTGTACACCTAAATGCGCCATACTGCGAGCCCGATTGAAAATCTTAAATTGGTTGTCAAAGTAATTTTAGCACACTGAGGATTATTTAGCTAATGTTGCCCATTGCTGAATCACATCTAATGTTGGACACTGTGTTTTGAGTTTTGCAAGCATGGGCTGGTTGAGTATGCTCTATACCTTGCCTGTTGCAAACAGTGAAAGGGACATGCTGTTTGATACGATCCTCCAGTCTTTGGGACATAAGGCCAACATACCTAGCATCACACTGGCACTGAATTTCATATGCCACATTACTCATTTGTATGATGGGCTTGGTGGCAGCACCCTGTTAGTGGCGAATAACACTTGTGTTGCTACTGCACAGTAGTAGTGTGGCACTCAAAATTTTTGACATACCTTGTCCTTTCAGGGCAATCTGAGGTAGATTGGGCGCTTTTCAAGGCTGAAAGTGACGGACCTAGGCCCATTCATGAGTTAGCGCAATATAGAGTCTGAAACGATCTGACCAGGGTAGCCTTCATCCCGTAGGATGTCTTTGATGTGCCTTATTTGAGCTTCAAGGTTGCATGGTGAGCAAATAGTTTGGGCCCTATTTATGAGCCCATTAAGAAATGTAAGAAAATTATTACACACAACTGCAGATTTAAATATAGCAAAAGTATCATCCACATATCGGAAATATGCAAGGGTTGGAGGTTAGGTGTCATTCCATCAAAAACACCTTTCTTATGGAACCCAACAAAGATGTTTGAGAGAGCTGGGCCTAGAGGGGATCCCATGGCAACAACATCTATTTGGGTACACATGGTGTCATTAAAACTGAACTCAACTGCGTGAGTTGCCAAGTTCATTAGTTCGATCAATACTGATTCACACTCCATCCTGCGCTCAAATTCACCTTTGAAATGGAGCAGTCGAATGAATTCCCTTTCCTTGACATACTTGTTGAGAAATCTGCCAGAGGTTCTCTACCATGATCAACCGCAAGCTACCTTCACTGGTCAATATATGCATTGGGATTCTTACAATTCCACAGGCTATAAGATTGGCTTTATCGACAACCTCGTAAATAGGGCTCAAGCTATCTGCTCACCATGCAACCTTGATGCTGAAATAGGGCACACATTTATTTCAGCGTCTTGTGCCAGATAGTCAGAAGCTTTTTCCCAGGGTGGAAGAGTCAATTACTAGGGGACATAGATTTAAGGTGAGAGGAGAAAACTATAGAGGAGATGTGCGGGGCAAGTTTTTTACGCAGAGGGTAGTGAGTGTCTGGAATTCGCTGCTAGAGGAGGTGGTGGAAGCAGGTACGATAGTGGTGTTCAAGAGGCAGCTTGACAAATACATGAATAGGATGGGAATAGAGGGATATGGACCCCAGAAGTGCAAAATGTTTTAGTTGATGGGCAATATGATCAGTGCAGGCTTGGAGGGCCGAAGGGCCTGTTCCTGTGCTGTACTTTTCTTTGTTCTTTATTCTATATAACGTACATTGAATGAATGTCAGAATATTCAATACTCTGCCCCCAAAAGCACTTTAAACCTCAATCCTCTAGAGAACCAGATGACATTATTACAATTTTTAATTTCACTTTTCACATCAGTCATCTATCAAAGATTGGAACTAGTTCCAATTAAGTTCAATTACAGTCATTTTTCACTTTGTGAATTTGTGCTCACTGTGAGACAGCCTCAAACTCATTTAATGTAAGCACTCCACAGCTGGTACAGATTATTAGGTCAGATTCAAGGTCAGGTCAGAGGTTTAAAGGGCAGTGTCACAACACAATGCCTTATTCCTACAAAATACATAATTGCATGCATAGGTTGGATGCAAAATTCCATTGGATAGCATTTCTGAGACCTGATGCTGCTTTTGTGGAGTGCCCTGTGCTTCTGCCTGCTTCCTATGCACAGTGTTCTGAAAGGAGAAGGTCAAGTGCAAACACATAACTTACATGTACCACAAGACTTTGAATCAATATTAAAAAAGCCTCACCAACTGATGTGATACCAGGATACCAAATTTGGACCACACAAGTCCAGGCAACATCATCTTAGATCACTCAACAAACAGCTGGTGTCTTGCTGCAAAATGGACCTTATACTAGCCTTATTTAAAGGGCCAGGCACCCAAATAACAGGTAAGGTAATTCTTTAAGACGTTTTTCAACTTCAAAGTGTCTGGAAGTACTTGGGAGTGTTTTGGGAAATATAGCGAGTTCCTGGATTTTCTAGGGCATGTTGCTACATCCTCTCAGTGATGGCAGAGGAGCAGGTGACACATCCACATGGACTGCGACAGTAGTGGGGTCAATAGTGGCAATATCCTTGGTTCTGCAGCGTGGCAGAGAGATGGAAGAGAGACTACGGAAAGGGAAAGCTCTGCGTCATGGCCTCCATTAACGTGGGCTATGTTCTTTGACAGGAGGCTGCCAACAGGCCAGCCAATGCACCCAGCAACTCGGCATGCATTTCCTCGCAACTCTCTCCAGAATGCTGTCCTATCAAAGTCCTCACATGAATCGTCTTGTGAAGTAATCTGGGATCTCGCCTTTAAATGAACTGGCAAATGTACTATCCTCTCCCCCTGTCTGTCTGCAGCCTACATATGTCGAATGACTCACCACATGCTAATCCCAACAATATACTTACCTCCAAGGTACATGCAGTGGCAGTACCTGAGCTGGTGACTGCAAGTGTCACTTGCATCAAAGTGATCAGGCTTCCTTGAGTGCCACCTTGTCCTACAAGAGATTGGGCAGAATATCAGCAATTGTGCTACACAGTTTCTGGGTGATGAGCTTGCCACAACTGAATAGCATTCGAGTATTTGTAGACAGTGAAAGGTGGGTATGGAGCTTGGAGCATTGGTAGGTGTGTCAGGGTTAGGTATGAGAACCAGGGAGTAATGCTGGTTGAGTGATGGGCTGTGGTGCATTGAGTAATGTGAGAGATTGGTGTTGTGGCGGTAGCAGATGTGAAGATGCATTCACTGACCTTGACCACATGTGTGAGGCCATTCAACTTCTTGTGACACATCTGCCAGGTTCTTGAGATCTAGACTCAAGGACTTGACCTCCCTGGCCAACTGGTCCCATTCCCTTCTGAGAACGGCCTTTAAAGATACCCTGGTTCCCTGTGGGAACCATGGCATCTCCCCTCCTGCTCGCCTCCACCACCAATACCTCTAGCATCACATCTGCAAACCTGGGACCTTCTCACAGCCCTGGTATTCACTTTACCATCATTTAAATTGCAGCAATATTCCTCAGCAGCTTCCCTTTAAGAGGGACAGCATGCCTTTAAGAATAGCAGGCTGACTGCACCATACGATTTCTGAACAACTCTACTGGGCACCCCTGCTGAGTGCAGAGGCAAAATTAAGAAGCCAGTCATGCAGGACTGGCTCAGCCAGACACTACAATCACTCAGATGGGTGGTACACCAAATTTGTATGTTGCTTACCTCAATCTGAACATGCTCGGGTACTTCATAAATTGCAACACTTGTTCTTAAAATATGAAACAATATAATTTCTAGCCCGCAATGTAATTCATTTCAATTGTGTTGAAATTGTTTTTGGCAATATTGTTGATTTTTAAACAATATATCATTTTATTTTTGTGAAAAAAGCAAAATAACAAAATGATTGTGTCATTTTACATCCATTATTCAGTAACATTACTGAGTGTTATATAACTCATTTTTTGATTGATGGGGAATACAGTTGCATTAAAACCAAATTACAGGTCGAGGATCTTTTATCTGGAAATCTGATAACAGTACACATTCAAAAACTGCACTTTTTTTAACCTCATCAACCTTTAGCACAGGAAGTCTAGTTATCTGTCTGCACTGTTTATCTTGCAATTTTTGTGGTGAGCATATCAACAAGAAACTTTTTCAAGCACTTTGTATTTATTATTCAGTGATGCATCTTGCTTTGCTAGCCATTTTATTCACTTTATTCATTAGCTTAGGCTATTGTAAAGTAAGTTTATATGTAGTATCTGAAAACGGAAATTATCTGAAATCCAAAATGCAATCGGCCCGAAGGGTTTCGGCTAAAGGATACTCGACATGTGTATCATGTTCTATTTGTCATTATACATTTGTTTTTATTTATCTTATGGTTGTTTTATGGATGTACATTTCTGCCTCTTTTATTAGTTATCATTTCTTGTTCATTCCTTATTTGGGGATTGCTACATTTATTTCAGTCTTTTCCATATGCAGCTCTTGCACACAAATTATTTCTGTTTTATGGATTTTGTTTATTTTTCTCACTTTTTGTCAGACTGCTCATTTCTATATTTACTACTTTACTATTTATTCAATCAATCCTGACTTCTGTTCTAATTTCCACAGCTGTCTCTCAAATTATGTTCACCTTGCCATCATTTAAATTGCAGCAATATTCTCCAGCAGCTTCCCTTTAAGAGAGGCATTTTCATGGATCACTTGTATTATTAACTGTTTTATTATAACCTAAGTTTGACAATGTTTAGTTGCAATCAGCAGTCATATAGCACATAGCCAAAAAATATTCATCCCTTTCGCAGCTGATGAAAAAAGCCAGATTGAATCTGTCACTAGAGTTTGAATTATTAACACCACCCAGAGGTCATTTCATCATTTGGTATCTATCATAAAACATATTTCTGTGAGCACAAAGTAATTTAGGAAGCTTATTTTCTGTATCAGGTTCCCTAATTAACAACGTGGTCCCTGTGGTAATGTGGTAAACACTTGAATATATAAAGAACAAGTATAACATATTAATTTTATTTTTTTGTATTTGCTGTTGACTAACTCCCCCAAAAACATTAAATTTGAAACAAACATTAGCTACTTTGCTTTCACAACGATTCTAAATATTTCACTTTTTGAATGTAGCTGTATTTCCCATGTTGTTCCTTGTGTTCCATCCACAATTCTTAAAAGATTTTCAGATGAAATTGCATTTTAAGCCCTTGGAAGAACTAAGTTCCAATCCAGGCCAGATTGAAGCTTAGGGTGGACGAGAAAGAACACTGATTCATTTTAGAGTACTGAAGATGTGAAGTCTTCAGTATATTCGAGATATAAAGCAGGGAAATTAATTTTGTTGCATCTGCTCTGAGGTAATTCTCATGTTCTGTCCGCAAGGATAGAAGAGGGAAGTTCTTACATTCATGAGGAAAGAAATATTCATAATTTATACTCATTGAAGAATGCAATAATTAACTTGTTAATTAGTTTAGACCTAAAATTGGACATATTCTCTTTAAGTTCTTCATTTTCAATAAGGGTGCTCTGGAATCTTAAAATCTGGAAGTATCACCAATAACAATTTTACATATTGCTGAAAAAAAGACATATCTAAAATTTTGTCTTGCACTCAACAGGACACTCGCAAGAATACCAATAGAAGAGGGAAAACAACAATATATACTGTATATGAAGAGAGTGCTGATTGGTTGGCAAATGGCATTGCCATGGAGAATGCACCACTGATGGTGACTGACAGTTAAGTACCAAGCATGGTAAGTAACAACATAAGTGTTATTCGCCACTAACAGGATGCTGCCATCAACCTAAAAAGATGTTCTGCCTTATCACATAAATGAGTAATGTGATATATGAATTTCAGTGTCAGTGTGATGATAGGTATGTGGGCCATACGTCCCAAAGACTGGTAGATCATATCAAACAGCATGTCCCAGCTGCGGTTTGCAACAGGCAGGGTACAGGCCGTACCCAACCAGCTCGTGCTTGCGAAACTCAAAACACAGGATCCAACATTGGATGTAATTCTGCGATTGGACAACATTTGCTAAATAATCCTCAGTATAGTAAGAATTACGCTAACAACCAATTTAAGATTGTCAGTCGGGCTCACAATGTGGCACATTTGTGTGTACTGGAAGCCACATATATTAATACACAGCGCCCTGTTCTTTGCAGACAGAAGGAATATGTACATACATTGCATCTGTTTCAACTAAACAAAATAAGAGACAGCCATCCGCTGACTCATTCCTCAGGGCAATGCCTTGACCAATCAAGGTCAAGCTGCCTGGTTTAAATTTCAAACAATGGTTGATAGTTAACTGTCAGTCACCATCAGTGCTGCATTCTCCATGGCAACGCCACTTGCAAACCAATTAACACTCTCTTCACATACAGTATACATCGTTGTTTTTCCCCCTTATATTGGTATTCTAATAAGTGTCCTGATGAGTGTAAGACAAAAATCTTAGACATGTCTCTTTTTTCAGCAATACTCAAGCTCTGTACTATCAAACAATAATTTTACATTTGAAAAGTATGATCTCTTGCATGAGAAATTCAAAAGGAAAAATTATAATGTAAGGTTCTATAAGATAATAATGAGGGCATTAAAGTTGCAAGGAACCAATTAGGTCAGTGTAATGCTTACTATGGCCTAAAATCAAATAGGAAATCCACCCCCAAGGAAATGAAGTAGATTTTTGGGAAGATTATTTTCTGTGCATCTATGGTACATTTTCCATTATTGACAAGCTTTATTTACTTTACAATTTTTATGTTATTTGTCGGTCTATATATTTGTATCATTTATTGGAATTTCCAGAGTATTCCAATAATAAACCGCCTTTCGTTTAGCCTAAAGATATGGTTTAAACAAAAAAGCAAATGAATAGATTTAATATAAAATCCAGCCACAGAGTCATTAAGGCACAGAAGGGGGTCAATTGGCCCACTGAATCCATGCAGGCTCTCTGTAGAACAATCCAGTATCATTGCCTCGCATCTAACCCTGAAGCACTGCAAGTTTATTTCCTCATGTGCCTACCAATTTCCTTTTTGAAATCAGCAATCATCTTCGCTTCCACCATCCTTGTAAGCAGCAAGTTCTACATCATTGCCACTCGCTGCATATGACAGTTTTTCCAAACATTCTCCCTGTATCTCCATCTCAGATCCTTTAATCCCTGTGGCCAAGTCCTTGCATGATCAGCTAGCAGGAGCAGCTTTTCTTTGTCTACCTTATCTAAACATGATATTATCTTGAACACGTCTCTCAAATCTCCCCTCAATCTCCTTTGCTCCCAGAGAGGGACATCAGCTTCTCCATCATAACCTTGTAGCTAAAATCCCTTGTCTCTGGAACCAATCTGGTAAGTCTCCTCTGGACTCTCTCAAGGACCCCCACACCTTCCTAAAATGTGGTGACCAGAACTGGATGCAGTGCTCTAGTCATGGCTTTACCAGAGCTCAACTTCATGCTTTTGTATTCAATGAATCAATTTATGAAGCCCAAGATCCAATATGCTTTGCTAATTACTCTTTCAATATGTTCTGCCACCTTTAAAGATCTACATGCATGAATCCCCTGGTCATTCTATCTCTGTACACTCTTTAGAACTGTGCCATTTAATCTACGTTGCACCTCCATATCCCTTCTGCCAAATGCATCAATCCACACTTCTCTTTATTAAATTCCATCTGCCCCTTGTCTGCCCATTCTGCTAGCATATCTATTCCCATTGCAGTTGACTGGTATCAACTTCATTGTTTGCCACAATGCCAAGTTTGGTATCATCGACAAATTTAGAAATTGTACTATGCATTCCAATATCCAAGTTGTTTATATATATATTTTTGTTCAGCAGCTTTTTATGTAGTACTTTGTCCTACATTTTTAAAAAATTCATACTGACAACTTACATTGCTTTCCCATCATCAACCTTCTCTGTTACTTGTTACGACCGGGATGGGTGAAGTGCACAAATCGTCAAGCCCCCCTACTCTGCAAGCCGTACCATTAATTTAAATATTGAATTTTCTCACCGAAAAGGCCACTTGTATAACTATACCTCTAGTACCCAGAAGAAAAGAGACTCTGACTAGGTTTCCTTCAAAAACTCAGAATTATTAATTTATTTCAAAACAAAACTTCTTTTAACAAGTTGCAAGTACTGGTTAACATACAATTGTAATCCAGAAGTACAACAATCTATCTCTTCCTAAAGAATTCCCACAGCACACACACAGACAAACAAAGGACAAATAGTTAGAGTCTCTCTGCAGAGGTGGGCTTTGAAGGATGGGCGTTATAAAATAAAGGATAAAGTCTGGATAAATAAATAATAATAATAAAGGATAAAGGGATGTTCTCACCAGTGGTCTCAGTTTTGCAGGTCCAAATGAAGACTAATTACACCCAGATGAGGGTTCTCTGGCTACAGGTTAGTAGCCACACGCAATTTTAGGCAAGGTAGAGAGAGGAAGCCAGTCAAGATAGCCTTTTTTCCTCAACTTGTTCTCCAACAGGACTGTCTTCAAAATAAGCAGGTTCACAAATTAAGTTTTTTTCTATCTCCCATGTGACTGCCTTTTTTGTCTCCCAGCTTTTCATTAAGTACTTTCCAGTTCAAACAAATAAACAACTCATTCTCAAGCACCATTGGGTCAGGTGATTTCTTGGAAGAGGCCTGCTTGTTTACTGTTCCAAAATGAACTTATGATTTTTTTTAAAATCCCAGTTTAGTATCCAGATGACTAGATCATGCCAGGTCCTTCCATTTTGTAAAAGAAAACTTCAGTCTTAAGGGATATGATTCTAACATACTTAATCAAAAGAATTAAATTTAGTTAGTCAAGCATGATCTGCCCTTTACATATTCTTGCTGGCTGTCCTTAATAACTTAAATCTCTCCCAAGCGCCTGTGCTAATTTTCCTTAATGCCATGCCCGTGAATTTATGAAAGAATGGACATTACTTTTAAAAGCAGAAGGGAAAATGAACAATTTACCTTGAAACAAGATGGAGTCAAGGGGGGCATGTGACCTCAACCCCTGTCTGAAAAGATATATGAAACTGCCCAAGGCAAGAAGTAGTCTGCTTGCTTGTCTGTTCAAGGCATTAAAATATAAACAAACTTACGGACATTCCTTTGTGAAAATATTAAAAATAAAACAGACCTTTCCTGCGGATTTAACAGCTATTGTTGTCTAAATGCCTGCTGAAATTCTGTACAACAGCCATGCAGACTTAGTGGCTGCAGGCTGATATTCCAGAAAATGGATATGAGCAAAAACTATTTTTTCACAAGGAGATGAAAATGGCCAAGATTCAAATCCTATTGTGTGTCAATACTAACGTCAATGAGAACATGATACTACAGTCACCTGACAGAAACCAGCTTATGATAATTCACTTATTAATTCACATCTTGAGCAGCAGCATGTCAGTCAGTCTAGGAGACAAAGCGACCACAGAGGTTAAAGATCAGGCCAGCAAAGGAGATGACCCTGTCTAGAATCCTAACAGGCAGAGAAGTGGAGCTATCCTATTACCTGCAGATTTGCAGAACCAAAACATACCTTTGATACAGGGGCTCATCTACAACTTAAACTGGAGCAAAGCCAAAAACCTACTGTTACAAGGAGTAAGCCACTCCTTGAATTCATCGTCAGATGAATTCAAACCTCCATTTCCTTCAGAGAACCAAAACAGAATCATCAGGCCTGCAACGTTTCCAGCTACCATCTCAAAAACCAAGAGTAATCGTGACTTTTTGAACTCTTTGAAAACTCTTAAGTGCAGGCTATCTCTTTTAGTAATCACCTCTTCTTGTGTCTGTCTTATGTGGATGAGTGAATGGGTGCTGTTGTAGTTACATTGGGTGTTGAGATATAAACATTTATTCTTTTAATGTAAACTTACGAGAAAGCCTGTCTTGTGCCTGTTCTTAAGAGTCACAGCACTCAAGGGGTTAAAACCCTTTTACTTTATAACACATCTTGTTGTATTAAGGGGGGAGGGGGGTAGTGGCAGTGCCGTCCTACCATCTCTTCCCTGTCCATACCACTGAATATTGTTTCTAAAACCTGATCCACCACGAATGTTAAACTGTCCTCACCCTTTGTAGAACAAGCGTTTTGTGTTTGCCATTCTCCTTTCAACCTCCTTTGTACCTGGGGAAAATTAGAACATAACATCAACCCCGCTTCTTTTAGCAACCTGGGATGCAAACCATTCAGATCTACTCTAAGCATAAACAGCCTTTCCAGTACATCCTTCCATTCATTTTTCACCCCATGCTTTACCTTAACAGCTCCACTTAGTCCAAGCATCCTCTTACGAAATCTTGATACAAAGTACTGATTAAGTATTCGAGCCTTGCCCTGTGCCTCAAAGCCCCTTCATCCCTAACATGACCCATGATGGTAAAAGATTGAATTATTTTATTCCTATCATGACTATTAAATTAATATTTGATACTTCAAGGTGTTTTTCCAAATGTATGCAATACTCTATGTTCTTATTGTGATTGCCAGATTGAATGACTGTACATTACCTTGCCCTACCTCACTTATATTGAGGACTAATGCAAGGTCAGCAAGCTGAGGAGAAAGAAGAGGATTATGAAAGCTCCAGTGGATAATTTAAACTAAGGGCAAAAAAATTCATTCACAGCGCTGCGTCTCACTCTATGCCAACATAACATGCTTCCCCATGCGTTACCAACTACATCACCTGTGTAGCATTCCTCATTGATATGGGTGCATGCAGCTGGTTCCCATGTGTCCCCAAACACACTGATTTGGCCCTGATGAGGTTACACTGCCTAACCAGCTGATATGATGCCAGGATTCCAAATTTGGACAATACAGGTCCTAGCAATACTTACATTTTCCACTCATGAGAAAAGAAACAGCAAGATGGGTAAGATTACTTAAAGGGCCAGGCACCCTTTGCAGCGAGTAAAATTTATGCTACTTTTACTATTTCAAAATGTCTGAAATTATTTTAGAGTGTTTTTGGAGGTGTTTGTGGTGCATTTGCCAGAGAATATTGCTGCATCCTCACAGAAATGGCAGAGGAGAAGGTGATCTAGTCACACAAAGGTAACAAAGGTAAGGGGACAGCAGTGGGATGCCTCTGGGTCTGCAGCACAACAGGGAGATAGAGCAGAGGCTGCAGGGAGGGGAAGTTCCATGCTATGACTTCTGCCAAGTTGGAGCCAGACTGTCCATGCTCCTCCATGACAGTGACAGGAGGTTGACTGGCAGACCTCCCAATCTACCCAGTGTCTCAACATGCATATCCATTCAGAGTATCTCTATTGTGCTACCCAATCAAGGTCTTCATCTGAGTCCTCTGCAGTACTTGCCTGCCATCTCACCCTCCAGTGAGCTGGAAACCAACTCTATGCTAGCTTCCAAAGTATTTGCAATGCCAGGGTCTGAAATGGTGGGTGTGAATGTCACAGCAAGTAACAGGGTGTCTTCATCACTGTTGTATTTTTGTTCTCTTTCCTTTTCCTGGGTGTGCTGTGGCTGAGCAGGGCGAGTTATTAGATGTCTAAAAACAGGAACCCAGAAGGGAAAGATCTAACTGAGGGAAGGGGTGGGTGGTGAGGTGGGGGGCAAAAGATCCATAGTCACACCATAAACAACTTGCTTATCATACCAAATAGCAGGAGGAAGGTGAGCTGGGAGTTGAGAAGGGGCATAAGGCAGGAATATACCATCATCCTGAATGTTCTCTGCAACACTGGATAAGTGGGCCCTGTCGCAGCTGGCCCCATGCTGCAGGGAACCATCACCTTTTTAGGGCTCACAAGACAGTGTCCATGACCCTGCCAGTTCTGCTCTGCTGCTTTCTCTTATCCTGAAAGAGAGAGGGCGGAATGTCAGTGATTGTGTAGCACTGAGTTTGGGTCATGTGTCTGCTACAGTTAATGGAATATGGATGCAGTGAAAAGTATGTGTGAGGCTAGCAGCATTAGTAGATGCATGAAGATGAGGTGCAGTATCAAGATGTTAGGGGTGAGTTCTAAGCACCAGGGACTGCTGCTGGGTGAGCAATGAGGGAGTAGTGCATTATGCAGAGTGGGAGGCTGGTGATATAGTGAGTAGAATGTGACACACGACAATGCATTCACTGGTCTTGATCACCCACATGAAGTCATTGGATCTCTTATGGTACAGCTGCTAGGTCCTTGGGTTTACAGCCTGGAAGCTGATCCCTCCCCCACCCTCAGCCATCCACTCCCAATAACTTCTGATAATGGTCCTTGAGAATCTCCTGAACCTACGTGGATCCATAGTGTCTATCCTCCTGCCACCTGCACCACTGGTGCCTCCAGTACTCTATCCGTCAATCGGGATCCCTCTGCATGTCCTGTGTTTAGCTTGCAAGAACTTCCATTGCAGAAATCTTTTATTAAAAAACACCTTCCCTTTAAAAGGTAGATTGCTGGCAAGGAGAGCTCCGTGGCAGCATTCAGAGAGCAGACCAGTAATGAAGAGCCAGCGGGGGAAGTCGTCCTATTTTGCACAAAGTGCAGTGTCGGGCGGAAAAAAGGACATTTTAGCCACTGGCCACCATGATGGATTCTCATGTCTTATTGTCCCAATCCCGCCTCATTAATCATACATCCTGGGAAACACAGCATTTCAATGGTGGGCAGGTTCTCATTCGCCCGCCATGCTGTCATCTCTCCGCTTCCTCACGCTGGGTTTGAAGTGCAATTGTGTACACACCTCTCAATGCTTCCTGCCCATGACTGCTGCAAAGAAGACTTGGCCCCAAAAGGCAAGAAGGCTGCTGCTTTTAATGATGCGACCCTCAGGCGCCTTTTGGGCATCACAAAGGCCTGCCATAACGACCACTAGCCCCTCTAGCCACAGGATGGGGAGCAACATTACTAATCCAGCATGGGAGGTGGTGGCAGCAGTGGTCAGCGCCAACACCCTGCAGAGGATGGCAGCCAAAAAAGGATGAATGATCTCCTCCGTTCCGTCAGAGTAAGTCAATCTTCTCATCACTCCCAACTCACACACTCACAAACCCATCACACATCCACAGGAATCTCACTCATTGCCATTTCAAGGGACATCACCATTCACTCTCTCACACACACTTTCATTGTCCTCATCCCGTTCATGGGACCACTCAGCACCCACACATGCCAGGCATATGCATCATCTGGCCTGGTAGGTGTCCTGCTTACACTCTCTCCATCTCTATTATGCAGGACAAGCTGGCACACAAGAGAGAAAGGTCGCAGACTGGTGGAAAAATGCCTGAAATCAAGATCCTCATGGAATATGAAAACAGAGCCATCCAGCTGGCCGGTGAAGATCCACACCATTCTTGTGCTTACGGTGAGGTTGGCGGTGTTCATCCAAGTGAGGATGCAGCAGTGCAACATCCAACAGACAACCTTGCTGTGAGTGACGTGTCTTGTTCCACGGTCCACTGCCATGCACTAATTATCTCTCCTTGCTTTTGCAGGAACATCTGAGAAACAGCCAACAGAGTCCATGACCCAGGGCCTCGAATCAGCCCCAAAGAAACCTCTGAAGAGGAATCTGAAGGCACCTTCATTGAAGACCCATCACAACCTCCACCAGCGCAGAGACACATACCACGCTTTCGAGGAGCCTCGGGATCACAATCTGGTGAGCACATCGCACCGGCTGATCCAAAGTAAGCAGTGGCAGGGACTTCCCAAGTTTCTGGCACTCAGAGGACTACTGGAGGCCAGAAATCTGGTGAATTCAAGTTAGGTGACAAGCCTTTAGACTCGGTCATGTCTCAGTTGATGGAGCGCCAAAGGCAAGCTTGGGAACTTCAAGAAAGGATGTCCACTGCACTCCTTAGATTGCAAGGCACGATGGAGCGAGAGGGGTGTGGCGCAGGTCAATCTCGTTCCAGTTACCCTTCTCCTCAAGCAGTCAGTAGGAGTCCTCGGACACCCGTAGGGAAGATCAACATGTGCACACTCTGGGGCCGGCCACCCAGGTGACTCTGGGAGTGTCCGACCTATCCGAATCTTCTAGTCCTGTAAACCCAGCAGCTCCAGTTTCACAGGCTAAGGAGGGTGCCACTGCCACATAGCAGGACGCTGAAAATAGGCCAGGGCCCTCCTAGTCTCAGCCCTCCAGAGGATACCCATCAAGATCATCACAGATAGGGTATAGCAGTCAGTAGGCTGACTCTACCTGTGCTGTGGGTGTTGGGGGAACACAAAGACATAGTGTCAGGGTTAAGAAGGTGCAGTTACATAGCCTGGGCACAGGTGTTAATCACTTGCACTTAATATTCACTGTTGTAAATAAACTCCCAAGAATATCTCCCAGCAGCGTTCATGTCACTCAGATGTGAAACCTTGGTTCCTGCACAAAATAAGGGCAGGTGTCTCAGTCCAGGGCCTCTTCTCTATACTTTGCAGCCTTCAAACCAAAGTGATGGTCTAGCTTCACACTCACTGGACACATTACTGTACCTCGATGGCGCTTGTTATTGCTGCCAGAACGTCGTGGGCAAGTGTCACAGAGTTCCGTCATTCTCTCTGTGGCTCTCAGCACCTTTAAGGTGGGGCTGGCCCCCCATCTCTTCAACATCTATGGCCAGTGACGCTGTGCTCCAGAAGGGCTCAGGTGCTGAAGGCTGACAAAGGATTAGGTGCATTTAAAGTTTCATGGCTGCGCCTCCAAGATATGACACTGATCACAGAGTGCAAGTGAGCTGCCCTCAGACAGGCAGGAGTCAGATATTCACAGTGGCTTTGTGAAGATCTATGGAGTGTCCTCACT
Source organism: Carcharodon carcharias (assembly GCF_017639515.1). Lineage (NCBI taxonomy): Eukaryota > Metazoa > Chordata > Chondrichthyes > Lamniformes > Lamnidae > Carcharodon > Carcharodon carcharias. Next base: position 72,917,488 of record NC_054478.1, read on the forward strand.
GCATATCATCATCATCCTCCTGGAATCGAGCGACTATTAAGGCTTCCGCAGCGTCTCCAGACAAGAGCCTTATCACAGGGGGTATGTGCGCTGCCATCAGCCAGACTGGAGTCAAACATTCACAGATGCAATGTGAGGATCTATGGTATTTCCTCTCTGCACATTGTCATCATCCTCCACAAATCTAGCAGGTATGAGGGCCTCTCAAGCATGCTTGCTTCATCTAGCCAGTGCGAGTGGTTCACCGCCATCATGATGGCCTTCGAGGACCCCCTCACTCTCATCCCCGTCAACATCCTCCCCATCGGAGGGGACATCCAATTCCTGCACCTCAGCCAGCTCCTCGCCCTGTTGCAGGTTGTAAAGGGCACAGCAGATGACGACGATGCGTGACACCCACTTTGGACTATATTGCTGGGCTCCACCAGACTGGTCCAGGAACAGGAGCCTCATTTTCAGCACCCCGATGTTTTGCTCCACCACGTTGCGAGTTGCAGCATGAGTCTCATTCTGCTGCAGTCTGAGGTCGTTGCATGGGTATCATCAGCCACATCCTCTGCAAGTAACCCGTGTCCCTAAGGAGCCAGCCTTGCAGACTCTGTGGACCCTGGAAGACATCAGGGATCTGAGACCAGCTGAGAATGTAGGAGTCATGGATGCTCCCTGGGAATCGTGCGCAGATCTGTAGGATGCATTTGTGGTGGTCGCACACCAGCTGAACATTCAGCAAGTGGAAGCCCTTGCCGTTGACATAGTTGACCGCTTGTTGCCACAGAGTGGCAACTGTGGATGCCTCCTGTAGGGTGAAAGAGAGGTGCGTGGGCTAGCTTGGGTGTTCTAAGAACCTCTCTTGGCTAAGTCTGAAGGCCCATTAACGCATCCCATAGAGTGCTTGCTACCACTTGGATGAACACCACGTGAGTGCAGTCAATGGCACCCTGCACCTGTGGGAAACCTGAGATCTGGGCAAATCCCAGCGCTCTTGCATCCTGGATTTCCTGGTCCCAGACATAATGTACAAAGTTGTGTGCCTTCGCAAAGATGGTGTCTGTGAGGTCATGGATGCATTTGTGGGTGGAGGCTTATGATAGCTCATAGAGGTTACCTGTGGAGTCCTGAAAGGAGTCACTGTGTAAAAGTAGTGCACCGCGCTCACTTTCATAGCCAAGGGCAGTGGATGCCCTCCTTGTCCCCATAGCGCCAAATCCTGCTGGCAGATGTGACCAACCTGTTCCCTAGACATGAGCAGTTTTTGGTGATACTAGTTCTTGGTCACTTGCAGGAATGAAAGGTGGCGTCCATAGACCCTGGGTCTAGGCCAGGCGCTGAACAATGATGGCTCGCTGAGGCTCTTCAGCAGCATGTGTTGGAGCCCCAGCCACCCCTTCTTCCTGAGGGTGCTGCTCCTCCCTCTGCCCTGCCAGATGCCTCCGTCATCTCTGCTCTCTGTACACCATGAAGCATACAACTAGATCACTGGGCTCCATGCTCCTGTGGATGCCTCCTGTAGGGTGAAAGAGAGGTGCGTGGGCTAGCTTGGGTGTTCTAAGAACCTCTCTTGGCTAAGTCTGAAGGCCCATTAACGCATCCCATAGAGTGCTTGCTACCACTTGGATGGCCAGAGTTTAGTACGCTGCATGCCTGACCGAGATCCCACCCACTCTGCCCTACTCCATCTGACCGATTGGCAGCAGCTTCGCCCACTGGGCTGCATGCTGTGCTCTCAGCTCAGGCGCAGGCATTCTCCTAACCGGCACTTCAAGGCTACGCTGTTAGCTTGAACCATGGGGAGACTGGTCCAAACCAGGATGATGACATTGTAAGGGACTGTGAGCACCTCCACCAGTGACTGCTCCGGTGCCAGCTTTAGCAAGGAGGTTGTAAAACTTGCCCAATCATCCAACTGTTTTGCAGTCCACTAAAAAGCTCATTAGTTTGCAGCCTGTGCACAAGGTGTGAAATATTTTGGAACACTTGGAGGCAATTTCATATCTCTGCGTTGCTTCATAAGAGCTTATCTTATGACCACAGCCGATGTTATTTGCTGCACAAACCAAATCCTAGAGGGAAACTTGGCTTATGGGCCATACCATTTTTTTGTTTTCTGAAAATAAGAAGAAGTTGTACTGATCTCAGCAGCAAGAAATCCAGTAACACTTTTGGGATTTTAACAATTAAAAGTTTTATTAACAAGAATAAAAGAGAACCTAGGCCCCCAAGATTATAGTTACACAGAGTAACTTCATATTACAAAACATTCCCCCAAAATGACTCTCTACTTGGTCAGACCCACAAGTAAACCTTCTCCCTTACAGATGTTTGACTATTAAAATCCAGTAATATTACCCAAGACAAACTGATGTAGCTGTAGCCTATAGGCATACCAGATGGCCTGTAACTCTCTTCCACCCTGAAGTAAAAATTCAAATTCAGAAAAAAAATTGCTTTTTGTAGCCCAATTTCTTTCTGGCTTGATTGGATGGTTGATTCAAATTGTATCTTCTCCCCATGCTGGAGCCACAGCTCGGCAGCTACATCTGACATCTCTAGCTCAATAGCTAAAGCTCAAACAGCAACAGCTATCCTAAGCTCTCCACAGCAACTCTAAAATACCTTTTTCCCCCTTTCATTCCAGGTTCCATTGTTCCCACAACGCTTTGGAACTCAAATTCTTCAAAATATAAGATTTTCATGTTTCCATCTTGCCTTTGCCTTCAGTTCAATAAAATATAATATCCCCACATCCGTTTACCTGCGGAACTCCTGCAAGTTACCTCTGACTCACCTTCGATATTCACTCTCTCTCACACACACACACACTTTTCCACAGAATAACACAATATTCCACAGGAATATTTAAAAAATCCATTTCTCACAAGTGGGCAGATAAGCTAGAGGCCAAGCATGTCAATGTGACTGCGCCTGAACTGTCTCAGCTATGGAGGAATGGTCACTTTGTACAAGGTTTCCCTGATGCTTGGCCGCTTCCCTCCCCACGACCCTGCATGTGCTGGTGCACTACCACCAACTGCAGTGCAGCACTTGCCCCCATACCGCCACCGCTCCCCCCCCGCTCCCCAAGCTGCCTCAACCGCAGACCAGCCCTCGCCCTGGCAATGCACCGTCAGCCAGCCAGGATAAAGTGACTTCCCTGTGCCCTCGCCTGAATGCGCAGCATCTCAACTTTGAAGCCTAACAAGCAACCATCGCTAGCATTACTGTGTACTCACCTCCAAGTTCCCCTTGAAGTACAGCCCGGCAGGTGCACATCTTATATATGCTGTTGTGAAACACGTTGGCGTGCACTCATGCCAACGTGCTCAGATGATCCAGCATGGGGAGATGATTCTGGACAGCTAGGCTTATAAAGATATGTAGATGAGGTTCCCGACGTCCGACAGTGGGAAGCGTGGCTGCCATTGATGGGCAGAGCAGACAATTGCACACTGGTTACACAACATTGTGAAACCAATTTTTGGCCTTGTCTGCTCACACCACCAAACATGCCATCCACCAATGGGCACGGAAAATTCCACTGAGGGATTTGCACCACAATCATTCAGATGAGGTGGATAGACAAATTTTGTGTCTTACCCACCTCAATCTAAAAGGACATAGGTACATCACAAATTGTAGTCCATAAGTCCAAAAATAGGGGTGAATCAATTTCACATCCTCTGATTCTGTTCTCTGTTTATGCTTAGAATGCTCATTTCAAATCAATACCAGCAGGAAATTGCTCTGGTTTATGCTGCTTTTAATGGGAAGCGAGTCATTTGAAGAGTTAGGAGGTGCAAGTAGCTCATTTTTGGAAAATATCTCTCAAGCTACCACACAAATAGCAATGATTTCAATCTTGTCACATAACAAGGAAAAAGGATTGAGTCAGCTGTCCCCCCAGAAACGGGTGGAATGAGGCAACATGCTGGCTTCAGACAACTCAATATCATGGGGCCTGCAGGCAATCCCCACATAACAACACAAAAACAAAAACAGAATTACCTGGAAAAACTCAGCAGGTCTGGCAGCATCGGCGGAGAAGAAAAGAGTTGACGTTTCAAGTCCTCATGACCCTTCGACAGAACTTGAGTTCGAGTCCAAAAAAAGAGTTGAAATATAAGCTGGTTTAAGGTGTGTGTGTTGGGGGCGGAGAGAGAGAGAGAGAGAGAGGTGGAGTGGGGGTGTGGTTGTAGGGACAAACAAGCAGTGATAGAAGCAGATCATCAAAAGAGGAGAGAGGAAGTGAAGGGGCAGGTGTTGCATCTTTTGCGTGGGCATGGGGTGGTGCCATAGGAGGGGTTTGAGGAGTAGGGGGTGATGGAGGAGTGGACCAGGGTGTCCCAGAGGGAGCGATCCCTACAGAATGCTGATAGGGGGGGGTGAAGGGAAGATGTGTTTGGTGGTGGCATCATGCTGGAGTTGGCGGAAATGATGGAGGATGATCCTTTGAATGCAAAGGCTGGTGGGGTGATAAGTGAGGACAAGGGGGGACCCTATCATGTTTCTGGGAGGGAGGAGAAGGCGTGAGGGCGGATGCGCGGGAGATGGGCCGAACACGGTTGAGGGCACTGTCAACGACCATGGGTGGAAAACCTCGGTTAAGGAAGAAGGAGGACATGTCAGAGGAACTGTTTTTGAAGGTAGCATCATCGGAACAGATGCGATGGAGGCGAAGGAACTGAGAGAATGGGATGGAGTCCTTACAGGAAGCGGGGTGTGAGGAGCTGTAGTCAAGATAGCTGTGGGAGTCGGTGGGTTTGTAATGGATATTGGTGGACAGTCTATCACCAGAGATTGAGACAGAGAGGTCAAGGAAGGGAAGGGAAGTGTCAGAGATGGACCACGTGAAAATGATGGAGGGGTGGAGATTGGAAGTAAAATTAATAAATTTTTCCAAGTCCCGACGAGAGCATGAAGCGGCACCGAAGTAATCAACGATGTACCGGAGAAAGAGTTGTGGAAGGGGGCCGGAGTAGGACTGCAACAAGGAATGTTCCACATACCCCATAAAGAGACAGGCGTAGCTGGGGCCCATGTGGGTACCCATAGCCACACCTTTTATTTGGAGGAAGTGAGAGGAGTTGAAGGAGAAATTGTTCAGCGTGAGAACAAGTTCAGCCAGACGGAGGAGAGTAGTGGTGGATGGGGATTGTTCGGGCCTCTGTTCGAGGAAGAAGCTAATGGCCCTCAGACCATCCTGGTGGGGGATGGAGGTGCAGAGGGATTGGACGTCCAACTCCTTTCAAGTGAAGCAGCATTTCACTTGCATTTCCCCCAACTTAGTCTACTGCATTCGTTGCTCCCAATGTGGTCTCCTCTACATTGGAGAGACCAAACGTAAACTGGGCAACCGCTTTGCAGAACACCTGCGGTCTGTCCGCAAGAATGACTCAAACCTCCCTGTCGCTTGCCATTTTAACACTCCACCCTGCTCTCTTGCCCACATGTCTGTCCTTGGCTTGCTGCATTGTTCCAGTGAAGTCCAACGCAAACTGGAGGAACAACACCTCATCTTCCGACTAGGCACTTTACAGCCATCCGGACTGAATATTGAATTTAGGTCGTGAGCTCCCTCCCCCATCCCCAACCCCTTTCTGTGTCCCCCTTCCTTTTCTTTTTTTTCCAATAAATTATGCTCTCCCCACCCCTAGAGCTATACCTTGAGTGCCCTACCATCCATTCTTAATTAGCACATTCGTTTAGATAATATTACCAACTTTAACACCTATGTGTTCTTTTGTACTATTGTTGTTGACATCTTTTGATGATCTGCTTCTATCACTGCTTGTTTGTCCCTACAACCACACCCCCACTCCACCTCTCTCTCTCTCTCTTTCTCTCTCTCCGCCCCCAACACACACACCTTAAACCAGCTTATATTCCAACTCTTTCTTGGACTCAAACTCAAGTTCTGTCGAAGGGTCATGAGGACTCGAAACCTCAACTCTTTTCTTCTCCGCCAATGCTGCCAGACCTGCTGAGTTTTTCCAGGTAATTCTGTTTTTGTTTTTGTTTTGGATTTCCAGCATCCGCAGTTTTTTTGTTTTTAACCCACATAACAACCACTGTCATGGGTTGGGAGGGACAATTCTGCAGCTGGAAAGGAATCTGGAAATCTCTGATAGCAGAGGCCCACACATTCCTTGTGGGGCTCTCCTACTCCATTAATTAAAGTTTTGGACTTAACCTCGGAGTGCCTCTTCTTCCCTGCCAGGTTTTACTGAGAGGGGTGCCCTGCAAATAGCGATCATTTCCAGCACTGCCTGGATAAACAGTTCGAACAACTGCATTGCTATTTCTTTGCAGCTGTATTAATTTTCTGGTCTGCAGTATGCTATCTGCAGCTGAAATTCACAAAGTGACCGGAGCTTTCATAATTTACATCTAAACCTTAACAGCTTTGCCTAGAGCATGCCAGTGAACCAGGACACAACATCCTGGGAGAAAGAATCAACTTTCTGTTTTTAATCACTACTACCAAAAAAGCAATGACACAGCAAAATAAGTTTTCATTTTAAAAAACAATCTTGACATCAGGCAAATCACACATTCAAGGATCAAGGATCAAGAACTATAAACCAGAATGGATATTAATTGAAAATTCTGTCCTTTCCAACTTTACTCGTGGAACCAGACAGAACCAGATGTTTTTTAACTAATGCCCAAACTGAGTTTGAAGTCAGCAGAGTGTCCATGGCGGGCCACAAGCTCAAAGCTGGTATCTGGAGGCTTATCAACATAATTCAGGTAAGCTGCTGACCACTCAATAAGTACTAGTGAACAGCTCACACACAAAGGGCCCGGGAAATTCAGTAGTTCCGTGGGTGAGCTGTCAGTAATTAATAAAATGGGAGGGCTCACTCAGGAGGTGTCAGCAGACCACAGTTATTTTTTTAGCAAGGTCAAGAGGAGCACTCCTCTTTCTCCTTTTTTCCACTGCCAGCTGACCATATGTCTAGTGATAAACAAGAAAGCGACAATTGAACAGTTCCCCCAATTATTTCTTTTGAAGGGGTAGAATAAGCATGGATTGGAGAAGGTGCAAGAATTTCCTACACTTTAATGAATCAGAAACTTAAAATAAACTGCTCATTCCTCCCTTTATGAAGTTAATTAGTCCACATAATGGGAAACAGGGAAATGGCAGATAATTTAAACCAATATTTCACATTGGTCTTCATGGTGGAGGACACTATAAGCATCCCAAAGATATCAGATAAGCAAGGAGCTAATGAGAGGAAAGATCTTGTAACAATCTCTATCACGCGGGACTAAGCATTTGACAAACTAACAGGACTAAAGGCAGACAGGTCGCCAGGACCTGATGGCCGGCACCCAATGGTTTTAAAGGAAGTGGCTGCAGATATAGTGGAGGCATTGGTCGAAATATTCCAGAACTCACTAGATTCCAGGAGGGCCCCAGTGGATTGGAAAACCGCTAATGTGATGCCCTTGTTCAAGAAGAGAGGGAGACAAAAAACAGGCAGCTATAGGCCAGTCAGTCTAACATCTGTTGTTGAGAAAATGCTAGTGTCCATTATTAAGGAAGAAATAGCAGGATATTTAGAGAAGCTTAATGGAATCAAACAGAGTCAAGATAGTTTTGTGAAAGGAAAATCATGTTTGATAAATTTGCTAGAGTTCTTTGAGGATACAACAAGCAGAGTTGATAAAGGGGAACCAGTAGATGTAGTGTATTTGGATTTCCAGAAGGCATACGATAATGTGCCACTTAAAAGGTTATTACACAAGATAGGAGCTCATGGTATTGGGGGTAATGTATTAGCATGGATTAAGGATTGGTTAACACACAGAAGACAGAAAGCCAGGATTAATGGGTCTTTTTCGAGTTGGAAAGACATATCTAGTGGAGTGCCACAAGGATCAGTCCTAGGGCCTCAATTATTTACTATCTGTATTAATGACTTGGAGGAAGAGGCAGAGTGTAATGTATCTACATTTTCTGACAATAAAATATTGTGATGAGGACATAAGGAATCTGCAAGGGGATATGGATAGGTTGAGTGAGTGGGCAAAAACTTGACAGATGGAGTTTAATGTAGAAAAGGGCGATGTCATGCACTTAGGTAGGAAGAATCAAAAGGCAGGCTATTATTTAAATGGAGAGAGACTCCAAAAAAGTGCAGCACAGAGAGGTCTGGATGTTCTTGTGCATGAAACACAAAAAGTTAGCATGCAGCTGCAGTAAGTAATTAAGAAGGCAAATGGAATTTTGGCCTGTATTGCTAGCGGTTGGAGTTTAAAAATAGGGAAGTCTTGTTACAACTGTACAGGGTGTTGGTGAGGCCGCACCTGAAGTACCGTGTACAGATTTGTTCCCCTTATTTAAGAAAGTATATACTGGCACTGGGGGTGGTTCAAAAGAGATTCACTAGGCTAATTCCTGAGATGAAGGGTTGACTTATCATGAATGGCTAAACAGGTTAGGCCTTTATTCATTAGAGTTTAGAAGAATGAGGGGTGATCTTATTGAAAAGTACAAGATTCTGAGGGGGCTTGGCAGGGTAGGTGTTGAGAAGACATTTCCACTAGTGGGGGAATCTTGAACTAGGGGACATGGGGCAGAATCTTCGGCTCAGCGAACGGGGGTGGGGCCCGCTCGCCGAGGCATAAAATGACACGCAGTGACGTTGGGCGTGTGTCCCGACGACACCACGTGTCATTTAGATTTTCAGTTCGGTGGGCATGCACTCAAATCAGCTGCACATCCGCCAAACTGTCAAAGGCCAGTTAACTATCAATTCAAATAATAAACTGAGCTGCCCATTCAACCTTAAGGTTGGTGGACAGGTGAAGAGCCCAGGCAGCCTTCACGTTTTTCATGGAACCTCATCCGTGGGCAGGATGAGGTTTCATGAAGGCTTTTAAAGATTTGAAAATTTTTAAAATGAAGTTCATAGATATGTCCCAGCACATGTGAGAGTTTCACATGAGGGGACATGTCCTAAAAAAATTTTTTTCTTTTATTTAAAATTTTTTAAACTTAAACTAATCTTCCTGAGGCAGTTCTGTGCCTCAGGAAGATTTCTGCACTCTTTCACGCGCATGCGCGAAAGACTGCAGGCCCTGACTCAGGCAAACCCCCTCCCCCACCCGCACAGGGAGCGCACAGCACTTCCGAGTGCACATCACGCTGGGCGGGCCTTAATTGGCCCGCCCACGTAAAATGGCAGTGCCTAGCCAATCACAGGTGGTGATCGGCTGCTTGCACGCCCACACCCAATCCTGCACAACCGCACCCCCCTGCAATGGGGAGAAAATTCTCCCCCTAGTTACAGAATAAGGTGAGACATTTAAAGCTGAGATGCGAAGGAATTTCCTCTCTCAGAGGGAGAGAATGTCTGGAATTCTCTACCCCAAAGAGTTGTGGAGGCTAGATCACTGGAAGTGTTTAGAGGAGGTAGATAGATTTTTGAAATGTCAGGGAGTTGAGGGCTGTGAGGAGCTGGCATGAAAAAGGAGTTGAGATTTGGGGCAGATCAACCATGATCTTATTGAATGGTGGCTTGCTGGGCCAAATGGCCTGCTCCTGCTCCTATTTCTTATGTTCTTAAGTTCTTATTATGTGCGCAGATTAGGCTGACTCCATGATAGGCATTCCCTCTAACTCAATTTCTTCAAAAGCCTGCTAAGGTTGACCCAACACAAATACATGCTGAGCTAAACACAGAATTCCAATGTTGCAAACCGCTTCTCATTTATTCACAGAAAATAGGATTCCCAACTGAAATATAATGTTTAAAAGTGCAATCCTAATTCAAGCATAACATGTTCACAATTATCAGTACTTTAAATAAGGTCAAATTCACTGTCAGATTTCATCTCAAGACAACAGTACATTTTTGAAGTTAACTGTATAAATTATGCTTCTGGCAAGCAATTTTAGCCTTTTTGTTAAGATTAAATTATTGAATGAATTATTAAACAAGCTGTGGTTCAAAGATTGGAAATTGCTTATTTTTATCTGGAATTTATGTAAATCCTGAGACAGGCATAATGGCCCTTGGCAAACTGGTTATGTATAGTGTCTCACTGCGAGTTCACAATAACATTTAATAACTGTAACTTTTAAAAAATGTGCAACTGAAGCACAAAAGTATAATAGATGCCATAAACCCTTCTTACAAAACACACCTGAATATTATTCTGCAAAACTACAAAGAACTAGGACAATTTTAACGTACATTATTTTATCACAGATAGCATAAGTAATCTGCCCTCATTAGCTCAGACAGTATAAAAATTGAAAATTTGTATGTCTGCTTGCATATGATATTTGACATCAATATATTGCCTCCCTTTTACACTATGACTCACAGCAAAATTTTATGTGGCTGATTATGTGCATAGGTCTGATGTTACTTTCAATCTTGGTCTATCCCTTGGCAGGGAAGCACCCAACAGCTAGGGAGATAAGGATGGGACTGCAGCAGTGTTAATAGTTGCGAGCATCAGGAACCTTTGAGTGCCATACAAAGACAAGTTAAATGGTTATCTTTTAACATATAAATACAGGAAATAGGAGCTGCAGTCCTCCATTTGGCCTCTTGAGCCTGCTCTGCCATTCAGTAGGATAATGGCTGAATGATCCAGACTCTTTGTTCCAGGAGGCAGTCACACTCCTTAGGTTAAGTAGAACTTTAGAGTTGGTCAATGGTCAAGGGCAGGAGAGTGTGACTGCAAAGTCAGGCAGGTGTAGACATCCAGGGTGCAGTAATGGAAAATCTTAAACTTGGACCAACAGGTGCAAGGTACTTTTACCTCTGTGGATGAGAACAAGGACTGCAGAATGGGTGGACAAACTGGCCTCGGAGCCATGCTACAGGAGGACATTCAAGCTGGTGGAGTGAAAAGGAATGTGGTAGTGATAGGAGGCAATATAGTCAGGACAATATTTTCTGATTACCACAGCCACAACAGGGAATTCCAAAGATTGTGTTATCTGCCCAGTGCCACGGTTAAGGACACCTCCTCACAGCTGGAGAAGAACTTGGAGTGGGATGTGAAAGATCAATTGTAGTCGTCCACTTAGGAACAAACTACATAGGTAGAATTAGGAATGATGTTCTACTGAGAGAGTCTGATGAATTAGGGTCCAAATTAAAAGCAGAACATCAAAAATAATAAACTCTGGATCGTTACCTGAGCCACGCACAAATTGGCTTAGGGATAGAAATTAAAAGTTAAATGCATGACTGAAAGAGTGGTAAGGGGGGGGGGGCAAGAGTTTCACTTCATGGGCCACTGGGGAAGAAATGAGCTGTTCTTTTGGGAAGGGCTCCACTTAAACTGGGCTGGGACCAGTATCCTGATAAATTGAAAGAGCCTTGTGGACAAGGCCAGTATTGTTGCCCATCTCTAATTAGCTTGAAGTAGGTAGCAGTGAGCTGCCACCTTGAATTACTGCAGTCCATGTGGTATAGGTTTATATACAGTGCTTTTAGGAAGTGAGTTCCAAGATTTTGACCAAACAACTGTGAGTACAGCAACATAGTTCCAAGTCAAGACGGTGTGTGACTTGGAGGGAATCTTGCAGGTGACTTCATGCACCTGCTGCCCTTAGGTGGAAGAAAGTGTGGATTTGGAAGGTGCTGTCGAAGGAGCCTTGGCTAGTTGTAGAACTGCATATTACAGACGGTATACACTGTTTGCATTGCTGGGAGGAATGAATATTTAAGGTGGTGGTTAGGGTGTCGATCAAGTGAGCTGCTTTGTCGTGGACGGTGTCAAGCTTTTTCAGTGTTGTTGAAGCTGCACTCATCCAGGCAAGTGGGGAGTATTCCATCACACTCCTGACTTGTGCCTTGTAGAGGGTGGACAGGCTTTGGGGAGTCAGGAGGTGAGTTACCACAAAATTCCCAGTCGCTGACCTGCTCTAGCACCCACAGTATTTATATGTCCGATGCAGTTAATCTTCTGGCACCAGTCAATGGTAAGCCCCAGGACGTTGATGCGCTGGGGGATTCAGCAATGGTAATGCCGTTATATGTCAAGCGGATAAAAACAAAAAAACTGCGGATGCTGGAAATCCAAAACAAAAACAGAATTACCTGGAAAAACGCAGCAGGTCTGGCAGCATCGGCGGAGAAGAAAAGAGTTGACGTTTCGAGTCCTCATGACCCTTCGACAGAACTTGAGTTCGAGTCCAAGAAAGAGTTGAAATATAAGCTGGTTGAAGGTGTGTGTGGGGTGGGGGGGAGGGTGGAGAGAGAGAGAGAAGTGGAGAGGGTTGGTGTGGTTGTAGGGACAAACAAGCAGTGATAGAAGCAAATCACCAAAAGATGTCAACAACAATAGAACAAAAGAACACATAGGTGTTAAAGTTAAAGTTGGTGATATTATCTAAATGAATGTGCTAATTAAGAATGGATGGTAGGGCACTCAAGGTATAGCTCTAGTGGGGGTGGGGAGAGCATAAAAGATTTTAAAATATTTAAAAATAATGGAAATAGGTGGGAAAAGAAAAATCTATATAATTTATTGGAAAAAAAAGGAAGGGGGAAACAGAAAGGGGGTGGGGATGGGGGAGGGAGCTCAAGACCTAAAGTTGTTGAATTCAATATTCAGTCCGGAAGGCTGTAAAGTACCTAGTCGGAAGATGAGGTGTTGTTCCTCCAGTTTGCGTTGGGCTTCACTGGAACAATGCAGCAAGCCAAGGACAGACATGTGGGCAAGAGAGCAGGGTGGAGTGTTAAAATGGCAAGCGACAGGGAGGTTTGAGTCATTCTTGCGGACAGACCGCAGGTGTTCTGCAAAGCGGTCGCCCAGTTTACGTTTGGTCTCTCCAATGTAGAGGAGACCACATTGGGAGCAACGAATGCAGTAGACTAAGTTGGGGGAAATGCAAGTGAAATGCTGCTTCACTTGAAAGGAGTGCTTGGGCCCTTGGACGGTGAGGAGCGAGGAAGTGAAGGGGCAGGTGTTGCATCTTTTGCGTGGGCATGGGGTGGTGCCATAGGAGGGGGTTGAGGAGTAGGGGGTGATGGAGGAGTGGACCAGGATGTCCCGGAGGGAGCGATCCCTGCGGAATGCTGATAGGGGGGGTGAAGAGAAGATGTGTTTGGTGGTGGCATCATGCTGGAGTTGGCGGAAATGGCGGAGAATGATCCTTTGAATGCCTGGGCCCCAGCTATGCCTGTCTCTTTATGGGGTATGTGGAACATTCCTTGTTCCAGTCCTACTCCGGCCCCCTTCCACAACTCTTTTTCTGGTACATCGATGATTACTTCGGTGCCGCTTCGTGCTCTCGTCGGGACTTGGAAAAATTTATTAATTTTACTTCCAATCTCCACCCCTCCATCATTTTCACGTGGTCCATCTCTGACACTTCCCTTCCCTTCCTTGACCTTTCTGTCTCAATCTCTGGTGATAGACTGTCCACCAATATCCATTACAAACCCACCGACTCCCACAGCTACCTCGAATACAGCTCCTCACACCCCGCTTCCTGTAAGGACTCCATCCCATTCTCTCAGTTCCTTCGCCTCCGTCGCATCTGTTCCGATGATGCTACCTTCAAAAACAGTTCCTCTGACATGTCCTCCTTCTTCCTTAACCGAGGTTTTCCACCCACGGTCGTTGACAGGGCCCTCAACCGTGTCCGGCCCATCTCCCGCGCATCCGCCCTCATGCCTTCTCCTCCCTCCCAGAAACATGATAGGGTCCCCCTTGTCCTCACTTATCACCCCACCAGCCTCCGCATTCAAAGGATCATTCTCCACCATTTCCGCCAACTCCAGCATGATGCCACCACCAAACACATCTTCCCTTCACCCCCCCTATCAGCATTCTGTAGGGATCGCTCCCTCTGGGACACCCTGGTCCACTCCTCCATCACCCCCTACTCCTCAACCCCCTCCTATGGCACCACCCCATGCCCACGCAAAAGATGCAACACCTGCCCCTTCACTTCCTCTCTCCTCACCGTCCAAGGACCCAAACACTCCTTTCAAGTGAAGCAGCATTTCACTTGCATTTCCCCCAACTTAGTCTACTGCATTCGTTGCTCCCAATGTGGTCTCCTCTACATTGGAGAGACCAAGCGTAAACTGGGCGACCGCTTTGCAGAACACTTGCGGGCTGTCCGCAAGAATGACCCAAACCTCCCTGTCGCTTGCCATTTTAACACTCCACCCTGCTCTCTTGCCCACATGTCTGTCCTTGGCTTGCTGCATTGTTCCAGTGAAGCCCAACGCAAACTGGAGGAACAACACCTCATCTTCCGACTAGGTACTTTACAGCCTTCCGGACTGAATATTGAATTCAACAACTTTAGGTCTTGAGCTCCCTCCACCATCCCCACCCCCTTTCTGTTTCCCCCTTCCTTTTTTTTCCCAATAAATTATATAGATTTTTCTTTTCCCACCTATTTCCATTATTTTTAAATATTTTAAAATCTTTTATGCTTTCCCCACCCCCACTAGAGCTATACCTTGAGTGCCCTACCATCCATTCTTAATCAGCACATTCGTTTAGATAATATCACCAACTTTAACACCTATGTGTTCTTTTGTTCTATTGTTGTTGACATCTTTGGATGATCTGCTTCTATCACTGCTTGTTTGTCCCTACAACCACACCAACCCCCTCCACTTCTCTCTCTCTCTCCGCCCCCCCCCTCCCCCCCCCCCCCCCCCCCCCCCCCCCCCCGCCCCCCCTCCCTCCACTCACCTTAAACCAGCTTATACTTCAACTCTTTCTTCGACTCGAACTCAAGTTCTGTCGAAGGGTCATGAGGACTCGAAACCTCAACTCTTTTCTTCTCCGCCGATGCTGCCAGACCTGCTGAATGTCAAGCGGAGGTGGTTCTGGCATTGCATGAATATTACTTGCCATTTATCAGCCCAAGTCTGAATGTTATCCAGGTGTTGCTGCACTCGAGCACCGACGGCTTCAGTGTCTGAGGAGTTGTGAATGGTAGTGAACACAGTGCAACCAGCAGCGAACATCCCCACTTCTGACCTTATGTCGGACAGAAAGTCATTGAAGCAGCAACTGAAGATGGTTGGGCCCAGGTCAGAACCCTGAGGAATTCCTGCAGCAATATCCTAGGCCTGAAATGATTGGCCTTCAACAACCATCTTCCTTTGTACTAGGTATGATTCCAGCCAGTGGAGAGTTTTCCCTGATTCCCAACTGACTTCAATTTTGCGAGGGCTCCTTAATGCCACACTTGGTCAAGTGTTATATTGTTGTCAAGAGCAGTCACTTTCATCTCTGGAATTCAGCCCTTTTATCCATGTTTGTACCAAAGCTGTAATGAGGTCTGGAGCTGAGTGGCCCTCAGCATTGGCAAGCAGGTTATTGCTGAGTGTCACTTGAAAGCACCATCAATGACACCTTCTGTCACTGTGATGATGATTTAGAGTAGAATGATGAAGCGGTAATTGGTCTGATTGGATTTGTACCATTTTTTATGGACAGGACATACCCGGGCAATTTTCCACATTGTTGGGTAGCTGCCAGTTTTGTAGTTGTACTCGAACAGCTTGGCTCGGGATGCTTTTTCTGGAGAACAAGTCTTCAGCACTACAACCAGTAAGTTGTCAGGACCCTTGGACTTTGCTATATCCAGTGCATTCAGCCGTTTCTTGATACCATGTAGAGTAAATCCAATTAGCTGAAGACTGGCATCCCTGATTGTGGGCACATTAGAAAGAGGCCACAATGATTCACTCAGCACTTCTGGTTGAAGATAGTTGCAAATGTCTTGTCCTTTGCACTGGTGTGCTGTGCTCCCCTATCATTAAGGTTGGAGATGTTTTTGGAGCCTTCTCCTCTGGTTAGTTGTTTAACCGTACGCCACTATAAACCTCCAAATCCCTGAGTTCCCTGAGTGCAATAAGGGTTATCTCTATCCAAGGTGTGTTGCATTCCATCTAGCAACCACAATTGAATTTATATAGTGTCTTTAATATGGAAAATGTTCAAGGTACTTCACAGGAGCATTATTAAACAGAATGTGACAGTCATGGAAGGAAACATTATGGCATATGACCAAAAGCTTGATCAAAGGGACAGGTTTAAGGTACATGTTAAAGGGGGAGAAAGAAAGGTAGAGAGGCGGAGAGAATTAGGAAGGAATTCAACAAGAGTGGGCTGCAGCCTGGTCAGAGGAATTTGTCAGTTCATTTGCAAACTCCGTGGAAGGCGAGGTCACACACAGGTTATGCTACAAAGACAAAGAAATGGACTATAGAACATTCATGACAATGCACACTAAGCTGCCTGGTGCCTGCCAGAAAGCCTCCATCACTGGCAAAGAGCATAAACAAGCTCTGCTCTAACATGGCAGTAGACAATGTGCAGAGTTTAGAGCCTATCCTTTCCACTATGGAAGTGGTGGGCAACTCCTTGATAGAACTGCCTTAGTGGCCATGATGGAGCATCTGCTGGCCACTATCTCAGCTTCTACAGCAGGACATGCTTTCCTACATGTTGTGTGCCACCTTCTCCTGCTAGAAAGAGAAGAGAATGTCAGTGACCTTGGGTCCATGTGCTTGGGTAAGGCAGAAGCCTTCCCATGTCGCTGCTGCAGTGGAAGCTCAGACAGGAGTCATAAGATCCATGGCTGCTGTCATCCATGTCTAGACTGCAGACATCATGCGCTAGGATATTGGTTTTCAATGGGGTATGCAGATTCTCACAGCTGTCCAAAGATCTGTGCTCCAGCAGATCATAAGGATTGCTGAGGCACCTCTCTGTGGGTCAGGGAGTGGCCTGGTGGAGCACAATCTGGCTGGTGTTTCTCAGGACGACTGCATTCATGTTCCTTTCACTACCACTCCATCAGAAGCCTTGCTGTTCCCACTCAGCCAGCCAGCCTATGCTGCTACTGCCCATGTCAAGGTGGGGCAGTCTGTAACTGGACCCACAAGTCTAAGAACTGCTCAAAGTTGTCCTGCAAGGCCATCTGCAATTTGTGCCAGTGAAAGTCAGCAGCCTACCAACAGCCATGCTTCAGCCACTGCAGCACTGCAGCACTGCATAGGACTGCTAGGACAAGCAAGGGCGCCTGTAGGGTGGGCGCAAAAGAGTTAGTTTTGCTTTTGTTTTGTATTCTTCATGTGTTGCTCAATAAAGCTGTTGTGAAGATTTTTGCTGTTGACCTTTATTGAATCATGTTGGCCAAGGGGAGCTTGCGATGAGGAATGGTGAGTCCATGTTGGGATGGGGACTCATTACCTGAAGTGAAGCTCCACAATAGGGTCCCTCTCACTCCATTCAGTTGCACAGGGTGGATATGGTCTCCTCTCCATCTCTTCTTCCTCCATCTCTTCCCTAGGTGGCCTCTTGATTCCAGCAAGTAGTAGCTGAGTGCTCAGAATTGCAAGGTTGTGGAGGACACAGCACACCACCACAACTATGAATGCTTTCTTGGGTATGTATGCAAAGAACCCCCACCAAGGTAAGTCTTTCAGATGTGTCTGATTAAACTTCATAAAGTACCAAGTGTGTAATCTCCTATACATTTTGTTATGAAGAAATAATTAAACACGTGCACCCATTAGCATTAGTGAACCTGAAGTTTTGGCTTTATGAAGTTTAACACTCACTGGTAGATGTTTGGAACAGGTATCCAAATAAAGAAGGAAACAGAGAAACAAATATATTACTTAAAAATCATAACGATCATAATTTAGGAGTGAAGGGCAAAAAAAGTTCAGGCAATAGCACATTGTGACCATAAAATTGGCCATTGCAATGAAAGAAATTATACACATCACCAGAATGAAATAGAAAGCAACATTCTGCCCACATATCAAAATCAATTGTAGGGCAATTGTAGAACATTACAGCTTTAATGAATGGTCAATAATATAAAAATATATTACCACTTCTCAACTTCCGAATTAAAACTGAATATTGTGAAGATTAAGACAATAAATCAGTGTTATTACATTAAATTGCATTGCAGTTCATTGAAATATTAAGCCTAAAATAATTTAATTAGAGTAAATACAATAAAATAGGAAAATATATTTAAGTTGATTCTGCTTCTGTACATTTCTGTTTCTCTCCAAACATCTTTCATTTAGAAACAGAGAATTCTGATGGGTTTTATTACCTTGAAGGAATATCACAACTATTATTCCTCAATTTTAAAAACAGGTTATAGGAGAGATAAAAACACATAGGGGAGAAATTTATTTGCCTAGTGCTGCTTACACAGACTTACCTCACTTCCCCAGGGGCAAGCTGTGCCATGGGCTGCTACCTGTGCAGCCCGCACAGCATTCTACAATGATATCACTAGAAGTGCTGCTACACAAATTAGTTTCTCCTCTATTGTCTTGAAGAGATACTAATGTGTATAATGTTATTGGAAATTATTTTTAAATTGGACTTGTAGTAGAATCTGTGTCTCTGTGTGGCTTAATTGGATTAAAGTCAGCTAGTCTGGATGTTTTGATGTATAGTAGTTTGAGATGTTAATTAGATAAATGTAAGGCTAGAAGGTAAAGAGTACATTTGCATTTGTTGAATAAATCATTCAAAAGAAGGGAGCAAAATCTTGCATCTAGCTAGGGGACAACAAGCAATGTGTTTATATTACTAATAAAATTGGTGCTAAGAAAGGGATTTTATTGATAGAAGAGGTGGAGTTCAAAGACCTAGTGATACAATGAGGATCTACATTCAATGGAAAGGCTAGGTATAAACCGAAAGGAGTTTTGTGTGTGAAGGTCAGAGGCATGTAAGATCTAAGAAGCCTGTCAGCCCTACAACTGTGCCTGCAAAGGAATCAAATTGCAAGGGACCTCATTTTGAATTAATAAGGTCAACTGTGCTTTGCCTGGTGTCTGTTTAAAGTCTATGGGTTATTGTTGCTTTGGTGAAGATTTACCTGGGAGTTATTAATTTAGGGATTTGTTTAAAAGTTATTATGGTAGTGATTTGTAAACATGTGTATGTGTTTAATTTCTTGTTAAATTAATAAATGTTTAATTTAGTTTATATAAAATACTTGTTGAGGCTTGGTGGTTTCAATTCTGAATTCAGAGCTGCACCTCAAACATACCAATTGAAAATATAGGTTATGACAGTTGTTCAAGTTTCCCGCTGGGATTTAAACAACTCAGCCTTTGCCAACTGCTGTGTCATAACACCCATTAAATTTAGCAAGATGACAAAAGAGTCACAAATGCAGTAAAATTCTTTACTATCCTAATATTTAACAGATATCTCATAGATAGAGATAACACTGACATGCTAAAATAGATCCTGGAATTTAAAACTCGTTACGGTCCATTTTGGAAACTGGGCCTCATGACAAGGTGCCTGCACCCATTCACATCTCCAGAGACAGCTTGCCCGTTAGTGGCACTCTAATTTGAGCTGCCTGACCAACTGGCCTGGGCAGCAAAAGAGGGTGGAGAGAAGAATGTGCTACTGGAGTGCAATAATGGGCTGGCAACAGTTCTCAATAGTTCTGTAGAGCTGGGAGAAGCACTCCTGCTGCTTCAGTCTCCACAGGAAAGTTGTCTTTAAAAATACTGAATTTTTGACACTTGCTCGGTTGTAATCCCACCAAAAACGGAGTGGAGTGTAATGGAATACAGCAGGCACCGCATGCTCTGCTCAGTACCTTTACATTTTGTTGAAGTGTCTTTAAACAGGCATTAGCATATGCAAGGGACCCAACATCTCTTTGAGGCATCTGCCCAGATCCTTGCTCTTTGGAGTCCAAAACTAGTAAAAAAGTTTTTCTTTGTTTTTGCCTAGAAAATAGGTGCAATGAGGACTAATTTCTACTCCTCTGATTTTTAACCTACATCTGCAGCAATGAAAACAGGAATGGATGGAATAGATTATAGAAAGAAATGAAAGGAAATGAATGGAGAGTGGCACTATAAAAGACTAAATAAATGATAACTCAAATTGTCCCAACTCAATAAGATAATTCAAGCCTATGATCATTTATAGTATTAAAGAATTAACCATTGTAATTAACTCTTAAACCTGGCTATATCTTTGTCCATACGTCACCTCTGGATGAACAACAGAAGCTGATGCAAAGTACAAAGATGTAAGCTAATGTACTTCTTCTGAACACCGTCATCCTCATTTTGATGAGCATAAAATTATATTTTGGTATATTTACAAATAAAACAAAAATTACACTGGGCAAGAGGGAGGTGTTTTTTACCTCCTGAACTTAATCAGATTCTTGTATCCGAATACAAGATAAATAAATTACTGAACAGAAAATCATTCCATATTTTGAAATTCTATGAAAATATACATAGATATTGTATTGATGGTATAAGATTTCACACCAACTAAAAAGTTTACAATAATCAACTTTGTTTAATACTGCTTGCGATTACACTTTCCATGATCTAATATTTACCCCAAGCAGAATCATCAAATATCTAAGATTCGCTACAACATCTGTATAAGAAAATTATTAAGTACATTATATTCATATTCAGGACAGAATTGGGTGGTTGGATCGACCACAGCCTCAAGCTCTATTTTTCTCCACCCTAACTCCATTGGAACCACTACTGTCCACTCCTTCTTTGCCTGCCAAGGGGGAAGAAGGACTGAGCCAACCTTGCTGATTGATTTTGCACCGGCCCAGCCCAGCCCTCTTATTGGCACCATCTGAGGTTCCTTGGTGAAAGGTGGTAAGTCCAAGGTAATAGGGGGGTAGGCCCTGAATTTTACAAATGGAGAGGGCAAACCAAATAGTAACCTCCTCTCCCTCCAACCCAAATTCCGTACATTTTTTTTAAATTCATTCTTGGGCAAGGCCAACATTTATCATTCATCCTTAGTTGTCATCAAGAAGATGGCAA